>NW_026901837.1:3937500-5137500 GCF_033783945.1 Neopsephotus bourkii | reverse complement strand
GGGTGTTGAGACACCTGAACAGGTTACCCTGAGAAGTCACGGCTGCCTTACTCCTGGAAGTATGCAAGACCATGTTGGACACAGCCTTAGTCTAGGTAAGGTGTCCCTACCTGTGACAGTGGGGTTGGAAGTGAACCATCTTTAAGGTCTCTTTCAACCCTAACCAGTCTATGATTCTATTGCACAGGAAGAGTGGAACAATCTTCCCTTCAGCTAAATCTTACCTTTGTCTCTATTACTTACTATAGCACTTAAACCCAAAAGCACAAAGTGTAACTTTCCTTCTAAAAGTAATCATGAATCATAACACTGGCTTTTCCTGCTAGCCTTGAAAACTCTCAAACACTTATATTCTGGAATTTCTGTGCCAATGAAATGTACACCTGAGGTATTTTTCTCTGTTCTTTAAGACAGCATTCTTTATTTTCATTGAAATATTGTAGCAATCTAAACCAGCTGCTATGTTCTTCAGCTGTTTCAGTTTAGAAAGAAAACTAGGCAAGTATGTATTCTAGCTCTCCTACCTGTTCTGTTCTCTTTAAGCTGTTTTGTAACGATGGTAATGATAGGGATCATGGTCTAAATGAACTTCCTATTCACAATGTAATTAGAATATGATGCCTTTTATTTTTAAACGTATTGGGAATATTTTGTAAACTTCTTGGAAAAGTACTGGTGGTATAGTCCTTTAAAAGGAAGTGTTGAAAACCATACAGCTGAAAAAGCTTCATAGGAGTATTTCTCTTCCTGCAAAGATTTTATGGATTAATGTGGATTTCTTCAAATTGTATAGTCACTAAAATAGTAAGAGACTGTGGCACTGGTTGGATAGCATTGGTAAAGCTCCAAATTTTCTAAAAAATAACTTAAATTATTGCTTTTCCTTTAGCTTGTTAATGCAATGGCTATTTCCATGGCTTGCTAAGGCTATGGCTTAGGGTAAATGTCTGAAATTTATTTGAACAAGTCCGTTCTGAATTTTTAATTCAGTGCAGGCATTTTTTTTCATTGACATTTTAAAGACTAAAACCAAATGTTGAGGTATAAAAGTCTCAAATTCTTCTTACACATTTTCATTTTGCTTCAATTTTTGTTTGCCTCTTAGGGTGTGAGGACAAAACTGTGCAAAAATTACAGGAGTCATTCAAGTTTTTATCCTAAGTAAGTCAACCGTTTATCCATACATCATGTGGGAATCAGGAAATTCATGGCACAGATCTATGACTTATCTTTACATTCAGTTTACAGATCACTTTCTGTTCCGGGAAAAACCAACCAAACAAAAAGATAAAAAACTAAAAAACATTGACTAGGCTTTTAATAATGAAACATAAGACACAACTGTATTTTGTTTCCCTGGTAAAGCTGTCTGATAAACAGGCCTTGAGTGGACTCTGGGATAAAGCCTAGTCCTCCTGAACAGAGACTGACAACTATGATGCCACTCTTGACATTCATCAAAGCTTTTCTTAAATACCTGTATTAGGTGATGTGATTAAAGGCTAACTGCAGTGAACACAGACTAAGGATCACGGGAAAATGACAGACTACCCAGGGGGAGCCCACTAACCTCTTCAGGGCAAATAAGAGCACCCTTACTTGGCTACTCCTAGGACCATCAAGGGAGAATTATATGACCATTGCCCTGATGTGAAAGTCACTGAGAGGAGTCAGGGGAATGCCATGCAGAGCAAAGGGGGACATTGCCTCCATGAGGATGGGGATTACTGTGGGGTGATGGCAGAGTAAAATTTTGGTATTTTGTAAAACTTATGGAATATTTTAAGGGGAGAGAGGGAATGTGAGCCAGTTATGGGATGTTTAGGGAAAATAGTGGGAAAAGAGAGGAATGAGGGTGGATCAAGGAAGGGGGGAAAGTATGGGGCAACAGAGGGAGAAGGGGAAAAGAGGGATCAGTGAAGTGCAAACAGGCTGCTGGTTAGTACACTTCTTTGACAGAGCCCGAATGTGATCACTGCAGTCTGTCCTCCACACATTAAATCCTATTTTTGTGGTTTTCATGTGGCTGCACTCTATTTTGTGCATGTGAGAACATTAGCAAACTGTGTGGCCAGTATGACAGGAAATCTGAGCACCAGTGTCTGGAGTGGGCCCTCAAGGACCACAGGCAAGCAACAGGAGGACACCAAAATATGAGGACGAACAACAAGGTAAACTGAGCATCTAAAGCCAAATGCTGAAAAGACGCACATTATTTGTATATATATTTGATTACTGCAAGTTCCAGTCCTCTTCTGGCAGGAGGGGATGAGCAGGATCTGTCCATCTGCACTGTTCGTGTTTGCATGAGTTCTAATGGTGTCTGCATGATACTGGTACCATCACTGCTCTATGACTGTGGTGGATCTGTGTGACCAGGTGTGTGCATGTTCTGTATGAGTGCTCTGTGTGTGTGTGTTTATGTGCACCTACTGTGAATACCAGCCCAGACTTACTGAGACTTGAGGCAGGGACCTATAACATCCTCACCTCTGTGGGGCCAGGACAAGAGGTATCAGCTGGGACCTCCATCCTGTCTGGTTCAGCCACCTGTAAAGGGTGACAAAGGTGCAAGCTCTAAGCAATTTGCTCCAGACCTTCAGTATCCCTAATTCTAGAGCATTTTCATGACATCTATCTACCATTTAAGATTACTATTTCCTGTTCCATCCACTGTGGACTTGAATATAGTCATCTATCACTGCTTTTTGCTTCTTTGCCAGAGAACTGTGGACACAGACCATGTTTGCAAACCAGTGCAATGTAAGTGAGCACACAAAGACTGCGATGGTTAACTGGAATGAAACACAATTCTCTCCAGAGTGCTGTTGCCAGTTCAGTGATATTTAATGTTTCCCAATGCATCCCCAATTTCACATTCTGCAAATTTAAAAACTTGGCCCAAGCTGTGTCTCCTATTGCCTAACACATTGAGTAGGTCTGTACTGAGGCCCAAGTGAAATCTTAGAGAACTCCACCTGTTACATCTCTCCATCTTGATAACAAATCATTCCCAGCTACAGTTTGGGTACACTAATCCAGCAAGATTGTATCCAACAGTAGGTTCATCAAGACCATAAATCCCTGGTGTGTCTATGAGAATGACACCTGAGAGACTAACAAAACCCCTTTAAAGCCAGGATGTATGACACTACTATTTCTCCCCTGATGCCTCTGTCCTGTCACCCTGTCATGGAAAGGAATTAAGCTAATTGGACAAAACGTGTTCTCGACAAATACTTATTGGCTGCTACACAACTGCTTTTGTTATGCTCAGAGCTGTTGCACTAAAGGTGACCCCAAGCCAGGGAGATGTTTCATAAGCCAACCAGCCAAACAGGACTGGGAGGAGCTGCTCAGATTCAGCCTGCATCTTGACAAGTACTTTCAGACACTTTGTCAAAAAAGTCCCTAGCATAGCATCCAACTCATTCCATAACTGAAACGATAGTAAAATACTTTACATGTGTTACAACTGTAGGACAATAGCACTTTGGTTAAGGAGCAGATGTAACCTGTATAAAAACTAGCATACTTATAAAACTTGGAACGCTGTTAAATCAGTCCAAAGGATCCTTTCTAAAAGTATAACTGTTCCAATAGCAGCAGTTACTGATGATTAATATTATTAGGTTTTAATCACCTTTCTGGAAGCAGAATGTTTAAATATATTTTTTAATTAAATATATTACAGTTACGATTTCTTTATTGAAACTTTTAACAGTATCCCTTAATTTCCTTCTTATTGCTATAATTTCTATATCTCTCGCAGTAAGTGTACATTTCAATATTGTGAAATGATTCTAGCATGCAATTTGTTAGAAAGATGTAAAAATAAATTACTGTTGAACCACATCACTTTAGAAGAGGTAGGTTTCTGAAATTTATTTGCTGAATGAGGCCTAGGAAATTTGGGGTTATTTCTTCCTTCACTACCAACTTCCTCTTATAATTAATGCAAATAAACTGACAGGACATCATGTTACTACCATCTCCTGTATTCAGAAAGTTTCACATTAATGAAAGGTTATTAGAAACTTATGCTTACCAAGACATGATGGAGGAAAGGCAACCTCTGTTCATGGAAAGTATTTTGTCTAAGGTAGATGGAGGCGTATACTTCCTGAAGAGCTATGATTTCATTCAGTCATCTTCTAGTTTTCAGTCATTTCCCTTTGGCCTAGAATGACTCTGGACACTACTTAACCTTTTTTAAGTTTATGCCAATTTCAGACCTTTTTTTTCTTAATATACTCTTTCTATGTATGGTTTTCTAAGATGACATCAATCCGTCTAATTAGGGACCTCATTTAAGCACAGCTTTATTGTCATCCTCAGTGCCTGCCCCAGGAGAACAGGGATCATGTGGTTTGATTAAAATAATAGTTTGCTGAAAAGCAAACCAAATCAGAATTTATAGTTGCATATCTATTAGGAAGGTGACAGATACAGTGACACATGTGCTTTTGATCAAGGCTACAGTGGCATATCCTCAAAATTCTGTATTCATAAGAGGGAGGTTTGTGACCCTGATCTGTTCCTATGTCTGAAGAACTTACCATAGAAGACAGAGCTGAGGATGTGCTGATAAATGCAAACGTTATGTTTGTTGTTTGCTTACCCAGAACAGTGTATAAGAAGCAGGGCTGATCGGCTTAATGTGAATTCTGTTTCTCAGGGGTGGCAACCTCATTTTTGTGAATGGTTTTGAGGTTTCTTTGCTTGGTAGTCATTATTCTTCTCTGTATTTTTTCAGTAAGACTGTGTTATAGTATAACCACTGATGACCAGTGTCCCATATTCATCTAGTATCACTAAGTTTGCGAGAAGTGGCAGTAAAGGATATACTGCAGAGTTGTTCCACCCGGCTCCATCATTCACATCCTCTAATGTAGCACTAAGAGAACAGGCATCTCATCGCCTGACTGAGTGACAAGAGGAATACTTTTTTTTTTTTGAGAGGGGTTTAAATTTCTAATAAAAACAACCATTGTTTATTCATTTATCAGTAGCAAATATTTTCCACAAAGTTCAGATTTCACAATGAAAGCAGAAATTATCCCCCCAAATAACTTAATTTTCTTGTT
This sequence comes from Neopsephotus bourkii, assembly GCF_033783945.1. Classification (NCBI taxonomy): domain Eukaryota; kingdom Metazoa; phylum Chordata; class Aves; order Psittaciformes; family Psittacidae; genus Neopsephotus; species Neopsephotus bourkii. Next base: position 5,132,413 of record NW_026901837.1, on the reverse strand, counting down.
ATGAAGCTAATGCTTCCATAGTTGAGAGAATGGTATTAGACACAGTGAAAAATAATAAAAAAAATTGCATACATGAATATGTTCAATTGACATATCCAAAATTTTCCTCTTATTCAGGTTAAAGGTATTGACCAGATCTGAAAACACTCAGAGACATGAATAAGTGTGAAAAATGAAGAACACAGTCATGAAGGATATACAGCCTGAAGAATTCATTAGAGTATTACAAGACTTAAACCTGCCTAAGAAAATTATAAATAATTATTTATCTGATGTACTCTTTATGGTGAAATATTTTTGTACTTGAAACACATTCCCAGATCTCATCATCTGCTAATACTTCAGATATTTGCCTTTCTTCTTTTATTGTTTGCCTAAGTTAACTCAAAACACTGTTTACAATTGCTGAGAGTGTCCCTGTCAGATGTATACTAAATTCCTCCTAAGTCTGCTTTTATCTTTTACAAAAAAAAAAAAGCTGATTTTATTACAGCCTCTAATAGCTGTTAGCCAGATCTCAAAACCAGTACTTGTCCAGCATCTTATTTGACCTGCTTCTCTGTTCATCCTCCCCTGTGACTTATTTCTCTGTAACCTCATCACAAAACCAAATACAATGATTTTCTTAATATAAATGACTCCCAGATGTGTACTCTAGACTAACCTGCTTCTCTTTAGACCAAAATCCATTTAAGAAGGTAGGTAAAATAGTTTTACAGTTTCTCTCCCCACACCTTCCTTTGATAATATTTCCACTCCTTGTTTTTTTCTGATTCATAGACTGCTAGTCCCCTCCAGCTCAGATCCTTCTATAGATCGGTCTGACTAGGCTTTGCCCAAATATTACACTCTCTATCAAAGTATGCCTAAGAACTTCCCTGTCTAAGCCTCCAACTAAAGCACACAACCTCTCCAAACTCAAACGATATTACATCTTTTCTTCTCCTCCTTGAAAGGTATCAAGTCACATCCATTCTGAATGCTGCAATAAGACACTTTCTGCTATGACTGTCACATCTCTGTACATTTCTGCACTTGCTTATCTTTCTCCCTTATCAAACTCAAGCTTCTTGTCTTCACTGCAGAAGCCACTTTTAGCACCCATAGAAATCTTATTTTTCAATTAAGATTCTGGGTACAGATCCTATCTTTGTCTAATCCTTTCAAAGAGGCTGTTCAGAGACTGGCTAGGCATCAGTCTGCTGGTGGGAGGTGTTGAGTGCTTGCCTTTGCATCACTTGTTTTTTTTTCTACTTTTTCCTTCATGCATGAAAGTGTCTTCATCTTGACCCATTAATGTTTCTCACTTTTGCTCTTCCAGTTCTCCCCTGCATTCCATCATGGGGGAAGCAAGCAACTGGTGGGTGCTTAGTTGCTGGCCATGGTCAACACATTACATGTAGAAGAAAAAATTTGACCTCTATTTGAGAATTCCCCTGATACAGCACTATTAGGAACCATGCAACTTACAGCCGTCTGATGGCAATTGTATAATTCCAGCTGTAGGAAATCTGACGTAATTTGAACAAGCTTGTAATGAAAGCTTGGGTATAGCAGATCAGAGTAATTAAAAGCTTTTCCCACTTTTATTTTCAAGCTCTTGCTTTCAGAGTTTCACGTTTCATTCCTTGATATTGCAGACATTCAGAATGAACCTGTGCATTGTTTGGAACACGTTGGTGGGCTGGGCATAGTCCTGCTTCATTACTTTTTTTTTTTTTTTTTCTTTTCCCTGTACTTTTTGAGAACTTCTTTTGCTGATAGAAACAGTTAATAAATTAATGTTGGAAATTATAGTGTTATCTGCATAACTTTAATGTTAATGCCACAAAAGCATTAAAGAAGATGCTTCCAGAAGTATGAACATTTGCCCAACTTTAAATTTATATTAAAAAAATCTTTTGCTATTTAAGCAACTTTTCCTACATTCCTAGTTTTCAAGATTAAGAGATCTGCTTGCTATAAAAAAAACATAGAAATAATAGAAATAACAGAACAGAGAAATAACTTGCAGCATGCTAATGTCTGGGCTATCAAGCTGGTTAACCCCTGTAGGGTTTAACTTACATTTTCTATACACCATTATCAAGACAAAAATCAGAGCAAAAATGAACTGAGCTTGAAACAGTAACTAAGATAAAATTTCACTACTTACATAGCAAACAATTTCTGACAGGTGGCAGGTAACAGAAAATAAGTATTGAACTTTTTGGCAAACTGAGCCTGTGAAGTAATTGCCAGACTGTGTGGCCTCTGGAGTCTGGCCTGGAGTAGCTTTTAAAGAAATAAAACATACTAATATAAATATTAAATAGCAAACCAAATTAAATCCTTGATTTATTGAAGAAATATCACTGACAGCTTAAAAGACAAATATGCCCAAAAGACAACTCAAAAAGTAAAATCATTAGCATTAACATAACTCCTTGCATGTATACAACATAAACCTGTTCTTCCATATGTCACTGTGCTACTCCAAGTAATGTAGAATACTACAATTCCTATATCAGCTTGTGAGTGAACTGGTATAATACGAATAAGTAGATGATAAATTAAAAAATGCTAATCATAGAATGGTTTTGGTTGGAAGGGACCTTAATGATCATCTAGTTCCAACCCCTTTGCAATGGGCAGGGACACCTTCCACTAGACCAGGTTGCTCGAAACTTTATCCACCAATAATCATGACATTCTGATATCCTAAACTACCCAAGTCATACCAATATAAGTAAATATATTAGGCCCCTAAAATCTGTTCATCCTTTAGCAGGAGGGATAGGAAGTAACTGTAACTCAGTGGCGTATTGCATCTTCTTCTGAGGGGGTATTCTTGTTCAGAAAAAGAGGACTGAGAACCCCGGTCACCCCAGTCTGTAGGTGTAATGAAAAATTATATGCCTTTTCTTCAGGTACTTAGATGCATAGGATAATTTCCATCTATCAATTCCAGTCCTAAAAAGTGACCCAGGACCAAAGGCCAGTGCTTCAATCTGAGGAAGCAACTCAGCACATCCTTCACTGTGGCATTACTTTTGGTTGGCATAGATTTTCCTCTTTTAGTATGCTGGGCCTCACGGATCCCACTGTAAAGTTCTTCTCTTCATATAGCTGCCTTGCTCTGCTCTGTGAATTGCAGGAGTACAAGGTGTCTCAGTGTATCAATTGCTAGACTGGAGATCAAGAGCACATACACTCCTTTGTGAATTCAATGGACCAAGCAATGATGTACGCAACCACAGGACAACTCAGTATCTACACAAAAGATCTGTTGCACTTGGAAGCGATGACAAGCAGTGCTGTCTATTAAGTCAAGCCATATCTTGTGACACCTATTATGATTTGGAAAAGCATGAATTTATTTAAAATTCAACCTTATAATTACAGTGGTTTATCTTATGTCCTTGAGTTGAACTTTCTGTTTAATATTTTTTCATCCTCTATGACTCAAGGTTTTTAGAGACAAAACAGAATGATTTTTTTTTAAACTCTACGTTTAAAGCACAGACAAGAGTCCAAAGGTTGAAGGGAGCTTATTCAAAATAAGCCAAATTTAAAACTTGTTGAAAGAAAAAGACAATATATTGTCATATATATTTAATTTTCAGGAATTCATCTGTCTCTTTCTGAATAGAGGGATAGCTGGTTGCATATTGTAACAGCACTGGTTTTGTCTAATTTTCAGTATTTATTTCTACACATTTCTGATTGTCTGACTGCAAGAGTGAGTACTAACTTCATGGCTAGCTAAAGCTCAATTTAACGAACTACAGAAGTGTTTACTTAACAGCATGCAAGTGGACAGGGCCATTGATTATGTTGAAGGAATTATATGAATGCTTAAAGCTGAGATATTTTTCTGCTCAGCTTTGATGAATGGTTCCAAATTTTCCAAGATCAAGCTTCAATTCAGCAGAATTGCTGTTATTCAACAAAATAGAGAGAAATATGCATAATTTAAAGTGAGTTCTGGAATTTCCCTGACACAAAATTTGTGGCCTTCACAAAACTACATTTCACTGTTACACATGAGAATAATTTTTAGAAATAATTTACTTAAAAGGTTATGGATTTCTGTATATGTATTCTGATCAGTTTAAATCTCCCTTATACTGACTAGCCTTACAACAAAGTCCAAAGCATCTTCAATTTTTAATATTGAAATTGTGCTGTGATTTTATGTAGTACAGCTGTCAGAATCAAGATCTGAGGAATCCTTACTGAGAACAGAAAAGCCTGTTTACTGACAAGGAATCATGAATCCTCAGCATTTTCACGATCAATGCATTTTAATTATAATATAGACTCCAGCCAAATCAGTGGAAAATTTTCTTTTTATTTCAATGGACTTTGTTATTTAGGTGAATAAAAGGCCATTCCAAAGGATTTTTAATTTTTTGTGATCTCTTCTATAATCAGTTTTCTTTCAATCGACGTTCTGCACCTTGATGATCATTGGCTGCCCAAGACAAAATGTTAGTATAATTTGTAACTTGATAACATCTAACGCCACTCTTACCTTTCTGAAAGCTTGGTGTATTTTTCTATCTTCTATACAAAATACTTCTGATAATTGAATCAAGCAGTCAAGGAAGCATTTCTAGATTTAATCAGGCTTTTCTTCTAGTGGAATTCAATTATAAATTTGTATTTGTAACATCAGGAAGAACTACAAAACACATCCAAAGAGTCCAAGGCTTGGACATTAAGTATGTCAGAATGCAGTCTTCATTCTAAACACCATATTGCTGGATTTTTTCAGGTTATGATAGAATAAGTTTATTTCAATATTGCAACACTAGATGTCATCACATCATGGAACAACATGGTGAAATGTTATTTAAGCTCTTATCAGAATACAGATGAGTGAATAATTCAAAATGAATAATTTAGTCACTGGATTTTGCCTTTTGGGGGGGGGGTCCATGAAATATTCAAAAGCAGATTACAAAGCTATCTAAAGTATTCTTGACCATAAATTCTTTACAAGTTTCCTCCCACTTTGCATCCTATTATATGAATTTGAACTGCTCATTGTGAACTTCAAAATTCACAATTAGCCACTGATTAAAGAATATTACTTCTGTTTCTGATTTATTTAACAATAGTTATTTAACAATAATGACATGATGAGCTGCAAATACAAATAAAAATCAGAGCTGATAAAAATGGAGGTCTATTACTAAATCGAAATTTCCTGTAAAACAATTTTAAATTCCTTTAAAAAATATTTCAAACATAAGTAAATATGGGAAACGTGTTAGTTTAATCTAGTTATTTAGTTTTCTGCAAAATACCATGTAAAATATAAAATACCAAACAAAAAGTTATAATTGAAATCAATTTCAGCAACTTTTTGTGCTTTTCAGAACAATTTAGTTCAATAATTGTTTGTGTAATTATGTTAGAATGACCTTGCTTACACCTTGTACTGAGCTGAAGCAAATTCAGCTCTTTTGGTTTAAGTTTTATTTATTGATAATGGGAAAAGTGTAACGTGATTTACAAATTATTTCTTGCTTTCAGCTCAGGTCATATCACAGTCCCTAAACCAGCTGTTAGAGCTACTGGCTACCTTCTTCAGTAGTGCCACCCATGTCATACATTTGGGACCAGAAAATACGATGTCCAGTCTGTTTACTAATAGTAAAATATTTATTATTTTTAAATCCTTTGCCAGTCAGAGACATACACAAGAAATCTCCAGGATCTTTCAGATACCTCCTTTGCCTTCTCATTCTTCCTCACTTCCCTACTACCTCATGGTCTTGGATAGCACACCAAAAGGGATGACTCCATTAACTCTATAAATTTAGGCAAATGCAAACATAAGAGCATTTAATGTCAGTAAAACAAAAAACAGAATGCAAATGTGCAAAATTGCTTTAACATCTACTTTAAAAGCAGCTCTAGGTTCTTTTTTTTTCAGTTTGTGGTTATTCGGGTAATTGGGACTTCTGAAATGACTCAGTAAATACCAAAATGGGCACTGAATTAAGTACTTAATGAGTCTTTAACACAAAATGTAATGCCAGTATGAGTAAAGGAAACTGAACCTTCAGCTAACACATCAGTCTCACTGACAGTTTCATAGCCACAACATCCAGGCATGCTGACATGCTTCATTCTCATGCATTCTGATGCTAAAGTGTACTACCACACTTAAGATCCTTAGATGCATGGAAAAGTTACAGCACACTTTAGATCATTTATTGTCATTTAATATGCCCACTTCATGCCTTTCTCTTACCAGGATGATTCATTTCTTGCTTACCGGCATTAAAAATTTACTTTAGATATTTTTTTTTATTGTCAACAACCAATATGCTTTTAAACCTAAACCACATTTTAGATTAGTATAAATGGTTTAGTTAATCATAATTGTAATCATTCACATTTATTGTGGTTACGGATTTCATTATCTGGGTTTTAAAGTAAATAAATGTTATTGGCCCCTGTGGTTTTGATTTTTTAGTTATCATATTATGTAGATTTGTGTATATAACACTTTTGCCATTTCGCCATCATTTATCTGTCCCTAGTCTGGCATACAATGATATTGCACTGCTGTTCTTAGACAGTGCGACCTGATTTCTTTTGGTGGAATTACAGATTCAGGGAACTATTCCCCAGAGCTCTTAGCAATGAAGGCCTGTTTTCATTAGGTTATGATCTTGTTTCAGCCCTCTTCTTGTGCTGCAATCGTTGCAAGTGCAGTCTAGTATTAACTGCTGTTGACTGCTTGCTCTATTTGGTGCTTTGGCGATTTCTTAACAGGTATGTTCTCTTAGAGAGGGCATGAGGAATGCAGGCACCTTGAAGGAGACTCAAAAGGCAGAGGCAGGGTTTCTTGAAACAGATGTTGACACATCTTTTTGTGACCTAGTGAAGGGTAATAAGACAATTCACCGTGATTTGTGAATAGCCTTGATTAGTGTGCCAGAGAACAATAAGAGTGTAAGAAAAATATACTATTATATTTCAATGAAGTATTACAGCCAACTTGCTGCTATTTTAATGAAAAAAAGAACCCTTCAAATTTTACCTTATAAATATTTGGAAGATCTTGCAACAGCAGCTAAGGTACAGTATATACTTAATGCTATTATTCCAATATTATCAACAGATAAATAGGAGTGAAGAAATGAGGAATATCTCTGCCTCTTTCTAACTTCTGTTCAGTTAACAGAAAAAATGAGAATCTGATTATGTATTACTCAAGCTACTTTATATTTTGGTGACATGTCAATGAGAGAAGTACATTTTTACTAATTCATCCACCATTAGAAATCACTTAAATAAGCATTTTATTCAAATATTAATAGAAAGTAAGTATGCTAGCTGCTTGGTGATTTGGCACCTGATTGCCTAAATCCTGAAGATTTGTTGCTATTCCAGTAACTGTGATTCTGCTTATAAATTATTGAAATGTTTCAGTTTCAGTGATGCAAAGCCATGCTATTTATTGATGTTCTAGACGTAAACCTTTGATCTTAATCATTCTCTCACGACTGTTATAAAAAGAGAAGAAAACAGTGATTTTATCAGTCTGAAACTTCCACTCTACTTCAATAACAATTTGTCACTATCTGCCATTAAACGCTCCTTCTGCCTTTGAGCTTTGACAGATTTTTGGAAAGCTGTATGACAGTTATATGAACACTTAAAATAGTAGCTGGAGGATGAGGAAAAACATTGAGCCCAATCCTTCCATGGAAACTGTGTGGGTGCAAGGATCTAGGAGGCTATTACAACCCACTTCTGTCTGCAACAGGCATTAATGACACAAGCACTGACAGAGGGGAGGAAGAAATCAACTCATAGCAAGAAATTTTCATTAATGATAAAATAAAGAACAACACTCAAGTTTTGTAAGCTCTTCGCATTTGAAATATAAGAGAACATCTTTATAAGTGCTTCTGCTCATGCTGGTATTGCATATACAGACCTAAGTCTCCAGCAGTTTCTAGTCTGATTGCATTTCATGCACTGTTTCACCTTTACAGCTCTCATTTTAGTTAAGCAGAAAAATCCTTTTATTGTTTATTTAACTATTTTGATATTGCAGGATTGAAATATCGTAAAATATATTTGTAACACTGGTTTCATCTGCCTTCTTACAGGGAGTTTAGCAGATGACAGATTTATGGATGCAATTGTGCTGACTTTATTAATATTATTTAATAAATGTGTATAATTTCACCTGTTAATCCTTCATCTTGAGAGAGGTGGGATATATATATATGCCTCCTGTCATTTGCAAATGAAAGAATTGTGAAGAGAATTGTATCACTAAAGGACACAAAACAGATTTCTGACAGCCTGCCTTTATTTACCTGCATATAAGGGTTACCCTTTTATTTCAGTATTAAATCAGATATTGGGTTAAAAGTATTGTGTCACTTAACTTTGAATACAGTGAGGAAAAGTGTACATCAACATTGTTATATTTTTTATGCAAGTTCCTCTGGCAGAAAACTAGCTGAATTATTTAGTTGTTTATATAAGAAAGAAAGATAATTTGATTCAGAATATACAAGTTTTTCTCTTAGAGATGGTCTATAAGGAAAACTATTTTTCTTGCAAAAAAATTTTGGAAAAAAAGATTAGCCATTTTTAAACATTCAGTTCAAATTTAAATGCTTATGACATGTATCATCAACATTACAAATATTTTTCTCTCTTTTTCGGGTTGAGTTCCTCACTGACACACTTTCATAGAATTACTGTTATTCTACTTGTTTTTATCACATTAGTTTTTGTCTTTTTCTCAATAATAAATTGTATTAAATTTTCAGGAATTATTTAGTTATATAAAACCTGCTCTCCAAGTCAAATGGGAAGTACTGAACATACATCATGTATGCACACATAAGACATACATACGTAAGGTAAACAACCGGAATTGTATTGTATCAACTAATCTTATTTTTTATAATGTGTTTATGTACGTTTATTAAATCCATCTTTTTCCAGGCACTAAGCCTATCAGTTGATCAACTGCAATGGAAAAAAAAAATAAATTCCTGCATCAAACTACTTAAATATACCAGTGTTAAGAGACACAGAATTCACCACTGTATCATGCATATGGGATACATGTAGAGAACATCTTTTGGGGTCCCATTATTCACCTCTCCAGCACTTCTAGAGTGTCCAAACAGAGCTCAGGCAGCAATCCAGCTTCAGTTAAATATTTCTCTGAGTTCGAGGCTGCTTCTGTATGGAGATAATTCACCAAGCTGTGTGGTTCAGTTGATAAGCTGGAGGGAAGGAATGCCATCCAGAGGGTCCTTGACATGCTTGTGAGGTGGGCTGATGCCAACCTCATGGAGTTTAACCATGCCAAGGGCAAGGTCCTACACCTGGGTCGGGGCAATCCCAGACACACCTACAGCTTGGGCAGAGAAGAGATTCAGAGCAGCCCTGCGGAGAAGGACTTGGGGGTGCTGGTCGATGAGAAAATGAACATGAGCTGGGTTCAGTGTGCGCTTGCAGCCCCAAAAGCCAACCATATCCTGGGCTGCATCAAAAGGAGCGTGACCAGCAGGTTGAAGAAGGTGAACCTGCCCCTGTATTCTGCTCTCGTGAGACCTCACTTGGAGTATTGTGTGCAGTTCTGGTGTCCTCAACATAAAAAGGACATGGAACTGTTGGAACAAGTCCAGAGAAGGGCCACGAGAATGATCAGGGGACTGGCGCACCTCCCATATGAAGATCAGCTGAGAAAGTTGGGGCTGTTCAGCCTGGAGAAGGCTGCGTGGAGACCTCCTAGCAGCCTTCCAGTATCTGAAGGGGGCCTATAGGGATGCTGGGGATGGACTCTTCATTAGGGACTGTAGTGATAGGACAAGGGGTAATGGGTTAAAACTTAAACACGGAGTTTAGATTGGATATAAGGAGAAAATTCTTTCCTGTTAGGGTGGTGAGGCACTGGAATAGGTTGCCCAAGGAAGTTGTGAATGCTCCATCCCTGGCAGTGTTCAAGGCCAGGTTGGACAAGGTCTTGGGTGATATGGTTTAGAGCAAGGTGTCCCTGCCTGCAGGGAGGGTTGGAACTAGATGATCTTAAGGTCCTTTCCAACCCTAATCATTCTATGATTCGATGATTCTATAAAGAGTAGTGCACTATTAGACCTGTTGGAGAAAATAAAATTATTTTTATTTTATTTTATTTTTATTTTAATTTTATTTTAATTTATTTTAAAGTGTTTGGTACAGACTTTTTTTTTTCCCAGGTGAAAGTACGTTTCATTCTTCTTTGCTAGGAAGTGTCATCTGTTACTCAAGGGAAAAAAAGCACCAAGGAACACAGCAGGCTTAAACTTTAAGATTTCAATGAAAATGTGCTGGGTCAATTAATATCTCAGCCTGCAGTATTCCTTTTTAGATTGCTTATAGGATTTGAACACAAAAAAGACATAATTTATATAATAACTAAAAATGAAGCTATAGAAATAAGGAAAATTAAGAACCAGAAGTAACCTTATCAAAATAGAGAAGGAACAACTTATCAAGAAATATTTAAATTGTATCAGACATTTGAGTGTAGCATTCAGAAAACCCAGCAGAAAGACAAATCAAAACTAATCAAAATTTGATCATCCTAAATTCTAGGAAGATACCTGATTTCTCATTGACCTTTCTCCAAGTGAAGCTAAAACCAAAATTAATATTTCTGCAACTCTCACATCAGAAGTGTATGAGAATACACTGTAACAGTGACGAACTTGGCCTACTGCTATGACTGTGCCCATGAGCTGTAGTGTGGAACAGAATGGGTAACCGAGTAAAATACGTGAGATTTTTGAAAGAAAAGACTGAATCACAGCCTTTTCAAAAGGACAAAACTGGATGCTCCGTACTTCCTCATTTTTCTCATTCTCCACTTCTTTCCCTATTTCATGGGTTTTTTTTGCTGTGAGGCTGGGGAATATTTAAATGCTCCGAGATTCCAGGATGGAAGAAATCCTAATAATACAACTAACACCAACATTGTCCTTTTATAGGAATGCTTTTCATCTTTACTTCAAAGACAAAAAAAAAATAAAAAAAAATACATTGTTCAAGCGTACAATTGTATCCTTAATGATGCTTGGTGCAAGCAATATGTGTAGACCTAACACCAAGAATAAATGAGCTATAGAGAAGAACAGGCAGGAAATGAGAAAAGGTCTCAAAGATAGTGTGCATTTTATATGTTGTTTGTGAAAAATGGATATATTTCTACTCACCACTGCATAATAGATGGAATCTGGGATAGTATCTTTAGTCAAATTCCATGTTCTGTGGCTCATATTCTATATTCTATTTCTTGCTTCTTAGACATTTTCCTTCTAGGACTGCATGTAATGTTAAGGATTGCCACATGGCTGACATAACAGATTCCGTAAAGTCCAGGGCTGGTAGATCCATGCTGCATTTATGTTGTAGCTTCATCTTTACAACAAGGCCAACTGCGATGAAGTAGAAATAATGCCACCAGTTTACACTGAAGGTTTCTGCTATGTTTATGAGACTAAAAAAGGATATCAACTAACACTGTTTTTGTCTTCTGTTTGCCAGATAATACTATGGAACAGTTTATGAACTCTGTGGGTGCTTACACTACAAAGCAATCCCTTGCACAGCTCATACAGAGCTATGTTGTCCGCTGATACAATCACCATGCCAGAACTAATTAAGCTCAGAATGACATTTTCTAGATAACGTTCTTTCTAAATTCCATAAAGAAGACCAAACTACATCAGATCAGAAAACCTTTTGGCCTAACTGTCTTTACATACAAAAGGACAGATATGGCCCAATTTTTTGAAGCACAGTAAATGTATTTATCCTTCCAGCTCTGAAAAAAGGGATTGAAACAATACAATCTGTGCAAGCTGACTTATAACATGAAAGCAACTATGATTTCAAAATGTCGTATTCTTAGTTTACCCTTTGTCCTTACACAGTGGCATATTACGGCATGGGCATTTAAAATGCACAGGACTGGTGGAAGATTTTAATATTTCAAGACATAAAATCATTAATTTTGCAGAAAGTAAAGGCTAAAGGGAAATTATCAGTTAAAAAAACTTGTAGTGGTGTCTATGTGAAAGAACTTCTGGGCATTTGCTCTTCCACCCTGTCAGTTTGATTGTTCTTCAATTGTCTAGGAAGTTTGTAATGATGTAGAAAAGGGACTTTATAGAAGCCTAGAAAGGTAATATGAGTAAGTAATGCTTGGTTTCTAGACTAGGCTGGTAATACATACCAAAGTAAAAAATGTGGTATCCATATATATGCATGTATATACATGTGATTATATAGAAGTAGGAAAAAAATAGCCTCCTCAGCTGACTACTTACCAACGTGTTATTCTACAGTGGAAATGACACAGTTTAAAAAATCCTGGCAATTTTCATTGGAATAAATTTTAAAGGAGACAGTATGGAATTCAAGGACAGTATTTTTCTGAAGTGGTCGTACACAAAACTCAGGTCAATTTCTTTAATGCAACATTAGCTTTAAACTAATTATCCAGTATGCAAATATATCAAACTAACAAATGTGGCACTCATTTATTTATATATGAAGGCTAAAAGAGTCTATAAACCAACCTATTCATCACACTCTCACAAGAGTGAATACATGGATTACAGTCATTCTGCCCTTCAGCTGAGCAAGACTAGGTATATGGCTCTTGCAGGCTGCCTGGCAAATGATGAGGAAATCAGTGAAGCTGAAATGCGATGTATCTTAAATGTAACAGTGCTATTTACAGATGTGAGCCCTCAAACCGATTATAATACACTCACCTATCCCGGAAAATTTACTTCTGTAGCAATGTCTACTTCCAAAAAAACTCTATGTTAGATCTGTAGATTTAGTCTCATAGTATTTGTCTTCCTCTGCTCAAAGCCATGGGCAGTTATTGTAACAATTGGCACCATATGTTTTTGGAATTTGTTCACAAACTAAAACAACAACAAAAAAAAAACACCAAAAAGAAAAAAAAAAAACAAACCAAAAAAACCTAACAAACCAAAACAAGCAAGACATGGGAAACCGTATGTTGCAGCAACACTGGGTGACTTACACAAAGTACTGATTATTTTAAAAGAATGTCTATTTCACAGGATGTGTTTTTCAGAGAGAAACTGCTTCCCAAGCTGTACACAGCTCACATGTAGGCTTCAGGTGAAGGACAACAAGGGAAGAAAAACAGTCAGAACCAAAGGACTTAATTTTAGGTAAGTAAAATAAGGAAAAGGAGAAAAAGAAAAAAGGAACTAGGCAGGAGAGGTTAGGGGGGAGGTTGATGGCTTTTCTTGTTGAAGGGGATCGGCCCTTAAATCTTCCAGAGGACACTGCAGAGGTACTAAAGGAAAACTAAAATATGTTTTGGTCCTATGTCTTTCATATAACTTACACAAAATATTAGTTTGACCTACAAAAACCTTTTTAACTAATCTTATTTGAAAACCCTGCATATTTTGAATATATATTAATCAGTATTCCAGATAAGGTATTTCACTCTTTAAATATCCTTTTATGAAATTTAGTTATTATTCAAAGATAAAGATATTGTGACTTGCTGATTTATTTTTTGAAAATATCATTACTCAGAAAATCCTTTTTTTTTAGGTGTCAAGCTATTCACGAGTCAGTCCTGATGGTCATACTCAGTAACTTTATTCACAACATTCAGACTAAGAATTGTTTGTAAAATAGTGGAGGCAACAATTCACAATTCACAGTGCTGAGTCAGCCAAATTGCAGTGGTTTCTTTTCACTCCTAGCAACATGATGGAATAATTAAAAAGCAGTCAGCAATCTTTTAAAGGTGATGTGCTTGGCTTTAATTAGATGCTGAGTCTTCTGTGCTGCATATCAGAGACATCTCACAAATGACAGAAGGGCTCTCAGACTTTATCTAATTAGAAGCTCTATCAGTCATTTTATGTCATTTGTCTAGATGCTTTCCTACAGATTTCTGAATTTATATAAAATTTTAGTACTACAGAAATGAATGATAAAACTGCTTAAAGTATGTGGAACTGAGGGCAGAAATACATCTGGATTTCTGTAAATTTTTATAGAGTATGTCATGAATTCTACGAATAATAACAAATTAAACTCCATTTGTCTGCATTATAACAAAGATTTATTTCATGCTTCTTTCAGACATGATGATATTAAGAGTTTGTTTTGTTTTGTAACACAAGTTTATTGATTATCATGAAAAGATATGTTAAGAACACATTCCCAGTTTTCCACAATAGCAGTAAGGGATTTGCTCTTAGTTTTAGATCAGCATTAAGTACATAGTAGAACAGAAATACAGCTTCTTAGTGAGTTTTAGTCAAGAACAGAGATTCCAAACAGGCAAACAAAAAAATATAGTTCTGTCATCCTGTCACCTAGATTGGCTGAATGTATTCATGAGAACTCTTTGACACAAAATTTAATTTTTAATATACTGATACTTCCCTTCCACCTCACCCCAAATTGTCTTCTTTCTGTGGCTTTTGTGTTGCTGTTGTCAAAATAGGAAATGCCTGAAAATAATAATAAAAAAATATATTATTTTGAAAACAGTAATAAATTTGATTGACATCTGAAGTATTGTATCTCTATAAATACAAATAGCTACAAGTCTTGAAAATTGTGATTCAGCTGCATCATGTCTGTGTGTCTCTGTTCTTCCCTAGAGGACAAACTGAGGCTCTACCTTCTCAGATATAGAGCTGAGGAATCTCAGGAAGTATCGTCTTCTGTCCTGGGGTCCAACAAATCTGTAGCCGCTATTAAGCACAGAAACAATACTTCTAAAGAAAAATCTGTATTTTGGTAGAAAAGTGATTTCAGTTTTGGGGTTTTTTTTCAAACAGCCCACCCCTCCCTACACCTCAGTCTATCTCAATTCATAGAGACAAAGTTTTTGAGAATAAAATGTTTGACATAGTAAGGATCCCTGGTTAGGTGTTTGTTTCAGAGATTTGAATGTGTTAAGGGGTAAGAGTTCTATTGGCAAAAGAAGGCAGAGCTGTCACTTCCTCTCTTTGAAATATCCGACTATTCTTTAGACATTTCTCAGACCTCATGTGGCCTAGGCAATCTTATCTTAGTTTGAAAATCTGAGGGACATTGCAGAACAAAAATATTAGAGTTCATGATTAGATGAGTTAATACTTCCAAAGATCAATCAAGTAGTACTTTTGATATTGTATAAAACTGAAAAAGTAACATTTGTAGATCAAGATTGGGGAAAAAATGTTAATCAATTTACAATGAATGGGGTTGTAACAGATTTTTAGAAACCTTAGCTGAAACAAGCACAAAAAACATTTCCTTGAAAAGGTCAACTGAACCTTTTTATTTGAATGTATGTATAATATTTCATGTCAGTACTCTAGTATACGTTTGGGCATGTCTCAGTAAAGAGATTCTAGGCTTGTCCATCTCCAGTAGCCAAAGATGTTGTACTCGTTATGAGCCTTGTCTGCTATACCATTTGTACCAATTCAATACACATAAAATCTCATTCTGCAAATATATAACATGAGAGCAAAGTGGGAGAAATACTAAAAATTAATACTGACTCAAATAGAAAGAATCCAAAGTTATTCATGAATAATTAAAGTAGGCAATTAGTGAAATTCTCATGATCATCAGAGGGTAAAGCTCTAAATGGTTTTAGAAAGCCAGCAGTAAGTGAATATGGCAACCAGTTTTAAAATATAACCTCACAAATTGCTGAACAAGGATGTTTGGAGTGCTTGCTTAAACCCTGGACAACCCTTTAATTACCTTAAGAAATAAAATTGGAAAACACTATTTTCTCTTTATTTAAAGATCTGCAGGAAAAAAGAAAACAACAAACAGATAAAATGCTTACCCACCACACTTATGAAATGGTCAGATTTTTTTATACGGGACACTTTTTCTTATGTAAAGTCATGAACTGAACACTTGAGGGGGAAATGTCAAAATAAGACCACTTTGTAGGTGCTGCTGCACAGCAAATATCTTTTTTGTATATTTAAACCCTTCATTATTAGTAAATACATATTATATACATAATGAATATACATATTGCAACATATGCATAGTATATTGTATTTTTAATTTGTTGTGTATACAATCTATGTATACATATATGTGCATATACATATGGTCCTCATAGCCAGTTCTCTCCAACCTAACACGCCACCGAACACCCTGGGTCTACAGGTTATGCAATAAGACAGGCTATACACTTCTCTATTTTAGAGAATGGTATTTTTAAGGGAGTAGCTGGAGATGTGGGTTATGTGGGAATACAAACTGAAGAATTTTGTCCATAGTCCATTTTAGCCTCTTGCTACATTTTTTTTTGATGCTTTTGTGTGTTTGTATTTATATAAGATCACTGAAGAGATTTTAGGCTATGATTGTCAGAAAAAAAATCTATTTCAAGGGAGGATGATAGACATAGGAAATAATTAGGATGTAGGAAAACTAAATTGAAACACTCATTTGAAAAGAACCAAACTAAGCTGTCAAATGACAGCCTTCACTGAATTGTCTGTGAACCATTCCCTTTGTAGTTCACTATGGAATGAAATAATAGACTGTATAAAGAGATTGTGATTTAGCCAAGGATATGCTGCCCTAATGGTAACTGACATCTGATAAACAGTAGAGCTGCACTACACTTCAAGTGGTGGGTTCTTCCTTTCAGTCTGATGAGGTCATCCCATACCCAGGTCATTTCATATTTCTCTTCTCTGATACTCTTAAATTCATCACTGAAAAGCTACCAGTTATGATCTTCCTTTCTTAATCCTAGAAATTATATCATTGGGAAGGGCATACAGATGCAACACATAAGAAGAGTTTTCATTTCATGTAGTTTCTTGCATATGCAGTATTTTAAATGAAGTTTAAAGGTCTGTGTCTTCTGCAATTACTCTTGACAGAGGCTGGCAACAAAAGATTTCACTTGATCCACAATAAAGGGAGTAACAAAACTGAAAGTAGCTTAATTTCTTATAAACACTTGTGAAAAAATTACCTGGAATACAATGATTGTCTGGCTTTTTGTCAAGGTAAGGAAAAATGGTTTATATGTTTACACTACAACCAAACCCCTTTTCCTTATTTGTATAATTCAATGTATCTTGATAAACTATCCATGAACTCAGCAGAAAAGCATAACCTTCAGTGAAAAAGTTATCATCTTTAACCAAGATGTCATCTAAGATATCAAAGTCAGGATGTCTCTCTTAAAATAATGTAGATTTAACTCTTCTGTGAAGTTTGTTAGAAGAAATGTATGATTCAGAATAAAAAAGGGTTTAATTCTATCAGTCAAGTTCTAAAACCAAAACCAAACCTGGTTTTGGCTTTGTAACTAGAAAACAATATGAATTGAGATTCTGCTCCAACCAAATCACAATACCCAAAGTGTCATGGCTGAAGCTATTCAAATAAGCTTTCATGATGGTCCCTTTAGGCCAGCCTTGCAGGACACAGTGCTTGTATCGATGTATAGATTTTTTTCTCCTTGTCTGAAATGATAGAAAGATCAAATATGGTATCATTAAAAATTGTAGGACAAAAAAATTATAGTACTGCATGTGCTTAACTGAATATGATTTGTTGTTACTTTAAGACATTTGAAAATATGTCATGTCAAATTGCAGAGAAAACAAGCTTTCTTGTGGGTAGGATGGTGAAATGTTTTACGTATGTTCAGCCCTTGAATACAGGGGATGGTTTGCCCCAAAGGAAAATCCTTTCATACAGAAATCGTAAATAGAGAAAATCTCCATATGACAAAGCATCTTCAATCTATCTCCTCAGTTCTCATTCTCAGGACGATGAATCTATCATCCCATATTGTCCACAAAATAAACCTGAAAGCTACATTTCAGGAGTCACAGAGCATTCCTGGGAGATAGATAATCACATAAGATGAGCTCTCGAACACTTTTAATGAGATAATTTCTACGTATTTTAAATAGGTTTACCTTTTTCATCTTCCACTTATACTTTTCTCATACACATACCTTGCTCTTCATTACATTTTGGAAAGCAGATTATACTGCTTTTGTGCAAAAACAAAAAAAGGAAGAAAATGCATCTCCATTAGTGAACCTGGTCATAGACTTACATATCTTTCAAACAAATCAGTAATATTAGTATAACCATGCATGTGGTGCAGCCTTTTCATTTATCGAACACAATTTTTTAGTCAAAGCATTCTGAAAAGTGCTTTCTGAGAAAGGCTTTATTTCTGATTACACATACTAATCTAACATGGTCTAGGTAATTAATAAATGTTTCAACTTTTAAATAAAGAAATGTTAAAGTGGAGTTTTTGCAGCAAAAATTTGCAAAATTTTAGAGACAAGGAAATGATGGAAAAGTCTCATTGCCTTACCCGTATATCAAGATATTTCCTTACTGACTGAAGTAGAAATACACCATTAACTCACTGTGATGCAAAGATAGTTGACTAATAGTGGATGTTATACAATTATTTTTCAAACCTTTTTTGCTTGTTCTGACCCACATCTCCCTGTCAAATTTCTGTGTGAGATAAAAGGTGGTCTAATTTATTTGCTGCTAATTTCCTGCAAATCATACAGGACCTAACAGACACTCTTGAAAAAGACTTTTATGTTTACATACATATACACTGCCTTATCTTTTTTTATGTTACACAGTGACCCAGATGCCAGGAAGATGTACAAGAAGAAGCTTTCAAGTAAGTCCTTTGGGAACAATGTTTTTCTTTGGTAGACAATGTTTTGCATAGGACAGGTATTGATCACTGCTTTCAAACTGTTTTCAGTATCTTCACTTTCACATTCCACTCTGACGTAACTCAATATACCAAACTGTCAGTGCAGTTTTCCTTCTTCCTACCTCTGGCTGTTTCGCCTTCAGGTTTTATTGGACTATGAGTAAAAGTTCAGGGTTCCAGCAAGATTATTATTATGACATGTTTGCAACAAGATATTTTCTTTTTAACTACACTGTACTGCCTTGGCACATCTCAATTTAGTATCTTAATATTCAGATATGTCATTCATATAGATTTCAGTGTATTTGCTATGGCAAAGTAATTTTAAACCCCTGAATTTACTTACATTAGCCTGCAAGAATTCTGAGTCCAACCCAAAAAGATCTTTGATCTCATCATATAACCATTTTCTTGGTTTAGTCTCATATTTAGTTCTAGAAGACATGCTTGAAAGTTCATGAAATCAAAATTTTCATGAGGAATGATTTTTATGACTTCAACAGTGCATAAGCCTGTTGTACATTTTCCAAGTCCCAGCCAATTTTTTACACTTCTATACCATTACCATTTGTCTGATATGTTACACATTTTGGCTGGTTCCCTCTCATATATTTTTTTCTCAGAAATGTGACTTCAGGTTCTTTTCTGCTTCTTTAACTGCCTTCATCATGGACTGACACACTTTTATAGGTGACATTATGCATAGCACTATCACTTTGTTTTAATTGTTTCTTATAGCAGTGAAGAAAAATCATCTGCTATAATAAAGTTAATTTAAGAGAACAGTCATAGTTGCCTTAGTCACTTCCATCCTCTGTCAGAGACTGGTTGACAAGACATTTTCCCATACTTTGTTTACTTAATTTTCATATCCACAGACAATTAGTGTCTGGAAGTGCTGAGCTATTCTATGCATGAAACATCAACATTATTCTATGGAGAAATATGGCATAAACATTTATGCCATCTGATACTTAAAAAATAATAAATAAATTGCAAAATACCCATCAGTTTATTTCACACTGCATTGTAGTGAAACAAAAGTAAAGCACAAAGAAAAAACATTTCAAAAAGGTGAACATTTAACTTTGTCAAACATGCAAAACAATTTCACTGGGAAAAGTTTCTGTCATAGCACTTGATAGAATGCGGTTTTCATGTGGTGAAAACTAGGTCCTTTTTTCTCTTTTGTGTTACTTTCTGATATCCTCTTCCCAGGCAAAAAGGTACAAAGTTCTGCCTAAACCTGGTAATTTATTTTATTTTTTCTATTTTGAATTTTTTTTTTGTTTTTAATGTGGGCATTTTGCAGCTTATTAGAATTTTGATCTTCAGTTTTTCGACTCTGATCTCAAGATTAAAAGTGGTGGAATTTTTATCTGAATGTTTCCTCTTAGAACATCTGATAATGTCATTAAAAATTCTGTTATTTGTGCCCGTTTTGCATGAAATATACCATCTAATATTTACCACATAGATGATGCACAGCTTGCTTGTTGGTCTTTTTATGTTTCTCCTCTAGAAAAATATCTCAACAAATACAATCATTAATACTGATAACAGGTGTAATCGTTTAGTCATATGTGCAAAAAGATGTTTGAGTAATAAAATTGTTCCTGAGGAAAAACAAACAAACTTTGATAAATATGACAGCAGCTTATCTGTATTTTCACAAAAGGGAGCAAACATTGGAAAGTGGGTAGAGGGAAGCATTTGGTGCACAGCTCATGCGTAAGTTATATGGAAAGTATCATGCTTTCCATACCACTGGTCATTCTTTTAAACCTGATTTCGTATTCCTGAGCAGGTGCTGAATAAGGCTGTCTGCAAGAGCTCTCCCCTTTGGAGATTCACAGTCCTTTTAAACTTACTGAGCAATGGTGAAAATAAACAGCATCTGCTAAAGACAGAGCAATATTTACCAATGTGGGTAGTAAAACCTGAAATGTTTTATAAAACTGGAAGTTTTATAATTCAGAACTGGAAGTATTAGATGAAACCCAGCTTAGTCCTTAGCTCACTGCTCCAGATTTCTCAGCTTTTAAGAGAATATATATATATATATATATATATATATACACAACTAAAGTATTATTTGACCTCATTAAACTACTGTTAGAGTAATTAGTGATCAAAATTCTTGCAAGTATATACAAAACGTTCTCATGATTTCAACAGAAATACTGCTTAATTGCATTCATGGAACATTTTCAGGTAACTACACTTCTTTTTTCCCTTTCTAAATTTTGTCATTTACTGGAGATCAGGGTATTGAAAAAAAAAATCAACAACATAGGGCACAAAGAGGAGATCTTGAAAAACTTACCCAAATGATATTCTATACTAGGTGTTTCTGCAGATTCTTGCATATTCCATTCAGACTCTGGCACCTATCCCATGTTCACTTTAGTTAGACTTCAGACTGCTTCTCACATCTTCTAGGCTTACTAGATCAGTGCAAATACTGAACAAGGCATTCATAACGATGTATCAACTTCACTGTTAAGGGTGATATTAAGACCTGGAGGACCCCTGACCTTTTTACTATGTTTTTTTTTGGATTATTTCATTTTCAGAGGATACATAACACACCTCACTATTGTGTCAGGATCTTGAACAAGTTGTGGGGAAAAAAAGATATTTCCTTGGGTTTTAGACATTACTGCCTTAAATCACCAATCAGTAACCTCATTGGTAATAAGGAATTTTTAGAATGGCAAAGCACATTTGCAATTCCATCTTTAAAGCAGACCTTTATTTTTAATAGTGTCTTCCCTATTTATGCTAGTATTTGTACTTTATGTACTATTTGTATTTACTGTTCATTTGCTTGATCCTAGAAAATTTTCTGGGCTTCTTAAAAAACATGATAGGCTGAGAAAGTTGGGGCTGTTCAGCCTGGAGAAGAGAAGGCTGCATGGAGACCTCATAGCAGCCTTCCAGTATCTGAAGGGGGCATATAAGGATGCTGGGGATGGACTCTTCATTAGGGACTGTAGTGGTAGGACAAGGGGTAATGGGTTAAAACTTCAACAGGGGAAGTTTAGATTGGATATAAGGAGGAAATTCTTTCCTGTTAGGGTGGTGAGGCACTGGAATAGTTTGTCCAGGGAGGTTGTGAATGCTCCATCCCTGGCAGTGTTCAAGGCCAGGTTGGGAGAGGCCTTGGGTGACATCGTTTAGTGCAAGGTGTCCCTGCCCATGGCAGGAGGCTGGAACTTGATGATCATAAGGTCCTTTCCAACCCTAACTATTCTATGATTCTATGATTCTATATTTGACATGAATATTTCACTGAACTTGGTGGGAATTTTTAACAGCTATACCTTTATATGTCATTAAGTATGCTTGCGTGTGTATGTATGTATAAATTGTTATAGCAAATGCAGAAAATTCTACTGGCACACTTCATAAATGTTAAGATCCACCTTAAAATTGCAGACTGCTGCTAGGTAAAAACCATGTAAAACTTCCCTCTGTGGTCAACTGGTATACTTATAAACGTTTAGATACATACCACAGGCTAAGGCTGAGACAAAGACTAGTTTCTAGACTCCATCAGGATTTTTTTTCTTGCACGCTTCTTTGGAAATGCAGGACAAGATGCATGATTTACAGAAGAGGAATTTGCTTTTTCTCAGAATATGCAAAATACTCCATCAACATATGATACTGCTGAAAGTGTGTTCATAGGGCTTCCTCTGAAAATGAACCTGAAGAAAAAGACATGTTGGCCTCTTGAAAAAAGAACCCAACAAAACAAACCCACATTTTGTGGAAATTTTGAAGTAGGAATATCTACAAGTTTTACAGTGGGGAAATGTGTATTGACTGTAGTAAGAAGGACTGAATAATTCATCATGTATGTCTTCCACAGGTGTGATGGATTTTATGTCAGGAGAGGTTTAAATTTTCCAAACTGTATAATTAAAAAAACAGACATTTTGACCACAAAGTCCTGATTTGCTGATATTCAGGGACTTCTAACAGCAACATATTTAGAAATCTAAAATAAAGAGCTGTTTCATCTTTGTAGTTTCCATTATTTAAATATATAATATAAGCATCCTGAAAGAAATATGGACAAATAACATAGTAAAGCTAATAAAGTTTTACCTTGGAATAGAAGGTAATTCTTATAGTAATGTTAAACTTGAAAGCTGCCCGTCAGGTAACGTGAAAGAAGGTTAATAGGAAGATAAGGGGCACAGCAAAATCCTTAAAACTGCTGATTAGCTCAGGGGATATATAGTTTATTAGTCCTGGCTTAAGACAGAGCAAAGCTGCATTCAAATATTGTGAAATGCAAGACTTGGAAACAGTGAATTAAAAATAGAGTATTATGTTATTACATTAGTGCCTAAATTTAAATCGGTGATAAAATTAAAGTTCTTCCTGAACTTGCTGTGTTTTGCAGTTACACTGTGTTTTGTTATGGGTGGAGCTGAACAAGCCACTGCAAGACAATTGGAACAGTCTTCTGGGAGAAGGCTAAACTCAATTAAAATCATTCAGGCTCCTTCCTCAATAATGAAATGAAAGAAATACCTCCAGAGGACAATTATTTCCATGTACCTTAAACACCTATCTTTATTTATCTTTAACGTGATAAATTGTTATCTTGAGGTGTCTATTTCTCACCATTGACTTTAGAGAGAAGCTAGCATAGCTAGAATGCCTCGCAGGGGTAGCTAAAGGTAAAAAAAGGAAGAAATCCCCATACAGAGATTCGTTCCAAGGTTTCAGATGCCTGAAACTAGTCATAACATTCAATCCAGCCTCCACTCAAAAGTTACCTTGATTCATCAAAACACAACGCTTTTATTTCCATAAAACTGTGTCAGTCTGACTTTGATAGCCTAACACATTAATACTTTAAATAATACTCTTAGTTCACAGAATTCTTATTAGTTTTATTTTCTCTTACAGAATGATTAGGTGTGGGGCAAGCTGAAAAGAGAGATACCCCTGTGCATTCAAAAAATTATTTCATTGTCTCTAAGCTAACATGTAAGGAGGCTGTGTTAGTTTTTGTCAGCTTTCTCATGAACTGTGAAGTGTTTTGAATCAACCCATAGGATTCTCTGATTTAAATAGTTGAAGCATTTGGGTGTTCCGGCAATGTTGCAAGCCCAGTCAAAGGGTGCTTGGATGCATTTACATGGAATAAATACAAGAGCTGTTATCGTAAGTAATTTAAAGTAGAAAATGAAAATTTGGTCAAAAAAATGTGAAAAAGTTATAAAGACTGAAAGAAAAAGGTACACCTTGTGACATGGCAGGGTATATATATTTATGACAGAAATATGAAAGAATTATTTAATTTGGGAAAAAAAAAGACATAAAGGAAATTTAATGTGTTTCAATACGCAGATGTTTGCATCCCATTGCGGAATGTACCAGCATCCTTTCAACAGTGGCACATAACTGTTGAATAAAGGAATACTATGAAATGAAAGACCAGTGGAAGCTCAGGTCTTTCCATTCACTGTCAACAAGATCATAAAATCAACCATCATGGATATTTACTTTTTCTAATTTACGAACCCAAACCAAGAGGAAAAAAAGGTATAAAAATAAAACTCACCATGCACTGACTTATTTTTTGTAGATATCAGAAAAGAATATCCAACATATTCATTAAATCTCAGCTCTGTGGATGCACATAAAAACCTGCAAACACAAGAACATGCCTCTGTGAAGTAGCATATGTGTGGACAGCAAACTCCGTTTAAAACAATTATTAGTAGCAAAATATTTCACTGTTCTGAGTAACACCAAGTACTTACCTAAAGTACAACACACTGAAATGACACTTGGAAAAGCTGTCAGGAATGTGAGATATGGCAAACCTTTTTGCCTCTACCATGTACATTATTGTATAATATGCATATTAACATACCTGGGTAAGTCTAGTCTATATCATTAGTCACTGTAGAACCTGACAGATGTATGGCAGCCCTCCAAATAGCCAGTAGAGCAAGCACATTTTATGTCATACATTATTTGCCTGAGCTCCATTAAGGCAATGAAAACACTTCACCCCAGGTGCTATGACACCACACAGTTTTTAAGGAGTTCATCCCCAACAGGGAACCTCCTTCTGGCCAGCACTCCCAACTCAGTACATTTGTCTAAGTAAGCCACACAACAGTGAGAGTTGTCAGCAAAGCTTCCCACTATGATTTTAAAGTCCCTAAGGCTCTTAAACCATGACTCAGAAGAGCAGAAGGTTGTTTCACCTCAGCCTCTGAAATCATCCCATAAAGTACAGGAAGGAAGAGCCAGTGTGAAAATCATGATCTTTTTCCCCAGGAGCAGCCCTCCAGGTATCATCTTCTAGTGTTGTTTGCACATCCTCCTAGCTAGTGCTTTCACTGACAGTATTTTAATTAAATAATGAACAAGCAAAAATATTCTCACAAGGCAGATCTTCTTTACACTATTTCCACTTAGTAGACGTCCATCATGTCTCTTAATCTGGACAAATAAAGCTTGCTCCCAGTTCTGTTTCCTTCCTCTCTTTTCGCACCAATGCCAATTTTGGGTATGGTGGAGTGCTATTGATAGGCAGAATTTCTGGGGATGTCACTCATGGGAGTAAGCAGCAGCTGCTTTCTGGCAGCAGTCAGAATAAAAGTAGACTTTTGTTGCTACATACTTCCAGCTATTACTGCAACTCCAAAGATTGCCAGAGATAACAGGACCCCATCAAGAAACATACTGAGCAAGCCTGCAAATGCAGTCAGAATTCAGATGAGAACATCTTTGACTCCTTGGTCTTTACAAAATACATCTCATCATTTCTAAATACTCCTGAGTGCTTGAAAAACAATAATAATTAAAAAAAGGTGTGAAAATGCCATATAAATCTTACAATTTAGCTTCACAACAAGTATGCATCGTGTCCCAACCATCCTCAGAAAAGAAAACGTAAGACAACATGTCAGCCATCAGGTGTATTTTTCTGCCATGTACATCAGTGTCTGACACCTTTCTGCCACTTCTGACTCTCCATCAATATTCTTCTTAGCTTCTGTTTATCTGCTGTGAACCTGAGCTTCCTGATCTGTGCAAGCTGGAGGAGAAGATCACAGATCCAGCTCCTACCTGAGCCTGACCTAAATTCCCCAAAGATTAGGCAGCCCAAAATACGGTCCTTAACTTTCTGGGACACTTCTGAACAGCAGTAAGCTTCACAAAAAGGAAAACACATTAACACAATCTCCAATTCTCATCAATCTTCTCTCCTGGCAGCCTCTGAAGTAGCAGTGTCACTGAGGGGCATGATTACCCCTTTCTGATCTTCTGCTGAGTGATGTTTGACTAGTGATCGTGTGCCTTTTAACAGCTTTAGGAAGCAGCAGCAAAGCAATCCTGTCAATGGTGGTTTATTTACCAAAAAAAAAAAAAGGGGCATGTGACCTGTTGAAAAAACAAACAAACAAGCAAACATCCTAATTAGATGATGAACAAAGACTAGAGGACAAATCAGCTCTTTTGTGCAGCATGTTAAGAAATAGATTCTTGCAGTGTAGGCTCAGCTTAGTTCAATGCACCAAATACTGCATTTGTGTACCTAATGCTCACTATCAATGCAATTAAAGAAAAATTCCAGGCTAAATTCTGGATTAGATTCCCCAGTATTATTTGTGGGAATAAACTGTGCTCTTCCTAGGGAGTACTTACTGAGGGTATGGGGTGGGGATTTAACTCCAGATTCAATCACCTAACAAGAAGTATATACAGTACAGGTCTCCATATGCACTAGGTGTCTAAGCTCCTCTTGTGGTCATGGAGATCTAGTCAATCTAGCCAAGGAAGTTACTGGATCACCTAAATTCACTAAGATCCAAAGAAGCTTCTAAAGAAGACCCCTTCATTTAGGCAGCTAGACATCTATTCATTGATTATTTTACATCCATAATTTTTAAAATAAACGTTATTTCAAGCAACAAGTCTTAATGTTGCAACTTTTTATGAATTCTGCTGATGAGATGCAGATGCAGTGACACAGAAAAGGAAAAAGAAGAGGAAGGGTGTTCACATACGAATTTTTGCCAAATAATTTTTGACGTGTACAAGTCAAAGTGAACTGTGTGCAGCATGTTTTATGAGAAGCCTGTTTTCAGTCTACCTGTATGACCTTTCCAAGTCTTCTGTATAACAAATTGTGGCTAAAACCAGAAAAAGATAAATGTATTTATGTGATTCCCAATAATACTCCCTGCTTAAATTCCCAAGTTTGCAGAAGACCTCCTTTCTCAATGCCCTTGTATTATTACAACTGTGCAGAAATATAAATGAAAGTGATGTCATGGCATAGAAACATTTTATAGCTAAGCAACAGCAGGTCACGGAGACAGAAATGATGAAACCCTGTGACAGCTGCCCCACCTGAATAGAGCTTTCCCTTTCCTATTCATGAGCACCATGCAAGAGCAAGCCCCAAACAGGAAGCCAAACCAAGCACACATTCAGGTCCTAATCTGTGCCAAAGCCTATAATGTGGTGCTAGAAACAAAACTAGGCTGAGGTATAAATACTTACTGATGTTATTCATCCTTCATTCATTAGTCTCACATATTAATGTCTACTTATCTTCTGTCCCAGTTCTATCCTGTTTGCTTGATTTATGAATCTGAGTCTTACTATGTAGCTTCAGCACAAAACAGTCTGAAATGAAAAAATAATTACCCCAAGAAATTCCCAAGTCTTCCATAGCTTGGAAAACAGATGCAGTCGTAAGGGTCTATAGAATAAAAAGGACAGAGAGACAGCATAAATAAAGGCCCAATGATCCTAGGTAATCCTGCAGTGCTTCAGTGACTTCTCAAGATGTTTAGACCATTACTGTCTGAGTATGCTAGAAGAGCTTTTAGGCTTTTCTCCCTGTCCTGGATCAAATAAGACCTAAAAGAATGCTGTCATATTCTCCTACTTCATAATTTTTACAAATGCAGAGAATGTTTATCACAGTGGAAAAAAATACTCAGTTCATATAGTTTAACAAATTAAGATTAACAATGTTTATTATTTATTAATGACATACAATTATTGGTAATTGGTTAATTATACATTTAAAATTCAATAACAGTAATTCAACAAGTAAACCGTAGTATTAAATGCTTAGGAAATTTTAGAAAACAGCTACAAATTTCACCCTTTTGTAATTAACCCAAAAAGCCATATTTAGCCACACCCATGCTTACAGAACTACATGCCAGCCACACAACCTTATTCTTTTCACCATGGGTCACACACATGTCCCCTTCTCTGGTACCATGGTGCCCTCTTCTTGTACCTCTCTCCTACAGGAGATGTGATAAAATATGTAAGCTGACAATGCAGAGGACTGTGCGATATAGGTGTTTCAGCAGTGGCCCATCAACATTTACAAAAAGGACTGACAGCAGGAGGCCTGATAAATCTGTTAGAAGAGATTGAACTTGAACGGAGTCTGTTCAGAGTGGAGTGGAATGTGGGAAAGAGGATTTCTAATCTGCTGAAGAAATTTATTTATTTTTGTTCCTTAGGAGAAGTTGAACTCTTACTGTTATTAAAGATGTTACTTAAACAAATCGATGTTAAATCAGGATGCATCACAGAAAGATTCCTTTAAGGAAAGTGCATTCCTGTCTGAAGCTCATTTTGGTAGCTGATGTTATACTGATTTCAGGAAAAAAGAGACTGCTGTTAGGTTTTGTTTTTTTTGGTTTGGGTTTTTGTTTTATGTAATTCTTCTACTTGTACAGTCTCTTGCACACAATGACATTTTTCTTCCTGACAACAGCTAATTGAACTTTGCTGTATAGTATAATGATGCCAGCAGCTGTATTATGCCAAGATTTCTTGTTCATTGCCCAAGATTTATTTTTAAACTACCTGAACCTTGCAGTGTCTTGCTTTACACTCTGTGTGCTTTGAAAATCTGAGTAAGGATCAACTGAATAAATTATAATACAGTTAAAATGTGACCTGACTATTATTTTACTGATGCAAGCTCTGACGACCTTATAAAATCCTGATTCTATGCAAGCATTGCTTTGTTGTCACGTAATATCCATTAGTAAAATAGTAGTCAAGGATTCCTCAGAAAAAAAGAGAAGGTGATACAGATTTATGAAGATGGTAGATTTACAATAATGCCTCAATTTACTTTGTAGAACTTACAAAACTTAGAAGAATGCTGGAAATAATGGCTTTACTAATTTGGACATTCCCAAAATTTTGGACATTACCAAAATTTTACTTGTAGTGATTGTGTTACAGGTCTTTGGCTGTATCCTCTATCCTAAAGATAGAGGACTGAAGGCCTAAACAGGGAATGGCATGCAGTAAAATTAAACAAGGAAAAAAATGGTGTTAATAAAAAATTAGCTTTTCCAGCAATATTAAAAGTGAGATTTTTTAACATGAGCTGATTTCCTTTGAAATATTTATTTGTACACTTATTAAATTTGTATATGGTTGTGGAAGGCGCTGCTTTGATCCTGTTTCCCCTGCTTTAAAGCTTTAAGGGTCTGTCTTGCTTCATAATAGTATGTTTGGGAAGGTAATAGGAAATATTAAACAAATAACTATCTTCCATGTAGCCCCAGTTGCAACAGTATCTGAGCAGTTCACTATCTTCAATACATTTGTCAAAGAGCTTATCGATGACAGATCAAGGACTTCATAGTGAATTTTCAAGGACCATGCTAGAGCACTGTAGGCTATAGCTGATAGTCCACAATGCAAGGAACAGAGCAGATAAGGTTGTGCAAAAGTCTGTGATACATACCAAGGTAAAATAAACACACTTTCTAGATGTTAGATGTGCACTGGATCGTGTGAGAAATCTCCCCTGACCTTCGTTATCTATAGTACTCAGTCAAGTTTTCAGAATGGGGTCCTAAGAAAACCAAAAGATGAACAAGCACTGGTTGCAAACTTAGAACCAGAACATCTGAAAAGCACCTGGTTTTAGGTTGCAAAATCACAGAATCACATCCATCAACCAGCAGAGGTTTTATTTAATTGTCACATTGAAGGAAAAAGTAAAAAATTAACAGCTACCAAAAAAACCACAACCTCTTAGAAATATCATCTGCACAAGAAAGACAATTATAATAATATCCACAGATTTTCTACATAGACTCTGCAGATCATGGAACAGAAATTTTGATGATAATAAATGATTGGCCATTGTTCCAAAAATAGCCTGGTATGCAGCCATGTTCCATTTACATAGTACATATGCCAAGGTGTAATCTGAGCCATGAATCCATCCATATCCTCTCTTTAGACATAGTAAGGATGATATTTCTGACTAAAATGGGGATTTGTGGATGAGAACATACAGAAGATTTGGCAACAGTTATTTCAAATAGGGAAGTAGAAAGTGGTATCTGAGCTTAAATTCAAAGCCACATATTTTGTATATCTGAAGTACATATATAAAATAGAACGAAAGAGTTTCTTACAGTTGGGGCTTGAGCCCTTTGAACTGCTGTAGAACTTGCTTGTCAAATTTGCATCTGTATAAATAGATCATATTCGTATGAATATGAAGGTCTTCATATGTGCCTAACTGCAGGCTCATTTATTTTATTCAGTACCTGTTGCCACTGCTGTGTGAGCAAGAGCAGGAGCTGTGACATGAGGGAGATGTGCTGGGAACTAGGGCTGGGACCCGGGTAAGCTGCTCCCTTTCCAGTGGGGCACAGTGCCTGAGCAAGGCCAGGGCTGTGATAGGCACAGCCTTTCTCAGTGGTTCCATAAAGGGTGATAGATGAGACAGGAACCAGCCAGGAAGTCGCCACAAGAATAAAAGGGAGCAGGTCTGAAACAGGACTGGAAATAAGGTTGCCTATACCTTAGGTCTGGGATCAAACCTGTAAGAGTGACCAGTGAGTCAGGCCAGAAGAGACAGTGCAAAGTACCTCCAAAACACAATTTGGGCACTGTTGAGGTGGCCAGCCTAAAAACAGAGACCCTAGACCAATGTGAAGCAACCTGTGAGGACATCCCAGGTAAAGCCAGCCAGGACTTACTAGTGTGCTCAGAACTGAGAATTTTCCTGTTCACCCATGTTACTAATTGTACCATAGCAGCCAAAGAAATTTCTCCTGCACATATGGAAATTTTTTGACTGGGGTAACTGGGCCTGCTTGATCAGTCTCACCTGAATCACTACCCAAGTACCATCTGACCATTTCTCCAGAGCTGCATTTAGTCTCAAACTTGGGCACCCAGTGAGTTTTTACCACTCTAGCATTGTACCATGTTGTACCCAACTGGGAGTGCTCTGGGTGTCTCATTGCTGAGAAAAGCAAGACTACAGCTGATCTGGACACCAGGCTCTCTGCCACCAGGAGTGCTGAATGTTAAAGAGGTTCATTACAGAATACACACATATAATTTATATCTATAATAATATGCACAGGAAAAGCAGAGGTCGTGCTATTGAATTAGTTCCAACAAAGGCTCAAAATGAGGAAAATCTTTACTGTCTACAGATTTTAACAATGTCACAATGTTTAATATTTTTTTGTGGCCTTCAGTTCTGTCAGGGAACTAATTATGGAGATCAGTGAGCACTCTAGATTCTTTTCAGACAATAACTTACATAATGAAAAAAATCTTTCATCAATTCATGTTTTTATAAAATGGAACAATTGAAGATTGAAAGTTATTAATTAGATCAGTTAAGCATTTATATTAGGAGATACTGACTATGTACATTTTCATATGTAGCTCATATATGCTACCCATATAGCATATTCAGTATCTCTAGTTATGATGTTGCTCTTTAAAGTGTTCAGATATTTTCACTAGCAATCTTCAACTGACCACAACATTTCTACTTTTCAAGAATGATGAAATTTAGCAGATTATTTCCCTTACCTCTTGTCTGGGTATCTGTGTTCTTACATTCATCATTAATATTTAGCTTCATAAAACTGAAAAAAGCTTGTTTTGTCTGGGATTTATAGGGGAAGGCTTTGATGAGGCACATTCATGTTCACATGAAGCATTGATTTTTAACATGCAATTTTATCTTAGAAACAATTAACTTTACATGGGAATGACTTTGTTGTTCAATGTTTATTTTGCTGTAATGTACACAAATTGACTATTAAAGGAAGAAAGATTGCTAATATTACAATTCATCACCAGCCTTATTTCATGATCTCTATGGAAAAAATTAAACACAAGATAGCAAGAAGGTGCCAAAAAGAGTATTAGGTACTTCTGTTTCATAGAAATTAGCAGTATCCACTAGTTGCATACGGCTTCTTAAATATTACTTGTCTATTTTTTATATGTCTGTAGAACTACATTATTTCAATGCCTTTACAAGATTCAGTTTTCTAAACAATTAAATTTAATTTAGTACTGCAGTCTCTGTGAGCCTGCAGGATAGGAGCCAAACTCTTTAATAAAAAAAAGTAAAATCAGTCTCATCTCTTTCATATTCATGGTTCCTTCAGCTTGGAAGAGTAAGATGACCAAGAGGAGGTAAGCCTTTCATCTTTATAAAAGCAGTTTTTAAAAACTACTCTTCCAATATCAATCATCCAACCACTTCCTTATTATTCATGAGGTCTCCATGCATCCTTTTCTTCTCCAGGCCAAACAGCCTCAGCTTTCTTGGCCTGTCTTTGTATGGGAGGTGCTCCAACCCCTTTACGATTTATGACATGATTGAGAAACACTAAAGCAAATTAACTATTCTCATTGTTTTGATGACTTTGTGCAATATCTTTAGCAAAAATAAATATACAAAAAGTAATTTCTTTTACTCCTAACTGCTGTTGCAGGTCAGCAAAATTTCCAGGTAATCACATTTTGAGATTTTAGATATGGTTTTGCTTCTTTTCAAGATTTGTTTTAAAATTCTATTTTTTCCTTTTTTTTTTTTTTTCCTCCCCTTGCAGAGACAATATTAACTGTGTGAGCAAACAAACTGTGAGTTAGCAACTGGAAGGAGTGAGACCTCTCCTAGTACTTAGGGAGATGTGTTTTCAAAAATTATCATGAAAAGGTGATTAGGTGATTTCCATTTGAATTTGGCACGAACTATGGGTAACTGTTTTATACCAGCTCCCACATCAGGAGAAGATTGGCAATAATTTTGTCCAGTAAGTCTCATTGTAACAGCCATACCATGTGTTTTCAATTAAATACATATTCTACAGGTATATAACTAATGCTTCTCAGCCTGAAGAAGAATCTTTCAATTCTTTTGACAACATAGGCATTTAACAGCTTATCTGGACATGAGTCAGGAGCTCAGATGTGTCCTCGATAACAGTTTAGATTGTGGGGCTTGTAAATAATGAGTAGAAAAGTAGCACGCCAGAGGAAATGGGAGTTTTCCCTTTGATTTATTAGTCCCTTATAGAATCATAGAATCATAGAATATTTAGGGTTGGAAAGGACCTTAAGATCATCAAATTCCAACCCCCCTGCCATGGGCAGGGACACCTCACTCTAAATCATATTACCCAAGGCCTCGTCCAACCTGGCATTGAACACTGCCAGGGATGGACTATATGAGTATAAAGTCTTCTTTTTTCTAAATCATTCCATTGTCTGAAAAATAGTAGTGACTTATTTGAAAATAATTTCTTTCTATTCTACTATTTTCTCATATTTTGTGTGTTGTATACATATATTTCACATCTCTGTGAAATTCTAGATAAGAAATTCATCATGACTGTTATAAAAACTACAACACAAACACATTTACTACTCTGATGTTTAATGAGGTTTTTATCAGAGAAATAAATTTTGTATGAGAAATGCATTGTTTCACTTTGTAATTTTTATTTTCAACCATGAAATACCTAAGTGAAAACTTTTAAAACAAATCAGTGCTGATAAAAGTACTGCAGTATTGTATTTTGATTTAAATTTTGATTGAAGATGTAAACAAAAACTAAATACTGGAAATTCTGGCAAGATAAATGTTAGCATTAGATCAAATGCCTTAAGCAATAACAGTGATACTCTTGTAACTTTCACACTTCCCCAGCTTCTGTTCACACATAAGTTGCTAAGTTCAGAATGCAGCTCTGGACCTTGCAACTGTTAAGGCCTAAATTAACATGTTCATGAGCCAGTGTAAATCTGAATTCAGCTGATATTCAGGTAGTTAAATATGCACACGTGTATGCTGGAGTGGGACCTTATAAGTAATCTTACTGATACAGAAATATAAGTAACTTTTTAATATTTTTTTTTCTTAAAGTAACATGAAATTTTAGATGTGATTAGGACACTTTAGAACAGTACTTTTCAGTACTTTTGAAAATGCGTTCCCTCTAGATGCCAATCACAGCTTCTGAGCATTTGATTTCCTCAGTAGTTTCAGTGTCTCTGCTGCTAAGCAGGACTACCTGGTGTGAGGTTATGGCTGAGCTTCTCACTGCTGTTTTGACAGGCTTCAAGCAGAAGAAATGTGCCAAGACTTCTCTTCAGAACATGTCACACAGCACAGCTGGAAAGAAAAGGTCGAGAAAGGAAAAGGTGAATGGAAGCATTTTAGAATTCAGTTATTAAAGAGAAAAAAATAAACTTCATTTCAAAACATTGCTTGAGATCTTTTTATTGCAAAATATATTCAGTAAAGAAAACAAATGGGTACAACATCTGAAAACCCCTTTAAAATACTATTAATTGCTATTTTGTAAAATAATTTAAAAATTAATATTTTTATTATTTTTTATCAAAAAACAAATGTTACTCCTGAAGATACCTCCTTCTTTCTTGTTTTCTTTTTTGGTTTTGGCTCTCAGTTTTTACACTAATTTATTTACAAGAAATGAGACCAACATTTTAAAAATTCACTGTCAGAAACTGGACTTTTTCTTGCACTTGGTTTAAGATGATACGGTCAAAGCCGTTATCTGTAACTAAAATTTCCGTATGTGTCTAAATCAGACATCATATCTTTATTACTTTTGTCAGTTCTATGAATCTTAGCTATAGGACTATGCGTCGTCAGGTCGATGAAAAGATTAACATGAGCCGGCAGTGTGTGCATGCAGCCCAGAAAGCCAATCGTATCCTGGGCTGCATCAAAAGGAGTGTGACCAGCAGGTCGAAGGAGGTGATCCTGCCCCTCTACTCTGCTCTCGTGAGACCTCACTTGGAGTACTGTGTGCAGTTCTGGTGTCCTCAACTTAGAAAGGACATGGAATTGTTGGAACAAGTCCAGAGGAGGGCCATGAAGATGATCAGGGGACTGGAGCACCTCCCATATGAAGACAGGCTGAGAAAGTTGGGGCTGTTGAGCCTGGAGAAGAGAAGGCTGTGTGGAGACCTCATAGCAGCCTTCCAGTATTTGAAGGGGACCTATAGGGATGCTGGGGAGGGACTCTTCATTAGGGACTGTAGTGGTAGGACAAGGGGCAATGGATTAAAACTTAAACAGGGGAAGTTTAGATTGGATATAAGGAGGAAATTCTTTCCTGTGAGGGTGGTGAGGCACTGGAATGGGTTGCCCAGGGAAACTGTGAATGTTCTATCCCTGGCAGTGTTCAAGACCAGGTTGGACGAGGCCTTGGGTGATATGTTTTAGTGTGAGGTGTCCCTGCCCATGGCAGGGGGTTTGGAACTTGATGATCATAATGTCCTTTCCAACCCTAACTATTCTATGATTCTATGATTCTAATACAATGCCTTGGCAAAACTTAGAAACTGCATATACTTATGCACAAAGTGCCAAGTAAAAAAAATGAAAATATGCTGGCTTTTCTTGTAGGAGCCCAGATTGTCAAGTCTGCTCAGTGCAAAACCACATAATTAAGGCCTTATCTGTCTTTTTTTTTTTTTTCTCCAGAAGGCTTCACTTTTTAATCTGAACCCATAGAAAAGCAAATTAAATGACACTGAAATTTCTAGTGATGCTGGAACATCATCAAATAATATTTTTTCATAGTAGAAGGTAGAAATGTAATTTGCCTTTCTTTTGTTAAAGTTTGACCTTTGGTAATACCATTTCAGCCAAATTTGTTGGAAAACATCTAAACCCAGTAAATATACTTTCATTCTTCTTGTGTTTTGTTTTTAATTTTATTTTTGTATTGTCTTGAGCTAGCATTGGACTAACTGTCATACATATGGCATCATATGGAAATTGTAATTGTTGTTGTTCGTCAATCACTACATCAGCCTGTTGTCGTATCAGCAATAACAACTGCACCACGCAAAGATCTGCCTTGCTCCTAGCTCTGTTTCTCAGTGAGAGAAATTTGAATCTCCACTGCTAATTCATTTCAGTACTTATAATACCCCACACCTTTCTATCTTTGTAGAGTGGATATATTCTGATTGTGTCAAGGATGTGTATATATTTTACTAGTTGTTAAACGTCTCAGAAATATTTTGAACAGAATGGGTCTTATGAACTCCTGCTTCATCTAGACTTGTTGACTGTCAGTGAATATCAAGATGGTGATAGCATTCCAGTAAGCTCTTTTAAAGGTATGCTAAGACTACTAACAAACACACTCAGAAGCAGAATCTCCCACTGTTTCAGTAGAAGATGCACGTCCTACATCTCACATGAGATTTTATTTTTCTGCTCCCTTTTTTTCATGTTTCTTCCATTTTTCTTCCACCTTCATGCTTCTGAAGATCCGTGTTAAACTAAAAGAATGTTAAACCATATGATGCAACTTAAAAGCAGCTGAGATTTTGCTTAAGTTTGCTAAAATGTAAGTCAGCTTTCAGAAAGATGGAGATGCTAAAACTTTCATTAAGAAAAGTGAAAGTTTTAGAAAACTGATTAAAAAGTGAATAGAGATTTTAATGGTAAATGGCTTATACCATAGCTATTAACTCTAGAAAACTATGAACGATCCTTAAGTACACAATTATTGCATTTGTACAATGTAAAGAATGAAAGCCATCAGATGTACTAAATATAACTCTCTGCCCATACTTACTACATTGTTTTAATGCAGGGTTTTTAGAGAATTTAACAAAAAAGAAGTTACCTAAATTTCATTTTAAGAAAAGGGGAGTTTGAAGCTGCCATAATCCTGACAACGACCTCCAGAGCCAGGTAGTCATACTTAATATGCTCCAGGTCTTCTCCAAGACCATCACTGGTGCACACATGAAAAAATAGCCAGGTTCTGCTGTTGTCTGAGAACTGGACAAACCTTGGCAGTTTTCCCACTATGTCCCAAACCCATTCCGCAGCAAGAAGCAAATATCTCCCAACAACAAGTAAGGTAAGCAGCTGGGGAATTCTCTCCCCTGTGGTAAAGACACCACTGTCACTTGCCACTTCCTCCTGGTTCTATCATGTGTTGAGAGCCCTCATTCATCGCTGCCAATCTGCAAGTGGTGCAGGAGCTATCTTCCCTGGTGCAAGAAGTCACCAGCTTCCAACTTTCATCATTATGGAAACCTCCATGTCTCAACCTGATAAGCAAGATTATATCTTCCTCCTTCAGTACAATTGGGAGTCCAGGACCTTGAAGAAGATCCAGTCAAATTTATTTTCCTCATCCATGCCATTCTCATTCTTTGGTCAGAGACTTAAAACAAACTACCCTTGTTACAATATGGGTGTTGTTTTTACTTTGGAGCTGTCATGTAAGGAAGTTTAATTAAATCACACTAACTCTGGGTAGGCAGGATGAAGAAATGAAGGAAAGGGACTGAAAAGGTAAAGAAAGGATTGATTCCTTGCCCATTAGGAGATCTTTTCTCTCATTCTCATTCGGAGATGCAAGGTATAATCAGAGATGATCAGTCAAAGACAGAGAAAAGTCATAAGTAGTTCAAAGAGAAAGCCCTATGCCATGAAAAGCTGGCAATAAAAATTCCTTGTGTCCTTCAAGTCGCGTTGTAGGCCAGGGTTTCTTCAGAGAAGGTGTCAAGACCTCTCCAGAGGTTGCATAAAGTAACATGGCATTAAGAAACATTGACAAATTATTACAGGAACTGTAAAGAAAATTTTTGCATTTCCACTGTCATTATATCCTACAGCTTCAAGAGCAAGTGTCAATATATCATTGGTACCTCAAAATATATGTACAGATAGTTCATGCAAGCTTGTCACAGCTACTATGCATATGTGCTTTCCTGATGTTTTACAGGAAAAGAAAAGGTTTCCTGGTCCTGCTTTCTTTTTAGTTTGCAGAAGCTACACTGTGATTCCAATAACCTGGGTAACAGGGCAGAGAGGCATCTCTGGGAATTCGAGGTCATTGACAAGGCATTATCCCAAAAGAGATTAAACATGAAATAGTGTGACATGTGGACAGGCTACAGAGAATAATGCAAGGTAGATATACAACTTCATGAAATCCCAGAGTGAGTCAGGATGCAAATAAAGTTGTGGCCAACAAGGGATGGCAAACTGCCTGCTCTTACTATGCCTGAGGAAAGAAAACTGTGCCTTTCCAGGACATTCAGCAAATCCCCATCTCATCTTTGTAATAAGGGTTCCTGTTGCTGTTGCCAAAGACGAGGGAGGACTGGAAAGAGGGGAAAGAGGCATTTCCCAGCAACAATAGTTCTTCCTCTCAAACTCCTTTCTGGCTGTCTTCCCTGGCCTTGGCCCAAGATTCATGGTCTCTTCCTCAATAGGGGAAGGACCTCTTCTAGCTATCTGTCAGTTCTTGGGAACCTGAGAGTAAGGATATTTGGACTTGAAACATTGGTGTTAAGGGTGAGCTATCATACCAATGGGGAGAAAGGTTTGGGAACAGGGACTGAGATGGAAACACAGACCCTGTATTCCTGAAGAAGAGGGTTCCAGGAGAGAGGGGGAGGAAAGTAAGAGGAGGCATGGCCTCACTCAGCTTTCCTGAAACATCCTAACCTGTTGGCACCTTTCTCCGTTGCTTGTGCAGTTTGGCTCTTGCTCTCATTTGTCCACATGAGTCAGTGCCTGCACAGGTTTTGCTTCAATCTGTCTCATTTTCGCAAGTGCTATATTTATTTTTCCGAAGGGCAGTAAGAGGTTTTTGTTTCATGGAAAAGGTATCCTAAGCAAGTACTATCTAGTTTCCAGAACACAATACTTCTTTACCTTCATGTATGATTTTGCTTTCTATCTTTTAATTTTTGCTTTCACTCAAGTCCGTCCCCTGTTGCTTTGCAGGTGCCCAAGGTAAAACATCTTGACATTTAGCCATTTGCTGCACTGTAAAATAACTAATTGTCTCAGCAGAGCACATCAGTTACATATTTCCTTGCAAAACACATTTTCAGGTACCTTATCACAGTTCTCGGGTGGACTCCAAACATCCCATTCCAGTAGAATAACAACAATCAGGAAACAGGAATAGCCAGAGAGTGGCAATTTGAAATGTCAGCATCAAAGGATCCAACAAGCTAAGAGCACTCTACAAAGGCTCCAGCCTTGGTCTAACAATCAAGTTCTTTTTCAAAACTATGGCCCAAAATTCAGCATAAAAGATATCATGGAGAGTTGGCATTAGACTTTCAGCAGTTTTTGAGACTTAAATAGAAAACATCTAGAGAGTGTTAGGCAGCAAGGGCTCCATCTGAACAGACAGGGCCAAGATCAGTACTGGCATGAACTTTATGTGGCTTGTTGTAAGAGTGTAGGATGAAGAGGTAAAAAGGAAAGCAGTAACAGGGTTGAGCAGCTCATCTGGTTCCTTGAACCTCTAGTAGGGACTAGGAAGTTATCATAAAACAAGGTGAAGTTAGAAAGAGGGTGGAAACAAGTCATGCAGCAAGAGACACGA
Organism: Neopsephotus bourkii; assembly: GCF_033783945.1. NCBI lineage: Eukaryota > Metazoa > Chordata > Aves > Psittaciformes > Psittacidae > Neopsephotus > Neopsephotus bourkii. The sequence goes on along the minus strand of NW_026901837.1, from coordinate 5,092,912 downwards.
GTCTTAAGACAAGGGTCCCACAGCAGACTATGAGAGCTACACTACATATAGCAAGTAACATATATTTGTCCAAAGCTTTTTGCCTCAAAGACAACAGGAAGCACTGGAGGTGGAATCTGGGTGTGCCTTGAATGGTAGCTGCATCTGTACCACTCTGTAAAGGTTTCTGTATCTAAATAATCAAGCGCAATTTTTGAAAGTTGGAACCCTCTGAGCACTGAGTAGGCAAGATGAAAATGTGGATCTTTCAAATAAACATTGGAAGCAAATATTTTGGGATCTAATACTTTTCTTTCAATAAGCTAAATTTTTAAGGTTTAGCATTTTAGTCTCAAAATTCATTGTAAGGACAAGCAAAAACACAGTAGAGGAGGCTTTAAAGTGCTGGAATATATGGTCAAATCACCAAGAAGTGTTCTAAATGTCCTGAGTCTCTTAAGACCAAAAGATAATCTGTCATATTCACATTTGAGCATTAGCTGGTAATACATAGAATTTGTGATGAGAATAATTAATATGGATGAACATAATATTAATTGGTTTTCTAAAGCACTAATCCTGAAAAAGGTTCCATACAACTTATATGTATCAGTAAATTTTCCATAAAGCAGACTAAAATGAAAGATAAAAGATACAGCTGATATGGCTAAGATTAAGAAAATGATGATACATGTCTGGTTTTCCACCAAAATTGATTGACTATAAATTAGAGTCAGTCTACCACAATGTAGAAAATTAAAGTGCTACACAGATGTAAGAGTGACCCACAGGTTCATGAGATTTTAAGGCCAGAAAAATAATGGAAATGATCTTGTCTCCTACCAGTTATAATATGGACCATAAAATCACATCTTGTTTCTTTCCTTCATGCAATTAACATACCTTACTCTAAAGCATTCCATTGAATAGTAAAACAAAGAATAGTAAAAGTTTCGCCTATTTATAACCTTCATTGAAAGTGCTATAACTGTATCTCTCATTCCTGACCTTACCTGCAGGTTTGATGTAATTGCACTGGTCTTCTTGTCATTAAGCTAATGGGTTTGAGTTTGCAAAAACATGTTTTATAACAGGTAATGAGGGATCACGCCTGAATTGTAGCTGATTTCTTCATAAGGAAGTGTTCTTTTTCTTCTTGTGGTTGAAAATGGAATTAGGATTTCAATATTAGGGCCAAGCTAAACAATTTATTGTGTGGATTTACAGGACTGTGTAATTTGAGGAAAAGACAATACCTTTCTAATGAAGACTATTTCAGACTCTACAGGACCACAGGAACCATCCTCATAGATGTGAAAAGGAAAATTACAGCTCTACTAATGCAGAAGTTTAAAAAATCTGTGTCTCAGAACATCAGAACATCATAAAACTCATGAGGATTTAACATAAAATCATTGTTGGAATACTTAAATAAGAAATTGAATAAGAAATCGAAATCTGAGGAACACCAGAAAAAAATTTGCCACTCTAAAACACAAACATACTTGTTCAGACAATGCTGATAACATCAATAATATGGCATTTGTTTCAGAGACTTTTGCCGGGGGAATTTATCAGAAGTCTACTACAACATGGTAGCTCTTCAAGCAGCCTGCAGCTCTCAAATCTGACACAGGCTGTAGTTGACACTAGCTGTAGCTGACACTGCTGCTAACAGCTTGAGAAGGTCAAGATAAATGGTCTCTTCAGATAAGTGCCCTCACATTTAGGTGTGTATCAGTATGAATGCTACAGATTACACATGCTAAGGTATATTATTTTTATCACCATGGAAGAAGGAAAGGCAGTACAGAAAGCGTGACCCCATACTGAATTTGCTAGCCTCCTCAGAAGTCTCTAAAACTTCCATTCTTTGCAAACCTTTTCTCTTTTTTGATTCCACAATCTCTGTTTATCTTGTCAAAGGACAGAAAGTTTCTGACAGAAATTGATTTCTCATGCCTGCTAGCTTTCTTGATTAAGCTTTTGCTAAAAGAGCTCTCAATTTCTCTCATAAGCAAGCCTCTGATAACCTTAGTAAAAACATTAAACACTCCTTTGTGTAGACACTAACTTTAAGGAGCTGCTATCTCTAGTTTCTGAATAAAGGAGCAAAACCAGACCCCTTCCTGATCCTCTATTCAGTGGGCCTTTGCTCCTGTCATGATTGATTTCTCTTTGGAAATTACAGTAAGAGGTAGTGAAGTGCCTATTCCAGCAGTCATGTCCTGACAGCAATGCAATCTGTGGAGGGAGATTTTTCTGAAATGTTGTCTGCTCTTTATCAAGATGTACATGAAATCCTTCTGCCTTTTGGGCTAATTTTGAAAGTAATGAGAACCTTCAAATATTTGGATGCAGCTGTCACCCACTCACACAGGGTGACCTCACTGTAGGTCAGCTAGGCAGCTGTATTAAGAGCTATCTTAGCTAGCTCCAAACGAGCTATGTCTACATGATACAAGTCAGAATTTGTAGAATGAGAAAAACAAAATCAGCATGGTACTAGTAGAGATGGAAAAATAAATAAACTTTCAAGCAATCAAAGAGTTTCTGTTCGTAAAGTCAGCATACTTTGAATCTAAATACTGTCTGAAAAAAAATTGCTCCTGGCTTAATAATCCATGTTAATTTGTTAGACTATAAAACAACATGGCTGGTATCTTGTTAAGCAGAATACTGCTTCAAAAGGAGAGAGAGATTAAACTGTTTATCTTGTTATCAGAAAGAGAATGGGATAGAGGATTTATATCCTGTGAACTGTAAGATACTAGCATGCTACTTCTACTGAACCCATGGTTATTGTTTTCATATTGGCCCATTGACTACAGAGGTGAAACCATGCTTTAGCCAAATCCCAGAGTATTTCGTTTATGGTATAGTAAACAAAAGCCTGAAATGTGCAAATATTAATGTGTCTTTAACTAGCAGAACTCCTTTTTTGTTGACTTAAGTTATATGTTAAGATATGAACTATAATGGACGTTCTGATTATCCTTGCAGACGATGAACCGTATTGACATAAGTTTGTCCTGCTGTTGTCAGGTTATTCATTGCCATCGCCCTTAGAGGTTTATCTTTCCGATAAGAAGTCTCCACTGATCTGGTATACAAACACGCACATGAGCCTGTATCTTTGTCAAGGCCATTGTGAAGCACTGAGTCATTTTCAGATTTGAGCAGTAAATTACTTTCCTGAATGGAGCTCAGTTTCTTTGACAAATGTGTCTTCAACAAATGGTGATCAGCAGTGTAAGAAGAGGCATTTGTTTATCATGCAGATGACTGAATAAAGCATAGGCCTGAAATTCATCCACTCTAATACATATTTACATATTTGGTTGCAGGAGTGCTCAGGGATTTTCTAAGCACTTGAACATACATTAAAAGATCAGTCCAATGATTTTTCAGTTCAGCTCAGCTGTTGTCAAGGCCGAATTTTTAGTTTCTCATTCTTACGGGAGTTGGTTTGAAGCTAGTTCCTCCACTGTACATGGCTCTCCACAATGATGAACCCTCTTCTTTTCCTGTCACTTATTGCTTATTTGAAGTTCTGTAACTTCCATGGAGATGATATGTAAACTCTTTCTGTGGTGTCAGTGAAGGATTATTCTCTCTCTCTTGAATAGCTAGGAAGTTTCTTTATGCTTATGCTGTCCTTTCCATCAGTCTCATATTTCTTAAGAAGCTCTGTCACGGTTTCCATCTTAATACAGAAGCCAATCCTTCACCAAGCAGTAAGAGCATCACAGCTGGGATCTTCAGGAAAAAGACACACCTGAGTCACCTGTTGATCTTTTTCATCTTGATGAACTATTTCTGGCTCCAGACACACAATTCATACACTAGCTTCTTGAGATGCACACTGAAAGCAGTATGACAAAAGATAATACATTTCTAGCAGTGGTTTTGTATTTCCTATTATGGTGTTAAATTACTCAAAATGACTTTTGCAGCTTACCTTTCTAATATTTAAGTAATTAGGAACAATTATTATGTGTGGTGTTGGAGCTGCTGTTGTATTTATAGTGACTGACCAATGCAAACTAAGATATGAGACAATGACTTAAGTGGGATTTTTTGTTTTATGCAGTCCGGCAGTGTTGCTGTTAAGCCCCAAACCAAAAGTGCTGGTATTCTCATTTCCATTTTCTGCTATTGAAAGATTCAGGTTACAGGATAAGCTTAGGCGACAGACACCTGTCTCCATTTCAACTACCTACCATACTTCATTATTTGCTTTTTGCACCTGTTAATACTACAGCTTTTGAAATTACTACTGTTCAGCCTTCCTATATTACTAAGATATGGGAGGTTTTAAGATTAAATTTTCAGACAAGGCCTTCAGACAGTTATGATGTCAGATAATGCCACACTTGGTAAGATTTCACTAATTCTTGTATGAATTATGAAGGGTGCACTGACAACAAGATGGGATTTGACAAAGGTCATAGAGTGCTGTACTCTTTGTGAGTACTCTAATAGCAGTCTTAATTTACGATATTAATTCTGCATTTGTTTATTGGCATAGCACCTGGTTCTGTAATTAGGACAGTTGAAGATACTTTTTGTCACTGAAAACAGGTTGATCCTTTAAAGTCTTATTTTAACGATATAAGCCTTTGTGAAAGATGTTTTATACAGTATTGCAAATTTGATTAACTACGTATAATATTTGCTACAGTAGTATGTACCAAAACTTCCAGATTTACTAAATTTGTCATAAACTTCAGTACAAACTCTAACAGTGACACCTCTGTTAGTCCTAATATAATAGCACTAATAAACCTCACTTTTCTCTCCTAAGAAACACCAAGGAATAAACCACTATTGATAGCAGTTAACCTTGTGGTTTTCCAGAAAGTTTGTTAGAGGTATCTGACTGTACACCAATGAGAGCTTGTATACATATGTGAGCCCCTGTAGCCATCACTGCTTTCATCCCTTCCTTCCTAGGCATAAATGTTCTTTGATTTGATTGACACTACCAAGGGTTAATGCATGGGTTGAATGCATTAAAACTGTCTATACAGTAGCTGTCTACAGTGTGGTGATACTATGGCATTACTAGATAAAATTAAATTAAAACCATTTGGAGTTTTACCTTCTGGTAGCTGTAATACTTTTTTTTGGCGTGTTGATCTAGGATCTGACCTACAAGAGTGGGAAGAGTAATAAGACTTTCATAAGACAGCAAGTGAAGAAGATGTGTGCAAAATTGAACTGACAAGCTTTAAGGTTGTAATGTTCTTAAATGTGCTTACAGGTGACAGCTGGTTGGAAGATTTGTGCTGAAAAGAAGTAGTTCTCCAGCTAGAAAATATTTGATAAAACAGAAAAAAGTATCTGGTTTTGGCATCTACCTTTGAAACTTATCACATTCTCCAAGAGAATAAAATAGATTGTTCTTTTCAATAGAAGACATATGCCTATGTTACTAAAAATGTAGAGTAGGAAATTATAGACTGAGTATTCTTAAAGCCTATTTTATGGGAAAAGAACATGGAAAAATTTCCTAACAAAGGTAGAGACAAACACTAAATGAGCTAGTTACTAACTGCATGAAGATATGTAAATAGGACTGATAAAAAGAGAAATGTATCTGCAAGAAGAAACATCTACAAAGACTTCAGCTACCAAAGCAGCCTTCCAAACAAGATGGTCAATATGGTCCCTTGTTCACCATGCATATTTTTAATAAACATGATCTATCATCTTCTCTGTTTAGGTCTTTATTCTATTTAGATCCTTGCCCAGGGAGGTTGTGAATGCTCCAACCCTGGCAGTGTTCAAGGCCAGGTTGAATGAAGCCTTGGGTGATATGGTTTAGTGCAAGGTGTCCCTGCCCTTGGCTTGATGATCTTAAGGTCCTTTCCAACCCTAACTATTCTATGATTCTATGACTATAGCTTTAGATTACTTAGTCTATATTACTTAGACTATATTACTAATCCTTTAGCTTACTTAGGCTATAGCTAAGCATTATGTTTATCATATACAATGCATACACATAAAAAACCCACGTCTCTACATATATGGCTGTTCCCCAGGGATTTCTAGGACCACCTGTTGAACGAGGGGAGTTAACACAGTGACTCATGAAAAGGGAAGGGGTCAAAGTTTGCTCAATTCCATGAGGTCTGGAGACATCAAAACAAGAAAAATTCAATAAAGTGAAAAGCTATGTCTTTTATCAAGGCAAATTTTACTCTACAATAAAGGTGATCTTGGCATAAATGTTTTCCCATCTGAAAAGACCCAAGTCTATAGCCACAATAAAAGAAACAAACAAACAAACAAAATCATCAAAATCAACACAAAACCAAACATCTGTATTAAATTTGTGGAACCGGAATCATTTCTATAAACATTCATTATGAAACAATGAAAATGACAAGTTATTCAGGATGAACCTTATGTTTTTCTCTAATCTGAATAAGAAGAAATCCTATAAAAAGGTATAACAACACCTTACATCAACTTGATTTTACAAGAGGCCTTCCTTCTCTGTCAGTGTACCCTTAAGCTATCCAGAAGTATAGAATTATCTGTCTATTCTTCATATTTTATCACTCTGTAGGTTTGTGCTGTATATAAAAAAAAATCACTTATTTATGTGCTTCTATGTCTCACATATATATTCTGGAGAAGAAAGGCACATACTCCAAATTTATATGTATGTTGATGCTGTAACTTATGTATTTATGAAAGTTCTGTGTCCTCTTTAGGCCATCACATTTTACAGGTGCATTAGAGGTCAAGATGCAACACTGTCCAAGTGTAATCTCTTTTAAAGTAGCAGGAATTAACCTTGAAGTATCACAGAAATAATAACTGCTCTCCAAGAACATTTTTCGTTCTATCCTGACAGCGTTGAAATAACTTCTTTTTTGTTGCATAGAAGGAGAATACACTGTTCACACATTATACATTAAAATTTCTGAAAAGGAAGAAAAAAGACAAGTTGATAAAATGATCAGATCTGTTACTGAAGAATCTTTATGGATGAGATTTTTAACTATGAATTAAAAAATAATTTAGATCAGAAGGCTGAACATAACCAGTTATCTCAGGTTATTTCAGAACTTCTGCTTCCTTAATATTTTTGGAAGACAGGCCCTTTGGGCAGACTATATTTCTCATACAGTGGAAACCACAATATGCAACAAGAGTAAGAATCTTAATCAGTTAATAATACTAGAGTGTCTAAAACAAGGTGAAGGAGAGACAAAAAAGTTCCCATGGACAATCAGTTGCCTAAACATAGAGTTAAGAAAAAAACATCTAAGCATCTTCTTAAGAATGGAAAATCATATAAGAGCTTGTTAAATAGCTGAGATTTCTATGGAAGAGTTGTTACGGGACTTTTTCTTTGTTCTCCTCAAGCACAGACAGAAACAGAATATATGTATATGTCCACTGTGTCTATTTTTCACACATTCCATAAGACTGATACACACAATTACTTAGCATATTGAATTTCTTCAGGACTTGTCTTCTTTTGTTAGAATTTGCAGTGAGTGCAGAGATAAATGTTTTTAGCAATGAAGTTTGTGAGCTAAACTACTGTACATCAGATCAAACATTCCTCCACTGTGATGGATGACTTCCCTTCAGCTCTAAACTTCTGAAGCTGTTCTGTTTATTTCATTTCAAGCTCACTTTAATCCACACTTGAAGGAGCCAAATCTATATTCAACATTAAGACTGCTTTGGGTTCCTGTCAGATCTTTCCCTTTATTTTGTAACTGATACTATTTAAAGGTTCTCTTCTAGAAAGCTTAGAATATAAAAAATGTATACATGTAAATTCTACATACTCTATGCAATCTTTATGATATAAAAGCAAATATTTCAGTAGCTAATAAACACATAGCATGTCTTATGTTTCTCCAGCTAAGGATTTTTTTAATTTTTTACCTTTGGTAAAATGTTATATTAGGTCATAAAATTAAGTTGGCAACCTAATTTTCTTTACCTGTTACTGTCTTGAAAATTAGCAAGTAAGGGAAAGGCTGCATTTGCCTTCTTTCTTTCCACCTCCAGATTAAAATTAATTGGCTTCTATATATTCAGAGATGTCTGCAGAGCTTTCAACATCAATAGTAGCTGTAAGACACTATTTTTCAGTGTAAATCCTTTGAATCTGCTGTCATGACACTAGGACAGGAGAAACACACAGCATATTCAGCTGGCTACCCTATATCAAACACAAAATCTTGAGCACCAGCAAAAATTAAAATTTCTCTCTGTTGTATTTATGTTTGGTAACATTCGTGGAACATACTATAGTAAGACCACAGAATTCAGTATTCACCATCTCACCACCTCACACTCTTGTCTGTAAGCTCATCAATAAAAGCTAAACAAAATGGCATGCTAGGCAGCATTGCTCAGATCTTAAGCAACTGGCCTGGTGTTTTGGTCTCATAAGCATATTAGACAGCTTTATGGGATTTGAATTTGACAATACTGTAAGGAGATTAATTACAGCTTCTTAAGCCACTGCAAAGTAATCTAAAATCAATTATTTTATTATAGGTTAGGCCAGACCACATGGCAGCAGGCAGGACAAAAAAATCACATGAGCACAGGACTTTAGCTCTCTATCATAGGTTCCCATTTAGCAAAGACTTTTCAGATACGTGGAGATGATCATGAAACCATGGCAATAATGTTAGCTAATTTTTAACAATGAAACATTTTTTTAATTCAGTGATGGCTAGACATAAGGCCTTTGTGGAACTACAGTGGTCTTTTGTATTTCACTGAAGACTGCTGAAAAATTCCGTAGACAATGAATAGAGGTCCAATGTTTTCTCCCTGCAGATAAACAGCCATGGATTTATCATTTGATAATCAATGCACAGTTCAGTGGGAACAATTCCATTTGTCTGCATCTAGTATAGTATTTACACTGTACTATATTTCACAAGGCATTTTAAAGAGTTCATCATGAAGAATCACATGAGATTTTGCTTCTGGAATTTTGAAAACAAGAATGGAAATATTTGCCAAGTTTTTAGTTAGGGATATAGCAGTAAACCGAGTAAAACTACAAACATCCTTTCCCCTTAGGTTTGTTTTTCTCCTATGCCTGATGCTCTTTATCTTCTATAGTTTCTTTAGTACATAGGATATTTTATAGTGCTCCAATATATGTCTATTAAGAACACAGACTAAAGTCCTACTGGGCAGAAGCATATGCAAACAAAACAGGAACAGCCTGAGCTGAGCTTTTCTCCCTTCTCTCAGGTTCAGGTTATCACCCACAGCAGAAGGTCCACTCTGGCAAATCACATAGATGAGACAAACAATGGTGCAAAGCTACATGCATAGGACAAATACGCATACTTCCAGCTCCTGGAAAGCAGTATAAAGTTTCATTAGCTGAGAAGGATACAGAGAGCAGCTACAGTGCTGTGAAAGAACCAGTTTTGTGTGGCTTGTTAGAGGGAAGATAATGGGGGGGGGGTAAATATAGACTGATATTAAAATAATGCCTATAAAATCCTTCAGAGTTTTACATGCTTAGTAATGACTCCAAATCCAAGTACTCTGTGACCCATCAGGGTTCCCAATTCTTGGTGCAGAACATATATGTTAACCAGAAAGGGAGTCATGCTGTGCTTCATCTTATTTCATAATACAGACTCAAAATACGTGTTTCAAAAAGAAACCTCTCAACTAGTACTTTGACTGAGGTGAGCTAGGTCTATGAACATTGTTACCAAAAATGTTTAAAGATGGTTGAGTTGTAATTGTATATTATTTTGATCAATGAAAAATTGTTCACAAAGCTTGTCCAACGATACATATTCTAAATCATTCCACCCTGACCAATATCAACATGTTTGTTTGTTTGTTTGTTTTTTCTTCTTCCTCTACAAGAGAGGCAGAACATAATTACAAAAGTTCAGAAATGCTGGAACTCAAACTTCTTAATGCACTGTATTTTCTGGATGCATTGATGACATATGTCAATTTATTTCCCTGAATAACATACCAGTAGCACTTCATAACAGCGCATGGATAAAGATAATTGTTACCAATGGGAATGTAATGCCTCTTCACAGCAGTGAAGTCATAATATGATGCAAATATATCTATTATAAAGAAGGTTTAACAAAAGCAGTATTCAGTTTTAAAGGTGTAAAGAACATTAAACAATTCCTGAACCTTGTACAGATACACTGCATTGGGATAAACTCAGCCTAAATTAAAAGGGAAATAAATGAAAAACACAATCAATTAAACTCATTGAATTAATTAATATCAGTGTGTAATCCTCAGGTAGTTTAGAGACATAAAATACAGATTCTTCCAAGAAATTCACACAACTCATTGTCTACGTAAAAGTGATTTTGTCTTTCTGTTTAAAAAGTCACTACTGGCTGATCCCAAATCAGGAGAGTTTTTATCTGGAAAAATAATAAAGATAACTACAAAAGTAAGTCACGAAGAGCAAGAATACTGAAGAACAAACATTTCCTGGGAAGTTCATTTTGAAAAGAGACTGCCCTCTGCTCTTGTACAGAGCAATAAATTTTCCCAGTTTGAAAGCAGAGGAATGACTCTGTCCTGCAGCCGCTTCCAAGAGAGTCAGAGAGCATCCCCCTGCAGACTGTGGCTCTGTTGTGCATTAGGGATGGATGATGACTCCAAGAGCTCTCTCATGTGGACATCTCAAATGTTCTCTCATTTGGTCATCTCAAATGTTCTCTCATTTGGTCAATGGGAAAAAAAAAAATGGGTGTAAACAATTATGTAAGACATTCTGGCAAAATAAACTGCCTGGTATTGCCTCTTCTACATTTGCTTAAATCCAAATACTTAAATAACAAAACAGTGATTAGGGAGACACTGCTCCTTCTGTCATAGGTCAGGAATGTGACTGTCTGCTTTAAAGATAAAGCTTGGCAAAATCATTTCTGGCTGGTGCTTGGCATACTGAACTAGATAGTAATCTAGTTGTGTCCTTTTTACAGCTGGTCTTCAAATATTTATCTGATGAGAGAACTCAGTGAAATTTCCCATTCGAGCCTCTAAGGGTCATAAGAGTCAGAATACCTAAGAATGCTGTCTTGGAGTTAATAAATCCCTTCTCTGGGAAAATAAAAGAAAACAAACAAACAAAACAAAATTTTTTAAAATGTTCTTAGATTACTCAGGTTTTGGTCACCTTGTAATAATCTCCTGACTAATCCAACATAAATTTAAGTCTCAGTGGTTCCTTCTTACCCCTTTCCCGACTGGAAAGTTATACACTTCCAGCCAGGAAGCAGGAACAATCTTGTGTGCTACACACAATTGTTAACAAGCACAGCTAACACTTTGACAAATGAGCATCAACAAAATCACACTCTAAGGTTATGCACAGTTTTTCCTGTAAATTATTGCCTCATTTCTAGCATATTTCTATGAAGTACAATACAGAAAGTGTTGAATGAGATACAGTGTCTGCCTGGATGAGAACATGCTGGTAAGGAGTGGCACATGTCATGACAGAAGCATTTCTTCTTAACTCATTACGTCCCATTCTCTCCAGTTTCTCTTCCTCAGCATAATGCTGTAATGTCACTAAAGCAATAAGTAATTAAAATGTCAGAATGCTCCGTCTTTCACTGCCCATCTTTCTTTTTACCACCTCTCAGATAGGTACATAAAGCTATGGAGGGAAAGTGGTAACTCATTGAAGCTGAAGTTCTTACTCATTTAAAAAATGTTATGCTTTGTTGGTTGCTCCATGTGAGGGTCTGTAAGAGAGACGTAGATGAGAGAATGAGTACAGTATGTGTGTGTGTGCATGTGCATGTTATATGCAGTATAATCTTGTAATCGTCAGAAGGGTTATTTTTGGTGGGATGGGTGACACTTCATATATATTTGGCAGCACAGCTTGCCTTCTTAGAAAACTGTGGTGCTATTATTAAGCAGCATTAAGCACTGAATGATTCCACCTATCTGCAATATAAACCACTTATGAAAATTTCCTAGGTCTCTTTTTGCAGCAGGCGTGCTAAAAAAGATTCTGTGCAAATGCATTTGCAATTTTATAGTTAAAAATATGTTAGTATTTTATTATTAATCCTAATATGCAGGGGCTTACAGCACTCTGATAAAATAGTCTCCAGAGCGGGCAAGTTCTCAATGAGAAAAGGCAAAATATATCTGGAATAGAAATCATCAGCCTCTCCCCCTTTTTGAAGAATGTTACTAATCTTCACTAAACTGAATTCATATAAGCTCTATGGATTCTTTCACAGTATATGGACTAGTCTGTCCTCCATTCCTTCCCAAGACATACATACCTGGGGAAGGACAATACAAGATTCGAACACTTATGGGAGATGCCAGGAAGAACAAGTCATCCTGTGCCTTCAGGTAAGAGGTTTGGCGTCTGCCGCACTTTGTGAACAGCAGAGTTCCTCTATTTCTTTGTCATTATGAATGCTACTGTGAAAGGGTAAGACATGGTAGGACAGCATTTGCCCAAGTTTGCACATGACTTCAGCTTTGTCCTGTAAGAGAGCATCTGAGCTTTCAGTTTGGAGACTAAAAGTTGGGCAGATGCCATTTTAAGGGCTTTCTTTAGCTCACAGAATCCCCAAAAAAGTATCTGAGCTACAATCAGACTGTGAGTCACTGAATTAGATGAGTAGAGCCTTGATCATGAAGTTTGTAGCCCATCTTAGGAGTCTCTTCCTTCTCTCTAGCTCCTCCCTCTATCTCAGAGAAACAGTCATCAGCAAATTATTATTAATCAGATGATTCTATCACATTATTTTATACTTTAGTGTACGGCTGTTATCTAGAAGTAAAAACAACTCTCTAGCCATTGTCTGGATTTCTGTGGCCCAGAGATACTCTTGCATAGCATCATTTAAAATAATTTGAAAGACAATATCTGTAACATGCAAACACACCAAAAACATTGTTCCTGCAATGTTTTCAATGGAAACAACACCCAGTGTGCTGGGATGACTGTCTACAACTTTCACTGTTAGCTTGCAGTCCTCACTGTGTTTATACCATATGTCTTGATTTTTAGACTTTAAAGTCTTTTAGACTATAGCCTTTGTAGGGCACACTGTCTTCTAAGTGTTCTTAAAGGCTACTTCTGTGCTAGGAAATAAAATGATATTTGGCCTACTCACTGTCTTCAGGCTGGAGGATGCAGCAGGACGCCCACATGTGCACCCAAACTTTTGCCCTTCCCAGGACAGTCTTACTTCACTGTACTATCAATAGAAATTTATGCTGTCCTTTGCAGCAGCCCCCACCAACTTTTTGGAGATCATCACATGGCACAACCCAAAATCCCATGTAAGAGAGAGTGCTGATAACTAAATAGCTGTGAAAGAACATTCAAGGCTGAGTCTTCTACAGCATCATGGGGTTCTAACATTTATTTTGACTTCTCTGAAAGTATTATTGAGGTTTAGAAGCAGCTCTGGGCACTAGTAAGCAAGTAAGAAGTCCTTCCTGCTTCATCACTAGGCTCTGCATCTGTGTTTTGGGGTGGAAAGATGTCCCCATTAGTAAAAGGTATGATCCTAGTTAATTTTTCCAGTGACTCTAAAGTCCAACAGCTCCTGAACAGTTTGTTGTATGTGTATTAATGCTTTACCTTGATACATAGCCTATGCCTCTATCTATCAGGTCTTTACTCACAGCTGTTTCTGATCACATTTCTACTGGAGGCAACAGACCAATATCTTTTTTTCTTTTTTTTTTTTTAATATCCCATGGAAAATATTCCTTTATTTTGGAATATGAATTCTAGATGAGTTAATTAGCATCTCCACCCTACTTTTAACTGTTAATCAATGAAACTCCAGTAACAGAATAGTGCCCAGTATTATAAAGTTCTTTGACCTTTCTAAACAGATAATTACCATGGATAATTAATATATGAATATAAAATTGGAGATCTTTATTCTATATGAATAAGAAAGCTTACATTCTCGATTCATTTGCCTTGGGTGAAATTGTACCCATGTTAAGTGAAAAATTAGGCAGTTACAAAGGTCATTATATCCCATCCATATAGTAGATTATAAGCCAACTTAATCAACAATTGAAGCAACTTGGCAAATTTGGCAAAAGTTGACATTAAGTCTCTATTTTATCGTCAGCTTTTAAACCAAGGTAAAATTCTTTGCTTTTAAACATACATCTTTATTCAAACCACAATACAGTGTCATGGAGGTCCATTCAGAAGATTGCAATGATTGCTTCCTGTTTTCTCTGAATTTATTTAAAATTAGTTAAAATTCCAAAGTCTAAGACTTACTACAACAAATTGGCTAATCAATCTAAAAAATACTAAAAGTTCAATTAATACAAAGATTATATCTGTAAAATTATACATAGACTGCTCTTCAGAATTGAAATATGGTTGATTTTATTTCAGATAAACTGAAGAGTTGGGGGGGGGGAAAAAGAGTTATAATGCCGTATTTAGCAATTTTTGCTAAAACTAATTCTAACATGCACTTTGGTACTCAGAAACACCTAGTCTTCAAGATATTACACAATATTTTCATGAAAGAAAAGAAACCCTGTGATTTATTACCTAGTCAAAACCAAGTTGAACAAGCAAGATAAATATTTATGAACTTTTCACTACCTAGATCCTCCTCCTGTACTGAATGCAATGAAAACACAGACTTACACCAGCTGAGAATCTGTCCTTAACACAGGTAAATATATCAAAGCTACTTTTCAAGCAATAAAGAAACAAGCCAAATTTTTCATTCTGAAATATTCAGTCAGTTCCCTTAGTACTATATCTATAAACACCATAGAAGTCTAACTGACGGAGCTATTATAACTCTTTCAGCATAACAGCTTTTACATTCCCTACTAAAAAGTAATACCCTCTAAAGCAAGAACTCTGTTTCTGAATGAAAATAAGACTGTACTCTGTGCTGAGGAAACCTGTTCTGTTTAGCTAACAGGTCTCAAAAGACTGGGAATTGGAGCTAAGAGTGAAAAAGAACATTCTTAGGAAAGAAGTGTTTCTATTTAGTTGATTTTGAAAGTTGTTGATGTGTTCTAGGGCAGCTGCAATTTAGTGGCAGATTTCTCTGTTTAGTGTCTAAATTTTCAGATTTCAATAATATTTGAACTGAATGAAATCATAATAATTATACTTACCCAATTTTTAATCCATTTAACCTTAAGTGGGCATTACAGATTACATTTTTACTGCTCTGCATGTTGGTAAACAGGCTAAGAAACATTTGAAATACTGTCAAATTTAATGCATAGCTCTATTTAGAAGCGGGGCTTTTTTCAGTCCTGAAACACACCATTACATAAAAGAGATTGAATAAGGGCAAGCACTAGTTTCACTTTCAAAGATATTGCTGAATATAACACCCCCTCAATAAAAAGCAAGGAAGAACTTGCAGCAAAATATATTTGCGCCTAAGAATCCACAAATAAAAAAAAAACCAAGCAAACAAAAAAACAGAGAGATAGGCCATTTCAGTCAAAACTCTGTAACATTTGTCTAAATTGCATAAACTCTTATTTCTAAAAAACCCAGAAGGCAAGGGGGAAATCAAATAAAATTGCCTCTTTCAAAAGAGGAAATTATACCTGACATATGTCAAAATTCCATCCCAAGAAATATAGCAGGATGGATTACAAGAGAAATGATCTCTACAATTTTGCAGCCAATTGGTGTTGGCTTCAGCTCAGGTATCTGACAGGAGGTCGCAAACTTAAATTGCCCTGCTAAAGTGCTGACTTGATAGAAAAATCTAAACTTCAGTTGTTGCCAAACTGTTTCCTCCAGGTAATAGCTGGTTATCTATTTGCATGCTCTACACACCCACTTTCCTGTAAAGTTCTGTACTTATGTCAGTACTGCCAGAAAATATAGCCAACAGACACTGGTTAATGGATTGATTTATAGAAAGTGTTACCTTGTAAGAATTGATATACAGGCTTAACATTTTTTTTTTCCCAGTACATATTGAAGCATGCTAATCTTAATTCATGTGAAAACAATATTTATTTACAATTAAATTGTTATTTGGATATAAAATATACACAGCATAAGACCTTTCTTCAATCTTTTAAAAATGTCTTGGGAGAACAATACCTGATCATAAGTTAAATACAGCTTCCTTAAACAATCCAGCTTATGAGATTTTTCTTTCATAATTAAATAATGAACAGTCTGGATGCTTTGTGGATAAGAATGTACAATATTTTCTTTTATTGGAAAGTATATTTTATAAAGATCAAATGTCTGGACTGAAGGCAAAGAGAAGGAAGGCAAAATAAAGCAGAATGTCACCAGGAAGTGTCTAACTAAAGGATTTGATTTGCTTTCCTTTTATTTGTTTTGTTTTTGTTTTTGTTTTTTTAATTATATAAAGTCTGAAAATGCTAAGTAGAGGGGGTATTGAAAAACCATTTTTTACAGGCTAATTGGTCACTGATTTCTTAATACATTAATGATATAAACATTGACAGACTGAAAGATTTCCTATAGTCATAAATTTTGAAAAAATGGTACACTTAATATCAAGCAAAATATCATTAAAGAGGATTATCTCAGAAGTCCTTCAAGATTACTCATTACTGTTCGAAAGCTGTGCTTATACAGAATCATTAGATAAGATATTGCTCATCACTGAGCTAATGTTTATCTCCATATAATCATAAAATAGTTAGGGTTGGAAAGGACCTTAAGATCATCAAGTTCCAACCTCCCTGCCTTCGGCAGGGACACCTTGCACTAAACCATATTACCCAAGGCTTCATCCAACCTGTCCTTGAACACTGCCAGAGATGGAGCATTCACAACTTCCCTGGGCAACCCATTCCAGTGCCTCACCACCCTCACAGGAAAGAATTTCCTCCTTATATCCAATCTAAACTTCCCCTGTTTAAGTTTTAACCCATTGCCCCTTGTCCTACCACTACAGTCCCTAATGAAGAGTCCCTCCCCAGCATCCCTATAGGCCCCCTTCAGATACTGGAAGGCTGTTATGAGGGCTCCACACAGCCTTCTCTTCTCCAGGCTGAACAGCCCCAACTTTCTCAGCCTGTCTTCATATGGGAGGTGCTCCAGTCCCCTGATCATCTTCATGGCCCTCCTCTGGACCTGTTCAATCACATCCATGTCCTTTTTATGTTGAGGACACCAGAACTGCAAGCAATACTCCAAGTGAGGTCTCACGAGAGCAGAATAAAGGGGCAGGATCACCTCCTTCAACCTGCTGGTCACACTCCTTTTGATGCAGCTCAGGATACGGTTGGCTTTCTGTGCTGCAAGCGCACACTGAAGCTGGCTCATGTTCATTTTCTCATCAGTCAGCACCCCCAAGTCCTCTGCAGGGCTGCTCTGAATCTCTTCTCTGCCCTACCTGTAGCTGTGCCTGGTATTGCCCTGACCCAGGTGTATGACCTTGCACCTGGATTGGTTAAACTTCATGAGGTTGGTATTGGCCTGCTTCTCAAGCATGTCAAGGTCCCTCTGAATGCTATCCCTTCCCTCCAGAGTATTAACCAAACCACACAGCTTGGTGCCATCAGCAAACTTGCTGAGGGTGCATTCAATCCCATTGCCCACGTAGCTGGCAAAGATGTTGAACAAGATAGGTCCCAATACTGACCCCTGAGGGACACCACTCATTACTGGTGCCCAAATGGACATTGATCCATTGACCACAACACTCTGCGTGTGGCCATCCATCCAATTTTTATCCACCAAGTCATCTCTCTGTCAAATTGATGTCTCAATTTGCATTCATTATTTCCTGCTACCTTCCTACAGTCCCTACTAGGTGGGATTTTCTGCCTATCTGCTTTTTCTTCCCTTCACTTCAATTCTCTATTCTGTTTACATTTTTGTATGGACCATGCTTCTATCCTATTCACACGATAGTCACTCATGAAGAAAGCAGGCACTAGATAGACCATCTTTCTGTACCTTGTAGACTAACCCAAAGACCTCCTTTTCAAATCCTTAGAAAGTCTTAATTTGAAGACATCTGATTCAGTTCTTCACTCCTATCATGTCAACTCCAGAAAATTTTGGAAAAAAACCCCAGGTTCTCTGGATGGAATCTCAATCAGGTGTCAAGGAAACAAAGTAGCATGAAGCTCAACAGTTCTTCAACCTAAATAGTCACCAACCTAAATAAGAAAGCACTAATTATCCTGTGATGACCACCTCTCCTTCCCCCTTTCCCTTCTTCAGCATTCATAGGTGCTATGTTGGATTTGTGCCATGTTTTGCAACATGCGATACAGTGTTTATTCAAAGTGGGGTTATTAGTGCAAGCCAAGCACTGTCATGAATACAGGCTGCTAGCAACCAGACATGTTGCCAGGTGTGGTACCCCTTGAGACAGCTGTGGGTTATGGTTCATTTGTACAAAAAGCTTTGAAAGCATTTTCCAACAGGAGGTGAAGCCTCTAGAAATGAAATTAAAACATTCCTTTACAACTCATACTAATAAAGGTGAGTGTCCATTGAATAACTTTTAGTAATGACTACCACCAGTCAGAACAAGTCATTGCAATTCTGACCACACATAGGAATGGCCTGAGTGGAAACACATATTTCGACAAAGGAGAAATGTCTATAACTGAATTAACAGTACAACCCTATTTTGGCACAAAGGCCCATAAAGGACAGACATGATTCCCACAGCACAAAACAAAACAGCTTGTGTGGAGCGGTGTAGTGCAAAACTGAAAGCCAGGGAATTGGCCCCTCGACCCTCACATCAGTGAGGAGAGCACATACTTAAATTCAGCAGCTGGCATGCGGACTTAGCAAAGGGTAAGGCAGGTGCTGGGACCACAGCACTGACATGCAAGCTTACTTCTGCAAGAAAGAGAAAAATAATGAGATTTCCTAAATAACATAAGACATTCCTGAACCATAAAGAGTTTGGTAAATCTAACAACCAGCCCATGCTGTAATTAAAAGAAAAGATGGAGAATCAACGAATTCACAAAAAGTGGTCACGCCTATTTTTGTCTCTTTTTTTCTATCACTTTATTTAATAACTCTGCAAATAAGGAGACAAAGCCCAGTACTGAAAAAAATGGGGTGGGGAAGACAACAGCTGCCTGAAAGAGTCCAGCTGCGCAGCCTGGGTTCTGCTTTCAGGCATGTTTTGTGCAAAGTAAGTGAAACTGAAAGCTTATAATAAAAGACCAGCAATCTGCAAGGTTTCGCAACTTGTTTTGTAGCTCATAGGAGGCCTGCTAAGACCATGCTGGCACAGATGAGAAACAGAAGTGAAAGCAGGGAGGAATTTGCATACAGAGTGCAGATTTCATTGTTCATGGCAAAGCTGCCCTTGATTTGCTTCAATCATTGTAACAATCAGCCCAGCCAACTGTTTACATGCTCTCCATTGTGCTAGTGTTGGCTAGGAAATGGCAGGCGCAATGAGATTTGCTTTCTGCTGGCACTCTGGGGAACAGCAGGAGTTCACACACTTGACAGACAGACGGGCAGACGGGCCCCTCTTTCCAAGAAACAAGAGAGAGGCTCACTTGCTCTTGAGCTGTGGTATTGTGATAAGCCAGGAGCATGTGTGGCTGAAAGCAGTATGTGCAGCACGGTTTGTGTTCCAGGAAATAAAGGGTGCAGTTTTAAGCAAAGGGTCTGAGAACTGGATCCATAGAAGGTTAAAAAAAACTAACCCTCCCTGACCAACTACTTGCACCTAAGGTACTCTGAAGTAATTTTTCAGAGAAAAAAAGAACAGCTGAGGGACAAACTAAATGTACTCATGCATAAGTTGCAATTGAAAATGGTGTAAGAAAAGGATGAAACTCAAGCTGCAGGAAGGAATATGTAAATAGTTGTCCGTTTCCTGTTAAAGGGACAGCAATGTTGCTGCTGTCATAGCAACACAGTCACAGCTGTAAATATAATAAGCTCTCAAATTTAAATATAATCAGAATCAAACAGAAGGCCCATGAAAGACAATCCCCCTATGCCTCCCCCTTGCCTCACGCATTCATGGCAGTCTTAATGGGTTTAGGTTGATAGGCTTTTCCTTTAGCCCACCCTGGTCTGATTTGAAATGCATGGATAAAAGCACTCCTCTAAGCTATTTGACAAACTTGCTAGAAAGGTTAAAACTGAGAAGCACAGTCTTACTCTTAGATCTGCTTTCTAGAACAAGAAGAGACGTCCCTGAAGGATAAAGGGAAGTTTAAAGCTGCGTGGTCACAAAGTGTTTGTGAACCAATTTGGTTGTATAATTTGCATAGCTTAAAGAATAAAAAAATATCCTATTCCTGACTATCATGGCTGAAATAGGTCTGGAGGGCTTTTTATACCAATTTTTCTTTTCTTTTAAAGTCTTAATCACAAACACTGTTATTAAGGCAAAGCCAAAACTTATTGCTGGGAGCACACACAGAGCCAATACATTACTGCAGACAGCAACCAGCAGTGGATCACATTTAAATGCCTAAATTTCTTCTTTAAAGTGTTTGAAATCTTCACTGATTATTGGTGAAGGAATATCAGTTGGCATACCTGCTAAAATTATGTGATATGCACCCTTGAAAAAAACATAATCTGCTCTCGAATTAATTGGGGAAATATATTGACTAACTTACAGAATAGAAGAGCAAGGAAAGGGTTCCACAGCCAAACAAAACACAAAAGAATGTATGCTTGAAAACAGAGAAGTAAGACTAGTGCTATCGAAAGTCCAAATTCCCCAGTGAAATAAAATATCCAGGAATATAATTTAATAAGGTAAAAAGCAAAGTAAGCATTTTACACCTCTATTAAATTTTCCTCACAAGTTTTCTCTGCAAATACAGAAAAAAGGAGAATTCTGTTTCCTTTATATGGATTGTTAAAGTTTTGTTAGTTGTGATTTATTTGTACAGGTCTAACTAATGACTTGAAGTGAAAAGGCTATAGCAGGGAAATGATAAATTATCTAGTGTATAACACTGCTTAAAACCTAAACATGTGTTTATAGTTGCTGTTCTGGGATGGCTGCCAAAGGGACATTTTACTTAGCAAGTTATGTTACTGTAAGTATTTTTTTCCTATAAACAACAAAAAAATTCTCCAAAAATAAAAAGTCGGGGGTGTGGAGGGGGAGGAATCTCACTTGCCTTTCTTCTAGGAAGCACAAGGCATCAAAGTTTCATCTGACTATTGAAAATATTTAGTTTTAATCTGTTGAATTGCAGTATTCAAGAATACAAAGCAATATAAACTGTAGAAAAATATATTTGGTAACTACTAATTTTCAGGAAAATGTCAGTGCTAAAAAATGCCATATAGTAAGTCCAGATACATTAAAAAAAATAAAAAAAAAATACAAACAAGCAAACACAGAGAACATTTTTGTCTGTTCGTGCATGCTGCATGCAGTTCTACTTTCCTGTCTCAGAAAAGGATATAGTTAATTAAGAAAGGAAAAAAAATACTGGAAACAGAAAGACTAGAGGAACTGAGCAACCTTCATCCAAGGAGAAATACAGAGTAATAAGCAGAAAGAGCAACAATCCTCATGGTAGAAAGAGAACATCTAAGAGATAACATAGTACATGTCAAGAAAATCATGATTCATAACATCATGAATGAAGTTGTCATATTTCTCACAGTAGCCAATTGGGAAGTCATCCAATGAAATTAACAAATAGACCTGTTACAATAAAAAAAAAAAAAAAAAAGAACTTTTTGTGCATTGTGATAGTAGTGCCACAGGATGTTTTGTAGATTAAAAATACATATAAACTAGAAAAAGAATAGGTGGAGGTAACACTGTGAGCAGGCTAAGAAAGTCAATGTCCTGGACACAACCCACTGCAAAAAACCTTAAATTTCTAACTGCAAGCTGGGAAGCCATGGAGAGGGAAGAACTATTCCTTACCTGCTTTCTTTTATATTTGCTACTGATGACTACCAAAGGTGGGATAATAAGCTAACTAAACATTTGATCAGAGGTAGTGCAGTCATTTTTTACTCATTCTTAAGGAAATTAAGTGAAAACTCAGAGCAGATTGACAAGAGATAGCAATAAGGAAAGAATAAAGTATGCCAAAATCAGGAAGGCCATGAAAAAAAGTCTGGCCCAAAAAGATAGGGACTATCCCAAAATGAGTTATTAAAGAGCAGGAGCTTGACCAATCTGAACATTTTTAAAAAGGCAATTATGTACCAGGTTGGATGGGTCACTACACTAAGGGGATCCAATACTGCCCTTGCACACACAGCTACCAAATATACACCCTTTTTCAGAGATACACACTTCTTCTGTAAATGGAGCAACTGGATACAGCTGTTTTGCATAATTTGCACATACTGTTCCTAACTTTTTGAGACAGACCTTAGGGAAGATGAGTGAGAAGAAAACTAACCATACAATCATAGAATCAGCTCAGTTGGAAAAGTCCTTTAAGATCACAAAGTCCAACCTTTACTCCAGGACTGCCAAGTCTACCACTAAATCGTGTCCCTGAGGGCTTTTGAACAATTCCAGGGGCAGTGATTCCATCACTTCCCTGGGAAGCCTGTTCCCATACCTGATCACACTTTTGGTGAAGATATTTTTCCTAATATCCAATCTAAACCTCTCAAATGCATTATGTGAACAGACGATCATGTCTGATTTGTTGATAGAAATATATAATTCTCCCAGTAATTAGTGTAGTTTTCCAAATCATAGAGAAATATGTACTTAAATTCTGTTTCTGGAGAGCAACCCCAATTAGATATAACTTTTGCTGAAATGGCCAGCAGGCTGTGAGGAATCTCTTTAGATGACTTGACTCCAACAGTTTAAGATAAATATACACATGAGGATAAAATGATAATGGGGAACAGATCTTAAACAACATTTGTTTGGGGGTCAGATTATTGTCCTTTATCTCTTAATCAGTGTTTTTATAATGAACATTCACAATCCATTTCTCTCAGCAAGTTTCTTCAGTTACCAGACATGGGTCTGTTAAGCAGCTCCATACATTCAGTCATGTCATTTCCTTGTTTCATTAAAGACAGCTTTCATTTCATAGGCCCAGCATGGGTTTGTGTTTGGACGGGGGAAAGGAATTCAGCTCACTATGCTAATAAAGCCATGCATGGTTACAGCTTGTTATCTTTTAAATTTTACCCTGCAAGGACAATTGCTTTCCATTAAAAATTATAATAACAATAAATTCTGTTTCTGTTGCTGTTGAAAAGCAATCTTTCTGATCACTTTCTGCCAGCAAAGGGCTACAGATGAAAACAAATATTTTACTGTGGTTGTGGGTGATGTGGTTCTCTCTTTGATCTGTACACACAGGAGGGAGTTCTGTCTTTGAGCAGACCTGTCCTTGCTTTATCCCTGTGCCTTGAAAGGGCTTCTGATACTTAGTAAGGAGAAAGAGGGCCACGTAATTCCTTCAGCTTCCCTTTGATGGTATGTTTTTGTGGCTCAGTGATCATGCTAATGTGCTACTTCAGTGTTAGCCTATATGCTTAGGTGGTGGACACAGTTCTTCAGTCCCTCATGCAGCAATATTTGAGATTCATTCTGCATTTTCTGCAATGTTCTGCCAAAAAAGTACTTATGTACTTTGAGTTTTCAGGCTGAAAGCACCAGGTGCTAAAATAAGTTGGCCATTGTGATACACAGATGATGAATTCCTAAAAATGTGATGCCAACCTGTAAGTATGCATGGCACCCAGGGCATGGCCCAGGCATGAGGGCTCTGTCTCTGCTACCTGCTCCTTGCCAGGTAGGTGCTGGCTGGTGCAGTTCAGAAGGAACTTTTCTTCAGAAGCTGGTGCCTGGCAATCTCAGTTCTCATGCTATCTAAACCATTTGAAGGCAAACCCAGCTCCTAGCATTCCCAAATGTTTCTCATGTTACAGGTCTCCTCTGTGGTTCCTTTAATTCATCACTTTATTCAGGTACAGTGCTGCTAGAGATATGTTTATCCTGGATTGACAGTTACTTCTAGATTGACTGGGTTCACTTTAAGTATCAGACAACTCAAGGGAGAAAAACGTGTTGGCTACCTGTGGAAAAAACAAGAAGTGAAGATCTCAACTGAAAAGTATGAGATAAGGTCAGAAAGAAAAAAAATCAGTAAAATTCTGTCTATGCTTAAAAGAATATTCTAGGAGTGTGTTGCCTTAATGATAGTTTTTTAGATCCTTCCTTCTCTTGATCTTACTGTCTGCATGTCACCTCACCAATATGTGACACCTATTGTCAGCCTTCTTTTTACCCCTTCCATTTGGACTGAAGAATGTGATCCTTTTTCCCACTTTCTTTCTCCAAAAGTATAAATAATCAACATTTTTTCATCATTTTTTCAATATTTGATGGTATGATCCCATTCTGGGGAAGATAGAGAAGAATTGAATGGAAACTTGAATTTAATGTTAGATTTAAACTAACCTCACAACTAGTACCACCAGCCGAATGGAAATTGAATATATGAGAAAATTCAGTAGCAAAGCAGAAAAGTGTTAGAAAGAGGTTGAGATATAAATGAAAAGAGAAATTATAGAAACCACAATTTTAAAAGCAAATACAGAAAAATAATAATGTCAGCCCTTACAGACAGATTAAGAAATGGGAACCCAGCCAACACAAGGAATGGAAGAACAATATCATAATTGTTTCTTGAGAGATATGGCAACGGGCCATGTAGCCTGCTTGTTTTTACCTTGAGTCATTGCCCAGACTGGACAATTAAAAGGATATTTTTGTCATACAACCAGTCATTTTATTTCACCACTGTTAAAAAAGCCTCACTACCAACTGTGCACATTGATTTAATCTGTAGGTGTAGGATTTTGTGGAACAAAAAGCATTTGCGGCAGTCCAGAAATCTTAGAAGCACAGCCCTAGTGTGAGTGATCTTGTCAAATCTTGAGGACTTTTCAAATTAAAATACTGACTTTCTAGAAAGTAGGAGAAATCTCACCTTCTCTGCCTCTCCCACCAGGGATATTCTAAATACAAAGCACTAGCCAAAGGCTCCCTTTATGATAGCCTACACTTTTCCTCTCTCCCATCCTGATAGCTGACATTTACCAGAAGCACAATGAATCTTTAAATAGGAACTTCTAAAGATTGGTGTCATTTATTTTCCACCCTAAGCTAAAGAATGGATAGTGTTGAGTATATAGTATTTTCCATTCAAGTCTATTAGCATATCTGTTTTCCAAGGCTCTTTTTAAAAGTTGCTTTGTTTAGCAAAGAAGTTATTTTAGTTGCATCCCACAGGATTAAAACATTTCTGACATTGAAGCTTTCATATAGGTAGAGCTTTTGAGAATTAGAAAATTCAGTTGGGTAGATGTATTCTATTGGTATTAAACATTAAATTTACTGTAAAGGAAGAAGAGGAGTTGAAGGGCTGTATTCACAAAGGTTCTCTCATGCTGCAGGAAGTGACTAGAGATGCCAGTTCTACCTGTTCCTGAAAAAACTGAAGTCTGTAGGTTCCATCTGCCAAGACAGAATCTTGTTCATTAAAATGTGAGAGTACCTAACGGCTCTTGCTTGAGATGAAATCCTTCATATAATCTATAATCTATATAATCTATAACCTAATAACAAGAAATCCTTGTTATTAAGAACAATACCTATAACGATTCTTCTGCTTAGTGAATAAGTATTGAACATGGAAGCTTCTGGAAGACTGAAAAAACAGCCTAAAATTCCCATGCCACAGTGTGAGTTAAGCTTGACATTTCAGTTACTGCTTGGGTGCTCTGAAAGGTGCTTTTAAACAGACTTATGGAGAGAATGGAAATAGGACTGAGAGTATGGTAAAGCCTTGACTAAAAGGAAAATAAAATAATCCCTACATTTTTCCCAGGTGAAAGGATTTGGCAAAGTTGAGTTGAAGTCATCAATTTAAAAAATGGCAACAGTGAAATGATGGGTTTAGGAAAAATTATTATTTCTTGGAGAATGTTCCTTTGCTGCTTGATAAGTGTTTATATATAAAAAAAATGTAAAAAAAGAAAAATAATAAAATAATTGCATTCAGACAGGTCTTTTTTCATAATTTGTCTGTCCCACACAAAGTTTTGAAGTATTAACAGTTTCTTGTGGTTTATATTTTTATTTTAATAGTTCAGATCTTGAAACCTGTCTATGTCTGATTAGCTCTAAGAAAAGAGACAAGGAAATTTATCTGCAAGGTGAAATAAGTAATTAAAAAACATCATTTCCTATACAGTTTGAAATATTAAAAGATAAAACACAGAGCAGGACATTGCATTTGATTCTGCCTGAACATGGGTGGAGAGATTACTTCCTCATTCCTCCAACATTTAGCTATGAATCAATTGAATAAAAATATACAAAATCAAGCTCAGATCCAAGATCAACACATCTTATTCTAACTATTGTAATTTTCTGACCATATATCCAAGACACATATCAGCAGGTCACTGACTGCATTCCAATGTTATTGTCAGCCAAGATTAAATGCAACTGATCTATATTTTTTTACTTTTTATTATATTTTTATAGTCATTTTGTCAGGAAAACCAGATGTAGAAAAAAAAGAAAAAATAATAGTCTTGGAAATTAACTTGTTTTCACTCATTACCAATGGAACGGTTGGAAAACAAGTTCATTTGAGCCATCTGACAAAGAGTTGGTGAATAAGCAAGGAGGTATGCAGAACAGTTTGTGAAGCATCTTGATTCACTGTATCCTGGTACTATCTAGCATTTAAGACTGGGAGTCCCAGTTGTTTTCCTGATGCACTGGAAGATTTGTGGGATTGTAGAGTTCACTTTGCCGTAGAATCATAGAAATATGTAGTCCTCTGGCTGTCCTTAAATCAACCCTATATTCAAGGCAGGGGCAGTTACAACAAGTTGTCCGTGGTTGTGTCCATTTGAGTCCTGTCTCCAGAGATAAGATTCCACCAACACTCTGGGAAACATGTTCTGGTGCTGACACCCTCACAGTGATTTTTGGTTGGTTTTTTCTTTTCCTTAGGTCACTGTTTTCTCCTTGCATATGCAGCCACTCATGTCACCAGCTTGCTCAGGCTGACTTGAGCTTGCTAAATCGATGCTGCCTGCTCCAGTCCCACCTGCACATGCCCTTCTTGTGCCAGAAAATGGTTTCAGGCATGATTTGCTTCATAATCATCCTAATGACTGAGTTGCTGATCACCCTGCTCTTCCTTAGATCCTGTTTCTGGGAGATAGGTACAACATTTGCTGTTTTCCACTTCTTAATAATATCAGTCCTTATCATGGGTGATGTTTCACTGCCACATATGTGGTCTTGGGCCTCCCGTTGGTGATGCCAGTTTGTGTCTCTAAAGCAAGTCCTCACAAATGCTGGGAGAAATGTGAGTTCCACAACCACCTGCTCCATGCGTTCACAAGCTTTCTCAAGGAGGGACTCGGCAGTGTCTGTTTCACTAAAGAAAAACTTTCTAATAAAAAGAACTTTCAATGTGCTACACTCCCCAGAAATTCAGGATAAAGGGCTTCCTAATGCTTACCCAACTAGCCAAATATAGTGAACTGTAAAATCAAGTTTATAGTATTACATACCTTCATTATAAAGCCTTCAGTGATATCACTGGTAGGTACTAAAGTACTGAGGTAATGATATACATAAATTGTGTAGATACTACAGAAGACGCAAGACTCAAGTGCTGTCTCCTGTTACATTTCTGTACCTTTTTATAGTACTTAATTTCACCAAAGTTGCAAAATTATTTACAATTAGCCAATAATATTATAGTGATATAGCTGTTTCTCTGGTCAGTATGGTTAGTCCCATACATTCTCCCTGCATTTTTTTTTCCATTTTTGCTGTTATTAAAAAAGTGGTCAAAACTATGTATCCTCTTATTTATAGGCAGTGCTACAACCTCAGAAGAAAACCCTGTAAGTATGAACCTCACTGGATCTGAAATAAGCACAGATATCACAAGCCTACATTTTATCTTCAATTGCTTCCAAAAACTCTTCTGTTTGGATGAAATAATGGCACTGAGGTTATGAATTTTATTGTCATATAGTCAGTGAACAGTGAATTATATAATTCTGAAAGCAAACAGGGGTATAAGGTATTAAGGACCAATTTCTGTTCTGGCATTTTTCATAAACGACTGCCATTGCTGAGGTGGTGCCAAATAAATTTTGGTCCAGCTTTTTACAAAGGATGCCCATTAGCAGTTGAAAAAGATAAAGTCTGTACTGGATGCCAGGTCTGATTTTGTCTCTTTCTTGTTTTCATGGTGAACACTGAACTCACGTGCTGTATTTGGTGAGGACCCATCCAACACTGCAATGAACTCCTCCACTTACCCCTATGTTGGACTTATCCACTGACTGCAGTCCCTTAGGGTTGTACCTGCTCCAAGTGGAGCCTTATCTACGAGCTTCAATGGTATACCTGCTGCAACACAGAAATCCACAGCCACAGTCTCTTTGAGGTGCACCTACTCCATCGGCCACAATGCCTTCAGAGATATACCTATTCCAGAATGGCCACTGTCATAGTCCCTTCAGAAGTAAAGCTGCTCCAATATGGTCTTACCCATGGCTGCAGTACCTTCAGAGATATACTTGCTCTGTCCTGGGTTTATCCATGGCCACATGTTCTGAGGTGCGTCAGCATGACCTCGTACAGTCACTGATTCTTCAAGGTGTACCTGATGCAGCACTGACTTATCAACAGCCACAGATGATTTGAGGTATATCTTCTCCACCATGGACTTAACCTTGGGCTACAAGCTATTCAGAGGTATACCTGCTTTGCCTGAAATATCAGCAGAAAGTTTGGCACCACCAGGCAAATTCAGTCTCTGGGTTTGGATACTAAAACTCACTTTAGCTGTCATAAATCTGTTATATTCTACTGTTCCACATACCTTTCATAAAAAAAACTGTGATAAGTTATTCTCTATGTGCAAAAAATGTCTGAAGTAAATCCAGGCAGCTGAAAGTGAGTAAAAACTTAAGTAAAACCCATTTGTTTTATTATCTTTGCTTTTCATACCTTTTATTAAAATATGAAAATATTCTTTTACTGCTAAAACTTTAATCTGTTTCTCTAGTTCTTTGTAACTAGTCTCGTGTTTCTAAGCTGAGGTAATAAATGTTTTCCTTTCAAAAATAGTGAACTTCCCCTAGTAACTGGACAGAGAAAAATGAGATTATGTGGTAAAAATAATCCTGTTCAAAAAAGTGTACTTTTGATGAATCTTAAGTGGCACACAACAGATAATAGCATAACACTTTCTCCGTCGTTTATGCTCCATTGTAGTAGTCTCAATTTCAAATCTGCTTGATAGCAAATTGAAAGGGAAAGAAGTGATTTGGAAAATAAATTTTAATCTCAGAACATCACCAGATAGATTTCTTTTGTATATATATTTGTGTGTGTGTGTGTGTGTATGTATAGAATTTCAGAAAACATCTTTCCCTAAATCAAAACATAAAAGAACCAAGGAAATAATCTTCATATGTTCCCTCTTGGCCTCATGAAGTCCTTCGTGCTGCTTCTAGAACATGAAGAGTGGAAAACAATACTGGAAAAAATGAACTAAATGTAATCTGGGATTAATTTATGTTTGGATTATGATTATTTATTTTTTTTTCAATGACAGTGTATTAACTGAACTTTTGTGTGAAAAAATTTCAGGTAAGGGATGCTGCACCTTCATGGATAGAGGTAAATGCAGGTCTTAACAAAGAGAAAGATGAATTCATAATGCTCTGTAAAACATCTCCTTTTTAAAATTGAATGTTTGAATAAAACTGCTGAGGCATGTGAGCTCTCCTCAGCCATCCTGTTAACTCCTAACCACTGGCAATTGGGAGGCTTTTCCATTCAGCACAGCCAGAGACAGCTTCAGTTAATAAAAGAGAGTAGGCCAGTGGTATAAACTGATCTGCAGTAAAGCGGTCTCTGATCTGGAAACATATGACTTTAACATGAATTAACTGAAAGCTTTTCTGAGGTTTCATTGCCTTCCTATGTTTCTACAGCCTTTATGTTTCACAGCAGCAGTCCCACAGTATTTTCCTTTTGTGGAAGCTCTTTCCTACAGATTGTTGAGTTGCTAAGAATATTCATAAGACATAAGCATAAATATGTGACCTTCTATATCAAAATATCATGCTGTATATGTGACCTTCTGCATCAAAAGTGGAGGTTCAGGGGTTTGGAGGAGAGGAGGGGAAAAAACTGTCTTTAGTGACCCAGAATAATACCTACCATGACACTAGTTAGTGGAAGAGCACTCTGCTGTCTTAAAAGTAGGCAACTCTGTGTAATGGCATCCTTCTATTCCATGTAATTGGATCTGTTCAAATATTTTTAAATATCAGTGAGTGAGTACCACAAATTATGTCACTTGGCAGTCTTTGAAATCTCTTTTCCCTCAGGGTCAGCAGCAGGGGCAGTGAACTTGAAAGATGCTAACAAGGCCTTTTAAAGCCCAAGTGTTCTCTCTCCAAATTGAAAATCTCTTAATCTACTCATTGGATTTTATAAAACAAACTTTGTTTCTCCATATATTTTTTGCTTTATACATTCTGAGAAGAAACAAGAAATTGCTTTTAAAATAGTTTCCAACTGCTACATGTCGGCTTGGACAGTACAGAAAAACAAGTGAATAGATTTTCCAAGAGGTTTTAATTAGTGCTAGAGAAGCCATAAGGGTCTACAGTAGTTATGCTTATGAAAAATTACTTCAGATTTTGGCTGTAATTTTCCTTCATATTTTTCAATTTCTCTTTAACCCCACATCTACTGCTCTTTTTCCTACTTTATTTCTCCATTTCTTAAAATGTGCTCATTGCAACCTCTTAACTTTGATACTCTTATCAGAGAACTCAGTGATTGGGGCAGATTTTTAATTAAGATGCCTACTGAACTTTGATTATGTGTGATGGGGGCATGGGCATTCTCAAATGCCTTACATGACCACAGCATAGCTTTCCTCTGGGCAGGCTGTCCTCAGCAGGGTGAAGCTCCACTGTATAAACTGGCCAGAATAAGGATTCTGAGATCATTTGTAAAAGCAACTGTGAAGCCTGTCTTAGGAAACTGTCAATGTTTTGAGCCTTGCTAGATCAAGGTCTTCATTCTCAGGCCTTTCTTGTGTCCTGGGCCATCTGCTGCTGTTTGACCAAGTGAACCCTTCAGGAAAGCAGCTGCAGGAGGCTCAATGCAGTTGCTGAAGTGTAGCACTATGACCTTTAAGATGATTACCTGAAGGTCCCTGAGGTATCTATCCACTAGGGTCTTTGTAATTGTAAGGTCCTACATACTCCTAGAGCACCATTTATGAAAGGCCTTTACAACACGATTTCAAAATAATTAAGAAAATCTCCTGCTTACTCATGAACAATAGTCACAATTAGGATTAAGAGCCCCTTTATAGATTTGCAAACAGAGAGAGAATAAAAAAGTTACTTTATCCTTTGTTCACAGAAATAATCACTGATAGCAACCAAGAATTTGCATGCAACTAGACAAGGCTCATTCAGCCAGAGTTTCTGAAAATGAAATGAGAGAAACTGAGGCAACCTGAAAGTGTGTAATTTTATTCTTACAACTGGTTGCTTTCCTTTCTGCGCTACTTAGATCCCCAGGCATATACTTTTTCCCCTCTAATATGTTTATGCAAATTTGATCCAATTGCCACTTGCAAGTGTTTACAACATGACAAGTATTCTGACATATTTATGTGACATACCCTTTGAAGAGATGATAGGGACAGTACAGCATCACATTTGTGATGCTATGGATAAGGGATGTTATGCTTTCTATTCTAAAACATCATTTTTAGAGGGTTAATAATCCTGGAACAAAAAATGTTTGGACCTTAGTTTAACATGCTGTCCTGGGTTTAGCAGTAGCAGTCATTTTTCTTTTTCTTGGTAGCTGGTGCAGTGCTGTGTTTTGACTTTCGGCCTGGGAACAGAGCTGATAAAAGTGATGTTTTGGTTTGGCCGAGGACTTTGTGAGCCTCATGCTCTGCCAGGGAGGAGGGGAGGCCGGGAGGAAGCAAAGACAGGACACCTGACCTAACTGACCAAAGAGGTATTCCATACCACAGCACGTCATGCCCAGGATGTAACTGGGGAGGGACGCGGAAGGGGCTAGAGTGGACTGCAGGGTTGGAGGATGTATCGGTCGGTGCTTGGTCAGGCTGGGGGGGCAAGTTATTGGTCTCCTGGTGATGGGGTGTTGTATTCCCTTGTTATTTCCTTTATCATTACTATTATTGGTGTTAGCATTAGTGATTTGTGTTATACCTTAGTTACTAAACTGTTCTTATCTCAACCCGTGGGAGTTGCATTCTTTCTGATTCTCCTCTCCGTCCCTCCGAGAGTAGGGGGAGGGCAAGAAGTGAGAGGGGAGTGAGTGAAAGCTGTCTGGCTGGGTTAAACCACGACACATGCATGACTGACATATATCTGGATACAATGCAAAAAAATATCAGTTCAGTAGAACTTAGAGATACAATGCAAATGAATATATGCAATTTTCAGGAAATGGGGTCTTGCTCGCATCAATATCCTTTAGTAATTCAGTTTGCACCTGGTTTCAACTTTGCCATAATTACATAGATTTTAGGATACAAATGCGTGCACAACTGTGTAATTTGTATAAAAAAAATAGATACTCCTGTGTGAAGAATGAATGTTTCTATGATGCAGGTGTTTTTAGACAAAAGATGGTAAAAAATCAAAAGACCTGTTAAAATGCTACTGATGCTGTAAGGAAAAAATAGGAAAAAACAGAGCTCAATGGCTTAGTGCTCTAAGATTTCATGTTTCCTCTGACACTTAGGAACATATTAAGGATGTTGCACAGACAATTGCTATTTTTATAATTTTCGTGTTTTCACGTTTGCATTCTTTAATGATACCTTCAGTTCTCCTTTGGTCTCCTTTGGAAGCATGGCAGCTTCCTTTTACTGACACTAAAGACTGGAAATTTGTAATTCTATTAGGCTGCCTGCATTTCAAAATACGTATGGCTACCTACCATTCCTAATTAGAAAGGTATGCTTTCAGAAACTAAGTGTACTGGCTCTGCCTCAAAGATCTGCTTTTCTCCTTTGAATTCCTGAACTTAGTTCAAGGACACAAGATTTTCCACTCCCTTTCTCCCTTTTGCAACAAATTTAGACACTTTGCTCCCTAACTTTGCTTTCTACCCTCAATAAACCCCACTAAAAATTACTTTGGGGAACAATATGATTTGGCCAAATGATTTCTAGCTAACATTTCTCCATTTAACTTAACACTTTAATGCTAGGAACAAATGAATAGTGAGGTAAAAATTAATGAATCCCTCAGATTAAAAACAAAACAAAACAAAACAAAAACAAAAATAAACCACAACTTTCATGTACATTAAAAGTAAAGGCTCTGTTATAAATCGCAGTCATACAGAGAAAAAAAACTTAAAACCCCCTTTGTGCTTTGGAGATTTTGATGTGAAGCATTCCAGCTTTAAGCAGGAGAGCAGGAGTAGGGGTGATATACCTTCTACTTTATCGTATCTCAAGATTTTTCACAAAGCATAAATCAGCACACCTGCATGGGAGGACAGTCCTCCGTAGTTCCCCACATGTCCACTGGTCCACCTGCTACCATGGCATCATGCCCACTCATACTAGGTGAGTAGATCGCAGAAGCCAATCAACAAATCTCTGGATAGCTTGGGAAGGTTAATACACAGAACAGCAAGAGTCAGGTTTTTGAAGATGCTCCTGGCACATCTTGTGTTTTTAATGATTAGGATCTCACCCTCAGGGCTGTGTGTTACCAGCTCAGTCACTGTAGCAGGGGACTGGAGCAGATGGCTTGGCAATACCAAAAGGCTCTTGCCTTTTAAAAAATTAAAGATTAATTTGTTGTTTTCTTCTAAAAGGAAATTTCATGCTGATGAACAGGTATTGAGCTGACAGGCTTGTATTTCTCTGTTCAGAGAAAAGCATAATCATCCTTATGTTAACCCCACAGACTGCCTAAATCCTATGCAGTGGTGAGAGAATATTTCAACACTCCCAATTATTTTGCATTTGGCACTTCTACTGTGGTTTCCAACAAGGATGATATCACCATGTGTTTATGGATTTATTTGTTTGTTTTTCGTGATGTGACCAATAGTCTACCACAAGCCGGCCTGAAAACTCCAATTATATCAAATAGACCAACCATCTGGCTCAGTATTAATTAATGGTAACATTTTTAGCCATTATTGCTCCAGGCCAGATATGTAACATGAAAGGCAAAATCTGATTGGATATCCAATCACCTTGCCACCTGAAGCAGCCAGATTAGTCAGTGCCTAGGGCTGGGTCCCAGTAGACATTGGTGGACTGATCAAAAATGCTACATAAAAGAAGCGCTTTTCAGAATATAAGTCAAGCGCAAAAGGTGAAAAGGAAATAACCCCTTTCTGCACAGAGGCAATGGGACTTAACCATGGCTCATAGCTTTTCTGTTGGAAGTGCTCATGTTCCCATCTGCACACAGTGTGTAACAGCAAAGGGTTTCTGTGAATCAGTGTAATGGAATCTATATTTAGTCAGTTTAATTAATTTCAAGACACAAGTATTGAAATAACTTTTTTTTGCTGAAAATGACCACAGATATGTGACACTATTTATCCAACACTAGTAGCTCTTTTAATGGCTTTTCCAAAGCCCACTCTCTAAAATCTTTACCATTTTGAGCCATGAACCCACATAGGAGGTCATTAAGCACATAGGCAGTAGAACTGCACAGCTGCTCCTCCAGTCATACTGATCTCTAGACAGATGCTCTTCATGTTCATGTGCTGTGATGAATGCCAAAGAAACTATTAGAGAACAGATTGACTTAGACTGGACCATGATCCTTGGAGAACTGGCTTCAGACTGAGCGCTGAGGGCTCATAGGAGGAGCTGCAACCCATGACAATGTGAACACAGAAGGTTGCCTTTCAGTTAGATTTTCCATCCAGCATTTCTGAATAAGAACAGCACTAAAGCAGACTTATATTATTTTCTCAGTTTTCTTGCTTGCTGAATTTGCTGCAGCTAGCTTGGCTGCTCAACTTTACCCATATCTGACTTGCAAGGGATTTCTAGGTATTTCTGTATCAATCCCATGCACATACTCTGGCTGCTGTGACCAGCTACTGTGTCTGTTGGGAATCTTAACAAGTAGCAATGAGGGGACTCCAGACACGAAGTCGCTCCCCATCGCACTCATCCTGGCCCTGCAGAGAAGGCCTGAAGACAACTTAGTTGTTATGAAACTGAGATACCACACCTGCTCCTCTCCTCTGAGGCTTACAAGAAGCATCACATGCAATTATTGGATTTGAGTACAGGGGCCTATCTGTCCAAAGAGAGGTGTCATCTGTGGTACATCCTGCTGCAGACCTTACTTTTCTGACCTTCATAGCTGCAACAGATGTTCTTGTTATGTTGTTATTCCGAGGAAGGGAGCCTCTCTGGGCTCCTGGGCTCTCATCCAGCTGCAGCTGTGGAAAAAGGATACATATAATAATAATGGAATCCTCTTTCTGTCGTTTCAGCTTACATCATCTTGGCACCAGTAGTAAAGGTAACATTAGTCAGTCAGTCATAGGGTTTCTGTAGATTCCTTCTCCAAACCACTACCCTTCTGTCTCCACTGCCATGCTGTCTCTCCTCTTATTTACCCCTTTCCAGCTGGAATGATTTCAAATCTGGGAAATGAAGGAGTTGTTTCTCTGCTGACCACTATGACTTTCCTCAGCTCATACCTCCTGCATGTGCTAACTGTGGTATTTGCAAAACACAGAAACTTAAATCCATTTAGTTGTGCTGTACCCATGTAAAAGTCTTTCAGTGGGTTGCTTGTAAAGTAGCAAATACCTATACCAGCCTTCATTCTATGGGCTATTTCTCTGGTTTATACCCTCTATAAGAAGCAAAATCTAAATTGTTCCTACCAAAGATTCAAAGAAGATTTCAAGCAGTATTTTCCTGTACATACATGACAAGCAGCTACATCCCTGAGGGATCTCTACTTTATTGGGAAATACCCTGAAGGGTGCCTGTATTAAATATAATTGCCTCTTTTTTGAATGGTAGACAGAAAAATATGTCCATTGAAACTTCAAGTCACAAACAGTCCCTAGATACTTTGTATGGGGATCCACTGCAAGAAGGATCAGGATCTCTGAACATAAAGAATTATGATGAAGAAGGTGAACACTAGGGAGAAAGCAGGGTTGTTCAAAGTCTGCTAAGTAATAATGATTGAATAAGTTCTGTAGTCTGAATTGTCAAAAATAAGGAAATGTTACAAGTTAAAATTCAGAGTATGTATACATACAGAATATGTAAATAAATATTATACACGCAAAATACTATAAATTTCATTTGATATGCACTATAGCTGTGCCTTCACAAATACTCAGAGAATTTTAATGGTGCCAGCGTGTCTTAAACTGTGCCATCCAGGCAGGAAGGATTGTTGCCTTTTTCATTCATTTGTGGAAACGCTCAAAACAAGAAAATAATAAAATAAACATTGCTCTAGCAGATCCATCTATACTAACCAAAACAAGTAAGTTCCTTCAGCTTCCTATTTCTCATATGAAAACTCTTCCCTGAAAATATGGTTTGGCAGGAAAACCAGCACCACTCATGTACATTGATTTATATCAAAAAGAATGATAACAAGAGTAAGGTGCTCTTAACTGATATACAGGAAAAACAGCTGAAAGGAATTGCAGTTAAGCAGGTAGATCTCAGTCCTGATGAATGTGGGGAGATACAGAGGACAAAGAAATTGCAATGATTTTTCCGTGTTAGCAACATCTTAAAGTGTTATCTCTATGTATTTGTGCTAAGCTTCCTGATGGGCTAAAACGAAAAGCAATTCCTGGACCACAGTGGAGTTTTCAGAAAAATGATTACGGCTTTCCTCTAAAAATAAGGAATTTAGAATTATTGCCTTTGGCAGTGAATAAACTGTGAAAGTAGACTGTCTTCCTGCAGCACTCTCTAGTCCACCTTAAAGATCTAGTACACTCAGTTCTACATAAAGCACACTTCATTTTACATGAACAGGAAGCATGAAGGCAGCTATCCAGTTTTCTTGTTAGCTCCTGATGGTTACCATTTCATCCTCTTTTTCTGTCTCCTCTACTTGTCAGATTCCTTAGGGAAGCCACGTGCAGCTTGGACAACTCAAGTTGGAGGTCTTTCTCCTTCAACTTTGTTTATGTTTGCTATTTCTTCCAACATGCTTCCTATTTTTCTGCCAAATAGCACTTGACAAAGCCCTTTAAAAACAATAATAAGAAAACGGCTGAACAGAAAGTGTTCAGTCTGAAGTCTGGCTTCATTTCAGCAAATCAAGAAGCGAGTAAGTTTCGGGAACTTTGTAAATCACAATCTCAACAAAAAAAAAACCTAGACCTCATCATATTACACTTTTGGATTCAAGCATGGGTTTCCTATGGAAGAAGAGCTTTTCTTGCAGATAGAACCTTTGTGGAAAGGATCTTAAGATCAAATGTTAAGAAACACACCAGAGAAAAGGACAAGAAAAAGAAGGCATTTAACTTTTATGTGGTTGCACTTTATCGTGACCAGGGTTGAACCCTTCTATTTACAGTTGTGGAGAAAGAAAATATTTTCCTGACCACAGTTGAAGAGAGACCCTGACAGGGCTTTCCTGCTCGCCATCTCCCATGTCATCAGTGTTTTCTGGGAGAAGAATTTGAGGTGGTTTTCCACCTAAGTGGTTACAGCTGTTTCCACAGGATCAGTCAGATGGAGTTTCTGCCTCTGTTTATTTTGGCTCTGATTTTCGGCTGGAGCCCGGCAGGATGACAGTATTTGCTCAGGGTCTTGGGACTTTAGACAAACATTCCAGAATTTCTAACTTCTTAACATTAAAGTTTGATGAATTCTGCTCTTAATTTCTTCTGGAAAAATGTCAAGCCCACTGGGGATTACCCTTAGTCTTACAACTGTCTTTACTTTTTTTTTCCTTTTTTTTTCTTTTTTTTTTTTTTTAAGAGAAGAATAGAAAATCATTTGCTAGCCTGTGAAAATGAACTTGCTTTAAAATTTGGAAAGTGCTGTTTTCTAATATGGCAAGCTGCAGTTCATTTGGGTTTTTGTTTGGCTGTTTTTTCTATGGTTTTGGGTATCCTTTTTTTTGTTTGGTTGTTTGGGCTTTTTTTTTTTTTTTTCTAAGAACATTCTGGTTGGCCGGAAATGTCCACCGAGATACATCTACAGCTAAAACTTCTGTAAAAAAACATTCCACTTAGGGCGTTAGTTGGGAAGGTTATTATCCAGTACTTAAAAAGCTCTTTCTCAAAATCTCTGTTTTGATAGCCTCAAAACATACTGCGTCAGTACACTGTTGTCAAAGGCGACCTTTAGAAAACAAAATAAACACACAGGTGAATCTGTGACCCCAGTGGAGAGAATAGGACTTCTTCATTAGTACCTTATGCCCTGAAAAATGAATGCTGATTTTTATACCTACATAACTTTGGTAACTTGCAAGGGACTTCTAAACGTATATCTCACATCATCATCAGCCAACTTCAGGCTAGCTAAGCAGCTGAACTTCAGAGGAAAGTGTCTGATTTATAGTCCACTGTTTAATCACTAAAAGCTCAGACTGCTCAGTTCTGTGGGCAGGATGGTTTCCCTCCAGTGATTCTGGCACATCAGAAAGAGGCAGGCAGTGATTAGGTTCAGACACATCTGGGAAGTTTGTCTAGACCTCAGGTCCCCTTCCCTTTAATCTCCTTACCTCTTTTTCCTAATTCAGTGAGAGAAGACAGAAGCATGGCTTCCTCAGATGACAGTAAATGTCTTTGTTGATTTCTACTAACTAAAGAACTAGCTTAATAGTTATTAAGAAGCTTTCAAAAACAAACAAAAAAAAGTGATTTGTGTACATATAAATGGACACAGGAAGGTGTTTCATAATTAATATACAATCTTTCACAGTAGCAGCTTTGTGCAGAATGTTTCACAGAATTTCAGATGCTGCAAGCAGCGTGGCCCTTGGGCCACCATGACAGTGTCCACCCATCTTGAGTATCTAACATAAGGAACAGATTTAGCTTATTTTTTTGGAGCCTGATTATTGCCATTTCCTTCCCAGTTTGTTTGTGCTGTCAGTGATCTAGATAAAGCATATATTTAATCTGTGCCATTGCATTTGGATTTTCCATGCAAGGCAGCCAGAAAGGACTGGGGAAAAAAAAAAAAAAATAAAAATGTTTTGTAGATCCAACACCTTGTGTTTGTACTTTCAAGTGCAAAAAGGACAGATCAAATCATAGCATTTATTGAAGTTCATGCTACAGTACACATTCTTTGGAGGTGGCGGGGGATCTTTGACGGCATCTTTGAAGATGTCTTCTCTTGTTATTTTTAATGGACAAAGAGCAAGAGGCCCTTAGTTATGAACTTGCTGTCTTCAGTCATTCATAATATAACCTGGAAGTCCTGAGGAGAAAGTTGATTCTTGCCACTATATAAAACCTAATTAATTTTTCTTTTTGGTATCTCTGTGCAGTTTTAATCATCAATCTTTCATTTCATAATAGCAAATATGTCCTTTATCCATGAGCCAACAAATTTGAGGCGTTCTAACCAGTTTTGGTTCTGACATCCTGATCTGAAAGGATGGGAAAGGGATGGCAGCAGAGGAAAATGTAATGTGAGATCCCTGTGGAAAATAGATGCTGTGAAAGAAAACAGAGTGTGAGTGTGAGGCTGGATTTTTTATCTGAAGGCAGAGTTAGGTAAGGTAAAACAGAGGGTAAGAAGAAGGCATAAAAGAAAAGATGGAGGTCCTCAGAGCAAGAGTTTGGAAACTATGGCTGCTGCTTGCACTATGGACAAACAAGGCTCCCTCCAAAGAGGGATAGCCATCCTAAAGCCACCACTGACTGATTGTCAGATTGCACCTTCTGCTTGGTGACTGAAATTTCTATGGAAAGGAAGAATTAGCATACAGTCTTTGGCTGTATTTTACTCAAGGAGCTAGGCCAGCCCGTGGCTTGGAAGAGCAGAGGAAATGCAATATCTGGAATATTTGGAAACATGTTCAATCTAGGCCAAATAGAAGGTTACAGTGGAAAATAAAGGTTCGAATGTACAGCTCATTTGCCTGTGCAGTTAGGCAGGACTGAGTTGCTTGCTGAGATATTAAAAGGAGGAGGAAATAAAGCTATTTAAGATTTATTGTTAACATATAGCTGTATTTATTTTTTTTTTAATTCTGATAGCTGCAATGTTTCCTTCTTTGGAACATCTTTATATAAAGATAAGATCTTACAATAGCAGATAAATAAGGGTATATTAACCAGCTGCTGAAAATACAGTGGAACACAACAGAAAACACCAACTGCATCAGATGAGTGAAAAATGCATGCCATGTCTCTTTCAATAAAATTCTGAGCAGCTC
Organism: Neopsephotus bourkii; assembly: GCF_033783945.1. Taxonomy (NCBI): domain Eukaryota; kingdom Metazoa; phylum Chordata; class Aves; order Psittaciformes; family Psittacidae; genus Neopsephotus; species Neopsephotus bourkii. The sequence goes on along the minus strand of NW_026901837.1, from coordinate 5,052,468 downwards.
CTGATGCCACAAGTAGTTTGACTTTCAAAAGAAAGAGATACTTCATTCTTTAAAAAAATAAAAGTTGAAAGCTCAGCTAATGGGGGAAAAAAAAAACAAAAACAAACCTTTAATGATGTTAATGAAGATAGGTTCATGCTATGAGTTTTGGCTAGTTGCATAATTACTAGAGGATAAGAGTTAGGCAGGGTGAGATCATAAATAATGCAATGAAGAATGTGGGTGTGATACTTGTAAAAGGAGAACCAAAAGAATCTGTTACGAAGCTGATGTTCTGTTGAATAAAGCTTGTTAGCTATAGTTGCAACATTCAGTATTCCCAATGTATGGAACATAGAGGCTTACTATATTTGTTATCTTTAACTAGAACAAAAAAAAAAAAACAAAACACCAAAAACCAAACCTTCAAACAGTATACTGAAGCAATGTGGCATGTGGAACACACTGAATCCAGTTTTCTAAAACCATTGAGTGATTTAGTGATGCGCAATTTCAAATCTGTCCTTTCAAGGCACTGAATCCCTGAGCAGAGTTTAGAAACACAGGGAGAGCAGGAAACGGTTCTATTAAACCAAGCCTGTAATACATCATCATAGAAAGCAATGAAGACATAAAATATGACAAAGCATGCTCACAAAAAGTAGTTAAGATTCCTTGTTGGACTATCCTTACATACAGAAAGATATCCTGGCTGGAATCACTTTCTTCATTAGTAACGGCTAACCGCAACTGTTGAAAATTTATTAGAATATTTTTCCAACTATTTCTACTGTTATATAAAACAAGGGTAAGACACTCTGAAATGAAGACAGCACCTTATAACTTAGTTTAGAAGAAATATCAGCATAGGCAGCAAAACTGAACTGCTCTTTAAGCACACAGAGCATGTGGGCATATAAAAAGAAAGTCAATGAGAACCAGTTTGCACATCAGCAGAAGACTTGAATAAATAGAACTGCAGAGTAGACATGAACTCTGAGTAAACCAGGGAAAGGCTTTGTTCAGAGACAGGTAGCTGCAGTATTAAAGTTTGTCACATAATACACTTTTACAAATATCACACTATATCAGCAAGATATAGGAAAGAAAGAAAAATGTTTTCAGGTCTGAGGCGTTATCTTCAGCTGTTGTGCAGCCATTTGCAGTAGATAATTAATCTGGAAGGAGTAGTGGTACTGGAAGATACAGATGAGATTGCTGCTGTCATATCAATTCTAGAGTTGTATATACAATATGATAATAAAAGATCTCTCAACAGGAGCAGGTAATATTTTTTCCCCACATATAATGCAAAAACTGTGTGATAAGAACTGACCTGATGCTGAAAATAATGCAAATCTGTGGGAGAAGAAATAAGGGAGATATTCTCAGTCACATTTTATCATATCCTCGTGTTTGGTAGAAGCTTCTGTTGGCCAGGAATTTGGGAGTAGCATGTTTTTATCCTCCTCAATGATAAAAAAAAAAAATATATATATTATATGAAATTATATCTTAAATATAGAAATACATTTGCCATCCATATGGATTCAGGCCCTAATCAAGCAAAATACTATACTGCATCAGGGACTTTGGGAGCTCTTCATAAATTATTTCTGGTGGTCAGGCTTGAAAAGCACTAGCAACAAAGTATAAAAATGCAGTCACTGTTTCAGTGACCAGTGGCTTTTAGGGGCCAGAACAGACACCTCTAAAAATCAAGAGGTTAATTAAAGTTTTCAAGAAAATTACAGGAAATCATTCAGTGTATCATTTAATATGAGGATTACTGGACTTCTGTCTTTCTTGGGCTAGTGGAATAGCTGATGGGGATCAAATTAAGCTTATAAAGTGCAGCTATGGATTCAGTCAGAGAAAAAGACGTTGTAAAAGGAAAGGTAGAACAAAAGAGCTTCAGTTGTATTGAAAAATCAGTGGCACTAATGACTCCAGAAAACGCAATTTAGAAAATGCCCCAAACAGTCATTGTCACAAGGAGTATTAAGGACACCAACACCTCTCTGAATCAGTAATTGCCAGCTATGTGTACAGTTAATTATTTACTGATTCCTTGTAGCTCCTTTGGAGCAAATTTTACTAAGTCAAAAGGATAGAACTGTGGTTACTAGTAACTGCAAAAGTAGTGGTAATTTGCTGTTCCAGACTTTTTTTCTTTTGCCTTTTCTGCTGCAGCCTGCAGCAAATACAAGACTGTCTTGTCATTGTTTCCTGTCATTCACTGCACTGGTTTGCTTGTCTCAGAGCAGAAGAGGTAAACATGCTCTAAACAAGTGTGTTATACTAGTCAAGACTGTAAACAGATACAGGCATTAAAGTACCTTCCACTGAACCACATAAATGGCTTTGTCAAAACACAAGATTTCTCTAAGAGAAAAATGTTTCCAGCTGAACTAAAGGTTTTTAAAAAGCAATTGCTCACTGGTTTATTCTATGTATTCTTAAAACAAAATAAGAATGCCCACACATAAAGGAGGAGGTGCATGGCTGAAGTGTTTCTTTCATTTAAACACGCTTTCTTGTTGAACTGATCTTGTTTTGAGCTGCTTTTACCATTCTCTGCACAGTTAACAGCTTCAAAAATGTATTTTAAAAGGCATAAAATTATTGTTAATTTTATGTTAGCAAACAGCCATGCCATGCTTCATTTGGGAGTTAGTAGAGAGAGACAAGTATAAGAAACATCCTGCTATCTAGTGGGCTGGTAATTGTATTATAATCAATTTAACAAATTGAGTGTAAAGGAAAAATGCTTCACAAAGGAAATAGCTCAACCATAGTCTTGTATCTCTGTCAGTGTCCCCTCATCCATTCTTATATTACACCTTCTCCTTTTCCACCCAGCATGCTAACACCATATCCTCCCCAGTATGTTTTTGTTAACACTTCTCCCCTCCTCATTTGCCCTGATTCCTCTGGACTCTTCTCACTTTCTTTCCTCCTGAACTGGGTACTCTTACTCTACTATTTCTATTTTCCAAGACATTTCTAATTCTTCTTCCAACTTGTTCTTACCAAGATCTCCAAGCCCAACCATGTTCACTATGGATATTTTTTATATCTAATGATACAGGAAGTGTGATTGACAGTTGTCTTCTATTGAAGAGGGCTATGCTATCTTCTGTATGTCCAGGGAGAATATCTGTTAGAGACAGGTACCAGCAAATGGGTGTACCACAGTAAACAGAAGGCAGAGTAGATCAGGTAAGCCATGCCAAGAGAAACACCAGAAAAAATGGACTCCAACTATCCATTTGATTGCTTCTGCCTAAGGCTGGTAGGAGCAAGTAATCATACACTAGTGTTGCTCCCTTTGAAACAAAGAAGGCATTTGGGCTTACCTTTGGGAATGGCAGTCTAATCCATTTCAGGGCTCTGGAGCACTTTGTACTAGCTGATTTGGAATTGTGCATATCTAGCTAACTGTGATGCTGCTAATGAAAATATTGCTTAATGCATGCTAGCTGCCACAATTTTTGTGAGTCAGTGGTCCCATGCCCAATGTTATCAAGGCTAATATGCTCAGACAGAGACCTACATAGTGTAGACATGAGCTACATCTGGATAGCACGTACAAGGTTTTCTTGTATCTCTGTTAACTATACCACTGCCTCCTCCTGCTACAGTCTCACCAAGTATAGACATTTATTTATGATTATTTGTAGTTATTTCTGAACCTGTAGGTGTAGTTTTAGATTGATCAATTCCATTGCTTTAATCTGATGATAATTTCCACATCTTTTCCTGACAGCAGTAAAGACTTATTGACTATTCCTCATATAATAAAATATTTCACTTTTGTTAAATCTGAACACAAAGTTATATGGACTGGTAAAGGGATTGAGCTTTCCTACATAAGCAAATACCTGCTTTCAATTCTTTTAGCTGTCCATAATTTATTTCACTGAACAGAAGGGCTTAGTCAAATATTAAAGTTGGGTCTGCAGAAGGAACCTGTTTGCCTTCAATTTTCACTGGATTTATCACAACTTCATTTGCAGCAGATTTTGGAAGAACATATTTTAAGACATATTGCTGTACAACAACTAAATCTCAGTGCTGATAAATCACAGATCTCGTATCTGGTCTGAAAAGGCAAGAAAAGAAGAAAAAAGCTCTCTGAAAACTTTTACAGCTGGTTAAGGGAGCAGCATATAGAATTTTAGAAGGACCCTACTTCTTCTGACAGTCAGTAACAGTTTTCACTGACAGAGCCATACTTGTCAGGATAGATCCCAAAGTGCTTTGCAAAGGCCAGCTACAATATGCACATCACTGAAATGCACTAAGCTACCCTCTGTGAGAAAAAAGCAGTTGGTATTGTGGAGCAAAGGATTGTGTGATACTGGATACATAGGAAAGTTTAGTTGTAAACTGAAATACTATTTTACACCAACAAAGAGCTTGCTTGGGTTTGTAAAAGAAAGAGGCATCTTGACAAACGATTGGTCTGCATCACACTGAATGTGAAATAAAGAGAGGTTTCCTGAGGAGAACATAAAGAAAAAATACTACTCCTTCAAAATCATCAGGGAAATCTTTAATGAGCATGGGACCATGTTGAAAAGGAAGATACCTTGTCTTGAATGGCTCATGAAAGCACTGCCTCCTAGTATCCTCACTGATTTCAGCCTAACTAAAAAACATACCTGTGGTCTGGGTTTGCCTGGTTTCCTGTAGTTATCCTTACATTTAGACAGCTATGCCCCTTCTGTCAAGGTTTCGTCACAAACTGTGGTTGAGAGCTGGATGAAGAAGGTAGTGTCATGAAAAAAATAAATTAGCACAGAACTGTAAAAAATTATCACGTCATAAAATGAAAACGTTTCTTGGTATCCATGGCAACCTCAGAAACCAATGCTCTTTAACAGCCTTGCCTGGAATCATGTAAACTGCTTTGATAAAACATGAATAGTGGCAGATGGATATGTGAAAATAAAAATAACTTTGCATCCAATCTATTGCCCACGCAGGACACCCCTGAAATACACTGTGAGTTATATAACCCTATCAGGAATCATTTTGCTCTGAGACCAAGACAGAGACTCCACAGATTTAAGAATGGGTCCAGCAGCAATGGTCTACTGCCTAAAGCCTAGCAAGCAAATGCTCTCTGGCACTCTCTGAGAAGTAAATCTATCCCTCAGCTCCCCAGAAGAAAGACTGTGTGCCTCTTATGTCAGGAAAGGGACTAGTTTTGGGCTTTGATCCAATTTCACAGGTAGAGGACCTGCTGCATAGCAGAGGCAAGAGCCACAGATTTGTTTTCTGTAAGTACCATGAAGGAATCATGACAGAGGTGAAAAAAGGGCCAGAGACATATTAGGCCAAAGTAGCCTTCCATGAGCATTTTCAATATTGCTCCATGGATCTGCAGTAGAATGTAACTTCTCTAGCTGTTGGGGGTTTTTTGTTGTTTGTTTTTGTGTTTGTTTTTTTTTTCTTCAGAAAAATCTACGTTTATCTTAGTGTAAACCTCCATTGAATTAGCTGAGTAACAGTTCGTTTCAGCAAAACTTAGAACCTGGGTATTTGAGAGATTGCAGACGAATGCTCTGATATCAATAATCTTTCCATTAAGGAAGCTATGTTTTGCTTTATATTTGGCATTTGTATAATGGCACTTTAACAGGCAGGTATCCATCACTGCATGAATGAGGACAGGAAACATATGGGAGAATTAGGAACTGCTTCAGGATCTGAATCAACAGTTTTGGTAAGCAGAGCTCATATTTATTCAGAGGTTGTGTGGTCTGAGCAGAAAAGGGTCCCTCTCAGGCTATGGGCATCATCTGTTCAGTACATGAAAAAGCACTCTCAACACTGTGGCTCTTTGCAAGGCAAGAACCATGTCATTGTTCTTTCATATTCCTGGTAATTAAACTTAATCTATTGAATCCATTTTGTAAAACCTGATAAGAAGTCATCAAACAAAAATTATTTTTGATCTTTACAAATCTGAACACATAAGGCAAAAGTAACCAAATTTTAGGAAATACGGAACTTTATCATTAAGACTCTAGATTAACATTGCCATCACGGAGACTGGTGTGATCCACCAGTGCTGGACCTGAGAGGCATCAGTCATGAATGGCAAAAATATCTTTTTCCTCAGGAATACATACTTCTTTTTTCCTTCATCCTAATAGTGTTATCAGATAATAATATGTAAAGTCTGTCTTCACCTCAAGCTTATCATATAACTAACAAACCCAAAACAAATAAAACCCCTAAAATGTGTGCTTTGCAAATAAGACCTCTTCCACTGGAAATGCCATGCCTACCTCTCATTTCCCTCTCTTCTGGAAAGCTCCTTGTCCCTTTCAAAAGATGGGGGATACATGAACCTCAGGAAGAGTTGTTTTAAGTCAGAATGAGGTCTAGTCCAGAAATGAGGTCAAACTCAATTGTTATGTTAGTGAAACAGGGTGACTTCAGGAATAGGCTGTGTAAACACTGAAGGCAATGTTGTGTTTCATTGTCAAAGTGCACTAGCGGTTCAGGTCACAAAGCTGTACTGTCACTTAATCACAACTGGAGAATGGCAGTTTATATTACCCCATACTTTGCCAAAGTCACAAACAAACTCAGCAAGTATATGAAGAGACTCCAAGGTGTTTCGGGTTAAAAACCTTTTCCCTTATTTTGGTAGGTTCTAGCTTGATGTCTTCTGAGCAACAGTTTTTTTCTTAGCAATTTATCTGATGAGACAGGATTGTATTTTACTTCATTTTCAAGATAAAGTTCAAAATTTAATACTCTGGTGCAAATGCACAAGACCACACTGGTTTTCAGTACTATTTTGTTTACTTGAAACTCATTATTTTTCTAAAGGGGCATATGAATTATAGCACTACTGGAAAATAGGTCTTTGAAGACTGTCAAGTTCTTCCCAGTTACCATATAGGAAATGATTGTTTTTATTTCCATACTTACACTTTTCATCCCAGTTCTCCTATCCAGTCTCTTTGGCTCCATCTTGTGATATGCTTGCATTAGACTCTATACGTTGTAATCATCACCTCATTTTTGGCATCTCAGAAAGCACTATTGTTGTTTTTCATAATCAAAGTTCCATTTGCAGCAGCTCAGGGCCCTAAAAAACAGTGGGAGCAGAATAGCAGTGTAAGCTCTTTGGATTTATGTCAACATAAGAAATTAACCTGGACTATTAATTAACACTAAGACCACAATTTGTAATAACAGTAGATATTTTTAATAATAATTAAAATGACAATAAAAAAATCCAGTTCTTTACAATGTCCTTTTGTGAAGGCTCAGAGCACCTTAATATAACTGAATACATTGTGTAAATAATACTTCTGAAACATTAGTAATGTCTTATATTGGTATAATGTGTTTTTGCAAACTGTGTGTGAAGGAAGTGAAGCAAACTATGATGTCATATTTCTAAGGGAGTAAAGGTAGTAAAAGTAGCAATGTGTATTATTAACCAGTGTGTGCAATTTCCTGAAAATTACACTATTATATAATTCTAAAAATTTTTGGTTTTGTCTTTATGAGGATAGAATAACTGAATTATTAATGATACATACTAGTGACACAGGAAATCAACTGAAGGAAAGAAATAGACTCCTGGGATGCTTTAAACTCTAGAAATACAATGTAGCATATGTCAAAATCCAGTCTGCGTCTTCTCAAAGTTAAAAGCATGTCCCAGAAAAACAGACTGACCCTAATTCCAATCACAGAGACACTGGCACAATTTGGACGCTCACTGGTGTGAGTGAGAAATTTATTTTTATTTTTAATTTTACTTTCTATATTTAGAGATTTTCACAGAAGGGACTTTACCTATCCTGAAAGCAGGACAGGTAAGAAAAAGAAATTTGAAATTACTTTCTATTGAAAATGATCCTTTTCAAGCATATACAGGTTTTGTTATGCTTATTGCCTGTACAGCTGTAATGTACACTGCATACAAACGCACACAAGACATTTACAACTTACGAGGCTTTGCTGAAAGCCATTTCAAGACCTCACACCTAAGATGCAAAGGTCTCCATGCTACATCAGTTTAGGAAGCACACCTCAGTTCTGCCAAAGCTTTACTATTAGTCTGAATGAAAACAAAACACAACAAACCCCTGTCATCTGTTTCCACGTCATTTAGTTTTCTTTCCTTTCAACCATTTTCCTGTTTTACTTTGGAAATCTCTTTACTTTGCTTTCATGTTTCCTGCCTGCATCACTTCCTGTGCATCACTCACATCCTGTCCATCTCTCCCTTGCAGGTGGCATCGCCTTTGCTAGGGAGAATTTGCTTTGTGTATTGCAGCACATCCTGCTCTGCTCCCTATTTCCCTCGGGTCCAGGAGCCATCCATTTCCTTGGGAACATTCCTGTACTGAAAAGGACTGGCGTCATCCTTCATTGCAAGCACTCAGAGGCCTCTGCAATGCATAAGCACAAAGACAGGAAACAAGGGAAATTTTAAACTTTTGAGGAATATGGTAATTTATGAGAGACCAGTGCTAGGAAACAAAAGCCAGCAGTGGCATTAGAGGTTCAAGAATAATTTCCTCTTGCAAAATGGAGATGTTGACACCATCTGTCTTTTACCTTCAGTCAAGCTTACGAAAATTACTTTCACCAGAAGAGCTAAATAAGAAAGGAATACTTCTAGACTTCCTAATCACAGTTTGTCCCAAAAGTCAAAGAAGGACTGCTGTTGGCATCACTGTGTTTTCCAGTGTCTTACTGTAAATATAGATGACTGTCTTTTTGGGTGCACTTCCAGTGTGCAAGAAAGTGAATGTGATGTAAAAGGAAAGATTATTAAAGTAGTGAAAAGAAGCACATCAAAAAGAAGCTGTCTTTTCAAAGATCGTTGGTTCTAATACACTTTCCTCTGTATGTAGTTCCCAGGTGTCAGCACTAATAAATAATTTAAAAAATTTAATCTGTGATTTTTTCCTCAAAAGAAAAGAAAAAAACCCAGCTGTCTTTTCTTTTAGAGTATGGCAACAGCACTCTATTTTGGTAGTACTGCTCAAAGAAAGACAGTGGGGAACACCAGCATCAGCAATCCTTTATGAACTCCTGCTTCCACACATGATTTTATTGAAAACAATTTTACCTTAAATTCAGTCTTCATCCTCTTTTCCCCCCTCATTTCTCCCATTTGAGCTAAGGAAAATGAACCACCACCAAGAAAAAAGCATAACAATGTTCTGTAATAAGAAATAATGGGGTTTTTTTGGAGAATCCCAGAATATCACAGTGTTCAGAAGCACTGACAAAACATTTAGAACAGAACAGTTACTAACACGTGGTATTTGGTAAGTGAACAGTCACATAAGCAGATTTTCATCCAATCAGAAAACAAATAAAAACTATTCACATACATCATCACTCTGTGCATCTTAAATACTGAGTGCTGAATGACTACACCAGCTGAACCAATCTTTTGTGGAGAGCTTTCAGATATGCTCCATTTAGATACATGCTCTGACTTGCTCACAGTAAGTGTATATGTCATGCCTTTTCAAAGAAAGAGGTGAAAGCACTGACGTTTCAGAGTGTAATGTATTTTCCTAACCAATTTTTCTTCTCATGCCTCTTCAAGTGAGAGTTTTGACTGAACACTGAATGGTGGGCATGCACAAGATGTGCTTTCATATGAAACACTGTTGATAAGACCTTAAACTCATTGTATTTTTTGCTTCTTGTTTTCACAAGAATATGTTTTGGCTCCTTGCCCAGCCTAAAGAGGCAGGAAATGGGAGTATCAAAGATCTAGCATTCCTTCTTTTGAGAGGAAGGGAGAAATCTCATGCTACCTATTTTTTCTGAGTATAGTGTTTGCTCCCTATTTCTCTACTACTTTTATGCAATTTTGTTATATTTCAGTCATCCCTTTCAGACACCTTTTTGGCTCCTCTGTGCATTTCAAATCACAGAATAATGAAGGGACATGAGCATCTTATTCTGCACCAGGTATGCATGCAGTATGCCAGTTTGAGTGTGTAGCAGTGCTTTCAGTGTCCTGCAAGTGAAGCCATGAAACAGTCTCACTTCTTTACAGACAGGATAATACTGATGAAGTGCTCTACTGAAGCATAACCCTCTGTTATTTCTCTAGCTTTTATTTTACAGAGCCCTTAACATAAAACATCTCCTGTGAATGAGAGCCAGCTCATTCTCATGAAGTTGTCCCTGCTTCCTTAAAGGTTTCACAAAAGTCTTTGCTACTGTTAAAAGCCCAATCATTTGAGATTTGCTAGCCTAAAAAATCTCATGCTTTAAGGTTACCATGCTCCCATAGCTCCAGTCATTCAAATCCTTTGGAGACACACACATCAGTTAGACTCCAGTAATAAGTTGCCTTTGCAGATCAGCAGCTAAATGCCCCATAAAGGAGTGTAGATACACCCAGCTGCTGCTCTTAAAAATGAAACACAGCTTTGGAGACAGTAAAATTTTCTTTCAAGTTCATACCTGAGGTGAATGATAATGCATACAGCACAGAGGTGGCCTGGACAAGGATCTCCAAACACAGCTGTTTAAAATATGGCAGGTGATTGTAATGTTTTTCGTGTCAGTGTCTCACAAGTCAGGTGGCTGGTTCCCAGATGAGATCAAAGCTAACAAGTAAGGGATTAGTTATAAAATCTGTGATGTGAATTTTGTTGAGGGCTGCACTGTCTGCTTTCTTTGCTCTTTTATGGCAGGCAAGGAATTGGACTCAGCTGATGCAAAGCTCCCTTAAACTGTCTCCTTTCAGTCTTCATCAGGTAACCTTTCTGAAAGTCAGCAAGTCTGAATTAAATAGAATATGCCAGATTTTAGTAGTGTGTCCTTATGGTTTTATTTTTTTTTTACTTTCCCTTTAGGTGGGTGCTTCCTGCCCTCACTTCCACCTCATTTTTTATTCTGCAGCATGTGGTCATCCTATCAGGAAATGTAATTGTCCTGATTTTGGCTGGGATAGAATTACTTTTCTTCATTAGTAGATGGTGCAGTGCTGTGTTTCAATTTTAGTCTAAGAACAATGCTGATAACACTGATGTTTTAGTTGTTGCTAAGAAACGTTTACACTAATGAAGGACTTCTCAGTCACTCAAGCCCTGCCAGTGAGGGGCAGAGGAAGCCAGGAGAGAGCAGAGGCAGGACACTTGATCCAAACTAGCCAAAGGGAAACTGTTATTATGAAAATTACTTTTGAAAATAAAAATTTGAGCAATGTTTCAATGAGGTCATCACCGATTTCTGGAGTCATATTCACACCTTGGATAACTCTAGCTGAGTTATATAGGGGCCAAACTGGCATATTTGACATTTGACTAATATTGGACTAATATTTCCTTTTTTTTTTTTTTTTGGTCCTGTTACTAACTGTAGGTTTATATTCTGTACCCATACAAAGATCTTTTTTCAGAAACACCAGGAAAATGAAATTTCGAGAATGTTACCTTACCTCTGGATAGCATTAATTGCACTGGCTTGCATTTTTCAAACCTTTCTCACTGTTTCCCTCATGACAGATGTAATGCACATACTGGAGCCAAGTATTTACAGCCATCTCCTTTCCCTCCTTTTTGGCTTGTGCACATACCCGTGAGGAGTGTGCATACAAAGCTCAAGGAAGCCATTAGCTTAGGCTTTAGTGAATACAGAAAGCATGAAATTTACAGTACTTGCCAACAAAATTCATTGTTCAGTTCCAGAATACATTATGTTGTTCCTGGTTGTGGTCTAGGGGTTAAAACAGGAAAGCAAGATTCCAGGGACCTGGCTTCTTTCCCACAAAATTGCCCTGTCTGAAAGTTTCACTGCCTCAGTTTACTCTTTGTAAAGTAATAACTGTAATTCATTTCTCCCCATGTACTGCTGATATTTCTGGTACTCTTTGGAACCCTAAAAAGATGGTAGGAAACTTATTGCAGCAGCATACAGGCAGGAAAAAGGGTGACTTACAACATATTGCACAACTGGGAAAACATGGGAAAGAACAGTCAAATAAAATGGAAAAGCAAGACTGTGAAAGAAAGATGAATGTTTATGAAAGACTTTAAGAGATAATACTAAAGCTATTCTTCTAATTTCTGTCACTGGCCAGAGCTCAGACTTTCCAGAATATGAACATGACATTCATCTCCTTTGGTGTCTCCCCCCTACTTCCCAGCTTGTAACAGAGTTAAATTCCCAAAAGACAGTACCACATGATTTCCTCAGAAGATATATATTTAAATGTATGCATATATATGTATAAATATTCTGTGGGTAGCAGGAGATAAATTTTCTCTGTTCTCATAAGCCCCTTCTCCTGGGCCAGCATGGCCCTGTGTTAACAGCTGGGATCTATTCCTCTGGGACTTCAAGCTTCAGCACAAGATGAGAACCCTTTTCTCCTCCTCTACATTTTCCATTGTGTGGTCTCACGCTGCAGCACAGCACTTAGAGAAGCCCCCCACATGGGAGCAGGGTAAGGGGAAAGAAAGAAGTAAGGTTTGCTTCTAGCACCTCCTCTCCCTGCTGCTGAAGCACTAAGTCTACAAAAGGAACATCATCCCTCTTACTCCTAGAGGAAAAGGTGCAGAGCCAAGATGGGCTGTTCAGAGTTAATTTTGTGGATACCACGAAGTCACAACATGTTTTCAAAATTCATGGCTCTTCTTTTGAGCTTAGTTTAACCTGTCAGGCATTTGGAATAGCTATAGGGTGCCTTAGCATATTACCTGTCTTGACTGCAGTTGTTACAAGAAACATTTTTCACTTCAGGCATATTTTCACTCTGGATTATTCAGGTATAAAATCCAACCATCTTGTTTAATTATAACCTTTCCATGTTCAGACTGTGGTTGGCTCAGCTCACACATGATGGACATTTGGATAATAGAAATAGAATGCTGTTTGACTTGAATTAAAACCCCTTCAACCTTTTGGAGGCTACATCAGGTTTCCAAAATTGCTGTCTTCTGCCTCTCCTCTAGATGCCTCTGGTACTTTCCAAGGATTTTGTTCCTTTCACATGAGCAGAGACAGAGGCTTGCAAGAAGTATATATCTTCCTTTGTTGGATTCAGAGAGGTCTCCAGCACTGCAGAATATGCATGTGAGCTTAATTCTTTGTTTTCTATTATCTCTAAAAGTTCATACCCAGGCAACATCCTGGGGCTCATACCTAACAGACTTTGAACTCCACGTAATGTCTTCTGCTTAATGGATAATATCTAGTTCCTTAGCTTTGACTCTGTGACTAATGAATGATGATATATTCTGCTCTATTTTGCTGCCCTCACACCCCCTGCCTTTGAGTGGGTCAAGAGCAGTGAGGATTTCCTGGAGATTCAGGAATAAGGGTCATTCAGCCTTACTCACACAAATGATTTCTAGAGCTGTAGATCTACTTCTCTCCCCACACTTTCATGCAAACTAAAACTACATGCACAAATATTTTGGGAAAATACATGCATTATGTCTGCACCTGTTTTTCCAGGCATGGATGGTGTTAGTTAAAAAGCTCAGTTGAGTACTCTGATGTCAGAGGAAAATGTTCTGCAACGCACTGACAGCTGGATGCAGGAAGAACTACAGCCTGCAGCTCAGGACTGGCAGGAATCTGAGCCAGTGCCATGGCAACAAGCATCAGTACCTGACAGAAGCTGCGGAGTCACAATATTCATCGCTTGTGTTATTGCTGTGTATTTGTGTCACTGCTGTTGAGGCCACATTGCAGTTTACATTACAAAGACATTCTGCCTATACAGAACTGCTCCTGGGTGGACTTTGACATTGAAGGTTACAAGAACAGATTCCCTCTCTAAATATTCAAACTGTGTTTAAATCATACATATCAATGTCCCTAAATAAAAATTAAACCTGACCATGGCTGCAGGGATTTGTGGAAGGAAAAATCATAATCACTATTTGCTAACTGGTGAGCAATTAGCCAGTTATGCTACAGGACTTTTGAAACGCACTAAATTGACTAACAGACAAAGCTGATTTGTAAATAAAATGGCTGGATGCTCGGGAACCAATTAGAGGAGGGAAATTAGCAGCAGCTGGGAAGCTGTCTGTAGTCAGACTGGTGTCACAAGGAGGCTGTTTGGAGCAGTGATGGTTTATCAGCTGGTTTTGTTAAGTATGAGTCAAACAGAAGGGTTTAAATATACATGAATATACATGTATATTTATTTATTAAATATACTTTATATATGTATATATGTACTTTATTTATTAAATATACTTTATATATGTAGTGAATATTTATATATATATGTAGTGAATATTTTATAGAGTAATAGATACTTATACAACATATAATATAATGCTTAATTTTGCCTGGTATTTTAAATAAAATTAAATCAATCATTTTTAATTAAAATTCTTGCTTAAATATCACATTTGAAAATAAAGTAACATACAAAGTACTGTTTGAAAGCATTTATCCTTTTTCAAATATACTATTCTCCAATGTATAAGAGTGCCCTGTGAACCATACTCTTGTACTCTCAGAGCTGTAGCGGTATAGAGCATATTTGTATTGCTTTTGCAACTTATTTTTCTGCAAATGAGGCTACACCCTAGCAAAACTATCCAATTAACACAAAAGTAATGTTTATCTCATGGGAATTTCAGAAAAATAGGTGTTGTTACTTAAGCATTTTAAAATGGCAGAGGGTTACATTCTTCTGTGGTACAACAACAATGATGAAAAGTGTTTATTAGTAAACAGTGAATCATGTCTGATACAATACTGGCTTCAGCATGGGAAACATCACAGAAAATCTCATCACAAAGCCACACACAGTTGTGAGTCTTTGCTATAATTACTCAGGAAAGGAATCAAATCTACTAAACTTCAAGAAAGTTCTTGTTTTCTCTGCCCTTATTGCAGCAGACACTATTTTTCAATCTAGTCTCCTTTTCACTGAGAACCATCATTAAAGGAAGAAACCTTTTTTTGAAGCAAACTGGAAAGCAAAAATATGGAGACAAGCCTGAAAACTCTCCTAAGCATTACTGGTAAGAGCTTTCTTCATTGAAAGTCAGGTGCAAGGTCCTTTTCTAAGTGTCCTCATTCATGTACTTCACTCTATAAAGAGTTGAAATCACTCACTTCTGGCAAAGTCAAAGGAAACATTAGGAGAACAAGGAGGATTTTCAGCACAGATGAAGAATTCAAAGTCTGCCTCGGTAACAAATTCTACTACCTTTCATATTTACTCATTTCTGTAGAGAAAGAAATTTATTTAGAGAAGCATAAATTATGTAAAAATATAAATGCTGTAGGTGTATCTCAACATCTTGGGTAAAAAAAAATACAAGATATTACTACCTATTACCCACATCTTTTCTGGTTTTCTGATTGCTTCTTTTTAACTTATCATACAAACGTTTCTAGATAAATCATTGCCCTGTCTGAGAAATCAGCCCCTAATCAAGATTTCCTGACAGCAGAGCTTTAACATATGCATTTTCTCCTGTCTTAAATGTGGAATATGATCAAAATCATTTCAGTCAAAATCCCAGTTGAAGTCACCTAACAGATTCACATCCTGTAATGAACTCAGAGCCTTGCAAATCTACATTCATTTAATCATCTCGATGCATATTTTGTTAAGATAATGTCTGTTTCCAAGTTTACATTTTGTTTATTCAGGACCCCCCTTTTATTCTATCTGTAAACACTCCAAATTGTCTGCAAACTCTCATTCATTTGTACCAGAAAATGAGATGTGTTCTTTGGACCCACAGTAGCCCTGAGAAAGTGGAATAGGTAGAAAGGACTAATGTTAGGAGAAGGAGGGGAGTATAACATAAGGCTGAGCCTTGGAGTGGAACTGTTTTGCACAAGAGGCTGGTAGAAGCTGCCTGGGTAGCTTGCTGGAGCACAGGCAACAGTGCCAGCTGCCCACGTCTTTACATGACACAGTAGGCACTGTTGATTTAAACAGTCTGATGAATGTGACCTCCTAAATGAAATGTCAGTAATTATTCAGTATAGACAGACAAGGCTCACATTGAAAACATTTCATAGCAAGTTTTTTATAATTATTTTTTGTTTGTTTGTTTTGAAAAGGAGAAGATTAGTTAATTTTCAAATCAGGTCTTGTTACTTAACACTAATACTCAGCAGATGTTCCCTACTGACTGATCTGAACCCTCTGTCTCCTGCAGGAGTTCTTCCTGTGGAAAAATAAAAATACAAACAGCTTTCAAGTAGGTGTGAAAAGGATAAAGACCAAAGCGTGAGATGTCAATAAGCATTTTCCTTGTAAAACTGTGATCACTGCATCTGTGAAAGTAAGGAGAAGACCTAGAAGGATACGGTTGTCCTTCACGGAAGATTTATCATAGAAAGATAATCCCTCAGCATCTCATTAGTAATCACATTTTTGATCTTTCTTCAGGTTTTAGTGGAATGAGATGCTCTTATGTAGCTGTTACTGGTGCTTGAAGAAACAATTTTGCTTGACATCCAAGCTTCAGTAAGAATTAAGAAGAAAAGAGAACTCAAAGACACAAGTCCCTCTGTTATTTCCCTCCAAACAATGACAAGGCAAAAATACAGCCACTGTAAGTGCAAGTGGAAAGGATGTCAATGAAAATAAAGTACTGTCATCTTCTTATGAACAATAACATTGTGAAGGCTACTCTTCTCTGAAAAATAACCATAAATTGTCAGCTGTAATACTGAAAAGAGCTTGGATTATCCACAGGAACAAAAGATATCTTCTTCTGAACATGCTATTTGCAGG
The DNA here is from genome assembly GCF_033783945.1 of Neopsephotus bourkii. Lineage (NCBI taxonomy): Eukaryota > Metazoa > Chordata > Aves > Psittaciformes > Psittacidae > Neopsephotus > Neopsephotus bourkii. The sequence goes on along the minus strand of NW_026901837.1, from coordinate 5,035,742 downwards.
GATCACATTCAGTATGTAAATAAGTTATCATTGGGTGTTATTAGATTTATGTAACACTAAAAATAGAAGTTGATAATTAAGTCTTTCTTGTAGTCTCTAACTATAATTTATCAAGACCACCTACCACAGATGCTTAGAAAATGAGTAGAATAATAGATAGTTATTTCAATGTATGTATTTAGCTTAGAGCTATTTTAGGCTTTCATTAACATACTACCATCTAAGAGCTTTCTAAAGTAATTGGACAAGGGGTTCCGTAGTGGACCTCGTATTGACTCTCACTCTCATTTTCATACTTAAGTATAGAAGCCTTTGCTTTGGCTATAAGAGGACTCAGTTAAATATATGCAAGAAAATTTTGCAACTAAATGTGCATTCTGCACAGCTGCTTTTCCCTTTTCTTAGGAGTTTCAGTTGGCAGCAAGAATTTATAGCTGCCTTTTCACCTCCTCATTTGTAAAAAGGAAATGTAACTATCAGAAGATGAATTGTTTAGTTAAAATGCCAGCAGCAAAATGGTGTCCATGAAAAAATAGATCATTTCAGAATTCAGTCATTGCTCTCCTATAGCTCAGATGTGTAATAAGAAACAAAAGAAGAAGTTTATAGTGAAGCAATAATTTAATCAAGCTATGGCATGAGATTATTGCAATGGGACTATAAAGCACCTGGGAAAGCCAGAATGTTACTAGCCACCCTGATAATGCTTATGGCTTTCATGCCATAAGGTTAAATACTGAAATTAAGGCAACAGGCAAATCATGTAAGAATAAAAATAACGGCAATCAACACTCTCAGATGGAGAAGTAAATTATTACTTTTTAGCTGGCTGCAAAACTAAGTCAATCCATTTACTGAACCAAATTGAACAAAGTAACAAAAAAAATATTGAAAAAGGTAAACAACGTAAGGTGATGTAAGTTCCACATATTTGCTATTTTTTTTAAATATTGTCTTTTTCTGGTTGATGATATGACTGAGGAGTCTGATTGCAAGTCAAATATCTTTCCAGTGTATTTTTATAGTATCTGTACATCTGTGCATCTTGGAGATTCCTATTTTATATAGTTCCTGTCTGTGTTATGCCTAAAAAGGTCTTAGTTTGTTTTCAGTGATGTGCTTCAAAATCTTAAGCTTTGAATCATATAAACCAGCAAATATTCACTAACTAGTTCTAGATCTTAATGATACATTAAACATTTATTACAACGGAGGCTTTCTTAACTTTCTGTACTGGCTGGGGTTTTGCCTAGGAATTTTTTTGTATTTTTTTTTTTCAGCATCTCCCTTTTGACATGTTTATAACAGGAAACTGTTTAAGTGTGCAGAAACTTTATTATAGGTCTAAAATGACTACATTCCTGATTATATCTCTTCCTCCGAAATTCCTACCTGAAGGAATTCCTACCTGAATCTATTTAAAATAGGCTTTTTCTTCTGCTCTTTGTTACTTTTCCATGTGCTTGATAGCTGTTTGGTCCAAGAGGATTGATGTATTTTTTCTGCACTGTGTGTTGACATACAATCAGCGATACAGTTTGGCTTAGGTCACTGATGGCTTAAACTACTGATGGCCCTGAAGACAAAGTCAGGGATGCAGCCTTAAAAGAAATTACTCCATATCTGTTAAGATTTCAATGCCCAAACACAAGCTTGTGGCAGCTTCTTTCAGTCAGGGATGGTTTTCTATACATAATGGAACCACTGTTACTACTGTCTCAGTAGCTGGGCGGGGAGTGAAAGTTTAGAAAAAAGAGCAGTAGCTGATCTGGGGATATTTGACAAATATAGAAATTTTCAGTTCTGGTAAAATCACTCATTATAGGGCCTGTCAGATTCACCTATCTAAACCATGATTGATGCCTTCCATTAGCAGCAGAGTAGTTATTTTCTTCGGATTTCAGAAGTCTAAAGTTACAGGTGTCTTGGCAGAGCAGGTCATTGTAATACTTCAGAGGTTTCTGGCACTGTATTGGTTCTCTTCAGCTTGTTTTGATTTTCTTCTTTTATTGTCTCTTACTTTCCATTCTCTATTTGCCAGCATACAGGCCATCCTACCTCTCTTCAGTCACCTCTAATGGATATCCCTTATAAGTATTTTCCTTATGCCTTATTCCCTCCAGTCACTGGCTTTAGGCAAGAGAGAGAAACAATAGCCATTTTTCAGTGATTATTTTGATTTTTCTGCTGAGATTTTTTTCAGAATAAAGTCATCATCATCATCATCATGGCTTGACTTCGCGAACGAAGATTTGGGAAGGGCATTTACCCACACTTACTACAAGCGCGCTGATGACTAAGAAGGCCAATGTGGGATAGGCAAATCCGGCTACAAAAAGCACAGCAGAAGGTCTCCTTGGGTGGAACAGGTGGGACACGATTCTTCCTGCGTTGTCTTTTCTCCTCGAGACTAGTTCTTCGTGAACTCTCAAAGGAGTCAGCGGCATTATGTATGGTGTGCCTCCAAGTCTCCCGATTGGAGGCCAAGGTGGACCACTGATGGTAGTCAATATGGCCAAGGCGAAGGTATTGTTTCAGGGAGTCCTTGTATCTAAAGTAACCTTTGTTTAACTGACCAATATTTAATACCAAAAATTTTCTGGACTTCCACAAAATTTAAAATTGCTCTACTGAAAATAAGGAAAACAAAGAGAATAATTTTGAATATTTGAAATTATAGTATTGTCTCTGCTTTGCTTTTCATGACAGTGTGTCAGTAGTATTGCAGTCAGCTTAAGTGTCCTGCAGCTCTAGTCACTCATTCCCCAGCTAGAGCTGTTGTAGGTCTCTTCTGGCCTAGAGGGTTTTATTCCTATGGAAACCTGGTTGTAAGAGGGATTAAGGGAAGTGTTATACACTAAGGCCTTATAAAACTGGTTTTTGACATAGTGAGCTCTTTCCCACTGCATCAGTGTAGAACGAGTGTTCTCATGTCTTTAGCTGTAGCCACCAAGGAAAGGTGAGAGATAAGGGCTTTTACCCCATCTCTGTTCTTTTCTCTTGGCTGTTTCCTAGACAATCTCTCCTTGTATAAAATCAGTTCTCCAAGCATGCAGGTGTGCTTTACAAGGATGCTTCCACCACGATGCAGGGAAAATCAAATGCTTTCTCTAAAATCAGTTCACAGCTATAGCTGGCCCTATAGTAAAGAATCAAGAAAAAAAAGTGCCTCTGCAAGCAGAAAGAAATTTCCACTTTTAGTTCAGAGTGACATAAAGCTGTCTCAGTTGGCTTTGAAAGGGCAGAAAAGGGTACGGGGATTCTTTGTCTTCTTTTTCTTGGTACCTCCCAGTTGTCTTTAAGTCTGGTGCTCATGATCATTCTAAAGAGCACAGTCCATCATAGTACATGTCTATATAATGTAAGGAAAACAGTCTTTGGGGTGCCATTTGTCTTAGACAGAAGGTTTTTTGAAAGGTCTCTGAATTAAAGAAACTATTTTTTTTAATTAACCTGGGCATGGTGAATGTCAAGGATTGTATTTCATGTGCATACTGCTAAAAGCAAAAAAGGAAATTACAGTGATTAAAAAGCTTTTATTGGTCTTAAAAAATTTTCCCAAGGTAGAAAATATTAATTATATGTCAGCTGATAACTCTTAAATTAATCTACCACTACTACAGGTAATTAGGGAGGGAGGTAGAGAAAAAATATATGTGTAAATAAACAAAATTTTCTAAGTTTATACGCTATTTTATAATTCAATAAATCAAGATATATAGAAAACTTAAGTAAGTTTATTGCAAAATCTGAAGCATGCTGTGCTTCTTTTAGAAAATAATTTAGTCCTTTCTATTGTGTAAATTGTTAAATTTAAGGACAGCACAACTTGTATTCTACAGATAATGAGGACTATAATATTTAATGCATATTTAAAAGCTTAGGTTAGTCATAATGTTATAGAGACATTGAGTCTTGTTTCTTGCTTTCCTCAGCAGGTATAATCTTCAAAATCCCTATTAACTGGGGAGTGCAAGAGTATATATCTATTTTAATTAATTTGTGTAAAATTTGTGCAAATGGGTTTTGAATTTAGCTATTCATTGCAGCTGTTCATTTAATATTAGCCAACGAGATAAACAATTGCAAACAAACATCATCTGGAATGATGTGAATTTTTTGCCTCACTTGAGTGGAAACACTTTGACCTGCAGTATGCAGATGCTTAAATATTCCTAGTGAGTAGACAAACATAAAACTGTTCCTTTCAAAAGGCTGCTACACCCTTTAAGAGCTTAAACTTTTAAATTTAAATTAATTGACTCTAACTTTCCTAAAGGCCATTAAAAGTTTTTCTCCTTTTTTTTTTTTTCTACAGCTTTCTTTTTCTTCAGGAACTAAACCCCAATGTTCAGAATGGTTTTAGAGGTGAGTAATCCTGGGTCACAACACAGAGGGAGAAGAGGAAGGTGGCAAAAGGCTAAATTAGGTCACAGCACAAATCAGACATAAGGAGAGAAGTGAAGAGTGAGTACCACATTATCAGCCTCAGGCCAAGGTCAGAACGAGACTTTGAGTTTCACAAAGCAGTACCAATAGTTGGCTGGCAAAACACAGAGGTGTAGGTCCTCAGCAGTGTTAAGTCCGGAGTTAATAGCTCTCTCAACTAATCTGGCCTTTTTTTTTAACATACCTTTTAGAAAGCATAATATCATGGCGGGGGGTGTTTTATTTTTCACAGGTTTAAGAGTTGCTTAGCTGTGGCATCTGTGCTAATACTGTATCTGTTACCTATATGCCGGAGTGTTTGTGTTATGCACCTGTTTGCATACTTCATTCTTTAGCTCTGCTGACAGAAAACAGCGTATACGCAGTAATCCCATTCTTCATGGGTTCTTTTTTAGTTTCTTATGTTATTATGCTACTATTACTAACAAAGTACAGCCCACTGGATGAGATGGTTTTCTGGTGTTTACTTGAATAATAAAAAGGTTACCAGGTTTCTCTGTGTCTCAAATGGCAACCGTTGCACAATATGAGCATCATGTAGATGGTACATTAACTGTAGATAGATAGCCTAGTAAGCGTTTTGAATTCGATAGTCAAGGTTCATGATGCTGAACGACTTTGTATTCATTGCTGTCCTTAATGTCAATGGAAAACTTTATCTGGTTTCCATGGGAGAAATGCCAGGCCCTCTAACACCACTCATATGAAATATCTATTTCACTGACTTATATTATTCAGTCCCTCGCATATTGTGCAAAATGAATAAAAAAATTACTAATTAACAGCAGATCATGTCAGACTGTAACAATTGCTCACTTGCTATGGGATCTGACACACGTATTATAGCAGTTGTAGTGCATTTACGAGTCAGGATGCTTCTTCAGTTGTCTGTAGGTGAAAACAGAGATAGTCTGTACTGAGTGCAGTATTCACCTTTCTTAAAGCACTACTGAGTGAAGTAGGGAGAAAATCAGCTTTCCCTAAGATCTCTTCCAGCCTACAACCTTACACTTCTGTGGGTAACTCCCCTACATAATAGTTGTGACAGAATTAATATTAACATGGACTACCAGAAAAGTGTTCTTTTTCCTTTCAAACACCCATGTACTTCAAAATACGCATTTCATGTGCCCCAGGGTTGCAGGCAATGTGAGAAGGTTTCAACCTGGTGTATATGTTCCTTAATGTACTCTTTCTTCATTTGAAGGTCAGTGTCTCTGGTGTGTTTGTAAAAATGCCTTTTGCAACTCTCTACAATCTGCCTTATTTACCAGTACTGCAAGGTGGTTTATAGCGCCTCCTATTTCCACCACACACACAGAGAGGTAAAATTACAACCTGCCATGTGAAACAGAACAACTTTCATTTCTTGATTTTTGTCCAGCTTAACTACCATTATAAATATCTCTGTCTGGTGATTTGCAGTAGTTAATAGCACTTGTTGATTGAAGTTTAGTTTTCTTCTTCTCTTTTGGGAATTGATAAAACAACCTTAAGCATTTTATCTAATTAGCCTTCACAGGCTAAAGGCAGACCTGTTATGCTGGCCTCAACAGTATTTCACTAAGCTCATGTCATTGGTAATTAAATTTGTCTTAGAACTTGGCTCAAAGTTAAACTAGCATTGAGGAGAAAAAAAACAACAAACACACCTGAGTTATGCCCTGATCACCTGTAAGGAAAGGAAATCCTCAAATGCATTTTTACTTTTTTATCTGTGGGAGACATTACAGGTAAAGAATTTTTTTGTATTATTGTAATCACAGAGAGGGAAAAAAACAACAACCAAAACCAAAAAACTCCCTTGGAAATCTGAGCTCAAATCTTGTAGAAGATGATGAAGTGCACATGAACTGCATCAGCCTATGGCCATAAAACAAGCACAGACTTGGACAATGAGACAGTTTATTTCCCATGAAGTTTTTAAATGGACCCACTGAACTTTCACTTGGAAAACTTGTTCTTCTTGTTGGTCTAAAAACACTCTCAAGTGTCTTTGTTTCAGATTCAGTAAGAACTTAGGTTCTTAATTCCCCCATCAGACTCGAATGTCTGATAAGATCAGTTAGGTGCCTGCATGCTGTAATGAGTCTGTATTTTTATATCTATTGCCCCATTCTGAATGTGTCCTTTATCATGTTGAACTTGAAGATTTTAAAAGACCTTGAACTTATCGATTATGATTCCAAAGTGTTTGGGTATCTGTATGTTCTACAAGAGGGTGTAAGGAAAAATACATATTTCTTTCATACCAACATTTATTGTCTTGTTGCCTGAATTACTTATTATATTTAGGGAGGGTAGGAGGCTGAAGTGACTGTGTACATGTACAAGTGCTTTTGTGTGTTTGTGTGTGCAAACACATAGACAAATACAAGCAGTTTGAAGTGATAGATAGAATTATCACAATCTCTTCCACAGCTGCCAGAGATTTTGCTGTAAAATGCTTCTCTTAGAAGGGAACACACTTTTTAGGCTCAATGGCTCATTTTACCCAACACAAATCCTTTTTTCTTTTTTTCTTTTCTTTTTTTTTCTTTCCCTTCACCACTAAAATTCATCGCCTTCCAGTATCATGGTTGGAAGGTAGGGATGTAAATGGATTCTCAAATGCCCACACTTAGTCTCCTCCAGTGTGTTGCTAGAAACTAGATTTTCTTTTAGGAAAAAAATAAAAGGGACATATAAGTTCCCCTTTTTTCCCTGGCTTGTCCAAACTCAATTCTGTGAACTTCCCTATGGCTAAAAATCATATGGCATTGCTTTGCTTGGGCAGAAGTAGCTCATAGATGACATGAGGGTGATAAAATACTAGAATGGGTTGCATAGAAAGGTGGTAGATGTACCATCCCTGGAGACATTCAAGGCTAGGTTAGATGTTGTTCTGGGCAACCTGACCTACTTGAATGTGCCTTTGCTCGTTGCAGGGGGTTGGCCTAGATGGCCTTTGAAGGTCCCTTCTAATTCAAATTATTCTATGATCCTATATGGCAACTCTTCAGACATCTCATGTCCCCACTGCAGTACAGAAAGGAGCAGGTTTTGATGTTGAACCCTTGTGATGCAAACACAGTATCCCATGCACATAATTTCATTTTGCAAGCATGGATTCAAATTGACATGAAGAGCCTGTTACATGATATACATGTAGCATACGAAAGAGTTGAATGGGTGATAAACATACAGCTCAGGACCTCAGTATGACCACTCCTGCCTTATGCAATAAACTTGACTAGTCACAAAAATGTTTTAAAGTAGATGTCAAAGTAGCTTTTATTAAAAGGAAAGAAAATTTTGAAGACATATATAAAAAAACCCACAGCACAACCTATTTCTTGACATTTTCTTGGGAGGGGGAGGGTGGTCATTTTGGAATTTTTTTAAAACGACTGGGGGTTTCTTTTTAATTTTTTGAACAGCTAATATTTTAGGTATTACTTGCTGAGCAGCAGTAGCTTTCTATTTCTAAGTCTTAACCTTGTCAAGAAAAAGAAAAAATCCTAAACATTCAATGTGATTCAATCCTTCTGTGTGTCTAAATTATTACACTCATGGAAACACAAGTATCCAATTTTTTTCGTTCCTGTGCACAGATACCTAATTGGCTAACAGGGTGTATTTGAGTTCCACTGGGAAATTTCAATAGAAAAAAAAAAAAAACCAACAACAAAACACCCCTTCAATGCATGCAGAAACCTAATTGGAAGCATTCTAAAGCTGAATATTTGAATTGTTTCCAAGCCTTTCTCTTGGCATAGAGCTTTTTCAATTTGAATTCTGCTTATATCCGATACAATGTCTCTGGATACATCTATATGTTCATTTGAGCCATGAGTAAGAGCAAGTTTGTCCTTGAAATTACTGACTATTCAGAAAGTTAATATCTCCTGACCTGCATTATTTTTCTCTTGGCTTATGGCTTGAAACTCTTACAGATCTTATGCTCAGGAGACAACCAGGCTCCTTGATAAGCTTGTGTGCAGGTGTATACTAGCTTTGGCTAAGGTGGTTGATTTTCTTCATAGCAGCCCATATGGATTGAATTTGTGACTAAAACAGTGTTGATTACACAGCGGTGTCTTGGCAGTTCATGAGCAGTGCTTGTGCAGCATCAAACTTTTATTTATGGGTTCCCCCCCGAACCTAGCCTCTGCATCAAGTAGGCTGAGGGTGCACAAAAGTCTAGGGGCAAACACCACCAAAGCAGCTGACCCAAACTGACCAAAGAGATACTTCATACAAAATGATACTGTACTTGTCAAAAAAAGCTTGGAGGAAAGAAGGAGGAATGGCAGACCTTCATATTTTTATGGCATTTGTAACCACTGTGCATGCCAAGGCCCTGCTTCCCTGGGGGAGTGGCTAGATACCATCCTACCAGTGGGAAACAGTGAATAAATTCCTTATTTTACTTTCCTTACACACACAGCTTTACTGCACTTGTTAAATTGTCTTTATCTCAATCCATCCTGATGTTTCTCCTCTGATTCCTTCTCCTGCTTGCTGGGGGGTCAGTAAGCAAGCAGCTGTGGGAATGCCTACCTGCTGGCTTAGTGAACGCACCACAGCAGGTTAAATGAAGTAACAGCAAGCCATACAGAAAGTCAGAAATAAATACACAACTGAGAATAGTTTCATAAACCGCAGCTGAGCTTTAGTGACACATCTGAATCTCTTTTAGGGCAAAGTTAAAATAACACAACACAGACCCCTATACACCCCCAGTGCTATGTACTACTGGGAAAGAAATGCTGGAGACGAGCACAATAATGTTCAGGCATCAGTGGTTTAATCTCACCTGGTTGACTTCCCTTGTTAGAGAAAGGCAAGCACTCATGTAGCCAGGCACTGAGCAACCTACACTCCTTCAAGATGTTTTTCTCTTTTCTCTGAAATTCATTACTTTCTCTAAATGCGGACACAATGCTGCCAGGATGTTAGGCTTGCCAGACCAAAACCTGAGGTGAGGATCCAGTACTAACAATGCAGATATCCTTCCTGTTACCCTGGTAAACTCGGGGGGGGGGGAGGGGGGGGGGGTGCAGGGAGGGTGGAAGAGAAAGAAGTCTTTACAGGAGCAAAAAGACAAAGAATTGGCATGTGTAATGCTTCAAAGTCAGCTACACTGGAAGAACTACTACTACAATAAACACTTTCACTTTTTTGGGTACATAAGAATAATCTCACTCTCCATACTTAAATGATGGGGTTTCAATAAACCACAAACCACACACCATCATGTACACAGTATTTTTCAGGCATACAGTGTGAAACAGAACAATCCCTGTTCACTCGTCAATGCAGGACCTTAAATTCTGTTACTCTGGTGTAATACTCTTCCTGGTTTCAGTTAGGCATGCCTGTATCTCTCACCCTTTCCATTGGTTTTCACATGGAAGCAAACCCAACATTTAAGGCCAACTGTAAATTGTTTAAATATTGGAGCAAAGTTTTAAATTTTTTAAATGTTAAACCACAACTGTTGAAGGAAACCTAGGTGTTCAAGGGCAGAGTGATTGAGCCAAGGGAATTCTGTTTAAACTTACCAAGTTAATTATCACTTTCCTTATTATTTTCCTCCCATGCAGATATGCACTAGAACCAAACTGTCAAACAGGACTGGAGGTAATCAGTATCACATGTGAAAAATGTAGCCAGTGATATCATACTTTCTTATGGTCTCTGATGGTTACAGATAGCAACAACAACATTGCACAAATGATGGTCCTGAAAATGTTCCTGCAACGACCCTTTGAGGAGCAATACAGAAATGTTATGTGAAACTTGCAGGCTATTTCTTGCCCTTTTTTTCCTCTCAAAATTTCTGAGAAGCCCTGATCTATCTTTAATTTAATGCATTCAATTTTTGCTCTGGCTGTATGTAACAGCAGTATTTGACTAAAGACAAATACAGAATTAGTGATGAGTAGCAGCTTGGTGCTGACTTAATATTTGCCATGCATAGAAATACTTACTGTCATTGAGTGAAGAACTAAGCTGGTGAGACAAAGTAAATGAGACTTAAACCCCACTAAAAACACAGGCCACAGATGATGCAAAAAAATTCTGTATGGAGGTGTATTAGATCGTCATGCTCACACCAGCAAAGCCTAACAGCTCACATGACAAACTCATGCTGGATCCAAACTGCTGCAACAGGCTGAAGAGGAACTGCAGTATTAGCATGGAAAGGTTAGTTTAGCATGATAATGCTGAAAAGATTCATCCATAAATTAGCAACGTGAAGTGCTAGCATGGCCAAGATAAAAAGCTAGAATCATGGCTATGGCCACATCTAGCTACGCAGAGACAATGTTATAGAAGAATTGATATATTCCATCAGATCTGCACCCAGCTGCTGCCTTCTAAGCACTAAACCTACAGAATAAGTGCAGCTGAAATTCAAAACTTGTAGTCAAATGCACTCGGCTTCTTTTTCTATGTTTCAAGAACAGCAGAGATCCAGCCACAAAATGGGCAGGATGGAGTAAGTTTCACATTTTCAAGGAGTGCCACAAGTCAAAGGGGCTGAGACTTAGAGTCCCCATTGCAGTGTCTGAATCACCGTGTTTCAACTTGTGCTAGGCAGAGTGTTACATCAGCACATATATATATATATGTATATACACACTACAGTGCCAGATAGTCCTCAGCTGTCCAATACCCTTTTATTCAGAAACATCCCCAACTATGAAATACCTAAGGAGGGAAAAATTCTGTAAGTTACCATAGGATCTGGTTTTGTACCTTATGGACTCTATGGTGGGTGACTGCAGAATAAAGCAGGCTGCAGATGCTAACGCAGGCTTCACCTCATTCAGTGCAACTTCCCAGAGTTTTCATGGCATCTCTGTTGTTCACTTGAGGTGTAAATGGAGCTCAAGGTTGCAGGCAAAGGAAATTTGGGGTTAGTGAAATACATGATCCTCACATGGAGGTGGAAAAAAATTCTTAAATCTCTGCAGTTTCTCAGTTGAACTTTGCATGATGGAGGAAGCTGATCAAATACCTCACAGTGTTTTGTAATGAAAGTAGAATAACTACTGGTATTTTGTTCCACCACAGTTTCTTAGAGGTATGATGGCACACTTTGGGGCTTTTGTTCAGAAGTGAGTCTTTCTAAAGAAAGGTTCTATTGTCTCATCTTCCCTGTAAAAACATAAGTTGATTTTGCTTGAAAATCAGTGATACATCAAAGGTTTTACCACAGCTGCCACACATCCAACTCCAGTGAGAAGCCTGGTGCTGCTATGTTAACAACAATGGAACTGGTGTCCATTTAAGGCTTTTCAGCTGTGTAAGCAAACTGAATCTTGTTGCCTCAAAGGCAAGGACAAAATAACTTGTCACAGCAGGGAGTCAACATAGTGCCTTCTCTTCCCTTTCTTCACCATCCTCATATTCCCATTCCAGGTAGAGCTCTCAAAAGCCCAAGCCAGCTGGGGTAAGCAGGGCTCCTTGGCTGCCTTTCTGGGCTGGGGTTGGGGCAACAAAGTGCTGCCTTGCACAGTGGGGCTGCAGCCATCACTGGAATTTAGGTAACTCTGGCCCAGCAGCAGGAGGAGGATGCAGGATGGGGCCATGAGTGCATCCTGAATCCCTGTCCAGCTGAGAGCTTGCCCAGAGAGTGTGCCAGGTGGGCACTCACAGGTAACAAAGGCTGCAAAGTCTGCATTCATCTTAAGCAAAAAGGTGTTATATAGGAAGTAATTCCAAGTGTACCATTTTCAGTGTCTGTAAAATACCCAGTGGTCTTGCACCCAGATTGGCCATATTAGACCTTTCCCCTAGGAAAACAGCTGCATTATAGGACTTCTGTATTTTGGAAATCATGCAAAACTTGAGCTCAGTAATGAAAGTTCAATTGTGTCACCTTGAGAATACAACATGTAATTCCTACACATCAGAAAAATAGACTTATTTCTTCTAGGAAACATTAGGCAAAAAGGAAAACATTGCAGTTAACATCATCAATATATTTTGGCTTTTTAAGAGATTTAAACATTACAAATACATAAAAAAATCTAGAAAACAATATAGTTTTCCATTTTTCATGTTACACAGTTAAACTTTGTGTGTTTGTGTTTGTATATGGGTGTATATTTGTGTATGCTTTTGTATGTAAATGACGTATATTGTGAAATCACACTTGTTAAATTTCTGGTTTAGTGAAAATGCTGGTAAAAATCAATAAAAATGAAACAGCCTTAACTACATTATACCAATTTTTTTTTATAATTTGAAGATTTTGTTTCAAAAGTTTCCAACTTGAGATATGTTTTGCTATGTATAAACATAAGAATGCAAGGACAATGTATTTTTTATTACGCTCTACTTTCAAAAATATATTCTGTTTTCTAATTACATGAATATGAAAAAGGAAGAAGGAAATAGCTACTAATTATATAAAACAACTTTTCTTTAATTGAGAGTGGAGGAGAAATTCATTCGTGGTGTTATAAAATATATGTGAAGCAATTATACCATCAGGATTTCTTTTTGTGCCTAACTTATGTGCTATGGAAATGGAACAAATATGATATCATGATTTGTTGTTGTTAATTAGAAAATTAGTCTGCTGTCTGAGTAATTGCAAAGAGTTTCTCTTTTATTGGATCTTTCTATAGTAAGTATTAAAAGCAATTATAAGTAACAGAAGGAAAAAATAGCTTATTTGTAACATAAAAAAACACAATAATGTTGCTTTGCTGTTATTAAGAGCCTGAGTTACACAGCCAATGAGATGCAGCTATGTAATGGCTTCAAATTCAGATTATATTCAATGAAGAACAGAAAAATGGAAAAAATATCACCTTATGCTTTAATTATAGGAAGGCTTGATAGTTTCAATCACACATGTTTCAGTTACATAATCATAACAAAACTAGAAAGATCTTTTGCTAATTATTCAGCCCAAAGGCTAATATCCCTGTTATCAACAGACAAGGCATTAATTCAGAATTGCCTCAAAAAATATACTGGTTCCTGAGCTTTCTGAGACAGGGCAATGCAGCTCTAAATTACTTACATGGGATGATTTGAAGATTTGAAAGAAAGCAATGAATCTGGCAATCTCAGGCACTGAAATTTTAGTGAGTCAGGAGGGATGTGGTAGCCAGGTAGAATAATAGAATAGAATCATAGAATCAGCTACATTGGAAAAGACCTTTAAGACCATCAAGTTCAACATTTATTCCAGGACTGCCAAGTCCCCCACTAAGCCATGTCACTAAGGGCCTCATCAACACATTTTTTGAACACTTCCAGGGATGGTGATTCCACCACTTCCTTGGGAAGCCTGATCACCATTTTCAGTGAAGAAATTTTTCCTAATATCCGATCTAAACCTCCCATGGTGTAGCTTGAGACTGTTTCCTCTTGTGCTATCACTTGTTATTTGGGAGAAGGGGCCAACCTTATTAACACCTCCTTTCAGGTACATTCATGGTCCTTTGTGGCTCCTTGCACAGCTGGTATTGACCTATAGGAGCTGGGCTCCAGGCTTCTGTTATTCACCCTCCGAATAAAAAGAGCCACAGGTATGAACTAGCTCCTGTTTTTTTAATGTGGTTTGGACAATGTTTCTAAATGATTAAACCAGAAATAAACATAAGGGCAGTTTCTTTGTGATGGTTTCCTAAGCCTCTTGCTCCTTATGTCAACACAGACTCCTTCAAAATCTGTTTGTAAGAAATTATCAGGGTATAATATAGTACTCTAAGCACTCCTTGCTTTAACATCATTTGAAAATATAATGAAGACCAAGTCCCTATGTATGGACAGATGCAACACTACTAAATGTAGGAAAATTATTGCTTTGCTGCATTGCTTCTTTATAATCATTGAGTAAAATAAGGAATCTACTTCATTTAAGCTGAATACCTCTCACATTAGTACTTTTTTCTGTATTTTGGTGTCATTTATTAATATTTAGAGATGTTCAACCAAGAATATATATCCTGCTGATTATACTTCTATTTTAAGATACAATCTTATAAACAATTCCAAGTGGACATCCTACTTATTAATAGGACCATTTCAAATTGATATTTTATGGTGGTGAGAGCCATGGCCACTGCTTACATGTTTGCAATTTAAGTCCTCAAATTGAAATAATAAAAAGTCATTAGTTGCAAGTGTATATTTTTTTATATTGAGGTTTTGCTATATTTCTACACCAAAACAAGAAAATAAATTCTTATACTTACCTAAGCAGAAATGTTTCTCATATAAAGTAAGCCAAGTTAGAGTAGTTTTTCCGTAGCAAAATATGAAAACTTTATTAATGCTATGTTCAACAAACTTAGCTGTTTAAACAGCTGTGTTAAATAAGAATCGGTTCCAGCTTACTGAGACTTTGTTCTCACATTTCTTTATCTTTAAGAGAAAATACATCCATCCTGATTGTATGCCATTTCATTTGACATTTAAAAATATATTTTATTTCTGTATATTAAAACTGCTGTATGAAAGCACTGCATGCTCTCACACTTTTTATCTTGAAGTAGAATGCATTTACATTGTTCACAGCCTGACACTCAGAGCAGCTCTTCAGGAGTGAGCCAGAAGCTCAGCGCAGGTGTGGAGCACAACTCACCTTAGCCTCTGTGTTCTCTGCCACTGCACTGTGGTTTGACCCCTAAAAGCACGAAGCCTCTTCTGTTCTAAATTATTTTCTTGTTGAAGAGCATAAAATGGCAAGTATAATTCATTGCCCTGGTGTAGAGGTAGTTGTCTGGCCTACTTCAGAGGTTTTTGCGAAAGGACAAGGCTATCTCTACTCTGAGGGATATATCTATAAACTCACTGAAAAATGAGGAAACTCAGAAAAATTAGGAAACTCATTAAAATATGTGGGTTTGGCAACCAAAAAAGAACTTCTGACTTCAGATCAACCTGGCTGGATAGTTTTCAGCTGGATAAAGTCTTGGATAGTATGTGTGTGAAATGTGTCAAACCCCCTTAACATACTGTACCAGTGTTTAGAGCTCTCAGGAAAAGACTAGCACCTGGAGACTTCTGTCCTCTTCTGGGGTTGTCAAAACCATCTGGCCTCAAAGGAGGGTATTTGAACACCAGGCAACACTCCTAATTCACCCTTATGATGTTGCACCTCTCTTTTGTACTTAAACTTTAAGCAGCACAGAAACCCAAACCTCTGTGTTGTGCTCCAGGAAGCCTCCAGTCAAAAGGTGATTTTGACGCTCTGTCTCACTGACTTGGAAGATAAAGGCCAAAAGGGTGGGATTGTTATACTTGGAAGGAATTAGAGTACCCAGGACTCTGAATGAAGTTTCACATTTCAGTCAAAAGTTGGAAAGCCTAAGTGTGCCTACTGTGAATCAGACAGAAAACAAATCTGATACCCAAAAAAAAAAAAAAAAAGGCAAATCATATATGCAACTAGAAGAAAAAAATTAATGTTTTTAGCTGCCTGAGGCAGTTCAGCATGAAATGCTCAGTCCTTGCAGTTTTGTTTTTTTTTTTTTTTCTTGTTCCTTTTGTTTTTTTCAGTAAAGATTTTCCAGCACATTGAGCAGAATAGTGAGGACGATTCTCTCATCTAAGTAGTCCAGATATTCCCATGCAGGAGGGAGGGCTGGCTTTTCTGCACTCTACATGAACACGTGCATAAATAAAGCCTAGTCCTCATGTATCCCAGGTGATGATCTGACACTGCACCGATGTATATAAAGAACATTTACTTAGAAATTTTTCAAAACATGTGTTAGCTTTTCTTATAAGTACCAAAACTTTTCCTGCAGGATGAACAGAAATTTTATGAAAGGGAAATTGTTTTTGTTCAAGTGAGGAACAGTAGAAATATTAGTTCTACATTCATCTTCACCATAGAATTATAAAATCATAATGGTTTGGGTTGGAAGGGACTTTCAAGATCATCTACTTCCAAACTCCTTCCCTGGGCAGGGGCACCTTCCACTAGACCAGGTTTCTGAAGGCCCTGTCCAATGTGGCCTTGAACACTTTCAGGGATGAAGCATTCACAGCTTCTCTGGGCAGCCTGTTCCAGTGTCTCACCACTTTCATACTGAATAATTTCTTCCTTATATCTAACCTAAATCTGTCCTTTATCAGTTTAAAGCCCTTATCTCTTGTCCTGTCACTACATTTTAAACAACCTTGTCTCAAACTTTTGACCTCAATTACATACCACTAGCTAGAACTCAGCAAAAATCTTACATCTATATGAAGTTTACATGTCTTTTGATTCCAGGTAAAGACATATGCCTTTGGGGGTTTTGTGTTTATTTGGGTGTTTGGTTTTTTAGTTGTGGTGTTGGTTTTTTTGTTTGTTTGTTTGTGAAGACTGCTATTATTTCTGCCTTCTGGTTCTATAAAGGAGCTGAACTATTGTGGCCTTCTTTACTGGTAAACCAGGATTGCTATTTCACCCACTATTTTAAGGGATTTTCATACCATACAGTACTGTATCAAGATATTAGGATTGTTTAGAACTATATGAATGTTTGTGGGCTTGGTCCAAATGCACTAAAGTTCTGTGTACAGTCCTGTCAACATCTATTTAAGATATCTGTACCTTCTAAGAAAAAAAAAACCAAAATAAAGCAAACCCAACAGCAACAACAAAAAAAAACCCAACAAACACCCTCTCTCCCAGTTTAAAGCATAATTCCTCTTTCAAATGAGACCCTTTATTAAAAAACACCGTGGGATCCAGTGTTTACTTTCTCTCAGTGATTCCATGGCACACATGTTCTGTTTATAAGCAAAAGGATTTTCTTTTAACTGCCACCAATAGACTGAGTGTGTGCTCTGAGTTCTTTTCTTACATCATTAACAATAGAGGATCTCCAAACAAATTAGGTCACTGCTACATCTGAATAAACCCATGGTATTCAAATTACGCCCTCAGTGAAAGCCACTCAATTTCATTGCTGTTAATGGTTTTGAACAGGTTTTCAAGATAAAATTTTGCATAAGCAAACAAACAGAAACAGCAAGCTGTCTCTGACCAAGATCTTCACTGTTTCCCATGCCCATTACCACGGCATTTAAGTTCAACCCAGAATCCTAAGTGCAGAATTCCATCAATGCAAATCTGCATTCACACTCCAAAACAAGACTGGAAGTGGTTTGTTATTCACTCTTACTTTTTTTAATACTGTGTTTCTATTTCAGGGAAATAGTATTATCACTCAACACAATGTAAACCTGGATAAGAACTTTGGGCTGAGAGCTCTTTATCTACCAAAAGACTTCACTGCCTGTGTCCTTACAGCTTCTTAGGAAAATGTCCTGATATGTTGGGATTGCAAAAAAAAAAAAAAGACAGGACAACAAAGGGATTAGAAATATCAGGTGATCCATTGCCAAAGGCTGTTCAGGTCATGTACTCCTTTTTCTTTTATTTACAAGAACAGGCATATATGTGTTTTTATATATATATACATATATGTATATAGCTTTATGTTGCATATATATCTAATGCTTACAGATTTTGTTTTAAGCATCCATGATAAAATCATTATGCAGACTGGCTACCTTCCATAAACACTGTGTTCAGGATAAACCTCATCCCTGTTAAAACAAACAGCAGAAATAAAGTCATCTCATGTCATGGAAATGCTATTCAAAACTATTGAAATAACTAAATCTTTTATCTCTCACTGATATTTAGCCTAATCAGTAACTTAGAAGTCTAAGTCTTAGGACATGAGTATAACTGTGTTTTAGCAGCTAGCATTGGATAGTTTTTCCCCAGCCTCACAGACATGTTGCTGTTTATCAGAAAATGCTAATGGCCTCACTACGCCATCCACAAAAAAAGACCTGAATATAAGAACAAGCTAAATGAATTTCAGATGGTGAGCATCTGTTTTCAATGTATTTGATCAGATTCATAACTAGTCTGAATTCAAGCATTCACTCTCTTCTTCAGGGAATCAAGAGTCAGCAAACACTGACAAATATTTAAATTACAGAGTATTAATTTCTAATTGTACTAAGAGTTCTACATGGTATATTATCTCTAGGTATTCTTTCATTTTTAGTTTTTAAATTTGATAACACCTTTATTTGTCTTCCAAGTAACCTTCCATGAAATAATGGAAAATTCCCTGTGTGTTCCTTAGGCTGTTGCAGAAAAGGAATGGGCATAACATTGGCATAACACCTCAATCTGTATCAAATGTGAGTTTGAGAACATTTCACATGGATCTGAGTTGAAACACAATTCTATTTTGTCCCACACATAGCCTTTGCATCTCTAATTAATAGGTGCTTTGTCTGTGCAGAAATGAGATCAAAAGTCTTTTCAGACATATGCAAAGCAACAAGGCAGGTAAAATTTGCCTCTTGATTTCATTTGCATGAATCCTAGTCACTGATGGAAGGACAAGAAAACCACAAGTGCACATAGCATTTGGGCTTATGGGTTCACAGAGTCTTCACAGAAATGGAGCATCCACCTATGGTAACAGATTTGAAAAGTTTCTCCAGTATGAAATATTATTAAAGCTTTCTGTGATTACCAACAGGTCAGGATTTTTGTATTATTTGTAGACTTTTTGCACCTTCTTGTACCTTTGTAGACTGCAGACTCGTTTTCCAGGCACCCTTTAATTACAGCCAGTGAGCTACAAAGAAAAAGGGGACAAGGTTGAGACTAAATGAATGGGACAAGCTGAATTAAAGACAATGCCTCATTTTAAAGACTGATCCTTCCTTGAGAGCTGCAACCACTATGTGTCTGCTGATCTCCATGTAGCCTTTGCTGATATTTACAGCATCTTACAGCTTGGAAAAGGGCTAAGACCAGCTTTAAGAAAGTCCAGGTACAGTCTTAAAGGTAGGCTGAAGAGTATTGGCAAGAAATCATGGTATTTCTATGGAAAACTAATTGATGGTTGCAGGGATGGCAGAGCACACACATATTTTGGTATCCAGACTATTCACCTGTGCCCAGGCAGAAATAGTCTGTGCTAGAACTGGTTATTCTTGATGCCATACCAGGTCTGCTGTCAAGTTCTCAACTTTCTGGTAGAAGTAAAGGAGCAGCCTATCTATGCTCTCACACCAATGCATAGCTCGAGCAGCCCACATGAAGAAGAAAAGGGGTGTGCAATATTCATTTGAACAGTTATCTGCACCAGTCCTGGTGATTCCAGCTTGTGAGCTTTTCAGTTTCGATACACATTTAGCATTTATTTTCTCTTCACCTGGTTGAATGAGGAAATTATTCTCAGTAGGTAAGGTGTCAGTTCTGACATCAGAACATGCTCAGAGACAAGAGAGCTTTATATACCCCATGGTGGGGTCTAGAAAGAGAGGGTGGATATTTGTTCAAAAAAGATTTTGTAATCAGCAAATGCAGTCACTCAGAACTAATTGCTTGTTCATAATGATGGGGTATAAAAGGGAACAACCCAGCTTTACACAAATCTCAGTGAAATTTGCCCTCAGATGGTATTTATTTAAAAAGTCTACTCAGGCTAAATGCTAAAAGTTCATGTTTACATAGGAGACACGTGGAGACTGCATTCTCCGTTGGCAACCTGTGCGTTCAACCCTTATTCGTAGAATACAAAGAAGAGCAAGTGATGTATATAATAGTTGGCATGAAGGAATAAAGTGTGTGCAGTTTTGCATGTAAAATACATATAAGGTTTAAAGTTTTCAGCAGGTGCTGTTTCCCATGTAGCCAGAATCTGCATATATTATATATCGTGTAAACTTGCCTCCTTCCTGGATCTTGCCCTTTAATGTTAATATAAACAACCTCAAAGTAACATAAACCAGAGCATAGTGTTTCTCTTGTGCATGGCTATTCTTCCAGTTTTTCCTCTCAAGACCATATTTTTTTTCCTTGCTGGGCCAGCTTATGTCAAGCTCTTTGCTACTGCTGATTTCAGAGTAACAGGAGCTGATTTCAAAGCAAGTCAGACAAAATGGCTCTGCATCTCTCTGCAGGGGGCTACCATTTGGCATTGTGTCAGACAGCTAGCAAAGAATTCAGGGCTGAAAACTGGCAAGGGGTGATGAATGGAAAACGCTCAAATGAGCAGGATACATTAGAAAGATAAAGGCTTTTTTTCAGAAACAGACACCCACATCATTTATAAAAGAACTCTGGAAGTGCTTTCTGCTTTGCCTTGCACGTAAGCAATGCCATGTGGAACTTTTCCCATTCCTTTGGCACTCTGAAATGCTGAGGTGTTACACCCCTTTCTTCCAGTGCTGAGCTGCCTCCTGCTTCTGAAAAGGCTGAGGGATGGACACTACAGCTGTTGTCTGGCCTTGGTAGCCAGAGGGACATGAAGGCAAGGTTCAGGTCTGAGAAGAGGATCAAGAGTCTAGGCTGCATACAGCCACCTTCATTTCAGGGAGGAAGTCACCTAGAGTCAAGGAGATATGAATTATCACTGCTGTTTTCTGTCCACATCTTTGTGTGCCTTTTTGCAAATATTTCACCAACTAACCATTATTGTGAGGAAAATCCATAGCCATTCACTGAGCTTTTGTCCTATTCTTTCTTAACTCAAAATTGTCTGCACACAGTGATTGCCAGAATAAAGATAAACTGCTGAAGGCTCTCAAGCTCAGCTGGAAAAGTAGCCATGGTCATTTATTTTCCCTCTCAAAATGGTGCAGTTGAATGTATACCATGTTTAATGAAAGCAATTTATTTTGAGCTTGAATACAGCCTTACTCTCTAGGA
The DNA here is from genome assembly GCF_033783945.1 of Neopsephotus bourkii. Lineage (NCBI taxonomy): Eukaryota > Metazoa > Chordata > Aves > Psittaciformes > Psittacidae > Neopsephotus > Neopsephotus bourkii. Next base: position 5,014,594 of record NW_026901837.1, on the reverse strand, counting down.
CTCCAGGCACACCACAGATGCTTCTGCTGTTACCTGACTCAAAGGCTATTCCAGTTGTACTCACTGGCTGACACATGCAGGACAACAAGGTGCAGCCACAGTTCTACAAAGATCCCCTACACAAGGGACACATTTTAGCACCAGTATTCTCACCAGGTTGATCTTAAATAATATATCTTCACAATTACAAATCAAATAATTGTATAAACTGATTAATGTCTTTAAGTGTCTTCAAAACCGTGTGCTGTGTTCTGCTAAAGCATAGAGACCATGCTTCTCTCTGATGTGTGAAATCTCTTCTTGATGAGCATTACAAAAATTCTGACTTTTTTTTCCCTCTTTCTACAAAAAATAATTTCATACAATTAGCTAGGGAACAGAGAAGTACAACTGAAACCATTTTTTTTCCAGATATTCCCATATCTGGACATAGTAATTTTCCTACTCAACACTACTGGAAAACAAACTAATTTATGATATGGCATGGCAGTTAACATGTTCTGGCTTTTTTGCTGGTTCATGCATTAGTTATTGCTATTCATTATTATTTTATTAATTAATTGTAATATATTGATATATTTATTAATTTAAAAATAATGAGGTGTTTCTAGATTTAATTCAAGGTACATAGAATTCTAGCCTGACTAATTATTTCAGCAGCCTTGTTTTTAACATTAGTAGTTAAGATCAGACAAAATGCAAACATGACAAATCACAGATTTACATGTGAGACTTTAGCAGCCTTCTTCCTTTATTTATATAGGTGTTTATAAGATACACAATAGCTGCGCATCTTATGTGTCCTCAAGCCTTTCATCTTCTCAGTTAAGCTGCTGATCTGCCTAAGAGTTTTGAAAAATTAGTATCCTTTCTTTAAAGGATTGAGATTTCTTTGGCTGGAGGGATAGTTCTTCTCATAAAACAGAGAGAAGCAACAAGCTCAAATTAGGTGTTTTACCAGATATGCAGAAACGCCTAGCTGACTGTTGGTATATACATATTATATACATATAAATGTTGGTATATACTCATTTTTTCAAATCAGTGAGAAAAAAATAATGCCCTACCATTGAAATACTGTTATTATAGATGCAGATAACACTTAGAACTTGTGATATTTCTACAGCAATTTGACATTAATTACTAATTAACTGCCTTCATTGCAAGCCATAATCATTAACTCATTAGTTTTCAAAGCAGCCATGTGCCATACAGAGCACAAAGATATCACCTAACAGAAAATATAGAGTCATCTTGAACTTTCTGAACAGTTTTCTTGGAAATCTAAAGGTGTCTATATGGTACTTTGTTACCTGCTCCAAGGGCAACCACTGAATGATCTTTAATGCAACAACTCTTCAAACAGCTGTGCAGAATAATCCTTTCCCTTTCATCCTTTTCTATTTTCTTTATTGCTTGTTGTTGGAAAGGATAGCTCTGGTATGCACTCTACCAAAACAAACACTGGGGAGCAAAGAACGTTATCTCACCAGGCATGGACTTGACTACTGTATCAGAACTTAGAAACAATATCAGATTATGTTTTAAGAACTGAAGATAGATTATACTGAGACCTAAAACACTCTACAGCTGTTCCAGCTCCTGCAAATCTAGGGAAATGGTAGATGAGAGCCACGGCAATCCCAGACGTCAGTGACCCCACATGCTCCAGACCATAGGGGTAAGAGGAGCTAGACTGAAAGCTCACATTTACTGGTTAGCTCAGAATGAACTTCAAGAGACTAGTAACTCGGAGGAAATCTTCAACATTTACCAGGTTTATGGAGTGTGAGTGTCACCCATGATGTACAAGTGTCTGGGTCCTAGGGTGAAGGTCTCTGCTGGTGCAGGGCAGTGGGGAGAAATAATTTCTCAGACATTTTCCTTGCAGTTCATGAGATTTTCAGCAAGCAAACCCATTTTGTTGGTGGGAAGGACAGAAGAATGCAAAGTTTAATGCACCTGGACTTTACTTAACAGCATATGCCTTATTAAACACTATAAAAACTCCAATTAAATCAACTGTATTCTTAGATGAGTTACCTAGAAAATGATTAGCATATAATCCAGAAACAGATCACAGGTCATTGTGGTACAGATGAACTGATTCACGCATCAGGGGGCCTGTCATGGTGGAATGCAAAAAGAGTGTAGGATAACAAGCTAGACCCAGCTCTCTGCTCCCAAGTTACAGGGAGGACAGAGCCGTGGCTTGTCCTTGGCCATACTTGGCTGACAAACTTGAAACAAACCAAAGGCTGTACAACTGGAGTCACCATTAAGAATATTACAGCAAAATACATAACTAAAGGAATAATGCCAGAATTTGCATAATTTAAATATATAAATTAGATTCTATTCTGAGTTACTGAAAATAGTTATTGTGTTATTATAATGCTGAATTCTATATAAAAGCATTTGAAATATAACATTTTTGTAAAATATTCTTGGAAATCCCTTAGAAGCCAGCTATCAACAGTGGAATGCAATCATAAGGCACTGATTAGGGTTTGGGGATTTATTATTATTATTATTATTATTATTATTATTATTATTATGTGGTTTAGAATATCTTCATAATTAAACTTATAAGTCAAACTTACAACTCTAACAACACATTTCTACAAGATTATATCCAACTGATTGGGCCAAATAAGATGGATTTGCACAAGCAAGTCAGCCTGGTAGAATGAGGAAGATGAGATGAAGCTGAAGCACTACTATAAAGTCTGGTCTGCCAGTTCTGATGGTACCACCCAGAAGCAGGGAAATAATCAACCATTGTGAATAGTAGTGTTTTAAATTATAACAGATGACTGCTTGGTGAATTGAACCAGAGCCATTAAGAGAAAGAATATAATGTGCTCTATGCTCTGCCTCACATCCTCCCTCCTGAAGGTAGGTGACATGACTAGGAAATGCCAGGAATCCCTGTGCAGTATCAGCTTGAGTCACTTAATCCAGACTTTGAAAGGTTTAATTTAATGATGTGTTCTTCATTTTCTGGTTACCCCAGCTGAGAGTTTGATTCTGATTTGTAGAAATTAACTTACGAAGTGTTACACACAGTGTAAATAATGCAAGGGAAAAATGAAGGTCTTCTTAGTCTTAGGCTAGACATGAATAATCCAGTCAGTAGTTTTAACATTAATTCCCCACTGTCCATTTTGTCTAAAATATAAAAGAAAAAAAAATCCTCCCCTCTGAGTAGCATTTTTGCAAAAATAAAGTACTTACTGTTCACAAAGCACTCATATAGTCAATGATGAGAAACAGAGAAGAAAAAAAAGAAATTATTAATTTTGTCTCCAAAGCAGAATTTTAAAACCATTCAGAATCTCAGGCATTAGACTTGACACCAACAAGGAGTTAGAAAGAAAAGAGCACTTGTTTTTTAAGTGGGACCCAGCCATGTGAGGCAGCAGATGAGGATAGGGTCATATGGAAATATAATTAACAAAAAAATATTGTCTGCACAAATGCAGGTACACAGAGGAAGATGCCTAGATTTTCCTAAGAAGCAACCTTCATTCTGATGTTCCTTAATTCAGGATTGCAGACTCTGCAGTTACTTATCTGTATGTGCACTAAAAAGTCATCTAAATAAACTGATAACATAGAGAAAAAGGGCTATTAAATGCTGGTGAAAAACTGCACAGGGAAATGCAACATTTGGTCTGTATTCCAGAAATTTCTAACTATATTTATAAAGCAGGTGCTAAAGATAATGAAAACTCTTTGATAAGAAATCCATTCAGAAAAATGGGATTAAAGTATTCAGTTAAACTCAACTGCGATTGATGAACCGGGTAGCTAAGTATTATCATAAGTACTATAATCTGAAATAATGTTCTGTTAACTCTATATTTTAGGACATATGTATCAAACAAACAGCTTGCATTCTTGTCTCTGTCATGTCAGTGTCAGCAGTCTATTGTTCATTCCAGTGATAGCAGTTTCAGCTGTGTATTTAATTTTATTTTCTGATCACTGTTTTCATGTTCAGGAGTATGTGCAGGTGGTAAGGTTGATAAACTTTCACTGCTCTGTTGTCACAGGCTGTTGTTTTATACAGGAGTTTGCCTAATTTCTAAGTACTTGCAAAACGTGTTGCCTGCATATGGACTGGAACAGTTTTTCATTTTTGAGTTTCTTACCATTTTGCCTTATGCAGTACAACTCTTTGGCTAAGTTCATTTCTTTTTTTTTCCAGTGGTTTTGTACCTAGAGGAGACCTTTGCAGTAATAACAAGGGATTCTACTTTACAAGACAGAGGCCTCAACACAGGATAGCCAGGATGTTTTATCCTGGATCAAATATAAGAGAGCTAATTAAGGTTTGCAATGACTCTTGTTTCCATAGTTCACTAGTTGCCCTTGCTACACATGCTGTGGATTTCCACTCATTTTTAAGAGCCATCTGGTTTTCATATCTCCTTCTTAGGGCATGATCAGCTAGTTTCATTTTTTCCATAGCGCAAGTGGGCTAATATCCATGTATCCCTATCGCACTTTAAAGTTCATTTCCACTCTATAATACTTGTCTAGGTTTTCCTGTTCATACTGTATTTGGCAACAATCTTTTTTTTCCTCCAACATTTTTTATTTTATTTTCATTTTTATAGGGAATGTAGCTCTTGTAAAAGGTGGTAGACTGACAACTCTGGCAGATGAAACCTGGTTTATCTGTACAAAAGAAATAACAAAAGGATATGGCGAGGTAATCTTCCTTTAGTGTTCCCACTAACATACGTTATCCTTGAACAGGAAAAATTATTCAGGATGGAAGGCAAAAGTCACCTGTAATAGTTCAACTAGCATGAATCCGTTATATTGGTGATGGTTACATATAGCAAGACTTTATTAGCAACCATTAACTAAATAATTTTCACAGACACAAGAACACTGCCAGATGCTAATGCTGACTCCTGGACATAAAATCTACACTTGTGACTCCAGAGCTTCCACTTGTTAAATGTATTTTTTTTTTTCCACTGATCTTAGAAAGATCAGGACAATCTGTATTGCCCTGGGAATTTATATAACAACTTCACAACTTTACATTGTCAAGGGTCTTATTCACACTATTCTGAATATGTCTCATATATTCAAGGGAGGGTGACTCTAGAGAATGTCACAAAAGAACCTGAAATAGAGATCTACATCTTGAAGGTGGCCAAAACCCAGAGACATAACAATGATGGAGTTAGAACTAAATTACTTCTTCTCATTTGTTTAGCGTGCCACATTTTTTTCTAGATCATCATGAGTCTTGCAGGTTTGGGTAAGTTTTTGCTTAGCTTTACTGTATGAAACATGGCTGTTCTGGGCATTCATTGCTGGTGTAGAGCTTTGGGTATTGACGGCACTTCAGCTTTTCCCACTCTATGTACATGTCCCATTCCAGTATGCATTACAGAACAAGATGTTGATACACAAAAGAAAAATTAGACAGACAGAAAAAAAATACAGAATTATTATTTTATTATAAACTATAAGTTATTTTCTGCAGAGTGGAACTAATAAAACTGGTTTATGCCCTTATCTCTCACCTATGCCCCAAAACTCCTTGCCCCTTTGAGCCCCACCAGGCAATATGAAACAATGTGTAATGCATGTCTTATGTGTGTGCCAGCTAGGGACCCAGATAGCTGCATCCAACAAAGCAAGTTTGACTTCTGCCTGATTTTTCCATCAGTGAGAAGATGATTTGGCTCACTGTCTTCTGTTCAGACATTTATTTTTATGGAATTTATTGGAAGCTGTCTTTGAGAAGTCTTCTGTTATTTCTAATTTGGCTTAAACTGTCCAAAAAGATCCCTAAGGACAAATAATGTATATATTCATATATATGTATAGTTTAATACTATAACATTATTGCTAAATTATACAGAGATAAATGTCTATATTTATAGATAGATATCTATCAATAGATAGGTATAAACATATAATGTGATCATATGAACATATAATGTGATCTCATTATCCCATTTTGCTAGAAACAGTTCATGGGCCAGGAACCAGGATGCTCTATCCTTTCCCTCTTGTCTCTGCTACCATGAATTTCCCAAGTCAAGGGTGTAGAAATAATTCCACTTTTATTTGTCTTAATGACATTGGAAAATAGAATAATTTCAACAAAAGCTGAAGCTCGTTTCTCTGCAGCCCTGATGCGCCACAGTCACCAAGACCGTGCACATTAACAAATTCTCCTTACAGACATGTGGAAAACATGTAGCTGAATTACCATGCAGAAAGAGGCATCATGAACAGTACTGCAGGCAGAGCCTCTTCTCATATAACTATGTAACTTAGGTTTAAGCAGTCTGTACAAAGTGAGTTTGGTATAACAGTATGAGAAACGAGCATCTAATTCAGCCTCAGGCTTACTTGCATAAGGCAGAAGCCTTATCTGAGATTCTGTCCCAGTCCCAGTGTGAACCACCCACAGTTTTATAGCATTTGCATGGGACATCTTGGATTTTAACAAAAGGCTCCAAAACAAATTATTTTTTATGAAGCGATGGGAAGGGCAGCTTGCAACCCAGGCTCATACTTGCCTTTTATCCTGAGAAAAGGGAAGGAGAGAGAGGTGGTTGGAAAATTTGACAGAGACACAATTTAAAAAATGCTGATAAATCTACTTACATATTGAACCCCATGTCAACAGATGAAGGATGGATAAAAGATGTTGCTCACCCTTTAAGAAGGATAGCATGTCATGCAGTGACTGAGCTAGTAAAGCTATCCATCAGACTGCCACCACCTCCAAAATCCATAGCTTTGATACTAAATGTATACATTTTCGCTGGGTCACTTGTACCAAGCAATCTCAGGATAGGACATTTTTCAAAGAATAGCCATCAAACAGCCAAAACCTCAAATCATATTCTGTCCTATCCAACATCTGTCTTGTAAAGGCAGTCAGCACTGATCAGACAAATACCATTGAGAGAGCTAGCCACAGTATCGGTTCCTTGCATGTGATGGGAGCCTGAATACAATTCTGTTCCTGTATGTCCACCTCTTAGAAGAAGCACATTTTCCATTAGCAGCTGTAAAACAGAAATCAGTGTTTCCTAAGTTAGGATGCTGATTTCACTATAAAGAAAGAATTAAATGCAGAAGGAATTCACCCAGGAAGAATTAGAGAATAAGTAGCACCTTTGTACTAGTAATTTCAGATGATAATCTGCTTATAAAACGTTGACTGGCTGATCAGCCAAATCACTCTCCCCTAAAGCTGGGTGTCAGGAAGCAGCAGGGGTCTCTCACATGTACAAGACTGTCCTCAGTCTTGAATTTTGCACTGAAGGAAAGTGGGCATAGAAGTAACAGAGATATGAGACACGAGTAGACAATGGAAAGAGGCTACATGAAAGGTAGGAAACTTACACCAGAATTATCTCGGTCTGTGGGAAGAGAGAGAAGCTTTCTTTGGAGCTGAAACAAAAGAGCACAGACTTGAATGCTCCTGTTGCCAGGCAAGTTAAGTGATTTCTTTTTTTCTGGTTTTAAATTATAAACTGTGAATGATGTTCTCTCAAAGCTAGTTCTGTGTCTACAGCAAAGCAGCAACACAAAAAAAAGTATAAAATCCTAGTCTGAAAGCTCCTCATCTTCCCAAGAGAATACCCATGGACACACACAAAACCACTCCTGCAGAGTGCATGCATGTGGTAGGGATAAGAGCTGAATAGAAATGATCTTGATACAAATCAAACTTTCCATATTTTTGAAATCAAAGAGATTGAGGAGAATCATAAACCCCAAAGCTGTTCCCTCAAATGATTTCAACAGCTTGAGGCAAGTTCATTAAAACAATGTATCCCCAGTTTTTCAGCAGAGACGAGCTCTCTGTAGGACAGTTTTTTGCTTATCTGGGGAGAGATTCTTGCTGAGTTCCTGCTGGTTTATTCAAGACTGGCTCTGGGGTCTTGTTACTCTTCTCCTGCTGAAAGTTAAACTGGTTTCAGCTAGTCAGTGCTGCCTGATGGATCTAAATAAAGCAACACCAAGCATACAAAACATACCCTGATACAAAATATGATTGCCATGGGAAGCCTTCCAAATTCGAAACAGCCAGGAATTTTAACCTTGGAGCCAAGGCAGTTCTAACAAGGGGGAAAATTGCCTTCTGAATTTAATTTACAAAGTAACTAATAGGAAAAGAAGTAATTTATACATACTTCTCCTGTCTTCTAATGAGAACTATGATAAAATATCTGGAAGATGCAAAACCCAGATTATCTAAGTCCAAGACCTATGATCTAGCCAAAAAAATGAACGATACCCATACATGAAAATAGTAATGAAAAAATTAGAGCCTGGACATATGTGTAACATTTCGGTTTGGCAGCTAATGGTGAGATATGATTATGTTCATATGTGGCACAGTTTTAAGCATGGAGGGCTTATTCCACTAAAATGAGTGTATTTTTCCCAACTCTACTACTTGGTCTGAGACAATGTATAATTTTTCTGCACAAGTTCATCTTGTTCCATTTTTTGTAGCTATGAAATACCATTTGCATGACTTCAGATTATATTGCGGGTCTGTCAGGGCTTTGGACTGGATGTGAGAAATAGAGTTGGATGGGAAAGATTTCCCAGTGTTCCATACATATAGTCCCAGGGTGTCTTACATCCCAGATACATGTCACATCCTACAGCTTTTGGCAATTTCAGATGGATAGTGTCGCCTATTAATACTTATATCTCTGGTTTTGAATCCCATACAGTCTCACACAAAACCTGAAAAATATTGTCTACCGAATCTGGGACATACATATATGTGACCATGAAAAACCAGGTGCCGACAACACAATTTTCTCTGTGGAAATTTTGTCTAATATGAAAAACCTTAGGAAGATCTAGGCAGAGAAGTGAGTTCATCCCCCATTTGCTATTTTTACTTCATATTAATGGGGAAATCATAATTATCCCCATTTTCAAACCACTTATTTTTGCCATGTAACATGCTAAATATAACATTGATATTACTGCTATTGTTGATCAAAAATTCAAGTTATTTTTATGATAACATGAGTATAATGGTACGAAATCATAGAATTTTGAAAAGCAGTGATGTTTTATTCAAATATTGATATTTTTATATACTAGTACATGGTCAGCAAAACAGCTGAATGCCACAAGGAATTCTGAACTTAGAAAATGTATTCGAAAAGTCCTGTGCAGCAAGATTATCATGTGATTTCACAAAATTTTCACATTTTCACATCCCAGGAAATAGACAGTAAACAAGTGAATTAATATAGTTTGTGAAACAAGCTAAAAAAACTTCATCTTATGCTACAAAAAACTCTTTCCTTAATATATTAATCAAGGATGCAGAATACATTCATAGAAGCTACATATATCTATTTATTTTCAACATATATTTACCATTATAACTAAACACAAATAAAGCCTACTAATACAGAAATAAAGCAATTTATTCAGGAAGTTTTATACCTAAAACACATACACTGAACCTGCCTTTCACTCCCATTTAAGATAATCTAATAAGCAGCAAGTGGCATGAAAAAACAGGCAGCACTGTCTAGGGAAAGTAATTTATTAAAAGCCAAATGTCTTAACTCAGAAACTGTTCACTAATTTGTTAATAGTCTTAGATTTCCAGCAGAGCAATCTTTTAGGAGTGCTTTGCTTTGTAGGAAGTACTTTTTGGCATAAGTCTGAAACAGAACTTTGTCCATTTCTTTTTTTTTGTTTGTTTGTTTGTTTTCCTTTAATGAAACTGTTCTGGTTTTTTACTTATAAAATGTAATTTATTTTTTTTTTAATCTTTCAGAAATCTTCTATTTTTTTTTTTTTTTTTAATCCTTAGAAAACTTATCTTCAAGAAAACAGAAAAAAAATCAGTCTTTAAGATTGTGAGATTTCTTTTCCACCTAAAAATAGTTGCAAAGCTTGGTGAATGCTAATGCTTTGTGTAATCTCATTTTAACTTTTTGCTTTCAAAGATGTCTTCCCAGTGAGAAATTACACTGGGCCATCTTACTGAGTCAGTTGAAGGGAAATGAAAATAGGAAGTGTTGAGAGCCATTGTTTTTTAGGGATATGCTAATTTCAAAGCCTAATAAGAGCATCTAAGATGAATACATTATTATTTCTCATTTAATCAGTTTTGCAGATGTACTAACTTATTCTGAGTAGAGCTTAAGCATCATGTTTCCAATAACCTCTGTCCAGGGATGAATGCAAAGTGATTTTCTCCCTCAGGTTCAGTTCATATAGCAAGGTTTCTTTATACATTTCTATGTAGCTTAATTCAGTTAAGGTCATGGCTTCTGACCTTTACTTTGAGTTCTGAGCTCAGATAAAGCCCAAACATTGAGACTGATCTTTCTTGCAACTGCCATGCATCACCTGGTACTACATGCAGAAAACAAAGCAAGAGGAAAGACAGTCTAGAAATTTGAATTCTATCTCTCACCCTTCATGATTTTCCAGTGACAGATAAAGTACTTTAGCATCCTCTTCTTTTTTTCTTGCTGTTGTCCAGACACAAATGGCAGTGGAAGATGGTGACAGCAACAGGAGGCTGGGGGCGGGGGCAATTAGGGGGATGGTGGTGGCTGGGATTGGGGCTGACAAGGACATGATGACAATGACTCTTTTTCAAAAGTATAATGAAAAATGTCAGTGAAACAACCAAGTGTTCTTGCTTCATAGTCCCTCATGCAAGCAAAATTTAAATAAATTGGTCTTATCTTGGAAGACATATGCTAGCATCCACAGTAAAACAAAAATAATCAAAATGGGCCCAGCTATATTGCTATCAGTTCATGTTTACACAAACACTTATGTGTTATGGAAAGAACCACAGATTCAAATATAACATTGTTTACACCACAATTCTTCATGAACCCAGGCTCAGTGTATAGATAGTAGAGGCTGGATTTGAAATGTAGCTGCAACTGAGAAAGGCTTTTCTTTCATAGGCAGATTTGACTATTTGCCAGTTGCTCAGTCAGCAGAAGTCAGCAGCCCAGAGAGAGGTATTTGGTACCAGTAAGTGTACAGTCTTCAATGACTGGCAACGCATTTCTGCTTCTGTGTGCACACATTGTTTCAAATGGCTGCACTGTTTCCTAAAGCAAATTTTTTCCAGAGGGAAATTTTCATGTCACATGCATTTTTCATTCCCTGATGATTTCTGCTTCTGTGGGTTACATGTAAACTATGGCAAAGATAGCCATTAGAAATGTGAAAAAACATGCAGAACCAGTAAAAGTTTTTAGAAGCATTTGTAGTATGCAGTGATATTTCACAGAAATTCACTCTCTTTTCACCAAACATGCCTGTTCGCTACAGTTTGTTAACTCACAGACTAACGGTGAAACACAGGCAAGCACTTTAAGTAATTCTAGCTTTGGGGCATCACTCTTAAAACACCTGAAAGTGTCTGTCTATAGATGAAAGATCCTAGGAAGCAGAAAAAGGTATGCAAGAATCTTAGGAAGTCAATGGCAATGCACAGTTCCCATGAGAAGCCTTTCAGAGACTAAAGTAATTTGTAGCTCACCCCTAGGAAAGAAATGGGCACATGGTGCATGCAAGCACAGAGCTGCCCCATAGCTTGCCCAAAACGTTAGAGCAGGAAGCTAAGTGAGCAAGGGCTACTCTTTTAGAAGATACTGGGGACACTTGACACCCTTTCTACCTCTAAAGTTTAACCATTACACCATACATGATACCTGCAATGAAGAAAAAAATGTACCCAGTCTTTCCCATATGGAGAAGAATAAAGAACCTTAAAGGTAATTGAAATATATAATCATGTATTTTTGAAGTTCTGAATGTTTAAAACAGTAAAAGCAAGAAGAAAATCTGATTTTCCTACCCAGAAATTGGTCTGGCATCAAAGACTCAAGGTAATTAGATTATCCAAAATAAAAACCCCACCATAATGAACAATAGACAGAAAGCATTGGACTATTTACTTTTTTACTTATTTTATAGCACTTTATAGTATCTTATTTCCCCTTGATTTACATATATTTATAATCAACCAAGATTAGCTGACAATGAACACCAGCCTGGTTGGCAGTGCCAGCTAAACAAAAAAGATGTTTCCCATGAACTTCACTGATTTCCTATAAAGATCTGAGGGCTACGCAAGTTGCTGACCTTATTTATAAAGTCCTTATAATGATTTAGATTCCCTGCACCTTGGAGATTGTTTTCCCTTACTGTGGCAATTCAAGTTAACAGATTCTCCCGAGGTTTAAACCTCTGGAATGAGTTATGTGTTCCTTCTATAATGGCTTCAATTCTACTATTTTACTTAGTCTTTGAACCAAAAGATGAGTCTTGCAGTGTTTCTTAACTTGTTGTCTACAGCTACACCACAGTGCAAAATTTCAAAGTCAATAGTTGGTTCAGAAAGCTGGTTTGGTTTGATTGCCTTGTCCATATTCAAATCAATGAGACCATTTTGGGAGCAAGGTCACTGTGAATGCAGGTCCCTGCAACAACCTTTAGCTTGCAAAGTCCAGTCCTTCAGTATGGACTAACCATTATCATAGTGAACGACTATTATTATGTATTTCATATCTATAAATACGTTCAATAAAGTGATGATGCAGCAGGAAGATATATGTGTAGTACAAATTTAGTATAACTTTCAAAATACTAATGGCATTTCAACCATTTAATTCTCTTTGGCATATTGGAAAATTTTCTACGGTTCTGGCATTTATGAAAGAAATGCATTTTATAAATCTGTGATTCAAAATTTTAAATACATATGAATGACGCACCTCTACTCCAGGATTCAATTATGTGTTAATTAGTTATCAGTGGTTCTTGGTTGATACATATATTTTCAAAGGACATATTTTTTTCACTTGATCATGTTTATAAAATACTATGGGATTTTACAACAGTTTAAAATGTTTAATATAGTAGTGACTTTACAGAGTAGATTATTATTATGGGTTTTATCATAGAGAATCTGTACAGAGAAGACTCTTACAAGAATGGACATATGTGAACAAATTTTAGGGATGGCTTTTATCAGTTTTCCTTACAAGAGCTGTTTGAGAAGCAGCAGGCAGGACAAACACGATCTGGATTGTGAGGTGTTGTTTGACATGCAGAGGCTAACAACTCTCCCAAGGCAATTAATGATGTGAAGGGCATCTGTAACTTTTCAACTAATACATGCAAACACCTGTGAAAGGAGGATTCATATAATCTTGGTCAACAGTTTGATGGAAAAGGATGACAAGTGGTGTTCCTCAGTGGTCAGTGTTGATCAACATCATTGCCAGTGATACGGATCATAGGATTGAGTGCATGCTCATCAAGTTTGCCAGCAACACCAAGCTGTGTCGTGCAGTTGACATGCTGGAGGGAAGAGATGCTATCCAGAGAGACCTTAACAGGCTCAAGAGATGGGCCAGCACAAATTTCATTATGTTCAACAAGGCCAAGTGTGAGGTCCTGCACCTTGGTCAGGGCAATCCCAGGCACAGCTGCAGGCTGAGTGGAGAACAAACTGAGCAGTTCTGAGGAGAAGGACTTGGGGGCATTGGTTGGCGAGAAGCTCAACATGAGTTGGCAGTCTGTGCTCGGAGCCCAGGAAGCCAAGTTTGTCCTGAGCTGCGTCAAAAGGCCAGAAGGTCAAGGGAGGGAATTCTGCCCCTCTACTCTGCTCTCATGGTATCACACCTTTAGGACTGTGTCCAGCTCTGGGACTCACAACACAAGAGGAACATAAACCTGCTTAAGCTAGACTGGAGGAAGACCACAAAGATGATGAGAGGGCTGGATCACCTATGAAGAGGATGAGAAGGTTGGGATTGTTCAGCCTCAGGAAAACAAGGCTCCAAGTAGAATTTCCAGTATCTACAGGGAACCTACAAGAAAACTGAAGAGGAAAATTTTACAAGAGCATGTAGCAGTAAGACAAGGCATGATGGTTTTAAACTGAAAGAGGGTGGATTTCGATTAGATATTTGGAATAAATTCTTTACTGTGAGTTTGGTGAGGCTTGCCTAAAGAAGATGTTCTGCCCCATCCCTGGAAGTATTCAAGGCCAGGTGAGAGGGATTTTGAGCCACCTGGTCTAGTGGAAGGCATCCCTGCCAATGGCAGGAGGTTGGAACTAAATGATCTTTAAGGTCCTTTCCAACCCAAACCATTCTGTGATTATGATTTTATGATTCTGTGACAATGGCTTTCATTATGTCAGGTTGTAAACCTGTTGGTGCTCACCACAAAATCTGTAACCCATCACTGATTCAGTTCTTTTAGCTGAAAATGAATCTTACAGTATTTCCTTTCTGTCTCATTATTTATTCAGCTGAGGTTTTGGAACAAGCACTGAATGATGGATGACATCATGGAACATGATGGATGACGTCATGGAACATGATGGATGACTGATGGAACAAGCAGCTGACGAAGAACCAAATATTTCAGAGTAATTGACTTCACCCAAATAATAGCCTTTTGGATTAGGTGGGACTATAAGAGAAATCGAGCTCTTTCAGGCTTCTTCCCCCTTCTTGCCAGAGTATAGTCATCTCTAGCCTACCAAAATTCAAAGGTATTTGCTGTACTGTGTACGCCAATGCAGACGTTCTTTTGTTTGTTTCTTTCTTTTTTTTTTGTTTGTTTTAGTTTTAAGTATTAAAAGTGCACAGAGATGATCTGAGGTTGATTCTCTCCCTTGGGCTTCCCTTTGAGCCCAAACTGCACAACTGCAGAGGTTTTATAATTCCTCCAACCAAAAATACAACAAAAAAAGAGCTTTGTGAATGATGAAGATACAAAGCACGTGTCCTCCCTTTATTTCTTAGTCAGGGTCTCTCTCCTCTTCTTAAGAATCTTTAATTTATTTCTCAGGCTGCACCACATTGTGGTATTTAATGTTCAGGGTTTTTATGCTTTCTTTTTCATTAGAGAAGAAATTAATAATTGAGTCAGATATTTCTCTTGCATTCTTCTATTGCATCCTGGATATAAATATCTTATATAAAATCTCAGTTCCTAAATACTGTAGAGGTCTAAGAGCAACAGTGTTTTATTTGCCTGTTAGTACTATGCTTTTTAATAGCAAATGTATTCTTAAGAGAAAATATACTACCAAAATGTACTTTCTTCATTTTTTGATTAGGCCCACAGAAATACTCCTCACTGTGTTTCTGGTGTTTCTTTGTGCATTTCTTCGGCGATTCCATTAGTCTGCACACAAACACTCCTGTCATCTGACACTTGGTTCCCCAGCTGTGTATTCAGCTGACTGATAATTCACACTATAAATCTGAATCCTAACCGATTTCTTAAAAAAAATGGGCTTCGGGCAGTGTCTCTAACTGTTCCAGCTGTCTATTCCGCACAGGAATTTAACAGCTTTTGCAACTATCTTGAAAGATGGATGGTCATCATAACCTCCAGATTTTTCTGAAGTTTTGCCTAATCTACTGTACAGGAGATATGGCTCTTGAACTTAGAAACAAGGTTTTAGAAAAAAGATAGACTTCAGATTACTTTTCCTCCATGTGATACTACTGTGATAAAAAACCTGCAGCGAATTTCAGGATGGGATAAGACCCATCCAGGGCCAAACTTTACTGAAATATAATCAAATATCCAACTACATTAATCAGACGGCACCTGTAGAAAAGCAGATGAGGAAAATCTAAATCACAATGTCATTTTCTTCATGCAAATTGCCAAATAATATCCAATTGTTTCTGTGTGGGAAGATCATACAGGTTTGTGGCAACAGTGTGCAAATAAGCAAGGAAAGGAATGTGTTATTTAAATCATAAAACTGTATTTGCTGTTTCCTGGAAATCTGTGCTCAGAAGCATACAGCTTTCTGTAACTAACACAATGGCGAGTTTTGTTTCAGTGGCTGAAAAAAACTGCTAATACTGTCAAGCTTAGTTCTGGTGTACACTGTGAGAAAAAATGTGTACACTGTCACCACATATTAGTTTACATTGGCTATTTTATTGAGACCCGGACTCAGAATGACATGGGTAGTATGTGGAAAAATGACTAATTTTGCATACATTCAGTATGGTAATGTGACTAATGTAAAGATTTCAGCTGATATCCTCTATGACATGATAGTTTGAATTAAAAAAGAATGATTATGCCTTAAACCAGAGTAAAAATAGGCTTAAAGAAAAAAAAAATCAGAAAAAAAACCCAAACCATTTTCTAATTAAGAAAAGTTAATTCCTAAGTGATAAATACCAGTTAAGTGTGAATAGTTGAATAAATGCAAAGTGAATGGTTATCCTAAAATCTTTTCCTTTTTTTTTTTCTTGCCTTATCATAGGTAGTGGGATTGAGTGCACCCTTGGCAAATCTGCAGATGTCACCACACTAAGTGATGCAGTTGAAACACTGAATGGAAAGGATACTATCCAGAAGCACTTTGGCAGGATTGAGGAGTGGGCCTGTGTAAACCACAGAAAGTTCAACAAGACCAAGTGAAAGCTGTGCACCTGGGTCAGGTCAATCACCAGTATCAGTACAGGCTGAGTGATGGATGAATTGAGAGCAGCCTTCCAGAGAAGGGTTTGGGGACAACGGTGGATCAAAAATTGGATATGACCCAGCAATGTGCACTTGAAGCCCAGAAAGCCAGCTGTATCCTGGGCTGTATCAAAAGAAGCATGGACAGCTGGACAAGGGAGGTGATTCTGCCACTCTACTCCACTCTCGTGTAGTGCTGTGTCTAGGTCTGGGCCCCCCAACACAATACAGAAATTGATATTTTATAATGGTTCTAGAGGAGGGCGGGCCACTAAAATGATCAAAAGGCTGGAACACCTCTCCTATGAAGAAAGGCTGAGAAAGTTGGGGTTGTTAAGCCTGGAAAAGAGAAGGCTCTGGGGATACGTTTCATTACTCAAAAGAGGCTTATAAAAAAGATGGAGTCTTTTTACCAGAGCCTGTAATAATAGGAAACAGAGCCACAGTTTTAAACTAAAAAAGGTTGGATTTAACTTAGATATAAAGAATAAATTCTTTACAGTGAAGGTGGTGAGACACTAGAACAGATTGTCCAGAGAAGTTGTAAAAGTGCCGTCATCACTTTGAGCAACCTGATCTAGCAAAAGATGTCTTTGCACGTGGCAAGGGAGGTTAAATGAGATGAACTTTAATGGTCCCATCCAAGCCAAAGCATTCTGTGACTCTATGACCAGCACCTCTGCTTCTCAGCATACAGGCCGTCTCTGTGGGTCTTAAAAATCCAAGCACTGGACTCATCTAACCAGACATAACTGGACACCGAATTCTGGAAAAAATCCCAGTGTTTTCACAAAGAGCCTGTTGGAAGACTTCTGTTGGTTTTCTAATGCTCGCTGGTTCCGAAACACAAATGAAATATGTTCAAAACAATCCCCAGACTGCCTCAAAGATAAAAGTCCTATCTGGAAAAAAAAAAAAAGTTTCGCATAAGGATTCCAAATATAATTACTTATCATGTAACTTCTGTAGATACTATATATATAATTTGAGCTTCTTTTCTAGATAGTCCTTAAATAATCCTTTCATTTCAGAACATTTGGGTCACAGACTGACCCCACTATTGACCTTTTCTATGACAGCGCTTAGATTTGTAATATAGAAATATCTTGTAGCAGATCCTGTCAAGAACTGTTGAGAGTGACATTATGCAGTCCCACATAAATTTATAATTTAAATGAGTAAGGCACCTAAAAAGTGAAATAAAAAACAAAGTACATAGAGCCAAAGCAATTTCCTGACCAACATAGCATTCAACGTTAATCAAATCAGGGTGAAAAATAGGCTTTCATAACACTAAAATTCATGTATCGTGTACACCAGTCTTTTCCTTCTCATTCACTTGCAACGTACTGCTGTAAACAGTGAGATTTAAATCTTGTAGGAAATAAAGTGTTTGATAGTTCAAGAATATGAGTTCCAAGTTTTTTGGAGTGAGGTACTATCTTGTACTGGGCCTAATTAAAGGACTGCACTTAAAAGATCAAGAGGTGGTCTAAAGCAATACATTATTTGACTATGTAACTGAATGATAATAATTCAGTAATATTATTAAACCAAACTTCAAGGACATGAAAAATATGGTCTGTGACTATAAAGAAAAAATACTGCAAAATTAGTAAATAGAATTACTTAGTATAGATTTTTTATTGCACCTTTTTTTCTGCATTTTCTAATTTTTTCCTTATTTTTTCTAATTCTTTCCTTACTGCTTCTGACTACAAGTTTTCCAAATGATATTATAACTATTCAATTCTTTGCTAATAAATAAAAAAAATCTATGTTTTTAAGTATCCAGTAGAGTGGAAATGATGCCAGGACTGCAGCACTTCAAGAAACTGTGGCTGTTAGAAATGTAGTAGATCTGCAGTATGATCTATCTCAGGTCTACTTCATCACTAAACATGGGTAAAGAATTCTGCCAAAGAAGATTTATTTTGCTGTTTAATCTGTCATAATTCCTCAGCACATTCAGTGGAACATAATCAAAAGTGTGAAAATTGCAAGAGACATAGAAACTGCAATTAAAATAACAGTATATTAAGTCTAGAATCATGATCTCAAAAAATATAATAGCAGGAAAGTGCATAACACAGCTCTGGCATAAATTTTGGATGATGTTGTTGTTGTTGCTAAATGCGCTATATCTTCAGTATTTGTTCACACTTTTGACTACTTGATTAACCATTCCATGCATTATCTAAACCAACATAACTCTGATTGAAACAGTAGCTTATAATGCACATTTGATTACATTCAGTGACACAAAGGATTGTTGCAGTAATAAAAGGAGGTAAACTTTTATCCATTAAAGCACAGGCTTCATATTGACACCATGTTTTTATAGTATTTAACTTTGTTTTCACTGATTGGATGGGTATGTTAATCAGGTAATGCTGATTTCACTGAGAATTAAAAAAGCGAGATTCAGCATAGAAATAAATCTGCTAAAATTTCTTCATTGTTATGTTTATTTATAGTCTAAATATACTTTGTACTTTAAAATTTGCTTAAAGGCTCTCATTTTTAAAATGTAAAAGGTTTTACAGAATATTGCTTTTTTAACTTCTAGTCCTCCTATGAGTCCAATTACTAAGAACTACAAGACATTTAGATCAATAACTGTAGCTGAATCCTAGAAAAAAAAGAAATTAACCTGCCATTTTTGAAGACAAAGCTGGTATTTTTAGCAGTTTTAAGACAACATCTCATCCCAAAACAGGTATGCATGGACATCAGCAGCATGGGCATATATATAACTCAGAGCATATACTCCAACACTCTGAAGTACACATTGCCTCTGAAGCCATTACATTTGTTTCAAAAGGGCATTACAGCAACTAAAATACTGATTTCTAATTAGAATCATAGAATCATAGAATAGTTAGGGTTGGAAAGGACCTCAAGATCATCTAGTTTCAACCCCCCTGCCATGTGCAGGTTCACCTCACACTAAAACATGCCACCCAAGGCTTTATCTAATCTGGCATTGAACACTGCCAGGGATGGAACATTCATAACCTCCCTGGGCAACGCATTCCAGTGCCTCACCACCCTAACAGGAAAGAATTTCCTCCTTATATCCAATCTAAACTTCCCCTGTTGAAGTTTTAACCCGTTACCCCTTGTCCTGTCACTACAGCCCCCTTGTCAACATGGCTTCACCAAGGGGAAGTCATGCTTCATCAATCTCATAGCTTTTTATGAGGAAATAACACGGTGGATGGATGATGGCAGAGTGGTGGATGTGGTCTACCTTGACTTCAGCAAAGCGTTTGACACAGTCTCCCACAGCATTCTTGCAGCTAAATTGAGGAAGTGTGGTCTGGATGATGGGGTAGTGAGGTGGACTGTGAACTGGCTGAAGGAGAGAAGCCAGAGAGTTGTAGTCTATGGGGCGGAGTCTAGTTGGAGGCCTGTATCTAGTGGAGTGCCTCAAGGGTCAGTACTGGGACCAGTATTATTTAATATATTCATCAACGATTTAGATGAGGGAATTAAGTGTACTATCAGCAAGTTTGCTGATGACACTAAGCTGGGAGGAGTGGCCGACACGCCAGAAGGCTGTGCTGCCATCCAGCGAGACCTGGACAGGCTGGAGAGCTGGGCAGGGAATAACTTGATGAAATATAACAAGGGAAAGTGCAGAGTCCTGCATCTGGGCAGGAACAACCCCAGGTTCCAGTATAGGTTGGGGAACGACCTGTTAGAGAGCAGTGTAGGGGAGAGGGACCTGGGGGTCCTGGTGGACGACAGGGTGACCATGAGCCGACACTGTGCCCTTGTGGCCAAGAAGGCCAATGGCATCCTGGGGTGTATTAGAAGGGGGGTGGTTAGTAGGTCGAGAGAGGTCCTCCTTCCCCTCTACTCAGCCCTGGTGAGACCTCATCTGGAATATTGTGTCCAGTTCTGGGCCCCTCAGTTTAAGAAGGACAGGGACCTGCTGGAGAGAGTCCAGCGCAGGGCAACTAAGATGATTAAGGGAGTGGAGCATCTCCCTTATGAGAAAAGACTGAGGGAGCTGTGTCTCTACAGTTTGGAGAAGAGGAGATTGAGGGGTGACCTTATTAGTGTATATAAATATATAAAGGGGGAGTGTCACGAGGATGGAGCCAGGCTCTTCTCAGTGGCAAACAATGATAGGACAAGGGGTAATGGGTACAAACTGGAACACAAGAGGTTCCACTTAAACTTGAGAAGAAACTTCTTCTCAGTGAGGGTGACAGAACACTGGAACAGGCTGCCCAGGGAGGTTGTAGAGTCTCCTTCTCTGGAGACATTCAAAACCCGCCTGGACACGTTCCTGTGTAACCTTATCTAGGTGTTCCTGCTCCGGCAGGGGGATTGGACTAGATGATCTTTTGAGGTCCCTTCCAATCTCTAACATACTGTGATACTGTGATACTGTAATGAATAGCCCATCCCCAGCATCCCTATAGCCCTCCCTTCAGATAACTGGAAGGCTGCTAAGAGGTCTCCATGCAACCTTCTCCAGGCTGAACAGCCCCAACTTTCTCAGCCTATCTTCATATGGGAGGTGCTCCAGTACCCTGATCATCCTCATGGCCCTCCTCTGGACTTGTTTCAACAGTTCCATATCCTTTTTATGTTGAGGACACCAGATCTGCACACAATACTCCAAGTGAGGTCCCACAAAAGCAGAGTAGAGAGGCAGGATCACCTCCTTCGACCTGCTGGTCATCCTCCTTTTGATGCAGCCCAGGATAGAGCTGGCTTTCTGGGCTGTGAGCGCACACTGTCGGCTCATGTTCATTTTCTCATCGACCAGCACCCCCAAGTCCTTCTCTGCAGGGCTGCTCTGAATCTCTTCTCTGCCCAACCTGTAGCTGTGCCTGGGATTGCTCCAACCCAGCTGTAGGACCTTGCACTTGGCATGGTTAAACTTCATGAAGTTAGCATCAGCCCACCTCACAAGCGTGTCAAGGTCCCTCTGGATGGCATTCCTTCCCTCCAGCATTATCAACTGAACCACACAGCTTGGTGTCATCGGCAAACTTGCTGAGGGCGCACTCAATCCCACTGTCCATGTCAGTGATAAAGATGTTGAGCAAGACTGCTCCCAATACCAGTCCCAGAGGGACACCACTTGTTACTGGTCTCCAGCTGGACATTGATCCATTGACCACAACCCTTTGCATGTGGCCATCCAGCCAGCTCTTTATCCACTGAGTGGTCCTCCTATCAAATTGATGTCTCTCAATGGGACAGGAATTCAGGTAAGTAATCATGGAAAATAAAAACTTTCACTTGTTTGAATTCATCTGAAATCTGAAAAATGTTACTATCAAAATGCTCATGGAGACTTTCATTACCATGATACAATAAGGAAAAAAAATTAGGGAACGCTCTCAGAAATACGGTATGGGAATTCCCTGTAAAAGTGTTCACATTGCTAGACCACAACAGTCACTGAAAAATCACTGTTTTTTTTTATTTAAGTGAAAGAACATAGTTAAAAAAAAAACACCACCAAACAGTCATTGTTTTGTTGTTGGAAAGAAACTGGTGTTCACACCTCTTGAGATTTTGTCACAAATCCTGTGATATTTCATATTGGTTTGAAATGTTTCTTGACATTTAAACCAATCACGAGATTTCTAGGGATTTAGCTTTTGGGTTTTGCACACCTGTGGATTGCTGTGCTAGCTTATTATTTTTTCCTCAGCATCAGAACAGTACAGTCACTTCCCATTGCACAAAACTCTTCATAAATCTTACATATGCTATTCTAAACTGAGACCCTAGCATTCCAGCATCACTCACTCATACATAATTTACTTTACTTTCACATGCTCTCAGAACCAAGGTTTCACCTGTTTTTACTCATATAAAAAGGAGATTGTCATTTAGCTTTGGTTGTGGCCACTGATGACTTTCAAATTTACTGTAGTCCTACAACATACGGGTGGTATTTAATTCAGAAGGAATACTTTCAGTCTACACTTGCCCTTCAAATGTGAAACACTGGGGATGGATGGAAGACTCTGAATGAACAAGTCATTTGACAAATGTTCTGCTTATTCCTGTCTGAGGATATTTTATAAGCAGGTTGAAATTTTCTCATACACATTAGTCATTCAAAATTGCTGCCTATTTTGTGCAAACACACTGCAGTCTGTCAATTGTCCTTCTAACTATACAAAATTAGAGCCACTCTGGATATTCCTGACAGGAGACAGAGCTCGCACATTACTCCTTTTGCTCCTTAGCTTTTAACCGCAGCTTTTAGAACCCAGATTTCCCCCTACAGAGGTGCCTTAGTAAAAGCAAAATTAGTTTTCCATGAAAATCTCCTAAGATTCAATGTTCCTGCAAAAAACTATGATCAATAAAACAATTCACTAGAATATCCACAAGCTTAAGCACAGAAAGAGGAAAAGCAGGAGGAGTAAACTACTGTGAACATATAGACTTCTTTTGCATATAAGAACACAAGTCTTTATTCAGCAGACATTCTGCAGGGAGCTTAAACTGTAAGTGCTTGATTCATCCCATGGAGCCCTTTCAGCATATTTAAATCCTTCAAGAAAAAAATGTGATATTTTTAAGTTTTGATGTACGTGGAAGAATACCACCCATCACAGGTAAACTAAAACCACCATGTTAGAATTAACAAAGAATTATTGTAAATGACTAGACCATCACTGAACTGCAGTTAGTTTCTCTAACTGCTGTTAAGATATTATCCTATTGAGTGGAAGAATTAATCCCACCTAGATTTAGCTAACTACAAATTGCCATCCAGATCAAGATCGTCATTTTATCCTCTGTGTAGTCAGCAGACAGAACTCAGGTGCTCCCCGGAGGACCCTAATTGTAGTTGACCAGGAAGACAGCTTACACAAGTAGCTTGTACTCCAGACCAAACAGATGGTGAAAAAAGTTTGTGAAATTTAGAAGAGATGGATCAAAACAATCATGAACAATTCTCTAATGTTCTTACATAATGAACTTCTGTTGGGCAATAAAATCCACAAACAATTGGTCTATGCACTGTGATACTTTGAAGCAATCTGAACAGAAACCATATTAATGGCTCTATGCAGAAATGATGAAAGTGTCAGTATAATTTATAATCTCAATAGTCTGGACAAATAATAATAGACAAATCGGGATTTGTCTATTAAAAAAAGGGTTTATAGGACTCAAATATGTTTAAAATGTTGGGAATTTGGCCTTTCTCACAAAGTCTTTTTCAGGATCACACAAATCTCCAAGCGGAATAGTTATGGCTTCGATGTGAGGCAAAAGTTTTTAGGTTTTTTTCTAACGTAAAGGGCTCCCTACAAATTAAAAGCTTGACCAACTGAAGAGTGTATCACCTGGACTCACTTGATCAACAGTACAAAATAATAACATAATATGCCACATTTCTTCTTATATCAAAAGAAATCAGATTCCAAAGAGTATTTCCAAGAAAAATGCATCATTCAGAAAACAAAGACGGAGCCCAAAAGTGAAGAAAACTGAATCTCATTTCTCTTTCAATCCATTGAGTAACCTTCAAAAAAAAATGCTATATCTCTGTTTTCATCTTGACCACTTATATCATAAGCTCTTTGGTATAAGATCTAGTTTTAGCTGGTAATTGCATTATGCTTAGCAGAAGGAGATGCCTAGAGGAACGTAAAGGTTAATAATAACTAAAAAAAAGATCTATTTAGTGTATAAAACAGAAGTAGGCCACTGAGTATTGTTTAGCTTCTAATTACAAAACAAAATATCAGTGAAAGTTCTATTAACCACATGCATATGTCATAAGCAAAGAAACCGAGCTGAGAATTTTCCTAACTTCCTCCAGAACGAGAGCTGAAATTGCTGACATGGCGTACAGGTGAACATCTGCACATAACATCCACTGGTGATTTTCTCTCTACTAAACTGCCTCGTTTACTTGATAACAAATTTTATTAGCTTTTATTATTGCACCAATTATCATTTTCCCATTGAAAAGAACGGGAGGGTTATCTGATTCGCAACCTAAGGAAACTTAAAACGGCGAAGCGAACAGATTCACCACCTGTGTGGCCCTTGAACCACAAAATAACGATGGATCCAACAATAAGATTAGAAAGTTTAAATGCCTTCTATATCAAGTAGTTCAACTGCATGGAAGATCAGGACTGTTCCCTAAAGTATACTCACTAATGCTTTGTCCAGTTAAGTTTTAAATATCCCTCATAAATGTGCGTAGTGCGCACAAAATTTCCCTGTATTATAATATTCCTGCAGGGACTGGCCAAAGATCCAAACATCCTGACTCAGTGTCTGTACCACCTAGGAAGAAATTTATGAAATATATTGGTCCTGCTGCTTTCCGGTTGTTTGAGCATTAGGGAAATATGAAACTAAGTCAATTGGATGCTGTAAGTCTTCTTTTCCTGTTGACTCTGGCACAAAAGTACATATTTTGGAGCTGAAAAACTGAAAGGTTCTCCCTGCACCCACAAGTGAGTTAAATTTCATAACAGAGCATCAGTCAGTAGGCGAAAAAAAATATATCCCTTAACTGAAAATATTGGATGAATTTTATCCCTTAACTGAAAATATTGGATGAATTTTACAGAGTGAGATGACACAGAATGGTCTCATCATTCTTTCGTTCTGTGAATCCGTGAAGGAAAATGAGAAGAAAATCAGAATAGCCATGTTTACTTGGAGTCCATGAACAAGAAACTGTATTTGATCATTTGGACAAAATAAAAATAAAATGTAACAAAAGACCATTTAATTTGAGGTTTTTTTCCTCTGACTAATACATTACACTAGCTTATTGTGTTTCTGCAGCTTGTCTTCTTTCAAATACAACTGAAGAAGGAATCTTAATTACAACAGGATAGAATAAAATATTATATATACTACGTAATAGAATATAATAGTTCTTAATCTATGGAATACATATTACCTCAAAGTATCATTCACCAGTTCAGGTCCAGAAGCTGACACTGGCACCAGGAGTATTACTTACTATTGTCTATGATGGAGGTACTTAGAAAATACTGTTAGGTAATACACTATATATATATATATATATATATATATATACATATTAACAAAATTCCATTGTTATAAATTTTATTAATTCAAATACTTAACAGATGCTATTCAGAAATTATCAAAAGTGGGAAATATTCAGTTAGGAGCTGGTGCCCAGATGAAGTCTAGATGGGAGGAACAATATTTGGCAATATTATTTTCTTTGCAAATCAAATGAAAAATGGAGGAACGCCTGACAAGTGTTTCTTTCCAGAACAAAGATCCTGGACAGAAAATTTCTTATATGTATGCCAGCACAATACTACTAGATTTCTAAAACCAGTCAGGCTATCATCCATGTTCTTAAGAGGAAACTCCTGAAGTGATTGCAACTTGAATATAACACAATGACCACCTCCTTATATGCAGCCTTCTCCTGGTTTGCAGCCCTGGAGCAGCTTTCTATTGGTCAGCAGTGTGTGGTATATCAGATTGCAGCAATTGTTACTCAGGAAGTAAGCCTAAGGAGCTGGAAAGATCTGGCTCCAAGAGGAAAGTTTGCCTTCCCTTCTTGGGGCTCTGCCAGTGACCTCATAGCTTCAGCATTCATTTATCACTACACTGATGTCTGTGTGCAACACCACACTTGAGGAAAGAAATTATGCAGCTACTTGTACCCTCTGTACCAGTTCCAAGCTATCATTCGCTTAGTCCATAGAAAGGATACTATTGTTGTCATCTGCATCACTTTGGTTTTCCTTTCATACTGGAAGATCTTAGGCAATCTGCAGCAGTGTTCCCTGCACCAGAGACCTTTGTCTTTCCCTCTAGTCCTTTCTCAGGAGCTCTGCTCTTCTCATCTTATACCCTTCAGCCTCCTATCTGAAGAACTGTTCAGTCAAATTATTGGTCAGTTAGCACCTCAACTCACACGTTCAAGCATTCATGTAACTTGTACCCATAGTTATCTACCAGATGGCTTTAGTTTTCATAACATAGATCTTTCCCAAAGTCTGACTCTTCTAATGAGCCCTTTGAGCAGACATGGAAACACAAATTCCAATGAAGGTCATGTGAAAGAAACTCTCACTTCTGTCCTATTACTGTATTTCAAGACAGGAGTTGCAAATCTGAAAAAAAAAAAACAACCCAACAACAAAAACCAAAGAAACAAAATAACTACCCCTTTAAGTACACTGAGAAATTTAAAATTACAAAGTTCCTCACTATTTCAATTGCAAGCATGGGTGTTTGTTCGACATTTTTATGGCACAACTCTTAAGTTTCATACATACATAATTTCTCAGGGGCAGGAAAGTTGTTGTTTTTCACAGGATCATCATAGAATGGTTTGGGTTAGAAGGGACCTTAAACATCATCTGGTTCCAACCCCTTCCCTGGGCAGAGACACCTTCAGTTGACCAGGTTGCTTAAAGCCCCATCCAGCCTAACCTTTAACACTTCCAGGGATGGGGCAGCCACAGTTTCTGAGGGCAACCTGTTCCAGTGTCTCATCACTCTCATAGTGGAGAATTTCTTCCTTATATCTAATCTAAATCCACCCTCTTTCAGTTTAAAACTACTTCCCCTTATCCTGTCACTACAGTTCAATTATTTGAATAAATCATCACTTGGCTGATGATCAAACTGCATCACAGCATATTAAACATATTTCAACTATGTAAACAGTTAATTGACATGTGGCTCAGTTATTAGTTATAAAATTATTTCTGTGGCACAATTTAATCAAATCTGTATGAATATGTGATTTTGGTAAGGCAGAACAAAGATCATATAATCACAGAATCACAGAATCAACTAGGTTAGATCATCAAGTCCAACCTTCACCCCAGACTGCCAAGATCACCACTAAACCAAATCACTGAGGGCTCATCTACACAGTTTTTGAACACTTCCAGGAACAGTGATTCCACCACTTCCCTGGGAAGCCTGTTCCAATACCTGATCACCTCTTTGATGAATAAATTTTTCCTACAATCCAGTCTAAACCTCTCCTAGTACAGCTTGAAGCCATTATGCATAGCTTCCTGAAGCAAAATTCAGACCCTGTGAAGACTGAAAATCACATGAAATGACATAAAATATTTTTCACAAAAAAAAAAAATTACTTTAACTGCCTTGATCTAGATAACAAAATAAACTTGTTTTCATTACTCATAGGTTTTGTTTTAGAAATAAAAAGCGTGGTGATAAAATTACTAGTGAATTAATAAATTGTGAATTATTCAACTAGCTGCACGTAAGTTTTGGATTTGGCTCTGAATGTGTGTTTAAAATACCTCTTTTCAGTGGGTTGGAGACATTGGCAAGCACAATGGTGGTTGACCTGTCAACTATTGTTTGCTGCAGTATGATACTTTCACAGTATGATATAGGTCAGTATTTAAAGAAGCAACGCTTGAAGTTGGCCACTTTTAGTAGCTTAAGTATATATGATTATGAGATTAACATAAGATTAGTATGTTTTTAGAAACTGGATGGTTTTTATAGCATGTTTCTGTCAGATTGAGCAAGAGACAGAAATGCTATGCTATCAGGGATCCTTACAACCCAGTTTAACTGAGCTCTCTCCTAATGTCATAGCTAGCTCACTACAATGACTAACAGGGAAACATGAAAAGAAAAATCACTTTTCCTCTCTGGCAAATCTCTGATTCCTGACATTCCTTTGCTTTTAGGAATACTGATATGACAGTGAGACAGCCACTCAGTGTTAGCATTGGGCCATACTATGCTTTCAGATACAGTTGCTGAGATACAATTTATTTCAAATAAATATGTGCAAAGCTTGAAATAACTTTTTATTGCTTAAGAAGCTACCTTAGGCAACTCATTAAATGTCAGTAAACTCTTTAGAACATGAGATAATTGCATTGTAAACTCATTGGAGCAAAAGCCTCTCATGTGAACACACACTTGGACCAACCAAGTAGGGAAAAATAATGAGTATTAAGATTAAGTAATAACAACAACAATAACAATAATGATAATCATCATCATCATCATGTAAAGACAAAAGAAAGGACCTCCAGAAAGATATGAAGATGTGCAGATAATCACTATTAGAAAGTTGGAAAATTAATGAAAAATCATTGAATATTTATTTAGTTTAGATTTAAGATCTTAAACTGCATCTGAGTTTTCCAATAATATTGAGATCCAAACAAAGAACCCTTCAGTGTAACATAATAACACATGCATAAATTTGCTTCAGCATTTATCAACAATAAAATGTCAAAGAGGAGATAGTAATCTCACTAATACAAAACTTTTATATATTAATAAAGAAAGCTCTTTCAGAAGCAGACCCTCTCCTCTTTCTTCAAATTGTGTGATAAAGGCATTCCCCAAAAATATTTAAGGGACCATTTCCTCTACTTTTTCAAGGAGAAAGCAGAAAACTAGTTGTAGACTTCTCCAAAGAATGTCTTGTTCAATCATTCACGGAAATGAACAGGGAAAGTAATTTTGACTGGGACACCCCTTGGTTTCTCACCCTGGAGTTCAGATGAAGTGACTGAAGTCTTCACCCAGCAAATACATCTCCTTATCACATGGCAAGAAGCCCTCCTCAGAGCAAATCTGTAGTAAATATCCAATAACAAAGATCACTGCCACAGGCAGACAGAAGGACTCAGCCATATGGACACACTGATGATTAGAAACTTCCTAATAGGGATGAAGTTATGAGTAGAATAGAGACTGCAGCATGCCAGTAGCTCTTCTAAGGTCAACATGTTTCCAGACTGGCAGTTAACATGGCAATGTTTTTGTTAAGTCAACATCTGATGAGAATCTTGCTTTTTCTCTTATTTATTCACTGAAGGGACAGTTATAACCATGGTTTTGGAAACCTCTGTTTTGTAGAGACGTTTACTTGCTTTTTTTTCAGAAAGCTTTTCTAAACAAGACCTTTTGCAACACAGAGGTGCTTTAAGACTCTTTGGTTATGGAGAGGTAATATCTTGTATATGATGAACAGTAGGAAAGGTCCACTGGGGACTATGACTTGAACAGCTTAGTAGAATAAAACATACACATATTTACCTTCTTTAGCCCTTTTCCACAGCTACAGTAGTACTGAATGGTAATATCATTTTGATATTGAACATTAAAATATTTTGCCCATATACTGTTTTTTACTGTTGTCTCCATACTGTTCCAACCCAGCCCATGGTCAGGAAATTAATAGCTTTCAGAGAAAATGACACTATTCTTTGCCATTTGCAAGGACTTCTCCCTGTTAGCTATAAACTGGACAAACCTTAAATGTTTCCCAAAGTTGTTGATAAGCACCCAAAACCTCTGAATGGCTTGTATTTGCAAAGCTAGGAGGGAAATCTTGTAAAAAGTCTTTCCTGTAATTTCAGACAATTCCTGTTTAAGGTCAAGCCAGAAATTCTTCATAAATAATTTCTCTCAGGGTACAGAGGTATTTCCTTTTCAAGCTCTGGCTAGGACCCAAAGTGCAAAAACATGAGGTAAAAAAAAAAATAAAAAAAAAATAATTTGAAAGTTAACCAGATCCTTTCTGTCTCAGAAATGCTTCCACTCATACTTGCACTACAATCTGGTAAACACTTAGTAAAATGTGATATCAACCTATCATAATAAGTTCTCCATCTTGACACCCCCATAGGTAAGGTGCCATCTGACCTTCATTTCTGCAGGTGAAGCACTTTCTTAAAAACTGAATAATACTTTTTCACTTCAGTCCATATTTGCAAACAATTGCCCTGGCTGTGCAGTGGGTGGAATTTCTTACCAACTAGTGTGACAGCTATCTCTACGTTTTCCTCACGGCTCCAAATACCAACACAACATCAGTGGATAAAAGAATATAAAAGATCTGAAAGCAGACATACTTTTCATCTAATATTTGTTCTCACTTTGTGATTACTTTCATTAATTTCTTTTATAAACCTC
The DNA here is from genome assembly GCF_033783945.1 of Neopsephotus bourkii. NCBI lineage: Eukaryota > Metazoa > Chordata > Aves > Psittaciformes > Psittacidae > Neopsephotus > Neopsephotus bourkii. The sequence goes on along the minus strand of NW_026901837.1, from coordinate 4,984,126 downwards.
TTGACATTACTTTATCTTTTTTCAGTGTGGCACTGAATGCATGCACCCTCTTCATTTTATTTACCATAAAATAATAATCAGAGGCAGATGGGCCATCTGGAACAAATGTTGAGTTCTCTAACATGAGCCCAAGGAATCTGAGCTCTGAAATATACTTTGACTACAGTTCTGGTTTGGATTTCAGGTAAATAATTTAAAATAAGAAAACTGTGCCAACATAAATCAATTTCATGTGTTATTTTTGTGTTTAATGCAACAGCAAGTGCCTCATTCCTGAGTGACATGATGAGACCACATCATAGCAAGGGCAGAAATACCCCCCAGTAAGGCTTTGGTTTGGTTTCCTGATTCCTTTCAAAAAGAACCTTGCCAAAAGGCTGATGTATGGTTAAATCAGAACCCATCAGATACCTCATAGTGGGTTAAGTATTGTGATTTGCAAGTCTTCTTCTGTTTCTAGTTATGGCAGGAGAGAAATTGAATGTATGAATTCAAGGTAAAATCTCTGTCTCCATTTTTGTCACCAAAAGTTTACTCTTATGGCCCCAAAGTCACCTTAATTGAGGTTCAGTATTATATTTCACTTCATGATTATTTGATTGATTGTATACTCACAGACAGTTAAAAACTCCAAAGCAATATCTACTCCACATTGTATCAAGGCCCATTCTCCAGGCTTGATTGTGTGGGGGTTGGCCCATATCCATGTTTTTAAAGTCTCCCACCTTCCAAGATACATCCAGATTATTTGCTAGGAATGGCCCATGTTCTATGCTAACCTCTGAACTCTCCCTAGGACATCCCTGGGAGACCAACAGTTGGTTTAAGTGAAATAGTATAGTAATTAGATAGCATAGAATTTTCTCTGAATTTATTAATGTAGATGTAGACTAGAAATCCTGTCATCCAGCTGGATCTTTTCCTCACTGAAAAGAAGATAATTTCTCACTTAATACCCACAGAAGGCACATTTCTTCTGTTAGTGGTTCTACCAATATCGATAAGATACATGCGACTTTCACTGCAACTCTCTTCTGTAAATGCAGGTCTTCTGCTTTTGGCAAGTAGTAATGCCCTTGAACTGAGCTCTATATATAGCTTCTTCCCCTCACATTCAGTGGGTAACACATCAGCAGCACTTACACACAGAGAGAAAGTGTAGAAAATCCATCATACATCTGCAAAATTCTGTGCAAGAGAAGTTTTTGCATTGAAGGATCATATGCTGAAAAATAAGCAGTATGAAAAATAATCACAGTGTACATTGATTTAAGCATATATTCAGATAACAAAAAGCAAACAAAAAGTACGACTTGAAACTTTGTCAGGTACAGATATTAAGACATAAACCACGATTTTCAGCTCAAAGAAAACCTCCAGTTACCTAGCTAGATTAGGATAAACACACTTCCTGAAGACTATGTGAATCTATTCAGAGTGTTGAAATTCCTAAGTGAAGCAATTTTCACATGTTCTTTTACTGAGAGATCTCCTTTCTCAGTAACCTCCCAAAAATAGCTTTTCTGAACTTCCACTTCTGAAATTAAGGAAATTAAAATGCAGACTAGGAAATTAAAATGCAGACAAACATTCATTAGTAGAAAAGTTGCTTAAAATAAACTAGATTCTGCTAAACTTTTAACTGGAGTTGAAGCTACTTTGAGGGCATTTCAGATCAGCTCCTGTAGTATCTGAATGCTTTGCCAACAGTGAAAGTAATGTTATCTGGTGGAGTACTAGAGACTGTCATGTCATCCCTATACACTCAGAAAATAAAACAGGTTTATGTTCTGGATATTTTTTAATTCCTTTCTTGGTCTGAAAATTATTCTCAGTTGATGACTTTAAGGACTGCAACAAACACCTTCAATAAGAGTGAAGCATTTAAATATAATAAAAAAATACATTTAGATTTTGCAGTCTACCCATTAGACAGTTCATTCAGTCTGATTTTTAGAAACAGTAGGATAAAACTTTATGCCAAAAGGCTGTGAGCATTAAAATGTATTCTACAAGTCTTGATACGGCTACATTGTGGAAATTAGCTGCCTCCTTGGGCTATTACATCTGAGCTCCACTTGTACTGCACATCGCAGCTCTGGGATTTGTTTTTCCTAAATTAACTGGAAAGACAACAACACTTAAAAGTTGTGGAAAAGAAAGCCAGAAATTACTGGGTGACTGAGAGGGAGAGAGGGAGGAGTGAGGAATTTATCAGATTGATCTTAGACTTCTACTTTAGGATGAAACTACTCACTCTAGGAGCTCCCTTCTCTCTACATATTAAGCAGCCTGCAGAGAACACTTCAGATTGAGTCTACATTTTTGTTGCCCAATATTGACCAAGATTAATCCCACTTTAAATTGGTAATGAAGATAAACATACATATATGTGTTTGTGAGGGCACATGTCCATTTGCATATGTGTCTTCCTGCTCTTTCTTTGGTTCCTTGGGTCAGTATTTTTCCTTCACGGGTGCCATTTTGCACCACTATTTCTATTTTTTTAATAGTGAAGAACTCGTGTTTGTCATTAAGAGCTCACCGCTGATGGAAAAGTATGGCAAGCATAGTTTTCCTTATAGGTAGATTAGGCAAATATGATATATGCTGAATAACTTTTGTCACTGCTGAAAAAGATACCAGCATTACAGACTGTTGGTCTGAGAAACCCACTTTTCAAATAATCTACATATTTTCTTTCCCTGGTGTATGCAAACCATGGGTTGTAACCTTTCCTGCCAATGCAGAGGCGGAAGTGGGCAGCGAATGCCTTGCACCAATCATGCAACAGGCGCTCTCTATTTCATTTATCCTCCCAGGAAAGTCAACCAACTTATTCTTATATCCCATTCTGCTGAAAAACTGCAAAACACTCTAGCACAAGGAGAAACCAGCATATATGATGTCTTCAGCAGCCAGACAGCAAAAAGAAATTGAGTGGGAGACACAATAGCTATGCCTGTGTTTCTGGATTTAATCCACATTTCTGGATTTAAATTTTCTGTTTTCAGTGGCTTGTTTGACATTTTTATTAAAGGTCAAAATATTTTGTGGGAAGCAGATATTAATTATAAGCAAAATATTTATTTGTAAAAAAATATGTCTAATTAAGGATTTTTGTCAGCTCCCAGAATATACTAAAGTTTGTGTCTGCTGCTCCACCAGTCCCCATCACATGTTAGAGAACTTAAAAAAGCAACACTCCTACATGAAATTTCACAGTGAAGAAAAGCCCTGAAGCTTCCTTTAAAAAGCCTTTTCTACCTTCATATTTCTGAGAAATATAATTTGGAACCATTCCTGCACATCCAAAGCTCAGAATACTGCAAAGCCATCAGCAGTAGCTAAATATTACCGAAAAGAAACAGCAAATAAAAAACTGAAAATATGCCAGCCTTCTGTGTCAGATTTTTAATGTCAAACTGATTTCTTTAGCTGCTATTAATTTCTTTTCTACTATGGCAGAAAAAAAAATAAAAGCTAGAGAATTAAAACAAATTTTATCTATTCTTAGATAAAACAAAATGTGGCTTTTGTCATGTGGATTTTTTCTTAAGAAAAAAATATTCTAACAGCGCATTTTGAGGGGGAGGAAAAATACAAAAGAAATGCAGGTATTAGGCAAACTGTAGTACCTTCACTGCAACAGAAATGTGAAGGGTGGTTATTGAACAAGCACACCTTAGCATTACACTGACTAATTTTGGTTTTGGTCTTCTGCTGACAGTTTCTTATACCAGTGTTCATAAAAGCAGTCTTCAAAGTGGTGTGGCTCTTTCTGGCTTCCATGCTCTCACTTTGTTGGAAATGCAGTCAATTGAACATGCAAGGCCAAATATTTCTCGTGAGAAAATGCTCTTTGGCAGCTACTCAATCTCCAATATCTTCACAGAATTTAGCTCTAGAGATTTTAAACCTATCTTAGTTTTTGTTTTGGTCAGGGCGGGTTTGGGTTTTTTTTTTCCAATTAGTAACAAGGTGAAGTTTTCATATCATTTTTATTCTGAAAGTTTCCATTTAGAAACACAGCATTTTGCAACTATTGAAATAACTGAGGCAACAGTGGTTTACCCAAGATGACTGCAATTAAAAAAAAAAAAAATAGTCAAAGTATCTATTGTGATTCATAATGGAAATTTTGAACTCTTGTAAAGCTACCTGGGACACAAAGGTCTCCTACCCAGCAGGACTTCCAGGTATCAATCCAGTCAACCTTTGAGTTACCTGCTGGCCAGGTATATTATTTTCTTACATTCAGAGAAGGTTTAGTACAGAATGGAGAGTAAAATCTATGATCTTGCTGCCATACCTTTGAAGTGCTATATCCTGCAATTTACAAACTAAAGCCATTCTTTATATTCTTCTGGGGGTGGAGGGGATGGGGAAGAGGGCGGATAAAGTATGTGCGTCTAGTGTATATGGAAGTAAGAGGAAAAGTTTCCTTGCATTGTAGGAAAATATGCTTGTTTGTTGGTTATCTTTTTCTTTGAGACAATGTAACTGTCAATTTCTACCCAGAACAAACAATAATTGCACTTTCATGCAAGGCAATGCAGCCACCACTTTGCACAAGAATTAATATAACGTTTACACACATATGGCCAGGGTAACTAAGAGTTGTTTCTAACTATAAGGTAAATACTGTATTTTCTTCTATTTCTACTTTGTTCTCAATATCATTAGGTATGCCAAGAAATGTGTGGAGCTGAACAAGCGGAAAGGTCAGTTCACTCAGTTAATTTTGTTCTGGTCAATGACCAGTTCAGTTTGAATGTGAAGATGTTGCTATGACTATGAACATTACCTTTAGGATCCTTTCAATTACCAGCAGATAAACTCCTCCTATTTAGCAGTTATTTAGCCCGTTCCAAGGCTTCACATTCAGCTCATGGCCTGTTCAAGTTAACAAGGAACTGGTCTATGGGGATGCTTCATGTAGACAGCTCACTTATATAGTAAAGTTACTCTTAGGATACACTATGAAAATCTTTCCAAGGTTAATGTGAAGGATGTGGTGGATCACGACTTTTCACAGGCAACAGAGGCAAGAATTTCCAGGTTTATTAGAGCAGTAAGGGAGAAGCATGACTGAGATTTCTGCTTGTTTCCATTCAAATAATTTCCCATAGACAAGGCAATCTATCTATAACCAGAAGCCTCTCAATTCAATCTGTACGTTTCTTGATTATGTTAATCTTTCAGTGTTGTTTAATTTAACAAAGCTCATGATGGTTCCAATTAAAAAAAAAAAAAAAAAGTTTTGCCTCCTTTCATACAGAAAGAAATTACACCATGCTTTCTATCAGCAGTTGAACAGTAGAAATGATTTCTTAGTTGCTTCAGGTTTATGTCAACAGCCTACCAAGCCAGGGGAATTCTTCAGCAAATATAAAAAGCCTGTGGCTCTCTGATATAAGTCATGCCTTGCTCTTTCTGCCTCATTAGACTGTGTTTTTTCTAATGGTTTTAAGTAGATATCTGTTATGCCAGTATCACATTTCCTGTTTAAAATGAGTGCAGCCATTAAATTATAAGCTTCAGGAGTATCTTAAAGTAGCTTCACCAAGGAGACAGCACAACTGTTTGCATTCAGAGATAAAGATGCAGTAGGTTGTCTTCCAGTCACTGAAAGTTTGCTCCATAGTTCTAATATATTAAAAAAATTAAAAATAGATATTTTATTTTAGAAGAGCATAATGCTTGTACAAAGTGATAATAATTACAATGATGATAAATAAGTAAAATTTTGTTATTGTTTATTATTATTATTATTATTATTATTATTATTATTATTATTTGGTGAGTGCTTTACTGTCGGGCTGGTCTTCACATCAGCTCTGTGATGATGCACACATGGCAGTGATAAAAATAGCTACAAAGAATTTTTTGTACTGAAAAAGAATGAATCCACAAAAAGGCAATGTCCCCTAACAGTGGTTTCAATGTTACATGAAGTTCCTGAACCCAACACTGGCTTTATCCAAGCTCCCTCTGCCAGTGTGCTCTGAATCTCTATGTCCCTGTTGGTGGAGTCCACTGCATGTCTAAATCTTTGCTGATGCCTGTGCCCATAAATCACTACAATGTCTGCAAACCTGAGAATCAAAGCACAAGGTACCACATAAGCCCCTTGGGCTCTGCAAGCCAGGTGTCTCTCTATAATTTTGCCTCTGTGGTCTGACTCACAAAGAGCTCTGGGACTCATCTGAAGAAAGGCAGAGAGTCATAAAATATATCAGTCATAGAGGAAGGATCCTCCAGGGACATCTACTGCTATCTACGGAACCCCCTGGAGTGTTAAGTCCAGGCCCAGTGTCATTCCTGTACCTCCAAGGACACACAGATGTGTTTCAAGAAGGCCATAAATAATGCCCATATGAATAGCCCCCAAGGTTAGTGTCTTCAAAAATGTTAACCCTCTAAGGCAAAGCTTTCTTCTCAAAAGGAGGAAAGGTATGCACTGAACTTTTCTAGTCTCATTTATTTTCATTATGAGCTTCATCTGAAGACTGGACCTTTACAAAGAAACTTCAGAAAATGTGTCTGATGTTCTCTTTGTGCATCTGATTTTTCAGGAAGACAGGTTGTTTTGTGATAGGGATTGTTTTCTGTGTTTTTAAATCATATCTACATGCAGTGCTTCACCTCATGAAAAGTAAATTAAAAATCTGTTGTGCCAGTTGTAACATTACATTAAATAATGCATATCTTCTTGATCACAAAAGCACACTGTGAGGAAATCGTATACTACAATATCCTATCAGTTCAACTGGTGGGTACTAATAGGCTTTCCATTTACAAGTAGCAACCTCTTCTCTAATCCTAAAAAACAATTTGTTGTTGAACAGCTAATAGAACTGTTAACCCAGACACATCGTAGCTCTCCGAGAATGAGAGAATGAAGAATAAATGAGTATTGTACCTACACTGACTTTGAAATAGAACTGAAGAGCAGGATATTATTGGCTCCAAATCTATCCCTCCCTCCGTAAATTCCCTGGGAAATTTCAGGTACTGTACATAAGGCAGGTTAAAAATATAAAATGAAATTGAAGCATAAGATTCAAGCTTAGTTGAGAGGCATATTTCATACATTTTAATTATTGTTGCTGCTTTTTAATTTGAGGCTGTTTCTTATGGAAGTATTGGTACTACGTCACCATTCAGCCTTCCTTTATTTTCTGATCTGGCAACCTTAGACGCATTTGTGTTGATGGCTTAATTGTTTCTTTCCCTGAGCAAGCACAAGCAGGGGAAGTTCACAGGATGCCATGCCAGGTTATCTTAACTACAAAGCAACCTGGATTGCAATAATTTGTCAAATTGGACAATTGCTTAGCTTCTCAAGTCTGCAGACATTGAAGTGATTTATGGGCACAGGCAGCAGCAAATTGGCAAATATGGAAAAAGGAAAAAATGCATTAAAAAAACCCTAAAACTGAAAGCAGAAGCAATAGTAAGGGATACTTGAAAGCATATTATTTCACATTTAATAAGAAAAGGTCATTGTTATGCCTTTTTTTTCCCAAAAGGTTTTAGACTTTCATGTTTTTCTTTTATTGCCTTATTCTTTTCACAATAACAAGTAAATAAATAAATAGAAAAAAAAAATGAAGGAGAAAAAACTATGTCAGCAGATAAGAAAGAAGTAAGCCTCCCATTTCTAAAGACAAGAAAATCTGCAGAATAGCAATCTTCTTTTAGAGACCACTAAAGTGATGAAGGTTTTAAATGGTAGTATTTTGCTTGTCAGATTACCTTTGTTTCCTGCATAGTGCCCGTTTTGTTGGACCATCCAATACCATTCATAGGCAAAGACAAATGAGGTCCTGGCTCTGCTTATGCAGAAGCAACTCGTTTGGCTGGGCTGCCTAAGCCTAACTATTTTGTTCAGTCTGTAGAAAATGAGAGATTCATAAACTGTAAAGGTTTTTTCACTAGCAGGCAAATTATTATATTTTAGTGTTTTTTCAAACCTTGTCTCTTGCTTGGACATTAATACTGCTACTGTGGGCTGTAAGATGGTAACCTATCATATATGACATCTTATAGCCTCATTCTGCACCACAATATTTGACTGCATAAGTCATTGGGCAATGGAGAATAAGGCCACAATTCTCCTCAGAATTTAGAGGCAAAGAAATGATTTTCTTATTATATAACTAACTGCTAGCTGTATTGAGAAAGTGAAATTGTGTTACTGAGTTAGGTCCAGGTCTCCAAGATGCATTACCTGTACATCTTCATTTGAAGCTAGTTGAACTTTGTCGCCTACAATGGGTTTCTCTCACACAGAGGTTTTCATTTCCTGCGATGTGAGGGAAAATGATAATGGAGGCATATTTTTAGCCTAGTCTAATTAAAAATACTTGCAGCATTGTAGCACCACCTGCAGGAGGCCTTTTATTTTACTACGGTACTCACTACCATGGGCAAGCTTGTGTGGGAGCATTATAATCCAAAGCATTACAGACCTGAAGGTCTTACAAACGAAGTAAATAAATAAATAAATGAGAGAAAACCATGATAATCCTGCTGCACACATGGCAAAACCATGTGAGATGTGAACTGTTTCAAACAGATAATGGATTTTTAATTGTTTTCTTCTGACCAATTTGGTGCAAGAAATTGTCTTTAAAATCAGTTTTGCAGTTGATTGATTAAAACTTAGATGGAAATACCATAAATTTCAAAGCTGATGCAGCTGGGAATATTAGAGGTGTGTTTAATAGCTCATGCGCACACTCTCAGCAATAGTGGAGATCCGTGATTCAGGCTCTTCTGATAGCCCGAAGCCAGTGCGAAGCTGCCCTACAAAGGCTGCAAAGAATTTTCCATGCTCAGGGAAGCTATCCGGGGACTGGGGTCTGCACAGCTGAGCCTGGGCTGCCAGCCTGAGCTGCTCCATGGGGATACTCCTCTCTGTAGCTGGTGGAGGTATGCAGTGTCCTGAACTGCTGGGCCAGCAATCCTTCCCCTGTGCAGCTGTGACTTTGATCCACCACAGCAAAGTCCAAGGAGCCTCATGGGTTAAGTAGGAGCCTGAAAGGTAATAGAAATTCATCTGTGTGGTTTTGTTTTTTTGTTTTTTTTTTTTTTAATTAAGTGCAAGAGCATAATTCTGATATATTTAAGAATTCTGAGACCTAAGCATGTCAGCTGATAGCTCTTATCCTGCCACTCAACATCAAGGCTGCTGTTGTAGGTAATTTACTCAGGACAGTCCAGACACCATTAACAGGAGCAGCCCCAAATGCAGGGCTGAGCCATGGAGATAAGCACTGCATTTCCATTTGCACTGCTGGCAGAACTGGACCATCTGGTAGAAGCCAGCCTCAGTGACAGGGTGAAGGATGTCTGGGACTTTCACCACCAGTGTCCATAAGGCTCCAGCACCAAAAGGACTGAAGCCCCAGAAAAAAGCACTGCTTGCTGCCAGCTGCAATGCGTGCAGATGGGGAAAATCACTGACACACAACTCCAGTTACTTCTGCAGATTTCTGCATAACACAGATATGAAGCAGAGCATCCAAGCCTCCCTGTACAGCCAGCCACAGCACATTAGACAAGATATCAGCAAGAGCAGCAGACCGTGGAAAATTAGTGAGAAAAGAGAGGAATGAGGACCTGTGATTTGCAATAGTTGGTCATGCTGTGCACATTTCTGGGGTATTTCATGTATATGTGACAGTAGATACAAAACTGCACATATGTAAAGCAGCTTTGCTCCTTGACATTCAAGCTTTCACATACTGTAAAATCTTCAGTTTGCTGCTGACGTGACATTTTGTTATTGCGCCCCTTCTTGCTCAGGGCACAGGACATGTGCAGGAGATGGGGATGAGAAAAGAAAGCAGAAAAGGCAAAATTATGTCAGCTAAGACAGAAAGTAATGGCTCTGTCATTTGGAGCAGTGGAAAAATGCTCAGGGTGGAGAAAGAATAAGACCCTGTCTTTCTCTTTGCCCAGCACCCCGGTAGCCCCAGCCCTGCTGGCAGTGGAGCTCCATACCCCACCAAAGCAATGCTGCCCCTCCCTAAGTCAGATTTCCTCCATTGTCCCTGGGCTGAAGGCCTAAAGAAAACTTTCAAGGAGACAAAAATCCCTCTATCTGGACAAAGGTTGTGAGAGCAGCACCCCATGGGACCTTGCATCATTTCTGAGAATATGACTCTAGCAGCTGATGATCTTTATGTGTTTGCTTTCTATTTTATCTGATTTTCAAATGAGTCACTCATGACAGCTTTTCAGCAATGCTCAAAGAGACATGGGCATGTGTAGATGGCAAAGGGATTTTACTTTTCAAATAGGTACTTGATTTTGTGAGAAAGAGTACTAGTAAGCTATTTCTATTTCCTGGTAGCAAATCGTTTGAGCATTATTCTTGCAAATAAGCTCAGTGGCAGGAAAATGGGGTTAGAAATGTAGATTTGCTTGTGAAAGTGTGTATCTCTTTTATCACTCTTTCCCTCATTCCCTCTCTTGCATTTTGTTTCCCTTTAATCAGCTTTGCTGCCTGGTCTCTCACCCTCTTACACAGTGTGCACATATGTGTGTGCACATGTATGCATATGCCTTGCCTTTCCTTGCCTTTTTTTTCCACGAGAATCAAGTTAAGTAAATTACTGTGTAGTCCTGTCTCATAGCAGCTTGCCTGTTCCCTCCTCTAGGCAATTTAGTGTCAACTGGATTATATCAGAGCAGTTGCTTTCCCCACAAGAGCAGAAGAAGGTGCAGGAGATTAAAATAAAGATCAGCCAACCCTGTAGCACAGCAAATTAGCTCAGGCCATTAAGCATAATGGCCTTCCAGAGGCCAAAGGGGTCAGCTATTAGCTCAAAATAATGACCTTCAGACCAGGCAGGAGGAAGTACACACACAGATGCCTGTCATTCTCCTAATTCAGTTTTCCAAATCTCACTCCCCATTTTATACAGTTAAAATATTTAATACATTTCATAGGACCCGATTCTCTTTTTTCTTTTGGGCTAACATCAGAGTTTGAAGTTAACCATGTGGAGGTTGCTAAAAGACCCAGGCAGGGTGATTCCAATTAACAACATGGAAAAACAGTTTGCTTAATTTCGAACCTACTTAAACATCAAAGGTTCAAAAGTTCAATGCAAACGTTCCTGGATTGCATTATTTCAGAGAGGAAGAGGGTAAAAAAGAAAAAAAAAAACTCCAAAGCCATACAGTCTAAACTGCATATCATATGAAATATGAACTAGTAGGGGAAGATGGTAAAAGACCTGGACTGGGATTCAGGGGATGTAGATTAAATTCCTTGTCTCCACGGCAAACTTCCTGTGTGGCCTGGAGCAAACTGCATTACTGGCTCTGTGTTTTAGTTTCTGACACGTGTGTGGGGTGCAGCTAATGAGTCCTTTCTCTTGCCCTTTGTCTCCTTTCCCTACTTAAAGATGCTTTTTAGAGAGAGGTCTGCAGATCTTCTCTTAATGAATATATAAACAGAAATGAATAGTCAACACAGGCTTCACCTCAACTTTGAATACTACCAAAGAACTAGAAAAACAATAATTAAAACCAGTAGGTTGGCCTTCAGGAAATTCTTGGCTCTCTCACAAATTCCCAAGTCATTTAATCTCTTTCTGATTCAGCTTCATGACCATAAAAGTAATGCTTGCGATACATCCATTTGTAGTTGTAAGGAATGTGAAATGACAATAAGAGGCCCAAAACAAGCTAGGTAAACTTTCGTTGGTGAATAAAACCTGGAAAGCTCAATACCAAATCACAAACATGTCTTCTACAAAAGCTGTCTTCAAAATCCTAACATGTGCAGTGTTCAGTCCAACGAGGGAGGCAAAGGCCTAGCGAGCCACAGTTATACCATATGCAACAATGTTGTATATGGTCTCCATATGTGTCAGTCTTGAATTTCAAGCGTGTTCTGCTCATCATAATACAAAACACAAAAAAAACCCACACGTATTTGTTTGTTTAAATTGGGGTGAAAAGAGGATTACAGGGGAGGGAAAATTTACACACTCAACAAGTTTTGTGAACCCCAATTGGCAGGACAGAAAGTTCATAAAGCCTTGAACCCCGTTGATTTTTGTCATGCTTTACTCCAATATGGAGAAGTCTGGCTGAATTTATGACTATTTACGGCATGAAAACTACACAGTGTTTGTGGAAGTATAAAAGCTGCTGTTGAGTATCATAAAAAGACTTAAATCACCAAATTGTTTTCACAGGAGGTTAAAAGGTCTGATATAAATCTTCAAAGGGTAGGTGGAAACTCTGTCCTTAATCTGCCCTGTTGCGCTGAGGTACTGCAGGCAACGCATATGGTATATAATGTTAGCCAGTGCTGAAAGACTTTTGTAAAGCCTATACATACAAAGAAGCCTATAAGCGTGAAACTGCAACATCAGGCTAACACTGGATTTTCCTGTTTTCATGAGCAGATATTGAACTATAAAGCTTTTCATTTAAAATCAGTTTGTTTTTTTTTTTTAATAGGTAAATGTAATTTTGAGCCCTTTGTTTCCTGTGGAGGTTTTGTGAGCATGTGTGTTTAAGAGAGGGAAAAAATGTACAAGGGAAGGGTTAGTGTGTTCAATAGTCTCTCCACCTCTCAGTGATGTCAATTAGGCATGCATTCTGCCGGTGAGCTGAACTTCACCCAGTGAGCTTTCACCATGTATCATCTGCCAGTGAGACTACAAGAGCTGTGCAGCAGGGACAGGAGCCCAAATCGCAAAATGCCCAACAGGACTTCCAGGGCGGATAGTTAGAAAGATTCAGTGGACTTGGTCATTACAGTTCACACTTGGGATAATATTTTATCCTAAATGCTATAGTAAGGCATTGCAGAAAATTAGTTAATGGCTTACAAAATTCAAACTAGAGCTTTAAAAATGTTTTTGAGCTGTGCTAGGGTGAAAAACACCCAGAAGTTCATTTGTACCTCAAGCACCTCATCAGGATACCATTATAAGTTTAACAGTGATTAAAGATGAAAGCATTCTTACTAATTAACATTAATCAAATGTTGATAAAGGAAAAAATAAATTTAAAAAATCATTAAAGAAACATCACTCTGAGGCCTAGACTGATGCCAGTTTTTTTTCTTGCCTGGATTGAATTTTATATTGGAATTACGAAATAAATTTCTGAAAAGAGGGATTACAGTGGAAACACTGACAGACTCTTAACTGGAGCATGCTACGGGTGCCTTTATAAACATACCAGGCACAACGGTTTTGAGCCAAAAAAGTGCTTCTTAAAAAAATGTATTAAAAATTAATATATTCCTTATGCATGTCTAAGTTAAAACTTCTCAGCATGAGCTTTATTAATTCCCTCAGGGCTGCTCTCTATCCATTGCAGACAGCAAAAAATGTAGTCTATATAAGATAAAATGGAACAGCGTGGCCCTCCATGGGATAAGTGGAGTGCTTTGCTAGTAGATAGCAGCACCTTTCCCCATACTCTGCACACTGTACCCAGAATACAGCTATAACACCACTAGCCTTATGGAACCTTGACTTTACTTCATCTTTTAGCTTTACTGTGCAGGGCAGGCAGCAAACAGTGCACGTAAGAGCACATGGTGGATGTGTCAAGAGTGTGGAGTTTAGGCTGGAACACAGCTAGTGAGGGTGCATGGACACAGTCCTGCTGGCTCTCTGCCCAGCCCCATGTGCATATGTGGGAATATTCTGCAATGCCAGCCCTGGGGCAGCAGGGTGGGACACTCATCACAAAGGGATAGCCTGAGCCCATGCAGCTGACATGCCCTAGGTCCCATGCTCCTGACTCCTTCCCTCCTTTCCTCCCTCCCTCCTGTCAGGACACAGCAAGGCAAGTAAACACCTTCTTTCTGAAACTGGGTCCCCCTCCACAAGCCAGGGAGCAAGTGGGTTTGGCCACAGTTGTGGCCGCTTTTGCAACTGAAGAAGAAACAGTGTGCAATTTGAAAATTGGATATGGTCTGCAAACGAAATCCGACATGCAAACAGCTAAGAATGTGGGTTATGTGCAATACTCAGCCCCACATCTGTACCCAATTTGCACAAAAGATTCCTGTCATTTTCTGGGGCTGAAACAAAACCCTGGTTCAGCAAGCCCCACAACTCTGGAGGGCTGAAATTTGAAGCAAAGTCTTTTAGCCTGGTTTTGCCTCAGACAGAAACATTTATTGCTGTAACTCCAGAGTTCCTATCTTCCAAATGCTAAGCATGTTCTCAGCCTCAGCCACACATGGTTGAAAATGAGCCTGGGGCAACGTCAAGAAGAAGCTGCAACATTTCCTTAAGAAGTGAGTATTAATATATTTCCTGTTAGACATGGAAAATAGGATTAGAGGTGATATGACAAAGGCCTTCTATGGAATTAGGAATAAATGTCATTAATGCCCCCTGATGGGCAAAGTGGTCTCCCACCTGCATGTATGTGTCAGGCCTGTATTAGACTGTCATACATAACTGATAGTGAAATAAGACCACTGTCTACCAAATGCAAAAAGAAGCTTATGCTGCAAATACATTTACAGCTAATTCATTTTTAAAGAGATTGATCTGATCAAAGATTGAGAAATTGAGTCCAAATTGATTTTATTACATGAGGACTAGGATGATGTTATAAATGTCTGTTATGTACACAGCAAGTAAAACAAAACCAAAACAAAGCCAATGGAAGAAAATCCTTCTTCCTCTTGAAAGGAGTATGTGTCCTTTATTTCTTCTTAACAGTTCAAGATACAAGATAGTGCAACACAAAATGTCTCTCTTAATAGTGATACCCCTTACAGTAGTTATCACCATGTAACATGTACTAAACAGTGACAACTACTGGGGACCAGTATTTCAAGAAATTGGAAAACATGATTCCATTCAGACTTGACTGACCAAAACATTTGAAATTACCCATTATAGGACACAGTCCTGAGTTAGACAAGAGATGGGTGAGATGACCTTATAGATCTATTCCATCCCTAGAGTGAGAACATGTTAGTAGTAGACAGACAGAAGTGGCTGGGGGGGAGGGAAGTGTGGGTGTGTGAAATTTAACTGCAGTTTATAATCAAAATACTAGCAGAGATTATTTCCACTGGGCCTACAGTAGAATGTATGTGACACTTTTCCCATCCTTCTAAGAATGCAATACAGATACATGTTCTCTACTGTAGGGCAGCTTCAAAAGTCAAGGACCTGCTGCTCCCCAAGCAGGACTCTTCCCTTAGCCAGGGGAAGAAATGTCCTGTCCTTCCATCCCCATAAAGTGGCCCTTTCGTTCTGGGACTGCCAGAATGAAACTCTGACAAATCACACAACTGTTAGTGCACAGTTTTATCAGGAATAGGAAAAAAAAAAGTGTTGTAGAATGGAACAGTAAATCAGAGCTGTAGTTTCATTGCTGTGAGGGACCTGGCTACCTCTTCTCAACTGCCTCCACACAGTTACCAAGGTGCTGTCCGCCCCTGCTGGAGACATCTCTGCCTCATGCTGAAGCAGTCCCATCCCTACGGGCAACTGCTCCAGCCCTAGCTAGCTCAGGACCTCTCTCTGAGCTCACAGCAGTTTATCCATGTTTTGTATCAACAGGGGCCCAAAACTGGGCATGGTATCCTCATGTGTCATGAGTGTGGAGCAGAGGAGGATAATGTCTCCAGATGGGTGGACTGTGCTCCTGCTGCCTGGTTGCTGCTGGCTCCCACATGGCTCACGGTACTCCAACATGCCAGCAACGCCTGCAGAGCTGCTCCCCAGCCCAGCTGCTCCCAGCTTGAACCCTTGCAGGGTTATCCCCTCAGAGCTCCAAGAGTTTGCATTGATCTTCGTTAAATTCCATAAGATTGCTGTTGGCTCATCCCTCCAGCCCAACTGGGCCCTGAGGTTGAGAGCTGTGTTGTTGTTGCTCCTGAAATGATTTTACTAATCTTGTACATGCCTTGGAATCCCTTCAGTGAATTTCTGAAGGCAGCTCCAGGGTCAGATGATTTTTTGGAGCTGGCAAGCAGTGGCTGAGAGGCGAGCCAGGACATTTCCCACAGAAGTTCAGTTGCTGTGCTTTTGATTTATATTGTTATTTTGTAAATGGCACTTTTTAAATGTAAAAAAATAAACACCAAGTTGAGCAACATAGCCCGGTGCATACGTAGAAAAAAAAAATGAAATGAATGCTGAGAACCTGTGCACCCAACTTCTGTGGCATGGCCTCAATTTCAGGTTAACTTGGAGTTTTTGAAAAGAAAATATAAGTATATTGCAAAGAAATCTTTCTAATGAAAATATATTGGTTTTCCATAATGAGGTCCAGAATGGTATTTCTAGTCTGAACAAGAATAAAGGAGCAGCACCTCCGAATACTCCCTGACTAGGGCCCACTTTAAGGGGAGGAGAGACCCAGACCCATAATCCTGTTGTGCTCAGCTCCAAAAAAGGACCTCCTACCTCTCAGTGGGTCCCTGATTGCTCTGCTCAGTTTCCAAAACAGTTTTTGTAAGACTTTGATTTTATTCCAACACAGAATGAAGTATGTTTCAAAACCTCAACATTTTTTGTTAAACGGAATTTTCCCAGCCAAACCTACTCTACATTATTAGTCTTATAAACTCCCCAAGCACTTCCAGAATAATGAGAAAGGAGTACTGCATCCAGAGAAATCCCAAATCAAAACCAAGGCAGGAAGAAGAGATACAGCACGTCAGGAGGTCAGTGGTTGTGTGGCTACCCCGTACTGGCATAAGTTATCATCGTGTTAAGTGCCCACAGGAGTAATCCAGCCTGGATGGTCTAGGGGGGAGCAGCTCTGAGTTGTGCAACCTCCCACATGCTGTTCCCCACACAGGCAATGCTCCCTGCGCACACAGCCATCTGTCTCTGCATCCCCCTTCTCCTGCCTTGGCAGCTACCTCCTTCTCTGCATTTCCCCACCACTGACAAAGCAGCCCTCCTCAAATGTCCCTACAGCAGGAGTTGCCGGTGCCAACACTGCCCTTCTGCTCGCTTGCCTGGAGGACCAGTGGGACAGGTAAGCAGGGGAGAGCAATGCTTTCATATGAGAAGGAGAAGAGGAAGTAGATTTGAGAGTGCACAGCCCAGCCTTGCTCACCTGGGAAGAGATAAGGGAGCCAGGGTCTGTCATGAGAAAGAAAGGGAATAGGCTCACTCCCTGCACAATTCTCCCTCCTTCATTGTCCAGGGCTGACCAGGCACATCCCACAGCATGTGTTTGACCTATAGGCAGCGAGGACTATGTTATGCCTGGTATTAAAGGCATTTTGTAGCCATGTATCACCTGGATCCTTTATCCTGGCGAGGAATTCCCAAGCTGAGCCTGGTTTTGTATCACCAGTGGGGTAATGGTGAGAGCAGGAGCTCCAGATCTACTCAGACACAGCATGAGTCTTTGACTGCTACAGCATGGCTGCCTTACTGCTCTGCAGCAACCTTAGCACAGCTCCTCACTCAAGTTCATGAATTGCAGTGTTGATCCTGGGGCCACTGGGATGGACTGTGCTCAGAGTGTGATATGTAGTGCACTTTTTTCTTAATTCTCCTTCTGCAGTATGGGGAAAAGGCATACATTTCCCTGTTTTCCAGGATAAGCATATTACAAGATTGTGAAGGTCTGAATGGGGACCAGAAACAGGAAGAATATGTTTCTCTTTTCCTATTAAAGTCAGTGGAATTTTTATGGGAAGGGAAACAAAACCTTTACTTTCCGTAGCAGAATAATTTCATCCTGGAAAAAAAAAAAAAAAAAAAAAAACAAAAAAACCCAGACCCTCCCCCCCCCAAAAAAACAAAAAAAACCCCTCAAACAATAACCCCCCCCCAAAAAAAACCAAACAAAAAAACCTCACAAACACGAAAATAAAGCCCCAACAAAAAAACAAAAACAAAAACACAAAACACAAAACCAAACAAATAAAAACAAACAAACAAAAAACAAACTAACATAAACAAACAAAACCAAACTGAAACCAAAACAAAAAGACCTCCAAACTAGGAGAGGCGTCTGGTAGGAATCTGCACCTTTTTTGTCAAAGAGCTCAGACACCATTATAAGATAAAATACTTATGTATTTTTCCTTAGGATCATCTTTCAGCAAAACTTATAAGCTCTTGGTTGAA
Organism: Neopsephotus bourkii; assembly: GCF_033783945.1. Taxonomy (NCBI): domain Eukaryota; kingdom Metazoa; phylum Chordata; class Aves; order Psittaciformes; family Psittacidae; genus Neopsephotus; species Neopsephotus bourkii. Next base: position 4,966,013 of record NW_026901837.1, on the reverse strand, counting down.
TGCTCAGCATCGAACAGCAGATGGTAAAGTGAGGATTTCTTGTGTCCTGATCTCTGAGAGTAAACACCACCTTTGTGGAAAAGAAAGCACGATTTACCAAAAGAGCAGTTGCACAGCTAGTTGATCTTTCTGCCTCTGTGTGAGCAGTGTGAACAGTGTGTGAACAGTGGCTTTTCTGGCTCTGCAACCCTTCTCCCACAGTCTTTCCTATCAGATGTCTCTGCTCTGCACTATAGCTCTTCCCCAGGTCAGATGTCTGGGAACGTGAAGGTCAGGGACAGGATATGCACTTCCTCAGCCCCTTGTTCTCTGAGATTAAGATGAAAGGAACAAAATTAGTAACCAATCCAGAGCTGTACTGTATTTATGGCAAGCATAATTAAGATCCTCTAGCTGGTCTGGGAGCTTCTGGGCTTGTTTGCCTCTTAAGATATTGCTTAGGGATATAAGCAGATCTGGGAAGAGGTCCCTGTGGAATTTTTTATTCCTGGAGATTCTGGATGGATCCAGGTCTGTTTCTTCATCTCAGAATCCCCAGCAGCCAGACAGCAAAGCAAGGATGTGAGGAGGGCACACACATCATCTGCTCCCTGCTGCATTTCTGCCTGGCAGAAGTTCTGCCCATCATTAGGGCATGAGGCTTTCTTCAGGATTTTCTCAGCAGGTTTCAACAGACCCCATGTGCTTGGCCCAGCTTATTATAAAGTTGCTAGTGATGAAAACACACAATCTGTACAGTGCTTTAATAACTTGCAAAAAGATTCATTCAAACCTGCTGATCTGACTCATAGAAGTGATTTTTTTCCCAGGGTTGAAAATGGGTGTTTCTCCGCACAGATCTTCTGTGAAGGTAACTGCATTGAATATCCCAAGCTGTGATTTCTGGAGGCTTCAGCCAAGTTATTTGTGCCTGCTTTCCACTATAGCAGGAAGTTAAGGGCTGTTTAGCTGAATACTCCTCAGCACAGTAAGACTTCAGGCTCCCTGCTTACTCTGTTCCCCATCCATCTCTGCATTTGTTTTCCTTCCCAACAACTTGGGCATCACAGAGCATTCCAGTGTTTGGAGGTCGAATGTGAAGGACCCTACACATTACACATCCTGTCTTAGAAAGGGGTTGATACATTTATTTTTCTTTAATTTGAAAAGCATTTAACTAATTGCAGCGTTTTTTCTTTGTATGATATTTGAAACATTTCATTATTAATGTTGTATAACATTTCAGTATAGCAGTGCTTCTATTTGCTTGTTTCTCTGGCAAATTTCCATCTTCTCACACACAGTGCTTTTCTCTGGCCGATTCTATTCTTGAGTGTTTTTCAAAATCATCCTAAATCCCATTTCTTGAAGCAAAACTGAGAATAAAGTATATCATTTCCTGTATTAAAAAGTTATTTTCTGTTATCTTTGTATCATGCAGTATCTTTCTATCTCAGAGCAGGAACTGGAATGTAACTGGTATAGTATAAATTTGACACCTTTTGCCATTTAAAGGAAAATTGTCTAATTTAGGCCCAATTTCAGATAAAATACATTTGTTCTGCGTTGAGGATATCCATGAAAAATAAACATTTTAGTGCTTCATTTGACAGCCTTATTAATAGTATTTTCACTGTATTATTTATATATGCTATTTTATTGAAGTACTTAAAATACTTATTTACCAGATCACATTTTACACCCAACTAAGTTCTTTAGCATATTAAAATTCACAGACATATTCACACAAAAAAACATCACTGTAAATTCAGCATTGATTAACAGCAAACTTTTAAATGAAAAGTCTAGAGGCTGTACAAGTGATTATGACAATCATCATTAGGACATTTTTTAATATAGCTTATAAAATAGAAACAGTGGCACTGTGTGTTGTTTCCTGTATTGAAAGCAACTATTATTTGATGCTTCTACCACATTGCTGTTTGAATGAGACATTAAAAATAGTGCTTCTCATTTGCCAGGCTCTAAAGCTACCCAGCTGGGAGGGAAGAGAAAGGAAGTGTTCAGGGTGTTTATAGAGAAAAGGTGCCAGATCCTGCTACCAACATAAGGCTAAAGTAAATTTACTCGTTACATTCATGGGTATTCTGGAATAGTATAAAACAATGTGACTCAGTCCATTGGGTAATAACAAGACACAGAAGAAAAAGAGAAAAGAAATTACATGAAAAGAGGATAGGCTGCATCCAAGTGAATGCTGGTGTCTAGGATGCTAAGGCCTTTCAAGTCATGCTAGTGGATCATGTTTCACCTTACCAAAATGAACAAATTACAGTGTTCTATAATCAGGTTTGACCATTCTTACATTCAGTCACACCAATCCCATAGATCACATCTCTCAGGCATTTTTACAGCAGAAGCACAGAAGCAGTCAGACGCAGCATCCCCAGCCCCTCATCACTGGCTGATTGGTACCAGGAAAGAAAACGGCCCCCAGTAGTTCCATTAAACCCATGCATTTTTCCACTTCTCCTTTTACTTTGCCTTTCTGGTGGCTCCATGCTATGCCCCTGTGGTATGGTCCCACACTGTCTAAACTGTACATACTTCAGAGCTGCTGATACTGCTAATGTGGCGCATAACTAGCCAACTGCACACGAAAATGTGGGTTTGTATCACAACTGTTTGGGGGTTTTTTTGCTAAGTCTCATGTGTCTGTGCAAAGGAGCTAATAAAATCAGGAGGTTCTGGGATGTTCATCATGTACAGTATTATGTTTTGTTTCAGTATGAAACAGCTGCATAAGGATTATACAAATGTGATTAGCCAAAAAAAATTTAAATATTTGAAAAAGGATTTGGTGGCATTTTTCTTATAAAAATAACTAATCCCTTCTGTGTTGACTAATGTGATGTACATAAAGGGGTTTGGCAGCCATACAGAATGAGGTGTCTCAGCTGTGGTTCATATAGACAGATCATTCTAGAGATCTACAGATGTGATGCACATTAAAAATGTAGAGTTTCAAGCTTTTGTAACATTCATAGATGTTTTAGGAGGTGAAGAGCAAAGCCTTGACTTTCTTCTGGCATTGCACTTCTTTCACTGGGGGAAACATAAAGTTCTTAAAGTCAGGAGCAAAACCTCAAGACCAGTCCTGTGCTAAACACTACAACAAGGATTCCTGGGGAACCTGAGGAAGCTGCAAAATCCTGCTCAGAACTGTGATGCCGGAGAAACGTGTGCTTAATGAAACTACTGAACATTGATGGCCAGGATTCATGTTTGACTACTACTCCATACCCCAATTCAGGATGCACAAGGAGTTCTTCACACCCCGTGGTGCCATGACGTACTGGAGGTAATGGCTGAAACCAGATCCCTCTGTGCCTCCCAGATCTCCATTGAGAAGAAGTATATGACCTCCGTGAGAGGGGGCCATCCATATCTGCAGGGAAAGGGAATGCATTTGCCTTTGAGGATGCATTTGCAGAAGCAGCAGAATACTGAACCATATTTACTGTGCCAGCTGCAGGGCAAGAACCACTTCCAATTAGCTTGCTGCTGGTGTTTGTAAGGGATAACAGAAAGTCTAGCAGGAGATCTGACCCAACTGCTTGATATGCAGGAAAATCAACTAGCACACAGCAAGTCACACGCATATCACACTTACCCATGTGAAAATGAATTTTTTGAAACTGCTCATTCTGCTATCAATATGCTGCAGAGCTGGATTGGTTGAATTCAATGTACATGAGCTGGAAAACTCACCTGCTTGTGTGCTGAAAGTCACGCATCCAGAACTTAAGCAAGCTTACAGCGTACATGCCTTGCATTGTTCACAGCCATTTTCTGTCTAGGATTTCAGAAAGAAAATACAGGATCCCTAAGCCACTTTGCCATATAATTGGAGACACCACAGCTGTGTTCACGTAGCACTCCCTTTGAGGTTCAGGCCTTACACAGCCCTGTGTGTATTGCTATATGTTTATGATATGCTCATCATTACCAGGACAAAAATAGAGTCCTTACTAGTGAAAACGTATAAACTCAAAGACAAAGAAAGGCATGACCTACCAGAAACCTAGAAATAATTGATTTGTGTTCTTTAATAATTAAAAGCTTCCATCTGAGCATCCAGTCAAAGGAGGGATACTATTGAGGAGTGTCTTACACTAAAGCTTAAAATACAGAAAATAAGATTTGTTTTGAGGGGAAAGACTGGGAAACACAGGAAATGCTAGTTACAGGACTGTATGAGCAGAGCGTCCCAGTAGGTGGTTCTCTGTCTTGCACTGTCTCATGAATAGTAAAATTTAACAGACCATTTCCTTTTTTATATTATCTTTGCTTAAAAGAGACTTGAACCTTCAGATTTTCATTACATATTAGCACATAGCTGTGGATGACCTGCTGGTTTAGAGATTTTTGGTACACTGTGGTTTTGAGTAGGAAGGGAAAGGTTGTATTGCAAAAATGAAGCAGCTTGTGTATTGAAGATACCTCGCTTTGATTTATTACATAAAAATGGCTGGAAAGAGAACTGAAATCAGCCTACACACAGCCTCGTGTCATAACCCAAACACTGTCTTTAGTCAAGCTGGGAGAATAATAGATAATGATGCATAATGAAAAGCTTGCTACTGCAAAATGTTGTATATTTTCACCTCTCATGGGTGCACAAGCCCCAAGCTGAGACTGCTGATCTTCCTTAAAAGATGCACTTGGAACCATGCAGCACTGACCCTGAAAACACTAATACTGCAACTTGCTCCAGGCATCACTTTATAGATATGAAAGTTATATTTTCACTTTAGTATGTATAGAATATGTCGATATTGGGGCAATAAAACTCTTCTCCAAAATATCACAGGTCTAGTTTCCAGTGTTAACAGAATACCAGAGATGAATGACTTGCAGGTTTTCATTCTGAAATGACAAATGCTTTCTCAATTTGAATTAAAACTTAGGTAAGTATGCAAAGGCAAGCAAACAGATCTAGATATCTTGCTTTGTAACATCAGAAACACAAAACTGTACATGTTGAAGACTAGCTTTATCCCAGTTGAAGAAAACAGTGAATAAAACATTCAAGGGGATGTTTATATGTGCAAACATATGAACAGCTCTGTAATTTAAGATGTAAATATGTGAACATCAGTAACTTGGGCACAAGCTGCTATTTTTAATTTAAATTTAAACTAAATGGGGCAAGCTTTTTTAATTTCCTAACCTTATTTCCCAATGCAGGCAGCTTTCACTTATGGCACATAAATACCTTTTCTGCATTGCCTCCATAGGCAATTGGAAAGAATCCTGTATTTTAATGAAAATGAGGAAACTCATAAGGCTGATGCTTCTAGGGCTTAGCAAGCAATTATATTTACTTTATAAATACTAGCTGTTACATAGGCTTCCAGTTATGCTGACTGACCCTATCAGAGCAAGAGTGCTGGGTCAGATGCAATTAGACTGGAAGTAATGTTGGAGTAAAACTCAAATCTGTAACAGAATGAGAAAGTGACAGCAAAAGCCCATTTTCTCCCTCCCCATTGAGGTCACGGATGGTACAACAGAATGCACTTACTGCATTATGTCTCTCCATCACTTTAGTAAAGAGGAAAAACAAATAAAAAATGTATTTCTTATTTAACATCCAGCAACAGCTCAGGTCTCAGCATCTAGGCTCCATTCAAACACTAATGCTCACACAAAGCTGTTAGTCAATTAAAGGAATGTTTTTCATTTCTGTTCCTTTTTTTTTTCCCCAACAACAAAATTTCTTATGACGTTTTCTGGAAACCGCCCGTAAATTTTTGCCACAAAACAGAGAAGAGGAAAATAACATCCTTATTATTTTAACATCTCAGTGTTGGCTGTAAGCGGTTGGTACATTTTTAGATCAGTAGTTGTACTCTTGACTCCTTGTCACTGAGAGGAGAGAATTAACAAGTACCTTGAAAAATCCTTACCAAAACATAAAACTCAGCTGTATTCACATGCATTCTCTGGAGGAAGGATTTAACAAAGCTTGAAAGGGTGGGATTTGCTTGCTATTTCTTAAGTAATGAAAAAGCAAAAGATTTGAAATGGCCAACTGATTTTAGCTAAAATAACCTTTCTGAAAAGATACTTATTTAAAAGGGATGTTTAATTTAATTTTATAACTATCTCAAGCAGAATAACAACTCTTTCATACTGCATTTGTTCACATATTGCATGTCAGCAAAAAAGCATCCCTACTGATTACTCAACCAAGATTATTTCTGACAAGAACTAATACTTGGGGTTTATTCCTAGCATTTATTTGGCTGGCATTTATTTAACTATGTCTTTATTTTTTTCTTCACTGACAAGTGCTGAACACTTGCAGACAGCACTGAAAGAACCTGAAGTCCTTTAGTGAACTTAAACAGAGCAAAAATAAGAGTTGGGGAAGATTTGACAGTGCTCAACAAGGTGGTGTTGTTTTACAGGGATAATTACAGTTGCCATTACTTTTTGCTATTAGGTTTCACACTGCAAAGTTAAAAATATATAAACATGAAATCATTGTCATCTGGCCTTTATACTAACTGTAAAGTTCTGTGCATTCATACTCCTGCAGCTTCCATGGTCAGGTTTGTGATCCTGGTGGTGCTTACTGGCATTTCCCATCAGGACTGTGAGGGCTGTAGCCTGCAGCAGAAAGCTAGAAGCTTTCTGCTTCTAGCAGAAAATTGAGTCTTACTCAGAAATGGGATAGACTTTTGGGTCCAGAACTCATGATCTAACCTCTCTAGTGTATTAAGAATGTATTGAATAGACCAGAGTGTTCTTGTGCATAAGGGAAAAGCAGACAGCTCAGCCAGAAAACACTTCTTAGACCACAGCAGCAAAACAGACAAATGTCTTCACAGCCACTGGAAAGAAGGTGGGAAAAACAGGAACAAGACTGTTGACATGTTGCTTCCTGCAAGGAAATTGCAAAGCCTTTGTACTCAAAAAAGCAAAAGCCAAGAGCCACTGTCCCCAGCAAAACAAATGCTGGGTAAGTTGCCTGGTGGGCACTACAGTGCAGGATCAATTCCTATATCCTCCTTCCTGGGAAGGTCACCAAGCTTCCCCCCAGACATTCCCCATCCCAGAGCCAAAGAAGACAAAACGATCCTACTTTGTAACAGTGCATAGAAATATTCAAACAGATTGGAAGCTGAGCTTACTTATTATTTCCCATAAAGCAATTCCACGTCGTAGATCCCACAATAGCAGCACCAAGAAATGGTGATCCAGAAGTAATAAACTGTGGTTTCATGTGGATTTGGGCACTACCATGGATCCTGTGAGCTCCAGATGAAGCTCCATTCACTACAGAAGATATCAGAAAATGTCTATTTCCTATGTGACTTTTATGGTGCCTAATAATGCACAAATTGATGATACAGCCTTTACTTCAGCTGGGGTATTTACAGGCTTTTATAAGCTTTCCCTTCTCTGTTTCTAGTTCCTGTTTCTATAAAAATTGTGGGAACTCAGATTGCTCAGTCCTTGGTTAACCCGGCTTAAAACTAGCCAATGGACTGAAAAGTAAATGGAAAGACAAATTTAGTAGCACATAAGAACAGTATGATTATATAAACCTTGTTTGTAATGGGAGCTGGGTTAAAAAAATAGATTAGTTCAGGTGATGGAAGCTATTAGGAATTGCTCATTAAATGGCTGCTTACTTGTGGTTTGACTTGAGGGTACAGCTTAGGGGGGTGCTAAATGGTTGATTCAAACTTGAATTTCCACACTGTAGACTTTTTAAATTACATTGAAGTCTAATCCTAACTCTAAATTTCTGGAGTTTCTAGGGGAAGATACCTACAAAAAATGGAAACCATTCTTTCCTTTTGACTATTAATATGCTTATAACTTGTACTAATAGGGTGTTTAAGCTACCTAAATATAAAACCAGCTATTTTATTATATTTTGGTACAAAAAATATTTTTATTATTTATGAAAAGCGTATTATCCCAGATCAAGTGCTGTTATATTAATGATTCTCTGTGAAAATCAAAATCCCAAAGAGCTTTTTTATTGTTTTTTTTATGAAGAAACTCTAAAATTTATTCAATCTTTGTGGGTGCATGTTTTAAGGAAACAGATTATTTGAATATTGCTCCCAAGTTCAGAAAAATAGTTTCAGCCAGACACTCTTGTGAAGTCTAAGGTGCATCATTAAATTGCAGTGAAACTGCTGGTTTGGGATACCAGCTACACTAACATAACTCCAACAAGGTGCCTGCACTATGTTCATATAAAACTGGTTCAACAACTAGATGAATCACTCTCAGCACTTTTATCTCTATCATGCTGATTTGCTTTACTAAATGGTTCCTTTCTTGAACATTCAGAGGTATTTCCATTTTGCTGTGCTTCTTTTTCTGCCTTACACCATTTTCTGTTAACCACCTGTAAGTGATTTGCTGCTGGATGACCTAAGGTTTTGCTCAATTGAACTATTGCTTTGTTTGCTGTAGAGAATACTAAATTAAATTAACCTGTAAGACAAAATGAACGCTTGGTATAAAACTTGCTCTGAAAGGTTAATGAATCTCAAAAATCCTCCCAAATGAAGGAAAGAGGCTATACCTTACCAATGCAAAACTCATGCAACAAACACTGCACTGCTGACATAATTCCATAGAGAATCCATGTGGGAGCAGGATCAGTAATACAGAGCTGAGGATAAAGCATAAAAAATTAGGTTAGTGTGGAGTTAGCCCATTAAGCTGTAATTTAAACTACCTAAATGGACAGGTCCCCACCCCCTTTCTCTTCGCAATCTCCTATTGTCAGCTCAGAAATAAGATACATGAGTTGATAGCCTCTATTTTACTATAATGAATAAGAAGGGAAAAAAATGAAGTACAATTACGAGTAAATGTTTATCCCTTTATTTGTATTCTGCTTTTTGCAGAGCATGCTATAGTGGAAGAGTGGATATTATGCCATGATAGGCAGGAATTCATTGCATGTTCACTGCACATTGCAGAGACTGAAAACAAAAAAACAAAACAAAATCAATAAACTTTTTATTTTTTTCATATAATATTGCTATAACAACAATGACCGGTGGGAAATTTTCCCACTAACCCTTTATATGTATATACATATAAACATATTGAAAGCTTGCTGAAAATTACAATTAACTTGCAGGACACAATATTTTTGCAAGATATTTGTACTTGAATCACTCAAATGCATCTTCTTTAACACATTTCTAGTAACACGTTTCATTATCAGTGAGGAATATACGTCTTACACAGACACTATAAAATAAAAAAAAATCAGAAACACCAGCTCCCATTCACAAATCACATAACCTAAAGGAAAATAGCACTGCTTCCTCCTCACCACAACTCAGTTACATGTACATGAATGAAGTAAAATAACAGCACTACTTCATACAGTTTTGAATGCTGTAGACATTAACAAGCTGATTCCAGCTGAATGAGAAACTCTATTCCTACATTTCTGCATTTCCTCAGGTTGCCTGGGCAGTGCCAGTATTACTATTGCAAGTTGGAATTTTTCTTTTCAATTGTAGTAAAAGCACAAGTTTATTTTCTCAGATTGGCACTCCTTCTGATATTTTTATTTAAAGAGAGAAAAAAACGAACAAAAAACCACCACAAAAAATAAACAAAAACCACCCAAACAAACCCAAAACAACCTGAACAAATCGCTAGTTACATTACATTATTTATTTGTTTTATCTCATTAAAACAATCCTACTTATAGTTACAGCAGGAGTGGAGATAAAAGCAGATTTAAAACCAAGTGGAAACTGGGAGGAGCAAAGGGAGACAAGATCTGTTCTACAGCTTACAGCACTGGCCTTTTCTGGGAGTTCTGCAGGTCTCATCACTTATAGGGAATTCCCTGGTAGCATACCCATCCCATGTAAACAATCTTGTTGCTACTTTCACCTCATGAGAAAAGTCACCAGAGCAATCTTGTGGTTTCCCATTAGGATCAATCCTTCTTTTGTCTTACTGACCTCAGTTAGGGTTGCTGGCTGGTGTGAGCAGTTACATTTCCGACTGTTCAGGCCTCCTTCCCATCTTTGCAGCCACATAGAGTGCACAACAAACACAGGACACAACAAACATTGGATGAACATATTTTTACTTAGATACTGAAGCTAAACACACATAAATTAGCTTGGTCCTTCTCTTTTACCTTTTTATATTTTAGGTTTCTTTTTTAATGTCGGTTTATTGAGTTATATGAGTTTTGCTATTAATTGGAGCTTTTATTGGAGTCCGGATCTGTGCTTAGTAACTACATGCTAATTCCCTTCCTGCAGGAGAAAAGAGCTGGCACAAAGACTGCAAGAAGAATGGTGAAATTTTCGCTGTGTCATTTTCTAAATTTCTTATCTCATGTCTTTGAAACAGCTGTCTAAGACTGGTAATTGAAAAGCTGCTCTTACTAATCAATGCAAAGAGCAGATTCTGGTCATTCATTGTGCCACTATGTAAAAAGAGGGAAAAGATGAAATACTGACATCTTCATCACAAGTTACACCAAGCTAGAAATTGGAGGAAAATTATTCAGGCTGTAAACAGGTTCCCCCAGACACCTGATTAGTTAAAACAAGTACCTCAAATCTAAAAATTATTTGTCAAAGATAAAAGAGAAAGCCTATTCATGCTTTTCAGTGTGGACCAGAATATTAAAACACATTCAGATGTGCAGGTTAGCCAAGATAAGTAATTTCCCACCCTTTCTTTTACTCTTCTCAAGCTACCAGCCACCAGAGAGAGTAGAGAAATTAGTTAGTTCAACTCATAAAATCCTGGTCATATGGACATAACAAAGAAATACTCTATCAGGAAGTAAGAACAGCTGCAACTCTATCTTATGCAGCCAGAGTCATCAAAAAGAAAAATTAGTTTGTTTGAGTTTGTTGGTTTTTTTTCTCCTGAGGAAATGGTGGATTTGTTATTAGTTAAGGTTATTTGTTATTTGTTAAGGTATTTATGTAGCCTACCTGCATATTTTTAATCTTGCAAACACTTAGAAATAGCAATGATGCCTTAAGAAATATAAGAATAATAATTATAAATTTATTACTCCACCTGACACAGCTTACCCTGTTAGTGAATTGATTTTCAAGACCAACAAGAAAGCTCTTCCTTGGGTTTCTCACACCAAACCCCAAGCAAGTGACTGACTACACCCAACCGCATGCCTCTTCTGACTCTCTACCTCATTACTTTGAAACACATTGTCAGCAATCCCACCTCATGAATAGACACAAGCTAGCCCAAGCTAGCTTCTTCTTTTCTTGCCCTTTCACCCAAATTTTAGAATTTGCTTAACCCGTCTAGGTTACAATGAAGCAAGAAGGAAAAGGATCTGTGATTTATGCTGTCTGGCTGTGTATTTTCAAAGTGTGAAAGAAACAAATATTGTATTTTCACTGCCTTTTGAATGATTTCTAATACTGTTTCAGACCTCTATTCTATTACAAATTGTACACTATTTGTTACATTTCTGGGAAATTGTACAATCTGTAATAGGAACTAGTATCCCAGAGAAAAATAATAGTTAAATGGTCTAATAATAAAAGAAACTGGCTTGGAACAGACTACTGTTGTTCTAATAATAAAAGAAACTGGCTTGGAACACACTAGTGTTGTCAATCTATCTTCAGGTAATTCTCTCTTAAAGGAAATGCAGCTGCTTGAGTTAACTGGAAAACTGCTGTGATTTTGGTAGCATAATCCAAGCCAAGAATTATCTATGCTGGTTAAGATCTTCACTGCCAATGAAAATAGGAGTACTCTTTGGATCCACAGCCCAAAGCAAAAATACCAAACTAGCTGCCAGTGCATTTGGATCTGGCAAACAATCACTCTAAGCCCTTTCTTTCTTACCTCATCTCAGAAAATCAATTTTGGTTTCAGTTTTGCACTAGGCAACTTCTTGGCTGTTGTTCAACAGTTTTCTATTTCCTTAGAAAGGATACAGTCCCCTGAGATATATACGAGTTTGCAACATCCTCTTTCCTAAATACAAGCCTGAAAATATTCAGGAAATTTTAACAGTGACCTCTGTATTGGTAACATATTCAGAAATAAAGATGTCATGGGAATTATGCATGACTCCATATATGCATAAACTTGCCTTTCCTTATTCAAGTGTTATTCCATGGACTTCAGGAGGATATAAATGTGAAAACATTATTCATGTACATAAGTGTCTGTATTTGAGCCAGAGCTGCAGATAGTGTAAAGACATGTGGATCTAGTAACAGGAATGGAGCTTCACCAGTCTGTACTGTGACTATACTGAATCTATATTGACAGGCCATATTTTGTCATTAATATTAGCCTAGAATAAGTTACTATCCATTCTTGAATTAAATATATGACACTATACAAACATTGTTTCTTCTTATTGAATCAATCAGTTTTTCAATATCCAAGGTGAGCTGAATCCTCAAAGGCTCCTGGGACTTTGGATTTCCAAGTACATTCAGGAGACTCGCACAAAATTTCTACTCAAAGTCCTTTTCTAAGGCCCTTGGGCATTAATGCCCTTTTTTTTTACATATTTGTACAAGGTAGAATGATAAAGTAAAAGATACTTTTACAGACAACAGTGATTTTCCTGTGGCCAGCATTTTAATATAAACCATTATCACAGTATCAGCACAAAGACTTTCAGAATTATCTTCATTGAATCCAAATGCCTGCAATTCAATAGATCAACATGACTAAATGGATCGATAGCTGATGTTCCAACAGCTGATGGACTGATCCAAATACCTTAAACTGATGATCCTCCATTTTTTTCTTTCTGTTTCTTTGAGAGTCACTTTGATTGTATTATTCAGTTTTTCTATGGCTTTCTGTACCAATAGAGCACTATATTTATTTATTAATTTATTTCCAGTTCATAGATTTACTCACATTCTTACTTAATAGCTGCTATACTGTCTTGCCTATGTTTTACTTTCTTTTCCAATTAATTGGAAATTCCAAATTTATCTCCAACAGTTTGGTTCAGGTCTTCTTATAGAAATGCAACAAAGTATTTAAAGTAGTGTTGTAAAACACCAATATTCTAATTGTTTTAAAAATGCAATGAAAGTAAGAAAAAGCCTATTAAAATTTTAAGGTAAGACACTTTTTTTCTCTGTATGTTATGAACCCACAATCTTTGGAGTTTTGGGGTTTTTTCAGCATTATTTTCTGTTAACAATAAAGAAGTCAATAAGACTTCCATAGAGTTTATGTTCTAAAAATCACATACATAACTTCAAGTTTACGTGCCACATCCATTAGAAAAAGTGATTTATGTCTGGCAAATAAAGCCAGCTCTCGTTTATCTTTGAAAAGGTAATGTGCCCTGTTAATCATCCATGCTGAAGTTGCAAAGACCCTTGTCCAGCAGGGTGCTTAGTAATCATAGAATAATAGAATAGCTAGGGTTGGAAAGGACCTTAAGATCATGTAGTTCCAACCTCCCTGCCATGGGCAGGGAGATCTCACACTAAACCATGTCACCCAAAGCTCTGTCCAACCTGGCCTTGAACACCGCCAGGGATGGAACATTCACAGCTTCCCTGGGCAACCCATTCCAGTGCCTCACCACCCTTACAGTAAAGAACTTCTTCCTTATATCTAATCTAAACTTCCCCTGTTTAAGTTTTGACCCATTACCCCTTGTCCTGTCACTACAGTCCCTAATGAAGAGTCCCTCTCCAGCATCCTTATAACCCCCCTTCAGATACTGCAAGGCTGCTAAGAGGTCTCCACTCAGCCTTCTCTTCTCCAGGCTGAACAGCCCCAACTTTCTCAGCAGATCTTCATATGGGAGGTGCTCCAGTCCCCTGACCATCCTTGTGGCCCTCCTCTGGACTTGTTCCAACAGTTGCATGTCCTTTTTATGTTGAGGACACCAGAACAGTACACAATACTCCAAGTGAGGTCTCACGAGAGCAGAGTAGAGGGGCAGGATCACCTCCTTTGACCCACTGGTCACACTCCTCTTGATGCAGCCCAGGATACAGCTGGCTTTCTGGGCTGCAAGATCACACTGAAGCCGGTTCATGTTCATTTTCTCATTGACCAGCACCAAGGACCCAAGTCCTTCTCCACAGGGCTGCTCTGAGTCTCTTCTCTGCCCACGCTGTAGCTGTGCCTGGGATAGCTCCGACCCAGGTGTAGGACCTTGCCCTTGGCATGGTTAAACTTCATGAGGTTGGCATCAGCCCACTTCACAAGCGAGTCAAGGTCCCTCTGGATGGCATTCCTTCCATCCAGTGTGTCAACCGAACCACACAGCTTGGTGTCATCGGCAAACTTGCTGAGGGCGCACTCAATCCCACTGTCCATGTCACTGACAAAGGCATTGAACAAGACCAGTCCCAACACCAATCCCTGAGGGACGCCACTTGTTACTGATCTCCAGCTGGACGTTGAGCCATTAACTACAACTTTTTGAGTGAGGCCATCCAGCCAGTTCTTTATCCACCGAGTGGTCCCTCTATTAAATTGATGTCTCTTCAATTTAGAGACAAGGATGTCATGTGGGACACTGTCAAACACTTTGCACAAGTCCAGGTAGATGATGTCAGCTGCTCTATCCCTGTCCATCAGTTCCATAGCCCCATCATAGAAGGCCACCAAGTTGGTCAGTCAGGATTCCACCTTAGTGAAGCCATGCTAGCTGTCACTAACCACCTCTTTGTTTTTCATGTGCCTTAGCATGCCTTCCAGGAGAATCTGCTCCAAGATTTTGCCAAGCACAGAAGTGAGACTGACTGATCTTAGGTTCCCTAGCTCTTCCATTTTCCCCTTCTTGAAAATGTGGGTTATATTTTCCTTTTTTCATTCATTGGGAACTTCACCTAACTGCCATGATTTTTCAAATACGATGGACAGTGGCTTAGCAACTTCATTTGCCAGCTCCTTCAGGACCTGTGGATGGATTTCATCAGGTCCCATGGACTTGTCTATGTTCGTGTAATACATGAATCACATCATGAATACAACTTAACTGCTTCTGGGTCTGGAGCTGACCCAGGAATACAATACCTATTTTCCCACATAGCTTAATAAACTGTTGTATCCAAGTTTTGTCTGTGCATGAGCTTCAGTTACCAATCAAGAGTGTAGTAGAATAACCTGAGTCTTGCAAGACCAGAACAAACACAGGATTCCTTGTGCTGGTATTTCTATATCATACACTACAGACCTTGATGCACTTTAATTATTATTTTCTACTGTGCAGCACTGCTGAGTCTTCTCTTGCCCTGGACGTTATCAAGATGTAAGAAGCAGCATGTACAACATGTACAGTTTGCATGATCATATTCCAGATATAGCACAGGACTGATCAAGCATTGCTTTCCCTGTTGTTCAGCACAGCAGTCAAGGACCTAATCTGAAGTCTGTTAAATCAGTGGACACCCTTTTGTTGACTTTAAACCATGGCATAACAATGTAAAACCAGAGAAAAGAAATGCTTCTCTATCTTATACATGAGAAGTGTGTATTCTGAGTCAAAGTGGATGTTTGTAAGATACTAATATCCCTGATCAGTAAATTCCACAATAAATTGATACTATTGAATGACTGCAGAAATTGCTTTTGGAATCAGCTCTTTCTGGATTAATTGGAGTACTGTCTAATAAGCAGTACTCTCACTTTTGAGCTTGAGTTTTATTGGTAATCAGTGTTTATCAATAGGACCAACTATTTGTACCAGTTATTTAGTACACATACTTTACAAATGAAGCAGAGTAACGGCAGTCAATTATGAAGTCATTTTAAAGTAAAATTGCAAGTAATGTGTTAGTCCCTAGAGACCACCTCTAAGTTAATATCTGTGTTGAAAACATAGTTACATTATTTTGCCTTTCAGCATTATCATCCGTCTCTCTTGAGAGAAGAACTGGAGTGCCTTGCTTACAACGATAGTATGAGAAGTCAGCAACACTTTGAGATCAATGAGGAGCAACGAGGGGTGTCTTGTTTGTTTTGATTTGGATTTTTTTTTATCCTTAATTAGAGTCATAGAGAGATACAGTGCACTAAAATATAGATTATCTGCAGCTGCCCACTTCTATTTGTTGCCCACTTTTGCAGATTTTATTTGTCAAAGGTGCAGAATTAGGCAACAGAAATTGGCTAATTCAGTTAGATTTCCATTGTTCTGTTTCTGGGGGCTGAGCTATCATGAATTATGATCAAACCTGAGTGACACAGCACTGCAGTATCCACTTAGCCACTCAGGTCATTGGCTTCATTAGAAACCAGCTTGGGTCCTACAGCATTGTTAACACTTGGTAAGACCATTACAGAGGATGGCAGTAGCGCCATCCCTCTTCTTACCAGGACTGGCCTCAGCACAGTACCCTCCTGACATTCAGAGGAAGAGAGCAAGGGTGATAGCTCTGCCTGGAATTAGCCTGGGGGAAAAACTCTGATGGATGTGAAATTTGTGAAGAACTTCATTATCTTGATTTAGCAAATTCTAGTTAGTGCATGCTAATTACCACCCCCTGCAATTGAAACACATTAATACCCACAGAAATAATGAGATCTCTCGAATGTTCACCACTCCAGACTGGCATGAGGTAATACCAACAACAGTATGTGAAGCACTGCACTTTATCTAACACACCTATCTGAACCATCCTTGCTGTACAGACATGGACCAATGTGGGGAGTGAAGGCGAATAGTTTGGGAGTGAGCTCTGAGGTATTAGTGCTTAACAAGCCCCAGGGCAATGAGCTGGGGTGTTGAAGGACAGGGAAGGTCAAAGAGCAAGCTTTGGGAGGATGGGCCAGGATGTAGCTGTGGCAGGAATCTCAGTTGGAGGCCAGAGGATGTGGGGGTTGTGAGAGGGTCTGCAATATTGTGATTGGACTATTTACCTGGAGAGTTTTACAGGGGCCAATGAGATTGAACGTTGCATGTATGTGCAGGTTGGAAAGTACCGAACAAGGGATAAAAAGGGCTTGGTGATAACAAACGAGGATTTGAGTCTCTGCATCAACTTGGGTCCGTGTCGTGATATGCCACAGACTAGTAATCTGTGATTTATATCATCCAGCAACAGCCAAGTTGATGATACAACTGTAACATAAAACTTGCACATATTTTGTAAGAACATCATGATATATAAATAAAAGCATGTAGAATGAGAAGTAAATGAAAAGAAAAATGAAATTGAAGTCTGTTCTAAAAAACAAGTGTACAGAAGATAGAGGGCTCACACTTTCCTACATTTCTGTAGTCAGTCTGTAGGCTATAAATCTTTTCCCAGATTAATAACAGGGCTGAATTTTTCTTATTTCAGGCATTAAACCAATCACTTCTTTTTTCTTTTTTTTTTTTTTTTTGGTTATGCCATGTTCTTTATGATAAGCAGGCCTTAAAGCCTATATTTTTGAAGTTGAATTAAAACCAGTTCAGCAAATTAATATATTGTGATATTATTATTATAAGGATAAGTTGGGCTGCTACAGGAAAGCAACTTTTCATCCCTTCATCTACCTCAGTTCCCAGTTTCTTGCATGTCAAACATCCCATACCCTGTGTTTCTAGAGATCCATTATGTCAGCATCAGCAAAACAGGGATTAAAGGCTTTATCTCAGTCTCCATGGCATCCTATATATTTTGAATAAAACCTTTTGTCATAGCAAGTGGAAACTGAGAGCCGCAAAAGTACTGTATGTATGACATGATCTAATCTGCCATGAAGATACTTTTTTGCATTGCGCAAATCTCTTTCCCATACATAGAAGATTTTGCTTTGTAACTGATATTAGATTTCCCAGATTAATTTGGTTTCATACTTCCTTTGGTTCTACATGGTTGAGGTGTGCTCACCACTGATGTACTGCAAGAAAAATTCCCAAATAATACTAGCTCTAAAAAACATTTATTGGCAACAAATAACTGAACTACAAACCCCCAGGCTGGTATATGCAGCGGGACACTCTACTATGCTTTAAATATTCCATGAAATATCATTTGAAACCTGGACAACATGAGATAATACCATCCAGTTCACAAGACAGTTCATTACCTTACTTTTAAGGATTTCTACCCTGGGAACGAAAGGCTTTTGAATTTTCGAGTTTCGTCAAAATCACCTTTAATGTAAATTAGGTTAAAATGAAAGGAAAATAAAGAATGCATTGACCAAATATAAATAACACAATCGAAAACGATTTAGGAAGAGATAAGTGGATCTGAAAATAGAAGCACACACATATTTACTACTTGGAAAAGCTCCAAAATTTCCTCTTATCCTGCAGTATGCAGCTGACAAATAGAAGCTTCATGACCTCGTCAGTCTTATCCTGTGCAAACCTTGTGTCCTTACCTTGCCATATGAAGGTGAAATTTGCTGACTTCTTTTCCTTTTTTTATGATCCAAACTTTACTTTAGGGTGAGTTGAAATGTAAGTCCAGCTCCTTCTTCTGATTTTCCAGGATTTCTTATTGATAGCTTCCAATTACAAGTAGTTTCAAAATTCTGCCGCTGAACTATTGCCTATATGCTTTTGCTTTGGAAACAGTACTATCCTTTGAGCATGCCCAGACAAGGGTGTCTCTTGCCCCAAAACTGAATAGAATGTGCTAATGACTGAGCCCTGACAAGAGAAGTACTCCATTGTCATTCAAATGCAAGAGTGGAGCCCTTCACCAAAACATATTTTCATATAAATGTATCATTTTATAATCATATCGTATGAAGTTATGTTGCCAGAATTTACACAGGCAAATCATTATAGTATTTCTTAGTAGGTGGACACAATGCTAATTAATATTAATATTTTGGGGGGGGTCGGTAAATTCTAATCTTATTGAGCACTAGGACACGTCTGTTTTCTCCATTTTCCTCCTATCGCTTCTCTTGTGTAACCTCTGTGATTATAGCCTGTCTAGAAATTCTTGAGAGGAATGTGCTTATTTGTCTCCTAACACTGAGAATTCCCATACATATCTCTTAAAATGTATCTTCCTTGCTACACTCTAATATTCCTAAACACTTTAAATGGAACATTCAGAATATACTTAACTCTACATGGGTATGAAATTGTTTAGCTTACCATCAGGTCAGGATAATATGTGATTTATGGATAGCTGGGTAGAAATGGCAACTATCATAATTGTATAATATGTGTATAGACTTGCAGTAAAACATAATCACTGTATAAAAAAATAAAATCAACACATTCAGTCAGCTGGATGATGAAACGTAACTTTAGCCAAAATTGGATGCAATGAACTTGTTGAAAAATTAGGTCAAGTTCATAACGAAGTCACCAGATGGTAATCTCATCTATATTTTGGATAAGGTATTTGACTGAATGTATGGTGAGGTCATAAGAGGAAATTTAATACAGACTTTAAGAAAATGTTGGATTTCAAGTGACATAATGGAGTTAATGCTGACACTGAAAATTGAATATGCAGGAGAATTAACAGCCACAGACTGTGTTGGGGATTGGTTAGCTAATACCACCCTTTCTCTGTGTGTGGAAGAAATGCAAATGCAGTATGACTGATCAGCCCTCTGAATAAATAATGACCATTTTTCAGAGCTCTACTTATATATCTCATGGATCTATTTCTGTCAGGCATAACTACATAAATAAAGAAGCATATGTGTCCAGATGGGATTGAAAAAATAAAAAAAGAATAACTACCAGTTTGGATTATTGTTTTTGTTTTAATCAAGTCTTTAATACCTTAAGGTGGAAATTGAATTTGAATAATTTTCCTTTTAAAAAGCAATAACTACCCTCCATGTTTGTCCTTTACATGTAAAACGCCAAATGAGCTTCAATAGTTGCTTGTAGAACACAAAAGGAACCTAAACTCCTGCAGAAATCCTGCAGAAATCCTAGTACACTTCCTGTCCCTTCTCAGTGCAGCAATATTTTTAGAAAATGAAAAAAAAACATTTCCTTGTAATTGCAAATGTTTTGTCAGGAGTGAAAATACCCTAATTAATAAGTACACCAAATTTCTGAAAGTCACCCATTAAAAAAAATACAAGGTGCCATGGAATGTCCCAGGGACACTAAATCCACTTAAATAATAAAATAAATGAAAATGTAATTAGACCTAAACCACTAAAAAACACTGGTGATTTGTCAGGTCTGTTCACACAAGTTGGCCTGTGTAAGGCTGGCCTTTGGGACACAGATTTTCTAGTTTTCAAGCAATTAAAGTAAGTGCTTCCTCTCTCTAAAACCAAATTTCATTTGAAACCAAATTTCATTTGAAACCAAATTTCATTTCATTTCAGGGAGAGGAGAGGCCTGTGGGGAACCAAGGAGACTCAGGGCCCACTGCTGCTACTCACTGGAAATGCTGAAATGACTGCATAAGTGTTGGCCATGGCCAGTGAGGAGTAATAATAAACATCTCTTTTCTGCCAAGAGTCATCATTAGCTTTTCCCTAGATTTTACTAAGGCAAGTATTAAGATCACTTCTGGAAATAATTGCTGATAAAGCACTTAGAAATGTAGAGCATCGTGAGGATACTGCTAGGAAATGTTATCACTATTCTTGCTTGAAGTAGTAGTGTACAAGCATTTTCATATTGCAAACATCTTGACAAGCACCTCTGGCATTCACACACTTTCTGTTTCAGGCAGCCAACAGACGTCCGTGCTGGCAGGTGTGGTGAACATCTGAAAATGGGGAAAAAAATATCTACTCCTGAAACTCATTAAGAAAATTCTGCATCTTAAGCTTGCAAGATGTCTTGCTAAATGGCTCCGTCTTCTTTATACTACTTCATTGATGCTTTCTGCCTTCAGAGAGTAGTACTGTCAGGGGTAAGGGTAGGAGGAGGACTTAACAGCGCTGTAAGTCTTCTCTCCTAAGCAACCCTTCCTCCCACATACATTTCAATTTCAAACTTAAATATGAAATGCTTGCTTTCCACCACACTTTTGTTAACAACTTTAATTATTATTGTCATTAAGAATTAGTAAAATAAACCCTGTCTAGACAATTTCCCTTGATATGACCTTACCATGGATTTAAGGCAAAATATAAAAGTGATTGCTTCAACTGAGGAATATTTTTCTTTCTAATAGTTGATGATTTACCTTTGTAAGTGGATATTTTAGAAACATAACTTGAAGGCACCGAAATATTGTAAAATCTAGTGGTGACACACCTTAGCGTTTAACAGCTTTGTGCGCTCCATCTTACATTTAAAGGCACCAAAGAATGTCATTATAAGACCATAATGTACATTCTGTCATGTCTTATCTCTTAATTAGGTCACCTAGTCTGCCCATTTAGTTAAGTACAATGGCTAACATTATATTTCTACCATTTTTTCAGGTTGTTTTTATGGTCCTTCCACTAATTTCTTAGCAGGATTACTTCATATTCCAATATATCTCACTGTTAGAATGGTTTATTGACTAGTTTTTCATTTATTTAATATCAGTCAATTAAAGTATTGTTTTTCTGTTACATGGTTGCAAAGACTTTGCATCTCCTTATCACTTCCATATCTCATATATCATTTATATCTCAATGCTTTTGGAAAATACATATTTATAGCTTAAAAATTAAAACAACTAAAAATGTTCAGTTTCTTCAGTGTTCAGGGTTTTATTTTAAACAAAAATTCTGGCAACTTTAAACAATATACATAGTCTTATCACAGCTGCAATCTAAACATCAGAGTAGCTCACATCTCTCATCCACAACCTGACCTTAGAGGCACCTAAAATTACATAGCACTTTCCAGTTACAAGACACCTAAACAGAAGTACCTATTCTTGCTTTCTTCTTCATGGGCCATTGGCTACAATCCAAGCTTAAAAGCTCCTCAATGACCTGCTAAGACTCACTAGGTTTGAACCAGTTACTTAAAAACATGGTGAGAAGATGACACACTTTACACAGAGCTCAATAGCTGGAATACATACCTAGAAGTTGGGAATAAGCTGAGATGCAAGCTTTCTAGAGTCTTTCTAAAGGAACTTAGACATCTTCTGTCTCCCTAGAGATTGCCTTAACCACCTGGCTATACCATAGTTTCTCCACCAGTGAAAGCTGGGTAACTGCAAAAATGAAGGCAAGGTTTAGGAACCTAGAGAAACAGTAAGGGGAAGATATCCTGGATCCATAACCTAGTGGTATATTCATACCCAGAATGGAGCAGAAGAAGGGTCTTAGGGTCTGATTTCAAAGCCAGGGTTTCATCAAGTGTCTCTTTCACTCAAAATATATAACTGGACTCCAAAGTAGTACTGAAACTCAACATTTCCCTTCTAGTGTGTTATAGACACCAGCTCTAGGTGTAAATCTGCATTCCTTCCATCAGGAATAATGTCTACAGTGTTTTGTAAAGGAGAGAGTCCAGGTTTCTGTTTTTTCTCCCTGGGCTATTTCAGTACTCTTCCCAAACTTCGTTTTGGCACAGGTTTTAATGCAGAACAGTGGAAAGTAGAATACAGTTCTGATTCAGAAGTTTTTTCTAATCCAGGCTTACAGAAACATTTGAGAGACTTTCTTTTAAAATTGCTTTTGTCACAGTAATAACAGAGCTGCTTGCCTTGAAAAGCTAATATTCCTCTATAGTTAAAAACTGTTTAGTAGTAAAAAACTATTAACTGGCTGGTACTTTCTGAACTTCCTTTTCACTTCTTATTGTGGTGACTAGCAGTGACTTACAGTGTTATCTCTGATTTGAGGGCAGGAGTTCATCTACTCCCTAATCAGTATTTTCCATTCATTATTGTTGTTAAATACAGTCTTTTTATGCCTCTTTTCCATGTTTTAAATTTGCGATGTATGGAAATCAGTGTTCAGGGAACAAGATCTGTGCTTGTAGTCTACACAAAACTCCTTAATGTGCTGATATATGAGTCTATAGTACTGCCTGCTAAGAGTAAAACGGTTCAGCTCCTCTTTGCGATGGGATATCAACCTTTCGCATACTTCAGGTCTGCTACAAACAGCACACACAAGGAGGTGAAGTGGTATAAAAATTCCAAATTTACAGCACAGTAACACGAAGTTTATAAAGCCTATGCAAAGTTTAAAGACAAGACACAGAGGTTCACTATATTTCTGCCAGCTAGAGCAGGTGTGTCCAACATATTAACTAGTTGATATGCAGCCAAGTATTTACAGCAAAATTGTTAACATACATATTCATGTTCAAAAACTCAATTCAAACTTCTTAACAACTGTATTTCAGTCCCAAACCCTTCATTACAGGAAAGAGCATGAAGAAATGGTTTGAGTGAATGAATTTTCTGAGTACGTGAATTGAACTGAATCAATTTTTGTAATTTCAAGTCCATTCACTGTGAATACAGTTCAAGACTCCAAAGGTGCACTACAGCAACACATTCAGATTGAATTGCTTTGAAATTGGTTAAAACTACTCCATTTTCTTCAGCTACATTTTGGAAAGCATGTTTTCAGTGGGTAAATTTCACTTCAAGTTGAACTGCTGAATTGATTAAATGTCTTATTGTATTTTACTGTAACTTTATTGTAATTCCAAAGCTCTCAAGAAAAATGAAACACTAACTCAAAAAAAACCCTACTATAACCATGGAACCAACTCCACCTTCAGAAACTTCTTCAGTTCTTGGCAACCAATGTCCTTTTTACTTTTTTTTATTTCAGATTTTGGTTTTTCAGTGATGATACACAGTCTTTTTCCCCTCTTGTTTTCTACATGAACATGGTCCTACCAGGATGATCAAGGACAGCTCTTGCTCTCCTTTTATCTTTTTTTTTTTTTCTGTAAAATTGTAATGACTCTCAATACCTTTTATTATGAGTAATTTTGCAGTAATAGAATATTAAGTTTTAATAGGATGTTAGGAGGAAAAAAAGAAGAAATAAGTTCTTTTTATTCCTGTAATGTGGGTTTCTGAGACTCATTCCTATAATCAGGCTTCTTAAGAATAACGGCCCCTGCTGTTTTCCATGGAAGATGCTCATCAGTGCTCCAGAAAAGATTCTTGCCCAGCTGTCCATACAGCTCTTTGCTCCTGGCAGAAAACATGAGGCACAAACCATGCCTGTGGCTGCATCCCTGCTGAGTAAGGAGCTTTTGTGAGAGCAGAGCTGTGCAGACCACATTCACCAGTCCCACAGTAGGTCACACACACAATTATTTACATGCAAAATTGGAAGTTAAAAATATTTCACTAGGATATTTCTGACAGTGTCTTACCCACAGCCATGCACCTAAAGGCACCTTATTGAGCCACAGATCATCTGGAAGTTTGCTTTCATAGCAGATGGTAATGGTTTAAAGCTTTTTTTCATAGGCATTTCTACAGTGTGTAGCAGGTGAAAATGGAAATATCATAGAGTTTTATGAGCTCCTTTTCATATTTTCTCTTATGG
Source organism: Neopsephotus bourkii (assembly GCF_033783945.1). Taxonomy (NCBI): domain Eukaryota; kingdom Metazoa; phylum Chordata; class Aves; order Psittaciformes; family Psittacidae; genus Neopsephotus; species Neopsephotus bourkii. The sequence continues at coordinate 4,941,659 of NW_026901837.1, read as the reverse complement.
CAGCCATTTAGGGAGTCTCATCTTACTGTAACTTAGGGAAGACTTTGCATCTGAACCATCATACTCAACAGTCACCAATGGGAAGAAGTCAGTCATGCAAAATTCTTCCCATGCACCTAACTCCAACTTATCAATATTGATTTTCATCTTCTGTTTTATTTCCCAGGCACCTGGCAATGGAATCATCCTCCAGGTCTTTGTCAGCTTTAGTTTAGTCCATCCTAAGTGTTGCTCTGAGAAAAGCCTTTACAGAAGTCTCAAAGAAGATGAATAACTGTTTCAGAGGGAAGAACTTGGCAGCCAATGACTAGAATCCAGAAGAAGAGTAAACATAAAAAGTTCTTATGTGACAGAATACAAACTGGGAAGATAAGAGCAGTAATTTCTGATTTTAAAAGTTTGGCTCATAACACTTCATCCTACAGGAAAATTAAGGCAGTCCGTTCTGGGGAACATTACAAGGAAGTTCCACAGAACAACCTTTCCCAACAAAGAAAGATTCTCACCTGCCGATTTCTAACCAGTTCTTGTATGCAATATTAAGCTGCAAGAACTTCCATGGAAAATGTGATTTCCTTTGAAGTCTCATACCATCAATCATTATCTGCACTGTTTTGATCTACTGCACCATTTTGCCCAATCTCACAAGCATTTTCTGAAATATTACACAGATAAGATATTATAAATTCATATCTTTACTGCATCTGTCCTTCAGTGCAGAGAGCAGCCTCTATGGCATCATGTAAAATAAAAGTAAGGCTGCAGCTGCACTTCCACAGAGCCCTGCAGCCTCTAATCGTGCTGGTTGTATCTTACTCAAGATAATGGCATTTCAATATATTTACTTAATTTCTAGATGTTTGTGTGTAAATTCTATTCATGGGAGCATTCTCATGTTGAGTACACACAAGACTCGAGAAAAAGTGTATCACAGCCCAGAAATATAGCCTATAAATCCTGCTGGTTTATTCTGCCACAGCTGTTCAGCAAGGTTTTGCAGCATTATGACTACATTTTGCAGATGTTTACTGAGTCTGCATTTGAGTACCTCCAACTGGACAACATATTATCTCTGTAAACATGTTTCTGTGCACTGAGATGTTTTGAAGCCCATAAAGTTTTAAAATACCATGGGTTTTTTTTCCAATGTCAGCACTCTGTTTATGCAGTGAAGTGTTACACATGGATTCTCACAGAAGTAAATAAAATTATCTCAGACTGTCACACAACAGGGGAAAAATGTCACATTTCTTCTGACACAACACTTTGGAACGGAGCAGATCTCAGGAGGTAGTACAACTGTGGAAAAAGTTATCTTTGGAATTATCTATCTCAGTAACCTTGTTGCTGTGCATGTTGAAGCCAACCTTGGTACGACTCTCATTTCATTGCAATGGGACTCCTGCAGCAAGTGATACACAGTGAGACTGAGTGGAGATAAGGGACAATGAAGAGGCAAAACTTTATTTCAATTTTATTTTAATTTTAAAATAACTGTAAATAGAATTTTAACTTAGTTTCTTACCAGCTTACCCTTTGCAAAAAGCTACCTCTGTGCAGAATGGTACCTTCAGTTCCAGAGGTTTATAAAGAGACAGAAAATTTAAGGCCAGTCCCTTTCAGTGAATGATTTCCCATGAGGGAGCTCTTTCATGTGTCAGTGGAGCCAGTCTGCTTCATGTAGACACCAACATTTAGTTTAAGATGAAGTCTCCTGTGGTTTCTAATAAGGCTGTGTTTTGGTCACTGTTTTGCCACCTACTTTAAATCAGGATTTAGACCTTGTGGTTTTGGTAGCTTTCTATCAAAGAAATTCACACCCCCTGCTGAATCCTAAACCCAGAGGAATTATTAATTACGTATTTACAGGGGCAAAATACAGAAAAAAGTACCTTTGCAGAACAGAGGTCAAAGGATAGTCAAACAGGGCATATGATTTTTAAATGCTTCTGATCCAGCATGGAAGAGATTACTGCTTTCCATATTCATATTTTATACTCTTGAGTGACTCCAGACTAACCTCAGGGAGAGTGCAGAATATCAGCTTGTCTGGGCCTGGGAGCTGACACTGGAATATGTAATCAGGAAAGCCTTCAGTCTTATTAAGCCTCTCCTAGCACCACCATAGTTTTGGTGAAATTTAAACTGCCTCTTCCACTGCCATTGTGAGAGGCATGGCAAGGCATTATACCCCGCTTGTTAATGATGCATGATGCCACTGGTTTAGGCAGTGCTGTCTCCTGGGGATATGTCAGAGATGGGCTGCACCTTGGACCAGCTCGCCAGCAGGTACCCCCAGTCTGTATCACCGACGACAGCAGCTGCTCCCTTTCATTTCTTCCCATCCCTGAGGTTTTAATATTATGGTGTAGGGAAAGTGCCTTTTAGTCCATTGACCACATTCATTAATGCTGCTTCTCTGAAAAATCTGGACCAGAGCAGGGGATGTGTTGCAAGTGGGAGGGAGTTGTAGTGGAAAAGAAGAAGCAGTGTGTTTTAACTGATGTTATCACCACAGGCTACTGCACAGGAAGAGAAGTTAGACAAATCCTTCCAAAAAGCTGTAAGATCTCTGACTGCATTCAAATCCTTTGTTATCACAATGCACTTTGCAGCACTCTGTCTCAGGGCATATTTTCTTCATTTTTGTAGCAGCCATGTTTTGTCCCCAAAATTGGCATAAATGGTATTTCCTTCCAAATGTATAATGCACACAGACCTTAACCTCATTTATTGTAATGCAGTGTCCAGGTATGTCAGGGTCACCGCACTCAGTGACAGAAGACTTCATTTCTGGTGCAGAGAATTTTCGTGATCATTACAGAGAAAGTGTCTTGAAACACCTATGTGCGTGAGGTGGGAGATTACAAACCAGTGAAGTAGATAAAAGATATGGGATATATACTCAGTGTGCACTTCTACCCTTGAAGGTTACTGAGTACTGGAGACTATCTTATTAAAGTTATAAGACAGACAGTGTATTTGCTGCAGGTATTGTGGAGGATATAGGTCCTTATATAAAAAAAAAAAAAAAAGAAGAGTTGCTGCACGAGCCCAAAGAACAGATTCATTAGTTAATAGGAGCTGAAACAGAAGGCCTCGTTCACCTTAACCATCTGTCTGTAAAGTCATTTTCCCTCCTAACACTGAATAGCCTTGCAGAGAAACACACTTTTAGGAAAGAGCTTGACCAGTGCTCCTCTATTTTTCCTAAAGCTGTTCAACAACAGATGAGACTAGCAGTTAGGCTACAAAAAAAAACAATATTAACTCACTGCTTTCAATCACATGGACAGAAGACTTGAGTTTGAGGGATCGCAGCTTGTGGAAAGATATTTTGAAACTCCCTACTTTCTCTGCAAAAAAGAAGACAGAAATTGCTTTTTGCAACCTGTTTGACAATCCCTCCACCTAAAGTTTGACAAGTGCTCCATTTAAGAAATGGTTAAAAATGACAAAACTAATAATGTAGTGCATCTTTGTTGTTGGTGGGGGTGTTTTTTTCATCCAATCTAGCAATCTAGGTCCTGTCTGCAAGTAGATGCCACCAAAAATAGAAGGCTTCGGGTGCTGACCTCATATAAGAACTACATTTAATAAGAAGCCTTGTGGAGAATCAGCTAAGGAGTACAAGGCTCTGACTCTCCTTACTAACAAGGCGCAAGCTATTTGTGTATTAGGTGGAGGGCTTTTGGTGGACTTCGATGTTTCTGACATACAAATACAGATACTTTCAGAATTCCTAGTTTAAGTTCTTCATTGCAGTCAGAGACTAAACAGCAGTGTATCAATAAATAAGTGGAGTGTCTTTGTCAATAAATAGAGGTGTTAGGAAAAGTTGTAGTGGAACAATTTCAGCTAAAATGCTGAAATGTTATAGAGTCATAGAATCAACTAGTTTGGAAAAAACCTCTAAGATCACAAAGTAAAATATGGGGGCATCTCAGTTTTGGTAAAATGCCATGAAACCTCAGGCAAGTGAGCTGTGCCTGGGAGAAAGCTTAAAGGGAACCTAAGAGGCACAGGGTCTTTGTTCCTGCAACAGGCCCTCAGAGGAAGGAAGCTTTTCTGGAGCTGGAGACCTGACGTACCCTGGTTCCTGTTTCAAGGTGTAAAATGTTGCAGAACAGAGCAGCTGAGAGCTGACAGCAAACTAACCTATGTAAGTTATAAGATTTTTTTTTTTTTTATTGTATACAAGAACTAATTTTGAAACCTCAGAATTTGCCTGGAAACCATAATTCTCTGTTTCAGGCTAGCTGTATAAATTAACACTAAACACCAACACACTTCTTTAGCAAACAAAGCTTTTATTTCATTTTGCTTCTGATCAATGTCTTTTCCACTAAAGGGAAAGCCATATAAGTCTAACAAGGGCTGAAAGCTTCCTATGAAGTCAGTAGCTATTTTTATCACTACCATCATGCTAAAACATTTGTGGTACCTTTGTTACTACTAACTGAAACATTAGCAACATCTTAAGGTAAAGAAGAGACTCAGTGGGTTCCAGAGCGGTGTTAGCACCATCATAAAATTCAGAGGCTTGTGTTTTACTTTTCTTCCAGCCGCACGGTTGCCACCCTGCAGCCTTAGGCACAAACACTGACAATAAGCTCAGAAAGAACTTGTAAGTCTGAACTGTGCTTCATGCAGCTGGTTCTGTTTATGGATGGTCTGTCCAGACCATCTGAATAGGACCCTGGATCTCCAGCAAGGTGCTGAGCATGCTTGTGTTCTCCTTCCCAGGACAGTTGTGGTGTGGACCTACATTCCCTTCTGCTAACTTAGCTGTGAGAGTAAAAATACCCAGCAAAGGGATGAAATGAACCTCTGCATGTATTAACCTCTTGTGCTGCTGCCCAAGTTTTTCCAGAGCTTGTCTGTCAGCATTGTGTTAGAAGACAAGAACTGCAATTGTTTATTTCTTCCTATAGAGAGGGCGCAAGGGGGAACGCTCATGGAAACATTCTTTTCTGTGCATTCCCACAGAGGTCAGTCACAGCCTTACCTTGTGAATTACAGGATTTAAACCCTTCTGTGAAGTAAAAGTACATTGATTTTGAAAGCTGGCATTTATGCAGAGCACCTTCATGGTTACTTTAATTATTTAATACATCTGTTCATCATGTAGAAAATTAACAATTTCCACTACAGTTAACTAAAGGAAATGCTTGTTTCACAGTCTGCTGGGAAGGAGCTTTGTATATGCAAATAAAACCCACAATGAACTGTTAAGCATCTAGTCCTTAAATTTCTGTTGTGTCCCAGTTATTAGCCACAGATGTCCAGTAATGATTGCTTTTTGTTCACCAAATTGACTTCTTTTTTTTTTTTTTTCCCCTGTGGGGAGAAGGATGGAACAATTTAGCTAAAGAAAGTCTGTCCCTCCACTTCTTGCTTCCCTAATGAAAAAAAATGAAATTTCTTGAAACATAGAGTAGGTTAATTGGAGCAACAACTGTCCTGTTCAGTTAATCAGCTCTGAATTCACCAATAGGTATCCCAGCTGGCACTGGAAGTAATCACTGGAAGTGTAGGAGTGTGTATATGAACTAGCCAAAGCTCAAAGAACAAAACTGTTCCTGTGATGACTGAATAGACAGCATTATCCTCATAAAGGATTTCTTACAAAATTATTTCAGTGGAACAAAATAGGATATGCACAGTACAAAAAAGGAAAAGCAGAACAATATTAGAATGAAAAGGAGGAGATAATAAAAAAAAAGGAACATTGAGGCTTGAATTTACAGAGTCAATAGAATTCAGTTGAATAGCCTATTGTACCTATTCTGCTGTAAAAAAGCTCTGTTTGGGAAAAGGATTTTATTTTAGACTGAAGTGACACTATGAAAGGAAATTTTCTGACTAAGAATTCACTGGGGCTGTGACAGTCATTATTAAAATAAGGAGAGACAATAACATAAACTCCTACTAAAAAATACCTACTAGCACAAACAACCTAAATATAGTCCTGTATTTAAGAGATGTTAATATTCATAGCACCTGGGAGCTTGCTGTTACACCTTTAAACCTGGCTCTGCAACAGTGGCACATCATTCAGATTCTGCCTCTCTCAAGTCATACTACTTTTCCCCCAATGATTCAATTAGATGAAAGAGAACTACCCTGAGCCATTACCAACCAGCATAGCAGTGTCATCTCATTATCTTTTTGCTAAGAGATAATCACTTTTTCTTTTCTTTTCTTTTCTTTTTTTTTCTAACAACAATAGGCTGGATCCTGTTTTTTTGACAAATGTAATTTTAGTGGGATCAATCGAAGAGCAGAGATTAAAGTTGGTTACCAAAGTGGCTAGTCTCAGGAAATGAATAGGGCATCGTGTCCTGGATCAGCATGTGATAGGATATGACTCTGTCATTTATTTCTTGACAGCTTTTGATGATGCAGCTGAGGCTATGGAAGTCCATGGCTATATTAAACAAACGAACGTTCCCCAGACACCAGACCTTTCCCTTCCGCAATAGCCCAGAAGTGCCTGAATCTTGACATTGCTGAGTAGCTGTAACACAGCTCACTTCCAGCACACAGCCCAATCCACAAGCCAGCTCACATCAGCTTCTCTCATTAAAGCCCCCGGGTGTTGATTACTATTGAAGGAGGCCTGATTGGCTGGGTTTCCATTAAATGATGCCAGAGATCATGCTGGCAACAAATGCCATGTGGTCTTCTCCATGCAGCATAGACTGTAGCGCCTAATTTAGGTATCACAGAAACTGCCAGCAATCTTAATGATTAAATCCTTTTTGTGTAGACAGTCCTGAGGTACAGTACTGCAAGTTATCCTACAGTTCCTAGTGACAGGTAATATAATGTTCTTATTTGTTTATGCTTAAAATTTAAGAAGAGCAATTTTGGTTAAATGACTACAAATTTATACTACAAGAGACAAGATAATTGTATTCCTTATTATATTACCTTCTGTCCTGGGTTCAGCAGTAGCAGTCATTTTTAATCCTTCTTAGTAGCTGGTGCAGTGCTGTTTCTGACTTTCAGCCTGGGAACAGCGCTGATAACACTGATGTTTTTAGTGCTGCTCAGTAATGTTTAGTCTGACCAAGGGTTTTCTGAGCCTCATGCTCTGCCAGAGAGGAGGGGAAGGTGGGAGGAAGCAGAGACAGGACACCTGACCCAAACTAGCCAAAGAGGTATTCCATACCACAGCACGTCATGCCCAGGATGTAACTGAGAGTTACCAGGAAGGGCTACTTCACTGCTGGGTCAGGCTGGGTATCAGTTGGTGGGTGGTGAGCTGTTGTTTTCTCTCCCCTTGTTATCTCCCTTATCATTATTATTACTGGTGGTAGCAGTAGTGATTTGTGTTATACCTTAGTTACTGGGCTGTTCTTATCTCAACCCGTGGGAGTTATGTTCTTTCGATTCTCCTCCCTATCCCTCTGGGAGCAGGGGAAGGGATGAAGAGGGAGGGAATGAGAGAGAGACTGTGTGGCTGACTGGGCTTAAACCATGATACCTTCTCTCACCCTCTACTCCGCCCTTCCCCCCACCCCCTGCCCCCCCCAAAAAAGCACTTGGCTAACTTTTCTGCACTGCCACAGTATTTCATGGCAATTCCCATAAACTCTTTCCGGCTCTTTGCAGGAAGTAAGCTCCTTTCTGTCAAGGTCATGCATAAGAAACCTTGTTAATATGAAAAGGGGACAAAATCTAATAAGCATTTTGCATCAGTTGTTGCCATGTAAAAATATAATAATGGTGCTTCGGCTGTTAAATTGAAGTGTGTCATTTAAATAGCATAAAATGTCACTCTAGCTAAGAGAAACGGCAGGGAATGAAGCAAAAGGAAGATCCTCTACATCCTTAAGAACTAAAGCAAATCCATTCACTGTAGGCCAATAAATTTAAACCAGATATCTAAAGTGCTCTATTGGAGAGCCATCAGTGGTAATTCTTTGACCACACAAGGTAGTATATCTGTGATTAAGTCCACCAGTGCTGAGATCAAAAGAAACCAGCAGACATTTAATCACATCACAGACGATACATGAAGGAGGTTCCTGTTTGCTGTCACAGTTTGCTGAGGGGTTCTGTCAGGCTGCTTGGGGACGTGTCCCAAAAAGAAGTCATGCCTGTTACTGAACAGTGTCCCTGTTTGCACAATGCCCAACTCTGTTCAACTCTGTGAAGGCTAAAACTGTCAGCAAAGAGAAATTCATAGTTGATGAAATCACGCTTGTATTCGGCAATTTTCTGAATGCAATCTTTGTGAAGAAGTCAGATTTCAATAACACAGATGTTGCAGGGAAAGGACAGTCTAGTTACATCCTATTTACAGCAATGTGACTAAGATCAGAGTCTGGCTTGAAATGTCTAAAACAGTAACTTGAATAATTTGGATACAAGTGATTGGAGGGTTTGATAAGAAACAAGAAACACTTTTAAAAATACTTTGCTTTTGGTCTTCATCATCATAGTCAACCAAACAAGCCTCTCTTATATTGACATAAACTTGGGCATTTTTTCATTCCCTGAAATGTCACTGTTCTTTGTGGTTTTACAGTAAATATTCTGACCAGTGATTTCTCTTCTGAGAATTTCTTGTCCTGAAACTTTTTGGAGATTTTCTCCTAAGAAGACAGGATAAAAATCAAAGATCTCTTTGTGTCACAGAGATTCTATTGGTTTCTGTCGAGGAAGGACATCACGATCTTCATGTATCAAATTCAAGATTGAAAACCTAAATACATACTGTTTTTCTAGGCATGATCAAGAACAATGTGATCCACATTATAGTTGTCTGAGGATTGTCATGGCCAAAGCAGAAGAAATCCTAGCTTGGGAACAGTCATAACTGGAAGCAATAACATCAAACAAGTGAAAGAAGGACTGGAGAAATACAATTACTTTCTTCTCAATCTGTCTTGTTACATCTGTGCAGTGTCATCCATTGGAGGTGACACAAAGGATAGAGAAAATTGTATTTCATTGGCTAAAAGGTCTGTCTTCCAGCATTAGAAGACCACAAAGTGTACAACTGTCTATAGTCTTCAAAATGCAAGCAAATCTTACCCTCTCTGAGTACTGGTTCAGTAAAAGACAAGCCATAACACAACATAACACAACTGTTGAAATTTTTGCTGGTAATCATGAAATCATGAAAGCAAAACAGGGGCTGACAGATGGGAAGGGATGAGACCTGAGGAGCTTGTGTGAGCCCGTAGTGCCTGTGCTGGCTGTGACATACCCTGCCACCAGACAGTGCCGCTTTTTATGTAATGGGCTCACAAACCCCAAAGGCTTTCAGTCAGTGGAAGATTTGCACAGAAGATTTCTACTTTTTTATGCGCCTGAGAAAAGCTACCAGAAGCCATCAAAGAGAGTTAACAAACACCACTGGATATGTTTCTTCTCTGCCTGAGTGTACCTGGCCTTGTGTCTGGGATGCAGGTAGAGGAAAAAAAAAAAAAAATCAAAACCAAACCAAAATATGAAAAAGAAACACAAACTCAGAGAGTAAGGACTTCTATCTGGAACAAAAGGCATCAGAATATTGCAAGGTTCGTATAAACTGGTGTCCTCAGGTGTTATTCATTGGTTTGTTGAGATCAAGGCACAAAATGTTTCATAATGCTCATATAGCACAGAACTACGAGGTTAGGGCAGAAGAGAGTCCCACAAACGCTATCCATTATTCAGCTTCTGCTGTGGAGTTTTGGAACCTTATAATTTCTACACATGGTTAATATTTTGCATAAGCGCATTCTATGAATTAATTCAGCACAGCTGAAAACCGTTCTTCCTCATTTCTTACCAGATACAGGCATTATCTCCTCCTTCCCTTCTCCCTGTGATTAACTCCACTGTGATTAACTCCAATGGCCACTGTCCAGTTCACGACTAGACAGGTCCATTCTGTCTTCATTTCCCATGCTTATTACGGCATCAAGTAATTGTGAAATTTCCTGAATTAATATTTTGTCAACAGACAACCACACAAAATACACATATCACCAGGCCTTTCTGCACGGGGATGTGCTGACAATCCAGAAGCAGATGGATTGGAGGGTAAATACATCCAGACATCCAACTGAGCCTGTGGCTGACTTTGGAAAATTAGGCTATATATTTAGTCTCTTACATTCATATTTAGCTTTGGATAATATTAAATGTGTGTGCATGGGGGTGATTCTCTGGAGCTTTTGCAAAAAGTGTGCATGAGAGGTAACATCACATAATGTTTCTTATACTTCTTTCTCATCCTTCTTCATCTGATGAACACCACGATCCCCAGTTGCCAAGTCAAAGAATATATCTTCCTTTCACACAGCATCTGCCTGTCTGACATGTTCTTGGGAGTTGCCATATGTACTTATCTTCCGATATTTTGTCTTGGATGCATATAACCTGGTGTCCTCATTCACTAAACTGCTGTGGATCATCTAATTTTAGTGCTGCAGTTTTCAAAACAGCAAGCTCAAGATGCCTCTGAATAACTCTTGTAAGGGAGTGGTACATCTTAAATTTAAATCAGAGGGTGCTTCCATGTTCAGATGTATTTGCTCATGTGTTTCAACTGCTTCTCAAGCTGAAGCACACTTAAAACATATTCCTGACAGTTCCAGTCTCAGAAACCTCCTGGGCTAATGGATTACACTAACTGCAGTAATGTTTTTGTTTTCAATAGAAACAGTTCCCAGACATCATGAATTAAAAACACAGGCAGAAATTAGGTCAGAGGATATTTCTGATATTTGCTTGACAGGAATTTCAGATAATTCCTTCTCCTAGCTACTTTCTTCCTCACTCTGCTTGGTCAGTAACATCCCCATGTCAAAGCAAAAGATCTGGGTGACCTACAGGGGTAAAATGACAGCAATTCACTTGATGTATGCACCTAACTTCATAAACCAAACATTTATTAGGCAAATTACTCTGCCTTCTCCAGCCATGATGGTGCTTTGTGAAATGTTTGCTGTATGCACTCATTTACCTGCTTTGACTGGGTGATGTTTGACATATTGACAATTTATAGCTGATTAAAATAAAAGTGGACAAACTTAGGGATCGTTTTTAAATGCCTATACATTATACTTGATACAACTACATTAAATTATAGCTATCCTCTCAATATTATATATATTTTTCCACAAACTTCTAATTTGGGCTCATCATATTATTATTATGGACTAAGGAGGGCTAAACTTCCAGGCATAGTTAATCTATTTATTAGATGAATAAATAGATCATAGATAAATATGACTGAGAACTAATGACGAAAAGGTTACAGAACCTGCCTTATGAGAAAGACTAAAGGAGTTAAGTCTTTTCTCCCTGAAAAGAAGGTTCAGGGTTTACCTCATCACAGTATTTCAATACTTAGACGTCAGCTACACAGAAGACTGAGGCTCTCTCTTCACAAGGAGCCACACGGAGAAAGGGAAATGAGTACAAATCTACTGGGAGAAGTTTCATCTTAAAAAGACAGGCATTTTTTACAGATTGCAAGAACAATCATTCACTGAAGCAACATCTTCAGGAATGTGGTAGAGTCACCACCTCTGGAGGTTTTTGAAGAGATTGGACAGGGTACTAAATAATCTCACCTAGGCTACCTTTCCCATGAAGGGTTGTATTAGAGAATTTTTCAAAGTCCCTTCCAGCCTTGGTTGTTCTATAGCTCTGATTCTTCTGATCTGCTTTGATAGAAAGGGAAATTACTTTCACAGCTGAAACTGCAGCAGGCTGCCACAGATATTTTCTAAAATATTGGAAGAGGAGGAAGAAGTAGAGTTTCCTCACAGAACCCAGATAATATCACACACTGGGGACTCTAAGAGGGTCCAAGCAAAGATATGCGCAGCTCAGAGACAGGCTGAAGAACCCCATTAGCTTAGCTGGGTTCTGGGTACTTTTTTTCCTAGGTGTTGTGAAAAGGATGAACAAGAAAATAATTTTCACTTTTTTCCGCTTAGAAGAATGGAACAGTTATGTGTGGCTCGCATACTGAGACTCGTCTCTTTTCTACAATAAAGTAACAGATTGTAACAGATGATCTGCATTCTTTCAAAAGAGGAAAAGCACATAGTCAGATGGGGGACAGCATTAAGTTACAGCCCTCTGGGGTCAAGGAAAAGCTAGTAGAGTTAAGTCCTGAAGGTGTGACTGAGGCACTGTTTCTGAGCACAGTTACTGGAACAGTGCTGTCTAAACATCAAGACATCTGCACAGCTTATTTTGAAACTGCTCAAAAAGGGGGTTTTGTATCATGATTACCACTGGTTCTTGTCATGTGTGGAAACGTTTGCAATCCTTTCTCTCCAGCAGGACTGGAAACAAGAAGTATGGGTGCTTACCATAAGAGACTTTTACCGTTTTTTTTAATTCCAGGGATATTGATTTAGATAAGTATAGTTCCTCATATTTTTCCAAACCTATTAGAACTGAACCTGTTTCTGAACTTTCTAGTCTTTTATATTCTGCTAAAAAAAAATCAAACAAACAAGTTCTCCTGTAAGCTCAATGTTATATTGTGTATTATTTTGATTTGAAGTCACTGACCTTTCAGTACTTAGCTGAAGTTTATCAAGGTCAAGTTTAAGCAGGCCTCTGAAAGTTTGGTACACTTTTAATAAGCATCAACCATTTGTGCATAGTTCCCAGTTCTTTGCATCTGTTCTCAATTGGAAGTGAAGGTCACTTCTCTTACTAGTCAAGATTAGCTAGTAGAAATAAAGGAGAAATGGATCTCCCACCTATGCCCTAGCAAGAAAGAGTTGTGCACAGTTGCTGGAGTGTGGAAGTCATTAGATGCATTGCTGATAGCATCTTCTAAGAATCTGAATAAATCACTGAGCCCTCACTTTCTGTTTAGAAAGATTTGGCTCAGACAAAAGTACAAGCATCTTGATTTTTAACAAATTGAGCCCAAGCAGCTCAGGGCCATCTGAAGAATTCAGCTGTGTATGACTGAACCTAAGGATACCAACAAAATCTCCTTGTATTTGTTTTCATCTGAAATTTTGTTAGATAGTACATTGGTGAATAAGAAATTAAAATTGGCTCTCTGAAAGCTCTACAACTTTGCAAACCAAAGTATTAGAAATACAGAACACAACAAACACAAACACACAAACAACACCACAAATACAAAAACGTGATTACTGATAACAATAATTTTTATTTTCCGAAGCAGATTAAGCCTCCATTCAGAGCAGGTTTCCATTAAATGGGCAGAGTTAATGTAAAAATGCAAACACTAACTCCTGTCTTAAAGTTAAGGATGTCTACCAGAAGCCAAAGAATATTCTGTGGATATATATTCTGTATAATGTTGTGAGTTCTCATCTCTGTTTTACAAATCTTGTAATATTTCTTACTTTATAACTCTCTTCTCTTCAAGTCAGGACAAGCACACTGATTTCACATCTCATTTCATTAATTTTACCTTAAAGGCACGAAAAAATTGTGAACAAAACATCATATGAGATAATAGCACTATGCAGAAGAAATTCCTATACGATCTCAGTGGGATTAAGGAAAAGAATTTTACAACTTTCAGCAGATGATGAGTTGTGAATTAATTATTTGTAAATAACTTTAGGTGTTAGTATGAAACTCATTATGTTGTGCTTTTTTTTTTTTAACTTGCTAAGAGGTTAAAAATAATTTAAAGAACACAGGCCTTGAAGGAGGAATCCTTTAATGAACTTTGTAGAAATAAATTAGCTTTTTATAAGAAAGGGTTAAAAAATAAAACCTTGTAATATTTATTTCTCTCTGAAAGACAGAAGGAAAGGATATATAAAACAGAGATGCCTTGGAAAGTACTAAGTAGTAAATACATTTTCTTAAAAGTCAGAGAGTGACACAGGTTGATTATACATAACCTTAATTTGGAAGCCTTGAGTACAAGCACTACATTATAGTCTTTAAACTACATACTCTCAAACTTGTACAACAGCCTGCCTTACTCAGTCAGTGCTAAGGACAGAACAGTGTTCACTGAAGTAGCTGCCAGATATTGCCTTTCATCAGTTTCAGCTGTGTTCCCCTTTGTCTCCTCTCTGACACGTTATGCAGTGAAAACTGTAGTTCAGGTTGCCTGTGATACAAAACTGTTTCTGTGCTGAGTGAGTAAGATAGATAGTGCCTTCTGGAAGCCATGGGGCTACCAAAGCACCACTGGATACACAATCTGGCCTTTCAAGGCAGGGCACCCAAATGTCAAAACCCCTGAAATAATGTAGTTCCGTAATTCACCATAATGCTAAATGATTCAATATATGGCAGTTTATCTATTAAAATCTTCCATCTTTAAACTTTATGTCCTAGAAACAAAAATTCATTTTACCGTGTCCGCAAAGCAAACATTTTGATGTCTTCGTACTTCTAAATATAATCCACCTTTTCTTCTTGTTCTCAGCATCAGTGTGTACAATTTTATCACCAATTATCACCAGTCACTAGACAGAGATGTCCATTCTTTCAAAGAGCTTTCAAACAGAGAAAGTTTGAGAGGAAGAAAAAAGTGTTATCTTCAAATTGCAGTTTGGGAGCTAAGGCACAAAAAAGATTAAGTGGCTTGAATAAATTTATCCAGGAATAGTTTAACAGACCCAAAAACTGAACTTGAAGTACAAGACTCTTCTTGCAACCATCCAATCTTTGGGAAGTATTGCAAGTTTTGTAGCAATATTCCTTTTGTGTCTTGTTAAAAGCTTATAGAACAGTTCCCACTTTCTGAGCTCTGTTCCTCAAAAGTGTGTTTTGTTCTTAACGTTATGAACTGAAAGCAATGAAACCAATCATATGGATAAAACCACAAAAAGTATGTATAACAATTTGCAGCATTTCTGCTTGCATGATGAATGTAGAAGTTATGTGATAAATATTTCCTGTTTGCTTGAGGATGAAAAATAAGACCTCCTGTAACTGCTATTCTTACAAACTGCTTTAGCTCAGGATATGTTCCATGTCTCTGTGGGATGTTTCATTATTCTAAACAAATCCACACCTTATGTAAAGGGAAATCAAGAAGAAGGAGTGATACCTTCATTTTGGATCAATGCGTTAAGACACCTGTGGATCTGAGCATACTTTTTTGCAAGACATCTGTAGTACCAGTGTCTCAGAATGGTTCCTTCTAGAAAGATAGGAGTTCCTTCACCTGTAGAAGCAAGTGATGATCCATCTTCCTTTAAAATCAGCATCGAGGGAATACTCTCACATACACCAAGTTATATGCAGATAGTGAATTGGTTGCAGCTGCCTCTCTGCCACCCATAAGCAAGGAGCTGAGCTGACCTGGAAAAAGTATTCCTTTACTGTGTTATTGCAATGATACATGATCCTCATCTAGCTGTTTTTCTTGAGTTTATGTAGTTTTAGAAACAAACTGTTGAAGTTGCAACACATGCTCAGAGGGAAAAAAAGGTTTAATGAATATTAAAAGCATGTAATTAATTTTTCCTCTATGTTATTCTGTTATTGCCAGGGAGGCTTTGTGGAACATCCATGTAAATTACGCATAATAGCTTTATGAGCTGAACTTTCCCTTTATATAGCTGACAAGAGGCGCCTTCTTTTTTATTAGCCTGTGAGGATTCAGCTTGTGTTTCAGAGCAGACAGATACAAATTCTGGAGTATTCGTAGAAATGTTTTGTTTTCCTCTCAAATCAGGCATCTTCCTTGGAAGGTGAAAGTCTTGGGGTAAATGATTTTACTAATCTTTAAATTATACAAATGTTGAAGGGAGAAAATCAAAGCTGCCTTTTACTTCTTGTTCTAAAGATCACATATTACTCAGAAAACTAAATATAAATATGGCACAAGACTGGTAGACATATAAAGAATGTTACAAGGCAAAGAATTGTCCTTGTTCCAAAAGCATCTTTTATTCATTTTATTTATGAACTTCTCACTAAGGATCAAGATGGGACAAATTTTAATCGTTTGTTCAACCTTATGTATAAATTTAACAAGTCAGCTTTGCTCCTAAGAAGTAATAGATTTTTTTCCTACAAGTTAACACAGCATTTGTTATTTGTATGTTCCCACAAAAAAAAAAGTTTTTACAGAAGGCATTATGCTGTTATCATCCCTTCAAAGAGAAAAGCTAGGACACTGTAAATCCCCCTTGAGGACGTAGGTCCAGGCTGCCTGAAAGCATTGTATTAGATCTTTTCTTCTCCCTGGGAACCTGAGACAGACATATGGTACGTACCAGCATATTGTGAAGAAGAAATGAAACCTCTCTCTCATCAAAGTGCATGTCAAACTCGAGTGGAGTGTACTTCCTGGAAAATGAGCTAAGCATAACAGACGCTCATTTATCTTCCATTTGATCTTGACTGCATCTGGGATCTATATCCATTACCACAATGCCTTAGCCACTTTGAGACTCTGCTAATAGTGTGACTCCTATCATATCCCAGATGACAGCACATAGTACTCTGAATAGTTGTGGTGACACACTTGTCAAAGTCCTCCACATCCAAAGTGCTAGTAATCTGTCCAGTCCCACCTGCAAAGGGATGATTTCTACAGTTTGCTTCTAAGTCACAACCCAAGTTCCACTTTCCATCTGTCAGTGAGAAGACTCTTTCAATATTTGGTGTTTGCTTTCTCACTCTTATTTAACATTCTCATAAATACAAATGATTTTCAATTTTGAAATTTTAGAAATATTAAAATTGGCTCCAGCTTCGGTAACTTGTGTACGAGAAAGAAAGAAAGTAGGAAGGGAAAACAACATGGCTTCACCTGTGGAGCAGTAACACTACATACATCTTCCTATCTTCTCACCTTTTCTCATTTATAAAGCATAAACATAGTTTTATATTTAAATAAAGAACAACATAATCATTCATACTCATCAAAATATTTCCTCTCTTAAGTATCTTAAGACAAACTTCAAAGGCTGCTTAGATTTTGCAACAAAACCATAACAAAACATGTACTTACAGGCTTTCTATATACAAGTACTAAACAATTGAGAAAGCTCTGATTCCCACAGCACTGGGGAATAGCATGCTGTTGTGTCTATGTTATTTGCAACTGGTGACAGTGGTTACACAAGGTGTTGTGCCAAAAACAAAACTCAAAAACTCTCAAGGCAGGGGGAATGTTGCCTACTGCATAACCTTTGATCCTTGCGGACACCATGCACAGATCCTACTCCCGAGCTGGGTCAAACCATACGTAAAGCTTATGTGCAGCTGTGTATATCTACCCAAACACAAATCCTAAATTCCCTTGGCAACATTTTTGGCAATGTGAGAATACTTGAAAAGTCAGAAGCAGGTATCCTTTGAGGATATAGCTGGAGCACTGTAAGAAGTTACAATTTTCCCATGTTTGATGCTACATCTTACCTTCCTGCTGAAAGTTATCATTCTCAGACAGGAGCCGTTCCTTGTCATTCATCCCAGTGCAAAGTCAGCCAAGTAAATCTAAATTATTTCTGGCCAATATTGAGTCTTCACATGAAAGCACTGTTATGGTCTTCTGCCATGTTCAGCTGGAACGAGACCCTACAGAAGAGGAGTTGGAGGAGTGATGACATTGGAAAATACTGCAGCTGCTTATGGACTAATTTTATTATCACCTATTTTAAATAGGAATAAAGTGTATTTTCACTCAAAGCCAATAGTAGAATTCCTCTACAGACCGAAAACCAACCTCGGGGAGAAGTGGAATCAGAACAGATGGAGTGCTGTTGGGAAAAAAAGTGGCAACTCTGGTCAAACTCAAATGGAGACATCTTATTTTGGAAGCTCACTTCCAGAAATTTACTTTTCAACATCTGTAGGGAAAGCCAGGGTAGAACTACAAAAATAGTACAGCTGTACAAGTCGATGTCTAGACTCTGGAAAAAGGAATCTCCTGAAATCCTCTAATATGTTTTGTTCAACCAAATTAAGTTACCTTTGGTCATTTAGAAACACCAAAAGAGCATGTCAGCGATCACATCTGTCTCACTGTCCTAAAAACAAAAGCATTTATTCACACAGAAGCTCATAGTCTAGACACAGGCACACATGCATACATACTAATTTGTATTTTCATATTGTTAGGTAATACTAACTTCTAGTTAAAGTGGTAGTCCAGAACTCTAGCCCCATTCCTCTGGTGCATCTTTCCTAAACACCACTCAACAGTTACTGGGAAAGTTCTACCCCCCAAAATGCACCATAACATGTACAGACACACATGTGCAGATGCTCACACACATGCAGAGGCTGCCAGGAAAAGCTCTGAGAAGCACAAGGCACAACCGTATCACACTTAATTGTGGACCTAGGTCATACATGCAAGAGGCCTTTTACAAGAAAATGTAATGTGCCCCCAGCTGCAATTTCCAGCACCTTTTAAGATAGCCTGTGAATCTCTGAAAATGTAGATGCTTAAAAATCATATAAGTGTTTTGGAGTTTTTGTTTGGGTTTTTTTTTCCATGCAGTATATTTCTTTTTCTTTTAACATAGGAGCTGTGACTTCACATATTCACATCCTTTTAGAAGCTGATGTTTTAAGAAAGACTTCTAAGTAAAAACAAAGACTTAGGAACAGTGGGAAGAGCACGGAAGTTAGGATGTAAAACTAAACGTTATTGTTGTTTGGGTTCAGATCTCTGCTAAATGCCTTCTCTATGCAAAATATCTAGAATTCACCTGCTGAGTTTTTACAACTATTGCAGAAAAAGAAATAAAATTAAGTACTTTTGGCATTCCATTTAAAAGGTTTATTTGTTAGAAATATTATGAAAATGTTGCTTGTGAAATCCAAGTGCATGAATCAAGTTCATATCCATTATGAGAATCATGTAACAGATATTCATCAGATATACCCCAAAGACTTCAACGTTAAATTCTTTGTAGCAAGACCCTTGATTAGCTTCTTGAGTGGCAAAAATTTTATAAACAAACATAATATACCAGCCTCAAGATGCAAACATTATTGATAAGTAGACATTCAAATGATCCATTCGTAAATTCTGACTTTAAACAATGTAGGTCTTATATACAATCTGTATAAAAAAATACTTCAGTGATGTAAATTAACTCATTTGAAATTAAATGGTGCATTTCTACACTAAAGGTCATACTGGATATACGCTCCCCCAAATATACAAGGTTTTTCTGAAAAGAGCAGCTGCATTACTCTTTAGGGTCATTTATTTCTGTTGTATGGAGCCAATGGCTCCCTATTGCTTAAACTCCTGAAGTAAACACACACTTTACTAACTCATACTCTTAATTTTTAAATTCTGCCATTTGAGGCTAGATTTTCAAAGTAGGATTTCCAGAGGTGAGTGGTACTTTTCATTCAGGTTAATGTATTCAGTTCTTGCAGTGCTTATGTACATGAACTCAAAGTGTCTCTGTATCCTTCTTTTGACAAGTAAAACTGGAGGCTGGAAAATGTGGTTGCACTCTCTCCCCACAAATATCAAACAACAGAAGTACATGAGACATATGAATCAAAATATTTCTCATACCTTCTTCTCCCCAAATTGAGACTGTAAGGTATTAATGGTAGAGATGAAACAATGTGGGGCCTTTTTCCCAGAAATTTGGGAGAAAAAAGGGCTTATCACAGGTGCCAAAATTATACAGTTTAACCTAGCAGCAGCAGCCAAAATGAAAACGGTGATGCTCCAGTCCTTCTGAAATAAACTGACTCAGCAGTTCAAAAACATTTTGGTTTAACTCACTTGGAATAAAAGCTGAGCAAATGAAGGGCTATATTCACAGATAGTGCCAACATAGACTGATTTATTTAGCCAGCAGCATTGTAATTAGATCCATCTTTCCAAGGCTCAAAGCCTAAACTCAGGTCTTCACTCTGGCTGCAGAATACTCTTCTCAGGTTATTGTCTCCTCCTAGCAGCTGTCATTGCCAGTGCATGGCATGAAGAATACAAGCATGTTGCTCTGTGTTTCCTTGTGTAGACTACCTCCATGAGCTCAGGACTCTCAAAGGCAAAATTACTGAAACATCATAGGAATTTGAATTCCAAACTACTCATTCCCTGAGCCATAGGAGGAAATTGAAAACTTTCCTGGATACATGGTCTGGATACATGGCATTCAGTATTTGCAGAGGAAAACCTGAATGTCTGAATGTATATCTCTCAATAGGTGAACTGACTAATTACAAAACTACTGCAAAAGTAAAAGACATCATGAATATGGATCTTCACTTCTCTGTCATTTATTACCAGTTTCAAAAGAGAATATGCTTTGGCGCTTAGGTTTTGGGTTTGGGTTGGGTTTTTTGTGGGGTTTTTTAGGTTAAAAAAAAATCCTTCTGATGAAAACAACTATTTCTTTATTTTCTTTTTATTTCTACTACATCCAAACATTTGTCTCCTTTTAGCCATTTAAAAGAAAAATCAATCATTCATTCACTCCTAGTTTCTTAATTAATGGACTCTTTCGTACTGGATTATGAAAAATGCCAGCAGTTATCTGCTGTTTTCAGTGTATGACGTGGACAGGCTGGCATGCAATCAGACCTATTTCTTCCACTTCAAGGTGAGATTTGAAGCATATTAGCAGATTATGCATGAGTTTATAACTTCTTTGCATGCAATACCCATCACCCTTTTGACAAAAGCAAGATTTAATTTGCCACAATTGTCAATCAGCTTTCATGAGCAGTATATAATTTTATCTTTAATTGCTTGTTTGTTTTTAGCATGTAAGCTAATAGAAATTTTCAAGCTCTAAAACACGGTTCAGTAGAGTATGACTTTCAACTGGAGTACAGATCAGCTCTTGTTCTGAGTTACTTCTTGTTAACTGCTCAGTTTCCTAGTGGAAGCAATGTGTAATAAGAAGTAATCAAGCAAAAAGATAATGTCTTCAGATGGTAATATGTGCTAGAAAATAGTATTTTTCACAAAACTAATTGCTTAAATATTAAAACCAAGCCAATCTCCAGATGAAGAACCTGAACCTACAAATTGTTTTGTACCAGGATTATTTTCCTCTACTCAGGACTTTGCACCACATTTAGCATACAGCATCCAGTTTGGGTGCCTTCAGTATAGAAGAGACATTAATGAACTGGCATGAGTTAAGCAAGGGGCTCCCAAGCTGATTGGGGCTGGAAGAGTTGCTCTCCTGCTAGGAGAGGCTGAGTGACCCAGGCTGGCTCAGCCTACGGAATGGCAGCTCTGTAGGCGTTTAACAGCTCCCTCAGTGCCTACAAAATAGGTAGGTAGGCTAAGAAAATGGAGCCAGGCTCTTCAGTGGTGCATTGCAAAAGGAGCAAGCATAAGCTGAAATGAGAAAATCAGACTAGATATCACAAGAATCATTTTGCTCATGAAAACAGTAGAAAATGGAGTAAGCTGACTGGAGGGTTTGCTTATATCTGTCTGTCCTGGGTTCAGCAGTAGCAGTCATTTTTCTCCTTCTTGGTAGCTGGTGCAGTGCTATGTTTTGACTTTCAGCCTGGGAACAGAGCTGATAACAATGATGTTTTGGTTTGGCCAAGGACTTTGTGAGCCTCATGCTCTGCCAGGGAGGAAGGGAAGCTGGGAGGAAGCAGAGACAGGACACCTGACCCAAACTGACCAAAGAGGTATTCCATATCACAGAACATCATGCCCAGGATGTAACTGGGAGTTACCCAGAAGGGCTAGGGGGACTGCAGGGTTGGAGGAGGTATCGGTCGGCGCTTGGTTGGGCTTGGGTGGTGAGTTATTGGTCGCCTGGTGATAAGGTGTTGTATTCTCTTCCCTTGTTATTTCCTTTATCATTACTATTATTGGTGGTAGCAGTAGTGATTTGTGTTATACCTTAGTTACTAAACTGTTCTTATCTTAACCCATGGGAGTTGCATTCTTTCTGATTCTCCTCTCCGTCCCTCCAGGAGTAGGGGGAGGGCAAGAAGGGGGGGGGGGGGGGTGAGTGAAAAAGCTGTCTGGCTGGGTTTAAACCACAACACTGTCCTTGAGTCCACCTTCCTCTGACTACGGAAAGGAGTAATCTGATCTGGTGGTCCCACGTCAAACCTAGTCTGATCTCACAGCTAACCTTGCTTCAGCAGGAGATTCAGCTGGAGGTCTCTTGGGATCCTTTCCCACTTCTGTTGTCCTATGACCCTCTATGAAACCAGAGAAAGCCAACTGGTGGTCAGATTCCACAGCCAAATTATTTTCCAATTAATTAAGAAATCAAATGAGAAAAAAGCTTCCCCCCCTCCAGGGAAGCAGCTGTTAATCTATTTATCTGCCAGGATTTTGCCCTCAGCTTTTTAACATTTTCTTCTTACTGTAAATTTTTAGTGGCATCATATAAATTGATAAACTTGTTGAGGTCTGTTCCAGTCTGAATTTTTTTGTACAATCTTGGCAGTTGTCTTTTGTCACCTATAGTCTTTAAAATGCATGCATGGTTGGAATCTGGTAGAATGCAATGCTCACAGCTGTGCTTTCATATCTTGAATGTCTTGTCATGTCCTGAATATTTTCCAAATTCCAGCTCACAGAAGTCATGTCAGAAATTTGTCACAAGGCTTAATAAGCTAACTAGCAAGGCACAAGCAACAGCAAACCATCAACCAGTGACCGTTCAACAGTGAAATACATTTCCCTGTGTTTTGCACCAGCTATTTCAGAGCAGGCTTTTGAAGAGTGGTTTCCAAATCGTATAAATGTGAATAAAGACAATTTTTTCCCCTGGAGCTAGAACATGCAGAAGTTCTCTCTAATTTATAGGAGAATTTATGCCTTTTCAACATATTTAATGTGAAAACATTTATGTGAATACCCATATATGATTTGAGAGTCTTAACCTTTGACCCTCTTATCAATTGTAACAAATGCTATGATCCTGTCAAGGAACATACCTGGATAGCACATAAATGGGACATAATCAAGCAAATTTCACCTAATGGCAATTTAGGCATCAAGACTTTTTCCTCTAAATTAGGATGGAACAAATGCATTAACAGACAGGCATGATGATGTAAAGAAGGGATGCTGCCTTTTCATACAGAGAGAAAAGTAAAGTATTAATCACTTAGAGGAAATTGAGATCTCATATAGTGGAACATTTTTGAAACATTAGAATTATTAAATTCTATGTCATGGACAATTCTAATATACGTAAAGCTGCTCCTTTTGAGTCAGTTTTGTACAGCACTCATTTGACTTACTCCCTGCTCCTAAGATAGTACTATAGCTTTAGTGCCATATGCACTTCCTGATTCTTCCTGTGAACTGTTGCCACCTATTTTTCTACCTTTTGTGCCTAAAACTTAAAAAAAAATAGAATTCACTCTTTCTTACTATTATAACTCACTACTTACCAACAATTTGTAAGTTTTACTATCACACAAGAAATAAACAAATACACTAAGTTTGTAACAGTAAATGTACTTGCTTTGTCTTTAGTATGAAAATAGTAATTCAGAATTGTGGTCTTCAAGACACAGTTCATAAACAGATCTACAGAAGGGCAGCCCCCAGCAGATGTGAAAACAATATAGGCCTCCACTACACTAGGCCTATATTAAAAATGCATATGCCATTTATTATCAAGACTATCAAATAAGAATGGCCCAGTTGCAGACAGCATGAAGGTAAAACCTCACACGTAACAGCATCACTCAGGCAAATGCACAAGAGGAGAGAAACCTTTTCAGATGCATCCGTGTTATCTGCTGCAGTCTTAGATGATCTGAAAGAGTACACTCTGCATGCCTAGTGTCTTAGGGGAACATGACCCATCTGCCCCAAGCAGTAACTATCCCATATGTTCTTATATATATATACACATAACGGAAAAATAAATGTGTGAAAATCAAGCCAAAGTAAGACCGTAATATGACATTTCCTGCTATCCCTACTCTAAAAAAATAGCTGTTTTCCTCTACAACTTCTATAGTCTCTTGCATATGATATATTTTCATACAAGTTATGTGATTAGGGAACTGAGCCAGTGTTACCTGTTATACTCCACTAAATAAATTGCAAAATCTTCTTGTCTGTAAGTAATTTAAGTTTTCTGTGTTCAGCTCCAGAGACAGAAAAAAAAAAAAATAATTTCCTATTCATGTCATAAATATTATCACAGAAACACACATGAAATCTTAAGCATTAAATTCTCTAATTAAAGAGAAAAGAACTATAAAAGACCTACATTATCTGGTGATATCACTTTCTTCATCTTCACTGCCTTCTCCATACTGAACAATGATCCCATTTACCTACATATTAATCTCTGATTTCTGAGAAATCCCAATCAAAATCACTATCTGTTTGACTGAAGAAAGCTCTTAGGAGTTTGTCAGTACAGGTCCAAACTAGTAAGGGCATCGCTATCTGAGCAAGAAGTTCCTCAGTCAGCCAAAGCTAAATATTTTATTTTGTACTTGGGAGTGTTTTGAAGCCTTCTTATCTAAAACAGAGAACTCCCATGGATGTGCAAAAAGACCAGAGGATATTCCACTTTCAAAGGTGAGCACAAGGTGTAGGAGAGAGAAGAAAGGCAGCTTGAATAGAGCTCAGAAAAAGAGGCAGAATTTTAAAATGAAGAACATAAAAGGTTTTATAGACAAAAAAATGGCATTTCAAGACTGTTTTCATTCTAAAGGGCTTAGAAATATTTCACAGATTTTAGGAGAAAAGCAATTTTTTTTTTTCATTTGTTAGATTTTAATTTAATTATCCAAGTTTGTTCTAATTTCTATTGTTTAGATAATACTCATGACATTGATTTAAGAATGACCAAAAATGTTGTTCAAAATGGCCATAATACCATGATCTACTGGCTCCATGCTGCTGACATTTTTCTTTCCATAAAATGTTTTATCTGAAAAGCACTTCATAAGAAAACCAGAGTATTTTGGCCTCTACATCAAGGTCATACTTTTGAACCGAATACTGAAAATAATAATTGTAAGATTAAATCAGTATTGACACTGTACTCCAACCATTTTCAAACCTAGTAACAGTTGTAAAGTCCCATATAATATGTTAATCCTTATACTTTGCAGAAATAACATATAAAAGGAAGAAACACGTAGAGATTTTATGCAGTCAGAATCCTGACTTGGGAAGTTACAGAGTTTGGTCACCAGATAATGTCTTTTGCAAGTATTTTTCAATAAAATGCAAAGTAAGTGAAGGGCTTAGTGAAGGAGCTGTTACTGTTTTCTTAAGAAGCTTCTTGTTGACTTTTCTGCTCCCCATGAGCTTTCTTGGATTAGAAAATGATTCTCCTACTCAAACTGCATGACATTTCTAAGAAACAACATATGGCATCCATTATATTATCAAAGCTGTGTGCCTGTGACAGTGGCAAGGCCACTGGGCTGAGACCCCAAGCTTTGCTCTTGCTATCAGCCCTCTGCTGTCAAAAATACTGGTTTAATAGGATTTCTAGGAAATATCTTTTAAAACCCAATAAGTCCCGTACAAGGATGATTCAAAGTGGCTTGGGTACTGTAAAAAAATTTAACAGTGAGAAAGGACATGCATTTAATTCATTTGTATTTTGCAAGCTCCCATGGCAGCCAGCACCCTGGGAATCAAGGAATGAACAAATGAACAAATCCCACTGCTCCATTCTCCCCTTCCCTTGTGCTTGGCTATCCAAAAGAGCTTTCTGGACATCTGGCAGTAGTTCTGACAAAAGGCAACAACATATGCTAAGATCCATGGCAAAACACACAGTAATTCTGAAGTATTTTGAATAAACTTCCAGTCACTTAATAAAGTACTTCAGTTGCAAAACAGATTTCGTTATGTACACTTACGAAATCCTAAATAAAATCTGGGCAGGTGGTGCTGAGTAGTACACAAAGCTGCAGTAAAGGCTGATTCATTCTGGATGGATCCAGGTGCCTCTCCCTCCCAGTATTTCCCATATCCTCCTATCTTTACCTGGCTCTTCTCTCAGATGTTAAAACCATACTCCACAATGGAATAGTCGCTCAGTAATATACAAGATACAAGACAGCAACCTCCCACTGCATAACCCGCCTTGAGAAGGAATGTGAAAGATAAATTGTTTCTTGTAGGTAGGAATTTTCCTCTCAGGCTGCTCCCAGGGAGAGAAATAATATTTTTGTCTAACCATGGGCAGACGCAGAATGCCACAAGCTAATCTCAAATTCAAAGCCTTTTTTAGAATTCAAATACTGGATTTCTGTAACAGTCTTAGACTAAAATATTTTATGGGATTCAACTAATTGAACCCAGTGGAAAAGTCCTTCCCAGGGCTCTGTTCTCAATTCTCTCCAGCAGATACTTTTTGTTTCAGCCAAGTGCATTGGCAAACTGTGCAAATCTCTGTCACATTATCTGAGTATTTTTAGATTAATGGGACAAAGGCAAATTTATAAATAACAATCATCTTGCATGTCATCAGCATGTTCCCGTCCCAAGGATGCTGAAGCATCTGATAAAGTATTGGCAGAAAACTGCAGTCTGTCCCAACATGTTCAAAGTAGGATGCCCAGCAGAGGTAGAGGAGGCAAGCATCTGCAGTCCACAGTGGAATGTTATTTGTTTTCCCAGCAGCAGCGGCACCTGCTGATGCAACAGCATCCTTCTCTCCTAGTGTCAAAACACAAGCCTGAGTGTGGCCGGAAGGAGTTGTCATGGGATGTCAGGAGACTGGAGGACTCAGTCGAACCTGCCTTCTAACTTCTGCTTGTTTTGAGATGCAGGGAAAATTTCTTGCTTTATGTCAAGCACTGGTCTGAGCTGACATGAGTTGGAAGAAAATAATCTTGCTCCATCGCATTCAAATTACACAGATGAAGGTCAGTAAATATACCTACCTTCAATCATGTTCTCGTGGTAAACGAGAAACAGAGCAGCTCTTTTCCCGATTCATTTCATAATTCCTTCACTTCACTGACTACTGCTTTAAAGTTTCCTTACCAATGCTGAGCAGTCATATTCCAAAGAAGAGTGTGAAAAAAGGCAAGCACCAAGTGAACTCCTTCTGATGCAGCAGATAAGGGATATGTAAGCAGTCTATGGATGACAACAGCTGAGTGAGCACTGCATCCACCTCTGCAACATGTATGGAAATGTATGGAAGTCACATGAGTAAGACAGGAGAAGTCATCTGCATTTTGGACTTCAATCATGAGAAGTGGCTTTCGAGCTTTCCATCCCCATGAGGTCTCGGTACACAGATGTAATACTTTTTTGCAAAAAAAAGTATGCTCTTGTGAAGAAGTACCCTGCTATGCTTGGAATACTCCTTTGAGCAACCATCTCATTCACCATTGTTTGGTGAACCAGGAACTAAGGAAGACTTTCAGCACACCCAAGGACCTTAAGGTCTCAGAAACCAAATGTCTGGTTAATCATACAGATGTTTGATTGGTACAGCCTTATCATGACAGGCTGAAATTAGAAAGCAACAGCTGATGATCTACTCTATGTTTAACTGAATTCTTTTGCCCCTGCCAAGAAAATATTTTCTTTTTCCAATTGGTCTATTTAAGAATATCCTTCAGCCAGCATTCAACACATTGAAGCATGTTTCCCGTCACAAGAATGCTTTTTCAGAATGAGTGCACAGGTTTTCAAATTTTCCCAGTTGCAAGAAGCATTTACAGATTACGGGCAATATTGCTACTGAACTAGAGACAACACAGTGCCATAAATCCTCTCCTTTAAAGAGTCATTCATGACCTCCAGCAACCCAGACCTGGGCAATTCATTCCATGTGTTCCTAGGTTGTTCCAAGACAGTTAAGGGAGAATTAGGAATGCAGATTTTTTTTATTTTTTTAATAGGCCAAATCACAAATACAAGAGAATATTTATACCCCTTGTGTCTCTATAGTGTTCTAATTAGGTAAATGACTAATGCTTAAGCCTGCTTAAGGTAACCTTGGCACATGCACGTCTGAGCAAAGATTCCTATGATGTATCAGCTTCTGACTATTTAGCAGACATGAAGCATATGCTTTGAAAGAATTTGTGCTGATCCTAAATACACCCAAGCTTAACAGATGAAAACACAGGGGTGTCATATTCTTTGGAGATCACATTTAAACTCATTCACTGCACCTCCGGCTCATGTCTTCATATTATTTCTTTTTCATGATATTTCAGATTAATATCCATTCTGGCTTTGCACTATTGCTACAGTTCCATGAGTGCATGAGGGGATTCCTGACAAGGTCTTCTATTTTATACCTCCTTAGTGTTTCCCTGTGTGATCAGGAATAGGACACACATCTTTCTTAGAAGCAAAAGTTCCAGCTTTCAAGGGTGAATTGTCTGCAACACTCACTTTGCTGTCAGCAAACCAGGGGGCCCATGTGTACATTGCTTAATTCACAACATATAATAGATATCTGAAGCTCCCTGGCAAGGGTTTTCAAGGTTTCTGCTGGATATGCTTCCCTTATTTCCACAGCCGCTTGCAATTAGGTTATTTCAGTGTTGCAACTATAGGTTTTTCTAATCCAATACAAATATAGGTTGTTCCAATTTTCTATATGTAAGATATACAGTAATTCCTAACTCTTCTTAGACACACAACTAAGATATATTTTTAAGCCAAAGCCAGAAGTTTTTGCACTCGAAACAAAATTAAATATACAAAAGCACATTGCTTTAAAAGTTTATTTCCACTTTTGTGTTTCTTAGAAATTTTGGATTCTAGGAACGATCATGTAAGGACTGGTTTTATTGAATTTTGGGGTAGTAAGTATCAGAAATCTCTAAGAAACCCATTGAGTCATTTTATGAAATCAGAGAAACAGAAGTGTGTCAGGTTAAGTGTCTAAGATTTGTCTGTTTTGAGCTGTGAAACTTTTGAGGTATGAGTTACCGCTGATATGTCTTGCTGTTATTTCATTGCCTTTCCTCAGCAACACACGTTGTGTCTTTCTGCAGCATTAGAGACAACAGAAAATGTTTTTGACAGTATTTGGGAAGTCTCAGCAGCCAGGGTCATGCTGTTCAGTGAGGGACCTCATTGCTCTATTAGAAACTACAATAACCAGCTGCCTCCAAAGAAAACAGTGACTCGCAGAGCACCAGCAACCTCATATTGTTACAGCTCAGAGCACTCCACCCTTATGGGATGCACCAGGTCTGAGCTGCAGAAGGGTGGGAATGAGCTTGCTGAGCACAAAGAGGGGCTCTCTTCAGCAAGAAGCCAAAGTCAAGCAAAGAATCCTAAACAGGAAACCCAACAAAATATAAATGCTTTCCTCCTTTCCAGAGGTCAGCTTATGGCAGATTTTTCTCATGTGTACCACATCTCAGCCATTAACCAGGCAAGCCTCTGGGATAAGGGTCTCATGAGAAGGAGAAAGATCACAATTGTTCTGGAAATAACATATTAAGTCCTGATTAATAAAAAACTGTGCTTCAGCAACTTGGCCAATACAAATGGCAGCCTGAGATGTTAGTGATTAAATTGCAGCTTAGGAATTTTTTCCCTACTATCAATTATTTAATACTCACAGCTTGGAGAAATATGAAACATTTCAATCATGGTTCTAGCTACAAATAAGCAGCCCATTAAAACTGATATTTTTTTAAATAGCGGAGTTCAAAAGGAACTCTTAAAAGAAAGTCTTACAATTTCTACCAAAATGGCAACTGCACATTAAAGGTAGAAGGGGAAAGGTTTCCTTAAAATGTAAGAACTCCTCTGAGAATGTGCAAAGTAGAAGGAGACAGATGGCTTCTATCATCACAAATGGAATAAACTGGCAAGAATTATCACTTATGGAGACTGATGGACTTAAAAGTGAACAATAGATTTTTTTATACAGTAACTCTAAGAATGAACTTATAGTCTTCTCATGTAAAAATAAGTCTCCCAGACAGCAAGGCTAGTAATTTTGTTAGCAGGGCACTGAGCAAGATTTCAGAGATGCCTTTCAGAGTTACTGTGATCTGTGCTGATCTCATGTGTGTTGTACTAAAGTGGTACATCATCAGAGCCACTAAGGAGCAAAGATCTGTTGACTTTAAGATCTCTAGCTGCTAAACTACAGATCATGAGGCCAGAAAGGAGGCTTGATTGGGATTTTTTTTTTTTTTGTTTGGTTGTTTGGTTTTTTGTTTGTTTTTTGTTTGTTGTGGGGTTTTTTTGTTGTCAGTCATAGGTCCTGGCACATTTTATAGCCATAAATACTGATAAATATTTCATTCTAGTTGCATATTTTTTAGATGGATTGATCATTAGATATTAGCACCTACACAATAAATGGACACAAAAGCAGAATTTCTTCTGACAAGGATACTTTCCACACCACTTAATAGAGGTGCATTAATAACAATAAAGAACCATTATTCCTCTAAATATTCAGGAAAGAAATTAGTATGATGTTTGTACTAAGCATCTAGTATTAATACTACCCAAATGCAGAAGCAAAAAATGACACCCTTTATCTATAATAACCACACAGTCCAGAAAATAAGTAAGAAATAGTCTCAAAAAATAGATATATATTAGCATTAGTATTTAACAGCAGAGTCCAAATATTTTCAAAACAAAATAGCCTTAAGGGGCTATTTGAGCCAATCTCTATCCAAACCACCTGGAAGATATCACTATTGAACATCCAAACTCATAATTATATTTTTTAAACCCTGAAGTCAATATGTTATTTACTGTGTTGGAAATATACATAATGAACAATAAATCACAGTTTGTCACTTTAGATACTTGGTGGGGGGATGTGGCTGGTATATGCTAAACAAGGAATGTATGCACTGCCAGTCAAAATTAAAAGGAAGCAGGCAGACAATAAAATGCTGTTGGTCCCTGGTGAATTCCTCACTCTTCACTGAAGAAATATGTGTAAAAGAACATACCTGCAAGCTCATCTAGTGCAGCCCATGCCTGTGGGAGCACAATAAAAGGAACAGGGGGTGATGGACCTCTAAAGTGACATATTGTCATGTAGGGTTCTTTTTTAATTTTTTAATAAATAATCCCAGTCCCTGAGTGTAACATCATAACTTTCCCCATCCAGTTACAGCATTTTAATAAATGCCTTGTGTTCAGTACAATATCATATGCAACCTTCCACACAATAAATGACTTCCATATATTATAAAAATAATAGCGTTATAGAGGGAATGATTGCTGAAGGCAAATGGATCCTGCTTAAGCAAATGGATTCTGTTTAAGCCACACAGAGCACCAGTTTTGCTCTCATATAAAAAATCCCTGCCAGCTTAAATCTTTGCAGTAAATCCTTCCTCTCCTCATTTAAAACAGATAACAAATGGGTACTACACACCAATATATACAGTTTCTGCCATAGCTGTTACTGGACTCTCTCGCTGTTATGCACATAAAAACATGCCATGAATACAATAGAATGGACATACACTCATTTCATCTAGTCATTCATTTTGTGGTGAAGCACATTTTTGTATGCAATGGGAACCCTGGAGGGTATTGACCTTGAAAGGAAGAAAACCTTTGCTCCAGGGAACCTAGATTTATTTTGAATTAGGGGGACTGGTGAGGACAGCAGGCTGGGTCACTGAGAAGCCTCCATGAGGAATTAAGAATTACAGCTCTTTTAAACAATCCCCTGTGGATTGCTGTCTGTGTGCTTGAAGAGAACTACCTGTCCAAGCTGTCAGAGCAACGCTCCTGGTTCCAGTTTGTATTGTGGGTCACATCAATTAGGGGTGTTTAAAAACTATGAGAACACTCTGATTCATACCATTATTGTTGCTCCAGACCCAATCCATCTTGCAGGCACTGGTGTATAACCAACTTGTCAATACACTTCTTCGGTGCATGAGGCAAGTTCCCCAAGTTGGCCCAAGTCCCCTGAGTTCCCCAAGTTCCTCAAGTTCCCCAGGTTAGCCCAAGATAAAGAATGCCATGAAAAGCAACGCCTTCTTAGAAAATAATTTTGTCAATGAAGCATTAAAAATCATATCAGAAAAGCTTTATGTTAAAAAAGAAAACCACAAAATTCAATTTTAGTCACAAAAAAAAAGCAAAATCCATTAATTCACCTAAACATATCATTTTACATTAAAGGCACTTCTGTCTGCCAGAGCTTCATGTCATCTAAAAGTATAAATTCTGGTATAAATGTACTACTCTGCTCAGCAGACTTTCTGGTAGTTTTGTTGTGCCCTGCTGAATATCAATGTCAATGAATAAAACCGTGTGTTTGCTGATGACTTATTCCTGTGAAGTGTGTACCAGACAATTTCTCTGCCTCATCAGAGTCAGATTTATTTTTAATACATATTGGAATCCTCAGTTTAGCGGGAAAGAAAGTGGAATTTTTCTGTGCTCTGTTATCTGCCATGCAGCAGTGGAGCTTTCCACAACATCAGGAAATACAGATACTTTACAAAATAACCTTTCTAACCCCTTTTGTATTTGAGATACTCATTCCTGTTATCAGAAAGCTATTAAAGACTAATTATAAAAGTCATAGCTTACATTTCATGAAAGACATCTATCTGAAACCTGGTGAGGTCACTTAATGAAGATAAACTTTTAAACACACTAAAAATGTCAGCTGGATTTTTTGTCTTGGTATACACATCAAGGTCATGTTGCAGGCCTGCTGAAACGATAAATCAAATTCCAAGTGTTAATTAATACTCAAGGTACCAGTTATCAACAGACACATGCATTTGCTGTTCTCCAAGTCCTTAACCAAGACTGTTATTGCAGATCATGAAAGGTACAGCATGACACATTCAAAAGTTTTATATTTCAGTTCACTTTCCCATTAAATTAAATGCATTTTTTCTTTTTTTTTTTCAGCAGAAAGCTTGCATTTTTAACCAAAGACTCTCTGAACTACAAGGTGAGGAGGTCCACTGCTTATACACCTAAAAGATGCTTCAGTTGGTGATCTGGATGGTTTAAGCCCATAGACTGGAAACCAAGTCTTGGGTCTACCTCTTGGCCTTTACATTGTCCTCAGAATGCAGATCTTCTGCTTAGATTACACTTTTCAGCACTTGGACTTGATGATCACAGTAGGTCCCTTTCAACTGAAACAGGCTATGTGTCTGTGTGTCTTTTTACATTTAAACTCGGCATCCAGACTAGTGTTCCCAGTCACTTGCTGACTCCACAGTCTACCAGAAAAAAACTTTTAACTAGTTATATCCTTAGGTGCCACAGTGTCTATCTCCTTTTATAGGTTACACATAGCTTTTTTTAAGAGACTTCTTGTGTGTGGTGAAGATGAGTAAATAAAAGACAGTGAATACTGGCAACACTGCTCTCTTTACAGTTAGGAAAATAATCAGGTAGGAATACTTCGTACTGCTTTGCAGCACTTTGCAACAGCATCACATCAGCTGAAACATCTTTCTGCACTTCTCATCTATCTGTCATCAAATTTTTTCAGAGATTGCAGTAGTCTTAGTTTTCCACTGATTGAATTATGACCTCTGATACATACACTATAATAAAATGCAGCTAATGAAGTTGGAGATTAGAGCCAAGGCTTCAAGCTAAGAATTCAAGTTGAGTGCAGAAGAGTTGTCAGAACAGTGAAAAAGCAAGCAACCCCAATTTGCATTAGCTGAAGGCATGGCTTTGGCTTGGTGTTCCATGGCAAATATAATAAGATATAGCGATTCAGTAGGAAGTATTGAATCCTGTCCTGCCCCTGGAGAAAGAGCTTTCAATGCATCACTGACTTGAATGTGAGGTGTATTTTATCTACTGATGGTATTTGGCCACCCACGTTCTTCTGCTAGTCAGCAACATGGTTTGGAAATCCCTCTTCAAAAAGAGGTGTCCTGGTTTTGTCTGGGTTAGAGTTAATTTTCTTCCTAGTAGCTGGTGCAGTGCTCTGTTTTAACCTTTAGTCTGAGAACAGTGCTAATAAGACACCAAGTTTTTAGTTGTTGTTAAGTAGTGCTTACCCTGATCAAGGACTTTCCGGTCTCATGCTCTGCCAGTGAGGAAGCCACGGGAAGCCAGGAAGAAACAGAGACAGGACAAGTGACCCAAACTAGCCAAAGGGGTATTCCATACCAAAGCACATCATACTCTGTATAGAAACTGGGAGGAGTTACTCAGAAGGGCAGACAGCTGCTTAGGTAGGGCTGGGTGTCCATCCGCAGGTGGTGAGCAGTTGTACTGTTCATCACTTGTGTTATTTTCCTTTTCACTTTTGGTTTTATATTTTCTTCCCTTGTTACTTCCCTTACCATCATTATTATTATTATTGCTAGTATTATATTGTACTTTAGTTATTAAACTGTTCTTATCTCAACCTGTGGGGTTTGCATTCTTTTGATTCTCCTCCCTGACCCACCCAAGGAGGGGGCAAAGGAGTGAGTGAGAAGCTGCGTAGTACCAAGTTACCACCTGGGCTTAAACCATGATAGGATGCAAAGGATGCATTAAAGCTTGGTCTTTTATAGACTTTCTACCCACAGATCTGCAGCACTTCAGTTTTGCCTATCCTGAATTTTACTAGATTTTCTTCACCGGAGGAGAATCTCATGATACCTTAGGAATGGCAGTTACTGTCTTAATGGACAATGAGACATACAATCTGCTAATGGTCTGCTAGCAGAGCAACTCTCTTATTTCAAAAACTCAGAGAAAACATCAGTTTATTTTTCGTGTGTGTGTTTCACAAATAAGGAAATGGCAGTGAAAATAAATAAGGTATTTTTCATGTTAGCTTTGTATTCATTATCCTTTGAAAACCTTGAGTTATAAACAATCATAACAACTAACAAGTCATAAAACTCAATGATATTTCTTTTCTTGGGAAGGAAGCTTCTGGTTATTCTTCAAAGTAGTATAGTACCCTAAGCTATGAGAAGTCTTTGTATCAGCATACATAACAGGCACTCATGCACACTGCATGCCCAAAGGT
The DNA here is from genome assembly GCF_033783945.1 of Neopsephotus bourkii. Classification (NCBI taxonomy): domain Eukaryota; kingdom Metazoa; phylum Chordata; class Aves; order Psittaciformes; family Psittacidae; genus Neopsephotus; species Neopsephotus bourkii. The sequence goes on along the minus strand of NW_026901837.1, from coordinate 4,906,836 downwards.
AAAACATACAGTATTGTATCAAGGACTTACTCAGAAAAGGTGTCAAATGCAAGAAATTCAACTAAAATCCATCTTTCAGAAAGTTTCCAGAAAGTTTTGGGGTTTTTTTAACAAAATTGAAAAACTTTTTTTCTTTCTATATCTTCAAAAAATATGAGTTTACATTTTTAATTCCTTTTTTTTGTGAGGGAACACTTTTAATTTTCACAAGTACATGCTAGTAATGATGGAGTGAATTAAGTGTTAGAATGCAAAAAAAAAAAAGTGGGGATTTTTGCATTTTATTATAGTGAAAATTAGAGTGGCTGTCTTCAAGTGGATTTTCATTGGTGTAATGACAAATTTACTTAAAGTACCTCAATATGTTAAAAGACTGAACCCAGAGCAATGGAAGATTCAAATATTCTCCTTTTATAGAGGAAGATTACTAGGGGAAAAGGCAGCTCTAGTCCTTGGCCCAGGGTCAGACTGATGTCTGAAAAGTTGCTAAATCTGTGATATTAGGTGCTTTCCCTGGGGAGAAAAGGGGTTTGCTGTTTGGAGCAGTAAGTTCTTGTGCTGCTATAGCAAACAAGAGCAATTCCCAGACAGGAATACACCAAACTTGTAATACTGGATAGGTACAGGGGAAATCAGAATCTGAGACCTAAATGAAGCCAATACTTTGTAGAGAAAGGTTGCATATTTGGACAAAGAAAGTGCTTTGTTGTTGACATTTTTCTTCTGTGTTGAGTGAGACAGGCAGTTGTACACATTTCTGGTTAGTAACTTGGATTTCGCTCAAGAAATATCTAACATATCTCACCAATATCATCTCCTAAAGCATACAGCCTATGATGGCTAGAATACTGACTGATGGTGCTGAGGAAGAAATCATAATTGTACTTCTGTCTAGCTTTACCTGCTTCATAAAAGGGGTAAAGGATGGAATGTGGAAGTAGAATTTTCCCCTAAAACAAAAAGAAAAATCTGAAATATTTTTTACATTTACAATAGTTATGTTTAACTTCTAGCGAAACAAAATGTTTTGTTTCTGTGAAATTATAACAATTATTCTGTGACATATCAGTGAAGATGACCTATAAATTATTCCAGGGCCCTACAGGTAATTTTTTTCTGTCTGGAAACTATATTTCTTCTCATTACCATTGTGGAGATAACTTCTAGATTTTTATGGCTTTTTCTTCCCTTTAAGGTCTGCACTGTATTTGTGCCAGTGTTAAGAGGCAGTTGTTATATTCTAGCAACAAAATGTGATCATTTCCAACTACAAGTCTGTCAACCCAAAATCTCACCTGTCAAAAAAAAAAAATTATTTTTTTCCATTCACTTTCCAGTCACTAGGGTTTCTCTATTGCTCACGTTCGTGTGACTGCATCTTAGCAGTTGTCCAGAAGCAGACAGCAATTATGGACAGCACCAGATAGAAGTCAGCAACATCTAACAGACCCTTATCATCTATGATCAATAGAAACGGACTCTCCTCATTTGTTTTTAGCAAGTCCCTGTGAAACATATTTCAGGAAAAGTATTACCCTGGTAATTTACAGAGACACTAATTGATCCAGAGTGATCACATGGACCCTGTTTCAGCAGTGTACTTAATCAAGGCATCTAACTTTAAGATTAGAAGTAAGTTTGTGCTTAGATACCTTGCTGCCCTCGGGTCATAACAGAGGAACTTATTACAAAAATTACAATAGACTCTTAAATCTGCATTTCCTGCCTTTTATACTAAAAAACCTCACCCTTAACCTTTCCATCAGAGGGATTTTTCATTTAATACCCCATGGGGTTAAAAGAATGATGAGCTGGTGGTAAGAAGAGGTACATAAATGTTTCGCACGTTGAAAGAGCCTCCCCTGGAATGCAATTTACAGAAAAAATGGTGCCATAAATTGAAGAAAGCATATCTTGTTTTATTTCTTTAATACCTTCCAGACAGCAGAACAGGACATGGCTCCTATCGCAGTGGCAGTTTAAGTAGTCATACAACCACTGATATCTGGGACAAATACTCTAGTGCTGCCTCTAACCACCACTGTAACTCCAACAAGCTGGAAATCTGAGCTCTATTACCCTTCCCTGTTGTTTTTATTATTGCTGTGCACTGCATGCAAACGTCTAATATGGGTGAAACTCCAATTAGTATCCAGTGTGTGCAGAGCACCAGCAACCTCTCCTGGCAAAACTACTGTGAAGTTGAAATGAGTAAACTCTTGAGATGGAGTGTTTTACTATTCTGGATTAAGTACCTGCTAACTTTCCAAGGTTCACTGTTAAAAAACAAACACATGGGTAAAAATTTATGCAAATCAGACAGAATCTAGAAATTTTTGGACCTGGCTTTAGAATTGAAAGAGTCCAACAGCAAGAATATTTGACATCATAAAAATGCTTTTTTGTTTTGTTTTGTTGTTGGTTTGTTTTGTTTTTTTTTTCCTAAAGATAAGATTTGCGATTTAGCTATTATGGCAAAAATTAAATATTTTGCAAGAAAAAGAAAAAAAAACATAAATCTGGATTCAGTTACCATTAGTAGATTAGAAAAATGTATAAATCAGACATATTTTTTTATGATCTTCTAATTAAGCAAAACTGAGAGGATATTTGCCAGTATCTAGAACTGATATGCTGAACAAAGAAGTGTAAAAAGCTTGCTTCAAGTCTAAGATTGGGAGGAGAGGACACAGCGTCCAAGATGTATTTAAAATCTTCTTTTTAAGGGGATATTATTTAGAGCTTGTGACCAGAATGGGTCACAGTGTGAACAAACTGGTATGCAAACAGATGTGAACTGAATGATAATTTAACTACTTCTATAAAGGTCTTCATGTATGCAGAGAAGTGCAGATGGTCTATGATTCTGTCTGCCCACTACACAGTACAGTCATACTTAAATGTGATCTAGGCCTGTGGTTTATAGATCCTGTTTGAATGGTGATACAGCACAGCAGTTCTCACCTCTCAGAAGGAAGCACAAAATATCAAGACCTCTGCAATGTTTACAGGGGGATCACCACATGATTAAGATAAAAAATGTGTGGTACAAGCAGTGTCTACCCGCATGGTAGACTAGAGTACACTTTGGAAGGTGTGACAAAAGTTTTGATCCTAAATCAATTTAAAAATCGTTGTCTATTGTAAAATTCATAAATATGCCCTGCAATGGGACCAAAACTTGTGTGTATCCACTAAGACATCAGTACCTCTAGCAGTGTTAAGTCTAACACTGTGCTCAGTGCATCAGCAGTGCTGTGAGAGCACTGCTGGACTATATATACCTCCTACACACAAAATGTGAGTATCTTTCGCCATGCATTAGAGTGCCCAGGGAATGGCACTCTCTTAAAATATTTGGAGCCAATTACATTTAGGCTTCTTCAGGATCAGGAAATGGCATGCTGAACAGCATTTTCAGCCTTAGGATCCCAGGCACTGCCCATATCCTAAGAATGGGTGTGCATCTGCTGTGCATCTTCTGGCATAGGCTTGCTTGCCCACTTCCACCTACACCAAGTGGTTATATGCTGCAGCTCCTTCTGTTGCTAGTAAAGTTCTGCTATCATGCACTTGGGAACAGCTTTGATATGATGTGAATGGCAGCTCAGCTCAAGCACCGAACTCTTGATGGCTCTCATTTACCAGTGGTGTGCTGAGATGGCTTTCTCATCAGACTGTTTTCATCTTTTATTTGGTGAAGTTATAAAACAATAAAGGAAGAAGCATACTTACTGCTTCTGTTTCCTGAGATCGACCAGATTTAACATAGCAAGAAATAAAATTTTTTTTTACAGATTCAACTGATAGCTGTGTTCAATATTTAACAACATTCAGCTCCAGTCTAACCTTACTGTAATAAATTACGATGTTTCAGTGTAAAATGTCATAGTGCCTTTATCAGTCTTTATTACATCTTTTAGAGATATTTTTATCACAATTACAAGTAATTTTGCCTGCATAAATTTCTATATGTTTTAGGAAGATTTATATGATTGATTACTACTCTGACTGTTAATAGTTGCAACACCAGGGCTATATGGTAATCATAACTCCTAGAAATTAATTTTGTTGAACATCAACCAGGAATGCCATGGACTGTTTTGGACTGCTCTTTATTGAATTTTGTGGGATAACTGGATCACTTTCTGCCAGTTCTGTCAACAGTTTTCACAGCGACATTATGAAAACCAACATCTCTTGGGCCAAAAGCAAGCTTCACACATTTTGATATCATTCTTGGCAGCTTCTACCAAATGATGATGGGAAAAGTCGTGGGAGTTCAGCACTTCCTGCTTTTATCTGGAGTCTTGTTGTCTGATTAAATGCCCACAAAGCTGGTTCTGAAGAATGCTCACTTTTTAAATCCAAACAGGGTCAGGTTATGCTTTTGGAGAATCAAATTGGAACACTCATTTGACTTTCTGAAATGGTGATACTTGATTAAATTTGTCTACTGATGTTAACTAAGTTGTTTGATCCTCCCCTCATTCAATAATTCACATCATAATAATACCTAGGCACTGTTGTCACAGAGGCTTATCATATATAACGCAAGGCTAAATCTGAGGTGAATCTTTTTCTGAGTTAAAGCATAGAAATGTTTGGAGCTATGTAAGATACATTTTTACTCACTCCTGCTGAACAGTGATGCCAAGGGGCAAGTCTGAAGGTGTCTGGGGCTCCATGAAGAAAGAATGGGCCTGGGTTGCCTCTTTTGAAAAAGAGCTAGTTTTGTTGCTCGATTAACTGCTTTCCATATTGTTTTGGTATTTATATCACAGGAGCCTGCAGTTCTGGATAGGAGCTGCTTTTATTATGGTGGAAATTTACGGAAATAAACTCAGAACTACAGATCCCTTTAGACAGGCATTTCAGACATGATTAAATGCCCTTTTGGAAACAAAAATCTCTATGTACTGCATGGGCCCCGAAGCCATTCTTCTGCTTCCATTCCAATGGCAGAGAGATATCCCGTCACCTTCGAACAGCTCCTTTAGTCTGTTGTTTTCCCCCAGAGCAGTGTAAGATCCAGCTTTCCTTCCTGGATCTTTAACTCTTTGGATCCCTAATGAAACACTTAAGCATAGAACATGAGGGAACTGGAGGTTTTTATTCTGCAATCCTAATGCCTTATCCAGCGGTACTAGTGAAACTGAACAGTAACTATGCTGCAGTATAATCATGCCCTCTGCTGCAATGGAGTGGCAGCATGGCAGCAAGGATGGAGAGAAAATTCACAGAAAGACATTGCCTTCTTTCATACAAAAAAAAAAAGAACAAAGCCTGACTATATTGTTGCCAAAAATCCCTGGTGGTTGGACATTTTTTAGTATGACAGCTGGTAAACTGCAGCATAACTCCTTAAGGACTCACAAAATATCTGAGAAAAGCCTGGCATTCAAGCTTCATATCTGAATTTGCAGACTGTGCCCATCTCACAACTGCTCCAACTTGAAGAAAATTCATCTCCAAACTGGTCCTTCATGTTTAGAATCTGGAGGTATTAGACCCCTGAAAAGATAGGGGTGACTCTGAACTGGTATTTATATCCCAGATGGAAAGTGGTTACAAAGACATATCCAGGTCTCCATCCAGCTAACGGACCACACTGGACCACCTAGGCAAGCTGCTGCGAGCAGTCAGAGGCAGCAAGCACTGACTTGCAGTGGTGAGTTTTGTGGTGAATATATGGCTGCATACCAGCATATTTCCCTGCACACTTTCCTGAGGGAAAGGAAAATTTTTCAGCAGAAAGCTAATCACTGCCACTGCTTATGACTTCTTCCAAAAGCCAGCCAAGCTGTGCGAATTTATCTGATAGCAAAATAGAGGTCTCTGAATACAGCAGTTTTCATTTTCCATGTGTAACCACACACTAACTGAAAGAAATGTGAGGAAAAACACTACAACAAATAGAACAGTTGATATTAAACTTGGAGTGAAGTTGTCCTCTGGTGCTCTGTGTCATGCAGCAGTGCCAGATCACAGTATCACAGTATCACAGTAGGTTAGAGATTGGAAGGGACCTCAAAAGATCATCTAGTCCAATCCCCCTGCCGGAGCAGGAACACCTAGATAAGGTTACACAGGAACGTGTCCAGGCGGGTTTTCCTCTTTCAGCTTGCAGATGAGGTACACCTTTGAAAACTGAGAAATATCAGGCATACTGGAGAGATGTTTCATGTCAATGGCCAGCCAGGGAATCAGAAGTGGAAGAGAAGACACTCCATTTAACCCATACCTGAAAGGAAGAGGTCTGCACACCTGCAGCAATATGAGCAACCATGGGCACAATGCCAAGATGCGACTCTTTCCTCATGCAAAGTTCCTTGCTCTTGGGCCTGTCAATGTGCAGAGGTGCAGCATCCCAGTGTGACCCAGCTGCAGCAGCCACTGAAGCCCGGTAGGAAATGCAGGAAAAAAAGTGAAAACTGTCAGTCATCACACAGCCATTTCTTCAAAGAAGTAGTGTTGTGATGGGTTTCCATGCAAAACAAAAGTCATGCTGCCTACTCTGTCCCATTTGGAGCTCTGCAGTCAGGTTGAAAAGGAATGGATTTTGAGGAGGGATCTTCAGAGAAATGAGTAAGTAGAAAGAATGCTGGAGACCAGCCGGCAGCATCTGGAGAAAAGGGCTGAGTTTTGGCTTTGGGTTATTTAACCTTTCTGCTTGATCTTCATGGGCCTCTATTTTCAGTCAGTGGTTGAGCAGAACTAAACTAATTTGAAGAAAATGTTGAAAAGCTTCTTTTAGGACTTGACAATACACCTGCTGGTGCAAAGTAGATCAACTTTTATGAAAGCTGCTATTATCTGTAGCTGATGAAACTATTAACATCTCTTTAGTAACCTGTAAGCATCTTTATCTTTTCAGTGAAAATACCTCATTGACAAAACTCTCACCTAATATTTTTTGCAGCCACGCTGGCTGGGGAAAAGACTGGGACTATAAGTTTGTCTCTGAGGCAGCATTAAAGAAGGCTTGTGCAGGAACCAGCTGTTTGTGTTTACAGAGAAGCTTAAAGGACTGGCACTTTCAGGGCTACATGGTGTGAAGGCTTTGAAGACTGAAAGTTCCTAGATAAAGCACTGAAAAATAAGAAACATTCAGAGATTATAGGTGCCCTCTACTGAAACAAAAAAAGAAAAAAGAAATAAAAAAGGCTTGGGGTGAGCAAATTAAAAACTAGCAGTTAGACCTTATGGGTTTTTTACATGAAATAGGGCCCCATCATGACAATTTAAGATGAGAGAAAAACGAGTAGCAAGTGGATGTATGTCTGTGGTGTAACTCACACAATACAGTGGATTAATTACAGAGTTTAACCTTTCCTATTTTAGGTGGATTTAAGTCACATTCTTTAAAGTAACTGTGTGATACAACCCTCAGGCCAGCAGGGACAGTAACAGATGTCCAACTATGACATGAGTTTGCATGATGAAACAAAAATTATGGCAATTTCCCAAAACTTAATATATGTCAAATGTGATCTTTTCTGACAGAAACTAGAATAAAATCATGGTTCAGTGATTCAGGGAAAAAAAAAAAAAAAAAAAAAGAAGAGAAGTTTCAATGTTTCAGGTACAACAGAATTTTTAGTGACATATGACAAGACACGGACTTGGGGTCAATTTCTGGAATTAAAATATGCATTTGACTTAATCTAACGGCCACTTACCACCCTCTGCTAGTTTCTCTGGTAGCTGGTATGTTTGTATGACATGGTCTTTTTTTATTTTCCACTAAATATGCCAGTCCAGCACCTTTCCTTACAAAAACCTAATAGTTCATGGCCATTCTTGGGCATCATTACGACTCAAAGCTCTCTTCTGATGGTCATCCTCTGACTTCTGTGTTGGTCCAATCCCCCATATGACTCCACCAAAGTACTTTGTGCTCATAGGGGATAGGAGGAGAAATGATGATCAAGCAAGGGAGCGGTGATCACTGCAATTGGTTTGGTGATGAGGACAGTTCTTTGTTTGACTTCCCTATGTCAGGGAACAAATCAGAGGAGAAACATATCATCCAAGAAATAATACTTCTGTGTACAAACCCACAAGATAAGGAGGGGCAGGGGAAAGAAGGGCAGCCAGAGGTAATCTTTTTTTTTGCCAATGAAAATACAACACAGTTACATGAGTTACTCAATTGCGGTCTCTAGTTCTTAATAGAAATAAAAAGAAGTGAATATAGAGACAAAATAATAGCTTTTTCTTCAGTGAAAAGTAGCCTCTTATTTACACACTGCAGTGACTATCAGCAACTATTTGGATATCTCATGCTTAATACTCCTACCTTAGAGCACCAAAGATTTGTTTGTTCACATGAATGTTCCTGCTCATTTTCCCATAAATACATAAAATAGACTATTTCCCATAAATACATAAATAGACTCTTATGAGACTATTTTTGTCCTATGATCTCAACCTCAATTATCTTTTAAGAATTGTCTGTGTCTTCCTATCTGCTCCTAAAGGGTATTTTTCAATTGCTAATCTAGTAGATACCTCAGAATTTATGCCATAAGACAGCTTTTTTTTAGACTAACTAATTTCTGGCTAGCTTCCGGCAAAGAAGAACTTGTCTTAAGTGAAAGAAACATTGCTTACATGAAGTGTAAAAAAAATCATTGTTGTCCATATGTGCAAAAATGAGAATAATACAGTGGTGTAATGCCAGACACACAATTCCTATAACCTAAGCAGACATCGATCAGGCTCAATTACCAGCGGACATAAGAGTGATCTCACCTGGTTATCTACAGCACCACAGAGTTCAAAAATACCTCAGATGTGACCTTAACAAATAAAACAATTGGTCTTTTCCGCTCCCACTCACCTTCCACCTTTGCTCTCCAAGACTGCACAAAACAATGTGCGTTTTTTTTCCTCAAAGGGTTTTGTTAGTATTGCAAATATGTTCTGACATCAGCACAAAACTTCAGAGATAAGGGGCAGGACTCCTATTAATAGTGATCTGAGTTGTTTAGTTCTCCTGCAAGCTGTGTTGAAAATGAGCCCTACTGCTCTGTGCCACATCAGTTAGGACACAGTATGTGACTTGAAGGAACAGTTCCAATGCAAAAAATTCAGTGTCAGACTGTTTCAGTTTTGAAAAAAAAATAAGGCATAAGGAAGTGATTATGAAAGAATTTTTTATTTAAAGACCCAGTGTCATCTTGAAAATCACAGTTCCTTCTTAAATCTGGTTACTTCTATTATAATCAATGCAATGTTTACACTTATGCAATGAAAGAACATTATATTTTTACTTTTATGCTTTACTGTACCAGTATGACTGTTTCTTATATAGTCATTTTGTCATATTGCTGCCTGTATATTTTTTATATTATTCTAACTCGTTTCAGGTTGCACGGCATGTATTACTGTTTTCAAATATCCCCTGTGCAGACTATCCTCTGTCAGAAGGAAGCATGTGTCCTCTTGGCTACAAGGACAGTTTTAATTTCTAAATGTTTTTTCAACTTTTGACAGCTTTCGCTGCCTACTTCTAAAACTTTCCACATGCAGCTATACTCAAGCTCAGGCCAAAACAAACCACCACCTGGGAAGACCCACAAATTTTAAACAGTATGCAGGATCACATCTTCCTCTTGCTCATGCTAACACCTTTTACAAGCTGACTGAATGATTGAACTTCATTGTATCTAGGTGTTTAAATAAGGCAAGTTAACGCTGCCAGGAAATCCTGTTTGCTAGAAAAAAGCAAGCAGAATACATTTTGCTGTCCCCTAATCCTTAGATGGGGAGAAATGAGAGTTAAAAACAGAAACAGATCATCAAAGAATTTGTAGCCCTAAATATCAAATCACACGTCAGAAGACAACTAAATGAGGTGATCACGGAACTATCCTAAAGACCACCTAGAGAAAGAAAAGTATAACAACCCAAATGGAGACACAAGTAACCACTCTACACAGCAAATGAACTCAAATTAAATTAAGTAAGACTAAAATCAAAATAAATTATATGCAATCAAGGGATCAGAAAAAAGGCAGGTCCTAAAAGTATTGCTGGCTTTTTTCCATCTCTCCCTTTGCCTATCTGATAATAGCCAATAACATTAAGCATCTTACCATCACTGGATTAGATTTATCTGATTAGAGGAATTTCAGTATTTGGGGGGATGTGCCTTACATTTCCAGGAGTGTTATGTTTTAGTTTTAATGGGCACTAGAAATAAAATTATCTTATCTGATTGGGAACAACAGTTGATATTTCATACCATAGATATTTGTTGAGGATAATTTCATTAATTGTTTTCTTTTGCTCTGATAGCTATCAACAAGAGCACAAAAGAAAAGATAAACTTTTGGGAATGCTAAGGAAACTATGAAAACAGAAAACACACAGGAAAAATCAAATAGTGGAATTTAATTATAAATATTAGACTAATATTACTTTAAGTCATGATTTCAAATTAGATTTGAGTTGCATAAACTCACAGTCATTCCCAATGCATGCATGCAGATTGAATATCAGGAACCCTACTCCAGAAAGCTTGCCCAAGTGAGAAGTTCAACAGCTTCAATAGACACATATTTCTGAAATGGAGTATCTGCTTATAAAGTAGGAAACTAGCAATGTTTTAATCTTTTTCTGCTCAGCTGGGCTACAACCACTTTAACCCTGATCCATCAAACACTAGGCACAAAACACTGTGCCTTTCTAGGGGTGAAGAAGTCTGGTGTTTCTGAAAGCATGAACTAAACGAAGCAATAAAGTGATGTAAAATGGGAGTGGGAGCCCAAAATGGAGGAAGGGGAAGCTAAGCAACTCACTATGGACTTTTGTGTTATGGAGTACATTTCCTCAGAAATTCTATAGCGCTTTCATCAATTTGTATTCCTAGTTTCCCCACATTTGAAGATAATTCCTTCTCTGATTCCACAGGTGAATATTCTGGGACAGGTATTCTTTATAGGTATGTCTGGTACATTAACAGTGCATTTATCTCTTCCACTATTTGTGGGCCCTAGAAGGACTAATGGGGTAGGAAGAGCCATCTGCTTTACCATTTGCTACTTTATTTACTCCTGAAATTACTCTTTATCTGGATACTGCCAACATGTGCTTCTTTTCTCAAATGTTTTGAGAGCTGACAGATTCCTACCAGATGCAACCCATATTTGCTTCTGGCTATTACAGGGGCAAGTACAACAATTCTTGCAATAAAAAACTTACAGCCATACCCATTCATATTGTTCTCATCTTTCACTCTAGGCTTCAGTTTAACAACAAGCTATGGAATGGGGGTCAAAGCATTTTCAATAGAGCACTTTTCTACCATCAGAAAATGAAGCACCAGAAAAACTGAAAGTTTCCATGTGAACAGACTGATGTGAGGAAAATGATAGGTTAGAAAATATTCTGCCTTGGTTCAGGCCGGCATTAACCTCTGTCTCTGTCATATAAATTATCTTTTGCACCAGTTTGTTCAAACCAGAGGCAAACACAAATTGAGTTTCAGCTTGAGGTAATACAAATAGTGCTATATATTTTATATGTCATTAAATTCCTGTGGTCAGACCCTGAATTTACACCACACCTTAGTGGATGTTAGCTTTGTTTCTTCACCAGCAAAACTTGCAGAGAAGCCAGGATAAACCTGTGTAGGTAGACACTAGGACAGAAATGGAGCCATAAGACTGAGTCCTATGATGACTCAAACTGTGATACCTTTTCAGCCTTTCAGCAGGTGTAAATTTAAGACCAATGAAAAAGTATGCTGAATTACATATTCCTAATAAATCCATATATTACTATTATGTTGTATATTATTTTTCCACATTGCTGAGGTTCCTCAAATATTAATGATAAGATGGCCTATGTGTATTTTTCTAAAATCATTCAAAATTCTGCTTGGCCACCAAAAGCTATTGAGGAAAAGCAAAGTGCCACTTCATTGCAAAGTGGATTTAGTATAAGTCAAAATCAGGTTCTTCTGTTTCTGCAGTTATTCAGAGATATATATAAAAACAGAGAAGAATATGGCAGTGATAATTTATTTTCTTTATTAGTTTATATAATGAGACCAATCAGAAAAAACAAAAGTAAAATATAAAGGAGAAAAAAATAAATGTAGTACTTGTTTGCATAGCTTAACCAGACATTAAAGTTTTATAGTTTTAATAAGGTCTTTAGAAAGCTCAGGAGAGGTTGTGTGAAGCTCTCATAAGTCAAACAAGAGTATAAATTATTTCGGTAGCAATTTTGGGAAGGTAATACAGCAGCAAAGAAAAAGGCTGCATGGGCTTGTGTTTAATGCATGTTGAAAGGCTCTTTTTACTGTCAGATTAAGATAGCAATGCTCCAATGTTTATAGCAAAACATAACAGATCTACATTCCTGCAATTTAGAAGAGCATATAATTTAGGTCTGGTACAACACCAGTTAAAGCACTTACAAAACCAAAGTCAATGTTAATCTTAGATTAGTGTCATAATCCTTGAAAGGCTGACTGCAAAACCTGTGAATTAACACATGACAGAAAGTGAGAATGGTTTCTTTATCCCCTTCATCAGAACAAAACAGACACATATTTCAGCATCACCTAATATTTCTATTAATTAAAAAGACAGTAACAACTCCCCCCTACTGTACATCATTTTCTATCTATGCAGGCACAAGTTTGGCCTTTATACTTCCTTGTCTACAAATAAAGTGTAGATGTATTTATATTTATTTGTTTCCATAGCAATGCAAAAGCTCCTCTTGGGTTTCCAAGGCAATACGCAGCAAAGTAACAAGTCAGAAAAGTGTGGGAAATGTTCAGCAACAATGGGTTTAGGCAGTGCCCCAGGCCTCCAAGCAGAAATGTACTCCTCATTATAGCAATGTGAGTAAAATGCTTGAAATTAAAAAGGAAAATCTCATTTACCAGGTTCATATTTTCTTTTGTCATTAAACATACTCTGTAGAAATATGATTTTGTTTGTGACAATTCTCATTCAAGTTAGTTTCACTGACAGAAGCAAGGGGTGTTCACTTTAATTTTTCTTATAATGTGGAACTGCCTATAAGAGTTTTACAATCTCTAATACAAAACCTGCTGGATAACAGGTCGCTCCAAGATAAAATCTCAGACAAAGAAATTAAACTACTTGACTCCTGGGTTTGTTGTATTTTTTTGTTTGGTTGATTTTTGCTTTTTGTGTGTTTGTTTTAAACCATATAGAGATGCCACTGGTGATTTTGGGTAAATGACCAAATATAAACTTTTATTCTGATATGACCAAATCTTCTTGGAATATCCTTAAGATTCTTTGTCTACTGAATGGATTTGTCACAAGGGACTACTTTGTCTATGTACAAAACCATTGTCAAATCCATAGTTTTATCCAACATCAATCTTCAAATGGAATTTTATCCCATTCTAAATTAAGGCTCTGAATCCAAGAAGTCTCCATCTTGTCCTAAGAGCCATCTCAAGTATGAACTAAGCCAATATCAGTTAGTCAAGCTTCTAACTATCTGAAATATAATTGGACTTAAATCTTGGGCTTGTTCAGACAAAATACACATTTTAGAGACAAATACATCACTTTTTTCTTGATATTAATTAAAAAAAACAACCTTATTGTCTTGGAATAGTTCTAGATTCAGGCAAATGAAAAAATAGTTACACTAAAATTCTCTGTTGTCACACGTCATCTCTTGAACTAAAGTTGCTTAAGTACTTTAAATGATAAAGCTTTTATTTTGGAGCTACATAAATAATGGTAGTGCTCAAGAAAGATTAAATGTACTTCACGTGAGGTGAGATGCCTTGCCTGCACAGATACCACAAACATTCTCATCACTGCTGATTGCTTCAGCCAACCTATTATAGGTTAGAAACTAATACAGTAGAGTGTATCATGTCCAACTACTCTAAAGTCTCAGTATTAACTGCTCCCATCATCCTTCTCCTTTAAAGTGACCAATATTTTTTTATTTCAAGAAAGCTGTGCTTTATTTCTTTGCTTTGTATGCAATAAGTGATCATTCATATTCTGGCTTTGAGTATGTCATTTTCTCATTGAAGAAAGATGGAAACAAGAGTAAAACCCTTTCCTAAGTCATAATAGGAAGCATAATCATTGATTGAATTTTCTTTTCAAAGCAGAATTCAGCCTGACAAGAACTAGTTATTTAGCAAAATCTATCAAGTTCAAAAATTACTCTAAATTACATAGCTGCAATGAAAGTAAAAAATGTGGCTTCCTAGTTGAAGCTTCTATAATGAAAATGTGATCTGACCCCTTGTTTGTTTTTTTCACTCATAAGTAGCGTTCAAAAAAGAAAACTTCTAAAAATCTTTAGTATAATCCTTGTTATATAAAAGAAATTTGGTTGAGTTTTGCTTTGAGTTTGGTTTGGTTTTGGGGTTTGGTTTGGTTTTTTTTTGTTTATTTGTTTGTGGGTTTTTTTACAAAAGGTAGGGATTTAAAACATGGCAAAAAATAGTTTATTCAATAGATTTGGAAGTTTTTAACTAGATGCTTTTCCAAAGGTCTTTAGCAATTTTCATTTAACCTTACTCACCCATGACTCAAGGAGGCAGAAAGCCTCAATACTAAGTCATGAAACAGAAAAAAAATTTAGTGTCCTTTTTTGCTTAAAACATTTTCAAGGGAGACCTGTAGCTTCCTTAGCACCCCATAAATAACATTCATATGGAGAATCAAGTAAAAACTCTTAAAAAAATGTACAGTTGCTATCTGGAGGGTGACAGGTGTCTCCACTGCAGGGGACGCTTCAATTTTATTGTGACATTTCACTTTCAGCTTGATTTCCTCAGCTCTTGCCACAATTAGTGATTCCTTAAGATTTTTATTTGCAAATACTGTTTGAAGCCTGAAGAGTTAAACCAAAAAGAAGGAAACCTGTACAAAGACTGTGAGAAGTATTGTAACATTCACTGCCATGAAGGGAACTTTCACAAGTGAATAGAAAATGCTAACGAGTATTTACATCCACTTAATTTTCCATATGACATGCAGAGTACAGCAAAATGCCATGGCTCTTACATGTATGACAACTTTATCATTTTTATTCATTTATGAAAGGGTTTCAGTTGTGTGGATAATCTTCCATTTTCTCAGCCTTAGAATCTGGAAATGTTGAGGACTCCTCCAAGATGTTTATCTCTACATCTTGCTATTATGATGTTACTAAAATGTTTTCCACCAACTGGAATTTTCTTCTGTGTGTTAGGTCTACAACATCCAGGTACAAATCTCAGTTTCACTACAGGCAATGGAGACTGAATGTTACAAAGTTTTCATGACTGAATATCACTTATCTTTCTTTCACTAAAATGTTTTTTGATACAGCCTTGTATTTGGAAAATCTGAACATGTTGAACATGTTGAAGTTGGTAACAAAATAAGTCTAACAATGGTTATATTAGAACAAATTATTGATATGAATGTCAGTTTTGAATAAAAGCACAAACAACCTTAACAGCTGAAGCTTTTTTTATTATTATTTATTTTTCTTGCGGGGAAGGGTACAAAGGGGGAAGTAGAGGGTTAGAAAGATTAAAAACATTTTACGCATATTTTGGTTTTGCACAAGTATTGCATAGAGTGATTCTTTAAGGCATCTGTGTACACCATATTACTCATCTTAGAGCACCAAGTTATTTTTAATTTTCACATTTTTTGTGTGAATTTTTTAAATATGTAGTTTATTCAGTCTCATTCAAACTTCGTGAAATACAGCAATTAACCATTTTTTTTTTCTGTAAAAGGATTTGGACATGAAAAGCAGTATTAACAGACATTCATGTTAAAGCTAAGCATCAAATTATGTGTTAATTTAAACTGCAAACATAAAGATATGTTGAAACATATTAAAGGTACTGTTTCAAAAGATAAATGTAAGCTTATAAATATTCATCCATATATCAAAAAGACAAAACAGATGTAGACTTGGAAAGAATACATTATATAGTTCTCCCCTAAACTGACCTTTTATATAAATGTGCTTAACTTTTAAATAATTATATGTTGTTTATCTCTCTTCCCTTCTCTCCCATTAGGAATAACTCACCTCCGCATTCTTTATATTATCACCCTATTGTCATGTCGTGTTATAATAGAAGTCACATTAACAGTTTTCTCTTCTTATCCACCACTTATTCTCAGGAACCTGCCCAGTACGTACTTTTTTACTCTGCTAAGGACAGAAAACATGGAGGCAATAACTATAGCCTTAAAATCATGCACCAGAGTCCAGTCCAGCTGAATACAGAAGGTGTATTTATTTACCATTTTCTTTGTTTTAGCTCTCAGAACCACATTTCCATCATAAGAGAGTCACACACAGTTTGGGAGATGCTGTTTGGCCTGACCTATATTCAGCGGTAACAGCTACATGACAATTTTATAATGTCAATATTTGTTAATTACTTAGACAGGAAGAAGCCTCCTCCATACAGATCCAAAATTTAGCATTTGGGGTGATGTAAGTTTTCTCTCTTCAGTGGAGTTTAATCTACACTACAGGATCTTCCCGCCTTCTTGTTTTGAAATATGGAGGCTACAATACAGCATGAAACTTGGAAAGCTTCATTTGTTACTGTCTTCTCCAAAAATCATTATTCAAAATCTGTGCACTGCTGAGTTACTTGATTGAACTCTTCCAAAAGCATTTGCAGTTGCTAAGGAAAAGCATTTAAAGCACTGTCTGTGAGTTCTTTCAATTGTGTTTGAAGAAATGACAAGATTTTTTTAGTGCCGAAAACACATATCTCAGAAATCTGGGACATCTCTCTCATTATTTTTAAATCCCTTATTCTTTGCTCATACACCCAAACCACTGTTTCTAATGTGACAAATAAACAAGGTAAAACCTTCTCATCTTGGAGAGATGTATACCTATTTATGTTAATTAATGAAAACAAAGTCTTATCTAGAACTTTCTACTTGAAACTGACTAAAAATCAGCTCAAAGTTGCAGGGGAGTTGAGTGAGTTTTCCTAACGATATGTACATACTTTCAAGCAGGTCAAGATCACAAGTTAGTGCAGGGGATGCTGGAAACTGGTATTTATAATAGGCAGAAATGTTGATATACATGTGTTCACAAGCAAAGGCTTCTGAAAATAATCCTACCGTACCCCAGCAGAAAACCATTCAGTAATGTAGCTCGCATAGGCATATTGCAAGAGATATTGCTCATATAGAGAGCTAGAGGGAGAAATTAACATTCTCACTCATTTCCACATAGATTAATTTACAAGATCAGTCCATTGCTTTGTGCAAAGGAGGTCACTGGGTGTTGTCTGGTTAGATTCTGCTATACACGTATTTGAAGACCAAGCCTTTTTTTACTTTCTGGGTAAGGTTTCTCTACATAACTTCAATGTGATCCCAGGCAGAAAGTCTGCTGTAGGTAGAGATGTCAGCTCACTCCAACTGTCTGCACCTTTTGAACACTAATTTCAAATTATGCTTACTCATTCCTTGATACTTGTGTCTTTGGCTATTATTCTCAGAGAATTAATTCAAACTGAAACTTGGAAATAACCTACTATCCAGTCCTAGGTTTATTGTGGATGAAGAAGGCAAAATTGTTGCTACATAAAACCAGTCATAAGACATGCTAATTTATAGATACCTGTGTAGGAATATTCTTCTGCATACCCATTAACTCTGATATCAGGACATGAGGTATGTGCAAAAAAGGGTTATAACTTATTCATGGAGAGACTCCATCACTGATGAGAAGTACTAACGCTCTGCACCAAGGAAAGAAATGTGAGAAATTTGTTTTGTCCAGCATCAGGTAGTGCTTACATAACTAGTTCATATGCCCATAGATATGCAAGATTTGTTTCGCCAGTACCTCTGGTTAAGGCAGTAAATCCAACAGACTTAGAAAGTATCAACATACAAATACCTGCTTCAGAAAAGACAATCTGTATTTGTCTTTCCTGAGCTCATGAGTAAATGAATACTTCAATTTGATGATACTGCCCACAGTTTAAAAGGAATTATTTACCTGATGAATAAGGCTACCTTTTCCTTCTGTTCCAGGATCTTTCAGCCTAAACCTTTTTTTTATTCCACTTAATAAAAGAAATTCAGAGAAACTTTGAAAGTAATAAATCATATAAAGAACTAAGAAAAAAGAATATAGCAATCACAGCATAATTTCGCCTAATTAACTAATTTAATTTATTGAACAATCCAAGAGTAAAATTTCAGTGGATGTTTTGGAGATTCATGTTAAAAATGCAGACTATAAAGAAGATGATTAAGGGAGTGGAGCATCTCCCTTATGAGGAAAGACTGAGGGAGCTGGGTCTCTATAGTTTGGAGAAGAGGAGACTGAGGGGTGACCTTATTAGTGTATATAAATATATAAAGGGGGAGTGCCACGAGGATGGAGTCAGGCTCTTCTCAGTGGCAAACAATGATAGGACAAGAGGAAATGGGTGCAAACTGGAACACAAGAGGTTCCACTTAAACTTGAGAAGAAACTTCTTCTCAGTGAGGGTGACAGAACACTGGAACAGGCTGCCCAGGGGGGTTGTGGAGTCTCCTTCTCTGGAGACATTCAAAACCCACCTGGACAAGTTCCTGTGTAACCTTATCTGGGTGTTCCTGCTCCGGCAGGGGGATTGGACTAGATGATCTTTTGAGGTCCCTTCCAATCTCTAACATACTGTGATACTGTGATACTGTAATATTTGGATGCAAGCAAACTATTTATTGATAACAAGTCCCGTTTCTAGTCCAGTTTGTAAGATCATTACAACCACACAGACAAACTAATTCCATAATTTATACACAAGTCAAGAAAGAAGATTTTTAACAAAATTCAATCAGCACTTTTATATAAGGTTTTAATCAGATGATAATTAATCATTCTGTACACCAAGATATACATTCTTTCCTCACTTACAGAAGATAAATGATTTGAAATTTTCAAAACACTCAGAGATCTATACATAACATCATCATGATTTACTGTACAGATTAAAAACAGTAACAAAAAAAAGAACCTTAGAATTGGTCAAATGGCCAGAAAAATGGAATGACAAAAAAGACCAGTTCATCAGGTCTTCCATAGAAATCTGGCACTCTGAAAGTATCCAATATTAGCAACAATAATAGCCCTGATCAGGAAACATACAATATTGACAGCTTAGTGAAAGTTAGTTCAGGCCAGCTTCTTGTAGGGAAATGTAAGCATATAGCCATAGTTAAATATAGGATACACAGTAGAAATTATAAAACAAGAAATCTTCTTCTAAATCTTCATTTGCTATATATAAACTAGAATATTTTGCATAGCACTGATTCATAAGATTTTGCCAACCTACAAAATGTCTTTTAAGTAACCAAACTGTAAAAGAAGTATGGAAATGAATCGCCCTAATAAGCCATAGTTAAGGTACACCACATTTCCTACCAACCTGAAATTGCATTGCAGTCAAGATCTCTTGGGTCCTTTTGCTCTATGTTAAGACAGTCTAAGACATTTCTCCTACTTTACTGATAGAACTAAAACTTTTCTTAGTTAATTAGCTTTGCCACACTTAAAATATCACACCCTGGAATCTGAAATATCCATGATTATCATACCTAAATGCTGGAATATCCTGCATTTATGTTAGTCTGAGGAAACAACTCCATAGAAAAGAGAGCAAATTAATTTTGAGCCTCTTACAAGCGTCCTTAATGCCCCTCACTGTCCCTTCAGCATGACATGATCTTTTGCCTCTTCATATTTCTAGGAAATTTTAACTAAATCCATGGTGAAAGGTGCTGGTAGTCCTTTGATATATATTTAAAAAACAAAATTTCTACCTTAATGGGAGAGACCTAATTACTCTTTAAGGTGGTTAGACATACCAGCACAATCATAGATCAAACTAGACAAGTGGGCTGAACATGAGCAGCTGGTAGCCTCCAAATAAATGCAGTCTAACTAAAAATAGCTAGAAAAGTGTAAAGGGAATGCTCACACAACATAAAAGGTTGTCAGATAGAGTCCATGTATTTTAAAAAATAGTTTTGTACTTTTGGACTTTTTAAATTTGCATGTTGGAATACATATGTAGATAGGAATCTGCTTATGGAATTTTCCTTCATAAGCTTATTTTTTTTTACTGTATATTGTAAAATCTTTACCAGTATGCTTGCCTTTTTTTTTTGAGAACACCAGACTGCTTTGCTTTCTATCTTCGCTTTTATTTCTGTTTTGTCTCCTTGCTAGTATACGTAATTCTGTCTTGAGTTAGACAGAAACAAAGGTTACTAGTGCCATCTTATAGGTTGCAATGGTGTACTTAGATAGAATATTTTTTCCTGAATCACTTAGTGAAGAAATGTCTTTAGGTTAGAACCTATCTGACTGAAAGTAGGTATGCAGTTGAAAGATTCTATATAATAGGAAGATCCTGACCAAAACCAAGAAACAGAGGTCAGATTTCAGCACCTTTTAGTATTGTTCCCAAACTTTAATATAAGAAAGAGGACTAAATAAAATTCCTATTTATTGCAATTGTGAGCATAATAAAAACTTCTATCTGAAAATAGGTGCACAAACTAAATATAGTCTCAGAGTCTGAGGGGTTTCTATATAGAGCCTTAAGAATAGTATAGACATTCAAACTGCAAATTTATTTTTTGCAATTTCTCTTTTGATTCTAATTTCATAGGCTTGCTGTTGTCTTATTAGTTAAAAAAAAAAAAAAGACTAAAGTAATGAACCTCAGAGTGAACAGACAAACAGTGAGAAAGAAGGTCGTTGCTGAAATTCTTGTGCAACATCACAAATGTCACACAGGCTCCCCGGGCTGTTGATAAAACATCTTCTAGATAATTAGATGCATATAACTAGTTAAAACCTAGGCTTTTTCAATTATATAACTACATTATTTAAGTCATACAGACTACTCATTTTATCCTGTGTCTGCCAAGATATTTGCATAGTACTTAATGGTATGTGTTTTAGTGCCAGGTCAAAAAAACATACTGTGGAAAGTTTTTCTGAAAGACCAAAAAAAGAGAAAAAAGAAGAGAGAAAGTGAGAAAGCAAGTTAATGTGAAAACCCCATAGTGCCCAGACACCAGGCAGCTAAAGGTCAGGCTAAGCAAGCAGTTTTTCTTTATGACTGAGTGTCCTATAGGTCCCTCTCACACTCCACTGTATCCTTAGAGGAGTCAACTGGTTACCCCTGCCAGCCTGGGGTAAGCATGACAGCAAAGATGTCACCACATATCCTGACCAGGCTTTCTTCCAGCTGGGGAAAGACCTGCCTAGGACCACTTACTTTCTCTGGTTCCTTGCCTTGTGCCATAAGGCAGCATTTCTATTCACTGTGTTACTTGTATTACATGGACAGAAAGACTGCCTTCCTACAGCTTACTGGCATGCTCCCTTTGGGTAACCTGGGTATATTAGACTTCAAAATGCAGTTCTAAAAATCCATAACCTTTTTACAGTTGAAATCTTTCATAGGAGTCTGTGTAGTTTATTCAGATCACAGGTGTTGGAAATTTTGTTTGCTTAGAGAGGAAGGAAGTGAGAGTATAATGCATTTTTCATACCAGATGATGACATGGACTGTAGTCATGCAGAAATCGCTCAGCTTCTTAGAGGCTTGATTTCAAAGCACCATTAAGTAAAGCTGATTGTTTTGCCCAAACACTAACTTCATTACTTAAAAGTAATCTGCAAGGGAAATGCATGCTTTCTGTAATTCACTAAATGATTCGCCTTGTCGAAGTGTCAGTTAAGACAAAGAACCTTTAAATCCTAGAAGAGCTTGCTCACAGAATGAGACAAGCCACTTTTTGTTTTACTGATTTATTTGATCAAGAATGCCTGAGTCATGGGTAACTTGTCGCTGTTATAAACTTCAATATAAAGCTCAAATTAAGCATTTGATTCTAATTTTATGGACTATTACAGTATCACTAACAACTGGTCAGATGTAATGAAAAATTAAAGGGAACAGTGATTATACATCTATCAGGACAAAATGATTCCCCACAACAGTAGAGCTGGACCTAACTCCCAGAAGCTTGCAGCACTACCATGTGGAATTTGGGAGGAGCTCTATTTTCATATTAAGACTAACAGACAAATCCTAATTACTGTAGCAGATAGCTTCACTAAGTAATGTTATTTTCCCACTCACCAAAATGTTTGGGTTCTGTTTTTGGGGCTTTTTTTTTTTCCTTTTTCATAGGCTCCCATTACCTTATGATTACTGAGATCATTAGAAATCAAGAATCTATATTTTACGCATTTTTTTCTAATTTTATAGGCCAGCATAATGTCAAATCAGTCTTTATCCTATATAGACTATGTAGGATTTCTGCCTAATAATAACTCCTCTCTTAAGTGTGCAATCATAAGTGTGCATGCAAATATATTTTCCCATTTTAGAAAATATGTAAATTAGCCACAGTCTGTAGTAAGCATGGGTACAAAAAGGGAAAAAGACTGTAAAATAGTCACTTCCTGTCGCCTCAGAAGCAATGAGACAGGTAAAGTTTTCAGTGTGTTTTTCACCCTTGTGACAAGAATTTTGCTTCAGAGACCTTGATTAGCCTCAGTGTAGCACAGTTCTGTAGATGCAGAACTGTTGGTTTCTCAGTATTTCATATCACAGCTCACGGGTTTGTGCCACTGTATGTGAGCTGCCAATCTCCCATCTCCAGCTTAAGTTCAGCCAGGCTTTCATAAACCAGCATGTCATCACACAGATGCTGACATAAAATAGTGGTTTTCTGGAAGGAGCTGTTGATGGAGAAATCTGGGTCACTGCAGTAACCCTTTTAGGTCTTGAGCAGGATTCTCAGCCAGCTTTTACTACTAGGCCTACTCTACTAATGATACTCTTTTGCATGGATTAAAGCAAAACCAAGTTTAGTCAACTGCACACTCATAAAACAGGGAAACACTGGCTAGGCAGCCATTAGTACATTTAAGTCTGGGTATTACACCAGATCAGAGTAGATCAGAAATATAAAATGTGGCCCAATCTAGACAGAATTAAGAAGGTCCATTTTGCAGCACCACATTTCAAGGAAGGTGTGAATGAGTTGAAAAGACTGCATGGAGAAAAGGAAGGGTACAAAATCAAGGAAGAATACTATGATACAAGACTGAAAGAAGCAGGACTTTTCTTAAGATGATTAAAGGACAATTGTTACAAAGATTACAAAGCAGGTCACAAATTAGAAGGGAATAAACATTTTCTGTGTCCACCAAGGCAATAATAACCTGCTATATCTGTAAATTTAAAGTGATACATTTTGAACAAAAGAAAAAAAAAGCTCACTTTCTAAAGGTAGGAAGATACTAAATAGATTGACAATTTTTTTAAAATACTTTGGAGAGACATCTGTCAAGAAAGACTTATATTTAGCTGATCCTACCTGAAAACAGGGAATGGAGTATCTTAGTTTAGCATCTTAAACATGTAGGGGCAGTCACTGTAAGGAAATAGAGAAAAGGAGGGGGGCAGAAACATACCAACTGCCCATGAGACTGCAGAAAGATATGAAAAAGAAGAGGAGCCCCTCTAGTAGAATCAGGTGCCTGGAACACTGGGCACTCAGAGCCACAGTAGTGACCAGAGGTGACAGCCTTCCCCAAGGGAGGTGGAGAGGTGCAGCTTGACTTGTGGAGCAGAGAGCATCATATATATACTGCTGTTAAACAGATTTAACAGAAAAGTGGGCCGAGTGTAGAGGAGTTTTCATTCCTGCTTCAGGCACAATTGGCTCAGATGCAACTCTCAGCAATATTTTTGATATCCCAGCCCCATGTATGTCCCAAATGTCCAAGACACAGGAGTCTTAATTCACTGAAGTTCATAAAAAAATTGACTTCAAAGTAACTTGCAACATTTGCAGCCTCCACTGGGTATATGCATGTCATATTTGCAGAAAAACAAATGCAAATACCAATCTCAAATTATTTAATGCCAACTAATCTGCGAACGTCACAGATACATGTTGCTCTATTTTTAATGTGTCACATTACCACAAGTCTAACAGTTTAAATACATTTTTCCCCCAGGTGTTAATTCTTGAGTCATCTTTTACTGATGAAATACACCTCTTAAAATTTTTTTACCTGCAAATATCATTAAAATTATTGTTCTTCAGATCACTGTCTGAATTATCAATGTCAACAAAATATGATCCTCCAGAAAATGTTTAACTCAAGCTTCTTTACTTTAGGAAAAAAAGATCCTACATATATAAATCACAGTTATTTTTAGGCAAGGACAGTGCACTGAAGATGGAAATTAGAAGAAAATGAGGTAGTAAATAAATATTTTAAATTTTGTTTCCTTCTTTTATTTTCACTAGCTGAAGTTACACAGAAGGTTACCACACTGGGAAATGAACACTAAATGCATACAAGCACTGCTTGGGAAAATTGAAAGTCTGATATACAAAAGACTATAAAATCATTAAAGATGAAAACTGCATGTTTCTCAAATAGCAAGTGGACAAATGAGTGGAACTCTTGGACAAGCTGCTTGATGGTCTCCCCCCATTCATTCTGGCATGCCAAGTGGTAATTATTCTGCAGAAAATTATGTAAGTTGAGTTTGTGTTTTGTCACGTTAAATCTATACCATTACACGGATCATAAACAATCTCTCGGCATATCTACATTGGATTTACAGAAGAAATTATGTAATGATAGCTCATTGTACTTTTAAAGATAACAGAAGCATAATTGTGCACGGTAATGTGGTCACATCAGGTCAAACCGCCACATGTGCAAAATCAGACTTACCAGGTCAGTTGAAAATATAATGCTGAAATATTGTAGATTGTATTACTTTGTCCCAGATGTTTCCACAGTTATAGTTCCAGCTATGGTCCTTTTGTGTCACAGTGCTAAAATTCACAATCCTCATACTGAACTGTTTTCAGTCGGTAATTTTTAGCTACATTTCCTTCTGACAGAAGAAAATCGCGTATGCCAGTTGGGTTTATCTATAGGTCAGCTACAGTTCAGCACTGCAGCCCTATCTCCACCATCTGTTGAATCATTATTGTTACTTTCTTTGTTGATATTTTTTCCAGCTCATCTGAAGTCATATGGAGGTAGTGAAAAGCGCCAACTACCACTTCAGTTACAAACAAATGATCCATACTGTCACCAAATTTGAATATTTCTGATGAGACACACAGGGATCCACAGTGCACATTTTAAAGTGAATGTTAAGCTTTTAGCGTAAATGAGGACGGCATGAAGATTTCTCTTTTTGACAATAACTATTGCACTTATTACAAGTTGGAATGCTAAGTGATAAGTGATAAGTTGGAATGCTAAGTGATACATTAAGTTTTTATGCCTATTAAGGGTTCTTCTCAGTTTAGTTTTGGTATCAGTTTTCACTGAAATATTAGACATAATTAAGATCACACCTAAGGCTGATTCCTGACAGACTGCACCCATAGTTTACCTCCACTTTGATACTTCCCTTTTAACACATTCCCAACACCTACTTAGATGTTCATTGATATAACATCTTAAAAGCCTGGCTACTAGCCTCATATTAGCCTAGGAATAGTCAAAAAAGCTTTCTTCTCCTCGGAGGTCTTTAAAAAAAAAAATGATTTAATATGCCATTCATAGGTTAAGACCTAAATCTGTTTATTAGTCAGTCATTGATCTATCTTCAGATACACAATGGAGACAGAAATTGCAAAAAATTTACACATTTAAAAGAAAATGTAAGGATGTTGAAGAAAATATCTAGGATGTCCTTTAGAATAAAAGCTAGGATTAATTTCTATGTCCTCCAGGATCCCTGCTTCACTATGCACTTTCTATAAAGATATAAAAAGCATCTGGGAGACCATGCATGTTAGAAAAGTCAATAGCAGTTGGATAGTTGTATAAATAAAAGACTGCCTTTAACCAATGTTTACCTTGATAACAATCTGTGGAACGGATATTCACCCTGAAGAAGAAGGGGATGATAGGATTTAATATCTGCTGTATTCATAGTCATATTCATAGCCCTTGTTTAGCTAGGTAAAAAACTGCACAGGTAAGAAATTGTCACATTTCCAAATGCTAGATACTCAAACATGAGTCCTCCATGTCTATACACTTAAACAAAGTGACTTCTCCAGAATGCACAGGTAAAGTCAAGTTCACAGCACAAAACAAACTATTCCAGGCCTGTTCCTGGAGAAACAAAAATGTACAAATGAGTTTAATTTCATTTTAGACAGGTAATAGTACAGACAGTGCCAATTTTCTGGTCTGCTTCAATTTTGATATACAGACATTTCTACAGGCCACATCCACATAGATAAATATGTAAGACTGGAGGACTAAGTCACACCTATGAGGCACCTATTCTCTCACTGAAATACAGAGAAGGAATAGGTTATTAGTTTTGACAAGATATTTAAACATTAGGTGAAAAAAATCCTGCCCACAGATACCTACTGTTTCTGAATTCATTATAAGATCCTTCTTTGTTTACACAGAACAAAGTTTCACTACCTTTCTTCGTTACCATACTGCATTTCAGATGCTTATCAGTTCACGTTGTCTACTGCACACCAGCATCTATTCTGGCACTGTAGTCGATGTCCAAGTTTTCACTACTCATGACAAAATCACATTTCATTAACATTGTCATGGATATAGAATCATAGAATCATAGAATAGTTAGGGTTGGAAAGAAACTCTAAGATTGTCTAGTTCCAATCCCCCTGCCATGGGCAGGGATATATGTTATACTACATTACATCTTCCATGCAGAATTTCATGCAGATTTGATGTGAAAAATATGTTCCACAAAGATTTGTTGAAGAGTTGAGAGCAAAAATGTAATTTTTTTTAAAAGGTTAGTCAGCTGGTCTGGTTCTGACTCTGGAAAAAAAACACCCCAAATCCAAAACAAATGACAGCAATGTGGTTGAAAGCAAACAGGAGTAATTTCAATCCCAAAGCTATACACAAATTAAGAACTGCAGATTGAATTGTTTATAGTAATTCAGCTTATTGGCTTTCACCTCCTCTTCAATTTAGGAGCTATCTGCCATGCAGTCAGTTTAAGAACATTCTT
Source organism: Neopsephotus bourkii (assembly GCF_033783945.1). Classification (NCBI taxonomy): domain Eukaryota; kingdom Metazoa; phylum Chordata; class Aves; order Psittaciformes; family Psittacidae; genus Neopsephotus; species Neopsephotus bourkii. Next base: position 4,879,742 of record NW_026901837.1, on the reverse strand, counting down.
CTATCTTAAATGTTCTGCTAAATATAATTTTATTGTTTTGAGGTTTCATCTGTCAGAAGTCCATCATAAAACCTACAGATTTTGAATTTAATGTGATTTGATTGTATAAATGAGTCATCTTGTAGGTTTTCTTCCTTACTGAACAGTCTTAATTCTTAACTTAAAATTTGCCTGGCCCAGTATTTTCAGGAAGTACCTAAGCCATTATTGTCAACCATTAGAGCCTTCTATTGGAGAGCTCACTTTCTAGATTATTTTTTGTCAGAAATCAAAAAGATCATAGAATGAGTCAAACAAGACTCATTTTGTCACTGAGTATTCCTGAGTCACATTTTCTCAGTTCTTGCCATAGTTATCTGATAAAGGAAATCTGCAATGAAACTTCATTTGTAATCTTAGCTATAGTCTATTTAAATTTGATCTTTGAATAAGGACCTAGTAAACAGTTGTCTACAGTCACTGAATAAATCACGTGAACCTTAAATATATTACTTATAGGAAACAAGCTGAGGAGGTGGAATGTCTTCAGGCATGTGATAAAAAGACCTTAGCTGACATCAGACAGAAGCATTCAGTGCCAGAAGATATTTTATTCCATTGAAATGTGGTAAATCAAAACAGTTGTAAGATGCAATCTGATATTGCATGACATAAATAATTAAAATTGTATACTGCTGTAGTATCAATCAGACTTCAAACATTTTTGAACAGGTCAAGCCCAAACCAGGTATTTACTTCGTCAAGAAGATTGAAAAAACATAATTTAATGTTAGTAACTAAAAAAATCTATGAATAATATTTCTTCAAGGAGAAATATAGTTCTACAGCATACAGAAAGCAATGCCCATAGATAAAGAGGAGTGAGAATAACAGGTATCTCTGCCTTTATGTACACTGAAGAAAGCATACTATGAGAGAATCATATGAATATTAGGAGTGTCCAAAAACAGCTGTAACATTTTTTATTAAAGAGAGGGCAATTGAATGCAACAGAAGAATGATGAAATACAGAGCTATTTAAAGTAATAAAAAAGCTTGTTTTAAACTTGTTTGGAAGAATCAAAATAGATGAGCCCTGTAGTATAAATGGAGTCATTCATACGTATTTGACATTTCAAACTGCAGAAGCACAAAACAGAGATTATTGATACATGAATAAGACTGGTTTCTTTGTTGCTTGCCCAAGAATCGAGATGTGCATTATTTCTTGGATGTTTTTATATATTTGATATAATTGAATTATTTCAGATATAATCTGAAGGCACAATTAATCTTTGTAGGAGATCAGAAAATTATTAGATATTTCTGTCTGTCAAGACTATTGTTAAAACACATTAGATCATCAAAAATAACAGAGCTATTTTTTTCTTTAAAAACTGAATTTTCCTTACATTTATTAAAAGACTGACAACATTTTTACTTATGTCTTGTTACATTTCCTACAATTCAGAGTACTGTGTCACTTGTGGCAGAGAGTATTATGCCACTCTGAGTACTCAGAGTCCTCAGCCACTTTCTTCAGCATATCTTCAGACATTCATTACCAATCAAAGAAATCCTTGAAATGTCTCAAAACACATACAATGGTCAAAGGGCCAGAAGTTCACATAGTCACTCATGCCTTTGTTCTCCTCCCCCTCATGTATATACTGGGTGTTCTCCAGAGAGTTCCAGGGATCTTTTTATTGCCTTCAAAGGGGACTGGGAGAAATGCCCTTGCAAACAGACAGACCCTCCCTGTTTGCCAGGGTATCTTTTCCCCTTCATCCTTGTTAATCTGTCCTGAGCTTTGCTGACCTCTACAAGGCACACACATCTGGCAACCAATGTTTTCCTTTGCACTGCTTCATTCTTCTCCTGAATCATCATTGATGAAAAGATCACTATGAGGTCTCAACGGGCTCAGCAGCCTCAGATGGACCAGGACTGTACCAAAACTTACACTAGAGAGCATATTCAGTGGACTGAATTCACCATAATGTATGTTTCCTGGCTCTGGCTCTATAGAAAGCTACAAAAGCTGCTCCAGGCCTCAAAAAAGAGAGTGGAAACATCTTTGTGGAGGTGACAAGGAGCTGGGTCAGATGTGATTTGTGAATTAAATGAAGCCAGCATCCAGCTCAGCTGAAAATCAGCTGAAATCCATAATGGGATATGCAAGGCACAAACAGAAAAGTAACAGTGTGAATAAGAATCTTGGAATGACTTCTCCTGATCCTACTTTCTAATGATGGCTGCCACCTGTTCTCCACTCTGAGTGGGATATGCAGTTCTCACTGAAAAAGAGAGACTTTAGAGAGGCTTTTAAAAAACAAGCATTGCTGATAATATAGAAATAGGATTCCGACTGCACTTGTACAATTTTTTTCAACAATTACTAGCTAAAGTGCATGGTAAGTGCTTCATTGTATTTATTCTAAATAAATAGTATGGGATTTGAAATGAAATTCTGACTCTAATGTAATCTTTTAAAAGCCTAAAATGAGAAAACTTCAGTTTGAACATTTATTTATTTTTATTTATTCTGGAATCCCAAATTTTATGTTCTTTCTTCTACAGGTAACACAATAAAATAAACTTAATTCTTTAAAGTGACAATTTTATATAACTTTAGATCTGACTGAAAACATGAAATCTTATATACAATTGGGTTTCTTTCATCTGCCAAAATTACAACTGCTCTTAGACTCGTTAGATAACACAAGGAGGGGATAGGAGTTGCAGAAGTGGTATTACTTTTTCATTTATGCTTTCCTAAACCAATTCAAAGTTTAAAAGCTTTCATCATATACTGAAGAATTACAGACACTTCTTTTTAATGGCTAACTCCCAGGTGATGTCTGAATCTCACAGGAAACTCCTGCAGCATTGTTCTCTTATGTTGTCTTGCACTTGTTTCCTCACTAGTTACATGGTGACTTCTTGTAATCAAGAACTGTGTGATAAAGGTGTGATCAGGAGTGCTTTCTCTTTGTCCTTGTCTGTCATTGTCTTCTCAGAATCCCCTCTGGCCTGGCCACATACCAAGGAGGATGGTACCCCTGCTTTCCACTTCCCAGGAATATGCTAGGGTTAGAAGGAGCCCCATGCAGAGGTGGCTGCACCTCTTCTTTGCACCCTAGCATCACTTGTCAGACATGCACGCCTGCCAGTGATGGCCATTGGGTAGAGGGGGAGGCCTAATTTATTAATCCTAAGCAAATTTAAGAGGAAGCTAGCTCCTAAAATGCTTAGTGCAGACAAGAAAGCAATCATTCGTACATGGTATACACAATAATAAACAATAGTTTCTAAGATAAGAGCCTAGGCACCTATTAGATGTCATGCTGGTAGTATGTTTCATCCTCAGATACCTAAAGAAATTTACTTACCTACACTATCTATAGTTAGGTTTCAGTCTACTGCCAGACCCACCCTGAAGCTATCTCTGTCCCAAACTGAACCAGCCTATCCCTCAGCCTCTCTTTGCACTGCAATCGTTCCAGCCCCAGCTGGCATGGAGCCCTTGCTGAATTTACACCAGTTTGTCCACATCTTGTATTGATGGGGGCCCAAAACCGGACATGGTATCTGGCCAAGGTCTCCTGAGTGTGGAGTAGAGGGCAATAATCCCAATCCCTTATAGGATGAGCCATGCTTCTGCTCCGTGGCACTGATGGCTCCTGCATGCTTCATGGTGCTCCAAGGCACCAGTGGCTCCAGCAGAGTTGCTTCCCAGCCTGGCTGCCCGAGCCTGCACTCTTGCAGCGTTATGTGGCTTCCCAGGGGCAGGAGCCTGCACTGTATGAGAGGTTAAGTTGTTTGATATATTGTAAAATCAGGTTGTTCCTAAGTGGCTGAAGATAGTACAGCAGGTAGCAATTTCCTTAGGGATTTCAAAGGGAAGGAATGATTGATAGCCAGTATATGTTTTTAAGGGGATTTATAACCATATAAAAATCCGATTGGGGTCTTGGAGGAAATGTTTTTTGCCCACCACAGAAAGGATCACAGAAATAAACAATAAGGTCTCTGCAACTTCTTAATTAAAAGGTGTCTCTTCATGGGTGGATCGATTTCCTAGCTTTTCTTGAGCAGAGCAGCTGAAGGAGTATCCCATAAAGCAGTGTTTGTAGCTTAGAATTTCCTACTTAACATACAGTTTGTTTTCCACCCACTGCATATTCTATAAACACTGAACAATTTGAGCAGAATTGAATTTTCATTTCATGGCTATCTACACCGTGCTGTATTACAGTGGTTTAGGGGTGATTTTGCATTGAGCTGCAAGTCTATACCTGAAAAAAGTGTTTCTACCTACTTGTTCCATGGATGAAGAACCCCAAACCATCATTCCCTCATAACTCAGGCCCAGAAAATTACTTCCTGCCCCCTTATACAGACCTCATTTTGAAGATGTATTTAACTCCCAGAACTAAACAAACATAGACAATGTCTGTTACAGCTGTTGGAAGGAATAGGGACTGCAGAATCAAGTCCTGAATTGAATGACACTGGCAAGAGTTCCCATTAGGGAAAAGAGGTAGTTATGTGTGCTGTAATTCTCTCCAGATTTGTCTTTATGTTAACTTGATTAATGTGATTAAAGGACCAGAGACTTGTTAGAAGAATGGGGGAGAAAGAAAAACGCCTCTGTGATGTTTGCTTTTTAATTCCTCAAGATTTTGACTTCAGATAAAGACCCCTGGGATAAATTTTCCACAATCTCTCTGACACAGTGCTAAACCCAAATGCCATGCTGGAGAAAAAGGTTGCAAAACCAATCCATTTTATTTCCTCATTAAAAGTATAAATGATTATGCAGCGATTGTTCAAACCAGCCATCAGATTTTAGAAAACTAACAGTTTGCTTGACTGTAGTCAAGCATATACTATAACCATAGTTACCATGGCGATCCACCAGGCAGAACCAATTTACTCTAAAATCATTGTCATTCACATGATATATTCCTTAACATCAGCTTTCAGAAATACTTCATATAGAACTACAGGCTGCATTGTACTGTTACTTGAAAATACTTCAGTAATACTAATTCTAACATATTAAACATTTCTTTTATATGGAAATAAGCCCACATCAAAATGTGTAATGCTAATATACTGTTGTGTGGGAAGCTGGTCTCTTTCTCACAGGTATCTATCTATAGGTTGCTTTGTAAGTATGAGAAGTATTCATTAGCTTGCATCTTTGCAGGCTGAGAAGTCACAACATGTATCTTGCTAGCTACTAGGTCAGGTGACTTTTACTACGGTGGCTTTCACTAAGGTGACTTTCAATACAAAAAAATAGAGCTCATCATGATTTTAATGCTAAATTGGTGGTTGTGCTGTTTCCAACGGGTTATATGTACAGTTTAATTTAAAAATCAAATGTTAGAACTCCCCACTCAACATCACACCACTCTGCTGTGCTACTTGAGGAAATTTTGTTTCTATGGTAACTGCAGGAGATTTATTCACAGCCATTGATGTCACCCACATACAATATATACAAACCATTAAACTATTGATTTATTTCATTATATTATTTGGAACTATACTGTAATAGTTACCAATTAGTATTTTAGTAATCTAAATAAACATACACAGAGAAAAGGCTATAGGTAAGTTTCTTAAATTTTATATAAATAGGAAAGCTTTGGAAAGGAGCACGTTTATTGGCTCTTTCCACTAGCAGATGATCAGTTCCATTTTAGGCGCACTTTAGAGGCAAGTATCACTTCATTAGACATTTACCAAATACCTCTAGTGGCTAAGAAAGCACTTGGGGACTGCCCAGTCACATCCAATGACTACAACAGCTGAAGCTAATCTCACCAGTTTTGGATCTGCAGAGTGCCTTAGTGCAATACTTCCAGTTCTGCTGGTGAATTAAGAAGTGTGCACAAAAGTCCAGACCTTCTTCCCCTTCCAGAGGTTGTGGGTCTGTGATTCAGTGATTCCTGAAGGAGATCTGGATCTGAGGCCAGAGCAGGATTAATAGAATCATAGAATTATTTAGGCTGTAAAATATATTCAACTGTTAACCTAACCCTGCCAAGTCCACCACTAAACCATGTCACTAAGCACCATATCTAAAAATCTTTTAAACACCTCAGTGACTCTACCACTTCCCTGGGCAGCCTGTTCCAATGCTTGACAACCCTTTCAGTGAAGAAATTTTTCCTAATACATCCAATATAAACCTCTCCTGTCTTACCTTGAGGATATTTCCCCTCACCTTATCACCTGTTACTTGGTAGAAGAGATGGGCAACTAACTTGATACTACCTCCATTCAGGTAATTGTAGAGTGATAAGGTCTCTCTTCAGCCTCCTTTTCTCCAGGCCAAACAGCTCTAGCTCCCTCGTCCACTCCTCATAAGACTTGCTCTCTAGACCCTTCACCAGCTTTGTTGCCCTTCCTGGGACATGATGCAACATCTCAATGTCTTTCTGATAGTGATGGACTCAAAAGTGAGCACAGGATTTGAGATGTGGCCTCACCAGAGCTGAGTACATGGGGATTATCACTGCCCTGGTCTTTCTGGTCACGTTATTTCTGATATAGACCAGGATGCTGTTGGCCTTCTTGGTTGCCTGGGCACAAGCTGGCTCATGTTCAGGTGGCTGTCAATCAGTATCCCCAGGTGAGCAGCTTTCCAGCCACTCTTCCCCAAGCTTGTAGCATTGCTTAGGGTTACTGTACCCCAAGTGGAGGACCTGGCATTTTGTCTTGTTGAACTTCTTACAATTGGCCTCAGCCTATCGATCCAGCCTGTCCAGATCCCTCTGCAGATCCTCCCCATCCTTCAGGTGATTAACACTCCCACCCAACTTGGTGTCATCTGCAAATTTACTGAGGATGCAATTGATCCCCTCATCAAGATCATTGCTGAAGATATTAAACAACACTGGCCCTAATACTGAACCTTGGGGAACACCAGCTGACAACTGGACTTAACTCCATCCACCACCACTCTTTGGATTTGGCCATCCACCCAGTTTTTTAACCCATCCGAGCCATGAGCAGCTAGTTTCTCCAGGAGAATGCTCTGATGAACAGTGTCAAAGGTTTTACTAAAGTCTAGGTAGACAACATCCACAACCTTCCTTCATCCGCTAAGCACGTCACCTTGTAATAGAAGATCAGGTTATTCAAGCAGGACTTGCCTTTCATAAACCTACGTTGACTGGACCCGATCATCTGGTTGTCCTGTACATTCTGAGTGATGGAATTCACGATCATCTGCTCCATAACCCTCCCTGACACAGAGTTCAGACTAACAGGCCTGTAGTTCCTGAATTCTCCTTCTGGGTATTTTTGTAGATGGGTGTCACATTTGCTAATCTCCAGTCAGCTGGGATCTCCCCAGTTAGCTGCGATTGCTGGTGCATGATTTATGACTAAGACCTCAGCTGTTCCCCACAAGGTGGTAAAAGAGAGTCAGAACTGATGTATCATCAGGCTGTGAGAGCAATTGCAGACCAATTCTGACACTACCTCTGAGCCAGAAAAGAGGTGATGATGACAGGGAGACTGACAGACCTGTTCTTTACAGCAGCTACCTTTATAGCGCTCATCTATGCAGCATAGCTTAGAAAAGGAGTGTGCATAATGGCAAACATTTTGACAATGAAGTGGATGAAACAAATGTTTACAACCTGTAAAAGTCAGGCCATAGGAGTGGGGGATTTGTTAAAGACTTTCATTCTGCTTGTGATAAACAGAGATCATTTCTCCTCATGAAAATAAGAGCCTAGAAGTTATTGATCTTCCTGTAAGACAGTTTTCAAAGAAGCTAGGAAAAAGAAGTTCCAAAGACTTCATCTTTTATATTTTTTTTCAGATCTCATCCTGGCCCATTAAAAAATTCCCATTCTTATACAGAGACAATGGCGTTAGCACATTTAGACTCTGATTACTGGAGTTTAGTGTTCAGGGACCCCTGTATTAAGATGATGGTTTTTAGAATATTGACCATGGTCATAGGATCATAGATCAGACTTCTTCTTCCGTTTTCAGCAGCTTCAAAACTGTAGTTTCTGTGGGAGCTCACCAGCACAAGTTTCCCAATTGAAGGTTTTTGCAGTAGTAACCAATGATACAACCAACTATCTACTTCCTGTTGTTACAGGGAATGCAAGCATGAATAGCCTTCTATATTAAAGCAGTAGAGAATTTAATGTATCAACAGAAACTATACCTTGCCTAGCAATGACTCTTCGAGTAAATTATTAGCTACAATCACAAGCGATGTTTAGAAATATGTTCACCAAACATTGACTATGGCTTCTTTGATTCCACCTCCAATCTTACAGAATTTTGTATGCAATTGTTAGAACATCCAAAAATCATGAAAACAATTCCCTTTCCTGAGCCAAATGTGGTAATTTTTAAATAAAATCCATAATTAAGTTATAATATTGAGTGGGTTAACTCTACAAGTATGAATAGTACCCACCTACCTTGACCTGGAGCCATTGAGTTTGATTCTTCTCACTTTCTCTCCTCTTATATATTGGTATTCCTTCTTTGAAATCTTGTACACTTCACCAAATTCTTGCTGCATCCTACAACCTCTGTAGTACTCAAGAGACAAAACAGGTTGCAGCAGGGAAGTGCTTTTGAGAACAATCCCTGAAGTCAGGCTATGTGCAGTGCTGCAACATTTGCTGAAGTACTTTTTAATAAAAAGCAAATATTTATAAACTTAATATCTTCCATTCTTGCCCAGCATGAAATACCTGCAATATCTCAAAAGTGATATGAATGGTTAGGCTAGGGTGACTCACACCAAAGGGATTAAAAGGTGTAAACATGGCAGAATCAGAGTAAACAAACCTGCAGGGACTGATTCTTGTGGAATCTGTTTGTGTATAAAATATTTTGCAGAAAATTTTGAAGAGGTGAAAGAAAGTGTTAAGTCTATATATAGTGCTGACCACAAGAGAGAATGATGAAATAATAAACACAGAGCAATTTCATTGCTGTTGCACTGGCTTGCAAAGGTTTTTTACTTGCTTGTTTTCACTAACATTGAGGGGAAAAAGATGGTAAGGGAGTAAAACGCATTTTCAGTAACAGGGCTAATGGATTATAAGGAAGCTTTTGCCAGGGAAGCAACTAATGAAACAAATCTCAGAACAGCATTAGAGAAAGTGAATCTGTTGCTGATACACTAAACTCTTGCACATTTCATTTTTAACAAAATAAAGATTTTCACAGAATAGGAAAAAGTAAATGGATAATTACATAGCACAGCTAGAAACTCCAGAACTCAGAAATTCCATGAGATTGTTATGAAGAGAGTAGGATATGTGATTTTGACTTCTATGAGAGATGAAGACATAGATAGTTTGAGAAATGCCTCCAAATAACAGATGTCTGTATTGTCCAGAGAAAAAGTTTAAGCTATAGCAGCCTCTAAGACTGAGTAAATACATGGATTGTCCACAGAGCAGGACAGAAACATAATAATAGCTAATAACCAGTCTGTGCTGCAAGGAGTCACAAACCCTACAGGCTCCAATACATCTGTGTTTGTGATACAGGTAAAACCAAGAAAACCATATACAGAAATCTCAGTGAATTTAATGCCAGAGTTTAAGGATTTATAGTAAAGGGGAGGATGCCTGCAGAACAACTTTAGTACATGCACAGGTTTTCAACATGCACCCAGCAAGGCGGACTGCCTGTCATTTCGCTACCATCTCTGTAGCCTTGTGTTAAATTAGTGACTCCTTTGATTTCAGCTGCATTGTGCAGATAGCTGCAAGGTGATGTTAGCACCGTACAGGCCGAACAAATGAAGCCAGGTGGTAATGACAGAAAAAAAAGCTATTTTTATGCAGTTGATAAGAAACCCCGTGAACCAGATATATGGACGTTTGAAGCTTGCATAGTTTTGTACAACAGCTATGAAAACAATTAAAAGCAAAAGGATAGTAACTTCCAAAGCTGGGGGAAAGAATCCACTATGTAAGAAAAGAGCTGGAGGATGAAGCAGAAAGCACACGTGGCTAGAAAGGTAAACATTTGTAACACCACTGCAAATATTTTTGGCAGGGTAGCAGGTTAAACTTTAGAACATGGAATTCATGTTCAGTTGCTGCCCAGCACACAAATTTCACAATATATAGATTGTAGACAATATGTAGGTTGTCTGAAGGGGGCCTACAAGGTTGCTGGAGAGGGACTCTTCACTAGGGACTGTAGTGTTAGGACAAGGGGTAATGGGTTAAAACTTAAACAGGGGAAGTTTGGATATAAGGAAGAAGGTCTTTACTGTGAGGGTGGTGAGGCACTGGAATGGGTTACCCAAGGACGTTGTGAATGCTCCATCCCTGGCGGTGTTCAAGGCCAGGTTGGACAGACCCTTGGGTGATATGGTTTAGTGTGAGGTGTCCCTGCCCATGGCAGGGGGGTTGGAACTTGATGATCTTAAGGTCCTTTCCAACCCTAACTATTCTATGATTCTATGATTCAAGACAGCTTTGTGTACAACAAAAGAAACTTTACTCCAGCACTTTAATAATGTGAATCAATTCCGTGTTCACAACTAATTTGAAAAAGATCTGAAATAATTTGGCACACAACATTGTAATTATTCCAGGTTTGTGTGGCTGCCAAACAACTGATGATGTATGAGACTTAGATCATTTTTCCTGCCATCAAGGACAAGCCCAAATTTTAGAGAGAATTAATTTATCTTTTCCCATTATGTATGTAAAATAAAGGTTAATTATGTATGTAGTTGTGAACTAGTCAGAGCTGATTGAGCTCTGATTTATTTTACTACTTTCATAAAGAGTGGGCCAAATTTACCTGGACTTTCATGGGATAAGATCTGGTATAACGGAGAACAGAAGCTGGCCCAGCAGGTAACTTAGACTGATATTTATGGTATCCTAATTTGCCCTGCTCACATTATGGCTGCATTGCAGTTGCTTGAAAGCTTTACCTCTTGAATAATTACAGCAATAATAATTACAAGAAAGTCTTACTCAGCTAATTTATATCTGCATTTCCCTACTGGCTTCAACAGTGCCAATAAAATCTTAACTCCACTGTGCAAAAACAGCACAGCATAGAGCTTGGCCTGCAGCCAGGGCAGAGGAGACTCATTTACTGAGCTGCAGCATCAACCCAGTGCTGCTTTCCTACTCCTAGCCCCAGCTTCACGGCTCAGATCATTGCTCTGCACCCCACAGACAGCCCAACATGGTTAACACAGCAGCAGATCACCACTGTTGGGAGTCTTGCTCTGGGGTCTCCAGGAGGAAGCTCAAGCTTGTTGTATTCATAATATCCAGCTCCTAATTTTCAGGCAGAGTTACGTCTGAATTGATTTATGCCTTGTATATATTTGTTTTCATGTAATGGCATCTGTGTAATTTCTGTCTTCCATTGAGTATAATTACCAGATGAATTCATGTGTAACAATATGATTGTTTAGCTTTGAAGCCTATAGTTGTGGCAGTCCTCATATGCATTTAATCTTCAGCACTCTGTAAAGTACATTAGGAATAGTTATGAATGGTTCATCATGCCACAGAGGCCTGTCTTCAAGTGTCTGTTTTTATCTTAGTGTGGGATTGGAAAAAATCTAGGATGTTTCTTGTTAATATCATAATTTGTTAAAGGTTAGCATCAGTTTTCCTTCCATGGCTATTTATTTTGTGCATTTTATAAGCAGAACAAAACTTTGGCGGACCCCAGAGACATTTTCTTTACTGTTTGAAAGCCAGGTTGTCCTCTCCATGCAAAAGTGGCCTAACTACGATGTGTTAAGGAAAGCACAGTATCATGCCACTTGCTAGATTTTCAATGAAAACAGTGAGTTTGTCACACACATTTAGCGCATGGTCTTTATGTTCAGGGAATGGCTTCCAGCTCCAGTCGACATTTTGCCTCAAATAGAGACAGATCTCTGGTCTTCTCCCAACTTTGGTGATCCCAGTTGCATCTAAGTGGTGGCTCAAATACTGCTAGAGGTCCCAAAATCAGAACCTGAAACCCCAGACCTAGGAACAGGCACCAACCTTCTTTTGTGGACATAGGCCCTTGTGCTCCTCAGGGGAGCTTGCTGTCATTATAGTCAACTATGTATTTGTGTCTGTCTCTCCAGAAAACGTTGAGATGTGGTGGAATAATTTCTTAATGCTCTGCAAAACCCATCACTCCTTAGAAAAGTACATTTTCATGATTTAACTGTATTAGACTATGAGCCCGAATTGAACAGTAACACATCTGACTACATAACAAATGCCAGTGATTAAAAATAAATATAGAAACTAACACATTTACACAACACTTTGATTAAATTCACATTATTTGCTTCAGGTTTCTTCCTTACATTGTCTAGAGGAACACAGAAGAAAAGAGCAAAACTGGCTTGTACTGAATTAGACCATGTCACATGCAACAACTGAATATCCACAGCTGTGATTATAAGAATGAAAGGAGGAGCAGCAGAGGTCACCTTCATATTGCTTGAGACACTATCTGTCGTGCCATTTGAATGGCAAAAAAAAAAATTACATATCAAAAAACACGCGCTTTTCTCCCTATAATCATGCTATTTCCTAACACTTAACTAGCTGCATTTAGCTACATGTTCCATTCGTACTGAGATGCCTTGTAATTGAAACTCACATCCTTCTATGTAATTTTTAAAGATGATGACTGTGAATTTGCAGTGAATGAGACATAATGGTATATGCTCAAATTTTATAGTGCATTAATGCTAGATTTCATTAATAAAAGAATTACTTTATTAGAAACAACTTCCGCAGTTACACTGCGATTGCAGGTTACAGGATTCTGAGATATTTGAATCATCAGTCACGCAACAGCTATCATCATTTATTAGGAGAGCAGCTAGAAGATGAGAAAGTAGTTACATGTGTAAGCTAGACTGGCAAAGAATTTTCTATTATGATATTAACCATTTTGTTGTCACGCAGGCTGTGTCACAACACAGAGTGCAAAGGATATGCTTTGTTGTACAAAAGTCATTTTTGCCTTGTCTCACAGAGTAGTTTCCCGCATACATGAGATTCACCTTGTGGCTAGAAAGGAGCTCCATCCATCTGAGCCGCAGCAGAGCCCATGGACAGTGTTGACACAAGACTGTTTTGTGGGAACTCAGGAAATGCAGATTAAAGATGGATCTGTCATCCAGCTACAGACCATTTCACTTCAGGATCCAAGAAAGACTGCAAATATAACTATGTGTTTTGCTAAGAGTAAAGTCAGCCTTCAAAGTATTTTCACTGTTTTTTAAGGCATGTATTAATGAGTGATTTATCAAAATGCTAAGTTGATGGGTTTACAAACTTGTGATGAATCGACACAGAACACAATTTTTATAGGTTAACTTTTCATTAATACGAAGCCTAGCTGGAGCTTTAGCCACTGTCTCCCTCAAGGACAAAAGAGCCAGGGTTATATAAACACTTTGGGTCTCAGATGCCCGGACATTTGCAGGTGGTAACTTCCAAGGCACCACAGGGTATCCAAAATGACCATAACTGGGCTTACAAAGGTGGCACATGATTCATTAAAGACCCACACCCTCTTAGTATGTTAGTCTAAGTCCAGGGTATGCATCTGTGACCACTTTGAACTGACCTCCAGCACTACCAAAGCAGGTGAGTTGGCATGAAACAACAGTGGAGCATTTCCAGCAGTTAATAAGCAGAGCAGGAAAACTACTACCAAATACAGCTGAACAATCACAGGGGGAATACAGTGCTTCTTGCTCATCTAGAACAGGATAAAAATTAAAAGCTCTAAATCTGCTTTTCTTTAGGGTCTTAGGAGAAGTTGAAGACTTCCTCCTGTGTCACTTCATGATGGGAGGAATTTGACATCTTTGGCTAGAAATAGTTTTGAGCTATTCTAAGATGCAGCAATTCCCACATAATTCATTGGATCATGACCAGAGTGAAGGCAGGAGGCTCTATGGCACGGTAAACAACAGGTATGGGTGCAGTAGCCTCCAGGTAGTCATTCCTCTAGTAAGTCAGACATGCGAGCTTCTCTGAGGCATGTGCAGCAATCTCATGTGCTGCTCAGTGTAAAGCTTAACTTGGGTTTTTTAGCGAGTGACAAGGGAGTGACAACCGTTCACCCTATACCCTTAATCTTGCTTTTTTCAGCAGCCCATCATTTTGAGCCGCATTTCAGTTGTAGAGGCTGAAGATGGAAGGTGTTAATTTGCTGGGAATCTTGTTTACAGCTTCCGTGCAGAAGTCTTATTCTACTGCAAATTGGTTCTGAAGGTGGTTTTGTGTTGTTTTCTGTTTGTTTGCTTTTTGTTTGTTTTGTCTTTTCTGTGATTTGGTTTGGCATTTTTTTTTAGACTATCACCCATGTGCAGTGATGCTGCAAGCCATCTATTAGAAGAAAATAAAGCCCAACTTACATAATTAGCTGTAGTCTATATGGCTACTTTGTACAGAACTTCAGAAAAGAGCATCAAATAGCGGCATTTCAGTAATCCTTACAAACTGTTTCTTACTAGGTGTGACTCTATTCCCCTTAAAAGTTTGCAGAGAAAAATTATTGCAATAATGAATACGATTGGCTGGCTGTCTACCTGAAGGGGATTATCTTCTTTTTAAACCACTGCTGTCAGCCTGACCGGCTTCAATTTTGCAGTTAATGTGGGTCACAGTTCTTGTCTTTTCCTTTCAACACTGCTGTCTTTATTTACACTGCTAATCACTGTTTTCAAGCTATCTAATTATTTTGGAAAGCTTGCATTCCGCTATGCCTATATTTCCTATGCTGCTTTAGTTTTGAAGACACAGGAGAGGCATCAGGCCTGGCCTGCCAAAGCCAATGACTGGGCATACTCAGGAAGTCCTCTGGCACATCCCTCTCCTCCTGCCACATTCCCAAGTATGACAGTGCTGAGGTAGCTGGAGACAAATGGGATTCAGAGGGTGGAATCAAGTTCTAGGTTCACCCACCCAAATGCAGATGTCTATAATGGAGTTGTCTGCTCTGAACAAAGTATCCAAACTTCCGTGATAGTGGATTCAATTCAGTTGCCTGAGCATTGGAGCATACTTTTGAGACACCTGGGTACAGCCACAATGATTGTATAGTGGACCACACAGCAGGACCTACAGGCAACCTTTTCAAGTGGCATTTAGAAGCCACACAGGATAACCCAGCTCTCAGATGGCAACAGATGCTCTAGACCTCCACTAACTCCAAAAGCAGGCTTAGACATCTTGTCACTATGTAGTACCCTAGACTGTAAACACATTTAGGTTTTTGAGTCTGAAAACCATATTAACAAGGGAACAGAAAAAAAAAAGGCATTTTTTAGTGTTGTTAGAACACACAGTATTTTTAAAAAGAATGAAGAAAGGAAAGAAAACGTGTGTCCATCAAACACAGTGATATGGAAGAGTGAGGGCTCGTCAAGCTGTCTCCAAAAACCTTCATAGGTTTCCATGGCATGGTGCAGACACAGGTAGAGATACTAGTTAGTGTCCCATTATCGGTACAAATGTTTTTTCTAGCACCACCATGAACCAAATCTTCTACTAGGCATCAATCTGATGATCTCTGCACCATGATACATCTTTTCATGTAGAATAATCCTAAAAAACCTCCATGCATCAAGGTTTATGATGTCACAATCTAAGAAAAAAAGGGAAGCTATTTTCTATTACTTAGTCTCAGCAGTATTTTGAATATTTGGCTGAAAGTTTTTACACCCATTCTGTCCTTAAGCTTTGAATTGCAATTGTGGAAATTTAGACAGAGCTTAATAGAATAAAAAATAAGTTAGAATTCAGTACATACTTCCACGTATTAGTGCTTTCCATGTGCTTTCCATGTGCCTTCTATGCGCTTTCCATGTACTTTCCATTAATGCTGGAGTGCCTGCATAAAAAATCCTCTAAACTTTCAAGTGATTTCTGCAAAAGTTGGGGAATAAGAAAAATAATTGCAAAGAACTGGACAAGGCTGTTAAGCTTTATCAATCTAAATGTAAAGCCTGTGTTTATAACTGAGGAAGACATACTACAGACGGCACATATTCTACATCTTTCCTTGTTAGATATGTATCTTATGCATATTAACATAATTTGACATACCTTCTAGGGTTTTACTATTGTATAGCTTCAGATTAGTTCATTAACCACCTTCTCACTATGCACTTCCTTCCTTTACAAAATGAAAGACCACATAAAAAAAAGCAGCAGCAGACCCCAGGGACCTGTTCACATTACAACCACCCATGGCTTAGCTGTTAAGAATACTCAGTACAGCAAATTGTGTGGAACTTCTCTTACAGCACAAACAAACAGGCTAGAGTCCTAATGAATTTTATCCTGTATTGTAATGCATAGACATACATGGATTAGTGATATTTGTCTTGAAAGAGTAGCAACACCAAGTTCTTCTGACTCGGTGGGAGCTGTTAGCCTCCTCTCTAGTATCTTTGCAGGACTGACAGTATGTCTGTTGTTTGAGAGGCAGTCTGAGTAGGATTCAGCTCCATGTCTGGACTCAAAGTTGTCTGTGTGAAGTAAGTTCCTACTGTATCTGTCATAGTCAATGGAGATTGGAGAGTCAGGATCCTACCCAGTAATGCAAACTCAGGAACTGCGAGACCTAGACACCTCCTGCCATTTCAGACATACTAGAGTCTCTGGGGCAGCAACTCAGGGATAGGGAATATTACACTGGATATAGAGACCTCATCCCCTCAGCCAAAAGAGACAGGCTGGAAAGAAAAGTCTTATACATTATACCCAGCCCTGTGGCTGTGAGCTGACCAACAGCTTCAACATGGCCCATATGTAAAAAATTTTAGTAGGAAGATTATCCTCTGAGAACATTAGCTTTTGAGCTCACAATGATCACTAACAAGACTTGAAGTATTGAGATATTTGTTTTCAGTGCTCTTTTTATCTTCTTAGATCATAGAAGGAAGCTCTGGCTGTGCATTCCTAAAGAACTTGGTCATTACACATGTAAATTGCTGACTGCTCAGGACACAGTCCAGAGAAGTGCTTAAATGCATGCTTACGTTTTGCATTTCTTCCATAGGTATGGCAACATGCCATTAACAATGTCACGTACTCTGTCTTCATGGGAGCTACCCTAGAAGCAGAAAGTAATTTTAAACCCTTGTCCCTGAACTACAGATAGGAGCAATCATCACATCTCCAGACAGAAGGTTATAAATCTAACTAAAGCATTTTTTTTAATTGCCCTGGATATAGAGACTCCAAAGGTTTTTGGAGACCACTATGATTTTCTAATAAAACAATAAATATGCAGGGGTGACACCACTGTGAACTCATATCAAATCCTATTTTCCATCAATCTCTACAGTAGCCTGTAAGTGCCAAAGAACATGAACGCCTTCGGAGAACAGAAATTTTCTGTTCACCCCAAGGCTTCATGTGTATTTCAAATGTTCTCCAAAGACCTGCCTCTTTTAGGCTTCAAGGCTGCTTTACAGATCCTTGACTCGAAACAGTTTTATCTTTCTTGAGATCACCTACTCTTCTCTGATACACTTCACTTGCAGTATCCTTTGGGCAATGAGCCACACAACTTGCATGGAGTACCTCCTCTGTTCAACTCTACCTCCAGTTTAATTCCTCAATTTTTAGACACAGCTCTTCACACCCTGACAGTTCAACTCCAGTAGTACAGAGGACCCTCTATTGATTTATGGGAAAGGAAGAATGATACTGCAAGGCTGGCAGCATATTAAACTAAACCATATTATGTACATCAAAAGAAAAATATGCATGTACTAAGTTCAGTTGAAACGAAAAACTACAGAGCATTTTCACTGCTTCTCTAGGAATGTCATCAAAATTTCATACAAGTACTGTCTGAATCAAATGCCAGTGGAAATAAAAAGGATTCTATTCATGAAAGAGGAGGATCATTCTTTGTTTAATGTGAGGGGAGGTAACTGTGTTATTGCGATTAATATCAGTTTTGAGCAACTCAGAAATGCCTCGTGGCCTTATAGGTTGGAAAGCAAGATTTTCATCTTCTTTGATGTTATTGCAAGGAGAAAAGGGTGACCAGAGAAGAAATACATTTCATGTTTCTAGGTGGTCTCCTT
Organism: Neopsephotus bourkii; assembly: GCF_033783945.1. Lineage (NCBI taxonomy): Eukaryota > Metazoa > Chordata > Aves > Psittaciformes > Psittacidae > Neopsephotus > Neopsephotus bourkii. The sequence continues at coordinate 4,861,642 of NW_026901837.1, read as the reverse complement.
TTATTATTTGAAGTATCTTTTAAAGCAGCATGTTTGTTGTATGCTAGTACCTTGCTGGTCAGCTATTCATACACTGAATAGTAAAGCAATGTTTGTAAAGGCAAAAGTGCAGGCTGATCACCTGATGAACAGTGGGAATTTTAGTATCCCCTTAGAACTAATGCTAGCAGTACTGGCAACTTGCAAAGCACTGTTATAAATTCCTCAGATGGACTGCATTTCAACATCTGTACCTACAAGATATAAAGTCTGTACTGAGATGAAATTACATGTAAAAATAATGTAATTTTGTAGGAAACACTAAGGTAAAACCATGGTCCTTCTGCTACCCTAAGAGATCAGCAGAACTGGGATAGGTTGATTCATAACTTAATCGCCATTTTCACCCAAACCTAAGGTATGGATTCATCTAAACCAAGCTTTACAACGAATAGTGTACTGCATTCATTTTTAGTAAAGTTTTCAATCTGATATTTCTAACAGAGAGCTAAACTAGTGCAGGAAACCAAATGGCTTCAGCTATCACTTTGAGCACTGAGAGGAGTTAAGCTAACCAAGATGCTCTGGTCACAAATACTTGAACTTGGACCTCACCATGGTATGGTCACCAGCTGTAAAACACAGTACATGGGAGGGGGATGGGGAGGAGGGGGTGGTATTTAATTCCAAAACCTCTTGATATGTGATAAAGGCCATGAAAAAGAATTTCATTCATTGTGAAAAACACAGTCAAGAGAGATCTTTTGACTGAACTGTTTTTACCAAGATGCTAAAATGGGAAGTAGCTGTAGATAAGCTGTATCAGCTATCATCAGAGCCTCTTGGAAATTATATAAAAAAATAAGGGATAGAGACTCAAGGCATATGAAAGAAGCAGTGTGACCTCATTTGTTGCAGCTTAGCAATAAAAGTAACAACTGATACAGCCATCTTACCTAGCAGAGATTTTTACAGCTATTTGCAGATAAAAGTGCTAATTAGATAACTGGGCCAGACAGAATTATTCCCAAGCCTCTTTCTGTATTATTGATGTTTCTTTGTTGATACTTTTGATTGTCTTTATGGAGATACTATAAAATGAAACAGGTGCTTCTCACGCTTATTTTCATTAATGAGCACTGACATATTTTTCGAATTACTTTCCTTCTCTTTAGCATTCTTCAGTGACAACATTTTTGTTCAGTAATCTGATTGATGTTTGTATTAGTATTTTAGTTCATTAAGACATGTTAGTAATGAATATATTCCTTTCTTGATATTGTAGAATGACAATTGAAAGCTTGTAACTTCTAGATTGTAAGGTAAGGTAGTTAGGTATCATTGACCACCAAATTCTTCTAGTGAAAGGTACATTCTGATAGGACTAACTACTGAAGAAAAGAATACATAAAACATGGATATATGCAGGTGTAAAAACTCTGTATAAATTATTAGGTAGATAGTGTTTGATGCTTGGCAGGAAATTCATTTCCACACAGGCACTTGCTGTGATAGGAAAGTGATATGACAGCCCCTGAAGAACATACAGCTAATTACTCTATCTTCCTTTGCCTTGTACTTTTTTTTCTCTACTGTAAAAAATGGACAGAAAGGTGGAAGTCCACCCTCCAGATGCTGTGAGAAATACCCATGCAAAACGAATGTAAAAATCCTTCATACAGGGATGAGAAATGTTTAGACTCTCAGAAATGCAGAATTTAAAATCACAGACTTATCAGTCCAGCTACTGAAATATTTCCTAATAGGATGTTAGCATCAAAATTTTAAAAAAGCTTTTTCATGTTGGAAAGTCTCTTTATTTTACACCACTGTTAAACTGTGCTTCTTTAATGCCAGCAGTCCTCTATACGTTAAGTGCTGCCCAAACACAACATAATAGGCAGCCTCTGCTCCACATGCACATTCAGAAAAGCACATTCAGGAGCAGGGCTTGTGAAAGCTGGGAGGTTTCTGCTGGTGTCAGGAGTCACTGACGAACCAGGGAGAAAGAACCAGAGTGGACACAGGGACATAAGAGTCTTCTCTGTCCCAAGGGATAACAACCAGCCTGGCAGCTGTGGTGGGCAAAACTCCCACCACATGTTCATGGTGGCATTCAAAATGGATTCTCTGCCTGACATCAGCCCAGTGGACACCTTTTATAGAAAAAAAAAGGGGTCTTTCTTCAACTGGAAGTTTTGTCAGAACCACAATTTACATTTTACACTGTAACCACTCCTGTTTTGGGCTGGTTTCTTCTACGTATTACAGCAGAAGTGCACATCAAGGGGTTACATGGAGGAAAGGCAAGGGTCTTGTGCAAGAAAACTGATACAGATCACTGTGCTCTGCCTTGAAAGGGAAGTATAGAGGAAGTACAATGACAGTTAAGAACAGAAGATAAAATATGAAACTGGATACATTTTTCTATCCTAATGAAGCTTCATTCTTCCTGACTAGAGAAAGTAATCATCTCATTGACTGCAATTTTGTCTAAGATTACCCTTTTTCCTAGTATTGATTTTGCTTTCTTTCAGTTGTTATTCTGGAATATAATAATTTTTTTAATATAAAAATCTTAAAAGGAGAGTTTTCTGACAACAGCTGGGATTTGGGGTGGAGGAGGAGCAGCACAGGGAATTGTTTAGAAAAAGCTCTGGTAGAAAACAGTGAAAAAAGTAATTATGACACAGCAGCCATTTTCTATTGTAACACCTTTAAGAAGCATAAAAGGAAATGTAGAATAAGTAGGGAAGAATAAGAAAATATAGAAAGGGAAATAAAAAACCACAAAGGGAATATAAAATAAAAACAAATAACAGGAAGTCTTGCTTATTCTTTTTCTTCATCAAGAGATGAGTAATCTACTGAAGTCTAGCAGAGAAAGCAATGAAGATTAATATGCAGCTTATCTGAGCAACAAGTTCATCCCGATTCTGCCAGACAGCTCTCAGCTGTCAACCCAATGAAATGGATAGATCCACTGCAAACCCACACTTCTTCCTGCAACACTCAGGGACTTTCAGCAACACTGCCGTGGACACATATGGAGGATACCCAGGATATGTGTGCACTGCCACTGTGCAGGGCAGGCTCACCCAGCAGCCCCATTGCTAAGGAGGTGCTCAGCTTTGTATGAAGCCTGAAATCTGGAGCTCTCTAGAGGTGTGATCAACACATGGAAGCAAGTGGTGCACCTTGCTTCTTTTATTTGAAGAGGCTAATCTTGGTGATGACAGGTGTGTCAGGTGAACCAGCTTTGCCTGCAGGAACCTCAGATACAGTTCTCTGTGCTGCTGTTACAACCAATTAAAGGCAAAGCAAAGCCAAACAATTCACACACATATTCTCAGATCCATTCTATCTACATTGTCTGCAGTTATTCCTCTTTTGTCCTTTTTTCCCCAGCATGAATCCCTTTGTCAGCTTCCTTTCTAATCCCAATGAGTCATGTATTTAAATAATTTTCTGCACAGAGGTGAGCTTTGAAGGGAAATACAACAGAAGGTAGCCGCTGCTCTTGAGATGTACGCAGAAAGTCTCTGAAGGAGAGTTTACAGCTATTCCTGAAAAAGAAAGATCACACAAATTTCCCACATTTTCTGCCTGGTGGAAGTTAACAAGAAAACACGGATAGATCCATCTTTCTTGCCCCAGGAGAAACCGAAAAAAGCTGAACTTCAGACTGCCACTGATCTCAGCTTGACAATTACTAAGCTCAGGACTTTCAAAGGAGTAACTCCATTGCAGCTCTTTGGCAGCATCTCGACAATGACTTCTACATTGTTTGCGCATCCTGACAAAGAGAAATGGGAGGCTCATTAAGCTTCCTCAAGCTTACAGCAAGTAGTCCATTTCCAAGTCTCTCAGCTCCATGATATATATACTCTGAAAGAATAAAAGTCTTAAACAAGGAGAAAATCAATATTTGCTGCTAGATTGTTTAATTTGTTGTTACAACTGAGTCAGCAGCTACCACAGGCTTTTACTGACAGAACATACTGTATTCTAATCACTACAGGAGAACTGTAGTACACAAGAGATAGCTATGAATCAGTGCCTTTAAACAAAAAAATAGAACATAGAACTGAAATCAAAGATGACTGAGAATTTAAATTAATCTTGAGACAAGATAAACAGTCTAGGAGATACCTGAAGTGTTTGAAAGTCAGGTCCCCAGAAACAAAATCTAGATCCAAATAAAAGTGCACCATCTAAAATTATTGTCCAAGTTCTTTTCCTAGAGGGTTTTACACCCATTATGCTCCTTGCCTCCATATCCAAAATGACTAAAAATCACCTAGGGTCAGCATCTGTCAGACACATAGTTCCTACTAAATCCCTTGAAGGACCAGAATAATCCCACTGTTTCTTCACCTCTGTGTTCCCGTATTACCGCAAGGTCTCTGTTGAGACTGGGCTCTTTCTTACCCTGGGCTGCATGCAAACCTGGCAGACCCTGATCCAGCAGGAGCTGCGTCTGTTCCTGAGCTAATGCATGAGAAATAAATCAAAATGTGTGGGCTCTGGGAGCAAAGCAGGAACTCAGAAGTACCATCAGTGAGTTTCCATCTCTGTTTCTGAGGCTGTACTTGTGCTTTCTCCAGTGAAGGCTGGATGCTGCCAGGGGTTCCTCTCTGGGAGGTGAGTCCTTTCCTGAATCCAACACAAGGTCTTTTCTACAAATCAAAGCAATAAACACCTATAAAAGAAATGTAGAGTCATGCAAGGTCAAAGAGCAGGCTAGTCATCAAACCAATATTAAACCACTTCTAACCTGACTGCCAGCCCAATTTAGTATGCTTGAATACATGTACCAGGGAGCTAGGCAATGAATTCTACTTAATATGACATATTTTAGTTCTCACAACATCCTCCAGCCTCCTCATCTACCCAAGAAATCAGCTACCCTGTATATCTCAGGTTTTCCTAAATAATCAGCATAGCACGTTGATTGTTGATTTACAACATGATTGTAAATGAACAATTTGATGCCTGCTTTCAATGAATTCTTGAAATCTGCTCTTCACAGGTGTTTTTAGTGAAACAGCTTAAATCTTTAGTATGAGAAATTAACACAAAAGTGCTCATGAATAAAAACAATTTGGATTTAGTTTAATATTCAATTATCTTTAAATAGATACTAATAAATAACTGTTTTTGTTTGTTTGCCAGTTATCAGTACTTCATATATTGCTATTTCTTTAAGAAGTCAACAGAGTGCAGAAAAGCATATATAGAGATTGCCAGATTTGGTGAGTGCAGGCCAAAGGAGCATAAGAATTTTTGCTTTTGCCACACTCATAAAAATCTTTTCACTATCCTAAATGTCACTGATGCTGTACTGAGAAATTATTCAATACAGTGGAACATCCTATTTCATGCTGTTTGATTTCTGCTGTGTGGTGGTTTTACTATAGATTAACACTTTGGAAAAGTGACTGGAGTTGTGTGGTTTCTTAACTCAACCCATTCAACACTGTGTGCTTAAGAAAAAGCATTATCCGGCTATTGATTACTGGATAACAAATCAAATCACCCTCTATTTATATAACGTTGGCAGATAAGTCTATGATGGGACACCAAAAAAGATGTGTGAGATCATTACACTGACCAAGAAGCAATTATTACTTAACAGCAGAAGAAGCTTCCAGAAGATAAACTGATGTCATAGTTACACACCTCTGTACATGAGCAATAAGGATCACTTTAACAGCAGTGATGCTCACTGATTCACTAAAACATCGTTTGCGTCATTCTTCTGGCTGACAGGGAATTAGCGGGACCTGTGACTCCTAGCAATCATTTTTTTGAGCACAGTTCATCATTTCTCACGGACCTATTGCAGCTACAGTTGAAAGAAGCCAAGCCTACTACAGTCTTTTCTGTACCAGCACATCATTATTGCAAGTTTTAATTTGGATTCATTTTTTCTGCACAACTTCAGCTTCTATAGGCAATCATACAGGACCTCAAGAGAGTGACTGCTTTCCACTGAACCTGAAAGATACCAGTCTGAGTAAACCCAGCCACATGGCCTAACCTTTCATGTGCCTTCATTCTGTCTGCCTACCACCCCTGTTGAACTTCTAGATCTCTTCTGGGTACCTTCTGAGTTTAGTCAGCTCCTTGTCTTTGAGAGAGAGACTAGCCTCAGCTAATAGGAACTACTCCAGACAGGCAGTATAGATAGGGACTGTCTCAATTTGTGACTGTCATTCCATGACAGACCCAGACAGCTTCCTTGGGAGATCCGTGTCTCAGACATCTGAACTTGTCCTAATGCTAGGTACCTCAGGACAGGTGAAACATTTCCTGAAAAAAATCCACACAGCTTTGGTGCACTGCAACACGTTTCATTGGTTTAGATATTTTGAACTGAAAAGACAAACATACGGTTATTAAAAGCCAATGACCACGCTGTGGCTCATGACCCTCAAGAAGGATGATGTGAATGTGGCCAGTAGATACCAAAGGGGGCCAGCAAACTACCATCTCTACCTAGACACCTACAGAGGATTTCTCAAATATGTCTATTCAAAAATATTAGTAAATGTAAGGCCTAAAGTTCTCCCTTCTGTAATCTGCAGACAGTGTAGATGAGGCATTTACACAGAGAACAGGTAAAGAACCTTGGAAAAGCCTACATGAGGATACAGAAAATACATTTGAGCTACAGCATCTTTGGGATGGCTTGATAGAAATCCAGCTGGCATCTTCAATAAATATAAATTCACTACAACTCTAAATTTGGTATTTTTACACAATGAAGGTTTTCTCATAGCCCTCTATTTCTGAACCAAACAAAAGAATTCCACAGATAAATGGTTCCATATGGGTATTTAAAAAATATTACAAAAACATTTTAATGTAATGGAGAACTTAATGAGCTCATAGCATAACCACTCTTACATAGCTGCTCCTTTGTTCTGCAAATAGTCTCAGTATCATTGCTAGCACCTAGTACAAATGGTCACAGTTATAGTGCTGTTCACAGTTACCCCACATCCTCATCTGATGCATTTTCTCTGCAGGAGGGTCATCATGCTCATTATGGTACAATGGATACTTGTGGAGGGCTCATCATGTTGCAATGAACATCTGGACAGACATGGGGAGAGGGATGCATTCTTTCTGCATACAGGCAATGATGCGGGAAGGTTACACTTCAAGTTGTTGGCACTGCTGTTGATACTGTTGATAGCATTTTCAATGGAAATGTTATTAACAAAATATTTTCTTCACTCTTCTTTATTTCTTATGACTCAAGAGAGCTGGCAGTGAAACAGGGGAATTCCATTGCTCACATATTTTAAAGGGTAAGAGATGATGATTTTAAATGACCTTTTGCAACACATTTTAAGAAGTTTGCCTTATGCTTCACTGCAGAGTTAGCATTTTTTAAAGACTGTATCCATATACTACCGAGTGTTAAGAAAATTTCTTCCTAGCACAGTATTTTAAAAGACTAGAGATAATGGTTAGGAGACAATCTAGCCGTGTGTCATGGCCTTTTCTAGTGTAATAAGCTCTTACATTTCTCACTCTTCCAGTGGTCTGCACAGCTTATAGACAACTCTAAGCAGAAATTGCAGGGAATATGCCATATTACAGTTATACTCAGCCTTCATTTAACCCAGCAAAGAGATTGTGCATCCAAAATGGCATTACACAGTTCTTCTTGCAAAGGCTGTAACGCAATGTCACATTGCACCCACAATCATCATTAAAACTTCCTCTCAGAATTGTTAAATGCATACCCCAAATGTTTCTCTGGTTAACTGCGCTTAGTCTGTTCATTTCAATAATAACAGCCCCCTACAGATGCTTGTAGCCTAATTCTGTATCAGGATGGGATATAATTGTGCAGCTGGTAAACATACAATACCTTTTCATAAAAAAAATCAGAGGTGTTACAGAAGCACATTAACAGCTCACTTGGATGCATTTGTTTTAAAATTCCGCTGTCACTCCCTGTTGAAAACTGGATATAAATGTCTAATCTGGGTACTGAAAGCATTTGAAATTGCAAACAGTCTGATGGATTGTAATGGTTTAAGAAAGCATCTTAACAATTAACTGAGTCCCTAGAACTGAAATTAAATGTAAGTTATCACCAATATAATTCATTATTACTGTGGAATTTCACCATAAATAGGGATAGCGATGCTATTTTATTAGATTTTTCTCACAAAAGAATGGAGCAGCTTAGATTGTTTTTTAATCAACCGTACACTGAGATTTTACAATTTTTATACTAGGGTGTAAATCAGAAAAAAAGTTCCACAATCCCATGAACACCCCAAGGTTGGGGTTGAAATACTCTGATCAGGATACACTGCAGAAATAGTACTTCTAATTACATCTGTAAATTTCATATTTTCTTGGCTCCCGTACTCCATCATACAGTCAGTCTTAACAGTATAGGATACTACCAACTGAATCTGATCATGTAATCTCATATAAAAAAATACCAGCTTAAAAGAAAGAGAAGAATCTCTTGGCATTTTGCTCAGCTCCAACTGCAGTTTTGCAAGAATCCGTAATGTTGTTATTCTTCAAGAATCATATTACCACACTTACAGCTGTTTGTGAAAGCATTCTTTTTCTCCATTTGCCATCATTATGTTTAAATTATCATGTGTGTATGTGTCTGCATGTATGCACGTATGTACGTATGTTTATACAAAACCATTCACACCAATATAAATGTCAGAATTAGGAGTATCCTAGAATTGTAATATTGCCAAATTTTGCAATACTGTCAAAATCACATCTACTCATAGAGAAGTTTTTCAAACTGAGCATCTGTCTCAAGTTCCTTTATTTGCAAAAAATGTTGTGGATTTTGCTACAGGGATCTTTCTTCGTTGTTTTGGGGATAATGAAATATCGTGAATAAACAGATGAAAAATGAAGCCTTCAAAACCAATCAAAATGCTGACCTACTTAGCACAACACAGGGAAGTTTTAATGTAGTCCCAAGATACAGTACAGCTATTGATTTTTGTCAGGGAAGACAGACGAGATGTCTGAGTATTGTGAGCAAAAATAAATTTCAGTTCTGGTCAATGCATGCTATGGAGGTCAGAGCCAAGAATTAAAGCTCACTGATTTTGCTATAACTGGTGTAGGATTCACTACACACTCCCTGAAGGGCAGAACCCCCAGCAAACTGGAGCATTTCCAGATATCTGGCAAATGCAGCACAAGCTTGAGGGCAAAAACAGCAATCTCATTCCCTACAGCTTGATGCTCCAGACAGCTACCTACTTTCATTATACTCAGACCAGTTGTGTACTATAAATGGAAAAAAGAAGGAGATGGATATCCCGAAAAATTCATTAGATCTGATGTGTTCATCAGGACCTTCAATTAAGCAACCCCTGCCTGAGGTTTAGCATTGAGTGGGAGACAGAGCTGTTAACAGCACTGTACTGTGGTGGAAAGATTAAAAGAAGTATAAGGTCATGCTAAACTGATTATTTTTGTTGTTGTTGTTGGATACAGTTATTTATTAACAGAAAACTTTAAGATGCAGGATGGAAGTTACTCCCAGTTCTACTGAAAGCATTGGAAAGAAATTTAGCAGGACACAGTCAGTCCACCAACTTCTCAGAATGAGTTGCAGATTTTTTTCATTTTGCTTTTTTGTTTCCAGAAGACTGGAAGAGCAGTTATATAGGAGCATTTTCTATATTTGATTCTCAATAAGTGAGAGAAATTAGTTAAAAATGTAGGTGACAGAAGGCAACATGTGCTGCTCACTTGTACTAAGAGGAGAAAGGGCAGATAAGCACCACAGACTTCAATCAGCTGGACTTACCAGTAATGATGTATGCATTACTACTTGCTTACAAGGAAAAGTAAGGCAGAGAGAAAGGAGCTCCCAAATTTCTGCCAGCTGCAAAGCAGGGAAGCAACCTCACTGATGAAATAATCATCTATATCCTCTGCCTGCTGGGCACAGTCTGCTGGGTCTGAGCAATGAAGGTGAAGTCTTTCATATGGAAACTGAGGTGCCTCATGCATGTGACCCAGACCACAACCAAATGCTGCCTCATATTTAAAGGCTCATCTGTAATTTCAAATCAGATCAAATCTAGTTTGTAATCTTAGAAAATAAGCACATTTTCTCATGTCATGGAGAACAAGTTTTATTCAAGAAAACTTTACAGTCTTGTTCGAGACTGATTTTTCATTTGCAGTAAAGGCAATTGAGTAGAAGAAACAATAACATTATTCTTATGCCTCCTACTAGGTTTTTCCTTTGACTAGTCACTTCTCTAAGTGTTAATGACATAAATATTCCATGGCTACTCCCAAGATTTGTCTAAATATTGTTGACAACCTGAAGGGCAATGTGTGGATAGCGGGTCAAACTCAGATAAATCTCAATTTCAGATTTCCAGTCCATATTTGTGTTACAGCTTCCAAGTGTGTAATTCAAGTTTGTCATTCTATAAATTTCTCTTGAGCAACAAAATCACATCAAAGAAATGGTACATGGGATCATTTTAGATCTTGAATAATGATGATAAAAAAGTAATGGAAATTACATTCCAAGAACAGAAATTCACCACTACTTTTGAAAGAGGTGCAAAATATAACCTTTCTTTCCGTATTAAGGACAAGCATGTACAGGATCTTATGCATCCAATGGGAGAAGAGGATATGTGTTTTAAATATGGCATGCATATATCTTGTCAATATGGGCTTCAGACCTGTTTAGATTTTGCAGACCTTTTGAAACAGAGAATTTTGGCTACAGGTGACTTTATTGAGAGGGTCCATCTTGTAATACGTGGATGATCAATGTGTTATTATATTTTTATGTCAGTTTAAAAATACATGGAGGATTCCCTAACTCCTTGTTACTTCCATAAATGTAGATAGTCTTAGGAAAAAAAATCTCCATATTTTAAGGAAAGAAAAAGGGTTTTCCTTTCTCCTTTCTTAGAGCATAATTTGTAGCTGTTTGAAGTTATTCAGGGGTTTGATAAGGTACTAGTTCTAGCAGAACTAGTTCCTGGTGCCACACTAGAAAAAATAAGATAAAGAGGACCAAGAAGGTCAATCTTGTCACTTAAAATTTTCTTTCTAAACATATGGCAGGCAGGAGTAGGCAGATGTATCTTTTACAATATGCAAGGGAATAATGAATTCCTTCTACTAGTCATATCTTGCCAGAAAATATCCTTCTTTCCCAATACAGAAAAGTCATCCAATTTGTCCATTATCAAAAAAAGTATTATATGGTTCCCTATTGTTGTAGGAATAGAAGAGCTGGTCAAATGATAAACTGTTTGAACATTGTTGTGATTATTTGACAAATAGGACAGTTGATCCATAGTGCTCACCCACTGAAACCAAAATTTTGCAACTGCAAAATTTACGAAAAGCTAACTCATTCATCAAAAATAATGATGATATTATGCCTGGTAATACTTGAAACATTGCAACATAAAAATGAAAAACCTTTGAAGAAGTCCATGTTTACAAAACTAGTAGATAAAAACACAATTTTGTTGGCCCAAAAATAATCTAATGAACGAGGCTAAGGCTGGTTTTGGCAGTCCCTTATGACACACAATGACTAGGAACAAAGAAACCTCCAGGTTTTGGGGTTTTTTTGCATTATTGCATTTTCTAGACTCAAGTGTTTATATAAGTGCTCCGTGTCACAACCAAGGAAGATCCTCTAATGAGATCTCTACTATCTCAGACTACTCTGCAACAGTTCATTTGAAGTGGACAGGACCAGGCTGGATTTGGACTGAACCTGAGCTGACCTGCTAAAAATCAACTCATGACAATAGTCACACCAAACAACCTCCAGCTTTTTCTGTGTGACTGTTCTGCTCTAGCACTGGCACCACATCAGTGACTTCAGGTCTCTGCCTTGGACTTACAGATCTCCAGCTATTTTCTGAGAGCTATCCCCTAGAGCTCATGCACTGTCAACGTACAGTCTAACCACATACCAAACCTTAATGCTCTGAATATACACCCTTTCAGAAGTGGATGCAGGGATTTAGTCCTCTCAGAGGGCTGTAGCCACTGGTGTTGAGGAAATGCATTAATCGGCACAGAACTGGTCATGTGACTGTACTACAAAAGGTGGGGCATAGAGAGCTCTTCCACAGAGGAATCCCACTGAAGCCAGACAAAGTGAGAGTTTGAAAAGCTTCTGGCAGGAGGGAAACAGCTTTCAAGTGTTCCTTGTGAAGCTATCTGCTCTTTGGTGATATCTCTCAGACCATTTATATACCTAAAATGAAAGATATCCTAAAAATAAAACAACAGGTTTCATGCTACTGTACAACAGTGATGTAATTAAGCATGTCTTGAGAAAAAAATTATAAATACATATTTTTTATATTCTACAGATATTCACATAGGAAAACAAAATTATAAAGTCTCCTAAAAAGAATAGTCCAGTATTTACTCCTTAATAAGTTAATCCTCTGCAGCCATGCATGATCAGATGGACTCAGAATGTCTTCAAAAAACCTCATGCATTTATCTCAAAAGTCACGATACATTAATTCTTAATTTTTTTCTCCTGTTATTTACTTTAAGGATTCAAGGTCTTCAAGTTTCATATTTTCAAACTAAGATCTTTAAATTTTCTTTAAAAAAAATAACACAAAAACTTTCATGCAATCTTATTATTCCAGTTGATTGGGTTAAAAAAAAATCACAAATTTCAAGTGAAATCACCTTGCTTAACATTAAAAAAATAAAATCTTGACATATTTTCTACAGTAATCATTGGAATTGGGCTTGGTGAGTTCAGCACATAGAGGAAAAATCAGAATTAAAGGTCTATTACTAAAAAGCCCTGGCAAAGGTGCTCCTAAAAGAGATCACTTCTATTGCAAGGTGAAGTCTTGGAGAGGTAAAACCACTAAACTCTGCAGCCCACCTGAACCTGATCTCTTTCCTGCAGCCTGGCTGCAGTTTAGGCTCCAAAAGTCACCCTGGCCTTGGGAGTAGCTGAGGTGTCCTTTAGGTCTTGCACCCATAGCTTCATCTATGCTTGGTTCTACCAGACTCTACAAGAAGTATTTGCAAACACCCTGCAAGACCAAAGTTTCATCCTGAAAGGGTGGGAAAAGTGGACGAGTAAACAGTTCTGGAATTCTGACTGGCTTTGGGTACATGTTTAATGGGCTGACTAAAATTAAAGACAGAAAGTTGTTTTGAGCATATCAGTTATTTATTATTTTTTTTAATCTTTTAAGCTGATTTCTCACAAACTGATAGATATATCCCAAAATTAAGATACTTCTGTTAATACAAGATAATTCCTCTATAAATGACTTTAGGAACAAAAAGCATTTGTGAAATTCGTGAATTCTATATTAAAAAATACATTTTTTTTTTGTTATTTGTAAGGAACTTTTATTTATATATTTGTTATTATTCACCTTTGTCATCATAGAACTTCAAAGCTTCAGGATTAAGGCCCTGCTTGTATTGAGGGCAATAATAAACCAAAAGGCAGAAGTGCTACAATCAGAGTATACGCACATCCCCTTGGAATGCATTATTGTCAAAGGAATTGTCTAAGATACTAAAAGGAGCTTTTTTTGCATTTGGATTTCTCTCTTTTCTTAAGCGGTTTGTTTAAAAATGGGTCATTTAGCTTAGCAGATGTTTCCTCAACACAACATATTTGTGTCACAGATGAAGAAATCTTTCCAACCAACTCCCTTGTCTTAGTAATTATAATTTAATAATCCATTTTATTTCTTTTTAAAGCAGGCAGAACAATTAACTAAAAATTTCAGTTGCTTGTGTTTTTCCCCCACCTCAAATCTGTATAGATAAATTGCTATGGGGAATTTTAATTCTGTCCTAATAAGAGAATTTAAACTCCACATGAATGTGCAGTTTTAAGCCACCAGAAATTATTCAGGAAACATCACTTAGCTGGTTTATGCACCAGAATGTAAATGAGGCCTCCTTTTTTTCCCTGCTACCAGTAAAGCTGAGGCATTCACTGCTTTCATTTCACTTCACTCCTTTTTTTTTTTGTTGCCATAGAAACCAGGGTGCCAGTCAGTCTGCAGAAGAGGCTGCCATTGCAGGTGGTTTGCAGATACTGTATTAATAAATGAATAAATAAATAAATAAATGGGGTCCACATTTTCTTCAAAAAGACAGCAGTATAAAGCACATCACTTTGCATTTATGTTGTTGGTTTGTGTAATCTGGCTACTAGGACTTTCCAGAAAACATTTACTGCCTTAGAAAATAAGCATGCATGTATTTGTTGTACCTGGCAGCCCACTGTGTATATTTACAGCCTTCTCTATAACAATCAACTAAAATATTGAAACAACATAAACCAATTGGTTTCAAGAGAATGAACTCTAAAAAGAAGGGAAGAATATGAGAGAGTGTGCACGAACAAGCATGCAGCTATTGACTTATTCATGCACATGTTCAGGTTATGTGCTTAGGATTAATAACTCTGGGTCCTATTTGTACAATAATCCTATTGTTCTGAAGATATTTAAATTAATATAACCTTAATCTAAGAAATTTAAAAAATTAAAAAATAACAAAATAAATAAAAAATGAAGGTTGGTATTTTAAACATGGAAAATAGGCTTAGGGGATTACTTTACAAGTCCACCTGGGAATCCCCCTTATTATTAGAACACTTTTGTTTAAATTCAACCGAATCTCCAAATGGGTAGAAATCCCACAGGCAATTTTTTTATGTAAAATAATTTGTAAACATAGCAACTGGAGGAGAGATCAGTGCCTCTTTAAAGAAAAGGCAAGAACTCCTCTGTTGTCTATTACATTTGGCACTTTCAATTGAAACAAAAATCAAGCACACAAAGAAGTGTCACTCCTTTCCATAAAAAAAATCACATTTTACCTGATGTAGAAAGTGGAGGGACTATATGCATTACAGTTGTACCTATGATATATCTTGTGTCTTCCCAGTTTAGAGGAAACTCTACAGTGATTTCTGAATTAGGCATTCATAACATTTTAATAAAATGTGTGCATATGTTGTCTTCTATCGTGGTCCTGATTCCCCTCATATTTCTCAACAAAATTAATGTTAGTGTTAGTTTTCTAAGGAATGAATCGTCAGAGTTCTCCCAGTAGACTGTCTAACGCATAGATTAAAAAACAGTTTCCACCCCAACAGATTTAAGAAGACATATATATATATATATATATATAAAGAAGAAGAAGAAAAAAAAGCCCCACATTGCAGACCAGCAGAAATCTGAGGCTATGCAAATAGTTTTATTTCAAAGAAAAAGATGTCTTCAGGCTTCCTCCAGTTCTGCTCTGGTGCCAGCAACCTAGCTATTGGCCAAACCCCTATGGGAAGATTTGCTTTTTATTGTGGTTATTTCTTATACATATATAAAACAACAGTAGTGAGAAAGGCCTCATTCTCATAGTTTTAAGGATGCCAGAATAGTAGAAGGAAGCAAATGTCACTCCTATCTTCAAGAAAATCAAGGAGGACCAAGGGAACAGTTAGTATCACCTCAATGGAAGGCATGAGCAGCTAATCCTGGAAATCATTTCCAGGCACATGAAAGACAAGTCATCAGGAGTTGTCAGCATGGTTTCACCTAGCTGAAGTCATGCTTGACCAGTCTGATAACATTGGATGATGAAATTATTGCCTGGTAGATGAGGAGAGCAGTGGGTATTGTCTGCCTTGACTTAAATAAGACTTTTGACACTATCTCCCATAAGATCCTCATAGAAAAGCTGTTGAACTATGGGTTGGATAAGCAGGCAGCAAGGATTGAAATGTGGCTGAACAGCCAGGCACAGAGCATGGTGCAAAGTGGCACGCAGTCTGGTCAGACACTAACAACTAGCAGTGTACCCCAGAGGTAAATATTCAATCCAGTCCTGTTAAACGCTTTCGTTAATGATCTGGCCTATGGGGTTTGGTGTATTCTCAGAAAGTTTATTGATGACGTGCAACTGGGAGAAGTGATTGATACACCAAAGGGTCATGCTGCTCTCCAGAGGGACACCTAAAGGCTGGGGAAATGCACTGACAGGAATCTCTTGAGGTTCTACAAGTTGAATTACAAAGTCCTGCACCTGGGGAGGAAAACCACCATGCACCAGTATAATCTAGGGGCAACCTAGCTGGAAAGCAGCTTAGCAGAAAAGGAACTGTGTGTCCTGGTGAACAATGAGTTGAAGAGAAGCCAGCAATGTACCATTGAAGCAAAGAAGGCCAATGGTATCCTGGGCTACATCAGGAAAAGTATTCCCTCCAGCATGTCGAGGCAACTGCTACTAAGCACTGGTGAGGCTAACCCCTGTTTTTGGGCTCCTTGGTACAAGACAGACATGGGCATACAAGAGAGAATCCTTTACAAAGGACCACAAAGATAACGGAAAGACTGGAGCATCTATCCTAAGAGGAAAGGCTGAGAGAGCTGGGCCTGTTCAGCCTGGAGAGAAGGCTTGGGGAGAATTTTATCTATGTATGTAAATACCTGAAGGCAAGATGCAAGGAAGATGAAGACAGATTCTTTTCTGTGGTGCTCAGTGAAAGGACCAGGGCGAATGGGCACAAACTGAAATACAGGAAGCTCCCTCTGATAATGAGGAAACACTTTGTTTATTGTGAGGATGATCAAGCCCTGGCAAAAGGTTGCTCAGAGAGGTGGTGGATTCTCCATCCTTGGAGATCTTCAAAAACCAGATGGACATTGTCCTGGGAAGCTGTCATTAGGTGTCCCTGCTTGAGCAGGGGAGTTGAACCAGATGACCCTTTCCAAAGTCAGCCATTCTGTGATTTTGTGACTGTAGCAAGCATAAAGTCATCATATCTCCCTAAAGTGTTTACCATTTCAGGCTTCGACCCAACAGAGTGAAACAGCCATTGTCATTGGAATCAGTGACAGCATCTCCTACAAAATTACCTATTAGATAAAATATTGATTGAAAGAATGTTTCTTAAGTTTTCATTGCTAGGATATGGGACATCCTCATTATCCCCTGTCACCCAATATATCAGCAAATTTATGAAATTGCAGCAAATTATTTTTGTGACTATTAAATCAGTGAAATTACCATTAAATACCTCAATCACTTCTTATCCACCCTTATTCCCAAAATGTTTCTGGATTTTAGTGCACCATTCTGAGAAGGGGGAAAATAAATCTTTTCTACTGTACTACACATGAAACAGTTTGAAGCTGCACCAGCTGATGTAAACCCCCAAACCATAGTAGCTGGGAAACATGACAACCAGTCTGGATTGGTCACATCTTTTTGCTTGGAGGGTAAATGGAAATTTCAGCAGACGTGTGATTGGAAAAGGTGACTTTTCTTCCTCTTCTGTCACCTTCTGGCCTGTTCCAGTTCATGCTCATGAGACCGTACTGAAAAAACATTAGCAAGAAAATTAATCAGGGGAAGGTTTGCTGCACACGTATCCTTGTTCTCAGAATGGGTTCGTGTTTATCATCAGCACAAGCATTACATTTTCTGCTTTAGTTTATCAATACACAGCATTACATTTTCTTGTCCTGAAGGTTAAAACAAAACCCAAACCCAAACCAAAAAAATAAAAAAGAAAAGAAAAAGAAGAAACCTCTTACTTACCTGTATCTCAGGGGCACAAAGCTGAATTTTGTGGTGACAGCAGAGTGAATTTCAAAGACACATCAAGGCAGTAATAAGGGAGGGATGCAACAAACAGCAGGAGTTTTGGAGATGGGAAGTTTTGGAAAGAAAAGAAAGATTGAGGGTGAGTGAGACCTGGAGGAGTTCTGTTTCAGGAAGGAGGTCAGCGGAGACCAGGATATTGCAGGCGATTATACGTATCATGGGGCTACATGCAAGGCTAAGGGATACCTCCATCTCTTGCTCTCTCTTTCATTATCCTTAAATGCCTGAATCAACAGGAAATACATTCAGCCTACCTCTTTCCTAAAGTGTCCCCTCTTGAATTACAGGATCAGAACTCTAATTCTTCTTCTCCTCATTCAGCCCTTTGTAGGCAGCTTCTTCCTCTGCTCATCTGCTGCCATGAGCAACAGCATATTTGTCTTACGATTTCCTAATTTTTTTTATTTGCTCCTTAAGCAATCCATTGACAAAAGTTAACACAGGATAATGAGCTTAATGAACTTCAGTTATGATCCAGTGTGGCTCTTCTCATGTTGATGTTTACCCATATTTTTACCAGAAATGTTTTACCAAAAAAATTACTGGTTTAGGGTGTTTTCTTTAAGAAACTTACTGATGGGAAGTTGCATGTCAGAACTCTAGTATACCTCTTAGCAAAAACAGAGCATATCACAAATGTAAAGGATACTATTGATATCACTTCCTCCGTATAATTAATTGCACAGTACAAGCTGCATCTTTCCATGGATTTTCTACCTTTTTATTCCAGAACTGATCTAAGGCTTACTACTTTTAAAGGTCCCTTCCAATCTCTAACATACTGTGATACTGTGATACTGTGATATCTGCTGACTCCTGTGTTGCTTGAGGTAGATCATTCATGAATGCCACATGCCTACAGAACTAGTTGAAAAAACAAAATGAATCCTCCATAGATACACAGTCTTCTGTAACTCCAACCATCAGAGAAAACATTTGACATCACTAGTTGGAAAATACATTTTAGGAAAAGCAATACATATATGAGAGAGTTTAATAGGTCATTCATGATAGGAAATTTCTAGAAGTAATATTTACATTTTAGTGAGGAAAAAAAATAATTTTGTAAATTGGATCAAATTACAGAAATTCAATTGTTGACCTTGTATTACTTTTACATGAGGCTTTTGTTTTTTGCTTTTTTTTAAGTTCTGATTTGCAGCTGCCAATGGGAGGGCTTCTGGAAAAGGCAAACAAACTGTTGCTTCTGTTTTCATTATTTCTATCTCATTCTGGAATGTCACTTGGATGTTGAGATCATTTCACAATATGAATTGTACAGAAAACCCCTCATTTCTGTTAGATGTGCTGTTATATTTGTTATATGTGCAAGAAAGAATCTATTTTTATGTGGAAACGGAAAAACACTTACATTGGTGCAGAAATCTAAACCACATCCTTTTGTACTATAACCATCTACCCACAGAGAAGAGCTGTCAGGCAAGTATTTTAACTCTGAGTGTGTCTGAAGTTTTGAAAGAGGCTGCTCTTTTTCTCCTCTGCTGACCAAGCATATAGGAAGAATGTAGGAATTTTGGGGTTTAGGTTTCTCTTTCTGGGCAACAAAGAAAAGAACCTCTACTGTGTACCCCCATTTAGGCACAAATTGGATTAAAATAATGTCAGCCTTACAAAAAAAAAAGTCACCCCAGGAACATCTAGTAAAAATGGAGACAGTTGATGAACACCTCTAAAATATATCAACCTCATGATCTTCTACTTTCTTTTTAGATCTAAGAAAAGCCTGGCACTTGAAGTCAGGTAAGCCAAACTCTGATTTAATTTAGATTTGGATTCTGTTCAAGTCCATCTGTACTTAGTGTAAATGTTAAAGAGTCCAGAAAAAAAAAAAAATGGAACTGGCAATCCTCACCTGGGCAAAACTTCCTTGAAATCAGTGTAAATGTTTCTGAATTAAGTTTCCAGGCTGGAGCTTACTTGGAATTAGAGATCGTAAACATCTGCTGCATGTTCTGTAATGTTTGTCTGTAAAATTTTCTCAAGAGACAATCTTAAATATGTAGTGCATGCCTTAATGAGAGGAAAACTTGGTTTTGATTTGTTTTTATGATCTCAAGAATACTGATGTCATAGCCTAAAATGGAAAAATATCCGATTATGTTATATAGCACTATATTGCATAATTTAACCTCTTGCTGTGATGGAACAGAAGATACAAGAGGCCTATGGTGATAGTTACCGCACTATTGTATTTTCATGGCTTCTTATATAAGCCTGGTAGAACTCTGGAAAACAGATGGAAGGGGACCAACTGTGCAATCCTGCAAGCTTTCAGGAAACCCTGATTATAAAATGTATACTATTCCTTTTACCAAAATAATACAGGAGAACCTTTTGAGCAGACAAAGGTAAAGCAAATGCTCAAAGGGAGATGACAGCTAGTCAGAGGTGGGGGTAGTCAGTTATCTCACAGAGAAGTGAGATAACTGAGGAGAAGTCACTGGGGCTAAAGGCTGTCTAACTTCACTGCCCTATGCAGGGAAGCTTTTAAAATTAATTCTGGCAGAGAATCTGCTATTTTGGAAATGCTAACTCTTGATTTAGAAAGTGAGAATCACATAGAGTTCCCTGGGATTTCCATTAGGAGAATATCTGCCAGTTGAGTGAGACCAGTTAAAGAGGAGATACAGAGAGAGCACTGGTCTGCTCACACAGCTTTGGGTACAGCACCGTGGCTCAGCTGAGGTCTACTGAGGTTTGATTTTTCTTCAGAGCTAATGTTCTGAAATGATTTGCCTTGTGTTTTGATTGATCTTGTATGAGTTCCTTGCCTCTGCATTTCAGTGGGCATTTCCAAAGGCAGCTTTGGTTCTCTATGCTCTCCTACAGTCCCTGTGAAAAAAAAAAAGGAAAAACACTATATCCTACTGTATCCACTCTGAATCACCCCCTGGAGAAATCTTGCTTTCCCAGTGGGCTATCAGGAAATGCCAGGGACATTTATCTCATTAGGAGTCTACAGTGGCCTCTCTGGCAGTTTCTCTTGTGTGTTTTCATGTCTCTCCTGGTTTTGTAGGCAAAACAGAAAATGTGGGATAGATTCACTCTTGCTCTAAGACGAGTCATGCCAGCAGAGTTTTATTCCAGAGAGAAACTCAATCCCATCCATTCTGTTTAGTCTAACTCTGGGTTAAGTTTTATTTATTTGTTTTCATTACCATGTAATTTAATTACCTGTATTCCTATAAGACATGCCTGGGGCCTTTTCCTTTCCCAAAGGAAGAGGGTATGTGATTTTTTCAGAATCGTCCAAGTGTCTTAGGAGTTGCAGTCTCACTGAAAATCAGTAAATGGATTCTGAAATTCAAAATAATGACCCCTTGTCCAGTAGTTAACAGGAACATCAAACATCCGCAGCCTCTACATTCAATAGACAGAATGATGTCAGTCAGCATATCACTAAACCCTAGGCAAGTAATATCTTCACAAGCCAGCTTAGTTTGATCTTTTAATTACAGATCATATTAATTTATTAAATCCTAATTTTGGTTTCCTTGAAGAGGCATGGAAAAATGACAAAACTGGAACACAGGAATCCTGTTTGCTGTGCTGTCACCTACTTTTAGAGACAGCCATGTAATGTTTTTGGCAACTTAGATACACCATTTCATTTACATTTGATGCTCTCTAAAATAAGCGCTAAATGACTTCAGTATTTCCTGGAAACGCAGCAGCAGTGAGTATGGATGGCTCCTCAGACACTGTAGATGGCACAGGACCATGAATATCAATGGGAATGTTTGCATGGCTTTCCATAGGCTTTGATTCGCACCTGTAGCAAGAGCATACATTTGGAAAAACCTTTCCATGGCTACCTGGGATTCACATGAAATACAACACAACATGGAAAACAAGACTTCTCTGAGCGTATGTTTGGGGATGGGGAGTGAGCGCAAGCCCCCTGCATTGTGATAGTCTGGGAAATTTTCTCCACCCTTCCTTTGCAATCCTTCTGAAAGAAAACAGCGCCTGACTGCATATCTGGAACAGAAAAACTGAAAGGCTGAAAGGACACAGCATCAGTTTGGTGTTTTAAAGGGCAATAACAGAAATCAGCGTATTTTTTCCTTTCGTGAACTCAAGTATGAAAGCCTTCTCTAATTTCTCCTGGAGAAGAGCCCTAACATAGTAAGACTTAATTTGGCCATGAACAGAAGCAGCAGATTTCCACAGGCCTTGCTGCTTGCCCCCAGAAATAAGCCTTTTACTTAGCAGCAAACAGGCTGCCACAGCTGTACTGACCTTGACTTTTATTTTGCTTACAGTGGTTTAACCACAACTTCTTTTGTTTCATTTATTTCTGGATTGCAAACTGAAATAATTTTGTCTTCCCACTGAAGCAATTCGCATTCTGCTTCTACAGCTAGGAGTACGGAAAAAAAAAAAAAAGACGTTAAAAACACATGACCCCCGGTGTTATATGTAATAATATGTTGCTTCCCCATCCCTGGAAGGATTCAAGCCGGGGCTGAATAAGGCTTTAAGCAACCTGGTCTAGTGGAAGGTGTCCCTCACCATAGCAGACTCATGACTAATCTTAAACAAATATAATTAAAAAAAAGGCATTGAAGCATAGTGGTGGTTGAGTCTCTACTAGTAATGCATCAGCCAGGCTCAAAACAAAAACAGCCACAAAGATCACTTATATTTTATCAAAGTTAACAAGGTTCTTTACTTCCCAGATGCTTTTATGTGCAGGATGAGGCAAGTCTCTCCCACACACAAAATATCATGTGCTGCAGAAAAATACTGTCATCTGCTGTCACTGGCCAGGGGACACATGCATGCTGCAAGGTCTTTGAGAAGTCCGGTGCATAGAATCAGACTGGGTGAGGTTCGTCTTTTGCTTGTCAGACATCATGCACTTCTACAACCACAAGCACTTAATAAGGAAAAGAAGCTAAGAACCGTAGCAACCTCTTCAGATACATCCATTAAGCCTTGTAGATAAGTTCAGGTGGTCAGAGAACCACATAGAACATGCTTATTCTACATAAGCAATCATACTAAAGCATATTTTTTAAAGCGAAACGTGAACACTGTAACAAAAACTACAAAATTTTTGCAACACCAATTATCATTTTTTTGCATTGTGAGTAGGTTTTGAGTGCTACTGAGCTGTCTCCCAGTTTGAGGAGAAAACCTAACAATACACAAATGAAAATAAGAAAATTTCTTGCAAATATTTCATGTACCACCAACAGATTATACTCTGGAAGACAGGGGAAATCTGCAACTGCCATTTGCTGCATATTATTTCACTGAGTGAATTGTGAATAGTTCAAAGATTAGTTTCACCTACAATTAACGTCAAAAGGCTTTTCTTCTTATTTTAACACCTTAAAATTAAGAAATCCTTCCGGGATCTAGATTTCTTACGACATCCCTGACAAAAGACTCTACTATTTGCAGCTGATTAAAGGTTGCCTTTACAATGCTATTTCTTTTCCATGTGGAAAAAATGAAAAGTAAAACCACTTCTTGTAAAGTAAAATGAATCTATGTATTCCCTCAATACTCCATATGTAAAATAGATTTATGCTCTTTAATGGGATAGTATTGCTGTTACTAATATCTTATTTGCATTTGTTGATCACAAAATCACAAATGGCCAATGTATTATGTTGTACAATTACCTATGAACTCCAGAGTACCAAGTCAATATAGGTCAGAAAAGGTTTATTACCAAAGTTAATAAGGTAATCATATAGAAGTTAATAATAGAGAGTAAGCACTAATTTGAGTTGCACTTGCAGAGTAATTGTCTGCCTTAAGGAAAACCTATTTTCGGTGTCATACAGCTAAAAACAAGCACTATCAAAACATCTTTCCTTGAAAACACAAATTCAGTATCTCTACATTTCAGTACTTCTGAAACTACCTTTTGTACCGCAACATCTCTTCTACAAAAGACTTCTGAGTTTTTACCCCATTAGTCACAAGACAGCAAGACATATCACTTGTTGAGATGAACAGTGTGCCTGCCTGTGAGTCTATCCTGCTAATAACTTTTGAAGCTTTTACAGAATCACAGAAGGGTCCTCAGGGAAGGGACCTCTGGGGGTCATCTGGTAAAACACCCTACTCAAGCAGGGTCACCTAGAGCGAATTGCCCAGGACTATGTCCAGACGGCTGTTGAAGATCTCCAAGGATGGAGACTCTATTGCCTCTCTGTGCAATCTGTGCTAGCTCTTGGTCACTTTCACAGTTCACAAGCATTCTATCATCTTTAGAAGGAACCCCCTATGTTTCCGTTTGTGCCCATTTTAACTCACTTCAATCACATGTGGAAGGGGAGAACTCTTCAGGCTTGTTGAAGTGCTGTGAAAGTTACTAGCCAGGAGAAGGATAACTCAGGTGAGGGCTGTCACTGTGTGCACATAAGACAGTGTGTGCATATTAGATAGCCAAGTAGGACATGCATAGGTGTCTGCCTGCACTCACGCTGAATCATAAGTACCATTAAAGGCATTGGGAAGAGCTGGGTTTATGCTATGAGGGAGAGTCTTAGAGACCCCATGACATTAACCTACAGGAAAGAGAATTTCTGCCACTCGAGTGCTTAAGGGAAAACATTGCTTTCTGTAAGCAGCTTAGTCTGTTCCTTGAAGTAGCTGAATATTGCAAATAAAATCTGTGTCCTCAGTAGCCTTAGAGGACCCATTCATGTAGGGCAAAGGGTATCTTCATCTATTAGTGAAACCAATCTTGCCAAGATTTAACGGTATATATTTCCTAATATAACTTTTGCTAGGAAAAGATTTCTTTCAGCAGAAAGTAAGCGTGTAACAGAAACATCTTAATTCTACACCAAAGCAGAAGCTTTTCTGGTTTGTTTTGGTCACTACGTCTCACAGGAAAAAATCACTTTTTCAAGAACCTGATATCTTTCAGAACCCTGATATCTGTTGGAGAGACAGTACAGCCCGGCACAAGCAATCCAGGAGGTTCCTCGATTGTGTGGAAGACAATCTTTCTGCAAGTAATAGAGAAGCCAACAAGGAGACGTGCCATGCTTGTCCTTGTGCTCACCAACAGGGAAGGGCTGGTTGGAAATGTGACACTCCAGAACAGCCTTGGATGCAGCGATCATGAGATGGATGAATTCGAGATCCGCAGGACAGTGAGAAGAGCATGCAGCAAGCTCACTGCCCTGGACTTCAAGAGAGCAGACTTTGGCCTCTTCAGGAACCTACTTAGTAAGGTTCCATGGGATATAGCCTTAGAGGGCAGGGGGACCCAAGACTGTTGGATGATATTCAAGGATCACCTACTACAAGCTCAGGAGTGTTGCATCCCAACTAGAAGGAAGGGCAGCAGGAGGGCCAGGAGACCTCCTTGGGTGGATAAGGATCTGCTGAGGAAAATCTGAAGGAAAAAAGAGGCTTATAAAAAGTGGAAGCAAGGACAGGTGGCATGGGAAGAATAAAGGGATGTTGTCCGGGAAGCTAGGGACCAGGTTAGGAATGCTAAGGCCCAGCTAGAATTAAGCTTGGCTAGGAATGTGTAAGACAACAGGAAGGGATTCTATAGGTATGCAGCGAAGAAAAGGCAGACTAGGGACAACCTAGGCCCCTCCAGAAGCTATCAGGAGAATTGGCTACACAGGATTTGGAGAAGACTGAGGTTCTTAGTAACTTCTTTGCCTCGATCTTCACTGGCAAAGGCTCTGACTGCACCACCCAGGTCTTGGAAGGCAGACACAGGGACTATGAGAATTAAGACCTTGGGCCCACTGTAGGAGAGGATCTGGTTCGAGCCCATCTTAAGAACCTGAATGTGCACAAGTCCATGGGACCTCATGAAATCCATCTGTGGGTCCTGTAGAAGCTGGCAAATGAAGTTGCTAAGCCACTGTCCATCATATTTGAAAAATCACGGCAGTCAGATGAAGTTCCCAATGGCTGGAAAAAGAGAAATATAACCCCCATGTTCAAGAAGGGGAAAATGGATGAGCCAGGAAGCTGCAGACCAGTCAGTCTCACCTCTGTACTTGGCAAAATCTTGGAGCAGATTCTCCTGGAAGGCATGCTAAGGCACATGAAAAACAACAAGGTGCTTGGTGACAGCCAGCATGGCTTCACCAAGGGGAAATCCTGCCTGACCAATTTGGTGGCCCTCTATGATGGGGCTACAGAACTGATGGACAGCGGTAAAGCAGTTGATGTCATCTACCTGGATTTGTGTAAAGTGTTCGACATTGCCCCACACGACATCCTTGTCTCTAAATTGGCGAGACATCAATTTAATAGGTGGAACACTCTGTGGATAAAAAACTGGCTGGATGGCCACACACAAAGAGTTGTGGTCAATGGCTCAATGTCCAGCTGGAGACCTGTAACGAGTGGTGTCCCTCAGGGATCAGTGTTGGGACCAGTCTTGTGCAACATCTTTGTCTCTGACATGGACAGTGGGATTGAGTGCAAACTCAGCAAGTTTGCCGATGACACCAAGCTGTGTGGTTCGGTTGATACACTGGAGGGAAGGAATGCCATACAGAGGGACCTTGGCATACTTGTGAGGTCGGCTGATGCCAACCTCATGAAGTTTAACCATGCCAAGTGCAAGGTCCTACACCTGGGTCGGAGCAATCCCAGACAGCTACAGGTGGGGCAGAGAAGAGATTCAGAGCAGCCTTGTGGAAAAGGACTTGGGGGTGTTTGTTGATGACAAAATGAACATGAGCCTGCTTCAGTGTGTGCTTGCAGCCCAGAAAGCCAAACATATCCTGGGCTGCATAAAAAGGAGCGTGGCCAGCAGGTCGAAGGAGGTGATCCTGCCCCTCTACTCTGCTCTCATGAGACCTCACTTGGAGTATTGTGTACAGTTTTGGTGTCTTCAACATAAAAAGGACATGGAACTGTTGGAACAAGTCCAGAGGAGGGGCACAAGGACGATTAGAGGACTGGAGCACCTCCCATATGAAGACAGGCTGAGAAAGTTGGGGCTGTTCAGCCTGGAGAAGAGAAGGTTGCATGGAGACCTCATAGCAGCCTTCCAGTATCTGAAGGGAGGCTATAAGGATCCTGGGGAAGGACTCTTCATTAGGGACTGTAGTGATAGGGCAAGGTGTAATGGGTTAAAATTTTAAAAAGGAAGTTTAGATTGGATATAAGGAGGAAATTCTTTCCTATTAGGGAGGTGAGGCACTGGAATGGGTTGCCCAGGGAGATTGTGAATGCTCCATCCCTGGCAGTGTTCAAGGCCAGGTTGGAGGAGGCCTTGGGTGACGTGGTTTAGTGTGAGCTGTACCTGCTCATAGCAGGGGGGTTGGAACCTGATGATCCTGAGGTCCTTTCCAACCCTAACTATTCTATGATTCTATGATTCTAATGTTGCAGTATGAGGATCTATCAGGTAACCATATAATGAACAGCATTTGAAGTCCTCAGAAAATGAGCAGACTTTGAGTCTAGGCAATTTGTGCTCTGAGTTTTGATTTGTGCATGAGTTTACACAGAGACAACTTTGACAGTCAAGCTGTAGGGGACTTTATTCCTCTTAAAGTTATATCTCAATGAAGCCTTGCTCCCTTGGAACTAGACAATGATAATGTGCTAAAATTGTCCAGGTAAACCCTGACCATCACTTGTCAGGGCCTGTATAGACTGAGAAATTTACACGACCAGAGTTCCAATACTACTGATTTCTTCTCAGTAGAAACCAGTCAGAAAAATGTTTGCAGTAGATCAACAGAGAAGCAAGGATGGTCTCGGAGTACAAATTTGTCTCAAAAGTAAATAAGTACCTGTAGTTACAGGCTGGTTCACAGAATCACAGAATCCCAAGGGTTGGAAGGGACCTCAAGAGATCATCTGGTCCAACCCCCCTGCAAGAGCAGGGTAACCTAGAGTACATCACACAGGAACTTGTCCAGGCGGGCCTTGAATATCTCCAATGTGGGAGACTCCACAACCCCCCTGGGCAACCTGTTCCAGTGTTCACTTGACCTTTCAATACTATGGCTTGGATAAAATGGGTAGGTGGCCTGTAATCTGTTCCACTTATTCAGGCCTCACATTGCAGCAGTTGAACACTTTCCATATGCATAGAGAATAGCATGCTTAGGAGTTGTCAGATTCACCTTTTACCTTCTATATCGTCCTTTCCCTGAATATTGGCAGTCAGGTTGCACAGGGAGGCTGAGGTTGCCCCTGTATTTGGCAAAAAATTGTGGCTTTCTTTCTTGCCTAGTGAGTCTGTGAGAGCTTCAGGTTTGTACCTCTGGCCCAATGAGTATTTACTTGTTCAGGAAAGAGATTGAGAGAGACAAACTTGAGAATTATGATTAAATAGTTTCACATTCTCACACGGATGGCATAGTTATCTGTGCTGTTGGAAAAAAATGGAAAGAATTTGAACATGGGTGTCTTTAAATCAGGAGAGTCTCCTAATGTCATCTAATTGTGTATTTGGGGCTGATACTCCTTTTTTAAAAGAAAGAACTGTGAAAATTTTGGGGCTTGTCACAGTGGAGAATATGCACATATATATATATATATATATATATTTCTTTTTTTTAATCCCAGCTTCTCAGGAGACATGGAATCACTACCAGGGGACATTCATTGAACAGAGTAGCACTCTATTTTTTAATCTCTTAATCATTCAGTCCACATTTGTGGAAACAACTTGCTGCTAGAATGCATTGATGGACTTTGCAGATGCTTCACTCAGAACATGTAAGGAAAAAAAAAAAAAAAAGAAAAAGAATACCAGCAACGATATTACTTTCCATTAAGGAAAGTTCACTGTTAGATCCAGTGAAAAAGTCCAAAGGTCAGAAAGATCCAAGAGTTCAACAAAATCACTGCTCAAAACACAAGAAAGTCACAACACAGTCAGACTTAAAGAACCTCCTAAATAAAAAGTGCATGTATTTATTTATTCATTGGATCATTCTGTCTTAGAACAGCAAAGCTTTAAAGACCAGATGTCTGGTGACCTCCATGGGAGCCACTGAGGACCACAGGCCAGCAGTGACAGTCCTCTTGACTAACAGCATGTCCACACATATTTAGCGGAGACATTCAATCTATAGGGAAATACAGTTCTAGAACTGTCTACTGGCTCGTTATTAATACATTGGGATAGTCTGGACCTGTGACCTCTTTACTGAATCTTCTTCCCTCCCTCTCACAACTTCTTCTTCTGCCTATGCACCCTGAGGGAGCCTTCCTGGACTTTACACACATGCAATAACAGCCCTAGTGTCTCACCCTGAACTCCTTTCATTGTCAGGGTCCCTCTCCCATAGAGACAGGACAGCGCCCTTCAACAAGGTAAAGCATGTGAGCAAAACCGGCTTGTGTATGCCCTGCATGAAATCTCTACCCCCCCCGAACAGAAGGAATGCGTTTTCATCTGGCAGTGCGTACTGTGTGTGGCTTAATAACAATCCAAAAATGCAAGAAGACTGTATCAATCATGCAGACACAGCAGGGGAAAAAAAAAAAAAAAGAGAGAGTGGAATCCATTAGATTTTCTTTATTATTATTCTTTTTCCCCTGTTACTTACAGCCACTGAACAAAAGACTAGCAGATTTAAGTGTTATATAAAAATGGGTAGCAAGGAAAGTCCAGAGAACAATACATCTGAAGGAAAAGGACTTCCAGAAGCAAGCTCAGTTTTTTGTATTAGGCCTGGAAGCAGCTAATCTCTGCTGAGTAAAGATAGCCATTCAGCTCAGATCAGTCGACTATGATGCTGGAGGAGGAAAACCAGGGAATCGTTTCATTGTCATTACTGGGGAGCTACCAGATGCTTGGGATTCCATATCTTTGGTGGATAAATCTTTCAAAAGCTCCATTGACACTGGGGTATGTCAATAATTCAACGTATTAGTTGGATGCAAATACTGCACAATAAGGTATGGGAAGAAAACTGTAATTGGGAATGCCAGGGCGAAGGGGGCTCTATCTTCTGACTGAGCCCATTGTTGAACTCCAGGCTGAACCTCCGACCCTTTACTTTGGAGGGACACAATAGGCTTTGATATGAGATGGTGGGAAACGGGCTTGGAGGCTCATTTCACATTCAGCTGCAATTCATCAGCTTGGCTGGGACTTCTAGCAGTTTTAATGACCACTGCGATTGATGGTTAAATCAATTTGTGACGGTGACAGCATGGCTGGCCCCTGGACTGTAACAATCCGGGATTACAACAGGCAGAAAGGGCCCCGTTATTCAGACGTGCATGGTTTCTGCTCAGCTCAGAGTGGGAACAACAGTGGGACAAAGTCTCACAAAATTGAAGCCTAGTGAATGTACACATTCACTCCAGTTGACTACACACCACCACGGCTTCTTTGTGCCATCATGAGGCGAGCTAAAAAAAATAATAATTAAACAACAAAAAAAAGCATTGTTACAAAAAAAAATATATAGTAGGGCACAAAAGACGCTGATATCTAGCTATATCCTTAGGGAAAGTGGCAACCCAGAAAGAATTACAGCTTTGTTTCTCCAGAGACAAAGTGGGTGGTCTGTCCCCCCTCCACCCTCGACCCCAAAATGTCTTGCTGCTTGCCCCCACAGTAAAACCCAGCAGTGTCTGGGTTATGATCGAGCATTTTTGCATTTGGCAAGAGGGGCATAGGCAGGGGGATGGGGGCCAAATGTATCTCTCAGTGAGAAGGAAGAACTGCTCCCTCTTCTGTCACTGAAGAAAAAAAATCATTTAAAACATGCTACAATTTATTTTTCATGATTGCATGATTATAATTTCCTCTTATGCTGAACAGGTATTACAGGGGGAAAGATGACCAAAGCCCACTCTGGTGGCCTTTCACTTGATAATTACATTATAGGAGATATGGTTGTTTTGGAGAAGAGTTCACAAAACCGATGCTTGCCTGACAGCAAGATAAAAAATGCACTTTCAAATCATCTTAGCTCTGCCTTCTTCTGCATTTTGCTGGGGTAGTATATTTGCATTAAAAAGCTAAAGTGTATGCTAGAAGCAGCCAATTTATGGAAAATGTGTGATTGTGATTCTGCTTTTCAGTATAGCATTTTACATAAACAGTGGCTAAAAATCATGAGACATATATTTGTGTTGCAGTGTAGACAAGACATAATGTTTATATGTGTTTTAAGTCAAATTATACTTAAAATGTCAGATGATTAAATGAAAAGCTGTGTTCTCTATGTCATGTTAATTGAAATAATTTATTCACCTCAAATAGAACAGTTATAAAATTAATATATAATGTTGTGCATCTAACTAAGTGTAGATTCATTTAAAAAAATCAATATGATATGTAGGCAGAGAATCAAAATACTTAAAAATTTATACGAGGAAGCTGTTAATGTCAGCACTACAAATGATGCCAATCAATAAACTGTAAATTATATACTAATTAATTACATGCCTCTCTTTGTGGTTAGGCGTGATTGAGCCATTTCTATATATGCTAAAGAGATGTTTGGAAAATGAGCACTAAAAAAAATGAAAACGTGAGACACAGTCCACTGACCTGTAACATAAATCCCTTCATTCACATTCTGAGTTGCAGTCTACAATTAATAACCAATTCTGGCATCTTCCTCACAAACTGTCATGGTCTAAATGTTGCAAAAGAAAGAGATGTCTGTCTCTCTGAAGTATGCATATCACTTGGTTGATGTTAATACCTGGAAATTTGTATCCTGAAATAAAGTACCACATCTTGAAAATGCAAACAACAGATATTTATTTCTAAAAGATCTGTCCAAATATTGAAAAAAATATTATTGCTACCTGTAGAGAGGTCTGGCACTGGGTCCAAACCCTGACAGGGGAGGAGGGGAAAGAAAAAAAAAAAATCACTTGGTTTCTATGGTAACAGTGCTGGTAGAAATAGTTGTGTGAGCATACTGAATGTGCATAAAAGCCTTCCCAAGGGAGGTCAGAGGATTGGAAGAAAGAAGACAAAAAAATGGCAGCTTCTGCAGAAAGCAAAGAGACATTTTATGCTGAATAAGTGTTTCACATTTGTGGTGTGATCAACAGCAAAAGGTTGTTGCTAACAGAATATTTAAAAATGTTTAATATCTATCCATTTTTACTTAAATCGTGTTTGTGCAAGCTTGTTACTCTGTATGAGACAGACAACATGCAAATTTGCTTCTGCAAACACGTATGTAAAAATCAGTAGGTGAATAAATAATACATCATCCTACACAATGGAAATAAAAAATGAAACTATAAAAGACTCTAATATTTGCATTATCATATATAATGCACCACATATAGACACCTTTACTATATCTGATATATTAAACGTATCTGAGAACATATAATTTATGAAATATAGTATCCATCTGAAATATTTGACACACAGAAAATCAGCATACAAAGTAACTCAAGGAGCAGCAAGAAGCACTTAGCATTATTTCTGGGTGAGGTATTTAATTTTGGCAATAAAAGCATTTTAATGAAATTTAATTTTATTGCGGATGACCAAGAAGACAAGAATTAGAGGCTGTTGTACAGCAAGAATACTACATATACCAACTGAGATCTGCCATTCAGCCTGCTTAGAAACCAAGTGATCACAGCTCATTGTTTTGAGCTAAAAATGTTCACTAGACCTTTATTTACATCTGCTTCAATCCTCTCCATTCATTGTTGGTTGCTATAAACTCACACCATGGGGGATGGATTGGCACAGAGCAAAAATGTGACAGAGGCTCCTATACAGAGGATGAGCAGTGGCTGCAAGTGAAATCCTGCATCCATGAAATCAGGAAAGGAGGAGAATTCCCAGTTACACTCAAAAGCCTAATTTCTGCAAGCATGAAGGCAAAATATTCTTTGTTGTGCATGGTAAGCAAAGCAGCTTTTGAAAGATATGTGTTGTTCGCATGGATATTTTGAGTGACTCAATGTGCTAAATTTTCCCTGGCTTGCTAGATTACCCTCTGGGGTGTGGTGAGAGAGGATTTTCATCCAGAAAAGATGGCTACTGCAAGTGAGGAGGATCTACATCCATTGTTGCATCTTTACAAGAAGCAGCACATTATCTGGGACCAACACTTGCAGAGACATAAATAGCACATAAATCTTTCCTTCCTCCCTCGGATCCTTCCCCTCCTTCTTGTCTGTAACCATCCCCTTCTCCCCCCCGCCAGCAACCAGCAGTCAAAGGGAGCCCCAGAAGCAGAAAGTGGCTTTCTCCTGCACTAGCCACATGGCCATCCTCTCTCCTTCCCTACATGTGGAAATTGCTGCTATTCACTTGCAGTAGGATGTGGGGAGGACATATAGTGAGCAAGGACCTTGCCCCGGAGATCTCCCCAGGAAACTTGGAATCCAGAAAAACAAAGGATGTACTTCAGACACTGGCTGCCAACACAGGCTCAGCCTGTGGTGTTTGTGTGCTAGGGAACTGTAATGCCAATATACTTCCTGGCTCATTTGGAAATCACACCACTGGCCCTTTTGAAAATCAGAGGCAGTTCCACTATCACTTTCAGAGTAAAAGTATATTTTAAGAAAGGCATTTCAATCTCCCCTGCATGAAGATCATGCTGTTCGCATTAGAGAAAAATCACACTTCACCCAGTTTCCTAAACTTCTCCAACAAGCCAAAAACACCTTGTTAGTCATTAATTTTCTTTAGTTATACCTCAGCATAATATTTTTCTGAAAGAAACAGTCGTTCCCTGCACTTCTCAAAGCTAGTATTTCTATTATTACTGCCCTTGGAAATTCATTTGCATCACAGCAGGCTGGCATCTAATTAGCAAATATCCTTGCTATTACCAGAGCGGAAGAGGGCATGACACTAAACAAAACAAAAGCACAAACACAAACAAAAACAAACAAACAA
This sequence comes from Neopsephotus bourkii, assembly GCF_033783945.1. Classification (NCBI taxonomy): domain Eukaryota; kingdom Metazoa; phylum Chordata; class Aves; order Psittaciformes; family Psittacidae; genus Neopsephotus; species Neopsephotus bourkii. The sequence continues at coordinate 4,828,137 of NW_026901837.1, read as the reverse complement.
ACAAACAAAAAAAAACTAACCACCAAAATCCCCCTTCCTCCCTCCCCAAACAAACAAACAAACAAAAAACCAACAACTAAACACATAAAAAGAGAGCATCGAGTATGCCCCAGCCAATACAGACAGAGCCTCCCAGTGTGGCTACTGAGGACCTTACTGCTGGGTTCTCCAGAACTCATGTGACAAACTCTAAAAATATAAAGCTGTAGTAATATAAAATAATCCAGACTAATCACAGAGTCATAGAATTGTAGAATAGTTAGGGTTGGAAAGGACCTTAAGATCATTTAGGTCCAACCCCCCTGCCATGCGCAGGGACACGTCACACTAAACCATGTCACCCAAGGCCTCGTCCAACCTGGCCTTGAACACTGCCAGGGATGGAGCATTCATAGCCTCCTTGGCAACCTATTCCAGTGCCTCACCACCCTCACAGGAAAGAATTTCCTCCTTATATCGAATCTAAACTTCCCCTGTTTAAGTTTGAACCCATTACCCCTTGTCCTATCACTACAGTCCCTAATGAAGAGTCCATCCCCAGCATCCCTATATGCCCCCTTCAGATACATGTCGCCAAGCCAGCAGGTCAAAGAATTTGAATTTGAGATTCTCCATGTGCTTATATTCTTCCTGCTCTCACCTGGTAGTTATCGCTGTGTTGAGAACTGGCAGGGTTGTAACATGCTCTGAATTTTAACAATGATCCTGACTTTCTCACATGACCTCCAGCTCTCTCCAGGTGTCCTAGTGGGCCTGACTCCACTTGCTATGTGCTCCAGGACTTGGGTATCATGCTATCTTCGTACACTTCTCACTTGCCAACTGAAACTAGACAGTCACCAACCCAGCATTTTTTCTTACATCTACAATGACATAGGCCCCAGAAGTTGAATCTTAATCCACATTCATGAATGCTTATCCTGCTCCCTGTTCACCATTCAGCAAACTTGCTCTTTTGTCTTCTGTCATATGAATGCTTTCATTTGTAGCCCATGCACATTTTTACCAAATCTCCTGTCCTCATTCTGCATGTTATCTTGCCCTCTTGCTGGAATTTACTACGTAATAAGTCTGCTTTGCTACTCAGCAAGCTATGTGAAGGAGAAAACTTTCATCTGGCGATAACTATTTAATGGTACAGTTGTACCAATGTATTCTGCTGATGGTGTGTCCCCACCAACATGACCATTTGTTGTTATTTTTTAACCTCTTCATGATAAACTTATCAGGAATTCCAGCTTAAAAGCCAGGTCTTGTCAACATGGAGGCAACACTAATGTGCTTTTGTACTTATGGACCAATATGGATTATTTAAGTGTAAATAGTGAACAAACAATTAAGAAAATGACTACATAGCATTAATGAAGTGACAGCTGTATGAAGTCCAGATACACAAGGTATTCTCAATTCAACTTCTTGCCCAAGCTTTATACTATGGAGGTTGCCTGATTTTATCTCTAGCTTACCTAGCTGAAATCTAGTTCAGAAACCACTACACTGCACCGTAGCGAATTCTGTAACTGTAGAGTAAACACATCTTAAATCAGTCCTAAGTAGAGATTTTGAACAGAACATACCTTTGAACATGTGCATAAATTATAATGGGGTAATAGCTGCCTGAAGTAGTAATATTTGTTTGTTTGGTTTTATCAGCCTTATGAACTACGGCTGCAAACTTCACTAACTGTTGTACAAACCTTCATCAAACAAGCTGTCTTCTCAGCACCAGTGAGCAAACACTGGTCTTTGCTGGAAGAAGTGGTTAAATTAGATTGTAGAAAGACACAGGCACACAATAGCAGCAGTAGCACAAGGTATGTCACATTTTTATGCACTTTTTGATGAGTTTATTTTTGTTGTCACTTGCCTTATTTCTCTAAAAGGTGACCAGCAGGATACATAATAGTTCCAATATTTATAACACTCCCATCATTTGTGCTTCTTCAGTGGCTGATGATACATACACTTAGGTCTTAGCCTGCTCCTGTGCAGAAATTCACAAAACTCGCTGTTGCTGTCCCTTTATGGTCTTAAGTGACCATCTCACCCTTTCAGAAAATTTAACACATAACTGTGATGTTCCCATACATGTCCACTTTATTGGCCTCTGTGAATCAAGCAAAGCTGGCCACCCATATGTTCTACCTGGTGGAGATGCTCTTCCTTTAGTCAGAGTATCTGTGGCTGTGGGATAAGCTCAAAGCCAGGTGTTAGGACAGAAGTGACTACCCAAGTTTGATTAAGACAAACTGAAATAGTTGTGTGTAGCAGGTGTAGTACATGAAACAGAGTCTTTCTTGTAAGACTCACAACATCATCTGAAAACTCAACTACTGCATAATCCTGTTTATTGGTTTATGGTATACCAGGAAGCAAATAAAGTGGCCAGGTGGATTTTACAGAATCCATAGCAAGAGCCTTGGGTTATGGCAAATGGCCAGCTGAATTACTTGTACCTGCTGTCTGTAAAGGGACCATATTACAGTTGAGACTAAATGGTCTTTTAAACCTGTATCAAAAACAGTTCCATTGCATCTTCATTAGAGGTACTTACAGTATCAAGGAGAGTATGACAGTCAAAATGCAATAGTTGGAAAAGGTCCAGGTGCAGAAAATGACTTTCTTCCTATGCACAATTGATCAGAATGTACAACCACAAATGTTTCAGATATGTTTAGATCAAACTGTATTATTAATGAAACAAAAGCCTAGGAGGCTTGAATCTTAGAATAAAAATATTCAAGTCTCTACAATGGTGTGACACATTGGGGTAGTAGTTGTTACTCACTGCAGGGATGGCACTGCCAGTACTACATTGTTATCTTGGATATGCACTATAAGACTAGTGTTACAGGAACAATGTCTCAGAGGTTTTCCTGCCCTTTTTTTCTGGTTGATCTGCTCAAATAGATATGCAAAGACCTAAGCATGCATTACTCTAGAGTTGAGACCACAAGCCAAAAGGCTGAAGATTGTGGAAACAACATGAGCTTAATCTATTAATAGCAGCCTGAGCAATTTACCAAAAAATCGTCCCTTCACTCATGTCAAATCTGTTTAAAATACTAATATAACAATCATAACATTTTATGTATACATGTGACCTGAAGTCATTGAACAAATTTCCAAACAGCAAACCACAGTCTTTCTTACTAACTGATACAAGTGTAAAGGGAAAGGAAGTGAATTTACAGAATTATCATCAAAATTTAGAAACAGCACTCATTCTATTTTTTTTTTCTTTTATTTATCACTATCATTAGAGTTACTGTAAATTGTGCGAATTTGGGCATATAATGGGTTTTTTTTTCACAGCTTTGCTATGAAAAAGATTGCTTACTCTGGTCAGATTCTGATACTCTGAATTGCAATTCTCTTTTCAAGTAACCAGACTGAATTCATCATACCTGCATACAACAGACCACTTTGCTCCCAGGCATGGAAAGCGATATTCATTCCACTTTTATCAGTTTTCAGACTGCTGCTGCGGCACCAAAGTCTTAGGAAATCATTAATGAAAATTAAAATCTGCTCCACGGGGCTGCTTGCAAAGATTCTGCTCAGCACAAGAACAGATGTCATGGTTTGGTTCTTAGAGTCTAAAAAATCACAGTGGCTGTAAAGCAATGACGTTTCTGTAGCAAGAATTCCATGCTGATTTTGTTATACGCAGTTTTCCATGGTGGTTAAGTAAATAAAAGGTTTACTTTGCATATGATCATTAGAAATTGTAAATCTTAGATCATAAAAACAACCCCTAATAAATACAGTTTTGCACTAGCCAAGGAGTGCAGAAAATAGCATCTCATTAGCTGTAAATCTTGGCAGAAAAGGGAAACAGAGCCTAGGAGTCCTAGCAACAGCTTCTGTGCACCAGCCATTAGATCATACTGAACAGAACAACAGGTCTAAAATTTAGTTGTATGAATGCCCATTTAAACATTTTGATATTATACGATCATTTAAGTACTCTGATGGTTATAGGCTTATGCTAGCCTTTAAAAGATTAAAGGCTGTACTTTAGACTAATGAATTCCACTTATTTTTATTTTTGAAAACTTTATTAATGTGTTTTAAGAGGTGATATTCTCCTATTCATACTCCCATTGCTTCCATGTTTGGCATGGTTTTGGTATGATATATGCTAACTAGGCACAACAAACATTTTGATATGCGACTGAAAACAAGATCCAGGCTAGGTCTATGAAATTCTCTGCATACCTCAGCTTAGACACCTGCAAGTGCATAAAGGCAGCCTTGTCTGAGTCATTAGGTTGCCTCACTCCTGCCAAAGTTCTCTCATGACTGAGTGATGTAGCATGGAGGGATCTTGTGCTTTTCTCAAGACTGATTGACGTGGCATGGAGGACCTTGTGCTTTTCCCATAAGGACCTAAAAGAAATATAAGCACAGCAGGCAAACACTTACCCTTCCATGAAATTTGGTGCTCTGCATCTCATTTGATGGAAATCATGCAAGGTACAGCCCTGATTCAATTTCATGAGCTTCAGAGAGATGCAGCTACCCTGACACTACTCTATCCTATCCCTCTGGTGAGCACATGCATCCATCGGAAGTATACTGAACCTAATCCATCAAGGCTGGATGCCTCTTTTTCAGGCATTAAGACGTCTGAACTTAATACCTGAAGCAAGTTGTCTGAATCTAATCCTAAAGGACAAATACTGTGGTGAAAAATGTCAGGTTTCCTTTTTGCTTATATATTTCTTGAAACTGGGAGTATGAGAAAATTAAAGCCAGATAGACCAAAAACAGTAGGGACACTTATTTCATTGTAACAAAATGGAGAAAGTTGAAAATAGCAAACATTAAACCCACAGTATGGGGTAGCAGCTATTTGGTTTGTGTAAAAATACGCTGTCACTTACAGGTCCAGAAGGTTCTCACTGTTAGCCTTCCTGATGTTTCTCTATGTGGGGCTGAGACCTCCTTCTGCTGCCAAAGATGGGCTGAATAGCAGTCAAGGGGAATGTCTGGATCTTCTTTATGAAGTTGTCCAGGCAAGAAAAGAGGGATTCCTTTCCTACATAATGAAAAAAACAAAGAAGTAAATCTTAGAGTAAACCACCAGAAAACAAGATGTTAAGTCTTCCCCAATCTCTGTGTTAGTGGTCTGCATTTACCATACACCTTTGTCTCAACCTGTGGAATAACTTCCAAGTGCTCTCAGCTGGGGTGTTAATGTACTGCTTTTTCTCCTGCATGGTCTCAGACAGGTCTGCCTGCTTGGAAAAGCCCACCCATATAATCAGCTGGAAAATGAGCAGACAAATAAGAAAGAACAACATGAGGAAACAATGCCATCTGGGTCATATTTCCCAAAGCAAATCTTAGTAAATTCTGGCTAAGTCAATAATAACACACAGACTCAACATCAGATTGGGAACTAGCCCAAGTTTTTAAACTCTTATACAGACTCTTTCATATACATCTTTCTTACAATACAGTTCTGAATAATCTGCTACTTCCTTGTTACTGTTACCATATATGCAAGCTCTCTTTCTACAGTGATTAAAGGTCTTTCCTTATCTAAGAGATACTAAAGCAAGGTCATGAACCCTAGCATCCATTCACCAAGTTCACAAACATATACGCAGTATGGTGTTTAAGATGGTTGTTGATTATTTCTGCAAAGAAATTAAAATAGTCAAGTGCATTTGCTATAAAGAAAACTATAATCTACCCTATAATTAGCTCTTAAGTAGCATGTTTCAACAAATGTGCCTTCAGCAAGATACATTGCCATCAACATAAAACAATTCAAAACACTTGGAGAATAGCATATTGAGAAAGAAAAACAATCAGGAAGGTGGTAGATGAGATAGATACTGAAACAGCAATAACCTAAAGACAGAAATAGATTCAACCCAACAAGGGAAATCAAAGATGTCTGGTGTCTTTATAACAAATGATATATAACAGCAATAGCCAAGGTTTGGACTCACTAGGTCATATATTAAAAATCCATATGGCATGATGATCCACCATGAAAAACACATATAGCTGTGGTTTATTGCTGTGGTTTCTACACCAGCAAGATTTTCATTGACTATGTCTTCCATCATGTTCCCTACAAGAAAGTGTTTCTAACAATCACCTATTAGTCATTATTTTGGCATTATGACACTTGATTAAGAAAGCAGCTCAGTACAGCTGAAGTAATGTAATTTAATAATATGTGCCACTCGTTTGTTTAAGGATAGGTATTTTTGTCTGCCTGTCTACCAGCATGCCTCATACTGGACATTGGAAAATTTGACTGATTGGCCAGTGTCAAGTCCAAACTCAAAGTAGTGTCAGATGTCTTACTGTTCTGGGGCAATGTGTCAGCAAAAACACTGATTAAGTTATAAAGAAGTAATTTTCTTCTACTTTCATGGGTGCTAGTGGGATATGTGTAAGAGGGCTGGACAAGAAAATCCACATTCCCACATCAAGTGAAGGAGCAAGCTGCACTGGTATTTATGAGCGTGTACCTGTCCTTCATACAGAAAGTTCATGGTGCTCTGGGGATGAAACCAAGCAAAGTTTACAGATCAGCAACTTGTCAGCCCCAACCTCCATCTGAAATTAAATGCAGATAAAACAAATAGAATATTTTAAGGAAATGGAAATACCAAGTGCTGGAATTTCCTGGCTATATACAGCTGGATTTATTTCAAGCTCTGTGGACATGGAAAAAAAATATGAGCTCATACTCCACATATGGGAAATGTGATGTCGGTAAGGGAAGAAAACAGAATTATAGTGCCTGTTCTATGGCAACTGCATGATTATCCAGGCTAAAGACGAGAAAATACTCCACACAAGAACAGCTGTCCAGTCACAGCTTGGAGGATGCATGGTCAAAACTATATACCCAACAAGCAATATAGATGCAGCTTTCTGGGAATGCTGCAAGGGAGGGAGAAAATTCAGCCATGTGGAAACAAGCTGTGCTATGACCCTTGCCCTGGCTCTGTGTAGTTTTCTAATATAGGATTATCTGACTTACTGATTCTAGTGTGTAGTGAGGGGTCAGCTTGAATTACAGCAGGGATGAAACGCTAAAACAGGAAAATATCAGGTCCACAGGGTCTGTGACTGCAGCAAGGCGTTGTCAGAGAGAGGATTGTAGCAGCAACTGCTGGAAGTGGTAAGTCTGAAGGGACTAAATTCCTGGTATCTCATATTCAGAACCCAAAATCAGTGGATGTTTTTTGCTTTAACCTCTGTGTGTGTGGTTCCTACATCTGCAAAACAGATGATCGTCTCACAGCGTATGCTTACCATAGCCTCTTAGTTCTGATCTGCAGTGTGGTTTTGAAGCAAATCTCCTAGCCACCTTCACTCATCGTGCCTCAGTTTTCATTCCTGAGCCCTTCTGGGGTATGGAGGATGGATTTCTTCAGGTATGATTAAACTGGAAGTTTTTCTGCAGGTGCCTCCACCTAATGCACTCCAAAGGTACATGGGTGTTCAAAATATGCTGCAGGGATGCAGCAAAACGCCCTCAGTGTGGGCATCAGGACCTTGGCACCCACTCTTCCAAGCAGCAGAAGCTGTTCTGCTGGGTCTTGCCACTTATTAACACAGATTTCTTCAAAAATGATGCTACAAAGTTCTCGGTTGCAGCAGTGCTGAGCAAGAGAGAACTGCCTGGGAGGAAATTAGCCAATTTTCATTCAGAGCAAAGTTTGTACAAAGCAGAGTAAAAGCATCACATGCCAGACATGAGAAGGAAAATAAGTATTGCATAGCTGTTCCTTAAATGGGCAACTTACACTTTCTACGCACTGACCGAAGTGGGTGTCTTGGAGAGAAATCATATACATTCATGTAACTAAAGACTGTCTTGAGGCATACATTGATGAGGTCAAATTAAAGTTGCACAGACCACCTTAATTCTGGCATTTCCTAAGCCTCAAGTGTTTGACTTTACAACCTTAATAATGTTCTTTTAACATAGTTTTTGTATGTGTAATAAACTATATGCCCTTCTCACTTTCAGTGCTCTTCTCAGCAGTAATGCTCCTGGACTCTGGTCCTTCGTTATGAAAACAAATACTGGAAATTATTGCTGTTGTTATTGAAACCAGATGTACTGAGCTCTCTGGCATTTATCCGTATAGTGTCAAACTCTGGCACATCTAATTTCACGGTAATGATAGAGTAAAAATGAGCAATATAACTGATAGTGAAATGTAAGTGCTGGAAAGGCCTTAGAAGATGTGCCTTTTCAGGAAAGTTTATAATTTTCATTTCATATGCAAACTTTTACACAAATGACTGAGCAAAAATGACAAAACCACATATTTGCATCTGTATAGAGTAATAAAAAGTAACAGAGGGTCAAGATGAAAGATTCTGGGCCTGGATCTATGACGCATTAAATGTGCCCTAAAGAATGAGGTCTCTTGTACCTCATAGGGAAAAAAAAGTGGTGCTGTTGGCAAACACAAAATGATAAACATAAAACAGAGACCTCACCCTTGTTTCACTCTACCTCAGATCTCAGACAAAAGTCACCCTGAAGGACAGCGTTTCTCCCCATCTACTGCCAAGGGTGGGCATGTTTCAGCTTTAAAGGTCTAGCTTTTGGACATCAAGTATTAGGTGAGAAATACCCCATCATCCCAAGGAAGATAAGCAAGTTGTTTGACTGTAATAGAAAGTGCTAAGTGGGTGAAGAAAACGTCCAGGGAAAAAGTCCAGTGCATATGTAACAGGACCTAGGATCATGCAGAGACAGAAGTCTTCTCCAGTGTTTCCTCGGATGGAGGTTACCAAAACATAGGGCACAGATTTCTGCAGAAAGCACAGAAGTGATATAGCATAGCTATTGAAATAAGAATGCTCAGCAATGCTGAGTAAGTCAGACTAAATACACTACTTGAATAAATAAAAATGAGATAACCATTAACAAAGCCTTACAGTAATATTACAGCTCCATATTTAAATATTAAAAAAAATAGGAAACCCTAGAACTAAACAGCATACACTGACATCAATTCATTCCTTTTATTAATGCATTTTAGTATGAACTTTGAATGCATGATCACCTTGCAATTTTCCTACAGGATACCTTGATGGACATGATGATCTTAAAGATCTTCTCCAACCTAGCTGATTCTATCACAGTATCACAGTATGTTAGAGATTGGAAGGGACCTCAAAAGATCATCTAGTCCAATCCCCCTGCCAGAGCAGGAACACCTAGATAAGGTTACACAGGAATGTGTCCAGGCGGGTTTTGAATGTCTCCAGAGAAGGAGACTCCACAACCTCCCTGGGCAGCCTGGTCCAGTGTTCCGTCACCCTCACTGAGAAGAAGTTTCTTCTCAAGTTTAAGTGGAACCTCTTGTGTTCCAGTTTGTACCCATTGCCCCTTGTCCCATCATTGTTTGCCACTGAGAAGAGCCTGGCTCCATCCTCGTGACACTCCCCCTTTATATATTTATATACACTAATAAGGTCACCCCTCAATCTCCTCTTCTGCAAACTATAGAGACCCAGCTCCCTCAGTCTTTCCTCATGAGGGAGATGCTCCACTCCCTTAATCATCTTAGTTGCCCTGCGCTGGACTCTCTCCAGCAGGTCCCTGTCCTTCTTAAACTGAGGGGCCCAGAACTGGACACAATATTCTAGATGGAGTCTCACCAGGGCAGAGTAGAGGGGAAGGAGGACCTCTCTCGACCTACTAACCACCCCCCTTCTAATACACCCCAGGATGCCATTGGCCTTCTTGGCCACAAGGGCACAGTGCCAGCTCATGGTCACCCTGTCTTCCACTAGGACCCCCAGGTCCCTCTCCCCTACACTGCTCTCTAACAGGTCGTTCCCCAACCTACACTGGAACCTGGGGTTATGATTCTATGATTCTATGATTCTGAGAATGAATCAGGGCTGTGTTGTTAATTAGGTTTAAAGGGTTAAATCTCTAAAGGTTAGGTCTTTAGTATTAGAGGACTCACAGCTGTAACTGCAGTCAAGGATTGTTTGTCCCCTGGATCATGAAAAGTTAAAGACTCTGTAAATTAGTCCATGGGCTTCTCAGATTGTATGACCAGTTCTATAGAGTTTGAGCATTAACTTTCATGTCACTTATGTAGCTCTCACAAGCCTGGGTAGCAGTACGCTTTCATCTCAGAGAGCTGTCAAGAAAATCAATTTATTAGCAGTTCTATCTCCCTTATACACTGTAGTAAGAATGGTGCAGTAAAACCAACTGAAAAATTAAACAGTCATGGAAGACATGTGGAAAGGTAGATGCAGAGTAATATTATTCCATGATATACGTGAAGAGAAAAAAAAAAAAAAAGCAAGTTTAACACTTCTCTTACATTGGCATTTTGCAGCGTAACTGCCTGTACAATTCCTTCTGGCTTTGGCCAGGGCACTGACAACCAGCATAATACCAAAATTAAGTTCATCCACTGACTGGTCTCCCACTTGATGCCAAGGCAACAGTTTTCAATGCCTGCCTTGCAGTACTTGCCTTATATTGTCAGCCTTCTATCTTGCTCAGGAGAGTGAGGGCCATTTATTGATTGACTGATTAAAATTCCATCCTTCTGACATTCCTTAGATTTCTTGCAGGAAAGATCGGATACCCCCCTCCTCAGAAACCAATTTGGAATTTTAACAAGGCTTAAGAGAGAGATGAGCTCAAAACTGCATGGACTTTTATCGGCAAGCTAATCCCTGAATACTTCTGACAGCTGTAAGTGGAGTCAACATCTGAAACAGGGAAGAATAACCAGTTATTTACTGAAGAAAAATGCAATCTTTGTGGCCATTTCAAAAGCATTTTAGTGTAACCCAAAATGTCCAGCTGTGGAAAAGTTTGAAAGAAGGAAAAAAGAAAAAAAAAAAACCAACAACCAAACATTGTGAGTACAGCTATGACAAAATGTGATTTTTATTGTATTGTGATTAATCAGATTTATTCTGCATATGTATGGCCTCAAGTCACAGTATAGGGGGAACCCATGTAATAAAACACAGTGATTTTTGTGTTTTCAAGGTTTTGTTTTAATATTGCAAAAGAGTACTATTTTAACTGCAATATGCAACTGTGCCAATGGAAAATAGTGGGAAGAAAAAATATATTGTCTGGCACTGGTTGTCATAGCAACAAGCTGAAGTTCAAGGAGAAGTGGAGAATCTGAATTCTGTGGCAAGGTAATGAATTTAGCATCTACAGGAACAGAAATGGATTTTCTGTCACAGCCTGTAAATCAACTGCAGGAAACCAACACACCGGAGAGATTTTGTAATGTTTTATATCTGCTTCTAATGTATGAAAAGTGTATCAAAATTAGCTCTCAGGGCCATGTCTTCCAGGGCCTTCCCTTTCTGTTCAGACCAATGCACTTTAAAACATACTCAGTGAAGCTGATGTTTGTTATTGAGGCAAGGGCAAAAGCCTTGCAGCTTTCTCAGCAATCCCCTCAAGTCAGCAGGCATCGCCCTCCTCTGATAAAGATGCTTTAACACACTCCATTTTTGCAGTGCTCCAAAGTTTCAGAGGTCAGCCACGACTTGCATATGTCCAGTTGGTCATACCAAAGAAAGGGGAGGATGGAGCTTGGAGAGGAAAGGCTACATGCTGCTCCAGGTTGCCCACTAGCAGCCAGTAGTCTCAAAAGGGATTTGGGGGAATGATGTCCATGCCTCAGGTAAGTCTCTAGTCCATTCTCACGCTTCTCAGTCTCTTTATAATGACTTGTTGATCTCCCAGGTGACCTTGTCCTTGGCCACAATAATTATGGCTCAGCAATACAGACAGTATCAGGGAGAAATGTACAGGAAAAAATGTCTTACAACAGTAGAATCCAGCTAACGCTCTCTGTGCCTTTAAAAACATGAAAAATAAATAGCTTCCCTTTCTACCTCCTATCCTGGAGCAGATGGAACACACCCTAGGGAAAGAGAGGAAAAACTTCTCTTAAATAAAAAAAGATTTATAATAATACACTACAGTTAATTATCTATAATGGGCTTCATTTCCAGTAAATCACACCCTTGTAGCTCAGATGTAATTCTTTCAAAGTAAAGCCACTGTGATCACAGAATACAAAATACACTGCAAAAATAAAGTTGGAGAACAAATTATTAGAAAAAAAAAGTGATTTCTTATTTGTATGTCTTCTGCATAAGCCAAAGGAATGCACTCTGTTCCTGTTACTGTAGAGGATACATATGGAAGATCAATTATCTCTATATTCTCTCTTTGACTACCAGCCATGCAATTGGATGCTAACTAAATATGGAACAACAGTTCAGGAGTTAAAACATTTCAGAGAATTTTGTATAATTTGCTGATCTTAACTAATTCTTATTCAAATCCTCTCTTGCATAACCATGGACAGCATAAATTTCCCCTAATGTGCATTTGCAAATTTCTCTGAGAAAAAAAAAAAAAAGTTTTGACATTTTTTAATTAAAATGCCTAGTACCAGAACTATTTTTTCAGATTACAATTTTTTTTTTTCATTTAGATGGCAAACTCCAAAGAGTAAACCCACCTTTGATCATCTGAATGAAAACAAACAATATTTCCATTTTCCATTCCAGAACATGTTTTGTTCTGTTTCTCCAGATTCCTGTTCCATAACAACTGTGAAAATTTTGGGCATTGGTTGAATTTAAGAGTACCTCCCAAGTTCATGTCAAATCAATCAGTGAAATTCTTAAACTCATATGGGAGTCTTGAGATTAAATGTAAATGGCTTTAAGCCTTTTGGTGATCTGTGACCATTTGGAAAAGAAGAGAGGAAATGCAAAGACACATTTCAAAAGCACTTCAGTCTTGCTTTGGGCAGCTATAGAATTAAAGATGTCTTAAATCTCATAGCTACCGTTATTCTTTCATACTCTTACGATAGAAATCTCTCAAAAACTTCAGCCCCCTTGTTCTTTTATAAATATTTGAATAGCTGGTAGCTTAAGCTTCAGCCCTGACATCTTTCGTTTTAAACGGCAGTCCCTCTGGGTTAAACAGGACAGCATTGCCCAGCATGCATTTTGGTACAGCATGCAGGTTGCTGCTCAGGAGTCCTTGAGAAGGAGGTCATTTTGCGTTGAGATGAGCCACTTCAGTAATGGAAGTTTGCAAGGTTTTTTTTCAAACATTTACAGAGGCGCTTTTTTGGCCTTTAAAGAATATTCTGATCCAAAGGACTGCTTTTATGCAATAATGGTGTGCTGTTTTTCTGTGGATTTTGTATGAAATTCTAAGTAAATATGAGGTAGTAGGAAATCATTATTTCAATTACTACTCCTGCCGTGAATATAAGGTTCTCTGTGCCTGACGGTGCATGATTTTAATTTACATAAGCCCTTCTTGGAATAGAAAATAATAAGTCAATACAGATAAAGGCACTTTTGATTGGTGTTGACACTATAATGTATTAATTACCAGTAAAATCTGCTCAATCTTTCTTGCTGTCTCTTCACCAGGGGTGCCATGAGCCACTGAAATAAACCCATCTCTATTAGGGAAAAAAAAACCCAGGTACATTCTTTTGCCAAGTCATTTTTCTGCCAGAGTCTTACTTAATTCAGATCACAGTGTAACTGTACAAATTGTCATGGAACAGTTGCAGGGGTGGGAACACGTAGGGTAGCCTACTGTTATGTCAAATCATAGCCTCAGGTAAAAAAGAGTGGAAGATCTGATTGGGACCCAGATCTCTCCCATCATGGATGAGATTTCCAAGAAATGTAGAGGAGGCTACATGATTTTTTCCAGAAGCTTTCTGAACTGACCCCAGGATATTCTTTTCACATTTATAATGATTAAAACAATAATAATAAAAAAGGTATTTTCAGATGTCTTGGGGTGGGATTTCCTTTTTTTCTAAATTATGTACATTCTGGTCAGTCTTAAATGAAGATTTTTTCCTTTTTTTGTTTTGCTTTGTTTTGTTTGTTTTTTGCTTCAGTTACTAAAGAAATAGCCTTGTTTGTAGTACCAAAAAGATGTGTGATCCCTTCTCTGAAAAATGTCTTTGGCTGCCTCTGCGACAGTTTCCACAGCTCATTAACTCTACTGTGCATATTTATTTATAAGCACAAACTATTCCCTATCAGTTCTCTTCAGAAAGTAGGGGAGGAGAGGCTGGCATTGGAAGGAGGAGCTGCATGAATGATTGGGCTCTATTTGCAGTTTGCAGAAATATAACCTGCATGTTTGTGCTGTACTCATTCACCTGAGAAATGTTTCTTTGTGCTAGTAATTCCATTGAAGTAATTACTGTCTGAGGAGGCAAAGCATGTTATCTAGCCAATTCCCCTCGAAAGCCATAATGCACAGCTGCAAAGCTCCAGGAAAGCACTGAAAGGTATCCTGAAACTTCATGGTAGTAGCAGGAGGGAAAGGGAGGACACCTGGCCCTTCTGGCATTCACCTAACTGACTGGTTATGTGCAGAGAGTGGGGAAGGAAAGGAAGAGACAGGTTTACAGTCAGTCTGTTTATCCTTTCGTTTAATCTTTAATCACCTCAAAGTGATTTTTGTGATCTGTTGATTTTCTGAACTGTTGGAGATGGCATAGAAGCCAGAAGTTATTAAATTTTCCATGTTCCTATACTGGATTCTGGATGCCAAAGCAAAACTCTGCTTTCTGTGCTCCTTCCCAGGCTCATTCCTGTCTCCCTACTTCTGAAATGAGTCTTATCTACAAAAGGACTAGTATATCTCATTTCCCATCAAGACTGTTCCCACTACCCAAACTGGTTCAGGCAATGGAATTTCAGCTGCATAAAGCACAACACTGATGTACTTCAGGAGTCAGTGTTGCTCCTGAAGATCTCAAAGCTATGCATGTACCTCCCCACAGTTCCTACAAAGGCAGAATCAGCCTGGAAAATCTCGTGAATCTTTATCCCAGAAATCCTTCTAAAAGAGTTTCTTTCACACCAAGCATGGCCTGCATTTATGCAGAGCTGGCCTAGCCTGGCAGTGCAAGCCACGTTCCTGCAGAGCTCATTATCAGCCCTCCCAGCTTATGACCAGGTAGGACCAATTTATAACTGCTCTCATACTTGCCAAGGACTGTCTAGGAGCATAGCATGCAAGCAGGGGGTAGGGAACCTGGTGCTGCTCCTTGTGGGTTCAGTGCTTCCCAGAGATGCTGAGGAAGATGATCCAAGAGATGTGGTTCAGGTTGTAGAAGACCAACAATCACAGAGGGCAGGCACAGACCCAGAGACTGGAGAATAAGGGGGGGAAGATGTCTCCAGAAGCACAAAGCTAAACAAGCAGCTTCAGTTCTGTTTGTTTGAGCACATGGTTCTAAAAGCTCTTCATCCTTATATCTAGTTCATGTACACAAAGAAAATGGTTGCGAACAGCAACACTGGTGGATTTTATTTTATTTTTTTAAAGCATCTCCTGTCACAGTTTAAAACAGCATATTTAAGAAGACAACATAACTACATCTTACAGTAAGCTTCAACTTTCTAACTACCAAACTATTGACAATCACATGTAATTCAATGAGAAAACACATCTCTGACTAGGTTCCTGCTGTACCACTCACTTTATGGGGCAGCCACTTGAAGGAAGGCCCTTCGACACACTATACCCAAAAACATCAATAAACATCAGCCCAGAGACCTCTGCTTAGAAAGCAACATTGACAGAGCCTCTCATACAAACCCAAAGACACACAGTGAGGCAATTATTTACACTGAATGATTAAACCATTACATTAGGTGAGAAACAAAGCAAGATCCAGAATGTCTCAATATCTACTCAACAACAAAGGCAAGAACTGCTTCTTTTACTGGCATAACTCTGGAGAATATCTACTTGCTTACTTACAGCTGTTACCATGTTCTGGGGAGCACTGGGCAGAAATCAGAGAGGATGTACAGTTCCACCAGTACAGATGTTGTGTGCAGTCAATGGAGATTCAGTCAAATACATTATAATTGCTAAAGTAATTAAAGCTTACTACTGAAAGTAAACTTAGCTGCCAAAGTTAACACTCCTGAAGGCGTAAGTGACATTCCTCATTTATCCACACTGAAACCAAAAGAGATCATTAGGGCACAGGTGAACTTTGGGCTGGCAGGAGAGGATTATTTTCACAAGAAAATAGTTACAAGAGGTATTAATATGATTCCATGTGTAAATTGTGAAAATAATAATTAAAAAAAAAAAAAAACCACCCTGGAAATAGAATGCCTTTCCAGAACTGGAAATGGAAGTGGAAGTGGAAAGGTAGGGAAGGGATAGAGAGGGCAGGGGAACCAAAACATAGATTGACACCTATATGAAAACAACAACAATTAGGAGTCTTAACCTGGAGCAGAATGCTGGCTGTTAATGCAGATGTATGAATTTCGTCATAACTCTAACAAGAATTTCTAATCATTTGGTCAGCTGATGACACTGAAAGCACATGGCAGAAGTACAGACCACTTCAGCTCTACAAAAACTGCACCTTACAGCTCTAAGTGCAAAAACAATTTCAGATATTTTTACATGTTTTTCAGTGATCAACCAGTTTCATACCTTGACTGATTTATGTTTACCTATTACAACACGCAGGCAAAAGGCAGTCATCTTAGAATCATAGAATAGTTAGGGTTGGAAAGGACCTTAAGATCATCAAGTTCCAACCCCCCTGCCATGGGCAGGGACACCTCGCTCTAAACCATATCACCCAAGGCCTCATCCAACCTGGCCTTGAACACTGCCAGGGATGGAGCATTCACAACCTCCTTGGGCAACCTATTCCAGTGCCTCACCACCCTAACAGGAAAGAATTTCCTCCTTATATCCAATCTTGTCACAGCTGAACTTATCCCACTATTGCCCTATTCTGGATTACTAATTATTCTACATCTGAGTAGTCTTACTATGCCTGAGGGAAAAGACCCATATTCATTTCAGAGAGAAAATGAAATATTTTCTGAACACTTTGTTTACATTAGTCTATAAAGTTGTTGACATTTTCATATTGAATATTTTCTTGTATTGAAATTCCTTCTCAACCATAGAAAGCTCTCTTTTAAAACAAGAAAAACTCATCGGAAATCAGTCCATTCAAACTGTTTTTCAAATTTACCTGTTAGGATTTGGTTTAGCTAATGCACTAACAGGGGTCAGAAATGCACTGTCCCTACACCACCTGGAAACACAGGTCCCACTTTGGCAGAGCTGTTCCTGGTGGAAGCAATCCCCAATGCACTAGAGGCCCAGCTGACCACAGAGGCTGTGTAGCACACCTCTGTAAGGAGGTAAGAATTCCTATTGCAGTAATCTCTCTGTTGCATCTCTGCAATTGAGATGCATTGTCCAAGCTCAGGGAATAAGAAATTTCCCTTACACGCAGCCATTTTGCTGCTTGCATACAAAAAGACATGCTATCAGTTCAGGCAGTTCTTCATCCAAAAAAGCAAACTTCAAAAATCACATGCTGTCCCAGTGATAAAGCTGAATCTGATTTCACGATTCAGTAGTGTACATTTTGCACTTTCCTGTTAGCTTGCATGGCTGAATCTGAACATTGTCATAGGCTCAGATTTGCCTGTTACATGCCCTAACAGCAAAGTGGTTGGCTGGTTCTCATAGTGGTCCTGACCAATTTGCATCTGCTGATGTTTTCAAGGCATACTTTTGAGAACATAGACATAATTAAGAATCAATATAGTTTTTCAGAGAAAATAAAAAGAATATTACTGTGCTATATTCTGCAAGGTAACATGCTGCGGAGAAACACTGTGTGCCTGCTGACATCCTGACAAGGGTAATATCAGCAGTGGAGTCACAGCTGGAAGCCTGCCCAAATTTTCCCCCAGGAGAAGAGTCACAAGCTCAGTGGCACCTGTGGATCAGCAACACGTGCAGTCCTGTGTGAGCCATTAATTTAGCAGAGAAGGATGTTTTGATTTACTGTGTTTGTCAGCTCCGTATTTTGGCATCGCAGAGACAAGAGCTAGGGATAATTGGTTCGAGGAGAGGATCTATCAGAACAGCTATCAAAAGTCCCTGCTCTAAGGTGGGGGAGATGTCTTTCAGAGTGAACGATAACAGATTAGTAGTTTCTATTTCCCAGCCATGCTGTTTTCACCACAGGCAGAATTCCTTTGTGTACTGCAAACTCAAGGAATTTTCCTACTGTCAAAAGCAGTACTGGAAACAGTTTGGTTGAATCACTGGATCACCTCAAAGACTGAGCAACAAAGAAAAGATTAAATAGATGCATGAATAATGCATTATCCCCTTTTGGAGCTGCTATTTCAGCTTTCTTCTTATTATTATATAAACCTAAACAAACAAGTTGTTGCCCATCTTTGCTTGGGTAAGAAAGGAAGTGGTCACCAAAGCATAAGGGAAAAGCAATTGTAAGCCATTTCATTAGTCCTTTCAGCATTTTTTCTAAGTACATAGTTCCCCAGAAAAGCACAGTTTTGCAGTTGAATCACACTGAATTGAGATATTCCCCAATAAGAGCGGCAGGTGTGAGGGAGGGTGACATAAACTTGTTTTGCCACACAGCCAGGGCCCCAGCACCAGGCACTGCAGGAAAGGCCTGTTTGCATCCCTGGTTAGCAAAGGGCTTTGGGACTGCAAACTACCTAACCGCAAAATATGCAGGTAGTCACAGGTTCTGCAAAAACACATAATGTATGAAAGCATGCTCAAATCCCTGCCTGCCAATTTAGCTCTCTGGACACTTTTTCTTTGTAATTAAAGTACAGCATTGTGATCCACTAAATGCAGGTCATAATTTAAGAACAAAGATTTTAAAGTAATTAGTTACTATCCTCAAGGAAAGGGCTTGGATTTAGAAGGAAAATATGGCAAGGGGCAGGAGAGGGTCTCACTGTTTATTTGATCCTCACCTTTTAGGCTGACAGGGCTGGTAAGAACCTCTCTTGAGGGTGGCAGCTCTTGAAGCAAAGGCATGGATACCTGCCCTTGCCAAGCCCAATGCTATCCCCTCTCCTCTGGTGAGCTGCAGAACATCAACTCTCTGCTCTTACATTGCTACATTTGTTTTCTCTGCACCCACCAAGAAGTCTTAAATTATAAAGATCACACCTAATTATCTTAAAATTACTAGGGTTTTCTCCATCTTTCAAAACAGTTGGGAAAGCTTTTCTTTTTCCTGGTTTGGATTCTACTTCAATTCATTCAATACTCATTCAATGTAAAAATCCTTATACCCAAACTGTGAAAGGGATGTGAAAGATCATATCTCACTGACTTCAGTGGAAGTTCAGACACCAAATAGCTCCAGTGATTTTGGGGCTTTTTCTGCACACCCTCTTTATATCTTCATGCTTCTACCCTAAAGCTGCTCTGAAGACAGGAAAAGCAGCACAAAACCTTGGAGCACATTCAGGAGGTGGGAAGCACGGGCATCTGAGAGAATGCACCATATCCTCAAATCACAGAGCCTCAGCACTGTCCCTGGCCCATCTGCACATCCCTGCTTATGGTCTAGTTCCCAAGCATCTCCTCTGAGAACCATACTTCTGCTGGCTGACTTTGTTTGCAGCTGCAGAAACGCAGCTTGGGAAGGGGTTTTGGTGAGTTACTGGCTGCTGGGCTTTCCTGTTGTTAATTCCCAGAGTAGCCAAGAGGCTGTCTACAGTGACCTGAACTGAATAGCCGTAAGCAGCATCTGTTCTCCATAGCAGTGTCCTTCTCCAACCTCGGAATACCCCAGGAAGAACAGATAGGATGGAGGTGGAGTGGAAAGTCTCAGAGAAACCAAGTGGAGCAGATAGGCTTAGTTGCAGGCAATGTTTGTAAAACTCACGTGGTTGGGTCATCCTACGTGCCCTGCAGGTAGACCTGTACCTCACACAGCACAGTCACAGCTTCTCTCTGCAACAACACAGGGGAGTTGTGATGCACTGACCTCCTGCACTTTGGAGCTGGGGCTCACAGAGCAGGGGTTGTTACCCATTTTCAGAGCTGCTACAGATGAACCACCTCACATGTCTCTGCCAGGTGACCCCCCAAGACTTCCCTTGCACCCCTTTAACTCTTGTGTGCCCAGACCTGCTTCAGCCCTCAGTCTCCCTGAAGATGGGTCACACTGTCAATTGGTCACACTGTCAATGGTTAATTTGCCTAAAAAGTAGTAGTAATAAACTCATCTGAGAAAAGAAATTTTACATCTTAGAAAGCAGAAAGAAGCAGAAGAAAATGCACCAAAAGCCACTTCTTTGATTTTTCTCTATTTTTATTGATTGCAATAACAATATCTGATTCTGATATACAAGATTTTTTCCACGTAGCTAAAACATTTTAGGAAAACAGGGCCATAAGTAAGATGAAATGCATTTTTTGGGGGGGTTGTTTAAACACAGAAAAAACCTGGTTGAGTGCCATCCTAACGCTCTATTCTCTATGAATCCGTCTAAGAGGTAAGTCTTACTCATATCTCCATGAAGCTGAAATACTCTACCCACATTGCCTAGCAAATCTGTGATCGGTTTAGTAAAAGGCCTGATTCACTCTGCCCTGAGTCGTCAGGCATCGCAGTTCCTTGTCATTGTCTGGCCAGGCAGGATGTGCTCAACTATGCATTTGGAGCATTGTACAGATCCGAATTTTTCCGCATTGAAAGCAGACTTTCTCGTGATCTGAGAGGCGGAGTGACCCTGGAAAAGTTGGATGATCTTCTTTATTTATATAAAATATAGTAAGCTGCTTACCAGATGGACTTGTTTGCAAGCTTGCCCACTTCTGACATAAATCAATTAATTTACAGGGAGATTTTCTAGCAACCAGCAAGCCCGAAAGAAAACTAATGGGATACCAGTACTGCCACCTCGTGTAGGCTCTGACCATTGCAGGTGCTGCCTACAGGAGCAGTTCATGTTTTAGTAGCACTGCGTAGCACAGAAGTTATTAGCAAAGCAAATGCTTTAAATGGCTGAACACTACACAGAGGACACTATTACCCTGTTACCTTTCCAGAGGCCATCCTTTGAACATCTGCAGGAACAGAAGTACTCTTGCATCTGATTTATAAGAGGACTTCCATATCACATAGTCACAACTTCAGTGGTAAATCATTATTCCTTACTGGAAATGTAATGAAACTCTGCAAGAAAATGGGGCAAAAAATAGCTTTAGGGAGTGAATGGTTTCCCTGGAGGAGAATGACGAAGGCAAAACGAGAAGTAAGCTAAAGCAGCAGGCAAGATCAGCAGGCAAATGTACAGGCAAGAAAGGTCAACATGTTCAAACCAAATGCAATACCATACAAAAAAGCTTAACTCTTTCTTCATGTTACTTTTTGTCACCTCAGGGATCAATCTAGGCGTTGTTTTCTGCACTCAAGTAACACCACTATATTTTTGTTGCATCTTGTCTAAAAGCAGAGACAATGATCAACAGACCACTGATCTTCCAAACAAAATGTCTGCAGACCTGTTTGCAGCACTGAGAACTCCTGAGGGAGATAAGAGGCTTTGTCAATGTGTGACCAGGGACATGCACTCCAAAGCAGTGCAAAGGTCTCCAGCCCTCCCACCCTCTCCCTGCCCTCTTCACCCACCCCACACACACACAGGGGCGTATAACCATGAGCTCACCAAAGCAAGGCTCACTGCCAGCATGGACTTCTCTGGAATACTGCTGGAACAATGTAATCCTCTGTTTTGGACATATCACTGTCATGGTTTAAGCATGGTTTAGCCTGTGTAAATTTCTGCCACATGGGTTGTGTACATTCGACTTCATCTGGATCTACTGGTGTATTTCAAAACACAGAAATGTACCACCTACTAGGAAGGAGAAAAAAAAAACCTGTTACAGCTAAAACCAGGGGAACCAAAATTGAAGTAGGCATAACCAATTCAAGAACTAGGGAGCACCAGATTATCTTAGTAGGATCAGTGAAAAGAGAAATCAAGGAACAGGAGAGCAATGAATTGCTCTGACAAAAGATGTTCAAAGTTTACAGGAGCTCAAGGGCAGACTGGGCAAAAAAAATCTCCAGAAATGGACAGATACACACAGAGCATTCAGGACATGTACAGCTCAGCAAAGCAAGTTCTCCCACATTCTCCATGTCAGCCAGACCGACATCTTTGCTTCAGCATTGTATGGTGTCTTAAGCAGAGCTCCCAAGAATCCTAGCAGAAACCAGCAAGCAGAATGGAGGTAATCAGTCCTCCAAAATTTTTAAGAGAGATTTATAAATTTATTTGACTTAACAGAGACATGATTTGGTCATGGGCTAATCTTTTCCATAAAATTCAGTGCAACCATCATATTAGAACTGGGTTTTTTCACTATGCTCATACAGATTGTGCCTGGAGCCATCTCACCCTCCCTATCCTTCCCTCTCTTCCTCCCTCCCTCTCTCCCTGTCTCCCTCCCAAGAACATTATATGCAGACAGCTGCCCTTCTGCATTCCTTTTTGTCTACCAGTCAAACTGGAGTGACAGAGTCTGGGCAGAAACTGCCTTTTGCTGCAGCTACAAATGCAGTGCAATGCTCCTGCTGTCTGTAAGAATGACAACATAGAAAGAAAAAGTAAGAACCTTGATACCTGCAGTCATACACAATGCTCAGACACCCAACAGTCACTATTCTGCATGTCCTTGGATAACAGCGAAAAAGCTAGGGGAAGCTTTCCGTTATCACAGGTTTAGCTTTCAAACCTTCTTTTCATCCTGCCAACATGGAACAAAGTTTATTTCACATTGGGTCTTTTCTTCCTTACTACAGCCAGCGTAATAATGATTCCCATCACTTCAGTTTTGATTGATTCATGTGTTTATATCACAGTGAAGAATTTAATTTAAGCAAAGTTGTCACATGAGGTTTGCCAGTACAATACATGGGGACAAGGCTAAGCACCTGGCAAGCCTTAAAGCAGGCTTTTTCCAAAGTTTTGTTTTACCATGCTTTTCTGTGGAAAGCAAGGGAAATATTTCATTAGATAATACATGGAAAAAAGAAACTTAGGTAGAGAGAAAAACAGACAGACCTACTAAATATCAGCAAGTGGCTTTGACCACAGTCCTTAAATTACGCTAATCTACATTGTCTAGATATCTGTCATTTCTGTTTAAGAATAAAAGGAAAAAAACTTGTGCAAATATATGAAAAATGCTTTGAGTATGAGCAAGTGTACTTGATAAAACATGAAAGTGCTGTCTGGGGACACAGGTGTGAATGACTTTAAAATTACAGAATTATGGAAATTGATGTATTTATTGCAAATGCTTATTTGTCGGGGGCTATTTGACATGTAGAGTTATAGCTCGCATCAATTTGTTCAGCATTACTAATGTACATTACCTGCAGAGCTTCTAGATCCACATAATATGGCTGCACCAGTGGGCAGTGGATTAAGGAAATGAGATTAGCTTGATGCTAATTCCCAGTGTCTAAATAAATGACCTCAGCTTCAAGACATCAGATGAGATAACATCCCAGACAAAATATATCACACTACAGTATCTGGCAGGCTTTTTATTGTAGGATATAAAAGAAAACAGATGGATATAGTAATGAAATCTAAAAATTTCTGAACATCTCTTCTTTAAAAAATGAATTATTATCTCATTTTCCCATTAATCAGTATGCCATATCTCTTTCTGATTCTATAAATCAGATGTATAATGAGACAAGTTTAAGATGCTTCTATTACAAACACCTTATTCTGTGGGAAATGGAGAAATATTTTTAGCTTCATCACAGTCTCTCTTTAGAAATACCATTACACCATGTGGAATTACTTTTGTTTAAATTAGACATGCCAGTGCAGGGAAATATAAACACTACAAGCATCTGCTGGGTAGCAGCTAAATTTCATTGAACCATCATGAACAAAAAGAGAAAGGCATCCTGTACAGGTCTCCATGACGCAAATTGAAAACATCTTTAGGGGCATAATATCTTAAAGTGAGAGCTTCATAAAGCCAGTGCAGACTGAAGTATAATATAAAGGATCACGCCCATTTTGGGGTTTCCAACCAAAGAATTAAGACCAATGCAAGAAGTCTGCACTGGCTTTGTGAAGCTCTCACTTTAAGATGTTTGCATTATTCTTTCACCTATTACCATTTCTCAGGCACTTTTTGTGCCTCCTCATGAAATTTAAACCCTATTAACACAATTACTGCAGCTTACCCTGGGAAGATTGTGTGTGGCTGAGAACCCGCTGCTACACCTGTGTTACAATCAGCAAGCCAGAGGGCTGTGACTTAAGCCAGTCCCCTGAGAAGAGGGTTTGAGTGTAGCTCTACAGCTCGCAGCTTCCAGCAGGAGCGGCTGGAGCTCTGTGCCTGCACAACCAGGGCTAGAGAATGCTCTGAGCTCTCTTCCTCTTGCCTAATTTAGGCTGCCCCAAACGGTGATATCTAATCTGAAGTTGCTTTCCTAGGTTTCTTTTAGAACCAGTGGAGAATGACAGGTACCATGAGAGGATGCCTCACATCACCCTAAAGTGGAGGTCTGTTGCAAGTGGCATCGGTCACTCTTTGGAAGTTGCTAATCTGACTGTTGAATAAGCTGAACTCATTGTCTCTGATCAGACTTCTGACACTAAAGGGATGAGATGATGAGATATACTTCCTTCCACCTGCTCAACTGCGCCCCAGAACCTGCTCCACCTGAATAGAAAAGTTATTTACAAACTAGTTGATAACGTTAGTTACCTACTGGGTAAACTTTTATATTTAGTAAACAAAACATAATGATAAACCTGCCTGAACTGCAGAGCGTCATAACTTCCATTAATAAAGTTGTGCTGATTTGCTCTAGATAAAGGCTGGGTGATATGTGCCTGACTGAGAAACAGTGCTGCATCACATGACTATTTAAAAATTACTGCATGATCACTATCTGTCAATCTAGCATTTGGTTCCATTTGGAATTGCTTATTTATTTATGCACTGTAAAACCCTGCACAATGGATGGAAATACAGACAAATAATTTTCTTCATGAAAAAACAGGGCTTGTTAGTCAAGGCAGAGTGGTAGGCAGAAACAACTGTTTTGTGTTTTGGATTGAGATAACATCTCTCTGTTTTGCACTGGATGGTTGTACACATGCCTCATGTTAGTTCCGGTATGAGTACGTTTTGATTTATTGTAATGGGTAGATTCGCCCTTTGAAAGCCAGGTTTTCCTTAAGGGAAAAAAACAAACCAAAAACAACAAAACAAAACAAAAACCAAACAACAAAACCGTACTTGGAACCAAGCACTGCCATATTTAGAGTCTTGCATCTCTATATATACATTCTTCACTAAGAATACCAATATAAAAATAATGAAATTGTAAAGAAAGGAACAGAATAGCTTTTGTCGTTCACAGCAAACACTTTCTGGGCTCAGTCATCTCACTGCACTTGAGCATGTGCTTTAGTTTTTAACAAGTTATGCAGATTCATGGCAAGAAAACCAGATTAATGCCAGTACAAGAGGGCAGGGAGGAGAAGGAGAGGACAGGGAAGCAACGCATGATGGCAGGCTGAGACACCATGAAGGCATGGCTGTGTTAGCTAGCTGCCATATATTGCAGGAGAAAAACAAAGAGAAGAGGTTGCTTCTGGCTTTTCAAGCCACCAAGATAGAGCTTGACTGAGTAACATGAGTGAAAAAATATCTGATGCTATAGGCAAGTTGTCAAAGGATCATTAACTATTACGGCAACTGCTGTATCCACGTAGTCTGAAAAGGAGAATGAAAGCTCTGTGTTGTCTCTCGAGGAGGTAATTAGTGACAACTATAGAATTCATTGCTCTCCTTTTTCAGCTCCATGCCAGACAGCACTGGATACATTGCTGTGACTGAGCAGATGCAGGGCCAGTGAAGAAAAAATGTAGTCAATAGGTGAAGACTTTGAATAACCACCATTTCAGGAGCTGACATTTGGAGTTGGAGACAGTGTTTACATCTGACAATCTTGAGACAGTTATGTCTATAGTTTAACTCAAATGATGCAGCCCAGATCTCCCAAGATGTTTAAACATCTAAACCCTCCTCATTCAAAATTACAGATGCAGCCCTCTACCTGTTTTCTGTAACAAACCCAACAATAGCCTGTGTGGACTTCATTATGGGGGAGCAAAAACTTTGCATAACATTTATGGAAAGGTTTATGAGAACACAGGGTTTGAAAAATACCAGAGAAAGGCTTCAAGTGGCCATTTGTCTCACAGAGCAAATCCGGCTTCTGGACTCTGTGCTTCACAAGCTTCTTAGGCTGTCCACTAGGTTTGAAAGCACAGCTCTTGATTTTGTAAGCTGCTCCTGGTACTTGCACAAATACTGGAGTAGCTTTTTAATTTTAACATCATCTAGTCAAAAGAACAGTTTTTAATTTATTTCATATTTTCTCACTAAATCTGCTTCACTGAAATAAACATGGTTATACCATGGACAGTACCTGCATGCTGATGTACTGAAGCAGGCCTCCCTGCTTGAGACTGAAGTAGAAGGTAGCATACCTGTACACTTTGCGCTATCATCAGCTGAAGACTGCCACAGAAATGGCAGCATAATGACTTATTAATATTACTAATTAATATAGGTAATAGTAAGATAAAGTAATAGTAAGTCATGATATCAGGGCATATTCAAACCTTGCAGAGTTACCTGAGCCCTTGGCATGCAAATTTTAAATCCATAATTACATCCCACATGGATGAACATGAAGAACATCCTACGTGGTGTTGGGGCATAGAGACCTAACAAATTATAACTTAAGGTATTAACAGTTGATATTGTTAGCTACACAGCACAAATCTTATAACTATTTCTTGCTCTTCCAATGGAGTACAAGGGAGAGAAAACGACAAGTTCGAATTAAAAAAAATCAGCAGACGTGCACTATGCATGTCTGGGAAGGAGACAGAGTGAATTCCCCTTCAGGCAGTGCTAATTCTGCTCAGGTTCTGTTATTCAGATTGCGTTGTCTCTTAATGTTAGCAACACAATCTTTCTATGTCAGTGTACAATATTTTTAACTTCATTTGACTCTTTACCCTCCTCTTCAACTTCGTTTCCATCTGTTGTTAAACATGCATGTCTGAGTTAGAATTCCCCAGGAGATGACAAAGTGAGGAACATGGCAGATTGGAGAGATGCTTCCCTAATGGGAGCAGACCTGTGCTAGCCCCAAGACTGTCACACAGTTCTGGTGCTGGCTCTGACTGTTTGACATTCCATAGCCACAGTTACATAGGTGTTACCAGCGTAGTTTTGGTGTCCAATGCACAGGTTAAAATAAAATAAAAAGTACTGGGCCACCAGTAGTCCAAGGTTAAAGAAGTCTTGCTCCTGTGTGTTTTGTGAAATGTTGAATTAAAATTCCAGTAGACAAGTTAGTATTGGAAATGAAGTAAAAAATTACAGTAATGAGGTCATTCATCACATCAAGAATGTGTATGAAGCTGTTATGTCACAGTATTTCACAGACAGAAAGAGGTCAAATCTCGGCTGGTTTTGAATGAACACTTGAAATGTTTTGGTGCTTTTCTGTTTTATGTTAGTAAAAATGTCCAAGGAGTTCTTCCTTAAACTAGCTTCAAACTTACTTTTGTTCATCTCCTCTGGATTTCACTAGCATGTGAGAGCTTTTTCCTGGTTGTTTCTAAACCCTACAAGGTGCTGAAATGGGGGAACTGAAATAAAATCAAAGCAAAAAGGCAAAGGTGTGGGTATAACTTTGGCAAATAGGGTGGATAGTACTGCTGCCCTTAGCCAGTCCAAACAAAAGCAAAGTCCACAGTCTATGAAAACTGGAAAACATTGCTCCTCTCTGTGACTGACGCCCTGTGACACTTGGTAGTTAGTTTAGCTGTGAATTCTTCATTGTCTTCAAGTTTTCCAAGTTATCAATGTACAATACTTTCACAAGTGCACAAAACACATTCTTGCAAACAACTGCAGCAATCTTATACCTTCTGAAAAAGTTGATTTTACATAGTAAGTTTGCAGCTAAATTGCTTCCTTTCCAAATTCATACTTATTTCCTTCACACTATTTTGATCATCATTTAAATATGTTAGATATCATTTCTCTTTGTTCTCACTATATGATCAGAGTGAAAAAATGCCCTTGTGAGAGGTATAATTCCAGAAGCCTTTCAACTACACTCCTAAGCAGCTAGAAACACTTATTCAGACATCCTATAATTATAAACTAGAAGTTACACACAAGTTATTTTTTACCAAAAAATCAACCTAAATTCAAGAAGAAATGCACTATCTCTGTGCTTAAATATATACTATATTTAATATATATTTAAATATATACTATATACTATATAAAATCTAGCAAAATGTATGTTCCTTGTCTGGCTGTCAATGCTGCAGAAGTAATGAAAGGTTCTTACGCAGTCTAAAGCATGATCAATCTGAGTAAATCTTACTTTATTTCCTACAAGGAATATATCTTGACTTGGTTGTGAATAGGCATCTCATACCTGCTCTGAGACAGAACTTATACAAAATTAAAAAGTCATTTGTCAGAGTTAGAATTGCAGTGGCATTTTTTGAAACCTACAGAAGGTTATATTGGGCCTTTCTCCAGATTTCAGCAGCATCTAGGCTTTCTACCAAGCTCATCTCAGACCTCACAATCCTTTTTACCCCCTCTTTTTACCCCATTTTTGTAGGAGCCGTGGCTTTTAGATCCTAGACACCTTTCTCTGGTGTCACCTGGTGACAGCACACATGACTACACAGTCTGAGGTATTCTATTGCTTGCATTGTAGAATATAGGTAGTTACAGAATATAAATTATCACATGAAGGCATCATGTATTTTCAAATGTACCTTAGTTCTGTTCTTCAGAATGTAGAGGATTCCAGCTACCTTAAGGTGGAGAAGAGGTGGGACCAGGTTTCCAGAGGGTATATGTGAAAGCATTTTAAGGCAAGCAGCAGGACAAGAGAGAATTCAGATGAGTTGCAGGGGAATTCTATGGGCATTAGCAATACGCAAACAGACATGACCATTTTGCATGCAGCAGCTCTTCCTCACTTTGTTATGAATTTCAAACTGTAATACTCTGTCAGAGTGGCTTGCATGAGAGAAGGGGAAACTGGTAAGTAGGTTGGCTGAAAGAAACTCTCTTTAAAGTGCAACAGTTGTGACTTGGATGGTGGTGTTTATGCGTGTTTACTTTGTCTGATGTCATGCTGTAAGTTACAGGAAGCTGAAGAAAAAATTAAACACCACCAAAAAAAGACAATGAATTTGAATGCAATGAACACAGACTTTTCCAATTCTGCATGCTAGTGGTATTTCTCAGGTTCATATTAAATTTGGAATATATTGTCCAAACCTACGCAAATTACTTTTTTATGGTGGTAATGGGAAAAAGATTGAATGAGTTTTGAATTGTCTCTGTGTATTAATTGCCAGATGCGTCAGGCTTCTAGGTTTTGCTAGCTATATAATGTTTTATGGTTGAGTGTACAGACTGATTACTTTTCTTTTTGTTATTTAGCTGATTAAAACAGAATGGGAACATGGCATTTTTTTCTCTTGTATTTTTACAAAATTCAAAATAAATACTGATGCTTCTTTTGGCACATTTGTTTCTTTTAATGGTTTAAATTCTATTCAGAGATAGTTAAATACTGTGACTTCGTATTGTGTATGAAGTACCTTCCCACTGCTGGTTAATAAAGCTAATGATGAAAGGAAAGCCCAGTACTAGTCGTATCTATTGCTATTAAGGAAAAAGAGGGGGAACAATGACAAATGAAATGAGCAGGTATTATTAGTAAGAGACTTTATTTTCCATTGATAGAGATGAATGCATCAGTCTACATGACCCTGTGAGCATCTTCATATGATTCTACCACCATCATTCTTTATTGTCATTGTTGAAAAATAAGGATCCACTACCTGAATCATAGATCCTGATTCAACAATAGTAAATTGGAGTAAGTCCTTCTTAAAGATGGTCTTTTGCTGGAAAGTATGAACTTCTGTTGCATGCACCAAAGCTACATGCTCAAAATTAGATATTTGCAATGAAGTACTACTGGACTGAGAAACTAGTGGCAAAGATTAAAACCCTCCTTGCTTTCTCTCTTTCTGTAGCACAAGAAATTCAGCACCCTAAATGCCAGGGAAAGAGTAAAGGTTACCTCACAAACAGTCGCTTCAATACATTTACAAAAAACCCCACTTAAATGTCAGTTTCACTTTTCAAACAACTTATATGCATGATCTCCAATGAAAGTATCATTCAAAGAATTTAGCATTAGATTAGAATTTAGCTCTTAACTAAGAGCTTAGTTGTTATCTAATGCATTTCTCTTTCTTCCACTACCAAAAAACTTGCTACGAAAAAAAGCAGAAGAGGAACTATTCTTCTGAAAACTTTCAGCCCCAACAACTTCTGTAGATGCAGGTACTGGTACTGTTACAAGATGTTGTCTCTCTTTTTTTGTCCTCTAAAGTTCTATTCCTCAGCTGCTTTTCAAACTTAAAGATGTCACAGTTTAACAGTGGCCATTAAGGCATTATCAAATGCAATGGGGTTTAGAAAGACTGCACTGGTTTTATATTATAAAAACATTGGTTTATGTGTTTCTACCTGTTACATTAATCACTCCAGGTTGTAGATGTGCTAAATACTGATATGCTAAAAGAGAGTTTGTGAGTTTTATTTTAGGAGATATAAATTGGAAATAAAATACATATGTTAGTTTAAAATTACAAAGACTCAAAATATTCATAAAAGGAAGTGTGATACCAACACTGGAGGA
Source organism: Neopsephotus bourkii (assembly GCF_033783945.1). Lineage (NCBI taxonomy): Eukaryota > Metazoa > Chordata > Aves > Psittaciformes > Psittacidae > Neopsephotus > Neopsephotus bourkii. The sequence goes on along the minus strand of NW_026901837.1, from coordinate 4,797,406 downwards.
ACTAAAAAGCCACAGAATTGAGATTCTGCTCTGTTCATGAATCATTCACAGATTATTTCTGAAGCGCATGGAGCTGTACACTAGGAAGATACCTATTCACAGAGTAGCTTGGGTGGATGTTTGTCAGCCAGCAGCACAGTAGGGGTGGTGGAACTTATTTGGTCATAGGCCATGCTCTCTGTTCCTCTGCTGGAAAACTTATGCTCTACTAGGAGTGAGAAATGGCAAAGAAAAAAGAAACAGTCATAATATTTGCCATCATGTTTCTGTGGATCAAATGAGGAACCCTTATAGGATTCAGTACTGCTGACCCCAGTTCTTTTGTGACCTTTCCAGTCTCACCTCCTGTCATTCAGCCCATTGTGATCTAGTCAAATTATCAGAGGTAGGAAAATTAGTACAGGGATAAAAATAATTTATAATGCCATATTACACAAGAGTAACATGCTGAAGGCTAGTGATGAAAAATAGGTATATCTCACTGACAGCATAGGAAAACTTCTTTGTCAGTAAAGGTGGTAGAACATTTTGTCTAATGAGGTAGCTATGGCTCAGGCACTCGGTAGCTTTAAGGAAAGGTCAGATGCACACAATGAACTGAGTACCATGGGGTCCTCCCCTCCTCAATGCAAGGGGCTGGATCCAAGTAATGCCTTGATCCTTTCAAGCCCATCATCTGTGATTTATCATTAAAATGGCTTCCTCCCTGAGAGCTCACAGAAGTCCAGTTTTGTATGCAGGAGGAGCTGCCGGGTCTGAGCCATTATTGTTCTGTTATTGTTTCAGAGGCCTCTGTGTGCCAGTAGATATTTATAATCTGGTATGTTTTAGAATAAGTTTGTTATCTCCTAGAGAACAGCATGTTTGATACAATTCTAGTGGGATAGATGAAACACAAGTTTCATGTGAATGGCGGAGCTGCCAGGGGAGGTACATGACAAGACATGTTTGATAGGCTCAGTCTGCTCGGGAGCACACTAGAGAAAATAACCAAACTGTCACCTTGACTGGATCTCTGCCTGCTAACAAATTAAACTAATAAAAATTAGAACATTACATAAAGCTTTCTGGATGCCACAAACTGTGAGAGCACTAGTGCCCCTGATGTACATATGTGCTTGCAGTAACAAGATCAAGGCTGTTTAGTCAGTGCAGCGGCAGTTGCCCTATATAAATTTAATTTGGTCAGGATCACATAACACATTGAGTTATCATGAAGGCACAAAAAGATCCCTTTGAGGTTATTTCCTAACACAGAAGATTTGCTTTCCCTTTGCACAACCAATGCCACAATCTACTAGGTGTAAAATGTCACACATTTTGCAGGAGAAAATTATCTCACTGTTTACAGCACAATCTAAGGAACTATAAACCTTGTAAAAATGGAATCTTTCTCTTTTTCTTCCTCACTCCTTCACCCAAATCCATTGTTTTTTCATATCATAATATATATATAAGGATTTTGTTTTGAATGTCATATTTATGTTTCCTCCAATAAACAAATGTGAGATCATGCTGTGATGCTGGAAACATGATAATTAGCTTTGCTGCAATATGAGAGCCTGAGGTGATGCAGTGATAGATTAGGGCACACATCACCTCCCTGAGCATTTTTCAGCAACCAGATAAGGAAATTATGAGATTTACAATTGGATCAGCTACGGAAATAAAATACCTTTTTCTCAGCTCTCTCATCACAACTAGAGCTCTGCATGTTTTCTATACCATGATGCTAGATTTCCTTTTTCCTGCTGCTGAAATGAGCAGCTCATTGATGCCGAATTTGGAGATTCCTCTTGAAATGTTTCTGATTCAGTTAAAGCACATAAGCACTTTCTGATAAAGAGGGGCAGACACAGCAGTGAGCAACAGCCTAATGTTCATCAGATATTGGAGCTAGATGTCGAAGCAACAGACATAAATCAGTATCAGTTTTCTTGAAGGTCAGCAAAAGAACCAAAGACAAAGACAACTCTGAACTAAAAGATACAGTTTGGAACAGCTGGAAGGTTAAAAAAATAAAATACAGAAATCAGCAGGGTGAGACATTTTTTCCATTTAGCTTTGGCAGTGAAAGAAAGCATCTTCTCCACCATAGTTTATTAGCTTCTGCAGAGGTAGTTTATTAAAAACCACAACAATAAAGAGGTACAAGGTGGTGTTTCCTTTTCTTTAAAGGCCTTGTCAGAGCCCTATTAAGATGTAATCTAACATTATAGCCATCAGGGGTGAATGTCTTTTCAAAGGGAGGTGGATGTGAGTCAAATTTTGGCTAACAAAACCAATGGCACCATGCTACAGTCCAGAGATTAGGGCAGTAAACTGCATTGGATGACACTTTCATTTTAAAATACCAGTATTTCCTAGTAAACCTAGAAGATCATGCACAGAATTACCTTCACTGAACACTGAGCCTCATGATACTTTCTCATCAAGTACCCAGCTAATAGGAGACGTAACAGTCTACATGCAGCTTTGAAGGAGATATGTGAACTGTTGGTTAATACAGAAGAGTTAGGGATTTCAGAGCACATTCACAGGATGTGTTACTCAGTTTCTATAACAAAAGTCTTGACCCTTCACTGAAACAAGCAGGCTTTGCACAGTGATGCTTGAGTAAAATATAAACTGACTGAGATAAAACCAGAGGTATAGCCACCATTATTCTTGAAATGAAATTGTGCTGGACTGCCCTCATGCCCTCTGTGAAAGTGTATCCCTGTTCAAGAAAGACTAACCAGCCATTGAACAGGAGCCCCTCCTCTCCAGGGGAACAGCTCCTGCCAGTGTTGTAGCCTGGGGGGAGAAAGAGGTATGCCATCAGCAGCCAGGCAGAGCCTTCTCCTCTGGGATGGAGAGACATAAGGAAGACAGAAGGGTGAGGACAGATCTGAAGCAACCTGCAACCTTTACCAGGTCTGCACATGGTGGCAAAAAAGGGCAGGAAATGAACCTCTTCCATTCCCAGCCACCAACACAAAGAGTGACAGGGACAATGGCATCCAGCTCCTGTTGCTGCTGACTTCTCCCTATCATGAGCTAGGTCACATTTACTCACTGAACGCATCACTGCCATCTGCTCAGGGACAGGAATATGGCATGTTGTTCAAACAATCTGCTTTGATGAGGTAATTTCTGTTTTTCTGCTTGCTTTGTTTTTAAATAGGTTTTCTGTTGGGGAGGACTGGAAGGTGTCAGAAACGTTCATCTGCTTTTAGAAACCTGCAGGAGCCAACAGAATCCTGATACCAGCCAGCATTTGAGAGACAGACAAGGAAGGCACCAAGACAGTACAGCATCCCAGGACACTATCTTCATAGCCCATTTCCAGAAGGGAGCCCATCTCCTGGCCTATTTCCACACCCTCTCCTCCCCCCACTTAACCATCCATGCAGTTGCTCCCACTTTCTTTCCCTTCCACTCTCAACTGGAAAAGTGCTGATCACTCTCTTTCCCAAAGGGGATTGCATAACATCCCTCTGGCAATGGCACCAACTGAGTGTAAAGGAAAAGTAATATTAGGAAAAGGTTAATGGAGTTTAACTTCTTCTAATGTAATTTAGAGCTGGAAACAGTGAAGCAAGCCTGAATGAAGGTTGCTGCCAGCTCCCTGTGAACCAGAAGCCAGCACTCCCAGGAGCTATGTTCAGGAACCAGGGTCCCAAGGACAGGAGGGAGAAGAAGGGGGAAGACAAGGGCTTTGGAAAAGATTATAGCATGCACATGAACTGACTTTCCAGCCCAAGAGCAGCCTGAACTGGTGCCAAAGGAAGAAGTAATGAAAGGGATTTTTACCGACACAAAGAGGAAGGAGCCTACAAAATGGCATCTGAGTCTAACCCCAAGGAAAGCATTTAATGAAAAGAACAAAAATGTGTGCTGAGAGGCCAAAGAGCCAGGAAGGCAAACTGGGAATGTTGAATGGGTGTCTCATCTCCAAATCCTCAGTACTCCCAAAGCCTTTGAGAATGTAACTTACAGAAATAGAAGACATTTGTAACTTACATAAGAACTCTAAGAACATAAATGAAACTCATTTGCCTCTATGTATTGACAAGCATACAGCTGGAATTCAAATCCGTTAAAACAGTGTCAGTTCAGAAACACCTTTATAAATACTGCCGCAATTAGCAGAAACAGGTACGCACAGAAAGAGGGACAACACTCCAAATTTGCTACCAGGTAGCACATAATACTGGTCAGCAATAACTAGAAAGCTGAGTCTGAAATTGGTCATGGAAATACCCTCAGGTGAAAGAAGATGGGCCCAGGGACTTGACATTGAAAAGGCGCATGCCTTTTCTTCAGGATTTCATCAGAAAGGCATGGAGAGAATGTGTTGATCCACAGGAAGAATATTTTGTAAATGCTTTTATTTTCAGCTTCTGTGGCTGTCAGAAGTCATTGACACTTGCTTTCTCAGATGAACTTTAGGAAAAGAATTGTCTGTAATAGCAATGTATGCATTTCATCAGTAACAAAGTATTTGCAAAACCAAGCAACATCCCCTTACAAGATTTTAATATCAACTGGCTACTGATACTTGCAGTAGCCCTGCCAAAAATAGTGGAACGTATATACCAGACAATCCTTTTCTGTGCAAGTTGTTGTGAGGGTAAAGCATGGAGTTATTTCCCATAGAACATTACTGCTTTCTGAAACAGATTGTTGTTGGGGTTTGTTTTTTTTTGCTTGGTTTTTTTAATTTGTTTAGGGTTGTTGGGGTTTGTTTTTTTCTTTCTTTCTGGAAGGGAGATGGGTTGAATAAGTTTATTTCTACCCCTAAACATGTAACTGAGGTACATGACAAGGCTAATCCCTGAGCTCTTGATGAGGCAAATGAGTCAGATTTACTCTGGAAGATTGTGAATGGGAAAAGTTGAGTGAAGTCTACAGGTTCATCAATATTTTTTATTTTGTCTTTTCAAAGATAGACAAAAAGATTAATTTTTCCCTCTACAGAAACTTCTTTCATGGTACATTTAAGATAGAAAGAAATCAGTCATCTCTGGTGCAGCCAACCAGACCACTCACTCTCTACCCTAAAAAAACAGACTTACCATTTAGATACCTGCAGCTTTCTCCCTCAACCCCACTTCCATACATGCACCTTATCACCAGGCTGTTATAGGAGGTCATGCTGCTGAAGGAGACATGACACACCATGTCAAGAAAGTCAGTATCACAAGATCCTTCTTGGTGGAAAACCCTGCTTCATTTGCCTCTCCTGCCACTGCCCAGAGGCTGCTGTCCTGAGGCTTGTCCTCTAAAAAAAGAGCAGGGGAGCTGTTATAGAAGAAGCATACTGTTTTGTCACCACAGCTTTTGCTTGACATTTATCTGTTGGGTTTTTTTTTGAGGATTCCAGTTTTCAGCTCCCAATTTTCTGCAAATGCACTGATAAGTGATACTAACTACGATGACCTTTTCGGGCAGGGAATTCAGCAACAGATATATACTGATAGTGCTCAGGAGCCACCCAAGTGACTACAGATTTTTTTCATTTTTCAATACCTTTTTAAACCCAATTAAAATCACTTCAAACCTCTTTGTCTTTATTTCAGGCCTGATGCAATTCAACCAATTCCTTGCAGTAGGTACAACAACTTTTTGTACATTGGGAAATATCACTGCAAACATACACTGAATATTCATTTACCCTACTGTAGTAAAACAAATGTATGATTGGAAACAGGATGAGCTGTAATAACTTCTGAATATGTTCCATATTTTTACACTCCGTGTAGTCCACGTTTGTCAATTTACATTTGCTATGCTGGAACTGGAATTTATTAAGGTAAATCAGAAGTAAGGTGGGGATTCATATTTCAGATTTTTGTGCCATACTCCCATGTGAAATCAGAATATAAGCGAATCATTGAGGCTGATTATTCCCACCACTGCTTTCTGCAGTTTCATTGATTTCCCATCCAGCTGAGAAAATATTTTGCTGTGAAACATCTGGCTAAGGAATGCTGGGAGCTCTGAAATGGCTGGTGCATCCTCTGAAGTAGACAGCTTTGAACAAAGTAACATAGTTTTAAACAACTCCAATATATTAAAAAAATATTTAACAAAATCTCACCAGAGAATATACAAGATCTTGTAGCTGTTGTCATAGACTTCTCTGAATATATTGCCCTGGCACATGCAGGTGTAACAGACTGTGAAGATACTATGGGCATAAAAATACAATCCCAGCAGAAAAGTTGTGACAGGATGCACACTGGAGCACACAAGGAATTGTAGAAACAGAGGGAAGTGGAAAAATAAAAGGAAAAAATAATTGTCTTGTCCAGCTTCCTGTTTTTCTCTCATGAATGTTTCTCAGAGGTGAGAAAGACCCAGCTTTACTGCAGTTACTCCTGAAAGAACAGAAAATTATCAGAGAAGCAGAAAATACTGACTTCTCTACCACCTTTGTGCTTAAATAAAAAATAAACCACTGAAAATAGGAAATAAGTAATTGAAGATAAGTGTGAGTCCACTATTTATTTCATTCATGACAATCGGGCCAACGGCTGGGGACAGTTCAGCCCAGCAACTGAGCACATACATGATTACATCATCAACCAGGGATGCCTACTGAATTTTCAGTCCCTTCCAGCCCTGTGTATAATTACTTAAGCATGGATGAAAGAGAACATTCATTCTTTATTGAACTCAAGATTGTTATTCTGATTGTTATTCGGAAAAAAAATAAGTTTTTATGCCATTGTTCTAACAGAGTTTGCATTAATAGGAAGGACCGATTATTGTAGCAACTGATCATGTAAAAGCACTTGTGGTACAGTGGAATGATCACAGACAAACTCCAAAGTCAACAAAGAAAGTCATAAAATTGTCATGTGAAGTCTCGTTGGGTAATAGGTAAAGAAGCAGTGGGATAGAAAAGCAGGGGCTCCTGGAAAAAGCACCAAAATAAATCACATCACCATGAAAAAAAGATATGAAGCACTGCAAGGAATTAGCTAAGTGAGGTGTCCTTCATATATCTTCCACATCTCAACAAAGTATGCAGGCAAGAGAAATAGGGTCAGTTTACTAAGGACAAGCTTAAAATTACATGTTGAGACAAGATTAGCAGGTAGGGACATGAGAAATGTTTTACTAATGTTCAAGTTTATAAATATGCTCACAGATAAGAGGAAGGGCAAAGAAAAGATTGATTGCTAAGCAACTGAGATGAGAAGTTTTTGATACTGCTCAAGAAGGTATGAAAGTCAGCTGCAATCAGATAGAGGGTCCTATTAAACAAGCAAACACATCTGCTTTTTGTAGGGAAAGAACAGGTTTAAAAGTATTTTAAGAAGTCAGATTTTTCAAATTGACCAATCTTGACAAAACGCCATCATTGAGAATTTCAAAGAGCTGGTTGATTGAATTTACAAGTCATTAGCCATTAAGCTTGAAAAGTAATGAAAAACGGAGAAGTGTCTGAAAGCAAGTAGAGAGCAGATATGGCACCTACCATCAAGGAAACAAACACACACAAAAAAAGCCATCAGGGAACTACAGACATGCCTACTCAGTTCCATTTTCAGGAAAAATACTGTAGCAGCTAAATGAATAAATGATTGCAAGCAATGATTGTGGGAATAGTAACATCTGGTCCTGCCTTGAGACAAGTGGCTGGAGAATTCCTCTCATCTTTGGAGTTTTCTGAAGCCCTGAGAAGTAGGAAATTAAGAGAACAACTAATGCTTAAAGGTCCTTTTCTTTAAAGAACTGCTAAATTACCTTGGCATAAAACTTATCTGGCTTACTTAGCCTATGTGTTGAGGATTTGTTTATATTTAAGCAAAGATCACGGAAAAACCCTAACTGGACACTTTCCGTATTCCAGACAGAAAACCCAAATATAATCTTTTAAGATAAGTAATATTACTCTACTTACAATTTTCTCTCTTGGAAGTCATTAATCTGTGTTAGATTATAAACCTTGTTCACCACTATTTATGGCATCTTGTGTGACTTATGATTTCTGCATACAATAATTGGAAATGATCTCACTCTAATATCATGGCTAGCAAAGCTGTCAGGCTTTGGGGAGAAAACTCAAAAGCTAATTCTCAGATCATATCTGTCTCTATTAATGCAAAACTGTTTTTGTTGTTTAGCCACCAAAAAGATAAAATAGTTTAGAGATGTTAAGTAAATCTGTTCATATTTTTATTTCTAGCTCCCTCTTCTGAATTTAATTTTCCCTGAAGAAATCTGGTATAGGATAGGCTTATGCTTTCTTTTCACTCTTCAGACTGCTCTCCAAATTAATGTATTTTTTTTCTTTTCTATGAGGTTTCTTACCCAGTATACAATTCATTAATAAAGCTTTTCAAGAAACAGGAAAAAAAAAAAAAAAAACAATTATTTGTCACACTTAAACCCAGCAGTTTCTATAGAGCAAGGGTTAATAATACAACTTGGTTTAACATTTCCTTTTTAGCACTTGCAGGTCCTTCACTGGAGAGCATTACAGCTTCATCCAGAAGATAAACACCCTTTGTGTTTATATAATATTTTAAGTATTCCAGTGAGGAGTGGCATTAAAAGGAAGCACTAGGTGAGGACATGAACAAGTTAATGGCCTGTCTTGGGGGAAGTGTTGCTTTGGACTTTTCTCACATAATTTGCCAGACAAATCTGGAGGAAGGGGCCTTCCTGAAGGATGAAGGAGGGGAGAGGAGAGAGCAGAGAATAAAGACCAGAAGGCAGGAGAAGTGTTGGAAAGCAGTCATAGATTTTTCTGGTTGAAGTGCCTACATGAAAAGCAGTGGGACTGTAAGCAAACCTATTCATATGCCCACATAACCTTATCTCTTGTGTGCAAAAACAATAACACCAAACAGTGGCAGCTGTGCCCTACCACACCTGCCAGATTGACAGATAGGAAATCTCTGTTTTCAGCTCCCCATATCTGGTTCAGCATTTACTGCTAAGAATTTGTAAAATTAGCCACAGTCCCCTTGGAAATATTTTTCTTTTCTGTAAAAGAAACAGTAGTGAGGGATACATTTAACCTCTTCCTTGGGTTTAGCATCGTGACAGGCATGTGTCAGTAAGGCACTTGGCTCTGCACCAGCCACCGTAGCATCAGTAGCTGCCACTGCTCTGACTGAGATCCTCAAAACAGCTTGCTGTGCTTTCCTTGTCAAGGACCTGTGAGTAGGGAACTCAAGGTCAGTACAGATAAACACCATCTTTCTTTTAGTATTATTATTATTATTAGTAGTAGTATTAGGCAAAGAAAACATCTACCCTTTTCTCAGCCTCTATTGACCCATACCCCTATACCTGCCCTGACCTGCAGATATGGCCAAATTGTAATGCCTGTACAGAGAGATCCTTAATGAGATTTTCCAGTGTATATTTTCATGGCATGCACATTGTGCTTTGTGAGACAGGCTTAACATAGTCTTCAGGAGTTATGTGCATACAGTTTTCACCTAGGAGTAAGGAAGCTACAGGAGGAATTACCTGCCTATTATTCAATTATACCACATTATTGTGAAACTCACCCATTTCACAGGATCCATTCAAAGCATGTCCAATTTTCATCAGATGTTCACTGAATTTCATGAATGTTTGAGCAATCAAGTAGTCCTTAAAAGGAGGGAGGGAAGCCTTTAAAACGAATACACAGACTTTTAAAACAGCTTGCTGTAGAGTGTTTTTGCAGGCAATAAAGGAAATGAAAAAGAGTCTTTCTGTACTGGGAGATTATATTTCTACTTTTCACGGTTAAATTTGAAATTACTGGCTCCAAGTAAACATCTGAACTTCATCTGGGTTAACACAGAAAAAAAACAAAAAAAACCAAAAGGTATGTAGATTCATTTAAGCAATAAAGAACAAGTAAATTGTGCTTTTGCTAAAGGTTCCAGGTTTGGATTAATGTCTGAATCTGAAATGATCAGGTTCGCAATGTAAATAATCTCTTTTGAAAAATTAGGGGTATTTTTCTTTTGATTCTTTCAAGTCAATTTAGTTCTGGTGAAAGCTGCTTGATTGACAGCCCTGGAAACCAGCACTCTGTGCTCATAAGCAGTCTGGGCAGAGGGATGCAACACGCATAGCAGCAGCACAAATTTTCACAAATTGCTTGTACATCTCGAAATGGACATCAAACATCTGTTTCCATGGGACACAGCCAAACTGCCCAGGCAGATGTTGGCTTTTTAGGCCTGAAAACAACATTGCCAGTCAAACAACTCTCATTTTGAAGTATTTCTGTAAGAAGTCACATGAAAATGCTGCTGAGAAATTTATGCTTCCAGGGACTGGAGAAGAAAAAGAAGCAAAAAAAGCTCTGCACAATTTTTCACAACCTCTCAAATTCTACCTTATGCAAAATAGCGACAACTTTAAACTCTAACCACCCACCAGCAATTTCTGTTTTGGAAAAGAATAGAGGGAAGGGTAAGAGGCAAGGTTCACTTCCCATTGACATCATTAGTGAAAAACCTATTCCTGCAGCTTTTATCATCTGTGTGTGCTGTACAACCCAAAGGCAGATTCATCTCTTCTGAATAAATTTAACTTACAAAGCTGCACTACATCAACACACAAATAGAAGTAGGAGTGGGTGGTCAACAACTCCCACTCTAAGGTATTGTGTGCAGTTGCCAAACCTTTCTGAAGAAATTTCCCTGCAACAGTGTTCCAGAGCAGCACTGTGCTGACCAAAGCAGTACAGGAAGGAGATTCTTTACATGTTCAAATTTCTTTTGTTGTCCCAAAGGTGGAGCCACCTGCATTGGGGTTATTGCCAGTGGATTAGTCTATGGGAACTGCGAGCTGGGTTTATGCCCGTGCAGAGCCATGAAATAGTGCCAGACACTATTGTAGGAAAGGGAATATGAGGGAGGAAAAAACATCTGAAAGTGACCCTCTCTTAGCATGAGAACAGTCATAACATACTCATCCTATCAAGCATCCACTGGCAACAACCAGAATGGGTTGTTACAGTGAAGTCCAAACCCTTTAAATGTTTCATACTTGAAACTCTGCTCCAAGGGCAGACAAACCTTTCTTGCATAACACAGCTTATAAGGTGAGAGAATAAGTTAGGGCAGAGCCAGGAGCTGTATTCCCTCTTATCTGACCCAAACATCCTGGCATCCTCCCTCCAGAAGTGATGTTATGGTATGAGCAACTTTTGTAATGCCCTGAGCCCTATGCCCCAGGCCTATGAGCATGTGATTATAATAGTAATAAAAAAATATATATAACTCCCAATATTTTCTGAATGTGTATACATATATACATACATACGTACATATGTTGTAGCACTGAAACCAAATTTTACTTCTCAGCTCCACTTGCTACGCTTTTGATGAAGCAATCAAATCACTGCAAATCACTGTAAATCAGACTGCTGTTACTGGGTATTATAATTAGAACAATATCTCACACTCTCTAGTATTTTACACCTGCTCACATGCTTTTGCACACACCAGTATGCTATTGTGTTCCTTTTCCCCCAATACACCAGTGATTTCTGAAGTGTATTAAAAAAAATATTTTTTTCTCAGTGCAATGGCCCACTTAACATAATGGAAAGAATAAACATTTCAAGAGATATACATTTTGAGGAGTCTTCTGAATTCCATCACCCATTTTTTCATTCATAATAATCATCTTTTTTTGTTTTTCTGTGTTACCCTTTATAGATGAAGCACATTCTTTAAAGGTATCTATATAGTCTGGCCTCATCAATATCCACTTTTATATTGATGCATTTAAGAAACTGACAGCCAGGAATAACAAGATTCTCTGTTAAGCAAAGCAGACGCTGATAAAATTCTGTCCTAATTGAGTCAGTGCCAACGCTTTCATTACCTTCAACAGACTTAGAATTTCACCCATGACATTTCTCTCATTTCTGATGCCTCAGTATATGCTTTTATCATTGGCTCCCTTTTCATCTGCTTTGTATTTTAGTCATTCACTGCACTTATTTTTTCTGATTTTTGCTTAGAGATGGGTTGTGTGCTGATAGCGTCTTTAGAGTCCTGTTTGAATCCCAAACACCCTTGGAGAGATGCATTTGCAGAATGAATCTTCAGCTTGAAAGCAATTCAGAGTGAGATACTCTCATCTTTTACTGTACAGTACTCAGTGTTAAGGTTGCCGGACCTTATCAGGACTTGGTTACCCACACAAGAAATCATTTACAATAACTACTCTGAACAGAACAGTGCAACACATAATGCATATAGCACCTAACTAAACTCTCCAGTGGGTAGTAGTGATGGGTGGTGTGCACAAAGAACAGCAATTAAAAGCAAATTTATGCCCCACACTTACTGGGAATTCCTCATTCATGGGGAATAATAGCAATGCCCACCACAAACACATGATGTGTAATGCATGATGCATTGTGTTTCATTTTATCCAAATGCCCTATTCCTTGCAGTACAGTATGCAACTTGTTACCACAAGCGGTCTGAATGCTTTTCAATGATGTTTCTATTGTCACTAGAATTTTACTCTGTTAAAACTGTTCTGTGATATAATTAACCACTTTAATTGTCAAATCAAGCAAACGAAAGGGAAGAACAGTTCTAGATCAGCTAACGCTTAGACATCTTGATATCGGTTTACTTGCTTCTCCTTGAAATACTTTGTAACTGTCAGCTCTGGTTTTTCACTAGGAGCCTACTTAATAGATTTGTTTTCCTCTGCAGTATTGAACTTCAGTGTAAAATAGCTTCCCATTCAATCATGATCTCCACATGACACCTCAGCTGGCTTCCAGCAAGGCTTGGGTGCAGGGCTGTGTACCAGAATGTATTCCCATGGGAGCATGTGGGAGAGTAAGAGATCATCAAGTCTGATTTCAGAAATTATCCTCTGTTCATTTTAAAGCAAACTAAATCAATAGGTTCAGCCCTCATCTAAGGCTTGCCCATCTGAGACTTGAGCAGTTCTCCAATGAGCAGCATGTATTTACCATTCAGCAAGAAGATAGCTTCACGTCTGTCAAACTTTGCTGAGGTTCAGTAGAGAGAAGCTTAATTAGTAGCAGTAGCAGGTCACTTTGCTTTGATCAAGAGCAAATCTTACAGAAATACTTCACTGGTTTCAGTGGGATAACTTGCTTCAATAAGGTGAAAAGGATTTGGTCCTGGAATTGTAAAATAGACTTAGATTGACAGCCACTTCTGTATTTGTTTTCTGCCTTAATGAAAGCTAAATGATACTTTAATGAGATCACAATGGGGCAGGTCCAGGGGACCAGCATGGGGACAGACATCACAGTTTATTCATAAGGTTACTTGTCTTCAGATATCTAAGTATCCACCATACATTATGCAAACAGCATTGAATCATGGCACATGCATTTCCATATACTCAATTTTCAAAATTCAAGAAGGAAAACATAACTTCCAACAACTTTGCATCTTATGCCCACCTTGTTGTAAAAGACTAGTATAATAACCTGACCTGAGATTATTATTTTCTGAGGCCAGGGCATAATGCAATAAGCAAACCTAAGCATGGAGAGTCATTTTCAGTGAAACATGAAGCAAGCAGAGGCCTGCCTGAGGTCAAGGCATACTGTGAAAACTTGGACTGGCACATGGAAACTAAAATGCAGGTAGCTTCTGCACTCATCATGCACTGACATGGTGCAATTTGATAAGAATCTCTTTTGCAGTGTCTCCTAACAGATAACACACCTGAAAATCATACAGTCTCAGAAATAAGGCATTTGGAAGCCATCTGCCTCAGTGGCAGTGATGTTGCAGTGTAAAAAGCTGCACTACTGTAAATTGCTTCTTACTGAGCTTGTCACCACTATCTGCTGTTCCGCAGATCCTGTTGTGGAAAAGCAGATTTGCTATCTCAGCTTTGCATATTCCCTGACAAGATGATACCAGCCCGAAATGTGTCAGGAAAGCAAACCCCACCTATGTTCCACTTCTTCCCTGACATGTGCTTTCAGGGTTCATTTTCACACTTGTACAAGTGAAGTGACAAGATACAGCCTGTGAATCGGGTCTAAAAGATCAATAACTAACTAGATTCAAAGCCAAGGGCTGGTGCATCATGCTGGTTTGGAGATTAACCAAAGCCTCTTTCCTCTATAGACTCTTTTTTCTTCTATCAAGCCATGCCAGTGCAACCTCTCATAAGCTCTATGTGAAACAGCAAACTTTGTATACAAAGTCACCCACCTTGAGATATGGAAACCTTTTCAGTTCAGTTGGAGGTCTATCCCAGAATATTAATTTCCTCCCTTTTCATTTGGATATTTTCTTTAGATCTTCCATTCCATATGAGGCACAATGCTCAGATCCTCCTGAAAATGCTTTCTCCCTTCAAAATGTCAATTTCTCCACTACTGGTTACTTTCAATACATCACAAAGAAGGCTCTTTCTCTGCCTTCTCATTTTCTCAACAGCTACCTCTTCCTTTCCACTATGCTACTGGCTTCAAACCTGTAATTTGCCTTCATATGTTTCTTATTGGTAGATGCTTTCTGCCACAGCTGTGTGAAATACTCTGCTTGTAGCTATGAAAATACTTTTTCTTTTCCTACTGAGTCTTTTTTCAGCTCTTTCAGTCTAAAATAGAAATGTCTTTCTTATTTTAGCAAATGTATTTCATTATTCAAACAAAAATTCTGAAGTAAAAAATACCTATTTAAAAATTGTTGCAGGTCAGTAGGAAAATATATTTCTTATTTTCTATGTGAAAAAGAAAAAGAATTAAAAAAAAAGAGACATAAACTGAAGGAAAAACACCCTATCTTATAGGTTTATCAAATTAGTGTATCCTCAGCCAAAAGAAGCAAATTTTCTGAAGCTACCTTGGATGGTCCAAGACCAGAAACCTTCCATTGTATGGAGTTTCAGACTTGATAACAGTCCATATCTTTAAAAAAAAAAAGAAAAAGCATCTGGTATTGCCAACACACAGCCATCCCCACCTCTGTTTAGCTTTGCTGTGACAAGCAATGGAGTAACAACCCTCAGATTTACACCTGCAAGTGCTGTTCAGCTCCTCAGAGCTGTCAGTGGGAGAAGCCACGTGATTGCACAGACCTTTCTACTCACCTGTGTATTTTGCTCTTGTGCCTGGAAGCACCAAAGCTCCTTATAGCAGAGGTTGTGCTTTTTCTGTGTGTTTGAACAATCTTCAACACCAAAAATAAAATACATAGTTGGTTACATTTCAGCAGATGATAGGTTAAGCTGGCATTTTTTGCACTAAAAATTTTACTCAAGGTCCCACCAAACATCTCTGTCTTTGCAAAGATTGTTTTGATCCAAACCCCATGCCACTTGAATCAAGCACAGACAAATGGTGAACCTTGTCTCATATTTCGCTCCTTCTTTTTCCTACTCCTACCACATTGACATAATAATGCAATTTTCCCTGCTGAGTAGCCTTTCAAGTTTGTAGTTTTCTTACACATAGAGGGCAGAAGTTCAAAGAACAATCCTCCCAAGCTTTGCAGAGATCAGAAATTACACTGATGGGGCTCAGGAAATGCCGGACTCTGGCAATGAGTAGAGACATCTGCAGATCACTGCATCCACCAGGGCTTCAATTTATGTCTCCGTTTCAGTACAGACCTCACCAACCACACTGCTGAAACTGAGACTTGCTGAGAAGATGTTTTCGAGAAGCTAGGCTGCTGTATCTTTGCACCTCACAGTCCCTCTGTCCCACTACCCAAAACCCACAGTTGAATTACCAAATCTTCTGTGGGGAAAACAGTGACAAACAAACAAACAAACAAACAGGCTAATAATTAATCAGAAAATATGAATCCAGCCTGAGCTCCAGCAACTAGATTTATGGGCTGTTCTGTCTCAACATTGTGCTGTGTACTGGCCAACACTCAAGTAAGCACATAGAGGTACAGGGTGTTTAATTTGCTTTGACTAATTTACAAAGTAAAGCCTACTTTCTATAAATTCAGAATCTTCATTTTATTTATTCTCTTCATTTGAGCATGAATTGCTCTTTTTTCAGATTCAGGGTCAGCTTTGAGGAAAGGGAGGAAAAAGAAGCATCACTGGTCACACTAAAAGCTGTCTTCCCATAACTGAATTCTAGATACCATTCTGATGGGTTTTAAGCAGTGACTTGGGTTCTTTGGCATCTCTCAGCTTGAATTTGCTGCCTCACATGCTTCGGCCCAACCTCTATCTGGCCTTGGGCTAAAAGGAGTCAAGACCAAGCATTTCTGGGTAGGATCATGGAACTGAGCCTTTGGTAAAACCCATCCCAAAATAGTTATGTTTACTTTTTCTCTTTCCTTTTAACTCACAAAAGTAGCCACTTCCCAAGCCAAATATCAATGCCAGCATCCCTGTAGTCTGAGGCATTCCCCTCCTTGTGGTAATGAAAAAAACACTACAGTATTGTCCTGTACTCCTCTCTCTTCCAATAGTGATGGAGACACATTATTTTGTGTTAATACGGCTAATACAGCATGAACCTGGGCAGGATATCCCACAAAGAACCACTCTTAAGAACCAACATGCCCTTGAATATTGGAAGGTTGTGGCAAAGAGTGTGGCTGACACACAGTCTACTTGAATGCATTCACTTTCCAGAATTGGCAGAAATCACATTAATCAACCCCAAAATCTGTTCATAAACCTGCAAAGCTAAAGGTATACTTGATGTAACCTCTTCATATTTTTACTTCCAAAAATGTCTGAGAGCTCTAGATTTGTGGTTTGACTACAGTATCCTTCCACATACTTTTCAGCAGATGTCTTGGTTTTGCTTACATAACCCAATGAATCTGTTGAGGGGAACAGTTACTCCTTCCATTACTTCTAATGGTACTCATAAGAAACACCTGCTATTAAAGTCCAAATCCTTGAACTAATTAAAAAAGCAGGTCTTCTCATGATCTCTGCCTCGTTTGCCGATGGCTTGCGTCTCTTCCCACTAAGTGGCAGAAATTAGCTGCTCAGAAGGTGAAGAGTAGGTTCCTGTGTCATCTTTAGCTCCCACTTCTTTCACATCTTCTAGCACTGGTTCCTAATCCTCTGTCATTCATTTCAGTACATCCTTCATATTCCTTGCCAGAGCAGAAGCAGCATGGTCCTATACAAATGCATGTGGCACTCCCAGCCAGCTCAAAGCAGAATATGCACATTCATTCTTCTCCATATGTCTCCTTGTCGTATTTGCTTTCACTGTGAAAGCAAATAATAACGAACTGTAAACCAAAGTGTCGACCAAAACATGGGGGTTCCTGCCATTCCTCTAAAAAGACCATATTGTTCCAACTCTGTTTTCAGCCAAAAAGAGACACTCTACTCTGTACTATACCCTAGAGGTGGTAGGACACAAAACCAGAAGTTAAAGTAGTAAGATTTCCATGGAGTATTCAAGCATATTCCCTCTGAAACAGAAGAAAAATCCAGTTGCTATGAGTGTCTATCAGTAGATGAGGCCAAAACTAGACAACACACATATAACTGGCTTCAGCTCTCCACTGAATACCTAATCCAGGAGAAACCATATCCTTCTAAGTCTATAGCACAATTTTCACTTAAACAGGTTTTTAATAAGCTGAGTTAGCATTTGATATTTATGCAGGCTGAATGGCAGGAACATTTTTTCTGGTCACAGCTAAGTGTAGATACAGTTTGGTCAGGGATGGGCAGTGGTTAGTCGTGATGTGCTCACTGAGAATCACACTAAGAAATGAAAGCGTCTCAAATTTGCTTATGCATTCACTGTTTGCAGAGATACTGCACAATGATCAACCTGCTTATATTTAAGATACTGTGCTGCAAACATCATTAATAAAACAATCACATGCTCTTTACTACCCACAGGGGCACAAAATATCGATGTGCAGATAACAAAATGTGGGTCTTCTTCAAAAATAACAAACCTTTTTTGCCTTCTTTCTGTCTGTGTACTTTACTCTGAATGCATTTGCTCTGGCATATCCCGGCTAATCATTGTGCTTGCACCTGAATGGGATATAAAGTTACAAATATCATTAGAGGATTTTTACAGATACCACATGACAAATAAGGTGTATCTGGGGTTAACAACTATTTCAAAGAATTCTGTACCTAATTCTGTACCGGTGATATCACTTCAAAATCAATTAAAAAAGAAGAGAAAGCACTCTAAAATTGCATACAAATTGCAGCCACAGTTGACAAAGCATACATTTCAGAGACAGACTGCATCTCTAGTTAAAATATATTCATAACTGTCATGGTGTATGCTGGTAAATCAAGCTCACAAATGTGTGTGCTAAGATTTGAAATGCTTCCATGAGTAAATCTGTATTCTGTCTGTCTCCACAGTCTAGCTCCATTAAAAAAAAATAAATAAATACTTCAGTAAGCTGAACATATCTCCTTAAGATAAATTTATGGAGGGGCTAAAGGCCTTGGCCACTGCCTCATAGCCACTGAAAAGAAAAAAACAGTACATCCCATGCCTTCATGAGCAGTGAATGAATGCAGAGAGGTGCTTACTGAAAACGAAAACCTGGAAAGTTTTCTTTACATGTGATGCCATTGTGGCCCTGTCCCATCTAGACAGAATCTGAGAGATCTGGGAAACAAGACTGTGAAGGTTTCTGCTTTGCTGCCTTGTATAGTCATGTGCAATCAAAGTGGTCCGCTACAAACTTGCGCTAAGGCCAAAAGCTACTTCATATAGATTTTGAGTTTGATCAACATACTCTTTTTTTGTTTCTTTTCATTTACTTAATTCTTATTCATAAGTTATAGATATGAGTGCCTTGAAAATCATATACAGTAAGTGCTTGCTGGCATGTTGAGAGAAAGTATGGTTACTGGTTTATCGCTGCAACAGGATCACAAGCACAGATTTCTCAATATACATGTGATTTTGCTAAACTCAAATAAGGCAACATGAAGCAAACAGGATAGGATGAGAAACCTTGAAGCCCCCGAGGAGTGGCAATATCTCTGCCTCCACCCCCTGCCTCTCACCTATGCTTTGGAGAAACCTGGAGTCCCATTTGTGAAGTGACAATGTCCATCACAATATCTGGTCTTTCAGATCCATCTAGGCAGGGCTGAGGAAGCCCTAATGCCACAAATAATATAGATCTGTAGTCACTCCTCATGTGACATCCATGTCAAGTCAGTCCAGCTTTCTGCTGGGAACAAATAAGCTGTAGCAGTTCTCAACAGCATGCAGCCAGCCTCTGTCTCAGGAAAAGTGAGGTGTCTTTGAGGTTTCATATCCCAGCAGGCATTAAGGTTGGAAACAATTATTAGCAGCAGGGTGACAACAATCAGAATAGCTTGGTTAATTAAAGGGATTTGGAGACACTATCCAGCAGCTGACTCTTAAAAGAGCTGTGGTGTTTCTTCAAGGGTGAAAGAGGTTATTTGGAATACAGTTCTGTTTGCAGTTAAGCAGATTCAGTGTAGTCATAAGCAGCCATGTAAGGTTAAGGAAGTGGTCTTGTGATGTCTTAGTGAGACTTCATGACTTAGATTCTCTGACTCCCAGATGCAGTCCCAGCTGCAACTGCCTCAGATTCTAGGACTTCACTTATGCAGGGGTCCTCACTATATATGTGTTCTATGGCCTGAAACACAAAGCTCTATATCCTCATTTTTTAAGCAAAAACGTACATGAGAAGTGCTTAAGTTACTTGAAAATTCTCTCCCTTTTTACCATCTCAACCCAAAGCACCCTGAGTCACTAGATGTCTGGGGAAATGGATCTCCTTGACCTTTGGGCAGATTCTTGAACAAATGCCCAAGGAGTGAGGACACGTATAAACAGCTGGCTTAGGCAAATGAGCATTAAGAAAAGTCTTTAATGAGGCATCATCATTCACTTTGAATTGCATAATGGTAAAGCATTTAGGAACTCAGCTCTGCAGCACAACGAGGTCCACAGTATATCATATCTAACAATTTTATCTCTCTTTTCACATAGCTTCTCCCCACAGATCCCCATTTTTTCCAGTGTATCTGTTATCTTGAGTGATTTATTTTGCGCCTTATACCTGATCCTATAGAGAAGAAATCTCTCCTTCATTGCCTTGCTATAATTGTCTATGCTCTCTATTTCAAAAATAAACACGTTTATTCTTAGGTTTCGGGAAACACTGCATTTAATAAGTAAGCTCTTTTTCCCTAAATCACGTAAGTCACATTTTTCCTATGATCACAGGAGCATAAAACTTGCTTTGTATGATCATTCATGCTCAGAAAGCTCAGTCACAAAAGGCTTGAACATCGCAAATACCAAACGAGTGGAGACAAAGTCCCTACAAACTCTCATTTACTTTCAGAAAAATATTGTCAGAAATGCTTTGTGCTACAACTTCCAACATTTCATGAATATAAATTACTAGAACTGAGCACATTTTGACTGAATTTGCTTTTGACAATGACTGTGCTTTGTTTATTATGTTTCCCTCAACCTGTAAAATGAGAGTTTGTGAGAACACATATAGGCCCTATGGGCACAAAATTCTCCTGCATGCATTGCAGAAGCTGAAAGAAAACATTAACGTAAGTGATAATGGCCACAAATTAAAACTTTCAGGTCTTATTTTTACTGACCTTTTTTGACTGTGGACCCCCCATAGAGATACCAACCTCTCTAAGACATTATTCTGTAGTCAAACTGTCACTCGTTGACTTGGAAATCCATGGGCTCCAGAACCTTCATTTAGAGGTTGAAACAATACAACATTGAACTGTAAGATACACTGCTAATTCTTAAATGTGTGTGTCAGAAATCTACTGCTGTTCTGAACTTGTTAATTCAGTTCCTACTGAGAAAAAAAGAAATATGCTTCTCCAGCAAATCACTGCAAGAAAAAAATCAAACACTTAGCTTATAAAAGAGTGTCACTTATTGATTCCTCTCTGTGTTGGGTTATCTTATTTACTATTCTGTATTCAGGTCTAACTGCCTTCAGACATTAAATATACTTGTAAAAAAAAAGGAGCCTACAGATTTGTCTTACCATTTGATTGCATTAACTGCACATTAATAGATGAAGAGCAAAATATCCCCCACCCTGCATGCCAGCAACAACCAATTGTGAGCTGCCTCTGGGCTCAGTGACCTAGAAACCAAGAATAAGGCTCATAAAAATCAGATGCTGAAGAACAACATCAGGGACAGCCTTAGAAAGGGGATGATAAATCATTTGACAAGGCCATAAGATGTAAGTTTTTCTGAAATAAAAGAAGATAACTCTTTAAATATACTTTCAAGCTGTAGCTTTTTCTGTCATTTTTGGCTCTTTGAACATTCTCAGAGACCCCATCCTGTGCACAAGAACACACTGAATGTCACATTTTTCACTACAGAATCAGGCATTTTACACCCCTTCTCTTAACTCATTTTCTTTCATTCACACTACCAGGAATGACAGTTGTTAATGCACAAAATCCATGAGAAAATCAAGATTATGTACAACAGTACACAGAAGAAAGACACATAGCTGTTTTGATTCAAGACATCGTAACTGGTTCACAATGCAGTTTTCAAAAGTGAGAGTTTCAAGTACAGAAATAGGCATACTCGTATTAAAAGAGTATCAATCTGGAAAACAGAGAAAGAAACTTACTTGACTATGAGCAACTGGATTCTAGCTTTCACATAAAATCCTGCTGGCATTAACCAGTTTCATCCTCTGAGCTGGGCAATTAGAATCAGTGCCCCTACCACACGACTTACAGCAGTCATGAAGCTTAACTAAACTAAATCAGAAAAATGGTACCATTTTGGTTCATAATTCAGAAACAGGAATTTCTGCAAATACACAGGAAACCCAAGGAGATTTATTTGGAGCTGTGGAATGTTTAAAACTCTGACAAAGGCTTATTTCTTGGCTGGTTTGGCATTTTTGCAGGTGGGAGGTGTTTTGTGATTCCAAAATTTTATGCAATATTAGATGAGAGACCACAAACGAATGAGGTATTATGTCAATACATTGTGTAGGTACCTGCTGCTGATGGATTATCCCTTTACTGTTAACTGCTCAGAGCTTTTCAATCATGGATCATAGTTAGTACTGTTAAAATCTAAAAAATAGTAGCTAACTTATATAAGACACAGAAATGATGTGGTAACTACAACAGCATTGCTTCCCAATGAGAAAAGCTAAGTAGACACACTTCATAATGTTTTAGATGTTTCACAAGCAATGGTAGCAATGATGCTCGTTACCAGAAACCCTAGGCACAACTCAGGATCCTGCTGTGCTGAGTGCTGCAGAAGCACAAAATAAAATGAATTAAGGCATTCTCACACAGAGGCAAAACATAACAAGGGCAGTTTTATATCAGATGTTAGCCACGCACATGTGTCTTTTCATGTCTGTGTATGCAAAAAAAACACAGGCAAGAAATACCCAAGGTTTTGGTTCTTTCGTTTTTAACAGCTTAACATGCCAATTAGGTAGGAGGAAACCTCGGGCTTCTGGCACTTTCTGTGTGATTCACATTTCTCACCAGCATGTGCTGCACTCAGCCTGAAAGAATCGAGTAAATTAAATCATTTTAAAAAACCCTTCTTTCATGCCTTTTTCCTGTGTGCTTTGTTTCTATCCTACCCAGAACAAGCTTTGCACCACAGGAGGTAAGCAGATAAAGGCGGCTGTGGCAAGGTACTGGATAAAGACTCCAGCTGTCCCAGGAGATTTGTTTTCCTCCTCTCACACCACCTTCATCAGGGATGGTTTCAATGCTAGAAACACAACAAGTACTTGCCACCGTCCCCTGCCATCTTTGTGATTCACACTTTCATCTCCTTAATAGTTAAATTTCCACTTCCTGGAATTTTTTAATGTAGACACTACTACCTTTGAGTAAGACAGAGTGGGAAGGCACCCCACAAGCTGAACTTCATTTCTCCTTGTCTGAGCCACCTCAAATTTAAAATAAATATATGCAAACAAGAGGAAATTGGTAACAAGTGTAGCTACCTTCTCTGGTTTTCAGTAATTCTTTTAGTTGTAATTGTTCCGTGGCCCAGACTGTTTAGCATCAGTTCCATGCCAGTATTTGGGAAGGATAATGAAAAAGATCAGGTCTGGCTTTCCAACCCAGTACAGGCAAGAATTAGGTCTCTCTAAAGAAACCCAGTGTTTCCTAGCTGACATACTGGCATTTTAACTGGTAATGACACAGGTGGAAGAGGGGAAAGCAGAACAGAGAAATGGAATGAAGGGCCCCTTCTTCTTCACTTCTTTCTGCATCTTCTGGCTTCTATATCGTCACAAACAGAAGTGTTTGCATTTCATGGGTGGGTTTGCCATTTGTTATTTCTGTCTTGACCAAAATCAGCAAGTGTTCAGGGTTTTCAGAAGCAGATTGTTTCAGATTTTCAGCTTGTTTTGCAGACAAAAGAATCAAAATCATTCGAAAGGAGGTCAATAGGAGTTAAGTATATAATCCGTTTAGGATTTAGCAAATCCTACACAGACCTTTTTTGCATTTCTAGGCACCTAACTACCTCTGCAAACTGGACCCTTTGAGAAATTTCTGAAGTTTGGATGATAAAGAGAATCAAAACACTGATTCATCCAGGTTTCTTTCACGGCTCCTGGCACTGCAGAAAATGTCCCACCAGACTGGAGTGTCTGGTGGGTAGTTGTGGGAAAAACTCAAGGAAACAGAAAGGATGCAGAGAGTAGGTTGTTTTTAATGAAGAAGCTGAAGCACCTGTTTCATTCTGCACATGTAGGATATCACTGGCTATAGCAGAGTATCATAATGTAAATGAAAGAAAGGTTTTGTAAGACATGATATAAAAATAGGATGATGTCATCAGTTTTAGTGATTTCACAGTTCCAGCAAATCTTCTTAGAAGATATTTGACTTGGTCAATGTATTTGAAGAAAAAATCATCTGGCCAAAATAATAGCAATTTTCTACGTAAGAATTGCTAAGGTACACTGCTGACAGCTGTTAAATACAGATGGCACTATCATAATAGCTGTGACAGCATGACAGTAAGTTATGACAGTAGCTTAGTGGTTATGACAGCACAACTAGGAAGGCAGTAATCACATTACAGGACATACAGGATGACAACAGTAGCGATTCTGCAAGAGTCTGATCTCTGATCCAGGGAAGGTTATGAAGCAGATCATCTTGAGTGCTATCACTCAGAATTAACAGGACAACCACATAATTAGGACAAGTCAGCATGGGTTTATGAAAGCCAGGTCCTGCTTGACTAACCTGATTTTCTACAAGGTGGCTTGCTTAGTGGATGAGGGAATGCTGTGGATGTTGGCTACCTAGACTGTAGTAAAGCCTTTGACACCATTCACCACAGCATTCCTCTAGAGAAATCGGCTGCTTATGGCTTGGACAGGTGTACTGTTCTCTGGGTAAAAAAATAGCTGAATAGGCAGGCTCAAAGAGCGGTGATTAATGGAGTTAAATCCATTGGCAAATGATCACAAGAGGTGTTCTCTAGGACTCGGTACTAGGGCCAGTTCTGTTTAATATCTTTATGAAAGACCTGGATGAAGGGATCAAGTGCACCCTCAGTAAATTTGCAGACAACACCAAGATGGGTGGGAGTGTTGATCTACTGGAGAGTAGGAAAGCTCTACAGAGGCATCTGTGCAGGCTGGACAGGTGGGCTGAGGCCAATTGTATGAGGTTCAACAAGAGCACTGTTAAGGATGCACCTCAAATCTTGTGTTCGGTTTTGGGCTCCTCACTGTAAGAAAGACATTGAGGTGCTGCAGCATGTCCCAGGAATACCAGTGAAGCTGGTGACGGGTATAGAGAGCAAGTCTTAGGAGGAGCTGAGGGAACTGGGGTTGTTTAGCTTGGGGAAAAGAAGATTTAGGGGGAGACCTACTTGTTCTCTACAACTACCTGAAAGCAGTTGTAATGAGGTGGGTGTTAGTCTCTTGAGTAACAACCAATTGGACAAGAAGAAATGGCATCAGGTTGCACCAGTGGAGGTTTAGATTGGGTATTAGAAAAAAAATCTACAGCAAAAGGGTTGTCAAGCACTGGAACAAGTTGCCCCAGGTTGAGTGGTTGAGTGGTTGAGTCACCATCCTTGGAGGGATTTAGAAGAGGTGTAGATGTGGGACTTAATTACACGGTTTAGGGGTGGACTTGGCAGTGCTCAGTTAACGGTTGCACTCAGTGATCTTAAAGGTCTTTTCCAAGCTAAACATTTCTACAATTCCAGTCCAAAATGAAAACATTTTCACATGCTAAAGTCCTTTCCAACCCTAGCTATTCTATGATTCTATGTCTTCTCAATATTAAAGACCCTTGTACTAAGAAGTTAGTTAATAAAAAGAGATTATTTTAGTTGCTAAAGTGCATCAATCCCCCAAAAAGCTGATGAAATCACTCCCTGAACCAATGTGCCACTGCAGAGGGCTGTTGTGATCTGTTCTTTAAGCAACTAGCATCTTCCTCAGTTAAGTCAAAAAAGACCAGCATCAAGCCCCCCATTCTGGGTACCCATAGCTCAGATTTAAAAGAGTAAGAGGAAGGTGTCCATTTCTTCATAATGCAGGTGAACAGACAATTGTACTGCAAGCCCTTTTTTTTCTCTTAGGGCCATACCCATACAGACATTAAGCAGCCCTAAGCTGCTCCAAAATGTGAGAAGGGTCATTTCCATTACATGGAGATGAAGCACACGAGGGAAAATATTGCAGTTACTCCTGTCCTGCCAGTCCTTCTGTTGGCTAAACACCCTATTTTTAAGCGTGACAGGTACCTTCTGTCCTCCCATGAAGGCTTGTGTTCTATCAGAGGATAGCAATCAAAACCTTTGTAAAGGTTTTTTAGGATGGAGGTTCAGCAGAACTGCAGGTCTAAAGCTTGGGCTGGTGAGACACTGCAGCCTGGTAAAGGTGCACCAATCTGAGATCCCAGCCTGACTGCAGTCCTTGTCTCTGAGGGGCTGTAGTTTATAACATGCAAGCAAAATGAGTCATTTGATACCTTCAGCTGCAGGTTAAAAAATTATAGTGCATGAATTTTTTTTTCTCGGGTAAGATTAAAATGTGTAAATTCTGCTGCCTCTCCCACACACACACAGTGGAATGTCAATCAGAAGATGAAAATATTGTTAAAATGGGTATTTTCACTGTGCACTGAAATTGCAGAAGAGTGATTTATGTTTTATTTCATCCTTCCCCACACACAAAAA
Organism: Neopsephotus bourkii; assembly: GCF_033783945.1. NCBI lineage: Eukaryota > Metazoa > Chordata > Aves > Psittaciformes > Psittacidae > Neopsephotus > Neopsephotus bourkii. The sequence goes on along the minus strand of NW_026901837.1, from coordinate 4,771,254 downwards.
AAAAAAACAAGTTTCCATTATTTAAAATTCCTTTTAACTTTGTACACATAAAAAGCTCACTGTCCTTGTTTCTTGCATACCGATAGAGGCATATAATTCAACACACTCTTGACGTTTTTGAATGATGAAAGGCAACTGAGGTAGATGAAATGGGTCAGAGAGGGATCACAGTTATTTTGAGCAGTTCCTCCATGGCATTTGACTGAATAAGCATGGCTACCTTTAACAGTATATCCTTCTTTGCAATATTCTACCCAGAAAAGGAATCTCAGCTTTTAGCTGGTCCCTTAATACTCTATAATTGACCCGACCAGCACTTGGGTCAAAGAACAAAAATTAGGGCAAATGCAATATGAACAAAACCCTGTAATTTGTTTGGTTCATTTTTTATTTTTTTGCATGGTAACATTCAATAAGACTCTAGCCTGTCAGACCTTCCTTGTTTTTCAGACATTTGCCATCATCTATCCTTAATTATTGCTCTGAAGTGAAAAAAGAAGCCACAGTAGGAGCTGCGTGTCAAGGAAAACATCTCCCATTTCTTGGCAATGCTGGAGCATCCAGACTTTGCTATGGACTCAGTTGCTTCTATATTTGTCAGTAAAGAGAACAGCACTTTCTCCTTGGTAACGATTGTAGTGGGTTAGTGTGGCAAGGTTTTGGTAAGCCGGGGGGGGGGGGCGTTACAGGGGTGGCTTCTGTAAGAAGCTGACAGAAGCTTCCCCCGTGTCCAACAAGGCTAATGCCAGCTGGCTCCAACATGGACCCACTGCAGGCCAAGGCCTAGCCCATCAGAGATCGTATTAGAACCTTTAGGGCAATGTATTTAAGAAAGGGAAATCAGTGCTCCACAGCTGGAAGACAGGAGTGAGGTAACTGGCCAGTCATCTCCCCTTCCTTATTTTGACCCATGAGCATTTTATTATACTCTCTCTCCCCTGCCCAGCTGAGGTGTGGGAGTGATACAGTGCCTTGGTGGGCACCTTGTGTCCAGCCGAGGTGGACAATCAACTCCTAATTTAGCCCAAACGTTTTTTTGCTTCTAAGTCCTTCCCGGAGTTTTGTGGTAGTCTGTTGATTACTAAAGTCCAGTGGCATAAAGGTCCAAATTTCTGCAGCATCAACATAGCAATATGTCTTCAGGATGCTTGAATGTTTTTTGGTTGAATAGCAAGAAAACAGTTACAAGCTGCTTATGCTCTGGATTTGGCATCCCTTGGGAAAACAAACAAACAAACAAACAAACAAACATTTTATAAATGGATAAAAGAAATATTCACCCCAATGCTGCTAACATTTCTTCTTTTCCATGTATGTTGTCTTTACAACCTAATAAGAAATACTGCTCTCAGGCCATGTTTTGTCAACACCCATTCCTTTATAAATAAGATCATCACGACAATAAAGAATTTCATGTTGCTCACATGCAACACAGGGAGAGGTCCTCATAGAGTGAAAGGGGCTTATCTTCAACAAAGGAAATAGAGACATAAACATTTTTTTTTGCTGCCAGCACTTAATCAGATAGACTTTCTAGCAACAAGTTTTGAAAGAAAAACCACTATTCTAAAAGTTTGCCAAAAAGCAAGGGCAAGCACAGCAGCTAACTCAGCTCTCCACCCATGCCTCTGCACAAAGTTTCTACTGAACTTGAACATTATTAATCATTCATGTAATTGTTAGCTTCTGCATTGTGTGTTTGTATTTTTCCTATCAATATGTGCATAAAATTACCTTATTAATGCTCATATAGATGTTTATTATGGGAAGGGAGAGACTGTTTGCACTGTATTTCTAATTCAGCTAAACCGAATTCCAGACATTTTTCAACAAGGAAAAAAAGAAAAACCAAGAAAACAGCAAAAACAAAAACTAAAAAAAAAACCTACAAGCAGTTTAATCCTCAAAATTTTAGAAATGCTTTGAGTAAACATAATGTGCAATTTTGAGCATTAGAATCACACAGCTACCTAAGGGTTGTTTGATATCTTTGCAAACCATCATTTCTTTTGGCATGGAAATCAACAAATATATTTTGTCAACATTATAAACACTTATAAACATTTAACCAATTCTATTAAGGCTGAAATAGTATGAGTAGAAGAGAACATCTCTGGGAGCTTTAAGAGTTCTATATATTCTGCTTCTTTAAAAATAATAATTACATCATATTCTGTTTACTTAGATCCCTAATACTGAAAAACATTTTGGGGTTTATATAATATTAAAATTTTAAAACACTTGAGTAGCATAAGAACCCATACACAGATTTCAAGAGTGAAATGGAGAATTTATGTCTTTTCACAATTCTTGTCTGAAACTCAAATTTATAGGTAAACTCTTTGACTACAGGCTATACACAGATACTGCTATTTACTAACTGCTAGTTGCTTTCCATCTCAATCCTGCCAACAGATTGCAGTTCACATTGTGACATGAATTCAAAAGCCGTGTTCCACTGCCTGTAATGAAAAATGTATTAAAGTTTTAATAAAAGTTAAAAGTAATAATTTATAGAATCTCATAAGAAATATTTGTATCATGTCTGAAAGAAATAATTGCACTTCTGGTTTAATGGAACAGAACATTTTCCATTTTAATTTGTTCACTAAGAAGATATTCAACAAACTTAAATTATAAAAACGTTAATTTTAAACTAAATATAAAGTTAGTGTCCCCAGTGTCTGGAGCACATTTCAAGGCTGCAATGAGGCTAACTGAGTGAACAACCTAATTCTTTCTGATATATGCAATTTTATTATGGATTAAAGAAGCAATAAATATATCTTTCACATAAAACTGTTCTTTTCAGCTAGAGAAGAAAGTAATGAAGTTCAGTTTAACACTATTGAATAAACATTTATGCCCACGTAAGAGGACAGATGATGAAAAAGAAAAAGGAAATATTCCTTTCATTATTCCCCAAAACAGACATGATGATCACTTTAAAACTTTTCTGGATTTACCTGACATGCATCTGTTGTCTGGGAAAGCACATATATTGCAAGCATCATTAGCTCTCTTCACTGATTTCATAGAGCCTATTAGCATTAAGTTATTCTGTTGCTCCTCTAGTGCTATTTTGAGAGAAAAAGTACTTGCCTTTTTTATACATTTATACTGGAGTCTTTTTAAAACAAAAGCTGTTAAGGCTGTATAGAGTACTATGCATTAACACAACATTTCTGGGCAGCATTTGGAGATAGCTTAGTAAAAGTTTTAAACCTGACCTCCTGTCTTATCCCACTTTCTCCGGCAAATATTCAAGGAGAAACACAAAACCCAAAAACACAGCAGAGGAAATGGTGTGGAGAAGACTTTGTGAGTCTGCATGCTGGGATGGCAGTAGCTGGAGGTAAGGTCCCCTGCATGGGCCAGAGCAGAGTTGGAGCTGGAGACCTTGCCCAGCTCTGCTCTGAAACCACCACAGCACTCAGCTACAGCATTACATGACTTTGATTAGTTTTCCATAACTTCAGTGCTTTCAGTATATATATAGCCCAAATGCACAATCTGGGCTCTGTCTACCATCAAAAGCATGAGATAAGGACATGAGGGGGCAAATCATGATGTCAAGCAGATGCTTTAGGCTAGCTGAGCAACACTCGCACCCTGAAAACCCACAAGGGTGAAAAGACTTGTCTTGCACTGTTGAAGCTGCCAGTAGCATTTGACGGGGCTGCTCCTTGCTCTTTCTCTCAGCTGCCAGTTCCTACCTGACATAGCCAGTGGGGTAGCCAGGTAATGTACTTGTGAACAGTGTTAACCTAATTCTGTGTAAAGTAGTGCAGCATTTATCTGCTTCTCGTAGTTGCTGTCTGGTGGGTTTATTTGCTGCTTTCCAAACGAGTGTGATTGAAAAGAGATAAGGCAATGTCTTGGTATTTTATGATTTTGAAATGGATCACTACACCACTGGCAAAAATGATAACATTCTGGCACATCTAGTAATGTCAGCCCTGTTAGATCACCATGTGTGGCTACCCTGCAGTTCTCTCATCTAACTGAAGCTTCTTGCTCTGCCAAAACCAGGATGCTGAGGGAGAATCCCCTGTGGAGCCCCTCCTATTCTACTGACATCCCAGGAGCTGTTAACCAGCTCCCATCCCGACTTCAAAATATATGTGTATAAGTAGCCCAAATTCAAATACAGACAATAAGCAAGCAGCTCTTCGCTGTGTGTTAATCACCAGTATATATTCAAGGAAGCTGGCTGGTGCCCAGCTAGTTATCTGGAAAGATGTCCTCTCTGATGCTGTATCAAAACCTGCAGACTGGAGAGTGGATCCAGGCTGAGGTGCACACCTCAGCCACACACTGACCATATGCATGGGAATGACCCAAGCAGAGATCAATCCTCTTCCCTCTTGTGCTATCCCTGCTAAACTGCTTCTGTAGCAGGAACCTGGATACCTGGATCAGAAAGGCGCTATGGATATCTCAGCAATACACCCAGGTTAGAGCACCAGGACAGCAGGGTGAGCTGAAGCATGCTGTTGCTAGACAGTCTAGATTTAATCTGGCCACCTCTAGAGTACCAGAATATGACCATTAATCTCTCAGATGTGCTGTGTCCTCAAAATACAAGTGGGTAAGGTAGCAGCTTGGGCTCTGGGAACACTAATGGTAAAGCCAACCATCTGTCCTAGCTACCTTAAAGAAAATGTGATACATTTTCCAGCCCTTCAATTCCTTAGTTCAGGAACATGTGTCTTCTTGAACAGGCTACTCTTGTTCTTGTTTCACAACCTGTTCCTGGGTAACATTTTGAGTGGGAATCTATGAATCGCACACTGCAAAAAGTTGGTCCTGCCTTGTCCTACATTTATAAACTAATATATAGTTCTCAGGGCTAATGTTCATCCTGAGGAGAAGGAGACTGCAGATTTTTAAAGATAAAATACATTTTCAAGATGCTGATTTTTTTAACTGCTGTTTCCTATCTTTTCTACCTCCTGAGGTATCCTGGAGAGCTATATATAGTTATAGCAGATGATACATTTCATCAGGAGAGGTGACAGAAATAAAAACCACACCTAGACACTTCAGTGCTGCAGAAAAATGAAATCAAGCTCATTCCATAAATTTCCCTCCTAGAAGACACCTCTATTAAAACGTAGAATTGAGGCCATGACTTACCGAGGAAAAGGCAATGAAATGTGGAAGTTATCATAAATCGAGAGACATAAAAGTCTTGGAAATACATAGTAAAAACAAAGTTCAAACCTTATTAATAACTTTATCATGGTTGATGTACATTACAAAGTCTGATTTGCAAAATGTGTAGCTCCAAACCTATTTCTATGAAGCTCTTGGAGGCTGTCCTGGTAAATAAGATTTCCAGCTATTATGCAAAATGGCCTGCACAGTAACAAATACAATTTCACAAATATTTAGTCAAACCCTAGCATAGATCTAAAGGTACCACTAGTCACATGATCATATCCTCTGGCTGGATATATGGAAGTCAACCCATATTTGAAAGTAACTACTATTATTTTGATTAATGCAGAATACATCTTCCGTTTACTATGGTAGTGAACAATACATATATAACTGGTAAGTCAATGCTTCATAAAACATACATAATGATGGAAATACTTGTTATTTTATTGAAATTCTAAGACTTTACCACAAAGGGCAAAAAACAATATTTGTACCGCTTGTGTTCAAGCAATTCTATCATCACAATTACCTCTCTCCAAGTTGCCACTAAGGCTGGTTTCATGGGAACCGTCCTTGCAAGACCCATCCTTTCCTGGCAGCAAAGCACAGGGAAAGTCCAGGAGCTAAAAAAGCCGGTGGGGGGTCCCACCAGTTTTGCTATCGTGTCTATGTGCTCCCCCACTAATAATCTCATGTAGCAACTAAACAGATTAATACCAGGCACTATTACAATTCTGACAGCTAACCTTTGTTTTTATAATTACCTTCCATTTGCTTTTTGCATTATGTCTTCCGTTACACAATCTTACACGATTTCCCTGATAAAAACATGACAAGTCATTGTTCTGAATTAGCCATTGTGCTATAAATCACAAATGTTATCATTTGTGATATTTTGACTACCTAAGCCCTCCCTAAAAAACATTTAAGACTTCTCATCTCCTGGTGACACATGCTTGTGAAATGTCAGCACTTCCAGCATTTGATCACATTGTGAGAGGGGTTGTCTTGATAAGCACTGGAACTCATCAGTCACTGAGGGTGTCAGCTAACATCTCCCAGCATCATTATTTCTATTTCATGTGAAATTCCATGGTAACAAGTCTTTAAACAGTGGCAGCAGGGAGGTGGAATGATGCATTTTGTAATTTAAAAACTATGTAAAATGGGACAAGTTGTAGAGTATTCAAGGAAATATTCTCATCTCAGTGCACTGGGCTAGAGCAGCTCTTTTGTTATCTCAGGGGAACACAGAATGCACCAGGCTGAAAATTCAGCATTTGAATAATGCAGACATGCTCAGCCGAAAGCCAAAGGGCACCAGAAAGACTTGAAAGCAGAAGACACTGACTTCATTGCTTCTGGCACTTACAGTAGCCAGCATGTGCTGCCAGCAGGGCAAAGGCACAGGTCTACAGAGACCTCAAAGAGCAAGTGTGTGGCTGGTGGGCTGGGCTGTCAGGTTCCTCGTCTCCAGACTCATCCTGCTGCACTCCACTTCTGGAGGTGTTAAAATGAGGATGGGCTGCAAAGCCAAAGTAATTTTAGCTACATCCCACTGGCCAGCTTCAAGATAGTAAAATCTGAGCCCAGCATAAACCTACCACTTCTAAATTGTGAAAGTATTTGCTGTCAGCCTTCATGTTCAACAGCTTGCCAATCAAGGTGGTCAGAATAGTCATCATTCAAATTAGTGAGGGTGGAAATGTCATCAAAAGAGTTGTGCTTCTGATAAAAATGTCAAAACAGGAAAATGGCAGTTAATAGATATTGAAAATTTCTATGAAAAAACCACAGTTTCCAGCTCTAACTGGCAGTGATTGTATGCATGCAGCATAAGTTGTTGAATCACATCCAGCTGAAATAAACAGATAAATAGAAAAAAAATCTAATTAGCCCTAAGTGTATTCTACAGATGTCCATTTAGAATAATCATAGTGATGGGGTTATTAAACGATCTCTCATGAACTCCTTGATTCAAGATATATTGAATATATTGGCAAAGATTCTAAAAATATTGGATATATTAAATATATTGGCAAAGCAAACTGAAATGCACTTTTCTGAAGTGCCGTTTTCTCTATTTATTGTGAGTATTAAAGGAAACAATGCATGTGAAATCTTCACATAAGGAAAGGAAATGTTTAATTACATGATGTTTTAGTTTGGACATGCCTTACTGAGTCATTGTTTAAAGCACCATACAACTTACTCTTCATTATTATTCATGCATTGTTATCTCTTAGGGTTTATGAATATTTCAGCAATATTCTCTGAATGCCTATTATGAACGAAGGTGATTGTGGGAGAAACATCTGTTCAGTTTTGGATGCCCTTGCTCAGAAAAGCTATAGTAAAGATTGAAAAACTCCAGAGACACACAACTAAACCAGTGATTTAAGTTGCAATTACTTGGTCTAAATGAAAACCAGAAAGTAAAATCTGATCTGTAAATGGGTAATTAGGTGACACTCCTCCTCTGAGTGGACCCTCAAAACTTAGAACAAAACCAAGGGCAAAAGCAGTGTAAAAGCATGAATTAGAAAAGGTGCAGTGTTTGTAAATAGGTCAGTGTAAGAAGAAATGGCAAATAATAGTCAGTCAAACCTGCCACTTCAGGTCCCTTTTGGTGGAGAATTACCCCCTCCCTTCCTTTTATTAAACCTATTCATGTACTAGGCAGTAGGACCAAGCAAGACTTTCTTGGAAAGGTAACCTACACAGGCTAGCAGATCTACTCTTACAGCTTTACAGTTAATCAGTAGGGATAGGAGATTCACTTTTTCCTTTTTATTTTGCTTGTCTCCAAAGTGACTATTTGTCATAATAATTAATCAGTGCCCAGAGTCCAGAAGCAAACCCTTAGTAGACAAATAGCAACTAATAGCAGCATATTCCAGGAAAACCAGGTGAATTTCACATGTTCCTTGGCTCAGTCTAGAAGGAAAATCACAGCTTTCTGCAAAGCCTGCATTGGAAAACCAGGACTCTGAAGGAATTTATCTGGCCTGAAGGCCACAAAGCAGTAAACTCAAAGCAGAATGTATCAGGAGGGAAGAGATGCAGGGCAGGAAAGAAAAGGTAGCAGCTCAGCTAAGTGGGAGAAAACTTTGGATTTCCTACTGTTCGTTCCTCAGCTGCACTGCAAGGTTTCAGGCTTTCAAGAGTTCAGTTTCTCTCACTAAAAGATATGTTGTTTTGTGGCACAATCAGTCCAGGTCTTTTCTTCTGGTTACGCTGTTTCCAAATGAGCTTAAGAAAGCAGCCTATCCTATCTAAAAAGGAATTGCATGCTGTTTCAAAGCTTGCAGAAGTGGTGTCAGGGGCATTAAACTGTGTCAGACAAAGTCAGTGAAAACTAAGAACTCTATGTGGGATGCTCGTATGAGTTTACAGAGTTTTCTCACTGACATTTTGGTTTTTAAGCATGAGAACTTATGACTGTATGTTCTGGAAAATTCACAAGGGTGGTGACTATTGGTGATATGAAAACTGTTGAAAGTTAATAGTGTTATTTAATAGCTGCTTCTGAGACAAGCAGTAGAAAGATTACAGTCAAAATTTGCTCTTAGTTTCTAAAAAAAAAGATGAGGGTCTCTGAAGTGCTAATGTTATACATTATAAAACCCTAAGCTAACTCTATAAAGAGAACTTGAAACCAGCATTAGCTTCAGTGTTCTTGTTTACCAAATCAACTACTCTCAGTGATAAGATTCTTCACCAGTTCACAGATGTGTAAATGTCCCCACAGTGCTTTTGACATTTCCAGCCAATCAAGCCTCTTCTGGAGGAATGGCATTCAGAGAAAGAGAAAAATACAGTCTTTTTGTTTGTCAGTCTTCTGGCCTTTCTGAGGTGAAAGTCAGAGCCACTTTCTAAGTGGATGGTCATGACATGGGCATCTGTCCCCCGGGAACATTGTCTCAACGACACTTTAAGGAGCACAGGGTAAGCTTTTGCTGCACTCATCGCTTCCTGGAAGGATTCTTGACCTACTTCCCAATCAACACTCCCTGCAGAGACATGTTTGAAAACAGGCTTTTCTTCCTATTTAGTCATTCCTGAAAGAGATCGTACACTGTAAGAAGCAGATCCTAAATGAATCTTCTTGTCCTTTAATAGAAAGATCCTAAAGCAATACTCTTATAATAGAAAGAATCCAAATCTTTTTTTACACTTTCCGGTCCAAAATGATCCAGGCTAGAAGGTAAACAGTCCGTGCTGAATTAGACCACTGACAAAAATAATTGCTATTCCCATATGATTCCACATGAAAGTTCCTACATGTCAGTCATGTCTTCGCTTAAAAATATAGTGACTCTTTCAAAAGGATTAATAAGACACTTGCATCATTTCCATTAAAAGATTCTGTCAGCATCTCAGTTTAGTGAAAATTATTTTTTTTCCCAGATTATTATTCTCAGTAACACTTTTGGTAATGAGAATTTTTTTATATTTTAGAATTTTTTTGGGGGGGGGGTGGGGGTAGTTAGAACATTCACCACATTAAGAGAAGGAAAAGTCTGTCTCTTGGATGAAGAAAAAGAAAATCCAGTAAAACAAAGAGAACAAGATCTTTCCTTCCTTTGAATTCCAGGCGATAGAAGCATGATGTTACTTGATTGCCACTTGCTAAGGTACAAAATTGTTAATAAACAAAAGAATCAACCTTCTGTGCTACCTTTGTGTTTCTGCCATTTCATGATCCATTCAAAAAACTTGATTCTAAAAAGTGTAACACTTAGCATATTTGTTGAAGTCTTTTGGAAAGTAGCACTAAGGTAGCAACTTCAGAGGTTCAGCACAACCTCTGGAATTTGAATACTGAGACCATGTTGGACATTGGCTAACACTAGTTTTCCAAGTGCAACTTCAGATATTGATTTTATCTAATAATGTTCCTAACAGTTTTCAGTGATTAATCTGACCCTTTGGGTCTTCTCTAGGCTGAACAGTCCCAGTTCTCCCAGCCTCTTCTCATAGGAGAGACAATCCAGCCCTTTCATCTTCTTTACTGGCACTCCATTGGGCTCCCCCTAGTAGCTCCATAATTACATGTTTCAATCAGAAACAATGCTTTCCACTCAAAACTCTAATTTGAAGGCTTTCTTCCCTGTTTTACCAGTCCTTGTTATCAAAGCAGTCATGCAATAGTTTCCTACTGATTTATACTAAAGTCCTGTTTCCTCTCTTTCCCCTCCACACCCTCCTTTTTTCTACTATTTCAGATGACCTCTTGCACCAGAACAAATTGATGAAACACGTCAGGACCTGGTAAGGGAAATTTCATTTATTTCCATACCAGATATTATTTCAAATGTCACAAAGCACCAAGAATGAGCACTCTTAACATTTACCCCAGACAAAGCTATGAAGATAAATAGTAGAAAATTGATTTGACATGCAAATTGCCTATATTTTGAAGCAGCAAAGCTATTAAGAACATGAATCAAGGTGTGGAAGACAAAAATATGGGTCAAAACATGAGACAAAAACAAAAATAACCTGGGGCTGACTTCTGCCAAAAGCCGCGGTCTGTCAGGAGGTAGGCGGCTTTCAGTCTCCTGCCAGTGATTAAACTGCTTAAATCAGGGGCATTTTCCTTTGCTGATTCAGCAGTCTTGATCCACGGAGCAAAAGTGATGCTTCAGAATATGCTGCTTTGCAGAAGCCTCCTCCTTTCCTGTACACGGAGCCAGGAAGCAGTGGGGTGCCCTGCCCTGTAGTCTTACCTCCTCTGGACAATTACCGCTGGGAAGAGGAGCGTGCAGCAGAGGTAATCTATGTTATGCACTGCCATCTACTGTGTCTCTACTCAAACTACGACATGAAGTTCAAACCCAGAAAAAAATGGAACTTCAAACAAAATTCTCACTGCATGTCACTCTCGTCTGTGCTTCAAGAAGGCACTGCATAAACGTATGAGAACAAATCCAAACAAATGTCCAAATACAAATGGCATGGATGACTACTAAATGTCCCAAGTTTTGCAACATGAAGGAGGCTGCCCCTTGTTTTTCATTTTGAGAATAAGGATCTGTATTATCACATTAATGAGTGATAGCATATATAAATAAACTAGAACAATCTTCAGTGTTATACAATGTTGGTGAGAATAACTGGATGTCTTGTTCACCTTTATTCATACGAAAATTAATGTTAAGCCCCAAGAGTGAGTCTCAGAAAACTCATCAAATACATTTGCTTATACTCCAGCTCAGAATCTCCCAGAGCTATAGCTATACTCTATTTATAGATAACCAGCAAACTGATAATCTAAGGGAGACACTGGCCTTTTGGAGTGCTAAAAGCAGACCACAGAGTGTTACATGGCAATTGCAGAGTGAGAAAATACATAGACTCAGTGCGGTGCTGGACTTTGTGAAGGACACATGAGATTTTTCCACAAAACCTTGGAGATGCTAACAGTCTTCCACACTCCTGCCAGCTTCAGCAGGACAAGCTATGGCATTAAATTCTTTTTTCTATAAAAAAGGCATAATCCAGTGCTTTCCTTTGGAAAAAGCTGTAAGATTGTTCATTTAAGACACAGCTTGTTTTCCATCCAGGTGCTGAATCCTCTCCATGTGTACCATCATGGATCTATTCCATAACATGGTTTGTAGCTGCACTTTTTTTTTTTTTAACTTCTTTGTGGTATTTTTCTCTACCTGAACATTGTAATAATACACAAAGAAGAAGAATTCTTTGTATACTGGAAAACCAGAATTTCCATACCCACACTATCCACTCTGCCTGATTCTACTACTCCTCAATCTTTTTTTTACTTTAGGGCAGCAAAGGCTAAGTGGTGAAAGCTGTTTCAGCACACGTCCAATTAGATATGAATAACCACATCTTCAGTAACATATGAAGTCAGAAAGAATGATAATTTTAAGGCTATTTTACTTACATGCTTCTTTCTAATAGTTTTTCATTATGTCTTGGCACCTCACTGCCTGTAGTCTTCTCCAGTCTAAAGTTATTTGCCATTCTTACCAACATATAGCTTAGTAGTGGTGGGGTTTTTTTCTTCAGTGCAAATCCTATATCCATATGTAGTCAATCCTATGATGTTGTCTCTTCTTTTCAGATTGTGGAACATGAAATTCTCATACTTAACCTACAGAAATATGAACTACATGAAACTGCTACCCAAAGGTGTAAAATGAGCTAGCAAGCCATACCAGAGGAGTTATATGCAGCTATTGTCAAAATGGAGCTATGTATCAAAGTCTCATAAGATAACTAGAGTCCATTGCAACACAGTATTGTCATTATTGCTCTGAGTGATGGAACAGAGTGGGCTTATCACATTTGCAGACATGGTAAAGCATTGAAAGGTAGATATAGAATTCAAAATTATCATGAAAAATCAGAGGATCAGTCCAACAGAAATATGCTATTATTCAAAGCACAATTTGCTGTACTTAGGAAAGGACAGTCAGCTGCACAGGTGCTGGATAGCAGATGACTAATCAGCAATTCTGAAAAAAGAGAGCTGGCAGTCGCTACAGATCACAAGCCGAACATGAGTCAACAACATCATGCTACTGCAAAACAGAGAAGCATCATACGGAGGCGAATAAATAGAAACGTAGTCTGCAGCACTGGCAGGATCATCTCTCCATCCTACACCGCACTGCTCAAACTTCAGTCAGAGTACTGCACTGGGTGCTGCTCTTCAAAAAACAAATGCTACATTTGTGGTAAAATTCCCAAGGAGATTGATTATTGAGATCTGGAAAACAATCTAAAAGGGAGGAAATGGGGTTCTGTTCAGCCTCTAGCAAAAAGACTGGGAAGGAACATGAGAACAGTCTGCACACTTAGAAGATTGCTGTTCAGAAGGGACAAATTTGTACCCATGTTGGAGGAAACAGGAGGTAAGGGGATAAAACTTCAATGAGAAAAATTCATATTGTACACTTTAAAATTATTCCTGACAGTAAAAAAATTGAAATGCTGGATAATTCTGGAGCCTCCATCCTTGGAGATCTTCAAAAACACATTATGCAAATCTTGGTTAGAGAGATGGCAATGGTGTAGTGGATGATGTTTTATTAGGTCGACAGGATGGATGACACAACACTTTGAAGCTCCTTTGTCCCCTTCTGTGCAGTGGAAGCCCAAGAGAGAAAAATAATTTCAAAAAGATGGTTGAGAAGTAGTTAAAGGTAGCACTGTCTTCCTGACTATCCAGTAGCAGAAAGCAGAAAATGAGAAAAAGTAAATAATCACTCCCATCACAGCCCCATTCTTTCACATGTAATGGAGGAGCAAACACTACTGGTTTTAGAAAATTTAAAGAACAGTGAGCAAAATGGAGTGGGGATTTTTTTGTTAGGGTTGTTTTCTGGATATGGGGGTTTTGTGGGGCATTTTTCTGTGGTTTTCTGTTGGGGATTTTTTGTTTGGTTGGTTTGAATTCAGGAAGAGGCAAGCTGCCTCTGATGATTGGAGTATATGATGTACAAGGAGTCGCTGAGAGAACTGCTTAAGCCCAGAGAGAAGGAAAGCTGTCAATCGATGTAACTGCAGTCTTTCTACAGCTTAAATGGAGTTGTAGAGAAGATGGAGCTGGATGATTTAGAGGTGCTCAGCAAAAGCAAAGAGCACAGGCTGCAAAAAGGGAAAGCTCTCAGTGATAGTGGTTAAGCACTGAGACAGGTGCTCAGGGAAACTGAGAAATCTCCAGCCCTGAAGATTTTCAACACTTGACCTGATGAGACAATGAGTCAGCAGGCAATCCAAGCAACTTTAAAATCCTGCAGGATGCGGGGAGGAATGGCTCCTTCTTTGAGTTTCGGGGTTGAGAATGTTTGACTTTGGGGTGTTGGGTTTTTTTGCAATAATGTTTTGCTGTTTGGTTTTTGTTTGCTAGAGAAAGCTCTGGTGGCAAGAGCAACTCCCTTGTAATACAGCAGTGCTTGCAACAGAGATTTATACCAAATTACACACAGTGAAATCTATGCAAACATTACTGCAACCACACCCCAGCCAGGGGCTTTACTGAAACTAGGCTGCAATGTTCGTGAAGTACTCCTTTATTTCTACCCCAGGTAGTAACCAAACCTAGCAGTAACAGCACCTCTGCCTTGATCTGTAGGACTCAGCACTAGAAAGAATACATCCACACCAGATTTTTCATTCCCTTCAAGCTTTTTTTTTTCTTTTCCATGGGAAAAACTTTTGCCTTATTTACTGCTGATCACAACCTTTATCTTTAAAGAAATCTGTTTCTTGTATTAGGGTATTTAACGCCATTGTGTGCGCTGCATTCCTTGTTGTTAAAAGTTTTTTCTAAGGACGAAACAGCTGGCATTCATTTATTTTATTTTTTTTTTAAGAGCATTGCAAAAATATTTTTTAGGGGCTGGGAAAAGAACATATGTGAAGAATTAACTGAACTTAAGAAAAATATCCAAAAGCCATGGTTATCCAGTCCTGGCATCATGCCAGCCTTGACACTATCTCTAACTCATTGGCTGTTTGCAGGGATATTTCTGATTTCATTTCCTTACATCCATTGCAAAATCCCTTTTTATAAGGTGTAAGGTTCTATACTACAGATCTGGGAGCTATATTAAAGGACCTTGTTATAGGACAGAACCAATAAGATAGCTAGAAAGCTGGAGTGGAAGCTAAGCATTTACAAGGAATCCAAAGGGATTCCACAGAGATTGTATTTCAGTGGTTTAATGTATTGTGTATGTTTAAAAAAAAATAATAATCTGGTAAAAAAATCCAAGAAGAGTAGGAAATACCAAATACTGTACCAGAAAGCTAAAATAAATTAAAAAAGGGGGGGGGGGATAAATTATACAGAGGGAAATTCCTCTGTATAAGCTTCCCTCATAGCTGTTACAACACCAAATACCATCTTGCAAGCACTTGTTTGTGCCCAGATTCATCTCTCTTAGCTGAGAGACCTATAGTACATAGTCACCACAGACTTGATTTCTATGAATTGAAACAGAAAGGCAACCTCACTGGGCAACTTATTTCAAGTGGGGTGAAGATGCACATTGTCCCAGATCACATACAGAAAGATCCGAGAGACACAAAGCTCCTGCTCTAATTGTTGAGTTAGATGCCTACAGGTGGTGAGAATAAATGCAGCTAACAGACCTACCTACAGTATATGGAACAGCCTTTAAAGAGGGAGGAAGTTCAGGTCTCAGTAAAGGCAGCCTCTTGGATAAGGCAAGCTCACAAACAGGTTTTAATTCAACCTGAGGGAAACAATTTCAATCTTTAAGACAGTGTAAACTAGTGACAGAGAAAACAAGACACTGGGCATTGTTACACTGCTATGCATTCAAAAGAAAGTGCACAGCAAAATATTTCTCTTTGGACTCTCACCATCCTTCTCCAGCTACCCAATTGTTTCATAGCTGAGGAAGAAAACCACCTTTTCTACAAAAAACCTCTCCTCGTATTGCTTTCGCACTCTAACTGGGTCTGCTTAAGCCTGTTAGTGAGGAATGATACCCTACAGGGCAGTTCCCAGCAATACTGGTCTTTTTCCCACACATCAGAGCCAGCTGCTCTCCTGCATCCTTACCATGCCAGGGAATGCTATTGTGTGGGGATGTGGCTCTGAACTGGGACAGAATGCAAGAACTACATCTCAAAGTTTTGTCACTGGCCTCATTTTAAACATCCCCAGCATGGACAGAGTAGCCTGGCTTTTTACCTCACAGAGGTAGAAGAGTTGCTACCAATTCACATAATACTCATTTGGTTATTTTAAACTAACAAAACAAACTGACTAGCCTGCTTAGCACTGTTCATGTCTCTTTATGCTGTAATATCAGTGATGTATACCACAAAGCAATTGGAATTACAGAGACATGATCAGAGAAAATGGAAGGTAAATATCAAAGCATGTGTTTTAAAAAATCCACTTGACATATTTACAAATAGACTTTCAAAACTATAACATTGGTGGTATCATGATTGTTGATTATTATTAGCCAGCATATGTTTATAATGAGCAAAATCATAACAAAATAAGGCAGTTTCTAGAAGGAAAAATAAAATGTGACTGCAAAATAGATCAGAACAGGCTGAGCCTGTTTTCAGAGAACAGTTTCAAAGAGGGAGGGCATTGACTTGCAATTGATTTTCCTTGTACATGGTCTTAGCTGTTGGGAAACAGTTCTTTGATGTAGCTGTATCTACAACAGAAGAAAACAAAGTTAAGCCAGAGATAAAGCACACAGCTGGACAGACATCACTCTTGCTCAAGTCAAGGCACCAAGCCTGTGGGTCCGGGCCAACAAGAGACAAGGCCAGATATAGGCACAGCCATAATGAAGTTCAGGAAAGCACCACCTTAAACACAGCTCCCAAGGCAAGGTGGGGAATCTGCCAACAAGATTTGTCTTGGATGAAGCTGGACCACATCTCCTGCAGCTGCCAGGTAGGATGCACACTGTGCAAGCCCACTGTGACTGCTGACACCTCTGCTATCATGGTACACAGGGACAGATTGTATGGATGAGCACAGCACATTGTAGGGGTTGAAGCAGCATCTTAAATTACAACATAAAGGCTTCCCAGATCTTCTCAGCACAAATTTATTTTGGATATGTCTGAGCTAACATTACTGATTTTCCCTAGTTTCTTGTGCTTCAGCAAGAAATTGAAGTATTCTAAGATACTGCAAGGAAGACTGCTCTAATGCTTTGACAGTTGTGAAATGTATCACACTTTTTTCACAAATGATTTGTCATGGCCTTCACTCGGAAGATTTTCCACCTAAATTTCGCAAACTCATGGGTCTTTGATAAATATCAGACCACATAAGAGCTTATCTCTAAGGAGCACACATGCCCTTTGATATCAGTCAGTTTATTACCTGATGCAGGATTTACTGAGTGCTTCCACAAGGGTTCTCCACTCCTCCTTACCCTCAATGCATTTATATACTTTTTAATATACACAAGCTGGGACATACTGCATAGGAAATATTTGGCTGCTCCATCTCAGGGAAAAATTTGCACTCTTCCATTAATCCTTCTCCCAACCCTTCAGCTCCATCAAAAGTACACAGACTTTCATAATGTCTGCTGCCCACCAGGAATCAAGTAGTTGCCTCCTTTCACAAGTAAACAACAGTCAACTTTAATCAGCCTTTAATCTGTCAGTAGCCTTTCAATAAGTAAACTATCCATTTTGTACTTCACTAATAGTGGTTTCAGCAGAACAGACCAGGATCTTCTAGTTCTGTGAACAGAAAGGGATTTTGTTGGGTTTTTTTGTTTTGGTTTGGGGTTTTTTAAGGCCACAAAAAAAGTAAAAAGCACAAGTTTGTGTATGTACATGTGAGAGTGTGAATGAGTTCCACTAGAGTTAATCAGCTGGAAGAGAGGCATTAATCTCCATTGCATGACATCATTCAGTAGGTATTGGAAAGCACCACTTGTATTTTTTCTTAACCTTTCATTACATGTCTTTAGGATGCACTGGACTTTACACTTTCAGAAAACCTTAAGACTCAGGAGCAGAGCAAGAAAATGGAAAAGCTTTCCAAAATAAGTTTAAAAAGAAAAAACAAACAGAAAGATTACCTTATTCTCATGGCTGTTCCGTTCATGCATCTACTTGGCTTATGGGAGCCTCAACAGTGCAGGAAAAAAGCCCTTATAAGCAATCTTAGCTGCTTTGAAAGAAAAGATACAATGTTAGATAAATTAAAACTCTTAGTTAAAACATTAGGTGCAATTTTTCATCTGGCCTTCCATCCATCTCAGTTTTTGTACATGTATACCCTAAAAAAGAACCTAATCTAATTGAACAGACTCATTGTAATCAGTGCAAAGCTCTCCTGATTGTCACAAGTATGTGTAATACAGAACTAGAAAGACCAGAAAGTGACTGAAAAGATTATAAAAAGCAAAACTGCTGAAAGTTCATGAAAAAAAAATAAAAATCAGTGTGTCTCATCTTCCTTTTGATGTTCCACAGTTTCCATGAAGGCAAAATGGAGACTTACACGTATGTAAGTACTGCTCTGAATGACTTTTGAAAATACACAAACGGCTCCCCATGTTTTTAGCTTGGTTTTGTCAGAGCCACTGTTGAGTCTTTACTGAATGCCACTCCTACTTTTGTCTTGAAGAAAGTGCCATACAAACCCAGTGATCCCATCTGTCTCTGTGTTTGTCTGCATACTGTACTAGCAGACTGGGTCAACTGCAACAACCTCCATGTTACTCTTTAAGATACTGAAGATACCACTTTGGTGCCTGTGCATGATAAACTATAGCCTTGGGCTCAACAGAGGAGAAAAATCTGTTAAAAGACAACCAGCATATTTGATACAGCTACAGCAGCAAGATGCAGACAGACTCAAAAAGTCATTTGCTCCCCTAGCTCTGGAAACACAGAGCACCAAGATCTTCATCCAGGATGGTCATTAAGACTCATACCCTGAAAGAAAGCTCCAGAGAGGAGCTCACCTGAACAAATTTACATGCTGGCTTTAGGATGATATGAGTCACTGCAGTTCAGTAAGCTCCATGCCACCCACTCCAGACACCTGGAAACTTGTACTCTTTTTCTTGCTATACCCTGTGAGTTGGTAGAGGATCCCAGCAATCCTTGAACCACTCCAGTCAGGACATCACTGTCTGATATACAAACAGTATTTTGCACATCACAGACACCCTCCCCTGGTTTTCTTATTGCCAGACTCAAGCTAAGCTTCACAAAGTAATGCTAGGAGTGAGATCATCTTCATCCATATCACCCCTGGCTATGAAAGGCATTCGCCTCCCCTCTCCCTGGCAGTGAAATCCCTCAAAACAATGGCCAACTCACAGCAAACCCAATAGGCAGTCCATTAAGTAGCAGGAATCATCAAAATCTCATATTTCCAGAGCTCATTTCTCCATACAGCTCCCCGCAGGGTCCGATTCAAAGGCCCATTCTGTTGTCATCCCTGCAGGCAGCTTTGACAGCCCATGTAAGTGCAGCTTCCCTGCCAGGCCCTGAAGCCATAAGTCCTCAGGGAAATGAAGGATGGCAGTGCTGATAGGCACAGGCTGCATGGGAAGGGATTGCTTCCAGACACATGTCCTCAAGCATTGGTGCCCTTGCATCAGCACATGCCCATTGTCAGAATTCCCCTGTAATTTTTCTCAGAATGCTCACACCTTCACTCCCAAGAACAGGAAATCCTCAGTGCTTGGAATCAGAAGTTAAAGTTGCAGACTGCTTCCTAGCTGTTGGTTAATGCTGTCCCCAGCATAACCACTTCCCTTCCACGGGCCTCCTGCCCTGCCACCAGGTCAGCAGACACCACCTGCCCCTTCTCTTTCAAAGAGGCAGGATCAGACCAGCTTAGACCCTGTCAGCACCTATCTCTGGCAGCACAGCCCCAGCCTCCTCCCTCGTGCAGATGGCACAATGACACTCTCAAGGCACATACACCCCGCTAGTACCAAGGTCTATCCGTATATCTTGCTTTATACCTTGCTATACCACATGACTATCTGCTAGTGCTTTCCATCCATTTTCAGGCATCATTTCACATTAATTACTATTCCCTATTTCATTAAGAGCAGTAAAACCCTTTGATAAAGTCACTACACACAGTGTCTGTTTTGGCAAAATCCTGAAGAAACAAAAGATCTTAAATGTTTGCAAGCATCAGAAACTCATGTCAGGGCAAAATAATAATTCCTCACCTCCCAGTGACTGTCTTTCCCTTTTTCTGGTGTCTGTTGCTGTTACAGCAGACTAGTATGGTATTACACCTCAAGGCAATGCCGCTCAAAGACCAGCTTATCCCCAGTTGCAATAAAAGGTGATAACCCTGGCTGCAAACTGCAGAAGTTGAGCAGCTGGCATGTAGCAGGATAGCTCCCTATCCTATTAGGGAGTCAGCAGCTTCCAGCAGAGAGGCAGGGAGATAGTCGGGGACCATAGCATTTTTAACTGTCACAGCCAGATTTAGCACAGCTGCACTGGAAGCCAACAATGTAGAAAACTGCAATGTCAATTTAGAAGATACTCAGGAACCACACATGCTGCTGCAACTGCTTTTAGTCCTCCTTCTGAAAAAAAAACCACAACTAATCCAAAACTCCCCTCTAGCTCACAACTCCCCTCTAGCAAGCTAATTAAACAGGTTTTTAATACTTTTCAGGATCTAGGGCACAATTCACTGTGAGGCATCATTTAAGTTCACTGATGGTACTTCTGTGTAGATGAGCATCTCACAAAACTCCAGTTTGCAGCAGTGGGTCAGCTGAGAGATACAGACCTACAGCCAGTCATATTCTAATTTTGCGTTATGGGAGAGGGTGAGAAAGCTCTGACCTTTGCTACTACTACATCTAAGAAAAAATGCAAGCTGATAAAAAGCCGAAGGAAGCACAGATGGCTTTTGTTTAATATGATGCCATACTGCAATTTAAAAAGGTCTTGTGCTGTGCTGTGTGACTTCTTCGTTTGGAAATGAAAACTTCTGGATTCCTCTAATTTCCTCTCCCCTAAGCTAATGGCAGCAAACATTTGAAAGAAATTGCTCCCATTAAGCTTCACTCACTATTAAATTACAGACAATTTGCAATGCAGGTCAGAGCCCTGGAAGGCTGTTTTCATGTAGACGTCAGATCTGGCACCCTACTGAGGCTAATGAATCAATCAAATTGTGTGAAATTTATTTTTATTAATTTATTTATCCTTAATTTTTTTCTGGGGAAAAAAGGCTAAGTCCCTGCAGACTCTTTTCAAGGGGGACTAAATCCTTGCTAAAAGCATTCTGAGCTCTGGGAAAAAGACAGAATAACAAACTTTCTAACAGGCATTTCAGACTGGTGGCAACACAAGAGTATTTGCTGTGTTTGGAGATCTTTGCTCCTGTGATCTCTGCAAAGTACACACATTATTTCTCCTGATCTTAGGCAAGATCCACAAACCAGATTAAAATCCCAATGATGTTTTCATTGTCCATATCCAAGAACTCATAGCTACACTTACCTAGGGCCTAACCATCAAGTGGGATTCTTCATCAGGAACTTCAGTGATAGGACAAGGGGTAATGGGTTAAACTTAAATAGGGAAGGTTTAGGTTAGATATACGGAAGAAATTCCTTCCTGTTAGGGTGGTGAGGCACTGGAATAGGCTGCCCAGGGAGGTTGTGAATGCTCCATCCCTGGCAGTGTTCAAGGCCAGGTTGGACAGAGCCTTGGGTGACATGGTTTAGTGTGAGGTGTCCCTGCCCATGGCAGGGGGGTTGGAACTAGATGATCTTAAGGTCCTTTCCGACCCTAACTATTCTATGATCTTTAGGTCCTTTCCAACCCTAGCTATTCTATCATTCTGTGATTCTATTATATTGAAACTGCCTTCTCAATACCTTCCCTGCTCAACAGTCTCCCTGAAGTTTTGTTCATGGAGGATATACACTTGAACATAGATGCTGCTGGTGTATTTTGTACCTGAACTGCAGAAGGGTTTTCAGTGTTCATGGCCCCTTCTATTCCCCAGGGTCCAATCTGCAAGGCATTTTCAGAGTATAACCAACTGTTTGGGACATACCCACAACATGCAGCAGGCAATGTTGACCTTTCCTTCCACAAAGCAGTCCTGTCAATGAAGTAGACACTCTAATTCCTCCTTTCTGTAGGGTTTTTAATAAAAAAATCTGCTTCCTATGTTATTCTTCCAATCTACTAGTTGTTCACAGTGCTTCTCAGTTTTGGTTATCGAATATCCTCTGGGCCAGAAGCATGGAAATCTAGAGCTCAATGGGAAATATATTTATCAGAGTCTTGGTTTACATTTGATTCAGCAATGAACATTTTGTAAAAATGAGCATCCTCAGATGAAGACAGTGAAGTAGGTCACCTTGGGATATGCACCCAAACCCTTCTTAAGAAAGGTCTTATGTGAAGTAATAAATCCTGTTCCAAATCAGGCAGAGAAGGAATTCATGCAGTATCATAGGTAGGTTAAAGTCCATTCATCTAGTCCACAGGTAAAGGAGGAAGATTTTCTTAAAAGATCAAACAGTTCTGTAGGAAACTATGAAAGTGTACCAAGAAGACATGCAAAGCTATGCTTCAGTGATTTGAAGAGTAAAATCCATCTCATATATCCTTTCAAACCAGGAGCAAAACTCAAGTAGTAATAGAATTGGAGATGACTTTAAAAATTACATTGGAAATTTCATTGTTGAGGCTTGAGAGGTTTGTACTTGTAACACTAATCATGATTCTGGAGCGTTACATTCAGGACTGCAGATCTTCAGTCTGAGCACTGAGACTCAGGGCTGATCTGAGATCAGCCAGACATTAAATCAGGGGAGACAAGTTAGACCTCTTGCAAAATAATTCAGAGGAGACTGGTCTTAGTTTATATGTTGCTACTGTTCCCACACACTCTGTTTTGTAAGATTACAGCCATATTAGCTTGGACTGGGATAGCTCAGAGGTTCATCCAAACTCACTGCCAGCTAGTCACCTGCTGGGTTAACACTGACATTGGCTGTCCAGATTTGCTGATAGCTCCAGCATTGAGATATTCACTGAGTCAGCAACACTGACTTTAAATTAAGAGGCCACTTTCTAACAAATTTGATTAAGACTCTGAAATCTCTCTGAAGGGCAACAATTGCATTTGTGAATTTATGTGAGATTTGCAGGAAAAATTAGATGCTGGTATATTCAGACATTTATAAAAGGTCATTAGGAACTTTGATTAGTGAGGAAGTAATTTGAATGCACAAGTTTGAGGGCATTTCAGATGCAAATAAAGAAGGAAGATTCAATATCAGATTCAAATCAAATGAGACCATTTTGCACTGTGTGAGTGACATTTGGCAGCATTCCTAAAGCACTGCTGTGGGCAGTTCACCTGAGTGACCATAAACCATAATTCACTGAAATAAGCTCTATGCTGCAAAAAAATAAAGAGTTTTCACCCAGAGATGTCAATCATTTGAGAGGCTACTTACAATGACAAAAAGATGGCCCAGCACTTTCAGAAAATATTTGCTGATTTAAGGCAGAGAAAGGAAGGGTTACAGTGGATTAAATGATAAATCAGAACAACCTGGATGAGCTGGTCCACCACTAAATGAAAGAGAAACCTGGTAGCAGATGGCTTTGGGATGGGCAATTCATTTAGTCCAATTTTTTTCTTTTTTTCTTCAGTCTTTCTGCTTCCATCTTCATTAAGAAAGTAACCTGGACTCAGATGGCTGATGCAATTAACATCAGTGATAAAGTAGTAATGGCACAGGCTAGAACAAAGAGTCAGAGATTACTTACCTATGTTACACAAACACCTGATCCCACTCCCACCATCTCTGGCATACTTAGGGACCTGAATGAAGTAATCTTTTAGACCTTTCAAAATTCATGGATAAAAAGAGAGGCTCCAGGACAATGCAACAGGCCACCTATAGTGGACATCTTTCAGAATGGGGGAATGACACCCAGAAATAATGTAATTGTAGATGACTGACTTAAAGGGTAAGTTCTGAAAAATGGAAAAGACCTTTTTGAGGCAATAGGGGGATAACTATCAAGCTGATACAAATTTTTCAAGGCAAAATTGTGAAAAGCAACAGAAAATGAATTCTCAGTATGAAACTGGCAAGAAGAATGGATGTGATTCTTGTGATCACTTTAGGTAAAGACAGCAATGAATAACGTACTAAGTGACTTTATGCTTGCACACAGCATGTACAGGAATATTGCACATAATGCTGGTACCTGTATTTTACAAAGGATTGGAAAAGAAAAGGAGGATTGGAAAAGAAGGGAGGGTGCTAAAAAAGAAAAACTAGAATTATCTGAGAAATAAAAAATTATTTCTAGTAAGAAACCTAAGAAGTTGAATCTATGGAGCTACCAAAATTGCCCCTGAAGACTGAGCTGGCTTGCTCGCAGCAAGCACTTTCATGATGACAAATAGCATATTGAAGGGCCCTATGAACCAACAGAAAGGAAGGAATGACAAGCATTAATGACTAGAACTTAGATGATAAAAATTTCTGTTAGACACAATACGCTAAGGAAAAGCCTTCCATCCTTTCATGTCTTCAGATCAAGACTGGCCAACCTCTGGAACTGCAACAATTTGAAAAAATGAAAGAGTATGCTGAGGCTCAGTAACTGGTACAGGGGAAACTATATTCACCATGTAATTTTCTCTTCCTTTTGACAGAGTCTCCAAATAAGATCAAACTGTTTAGGTAGGAATTTTATTCATATATGCAAATAAAAGTTTAAGTAATTTAGCAAGCACTTAACGTAACATCTACTTGGAGACAGAAAATTCAACAATTTGAAAATGAAACAAAACCATGCAGTTACTAAAGCACAAGCATCATTTGCTTGTAAATACAATGCCTCAATACAGCTTTCTCCTGTTCCTCAAATGTTGTACCAAATAATAGTCTCTTATGCTTCAAAACCAGAGAGTGTCATACAAGCTTCCTGAGAGATTATAGGCATAAACTGATACAGTTATCCACTTGACTCAGGTAGTTCTGTACGTGATTTGTAATACACTGGTGCCAGCTGAAGGTTCAGGGAAGGACAGTATTGCACAGTCAGAGCCACACTGGAATTCTGCTACTACTTAAGTGTACCTGAATACACAACAAAATATAAAAATGTAATATAAACTTATCAGTGAACTAACATGATGCTCCTGCAGAGCTGATGGGTTGTAAGTGACGATGGCATGGTAACATCTGTCCTCCGCTGACAAAAGACAATAGAGGTGTAGTACACTATTCAGTTGTACATGAATTTCACAAAATCAAACACAGGAAAGAATGACCCTTTCAATGACAATGAGCTGCCTTTACATAAGGGAACTGGGGTGGTAGCTGAATATGAAATGTGCACCTTCCAAAACAGAGGGCATTCTTCCCATCCCATTGGCACTAGCAATACAGAAGCATGCACCACACCAGCGTGCCTGTGCTAGTAGAGAAGAGGCCCTCCTCCCACCTACAAACCCACATCATACTAGTGCTGAAGGGTTTTAAAGCAATAGATGGTAATGTGAAACAAAACGTATAGGAGGGACCCTGACAGCAATTAGTGTATTGATGTGCATGCTTTGTCCACAGGACAAACACAGAAAGGGCAATGCTCATCTCACTGCTATGCCTCCCTGCCTCCGCAGAAAACTGAGGAACTATCAAAGCAGGTGGAAAATGTAGTCAAGCCTGCACAGTCACACACATAAATCCCTCTGCAAGCCATATACAGACTGTTCTGCCATTGTCAGCCTGAGTCGGATTTAGATTCATAAGCTAAATGTACAAGGATTCATAGCTCATTACTAGTCTCTTAAGTGTTCATTGCCCCTAAGAGTGATGCATGATCTGAGGGTCCAAACACAACTGTATGGAGCTTGCAAGTTTAAGAGTTCCATGGTTTGTTCCTAATTCAGACTTCACTGTGTGCAGACAAGAAGAAAAACACGGAGCAATAGAGTAGCAAATTCTATAAAGCAAAATCACAGAATAGTGATTTCCACAGTTTTAATTAGTGCTAATAAGCTATTTAAAGACATTAGTGTGAAACCATTCCCTTTGCTTTAGGAATTATGTAATGAATACTTTATTTTAAAGTCTGAGAAGTTCTGACTGATGTAAGATACAAAGTCGAATAACCAACCAAAAGGTTTCCGTGTGGAAGATCAATTGTTTTCCATCATTGTTTTTGGTCACCTCTAGGAGGTACATGACCACTTACTCTGGTGAGCTAACACTTAAGCATGGTGAAAGGGATTCATTTTCTAAATTCAAATTCCAGTTACAAACAGTGGGTGGTTTTCTACCCTTCCTCTCCTTTTTCACAGTCTCATTTTTGGTCCTTCATACGACTGGGACATGCATGCGTAGGTCAGCAGGGGGAGTTCAGCCTCTTAAATAGCCCTGTGCACTGTGGGAGTGCACACACCAGGCCTCCATAGACATTACCATATGTCCAGATGTCCTTCAACAAGGCCAGAGGAGATGACATACCTGAGCCTCAGATTTCTTGACAACCTGCAGCTCCAGGAATACACAGCTTAGGTTGGGCAGTTGGTCATCAAGAAATATTGGGTGGTTTATGGTGTTTGGATGGTGTTGTGCAGTTGCTCTCACAAAGCAGATTGATGTGCTTGTGTTGTGCAACCTGTAACTCATACACTCTCTCCAAGTTTCATGTTGACTGCATATATGCCACAACACCTTCTGCTTAGGAACAGCCAGGCAGAGTTTATTGTAGTCATGTCCCTCTCTCTCAGTAAAGCTGTGATTCGATATGAGTTACACTGCAGATGGTAAATTGCACACATGCTGAAAACCCTCCTTTTCCCTACCGAGAAGAGATGTTTCCAAGAAGCCAAGCATCTCTCCAGCTGCCAGATAGCCCTCAGGCTGCAGTCTCAGTCCTTCACAAAGCTCATTTTCACTAGCTTATTTTCAGCAGGTCTTCCAGTCTGCACAAACTAATAACTGCTTTAACGGCTCTTTCCAACATGCTGCTGGACCTATTGTTTTCTTACAAGCCTATTTAGAGTCATACCCATTCCTAGCAAAGGGTTTCCACTGACTCCCCCAAGCAAAGTGATTTCTTTCCATATTAAAATTGTTATAGCTATCTAGCCAAAAGAGAAGGAAACATGACAAACTAAATGTGAGCTAGTGTGCAGACACATAACCTTAAACCAAGAAGAGATGGTGACAGTGAGACCCCAGCTGAGCATCACTCTGTTTTGTTTCTCTCTCCCCTCATTCATCCCTTCTGTGAAACTGGTAACATGGTTCAGTCTGTGTTTTCAGAGTGTTTTTTTCACACAGATGAGGGGATGTAGTGGAAGCATTGCTAATGGTATGATTTGCCTGAAAGTGCCTGCACAGATCATATATCATTTGGTGTAACCTCAGATGAGCTGGTATGGAAGACACAGGCGATTCATTGAACTGCAGTGAGAGAGGAATGATAAACCCTTTGACACACTCCACCAAGCCTTCATTAATGAGACTTTTGTTTAAAAAAAATAAGGAAGCTGGTGGCAGGGTGAGAGAGTAGGTGGGAGGGCACGAGTTTGAGTCTAAATGTGATACAAGCAAGACCTCTGGTTTATTCTGACCCATGTGTCCAGCTCAGTATAAATGGTGGGAAAGAAATACTGAAATCCAGATGTATTAAGGAGAGCACTGTTGTGTAGCAATGGGGCATAAATTCAGCCTTATTAAAAAATATTAAGAATAGGCCTGCTACAAAAATCTCACATGACAATGCAGGAGAGACAAAACTGTATTTCTAATCTAACCACCATCACTTACATGTTTCCTCTGTCCAAAGCTGCCCACATCCTCTTTCAAGGAGAAGGGGTAGGTACAGAGTTAGTAGCACAGGTAGAAAGATCAGCTCAGCAGGGAGAAATAGCAATCCATTACTCATTTGGTTGGGCTACTCATCAAATAAGAAAACAAGAGAGAAAATGAAAAAGAGGGAAAAAATCCTTAAGACAAATGAAACAAAAAAAATCCGTTGAAAATCAGTTGAAAACCTTCACACTTACAAATGTAGTTTAAGCAGCTTAAAGAAGCTACAGGACAAAGAAATTCTTGACAGATCTATACCTGGGAGCTCTTAAAAGAAAATTCAACCCTTAATAGCACAGAAATTAAAACATGCCAGATGTTACTGGGATTTGATATAGTTCAAAAGGGTAAAGTTATAAATTTATTAAGTACAACATCTGGTATTGGAGGATTTACGATTCTTTATGTGACATATAATTGTTGCATGTAAGCACACAAGGGGCATGAAAAAATGTTGTGAAAGACCGACAAACAAGAACTCATGAAAGGAGAGGAATGTAAAGCATAAGGTGGTGTAATAAATTAAACGAACAGCAGAGGTCCTTGTTAAACGCCCTGCAGCCACGCAAATACGAAGAAAAGCAATAAAGGATCATTTATTTAGTTTGCCAGAAAGGGTTTTTAAGAGCTTTTCTGAATTACAAAATCTTTTCAAATTGCAGCACTTGTAATTAAATCCATCTCCTTTGAACTGAAGAGATCATGGGCACTGTAAAGCTGGCCCCAGGCCACACATCTCTGCAGCAAAGGTCAGGCGGTGAGTCTGTGCTGGAGCTTGTGAAGCATGTGGGGAAGGACTGCCCTAAAGCCATGCTCTTGGGCCCATCCTTAAACTTATTAAGAAAAAAGTTACATGGATGCCTAACTGATATTTTAGCTATATTATTCATTAACTGTGGGGATGTAAAGAATTAGCAGCTTTAGAATTAACAGCTATGGTTATGTAAAATAAAACAAAAACAACTTATGACACCTATTAGTTTCTTTTTTTCCTTAGGCATTTTTAAAAAAAGGGGAGTACATAGAATGCTTTTGCTTCAGATTCGGCAGAGTTTTTCAGTTAATACCATTTAGGGACAGTGGGCTTTGCTGAGGCATACTGCTGTGCAGATAGGTGGCATTCAAAGTGTACTTTAAGTTAACTGTAAAGGTTAAAAAAGAGCACATAGACTAGGTACTACATAGACTAGATTATCTATTATTGTTAATTCTGTCCTCATTGCATGTACATGCAGACTGATCATTTTTTCACGGAAAGGTATATATAGGTAAATACATTCCTGGCATAAACGCATAGAAACATATTAAAGTACAGAAAATACAAGAAAATAACTTAATAGAAGTGTGTAATGAAATTATGTCAGCAAGCCAGAAGCCCAGTCTGCCACCAGCTTACAGCACTTCATGTTTTGCCGTCTGCATTTCACTTCATGGCTTTGCCAAACCATCACCATCTGAGGTTCAAGTTTTACAGGCTGGGTGGTATGGCCTTAGGCTTTATCCCTCTAAATCTTTGATGGACTGAAGACAGAAACAAGTAATGCCTGGTCCTCATAAATGGTGCCAACCTTTTCTTCAAAATCCCAGACTTTATAGCACGCACTCCATAGCTGGCACTGACAGCACAGTGTGTCTATCCATAAGTGCTTTTCCCAACCAGTGAAAATCTGAACAAATTCAGCCAAGTTACAGACCCTTCAAAAGTAGAGTTCATGCATGTTCAATAGAAGCCATGCTGACTTTTGCAACCAAAATATCTGGACTTTGCTCAATGAGGCACAAAACTGTGCTTTTGAATCGCTCTTGCTTTCACCCAGGCACCCCACCTGAGAGCCAGATTTTTATATATTTTCATTGATCCCCTTGCTGGGTCTAAGTAGAGCAGAAGAAAATGCTTAATTCCATGATGCAAAGGCGTCCTGAGGAAAATATTTGCTGTGGAAGGCTTAGAGAGCAAATACTACCAGTAAGGACACCTGAAAATCAAGTGGAGAGGTTTATACCATTCACCTCTGACTGGCTACTCAAAATCACAGATATTTCCATCTCAGCCTCTGTAGCTGTTTCCATCTACAGATGATTTAATCCATCTACCCAGCTTGTTATAAAAATAAAGCCATTAACTCTGAAAAACCCAGCTTCTTGAGTGATGAGTGCTAAAGAAAGCCCTAGAGAAATCAAACGCTTAATAAATATACAGCACACATTTCAGTGTCATGGTTTTGCATGCAGATTTCTATTACAGTGGTGCTCAGAAGGGCTAACTAGGAGCAGAGCCACATTGTGCTGAGCGCCATGGGTGGGATTCCAGCTGTTAGCCTCAGACACCCACCCGAAACTAGGCTGGATTTTCTCTAGGGGCAATGGAAAGAAGCAGGCACTTCCAGAAGATGATTCATCTGCTGTGCCTCAGACAGGGGGAATCACCTCCTGAAGGTAGGTGCCTGCCTCATTCTGTTGCCTACAGAAAACAGCCTCAGGGAACTAGCTTAAATCAGACAACCATCTCTTTGACACCTAACACAGGTGAGCCTAATCCAGCTCCGGAGAAACACTCTGACAAGTCTAGTTTGTATATGTTTTGTCACCTCACATAACCACCCGTCAAATTCAGGTACCAGACAAGCTAATCAGATTTTCCCCATTGCAGTCAACAGTCACTCAGGGACTGCTACCTCCTGCCTGAGACACCAAGTTAAAACTTCAGGCTCAACTTTGTGAGCATTCATGTTAGATGAAGTAATGACCCCCCTTCATGTTTCTCTAGAGAATACCAAAAAATACCCAACTATTGTAACTATTTGTAAAAGTGAGAAACGGGTAACATGTCCTTCTACTACTATTGCAACTGCAATAGGAGTATGCATTTAGAAACACATAAGGCAGATTCACATCACCCTGGAAAGTACAGATTGCAATGAGATGTGTTAACTAGCAATTAAACACATGTGGCTGGACCCCACTAAGAACCTGGTCATGTGTAGCTATGGGTTGTTGGGAACTAGATAGACCCGCTTTATGCTGAAGAAAGGCAGTGGCTCTCCTGTGGCCTGGAAAGGCAGCTACCTTGCCTGATGGTAATGGCACGTTGCAAGAAGATAACAGATCTCTCAGCCTTTCCTACCAAGTCTGATTTTGGGACTACAGCTGCATCAATCAGACTACATGCTACATGCTTCAAAACCCAATTAATCTTTATGAGTTTGTCATTAGATACTTTTTATCACTGTAAGCCGCATGTTAAGAGTCAAGCAAAGGTCATGTTGGAAATTTTGAGCAGAGCTCTTCTGCATGATAATGCCTTCATTTACAAGGCCACATTTCCTTTCAGATTCAAGTGTGTTTCAGGAGAAGTTTAGCCTTACAGATAATTCTAGGTATTTTTAACAGAGTGTCATTTCTTCTTCTGTCCTTCTTGTTAAGGATAAAATATTAGGCCACATCTGACAGCCTGAGAAATGCCAGGCTGATGCACAACAATGCCCGCAGTTCCAACAGCAGTGAGGCTGAAAATGTACTGCCAGTAGGCATATTTACACAGAGAACATCTCTGCGTGTGTACATGGCTGGGTACAGATCAGACAGACACACAGAGCATCACAGGAACACAGACAAAAGCAATGGCCTCACTCTGCTCCCCGCTCTGGATGAGCAGGATGGAGATCTGCAAGTGAGAATATATATAAACGCATATATACACATATGCACACACAGATGCACACACGCATGCAAACGGAGAGCCCGTTGTCCAGGTAAAGGCTACAAAGAAATTTAGGAAGCAGGCAGGACAGGCTGTGATGATAAATCAAGGGCATGGTCAGATAAGCATACAGACCAGCAGCTTATTAATGTGGACCAGCCTTGTTAATCATCCTATCCTTCTGATTTTCCTGCACTTGTTCCTCTCCAGGTCACCTAAATCCCTCCCTGGTTCCTACCCCAAGAGTCCCATAACGAGCTCTGTGCGATCCTGAAATGCTTTTCCCCAACATGCCGCAAAGCATGTCCTGAAAGTGCCCTGGCATTGATTCACCCTGATGGGCATCACACCTGGACATGGGGGCTGAGGCTGTCCTGGACAGCCCAGGAAAGAACTGGACAGGGTATCCCCTCCTCTGAGCCTGCAGCTTGGGTTCCCTCCTGCCTTCATTCCTGTGCTCCCCTGGGAGCCCATTAAAACATCACTTAGAAAATTCCTCAAGTTTCAGAGTCCTCCCTTGACAATATGCAAATACAGTATTACCACGTGAAAACACAGAGAACATTTCAAAATCAAACAGGATGCAGAGCAAAAATGTGAAAACAACTTCCTGTCTACTAATGCTTTATGCAACAAAATGACCAACTGATTTTCAAGTGAGAAACTGAAGACCGGTGAGTGAACTGATGGTCTCAGAAGGTGATTCTCCCCCTCTATTCTGCTCTAGTGAGATCCCACCAGAAGTACTGCATTCAGCTCTAGGGCCCCCAAAACAAGAGGGACATGGACCTGCTGGAGCAAGTCCAGAGAAGGGCCATGAAGATGATCATGATTGTTACATTTAAATGTCAGAAACTTGACATATACAGTATGTAACATAGAAAATTACAAACAGCTTCCCATGTATATTTTTGGCTATTTTTCCAAATAGTTCAGGATTCTTGAGTTTGGGAAAAGCTGAAAATTCCCTATTTATCCCACACACACAAATTTTGCAGAAATATTTCACTTGTAAAAAATACCTTTGCTTTCCGATTTCAGTTTTGTTTTTCAGAGGCAGACCCATTTTTACATGTGACACCATTTTCCGTACCACCACTCAATACTGAACATCACTTCAGGACCTCCCTCATTTAAACTGAGCAAGGATGCATGGTATCACTTTTTCTGTTTCCAGGATGACTGCTGGAGTTTCCCCAGCTGGACCAACAGGAGATGATGCATCTAGCCCTTCCAGGAATTGAATCTCATGCACTGAAACACACGCTGCTCTTTGCCCTATATGTATGGTATCCTCCAGCCAGGGCTTTTTCCTGCAACTATATACCTGTCTTGTAAATCAAGGCAAGAAAGGTCTTCATACAACAGGCTGCATTTATTGCCAAGGAGAGTCACTCACAAAGGTAAAAAATTTAATTTGGTGGGTTTGTTGGTTGTCTGGGGTTTTTTTAACCAGGTTGTGCTGCCACAAACGTCAACAGCAAGAGCCAGATCTGAATTTCTTCTCTCTGTGTCATTTCTTCACCTCGAACAAACAATCATCTAACACGTGATTTTAAAGGGAACAGAATCTGATTATGCCACACTGCCAGAGAAACAATGGGAGGCTATAATGTTAACTAGACACCAGACAATTAAGGGGGAAAACTTCATTTTACAAATGGCATCTCTCTCTGTCAAGCAACTGCACGTTTATTGGTATGGCTGCTTTTTCTGAACGTAATTAAATCAACAAGCCCCCATCTAAGCCTGCACAGCTGTATTGCCTTCCTGCAGTTTCAAACATTTTTCTAATGCTGGGTGGAGCGTGGGATACCAGGTGCTCCAGTAACTGACTCTGGAAACAGCTGAATTTTTGAAAAAGTATGCGATACTCCCAAACTGGAAATAAACATCTCCGCATTCCCATGACTAAAGAATCCTCTTTTATTCTTTACCAAGCAGCAATCAGAATACAGACCATTAACAAAATAAAACAAAAGAAAACACACTGCAGGGCAGGGCAGGGAATTTGTAATGTTTCCTGGAAATAAATAAGCTCATATTTCTTCCTTTCTTTTCTCTATGTGAATAAAATAATGCTGAATTTAAAAAATTTATCATACAACAGCTTCTCCCTTGATATTCAGAAGTGACTCGGGCGTTTTAAATTCAGTAAATATGCTTTCATTTTTAATTAGATCACTCTTCTAAGTGCTCAGTATTTGGGGAAGGGAGAGGAGGAGAAACAGATGAAAGACTGGGAAATGCTAAATGATTTTCAAGCTGTTTAAATCTAAATGTTAATCACATATACCCAGATGGGTTGCAGTACAAAATAATACACTGGTAAAGCACCTCTAGAACTTGTTTTTCATTTCTTGTTATTTTCTCATGGATCTCACATTTAATATAAATGCATAACCAAAAATGAATGAAAAAGAACTGAGATAGCAAATAGCTTTTTGCACAGCACGTGGTAGACAGGATTACTGTGATGATGGAAGAGCAGGTGAAACCTTTGGTAACTACCAAATGTTGGGAGCTAGCCGCCTGTTTGCTAGAGTTTGATTCCCCCCAATATGAGGTCTATGACCATGTTGCCAGT
This sequence comes from Neopsephotus bourkii, assembly GCF_033783945.1. Lineage (NCBI taxonomy): Eukaryota > Metazoa > Chordata > Aves > Psittaciformes > Psittacidae > Neopsephotus > Neopsephotus bourkii. The sequence goes on along the minus strand of NW_026901837.1, from coordinate 4,737,437 downwards.
GACTGACACAGTGCATCATGTAGACCTTGTGCCCAAGAATGTTCACTCTTGAGCAATTTTTAGCAACTCAGATACACCCAAAAATGAGCTTCCAAAGGCTGCTCCTATAGCATCATATAACAAAGCTGCTGGAAGAACAATAGAATGATCCACAATTTCTTTTGATATTATTCTTACTACCCATCTTTGACATTTTCTGTCTCAATGCCAAGCACGGTCTCTAATTACAAGTACACACACCCTGCCCCAGTTACCATTTTATTCTGAAGCTGGTTGCAGGTGAAGAGGGAGGCATTTCCTGCCTGTGGGGTAGCAGTCAAAGGAACTGTCCCTGTCAGATCTTCATCAGCCAGCACTGGCTCCATGGCTTTGCTCTCACACACTTGCTGCAGAAAGCCAGACTGTCGTTGAGAATCATGTCTGTGCACCCCCTAGGGCAGCCCAGGAGGGGGTTTACAGCCTCATTTGGAGAAGCCACTAGTCACTGGTGATTCCAAAGTCTTGCAGCTGCCGTCAGCCCTCAGCCTTTCTCCACTTCCAGATACCCACAGCAAAATCAGCACTAATGAGCTGCCAAAACCAGAGCCTTGCAGACTGCTGATGTCAGAGCCAAGCAGTGGAACCTGCTGAGGGAGGCAACGTTTTATATGCTTTGGTGCCAAAATTTGCACACTTAATATCTAGGATTGGGAACAGTCTCCATTTTCTGCCACCTCACAGAAATCTAGGCATGTCAGAAATCAACATTAAAAACCTCTGTACCCCTCCCTGTAGAGCATGAGTACTTGGGGGCTGTACATGTGGTTTGCACTCAGCTGTCTCAGGGTAAATTGAGCAAAGGGGCAAGGGGAAGCAGAGGTTATGGACCACAAAGCAGCCACACAGCAGAATCCCTTTCACACTTTGCCCAAAGTCACACAGGTAGTGATTTCTCCTTTTGGCTTCATGCATCCTCCCTTGCCTTCTGTATAATCATACAGCACATTTGGATGTACAGCATAGATCTGCAATACTGTGCATTAGTAATGCCACAGCATGGACATATGACCTTACTCTTTACACTGCACCTTGCTCTGTCTCCCTCAGCATGTGCAGAGAATTACACCTCCGGCAAGAGAGGTGTTGTGGAGTAATGGCTACTTGTATCAACAGCTAAAAAAACAAAGCTGTGAGAATTTGGTTTGGTTCACATAAGGTCTTCCTCAGTGTATTCCCTTGTTAGAGAAGGTCAGCTTCTGTCACTAATAAGAAGCTAACTGTACCACATCTTCAGCTCCTGGTTGCAGTCTAAAAGTAACTACACTAACTACTTTGGCTTTGATGTAAATTTAATGTCAAATAACCACCGCCATTCCAATACCTCCTATTCTTCAGTCTGCCATTCTAGACATATGGCTGTCACCTCTGTCTATGCCTGTGCTGGGAAGTATGTCCAATATGCAGAAAACTTGGAACAACTTAGTTTTTCTCAGTTTATATTTACTTGAGTTTGCTTCATTCATTTACTTTTCATCTTTGTATTCTCTTGTTTGGTTTTGGTTTTGGTTTTGGTTTTACTTTTGGCTTTTAATTTGAAACTCAGAAGTGTTTATTTCCTATCCATTTTCAGTATGATCACACCAGAAGATGGTGGAATATTGCCTCAGTTAGTTGCCACAAGATATGTATTATAGAACACAGGACTACCGAATTTTCATCTATCTATGCATTCGGCCTCCACCTTCACCAATACTAACTTCCACAGCTACTTCTCTTTTGACAGGCCCTGTGGAATACTGACCTGTGGAAAAGTAATCCTATTACCCATAGCAAAACAAGATCTGGGGAGAAAAAAAGCAATTTCTCAAACATCATCAGGAAGCTTATGTCAGCTCCAGCCCAGAAGTAAAACAGCTGGCAGAACATGGAGAGTTTACTTTAGAACCTCATTTAGACCTCTTCTGGATCTGTTCACTCTCAGCTCTTCGCTAAGACATCTGGACATCTGACATGGGTTTTTGACCCTTTCCTCAGTAGTGGCAAAAAAATATTTCTTGATTATAAATGTCATAGGATACTACTTTCATAGATGTTTCTAAATTCATCTCTTCTGTACTTACCAGCCTGGGACATCTTGCGAACACCTTTCCCTATATGAAACACAATTTAATTGTATATTGGAACTAGCTATGAATAACTCATCATGACTGAAGAGCAGCTGATTTTCATTATCAGCATAAGCCTCATAAACACTTCAGTTAACCCTAGCACATAGGATCTATATAGGTCACAGTAGTTATCAGTGGTATTTTTCATTTACAGAAATAATATTTGCACTGGCCTATCCATAATGCAATGGATAAGATGTGAAATTAAATTCTCAGAAAAACCAACTCAGCTGTTCTCAAAACCGAATCACTTGTGTGTTTTAGAACTTAAAATGAAAAATACAATATCCATTTTTAATAAGCAGCTGTCTCCCATCAAGTAAAGGTCGTCATTTCTGACATGGAACATGCACATGCACAGGCTACACTGAAACAACTTTTTAAGACTGTGAAGTCAAACGTATGTCACCTGAATATGGCATATTTCTGCATATCTATTAGAACATTGCTTCTAATTACAGAAGTGGATAACAAGCTTGTCTATTTTTGTCCAGTACACTAGAGGATGGTATTCACTTAATGAGCATCCCATTGATAATTTGTTTTCTCCTCATTATTCACTGTCTGGGCCTCAGTTTTATGTACAGCATGCTGTTCAGATGCTCGTTTTCCCAACGGGTTTTTCCATGGGCTTAGTCCAGCATCTCGGTGATTCATAAGCGGCATCCTTACATACTACGGGAACGTGGCTATATTTACAAAGAGAAAGCTAAAACAGAAAGATAACCACCAGAAAATTACCCACTGATTTTGCAACACTTGTGATTGGAAAGTAGTTGCATAAGTAAATTTTTAATAAAGAAATACTCTCAGAGTCAGGAGGCATCTAACGTCACTGGCTGATGGCAGCAGTCCTTTGGCACAGGGCACCATGGAAACAAAAAGCTATGATGACTTCAAAATTTTACCAGAAAAACTCAAGAAAGAAAAATCCATTGAAGCCCATTTAATACAAAGATAACAATGCACTCTCAGAATGTTGCTGAACGCTAGCTTTTGGAGACTGGGAAAATACCACAGAGGATTACTACGTGAGAGCCTTGTTCCTGTATGCTTTCCAGCTTGCCTGGTTTTGGCCACTGTCAGAGACAGGATACAGGGGGAGATGAATTACTGGTCCTTGTCTGGCACAGCCATTCTTAGCTCTGCTGTTCAATGCAACCTGGCTTAGCAAGAGTTCTGAGTTTGGCCCAAGACTCTGCATGGCTCTAAAGAGCAGTACTAACCTTTAGAAGGCTTTTAGCATACCCAGTAGCAGTATGTTTGGCAGAAGGTGATGGTGTATTTTAAGATGTCACTGGAATTTGAAGAGACAGCCAAATTATTCTGGTTGTCAAGGTCTTGGCCTAAACGATGTAGGTGACTATCAGACTTTGACTTTCAGAGTTGCTCAGTTTCCTCAGTGACACCTCTGCTTTTGAAAATATTAGCTGTCGGTTTCCTACAAAATCCCATAAAAATGCAGTCGCTTTCAATCACATAACTGGAAAGTGAAACAAACAAACAAAAAAAAGCATATATGAAAATGTCACCAATTCTTCATGCTACCTGACACACCGTTCAATATTCGTAAGAAAATAAATTAACGGATCTAACATATGTAGTTTCTTTTAGGCAGGTCATCCTTATCTCAGATTTTTCCTGTCAGAAGCCACTGGATTTTTTAATTAATATTCATTTTAATTTCTTTAGTTGTATGCAGCAAAGACTTGACGTCTAGTTATCAGCATGACTCACACAAAGAACCCCTATGGCAGGGGGGTTGGAACTAGATGACCTTTAAGGTCCCTTCCAACCCAAACCATTCCATAATTGTCATACATCCTTAAAGTCTTTGAAACACAAAGACATCTGGAAATTTTTCCACAAATAGCTATATACTTTCTGCAGATTTGTAAGTACAATTCAATAAAAGTCTGACTTGAAATTATTTTCTTAATGACACAATGCTGTTTCCATCATTGCTGGGAAAACTTCACCGTCAAAAGCTAGGCAATAGAAGGATTTGCTGGCTTTGACAAAAATTAGTTAGAAAATATTTGTAAGATTCAAAAGGGGATTTTAGCTCTGAAAAGTCTCCATTCCAGAATAATACTCTCCTGGGAGCAAGGAAAGAACAGCAAGAAGACATTAAATACAGTAAGGGGTAAGAGCAGTAAGGGTCCCTTATTCTGGGTAAGACCTTGGATGTGGTTACTGTTTATGGAGCCTTCTCTCCTTGCAGCAGATCCATACTGTAGAAAGCACTAAATAAGCATGGGGCTGAGGAGAAAGACTTCACAGTTTGCTGCTTCCAATTTGGAGAACCCATAGCAAGTTCCAGTTCCTGATAAATAAAGGGAGAAGCTCGGAAAAGGGCCTAAATCTGGCATTTAGGTGTCCCAGATGAGTGCTCTGATCGGCAACTTGTTGCTTGTTTGATTTGAGTAAGGGAGAGAGGTTTTGTGGAGAGAGGTTTGGGAAGAGTTTATTTCTTTTAACTTTTGAAAGCCTCTGAACTGTTTCTGTTTAATTTTTCCTCTGAATGGCAAGTGTTCAAAAGCCACAGGAAGTCCTGCAAAATGAGAGAAGCATCCCCCCTTCTACTGGTTTCCCTTCTGCCAGATTTCCCCTACCCTCCTGGGGTCCAGCAGGACATGGCAGCTCCATGAAGGTTTATACATAGACAAACCTCTTTTTCTTGCCTGGAGTACTGATGTGTGGCTACAAACACTCACTTCAGGTCAGGTTTTGAAATTAATCATAACACAGCCTAGTATCTTTCATGTAATTTGTACATGAAAGGACTGATCAGAACGTGCCTTTCTCCACCAGCAGGAAGAGTCTTGCTTTCTTACGTTATTGCCTGCCACTGTGTCATGCAAGCACTTCTGGGACAAAGGTAAGAAACAGGGTCCCCTCAGCTGGGCACACTAATCCATAAAGCCTCATCTGTATCAGTAAAGTGAACACGGCATGGACCCAGCCACTGGAGCACAATCATTCATTCTATTAAATTGTTATAATGGTTCCTGCTCCAAATTTGCAAACTTGGTGCAGTTTGGACAGCAAAAGGTAAGGACTGTTATCAATAAGCAGCTTTTATATAGTTTCCCTATTTAAAGGTAATAAGACAATTCTGTGAATGCAAATTCCTTGTTGTGCTACTTTGCTTTAGGAAGAAGACTAGGTCCAGGACTGTTTTTTGTCCAGAGACAGCCTGCGATCCATGTGATTTGGGATGAGGGAAACAGTTGGCCTCCTTCAAATATGAGTTCCATCAGTCAAAGAAAAGATATAAGTTTGGATTTGCTGTGAAAAAAAATTCCCTGACGAAGCCAGGAAGCCTTTGCACATGCAGCACCTGCCTTCATTTCAAATGTCCTGCAGTCACAACATTTGCATTGGATTGTGCCATGTTGAGCCTGAATACAAGGGGGTTTGACACACATTCCTTCCCTGAGTGGGCAAAATGGGACTGGTGCACACAGAGCTGGTGCAAACACCCATCTAAGTCAGGGCAATATAACTGCATTAGTTCTCACTTCTAATGTCTACAACAGTGGCTTATTGGTGCTGGAGCCCAATGCCGTTACATTGTGATTACTGTCAGGCAATCATTTAATTTTCTGCCCACATCAAAAATCAGACTGGATTGCTAAAACAGAGTATGTCACAGCTCTGCTCATGAGCCCTATGGCCATTGTTCCTCAGCTTATCCCAACACTTCCACACTGTCTGAATAACCCAATGCTTCTGAAATATGACATTCATAGACTCTGAAAAGCCAAACTGTGGGCATAATTCCCCCACCTACTATGATCTCACACACATGTCAGAGAAGAGCTTTCTTTGTGTTGGTACAATAATCCACTTTGCAATTACCAGCAGCACAGCAGGCTTGTCTAATTGAAGAGCCAACATCAGTGGAATAGCTTCCTGATGTATAATATTGTAAACAGAACTGCGTAAAGAAAACAGTCATTCTGTCATTTTAGTGACAGCATTTTATGCCAGATGCCACTGTTGCACTAAAGTATCAGCATAAAGGAACAAAAAGCAGATGATACTGATTTCATAGAATCATCATAGAATCATGGGTTTGGGTTGGAAAGGACCTTGAAGATCATCTACTTCCAACCCTCCATGCCATAGGCAGGGACACCTTCCTATGCCAGATTGCTCAAATTGTTTTATAAATTGACAGCTTGCTGAAATGCTGAATCTCTAATGAAAAAGAAAAAAAAACAAAAACAAAACCAAATTATTTGTGTCATTGGTATCCATATGTCAAATAAATGTCATTTGGAGCAATAAGAAAAATCAGCAGAATAAGACTTTGATCCTTCAGAGCTTGAATATATGTTCTTATCTTACTTGTGTGCAGTTCTGGTGCCCTAAACATAAAAAGGAACAGAACTGTTGAAACAACTCCAGAGTAGGGCCACTAGAATGATCAGGGGACTGGAGCACCTCCCGTATGAAGATAGGCTGAGAAAGTCGGGGCTGTTCAGCCTGGAGAAGAGAAGGCTGCATGGAGACCTCAGAGCAGCCTTCCAGTATCTGAAGGGGACCTATAGGGATGCTGGGGAGGGACTCTTCATCAGGGACTGTAGTGATAGGACAAGGAGTGATGGGTTAAAACTTGAATAGGGGAGGTTTAGATTGGATGTAAGGAAGAAATTCCTTCCTGTGAGGGTGGTGAGGCACTGGAATAGGTTGCCCAGGGAGGTTGTGAATGCTCCATCCCTGGCAGTGTTCAAGGCCAGGTTGGACAGAGCCTTGGGTGACATGGTTTAGTGTGAGGTGTCCCTGCCTATGGCATGGAGGTTGGAACTTGATGATCTTAAGGTGCTTTCCAACCCTAACTATTCTATGATGCTATATCTACATTATCAATAGTGCTAATTGGAATCAATAGTGATCAACTTTAGCCCATGGATTCACAATCCATACAGGACTGTGAATAAGTTACAGCTTAAGGCAGTATCAGTATCAGTCTGACTCTGAAAGAGCAGAATTCACCTGCTTTTATTAAACTTCGGCAAATTACCTTCCTTTCATTTTAGAAGTTATTTTGACAAGGTGATAGTCTTCCTAATTTCTGAGTTATGTCAAACTTACTGAAACACATGGTAATGCCATCACATTTTGAAATTTTGTCTTCCTCAAAGCCTCGTCTAATCACATTTCTACAGGATGTTATTCACTACATTTCAAAATTAAATCAAGCTCATTGTGTACCACAGTGGTGCAGATGTAAGCACCTGAGAAAGCCTGGTCTTGGCAGCTATGTAAAAACACGTTTGTTCTATTGTTCCCTGATTGTCCTTTTGCCACCTGCTTTCCCATCTATGCATTTCTCTTTCTTTGTTAAGCATCTCAGTTGCAGGTTCTCTGGGGTGAGCAGCTACAGATATTTGTCTCACAAGAAAAGCACCATTTAATGATATAAAAGCTTAAATTTAAAAGCTGATCTCTATGGCTTTGTCCCTCTTCTTAGTGTCGTAACCCGTCAGTGACAGAGACTTCTGCTTATTGCAAAATGTGTGCATGAAAACTAAGAACCTATTCATTACCTCTGAGTGGGCAATGTTCTGAAATAAAAGGGCCTTGCTGTTCAGAAGAGGACTAGCTGTTGCCCAGCTACCTCTCTTCAAGAGGAACAGTGGAAGGAAACTTTTATTTCAATGTCTGCAACTCTTTCTTGCCATTCTGTACCTGTCACAGTCACTGCCCTGCTGTGTACTTAACAGTCATGTTACTGTTTAAACTTCCTAAAACAAAGGCCAGGTCTTGAATCTGATCATTGCAAGGACCCTCCCCATACACTTTTTCCATGTGTGTGTGTGTCTTTGTGTGTACATGTGTTCAGGTGCGTACTTCCATGACAATACTGTAATCACATAATCACAAAATAATCAGGTCTTGAAGGAATCTCTGGAGGCCATCTGGTCCAGCATTTGCTCATTGCTGGGTTACCTACAAAGTTAGATGAGACAGCTAAAGGCCACACCTAGTTGAGTTTGTAGTACCTCCAAGGACAGAGATTCCACAACCTATCCCAGCAACATCTCCCAGTGCTTAAACACTCTCATATTGAAAGACTTATAACTCATTCTGTGCAAGCTTGGGAATATGCAGGAAAATCCTCATTCTGCAAACATCCATTTCCAGTGTGGGGTGCTGCTGGACTTGCTGCTAGCATGTGCACTAGATGCGCTAAATGCAGTGAAAACCCATGTGCTAACTGCTGCATCAAACTTCCTCCCAAATAATTTTACCTCCTTTCCACAACATTTCTCCTATTCTGTTTTGTAACTTGTTTTGTTCCTCAGGAGAAACAGTTGCATATGCTGACAGAAAGGTCAAGGGGATGAGTTGTTTTCTTCTTTTCCCCTTGAACATTTTGACATTTTTCTCCAGAAATAATAAATCTAAATATCTTAGGTCTGCCTCCAAACCTGGGGAAGGTGAACAGAAACTTCAGCTTGTAATGCTCATAGCTTAATGCAGATCCTGTTTACATTTCTCTTTTCCTTATCTCAAGTCAATCTCTTTTTATAGCTTCTAACTTCTGTGCAACTTGAATTATCAACACTAACCAATCACTGAAAACTTTTGAGTTGAAATGAGATGCTTCATGATATTCATTTCACCACAGTCCATGGAGCACTCACTTTCTTCAACAGGATATTAATATAGTAAGTCCCTTGACAGCCTTTTCTGGACTTTCTAGCAAACTAAAGAGGAAGAGTATGAAGAACAAGCAAGTTAGCTAGTATGTCTTAGAGCTTTTCTCTGTAAGTCTTGAATTCTACTTGCAGATCAGGAATGTTGACCAGTTATGACAATAATGTCACCAGTTCAGAGTCAACCCCACTGTTTCAGGATGCTGCTTGGTGTTTCAGATGCAGCAGCTACACAGCCAGCTGCACAGTGGTGTGTACCGAGCAGCAGAATCCTTAGCTAGGCAGTCACCGTGGCTGTTGCACTAGAGAATGGCCTTCACAGCACAAAAACATTATGTGGGCATAGGCACCTTGGGGACCTCACAGCAGCTACCTTCTGTTGCGAGGCCAGTGCAATCCTTCCATATTATTATAAATATCCTGGTAGCTGAAACATAAGAGGAACCACAAAGTGGCAGCTTTCAGTTGATTGAGAAGTATTTGTCCTTTGACTAGGAGCACATCATAGCCACAGGAGGAATGCACCCTTTGCCTGTTTGGGTCTGACCTCTGCCCACCCCTTTCATGGCTCTTACCCCAACTCTGCAGTTGCAGGCAGCCCTTTCTCCAGGAGCAGAAAGGGCTGATGTCTCAGTGCTTCAGACTCTTTTTTTGTGCAAAGTTAATGGAGCCTTTGTGCATGTATTCCCTGGAGTCTAAACAGCCAGCAACTGAGTAACAAGGTGCTCTCTGCCAACATAGAAAAGAGAACTGAAGAACCAACTCAAACCTTACAAAAGTGAGACATATATTTAGTATGATAATACCTTTGGGTGAACAAATGAAAGCACAGATAATTAGAGTTCATCCACGTGTATTTCTGCAATTGTGAAAGCATTACAGAGGTGGTAGTGTGCTGGTTAAGGAGGTGATTCACCCTTCAAATATTTTATAGCCAGGCAGGAAAAAGACCTTATCCAGATACTAAAGGGAGAGCACTTGATACAGAGCTCATTTGTGAACTCAGGAGAGGTTTGTTCCAAAGGTGATGCTGTGCTTCTTTTGTCTCTGTGAATGGGTCAACATGTTTCCTTCCACTAATCAGTGGGGAAGGAATTCATAAATACACAGAAGGATGGTGGCCTGGGAGGAGTCATCTCTGTATTTCCCATGGTCTAGAGAGTGTGCAAATCACTTCTGCCTGAAAGATGTGGGAAAGATGTCATTGTCTCTCATTACTGGTATAAGGATGGCACCTCCACTGACTGCAGCGCAGCCCATCTTCCCATATTCCAGCATCCCATATACATTTAATAATGGCTGTCAAGGAGGAGGATGCCACTAAAAAGTGGTCAATTCCAGTTTTTGCCAGATCTACTTTATCTGAATTCACCAGGGACGGAAGAAGAGCAGCTGAAAGAGTCCTTACAAAGAAGCTATCACTGCTTCACTGTCCAAATTCCAAGCCATGACGTGATGTCTCTTGAACACTTTGGAGAATGTTTCAAGGGTCATCATATGGGGATAATTTGGGCCTTGAAAGATCCATTGTGCTGCCAGACATGTGATGTCTCTTTCTAGTACAAACTAAGTCCATAGCATTTTTATGTGTTGACTTTTTCCTTTTCTTTCTCTTTCTCTTTTTTTACCCCCTTGCTTTTCTGGGAGAAACGGGTTGCAATGACGTTGAAAGGAAGTGAACACATTTAGGTGGAGGGGGAAAAGATGTAATCCAATTTCTCCGTGATTCTATACATGGAACCTACTGTACAAGAAAAACATATGCCAACCCCTGAGCCTTTTAAAACTGCAGTGTTGTGTACAGGTACAGTTTTTGTAGTTGATTAATACAGGGTGGAGACCACCAATACACTCTGCTAAGTACAGGCAGCATTAAACACCACTCCATCTTTCTTTTTCATTTCCTTTTTTTTCTTAGTAGAATCACATGTATGCTGCGGCTCACTTGTGCTCAGGCTTTCAGTCTTAACTGAAAACCATCTTGTAGCTCTGAATCTTCCCCTTTTATTTCAGGTTATAGGTTTGACCTTTGAGAGTTTTTTCGAGATTAAGTGTTGAAAAATATTACTTGTATTCAAATCAACACAGTTACATCGAAAAGGTTGCTTATCCTCTGCCCAAACAATAAATGCTATATCAGAATAACAGCCTGACCTTGACAACATCCCGTCTGAGAAAGCGGTCAGCCACAGTATCTGTGCTGTTGTCTTGTAACCTCCTTACACATCTTTGAATCTTTCAGTGATCTTTATGAACAAATAAACATAAGAATACAGGAATGCAGCTTCTGGAGCTTCTCACCTGCATTGTACTGTATCCCCGCAAATCACCTGATAAAGTCTTCTACTGAAACAGATGATCGATACATCAGGTAAAGAACAACACTGCTTGTTTTAAGGTGTCACAACTGTAGCTATCTCACTACGGCATAAGGTATCAAGGCACTGCACTGAAAAATTAATATTTGTTAAATTAAATTTATTTAAATTCATTGAGATTAATTAAATGCTTACTAAAACATTTTTTTTTCTCCTAAACATCAATTGTTTTCTTGGAATTTATATGGCAATTATAAACATATATACACAATTCAAAAGTTTCTGATTTGATTCTAGGGGTTTATAACCTCTTTTCTGTTTTAAATCCACATTGTGCTTCTGCATCTGTGACTTGCCTTTTATGCAAAGAAATATTTTCCCATATTCAAATATGTGGCCACTATAGATGCAATCTCTAGATACAATCTTTGCAATTAAATCCTGGTTCAATGACATCAAAAACCCCTATGGATTCCAGAGGGGTTAAGAGACTTCACCTTGTCTGCTCATTTGGCAGAACTATAAAATGACAAAAATGACCTGGTTAAAAAATTACACTCTTCTTGTATTTTGAAATATTCTACTTAGATTTTCTTATTGGCATGTGATTAACTCCTAGATTCATTAAGTCAGTTAAGTTATTTGTTTGGCATTTTATTTCATCGAGATGAGTCCTAATAAGTCAAAACAAACTGTGTTTGGGAAATAGAAAATCAAGTTACCCTAGTAAGGAAGTTAACAGATCCTGATTTGTGTTAGCAAGCTCCAGTCAGAAGCCGAGGATCAAGTAAGATTTAGGATATGCGGCTCTTGAAGTATGACTCTGTTCCTAGAGTATTCATTAAATTTGCACTAGCACTGATGCTTGCTGACCTTTTGGCAATTGAGTTCAGGGAGCCAAACCAACCGAAAACAACTTGCTTTGCTCTGTAAGTTTTCTTCCTCTTCTGCTCCCTGAACTGGCTCACCACAGGATGAGGAAAATGCAGTGCTAGCATATGTTCTTAGATCAGCATAAATTGTCAGGGAATTGGAAAATAAGGCTTAAAGGCAGTTAGATAGAGGAATGAGAGTAGTACAGTAAGAGTCTGACTAAAATCACATTTGATGACTATGTTAATGTTTCCTCCTTATTACATTCATGGTTTTGGACAGCACTACTGGAGTAAAACAGCATGAAATTGTCAATAGGCCTACGTAAATATGTAGTAGGTTTGTCCAGAAATTCCTCATTAAAAGATCTGCCAGAGCAATTTCCCTTTCTTTTTAAGTTTGGGGGATTTTTCCTATCCCATATAATTCTACAAATGAGGTACAGATCTATATGTCATTCTAAAGAAGCCTACAGAAAGATTCTTTTTTTGTTTCATGATACAATTTTCTATTCCTGAAGGCACCATTAAAATCACTTGGCAAATTTGCAATGAAACTTTAAAAGCGTGTTGGTTTGAGTCTGCTTGCTTTTATTCTGCTGCCTAGAGCAGTAACTTCAGGCTCCCACAGCCAAACCCAGGATTGCCTAAATTCACCATCAACCAACAACAGGTGGGCAACAATTAAGAGGTCCCAGAGCTGAGCTTCCAGTGCTAACCCCTAAGTCCAAAAATGCTAAACCTAGCCTAAAATATCCAGCCTAAAAATCTAGCCTAGAAATTTGGACAGCTCATACCAGATAATGGCAGTCTTAACTCTGTGAGCTTAAAACATAAAATATGTAAACTTTCTGGTTTTGTTGCATCAGACAGCTAAGGGAACATCTTAACACAGAAAAATATCCTCAGATCAAAGCATCCAGATCCTGATAATTGAAGAGGTGAGAGGGCAAGTACCACTGGTATCACCAGGAGGCAAAAGAATGAGAAAGGAAAGGGCAACTGGTATGCTGAACAATGTTGAACTCATCTGCTCTGAGAGAGGAGTCAGGCTGGAGTATGTCAGCCCTGGAATCTGGCAAACAAAAGATTTTTAGATACCTTGAATTGATACACAGGAGGCTCAGCAAAGCACTGAGGACTCACAGTATGAGGCCCACAGCAATTATTTTTGTATTTCTGCAAATGCAACTAAAAAGGGAAATTTCTTTTATTAATCTGATGGCATGTATTAACAATTGAGTCTTTCATGCAAATCCAGTGTTCATCAGGGACTGTTTCCAAAGCAGTCAAGTGTGACATTGGCTGCTATGGATACAATAAGTGCAGTCACTGCAGCAGCCACTCATTCTCCCATCACACAAATAAAATTTAAGACACCATTGTCTTGTCTGATTCAAGTGTTTGCCACCCCCAATAAGGTCTGAAGCTAGGGAAAGAATATAATGAAAGATTGTCACAACAGAAAAAAATCTAAACCTCTACCTGTGCCCATCAACTAATGAAAACAGAGAGTAGAAAATAGGAGGTAAAAGACAGGTTTTGCAGCTGCAAGTAAGAATAAATCCTAAATGGGAAGTGAAGAAAACTTTCTGGCAGCTAGCAGTAATTTCTCAGCTATGGAAACTAATGGTAGTCACTAAAGAAAGGGGTTGGCTTTCTTGGAAACCACAATAGGAATAGTGTCAAAGTGTTAGTGGGTTTACTGTAGTCTCTGTATCAGGAATTTTGCCAGGGTGTATTTTTTACCATTAGATTACTGGAAAACAAAAGTATATAAAGTGCTTTGTATCTTGCAATTTTGGTAGGAATAATCAGAATGACACTGGCTTCAAAAGTCTCATTTGGGCTTCTCATCAATTACCAGGGTAATGGATGATGCTATGGAGACACAGTATATGTGCTGGAATGATATAGCAGACTCTGAGTTAGGAGGACTGGGATACATCCACTAGCATTACTTTTAAAGTATAGATCATGAAAAGTCTGAGTGTACTCCCTGTGTAGAATCAACTGTCTGGTAAAGTGACTGGTTTATTTCCTTGCTTCTGTATAGGTGAGTAAGCTGTTCCTGACTGCATCTACACTGCAGATGTGAGCTTGACTGGATTGCTCCATTCAAACAGCACATAGCAACAAGCTCTGTGGGAACAGAAGGGGAGCACTGTATCTGAGCCCACATGGCATCCATCCACATTCATCATAAGGTATAAAGCCGTTACCTCAGCCAGACAGGTAGCCTACAGTTACAGACCCCCATGGCTGTCCCATTTATTAGGGCTGTTAAACACTTCAGCTCAGAAACCAAGTCTTGTTATATCCTTCACTTTAATTATGAAGAGCAGTTTCTCAAAAAGGTATTCTCAGCTTAGCTGGAAGAATCATCTGAGCTTAGCGCAAAGCTTAGAGAAATCCAAGTAAACATTTCCAAAGGTAACTAAACAGTCCATTTGATCTTCAAATGTCAGAGATTCTATGTCACGGGGACAGTTTTCCAACCAACACAACCTTCAGCAACATGCAGCAGATGTGCTTTTAAAACTCACCATATCATGTTTGTGATCATCCTGACTGAAGTTAATAACTTTCTACTACTCAAAAAAAGCCATCAAGTAAAGCTTCTGATTCTTGTTTAATGCAGACTGCTTTTCGTGTTTCAGATAGTCTGCCTAAGATACCAAAGAATAAACAGCTGCCTCTGGGCATCCACACAGCATGTGTACCTAAGGGCAGTTGCCTCGCAGCACTGATCTGTTTGGAGTTTTACACAATGCCTGTCCACATTCAGATCTCTGATAGCTTAATAAAAGTGGACAAAGCAACATGGATTTCCTCACAGCTGTGAAAGCAAGCATCCAAAACTGAAGGGACTGGCTTAATCTGGAGCTGCCTGAGTGCATAGCTAACAGCTTGGCAATTAGGGAGCTACCAGGATTCATTTGTATGTGTGGGAAGGCAACTAAATCAGCCAATTTTCAACATGCATGCACACTGCTCTGTCTGTTGGCTCCATCGTGGCTGGCTGCTGTCATAGCAAAACACTTTCTGCCAGCTGAAAGACACTGGTGTCTCCTAAACTCTCATTCTGCTTTACCTGAAAACACAACATGGTTGATGTGTGTTATCACACTGCAGAAAATTCACTGCAGAGTGTGACCTATACATTTATAATGAAACTTTCTGTGGCAAAGGGTCTCTTTCAAAGCATCTGACGTCCCAAAGCTGCTGTTATTTTTCTCAGATCTGGACAGATCTGGGTAGCACTTACGCAATTCATTAGCCATCAAGACTCTCTATGGAGCCAGTTAGCAGCTGAAATGGTGTAGCTGTTGCTGTCAGCATTTCCTGGCAGTGGGACAGGGGCCAGCTGCTCAGCCAGTCCTGTTGCTAATAGAAAGCTGGGTTAGCTGGTATTGTGCCTCCTGTCAAAGGGAATTGCTTTGTTATTCTATTGAATCCATCAGTTGGCCAGGGTGAAAATCACAAAAAAATACCAAAATAAACAAAAAAAGTACTGAAAACCAGTCTTTACTGTATGAGAAAGTGACTTTCAAACACTCTTGCTAATAAGAGAGAACATGAAAATCCTACAAAACTGTGTAAGAATTTATTTTTTTGCCTTTTACAAGTCTTAGTTTCACACAAATACTTTCAGCTTACTATGCAAATTAAAAGTCTTTTTGATTGAAGTGAAATCGACAGTACAGTTATATTCTTCTGTGGTTGAGACTTAAGTGTCAAGGATAAATGGGAAGTATAATAAACACAACAATTGAAAAAATATCTAATTAACTGTCTTAGATCACTGCCTTTGTAATTTAGAGAGCTTCTATTATCCTGATGCCTTTGATTAAGGTCTTTCGGAAAAGCCCCGAGAGCTCCAGCTGTCCATCATAATCGATGAGCTCAGCTAATTGCATCATACTAGCCAGTGCCCTTCATCAGATAGTCAAGACTTTCATGGGCATTTGCCTACAGACTTGACATAACAAATTAAGCTGTCAGGAATACAGGTGGCATAGTGCAATCAAAATTTATTCCTCCTTCATGCTTACTGGGCCATTCAGGGGAAGTAATTTTAACATGCAAAACCAATAAGCTAAGACAGAGCACATTCATAGTTCCCTCCACCTAACAAATGTAAATTAGTGCTAGAGAAATCAAGGACTTGAAAAATTCCCCATCAGATCATACAGCAATAGATGTGGTACAAAAATCTAGACTTACAAATGTTCTGAATCTGCCTTACTGAACTGTTTATGTTACAGGGCAACATTTCTCTTTCCCATCATAGTACAAAAGTTTTAGACTGCATTTTAGGCTTGCTCCGCAAGCCATCTAAGGCTGTTTTCAAGCACTGCTGGCACAGAGCAGTATTAAAACTGGTACAATGCTTAAAAAGGGAATAACTGAGCAGACAGAGCTGTCTGGTGTTGGGATGCCCTCCTATAGGACTTGCAGGGTGAGAATAGATTTTCTTTGCAAGTCCAAACTGCTTTCTTTCTGCTACACCCAGCACAAGGGGACATGTCAAGCTAAGTTAAGAGATCTATGTAGACATAAAACTCACCTAACTTGGCAGAAAACAAGCTGCACCAAGTGCTTTGCTTTAATCTCTGTTCTCAGTATTACTTCAGTTAGCTATGTTAGATTACACTTTGTTGTCAGCTGTAGGTGACACACTCCTTTCTATCCACCAGCACGCCTTTGGAGTGCATAGGATAAACTTGAAGTGATCTAAAATTTCTTCTTTGTGCTGATCGTGCAGGACCCATGAGAAGCATTTTGGCTGTGAGCTGGAGTATGTAAGTCTGTGTGACTTCATATCGAAGGCTAAGCTAAGCACTACTGGATTCGGGAGAGTTGTTAGCAAGTTTTCCAGGGCCTGGGGCTTGGAGTTGTTTTTTTTTTTAGTTTTGAAAAACTGTTTTATTGGGAGTTCTAGAGGAGTTGTAAAGTTCACTGTGGATTTTTATGCAACTGATTTTCTTTAGCCAATGTTCCGTTATTATCATCAAACAACACCTGATGAGGAAGGGTGGGGAAGCTTCCCTGGAGGGAGAATGGAGAATTAAAAAAAAATAAAATAGAGATATGCAACTGGAATTAGACAAACAAGCTGGGAGAGAAAGGGGAATGTCTGAAGCCTCCAGAGAGAGAGGAAAGCGGTCAACATAGGTCAAAGCATAATGCAACGGGAAATACAGTGTAGGAATGTAATAACTAGCAGGGAGTGAGTACCAAAACCAGGTTGAGGATGAGTGATTAAAAATAAAGCAATCAGGCTTTTTTTTGCTGTGATCGTTGTTAGACCAAACTCTTCCTAACTTGACCAGGAAGACCAGCTAAACCCTTGTGCCCAGTGTTTCAGTGAAGGACCCAAGCTAAAATCAAGGAGAGGAATCATTAGACTAAGAGGGCAGTCTCCTGAAGGAACTGTTGCAGCCTTTAAGACTCTCAAATAAAGAAATTTTCAGAGGCAGTAAGGACACAAATGAAATAACGAAAGATTAATAAATTCATAAGTATCTTTCTGGAGATTTGGAGATTTGCAAGGAAAAGAGCAAAGGGAAAAATAATAAGGAAATTTGCATTTGGGACAGGACTTCACTTTAAGAGAAAGATCATTGGATCATTATTCACCTATCACAAGCCTGAATGTGATTAAAATGTGAAAAACCTTTTCTCTCTCTCTATGTAATCTTTTTCAGAACTAAATGAGTACACAATTAACAGCAGAAAAGAATTCACCATCCACATCTTAAACTTTCTGCGTTATGCTGGAGTACTCAGTGATGATTTCTGTATTTGCTAATACACAGGGTAACTTCCCTAATTATAACAATACATCAGTTTCCCTGTCTGCCTATAAATAAGGTCAAAATACATGTCTGTCTAGCAATTAATCTGTACCCTGTGAGTCTGAAGCCCATTCCTATCAATTTCAAAAGAATCTGTTGCCATTGTGTTAGGCCCATCCACTCTCTTCTGTATGTTCTGTTGCTTCTATTAATAAGCCCTATCAATAATCCCAAACTTTCTATGTTACAATGCCACATCTTTCTCCATCAGTGTATCTACTTATATGAAGCATCATCAGCATCTATGAGCAGAATAGGGTTGTCCTATTCCCTTCTAATCAAAATCCTCCAGACTCATACAAACCCGCAAGTATATTTGATAAAATCAGGGACATATCTATTGTAGAAACATCTTTTTTTTTTTTTTCAATTTCTCACATAACAGTTTGTTTTGTTACAGCAGAAGGTATCACTTTCCCAGCTATAACAGACTTCATTGATTTGTCTTGGCTTATTTTGTATTAAAAGATAAGCAGACATGGCCAGAACTTATATGGGAGACCATCTGGAAATATTAGGTGCTGGATGTGCAAGCCAAGGTGCCAGAGCTAAACACTGGGTAACAGAAACTAAATGATCAGAATATTACACTGGTCATCTTGCCACCGCTAACATGCAACAGGAAATGAAAAGGTTCAATGTTTATCTACAGAAGACAGGAAGCACAGTCTCCATCCCTGCAAACACCCCTTCACTCTCATGTCTCCAGCCCCACCTTTCTCTAGTTCACTCTAGTTCACTTTTTAAGATCACCAAGTCTTTGCTATTTATGTAACACTAGATGTGATGGTGCTTTCTCACGCACCCTTCTACAGAAGGATGTTGGGCTAACGCCTCTTATCTGTCCAAGAAGCAGACAGAATCTTAGGACCCATAAGTAACAAAGTAGATATATCATTAATGCTAGTATAGCATCTTTGTAATTCAGGTCATTAATAGGAATAATTATATGTCAAGAGTATCAGAGGCTTCAGATACAGGTAACAAAAATGAACATAAGTACTGAAAAACTTTCATGTTAAAAAGCCATGAAAATAGTATTACTGATTATTAGTTACCATTGGAGAGAAGATAAAGGATTAAGTAAACCACTATACTAAATCTGATTGACTTTTAGCAGCCAGCATAAGCTGAACTTGTCAACTAAGTTATCCAGTATTACATAACGCTGGGGTTCATTTCTAGTCTTACAAGGTCCGTACAGTTCCCAAGGACAATGCTTTTAGCAAGAAAGACAGGCGGCTGTTTCCCTGTTACACTCTGGAGGTGGAAACTTTGTGAAATCTTTCTCAGTATGCAAGCTTGCCTTTAGTACTGTAGTCCTAAATAATAAGGGCATTTTCATCAGACTTGCAAGATTTTGGCATACTTAATTGAATTTGAAGAGTTTTATAGAGGAAAAACTTGGTCAGTAACAAGTATCAAAGCAGAAAAGAAACAGTATGAGGTTAGTTGAAAGCAGCTTGGAATCAGCCAGATCCAGTGTTGCCAGTAACTAATAACATGAAGGATGAGAGTTGTTGGCTTTAAAGTATTGCCATGTGGGAAATTCATTAGATGATGCCCTTAACTAGTACAGCAAAGAAGCAAAAAATATGCTTGTGCTTGCTTGAACCCTATCTACAACTTGAAGTCTTTGAAGGTATGCCATTCTTAAACCCTATAGCATAAATTTCATCTTCTACCTGAAAATGCATACATCTCCTAGTACGATATAATCCAAAGCACATGAAATAAATTAATAAAAGTGATGCTTTGCTTGCATAAGTGAGATTTTACTAGCATCTCATTCTGGCCCAAACTGCAACAGACAAATTATTCCCTGCTACCCCTTGACTGACATCAGTGCAGGCTGTAGGTTGCTAATTCATTTGATGATACATCAATATGTTGGCAACTTCTTCCAACCTTTACAATTGCACTTTGAACACTGGTTCCAAAACATTTTGGATCTCAAACATCAGTCATCTGTCAACATTTCCATTAGACCACCAGACGACATTATCAAATGTTTAACTGGTAACGCCTGGCACTAGAATTCGACAGACTGCTTGCAGATCTCCCACTGGGACCTGACAAACCACCAGTGGCCCACACACAACAGCCTGAGATTGGGTAGTTTGGAACATGTTATTTGCAATAAGCCTTCCACTGGATTCTTCCTTTTGTCTTTCACTAATCTTACTGTCTATCACATTGAATCAAAACCAAATGTTAAAGGCAGGAGAAAGAAATTTTCAAAAGAACAGAAGTTGATATTATGAAAACAGGAGAAACTCCTGTTTCTGTAAAGTGCCATATTGTAGAAGTCCTGTTCCAAATTGGAGACTGTTATGTAACACACCCACATCATCTCTGCCAACGATAAAGAAACTGAAAGCCCATCACAGAATAAATTTACATTCAGAGGCTTGTGCTTTTATGAGCACCCCATGCACCATTTTCATTGTTCTGAATTTCTATAGAGATCTGCAGTTTTTTAAAAGGAATGGAATATTTTAAAAGATTTTAAATTAAATGCAGGAAACAGCTTCTGTAAGGAGCTGTTTTCATACACTTTATAGCAACATTTAGGTAAATTAATAGATATGATATTTTCTCCTCAAAAGATTTTGGTTATTAATTTGAAGGTACAGGAATAATATATTTATATTTCTGGAAAGATGAAATGAACTGTTTCTTGATTTCTTGCATTCCCTAAGAATAAATTATTTATTATTTAACAATTCTACTATTTGAAGTTATCTCTATTTCCTTTCCTATGTAGATTCATAACATGAAATTTTTCAGATGTTTAATGCCTTGTGCCAGTCTGAGATTTCTTAAAAGTTCTGATTTTCCAAAGGTGTTAAGCAGATATCTCTCTCCTTTTAAGACTTTAATCTTGAGAATAATTACAATCTTACCTCTCTTAAAGTGCTGTAAATTAGCATTGTTAACTCTTTTACAGGGATATAAATATCCATATTCTTATTTCACACAGAGAGATGTGATGGGTATCAATGTTGTTTTCATTTGGCAAATTTTGCCCATTTCAAGAATGGTATTTTTTGTTTTCTGTAAATGTGTTTCAGAGTTTTTACATTATTAATAATCTACTAGGTAGAACACCTTCATCTGCTATATATGTGCAATAAAATTCAGGCTTTAGTTGAAGAACTAGTAATCTAAGCATCCTTAATGATATTTCTAATCATATTTCTTGCTCTGTGAAGCAGATGCATACTTGAAGAAGAAAGTCCTTCAATGGAATCCCCAGGGTGCAGATGGTCAGTTTGCTGCACTGAGCAAGTCTCGTGGAGCTCACATTTGCTCTGATTGAATATATGTCATTCAGCACCTCATTATAAGACTTCCATATTCATTACTGTCACATGCAAAACAGCCTTGACTCAGGGCACTCCACATAATTCAGTTTATTGGAAATAAACAGAAACATTTCATCTTTATTTGCACTATTGAGAAAAGAGTAAGAAAACCAATTATTAAATAAACATTCAAAGAAATACTTTACTTCCCTCTCTTCAAGCTCAACTTCTGCCCAATATCTTTGTAACTCCTTTCTAATCTAGACCCTGTGTGGTGCCCCTAACCTGCCTGGGTCACACATAGGCTGCACTTCCTCAGGGTATCCCTGATTTGGATCACCCTTAGGTGGGCACCCTACCCAGAGACAAGCATATCCTTCCAAGGCTGCATCACCAGCCATCTTCCCACCCATGTCCCCTACCCTATCTCCTCCATTTAATTTCTCAAAATGCATCTCTTCACATTTTTCATCATGAACCACCCTTTTTGCATCCTCATCTCTTTCATTCTTTGTGTCCTCAGTGCTCCCTCACATCTCTCCTTGCAGCATCTCTTGCTCCAGGAGCTACTGCCCTTTTTAGCATCTGTTTGAGCAGAGGAGCCATGTTTTGGGGCACTATGAGGTGTCTCCATCTGTTGTCAAGTCAGCTGGACCAGGCCAAGGCACCATAGAGCCACTGCCCTTCAAATGCTGCTACTGGCTCCCAACACAACTACCAAGTTAAGCCCAGTTGTGCAAACACACAAGCCCTGAACTCCTCAAAGTCACTAGGTATGTGACTTGCATACATGATTGCAGGATCTTGATTTAAATTAAGTTACTTTCACCATACCTGCAATAAAAAGACTTTCAAAAATTAAATTGTTAGGTTTTTATAACTTGCAATTTAATTCCTTGAATTAAACAAATTGTCAAAACTATGAACCACTCAGCATAATTACTAGCACCTACCACTGGTCTCCAATACCTCTTAAATCCTGATACTTCTTGTGACATACTCCCAATCCTAAACTGTACCCAAATGACATCACTAGGCAGATAAAAAGACACAAAGAAACCTTAGAGACACTGCAAATTGCAGTTTTGAAAGGAAATCTTTAAATGAGTTTTCTATTCTGAAGTTTTATTTACTGAAATTTTCACAAAATGTTCTATAAGGATCTTTTTCTTCATTGTTGCAATTTGATTCAGGAAAAAAAAAATAGGAAAAAAAAAAGCACAATCCAGTGTAGAAAAACAGTGCTAGACCTTGTTTTTGTTCCACTATAATTAGAGGTTTTGTTCTCCACAACCAAAACCATAACAGCTAATTATTTCCTAGGAAAACTAAAGCTCACAAAGCCAGGAAGCCCTTCAAGAAGCCATTTAACACAGTCCTCCACCTTAAACAATTACTCTTGTCAGATTCGTCCTTTTCTAACTTTCTCTCTTTGATGGATAGTGAACTAAGGATCTCCCATATTTTTCTCTTACACCTATTCTGTTTAAAATTACATCTCATTTTCTGCCTTTACCTGTCAGCCTTTGTCTTCCTGTGCTTAGATATAGTCCCAGTTTTCACTTCCCACGATTCTTTCTTAACCTTCAGGTTCAGCAAGAGCTCATAGTTTGGTCAAACCTTCATGTCTTTCCTGTCTTTCTGGTTCAGGTCATTTCTTTACAGATCACTTTCTTTCTTCAGTTCCTTTTTCTACTAGGTGAGAGAACTTTCAAGTCTCTGAATTTGCTTAAGACAGATTTCCAGAAATATATGGATTAATTTTCCTGCTCTTCCCATCCACAGGCTTACAAAGTGTAAGTAACTGTTCCCTAAGTTAACAACATGCTTACCACCATACCAGGTCCAGGTTACACAGATGTTTCTCTTGCTCTTAGGACAAAAACATCTGCAATCACTATTGTTATCTTTCATTTCATCCTACAAACTTTGATTCTAAACTTTATAGCCTCATAGCTTTCTCTTCTCTGCCAGTGTAACACTTTGTCCCACAAGCTGGAGTGGCCTTGCCTGCTCAGCTACACCACTTCTGAATCAGGCAGTTTCTTGGTTGTTAACTGCTTTATAGTCCCTACGTGACATCTGCACAGCATTTATGGGCTCAGAGCTGTACCTACAGGTGTGTAGAACTTAACAGATCACCAAAACATTTTACTTTACCCTTAACTCTCTACTGACTGCTACCCTTAATTCCCTACTGACTGCTTCCTTGGTTCGTAATATCTTCAATCAGATAAGAAAGGGGAGATTGAAGGAGAAAGAAAAAATGAAGCCAAATAAGCCAATTTCTATTAAGATTTAAGAATGAAGCCTGACAGGCAAATGGTGCTACAAACCCCTGCACACAGGACAGTTGAGGGATGGGGTGCTGACCCCTTGGCTGGAATGGTGCACATTAGTGTAATTATACCCTGACTTTATCCCAGAACAGAGCAAGAGTTGCTGCGTTGTCTTTTTGAGATTGTAGTCATAAAATTAAGTCAGCTGTGGGAAAAATATTCAGCTCGCTTTCATACACACTGCAAGCCTTGTTACCAGGGCCTCACAAAGCATCTCTTGAAAAAGGAATACAAGATTCTCTTTGTAAATAAAAGTTCATAAGTCTGAGGAATGAAGTCATTTTCCAAAATCACAGTGAACGATACTCTTTTTCACAAGCCGAAGAGAGGCTGAGAGGTGGGCTTGAGGGAAAGGATCTGAATGAAGCATGTTAGAGAAACCACTTAAGCCCCATTAGCCCATGGCACAGTCAGGCTGTCTCCCTCCTCTTCCTCCTCCTCCTCTTCCTCCTCCCACCCACAGCTTCCCCACCCCCATGCCAAAAGAAAAGGTTGGTCTAGCATGGGGTTTTTTTAATAAATTTGGCACCTTTCTGCCTTACACTGAATAAACTGGAGATGTTAAAAAATAAACAGTCACGAGAGGCAATGCTTCACGTGGAGCAGTCGGATGGAGCTGAGGGGGAGGGGGGAGGAGGAAAGGGTGACTTCACTTTCTGAACGGCAAAGTTTGAGTGGGAGGGTCTCGACGCGAAAGGTAAAAAAGGGAATGATGTGAACATGTGAAGGAAGCCAGAGCACTGAGCAGAGCGTCAGTCTGTATCCTGACAGAGGGAGATAAGGTGGCTGGGGAGCCAGCGGTGCTTTCCTGGAATACAATCTCTGTTTGACACTGCTTAAGCACTGCCCATCTGTATGTTATTGTGCTGGAGCCTCTGGGGAAAAAGAGGAGCCACAGGCACAGAGAGTGAACGAGAGAGGCAGCAAAAGCGCTTTTCTTCCCTTCTTTTTTTTTTTTTTTTTTTTTTTTTAAACTTTTTTTCTCCCCCCCCTTTAAATCAGGATCTGATTAAACTGCCTTGAAGTGCCACATCTGGAAACTGAATGCTGAAAGAAAGTTAAAATAACTGAGGCACCACTAAGCCAAGGGGGGCTGATTGCAGAAGAGGGTAAACAATTACTGAGACGCTAGAAGACCACTGCTGGATGTAAGCGGAGGAAATGGCTTTGATCTCCGCCTGGCCCTTCGTTTCTCCTATATTATTCTTTTTGAGATGCTTCTCCTCCAGCACAGCCTCAAGTGAGGGAGGCGTTTTTCAGTTTGACATTGAAGGTAGCTCAGCGGTCAGCACGCAAGAAGCCACTGTTATCAGAGGGCAGCAGCAGGCAGTAGCTACTGGAAGTTGGGTGCCTTTTGCTGAGGTACAGTAACTCCCTTCTCTCTCTAGTGTCTGCACTTTTCTGCTTTCATCTGTCTGTGCTGAAGCTCCCATCTGGTTAACGTTAGCTTAATCATTTGATCCTTAAAGGGATACTGGAGGACTTTTTGCGGGGGGGTCTGAGATGCTGCATTTCGGGGCTGGTGAGATACAGTTTAGACTTCAAAATGTACACATGCCCTGCCTGCTGTGATTAGACAGCTGCTATACTTTGCAGTGAGGCTGGCTAAGCATGTCTCTGACTTTCCTGCCAACATAACTACACAGGCCTGACCAAACAGAGCTATTTTACAAGGGTTAATTGTCACAACACTTTTCTGCTTGCCTTGTTGTAGTTCCTGCAACTGTACTTCACTTAATCTTCAGGAAAAATCTGTACTGTGAAAGTTTGTGCTTTTACATCTGAATGTCATCCACCTCCAAAATCTGAAGTTCCGTTTCGCTGTAAGAGCAGGGATAATAAATCAAATGTGTGTAAGAAACAGTCTGCAGAGAAAACACCTGCAGAGATTTTAAGACTTCCAAAAAGTATGAGGTTGGGATAAGTGACAAATGAAATCAGAGAGATATGAGAAGCAGTCTGACGGTGGAAAATTTTCCTGTAAGCTCTGTGTTTTGGGATTGGTTGATATTCCTCATTCTAGCAAAGCTGCATGGGGAATAGACTGCTCAAAATTACAGCTTGAGAAAACAATAAATTATTCCAGCATACACTGGGAATGGGGGACAGTAATGTCTCATGCGTGGGAGATGCAAAGTATGAGGCAAATTGAGTTACACAAGGTCATGGGAAGGGAAAGCATAGTTCTTCTAGCATAACATCCCCAAATGAGGTGAGATTAGCGTAGCCATGTCACTGTGACAGCATCAAGATTGCAATCTCTGATATCACACGGCAAATTCTCCCCTTACACTCCAGTCGCCAGAACTAACAGCCATGGAAATAAGTGCATAAACCTTTCAGACAGCCAGGGCTACTGCAGGGGTGAGCAGAGCCCATCTCCCTGCTGCAGCAGATCCAAACAGGTGGGCAGCCTCGGGAAACATCTGCCCACTCTGCCAGGGACTTGGTGGGAAACATAACCTGTGTGAGAAAACTGGAGGCTAAACCCTGCTTTTCTCAGCACAGGGGCTCTCAACCATCCCGGACTTGGACAGGCTCCATGACAGGGGATGCAAAACTGCCGTGGGATCAGCCCCAGGAAGCTGCATTGCCACCTGTTGCTTACAACAGGGAAAGTCCCTCAATGAAATGCCTGATTAAAGAGCTGGACGGGTTTTGTAGCTGCTTTTCACCGGATAATGGGCATAAGTGATTATCAGCCTTTCTCAATATGAATGGGTACTAAGGTTTTCCCAAAGACAAGAGTTCACATTGCTTCACTTTGATATATTTGACTTCACTTTGGGAAAGTGCTATGAGATATCCTGGACACTGCAGAGGAATGAAATGTTAGTCTAATTCACCCCATTTCAGTCCTCCCTGAAGTTTCATTTGTGCAGTCCGATCCTTTCAACTAACTGGTGTCTGCTCTGGCAGTATGCTTCAGCCACTGCAATGGCAGCATTTAGACCCTGGATCCCATGTTATGAATGAATGATGCTGCCTGCTATTGCCACACCGTGCCCTTTGGCTGCAGGATATTATGGTTTCATGAGGAAGGGAACAGGATTTCATGCCCTTTGATAGCTGTAGATTCACCTTACTATTGCATCTCAGGGTTATCTCCATAGCAGTTTCCAAGGAGTCCCAGTAGAATGCTCTTTTGGAACAGGGCAGATTTCTCACAACACTGAAGAACCTGCTTAGCCATTGATCCAGATACACAGCTGGTAACATGAGCTGTGGAATCAGCTCTAAAGCCAGAGGTTGACATAGGTTGCCAGAGAGTGATGGCCTGGTAGTCTCTCACCCAAGGAAGGAACATTTCTTTTGGTCCTCAGAGAGTTCCCACAGGCCACCTTCCCCTGCCTCAGCCCCAGCAACAAGGTTTATACCAGTAGGTTTGAATTAGATTCTTTCGAAGTCTCAGTTCTTAACCCGCAGCTCACAGTAAACCGCAGAGTAAACTCCCTTACACAGCGTGGTTTGATTCAGCTCCTTCGGCTAAATATTGACTCAGGCCTACAACTCTCCCAAGCAGACAGAGGCTGTTAGTCACATTGAACAGTGCCAAATTATACAAAGGGTCAGATTTGCAAGGCAGAGTTACAGAGCAAGGTATGGGGCTTCATTGTGGTCTGCGGTACCAGTCAACCACAACGCAAAACATGCCACTGTAAAGCTGGAGCATAGATCAGGGCACTGAGAGACTGTGGCGCTTCAGGGTGCTGAACAGCATTTGCTCCACACATGATTCTGCTCTACACAACATCTTCAGAAATCTGTAAAGTCTAAGACAGTGCTGGTGGGAGTTTCCAAGCTGTAACTGGTGGGATGCTCTTAAATCCTGGTAGCAGTTTGGTATTATGACCCTACAGAAGAACAGGAGATCCAATTAGTGTAAATACATTTTCCTTTCCTGTGTTGGGCAACCCTAAATTTAAAGAAACTGGGAGAAGTGGGTTAAAAATTCAGAGTTATTCTTAATGTGGAACTTTCTGTGCTTTCGATTAGAATGAAATCATCCTACCAGCAGAAAGAAGAAGACTAAATACATTTTCAGTGCTATGCTAATATAGTGTACCCACTCACAGCATTTGAGTTGGATTTCAGGCAACACCCAGTAGCTTGGTGCCCTAGTTATTAATCAATATACAATCCAATACAACTAAATTAGGCATGTAAACTGTTCCTAAACTTTTCCAATAAGAATCAGGCACTATCTTCACATATAAACCCAAATTCCCCATATAGTGATGCAGGCACTAGGTTTCTAAAGTCTCTAATACCTAACGGTCTCCCCTTAAGGCCCTCAAAGGAACCTCTTCCTCTGTAAAAACTATACTGTGTACTCACTTCAGGACAGCTTTAGCAATTAGCTAAAGTCTGGGCCACAGTATGTAGATGTTTATATTAACTGGACTAGATTCCGCTCAATGAAATGTCATGTTACCTGCATAATGAGTAGTGGTAGTGACCATCATCGTATGAGGTAGCTACCCCTCTGCCTCTGTTTCAAGAAGAATGCTTATAAATTTATGAAAATTATTCAGAAAAGTATCATGAAAAGGATTACAGTGTTAGGATTTGGAAGGTAGGTGAGAGACTCTACAATCCAATCTGCTTAGCTCAGAGGGAGGTTAAGAAAAAACTTTGAACTTATTGTGTAAGCACAAACACAGGCAAAGAGAAATAAATATGCTCACTAGTCTAACAGATGAAGGTCTCACCGTATGAAACAACTGGAAACTGAAGGTAACCCAGTTCACACTACAAGTTAATTACAAATTTTAATTTCAAACATAGTTAAGCACTGAAGACTATCCAGTTGTATTGGATTGTCGATCAAGGGGCAGATCAATATGAAAAGCACTTTCAAATACCCAGGGGACATGGGGGAGATGTTACAGTGCTGAATCCTGATCTGTATGGGGAGACAGTGAGAAAGAGAGCGAGCACAAACCAATGGATCCAACTCATTAGTGTAACCCAATTGCCTCTGGCAGCATAAAGTCAGAGACTGATTTTTCCAAATAAGGATAAAGTATCTTACAAGGAAGATTCATCAGGGATGGAAGCGAAGGATTTAAAACTGACAGACAGTGATCAAATGAAAGCAAACAAGCAAGTGGCAAACATCAGAAATCTTTGGTTTGGGGCTCTATTCATTAGCTTGGACATAGCAGAAGGAAAGGGAGTGGTTTTGATGAAGCACAGAGTTAAAACTGAAAACCAGAAGTAACTTCTGAGAACAGTTATATCCCACTGCCAAACATATGCCTTTAAAATAAGAGGCAGGTCATACATTACCATTTCAGTATGAAGCCTGCCACTGTCAACATTTGTGTTTATAAATTCCACTGGCATGATGGTTTTAACTATTTAGGTGTAGACTTTGTTCTCCAGAAGCAATAAAGTTCCTTACAGACTGAGGTGAGCATAAACAATGGTACCAGACTTCAAATACTAAGGAGCATGGCAAATGATTCCCTGTAATTCATGTTATACATCACTTACTTTAATGTAAAATGAATTTAAGGTGACATCCAGAAAAAAACCTCTTTTGATTCTGCTATCAAAGATTAACTGAGGTCAAGAAAATAGCAAAGAAATACCAGTATAGATGAGTGTGGGAAGGATTAGTGGAAGAAAGGGAAGACAGACATTCTGTGGAGACACTTGTCAAGCAAGGAAAGATAATTTCAAATGTCCTCTATAGAAAGGAGAAATGAAGCAAATAGTAAGAAAGGACGCAAACTAAAGCACTACAAAGAGAAAGGAGGAAAAAATTAGACCAAGAATGAGATAATCAAGAGCCTTAAGAGTAAAGTAACTGGGACAGAAAAGGAAGCCTATTCGTGCAGAGTGAAGGAAGGCATGATATTGTTGGACAGATGGAAGAGGAAAACTGTTTGCAGTATAAGTGGTTTTGGTTCAGAGGAAAGGCAGAGAGACAAAAGAAGTCCTTTAAAGGAAATAATTATCATAGTCAAGTCAAAATTAACCATTTATTATAAGAGAAAGTAAGAGGCAGAACTTATCTGCTGGAGCTTTCTTGTTAAAACTACATGTTTGGCAATCATTTTTTCCCACCTGACTTCTACCAGAAGCTGCTGGCCTAAGTGTTTAAAAGCAAGAAACTGTATCTGAGGTGCTTTCTTTCTGGTTCTCTAAAGGGATAAGCAATAATTAGCACAGGACCTGTGACAAACTCACCTCTCTAAAATGGATCACATTAGATACATAAAAAGAGAGCAATCATAAGTCCCAGCCACTTGTTAACAAAAACTCAAACTACCACTAAATTGCCTTCACCCCCTTGTCCATAAAGGCTGTAACAGAAAGTCTTGCACACTGTTTTGAGAAACCATAGTTTGATCCTTAATTGTAGCATTAATCTGTTTAAAACAAAGTAGTACTAAAAGGCAGCAACAGAAGACCTAATGCTGTAGTGTGAGCCAAAAAGGGGCTTAGCTTAACAAAAACTTTTATATTTTTTAAGCTAATGGGAACTGCATCTACCTTTAAAAAAAACATGTCTTTAAATGAATTTGTTTCAGACTTTTGAGGTTATGTTAGGTTAACTCCCATAATGCTTAATTTGGATTTCTAGCTGCTGGTTTTTTTTTGGTACAACAAGGTTATGTTCTGAGAAACATCTATTAGTGGGGAGGAAGTTTTACTGCAGATGCTTGTGATTCCAGCTCAAGTTTCTCATCAAAGCTTTAATGAAAATCAGCTGCTTGGTGTAACGTCGCCAGACCCAAACCTTTTAAATTGTAGGAAGCTGAAGCAATTGGAAGCACAAGACACAGCAGATGGATAGTGTGAAATGTTCTCCATTTCAGGAAGGTGCATAAAGCACTTGCAAGAACAGCGCAATTTAAACTCCACCACTGTGATTTCCCACAGAGTTTTGGGCAAGTACCAGCAAAGTGCCCTGAAGAAGCTTCAGGGCTGTGAAAACCAATAAAAGGCATTTCATGACCACTCTTATTCATGACATGGGAAGCAAGAAAGGAAAAGTCCAGTTTTTCCAGAGGGCATGAGAAGCTATAAAAGAATTGGTTTCTAAAGAACTTGTCCTGATTGAAACTGATAACAATTAGAACTCCTAGTGTTCAAGAGCTACGTAAAATAGGTCTATCTTCTGAGTAATAAATAACCAGCCACTGACAATTTACAGTTTGCTTCTGGATGTACATTTCAGACACCAAAATATAGATACCCTTGGTTTCTATATTTTAATTAGTTCTCTTGAACATTTGGATCCAATCCCAGTTCATTTTCAGACACCACCATGAGCTGGGGATGTTTGGGTTATGCATCCTAATGCAAGATTCAACAACTGCTGAATTGCTGTATAAAAAGCTGTTAGAATGCCAGAGGTTTTGAAATCTAATTCTTTGTCGTTAAATGTTCTCAAAGAGATATTCCTAACTATTAGTCAGGATACATACAGTGCTTATTTTGCAATGCAAACAGAGATTGACTAAAATGCAGTAAATATGATCTGGCTTTGTCATTCCTGTATAAGTGTATTGCACAATTCTTTAGAGAGTTTTTTCTTAAAATAAATATTTAAGAAATACTAGAAATACTTTTTTTTCTTTTAAGACAAACCAGCAAGAAATGGTGCTAAAACCCCAGCATTCAAGAGCCAAAGTATAATAGAGGGTCGTGAATAGTATTTTAGAAATTACTATTCCAAATTTACAAGTCTAAAGAACTAAAGATGTCATTTTTAACAGGAACTAAAATACTGTATTTTAAGTCTTGACACGTGGAAGCCAGGGGTCATAGGAAGAACTGGCACACTCAGGTGTTAATTTGAAACATAACTGAATTGGATAAAAAGACTCCACCTGCATGAACAACTTCCAATATGATCTGTAAAAGCAGTCACTTTAGCTGAAACTGTAAGGCTCTGAGTCTTTGACTCTGTCTTCCCAACAAAAATTAATAGAAATGAACTTGTTCAGGCTTTCACTGTTGGCATCAGGTGAAAAAAAAAAAAAAAGATACACTGAAACAGCACCTAAACCGGATCATTTCAGGGATGTGCGATACCCTCTCACCACCCTACAATGCATCCTGTTAGCGTCGCATGAACAGCCTCTGAGCAGCTAGAGACGAGCAGGCTTTTCTGACAAGCCTAATGCGAGTTCAACATCTCCTAGGGCTTCCCACTGTAGTTTTTCACCTCTGAGCCTGTATGTTAGCCTGCGGAAAGCCACAGAGAGCCTGCCATTCATGACTTTCTTATGCTGTGCTCCACAGTCCAGTGGAGCACAGTACAGTGCTCCAGGGACCCTTCCTCGAAAGCACTCTGTGGAAGCAAACATTTGCACAGAGAAAATCTGCACCAGTATCCAGAAAAAGAAAATAATAATAATAATAAAAAAGAAATAATAATAATAAAAAATAATAAAAATAATAAAAAAGAAAATAGCAAAGGAGCTGGCAGGGCAAAACACACACAGCCCTCCCTACCCAGGCTGTTTAAAATACTGCGTGTCCCAGAAAAGCTAACACAGCCTGGCCCGTTGAGGGTTAGCAAGGTCTCCAGAGCACCAGCACCTGGCAAAGATCCATTCAGGAGGGAGGTGGGCAGGTGTTAAAGGTCTAGACACAGTGTAAGGTCAGAGGGGATTTGTGTGCCCTGCTCAGCTCTTTGCAGATCTGTGGTTTTCTGTGGCTCCCTACTTCCCATTAATGCCAAGGATTGTCTTCAGAGGCTCAACAGAACTTCTAAGTCACCAGCTACTTTCAACACGGCTTTGAGTGATGGATTTCTATGAGGGATAAGGAAATAAACTGTTGTTTTTTTCTCTTGATATATCTACTCTTCCCCTTCTTTGAGCCAACAAGTAACTAATTTCTTCATTATCAGACTATGCCTATGATGAAACAAGCCAGAAGCCGAGAGGCAGTGGGAAATCAGGGCAGGTTATCTCTCCTCCCAAGCCCTGGCTTTTCCTCTCCCCTTTCAGAGCACAGCCTCTGCCCACCTCCATTCTGGATGTAAGGCATGTAGTGCAAAGTTCACCATGTCAAGCTGCCTCACTTCCTTCCCACACATCTGTAAAGCCCTGTGATCATCAAGGGGGAAGCCCTTTTTCTGAGAACCACCCAGAAACACAGCACCTTCTCATCAGCCATCCCCAGCAGCTGTCTGTTTTGTCCACTTAGGCTGATCTTGGGAGGGAGAGATGGATGAAACTGTTTCTCTTGATCTTTCAAGACTTTCATATTGGCTCATGTTTCATGCTAATGAGCTTTTAAATTGATGCCACAGCTACTGGTCAAGCAAAGTCTGTCAAGTATGTCTACTGTGATTCCAACATTTCAAATAGCTGCAATATCAAACCACTCTACTTGAAATCTGGGGTAGGAGAAATTGCTGCAAAAGGGAAATCAAAGGAATCTCCATATCTACCCTCTTGGTTTTAACAGTATCCCATGAGCACAGCCATACCTGCTTTAAACACTGCTTTCCTTTTTTACTCCTTACCAGTTTTTGTCTCTATCTGAAAATCTCTCAGGGAGTGCTGTAGTTTGTTAACTGGTTGTGCCTCACTTATCACAGGGACTCAAGAGGAGAAAGTATGACTCAGAATGCACATTTCATGTGAGCCTTTTGTAGGGACTGGGTGGAGGTTGATTAATGAGGAAACAATGCAGAATTATTTATCCCTTTTCCTGTAAATTGAGTAAACTTGGCACTTTGTTTGAAAGAGGATGATCAAACAGCTACCTTTACAACTGTAGATTTTCAACAATGAGCATCTGTAAGAGCAAGTTTTTTTAGTGGCTGTAGTAAGAAGTACATTAGAGAAAAGGCTGGTATTAATCTCTAATCCTTAGCCAGCTTGTAGACAGCTAAAATGTTTTAGCCCTCCCCCTTTCTGGAGAAGAATGCCTTTTAAGCAGAGGCTTTGTCTTTCCCACTGTATATGGAAAAAATGACTATTCACTTCCATGGAGAATGCCTAGCTGAGAAAGTTTATATTGGATCCAACCCCATCTCTGCTGCTGAATGGCATTTTGTTTTCCTCTTGGACTGGGGAAGGGGTAACAGCCTGAAAATGTTTTCAACAGAGGAATTTTTAAAAACATTAAATACAGTTAGTCAAGCTAATAGACAATGCTATTGCTCTGCATAAAGCTATCTGGCTTTCAGCTGTTGCTTGTTTTTGGGGCAGTCACCATCAGTCTGTCACTACTACAGTGAAGACATACACAAGCTCACTCAAGGAACAAAAATATAGAGTGAGAGTGAGCTGGGGAGGGGGTGCCTTGTCATTCTTCCCTGTTCCCATGCTCTGCTTTGCTTATAGATTTGGGATTACCCATGTGCAATTAGCTACCTTCACTCTCTCTCCAACTGCTAACTCTACTATGCTACAGGGAGAAATGTAGGAGGTGGCTTTTGCTCTATATCTTCCCTATCAGCAGGATTTTACCTAGAATTACAGCAACTAGCTTCTGTCTCCCTAGGTTTAGTTTCAGCCACATCTGAGTTCTTGGTCTAAAACTTTGGGAAGATGGTTCCATCAGCATCCTAATCTGTTCTTTATTATCATCAAAAATAAACTTCTAGTTTGAAGCTGATCAGTTGATACTTCTCAGGTGATATATAAATATCCCCAGTCATCAGGGATAAGTCATCAGGTGAAGTTTTCATATTAGTTGTTACGAAGTTAGGGCCTTGCCCTGTCTCCCTTAAGGCAAACACAATGTTTTCAGTAAATTCAGAGAGCTCAAACCCTCTGTGTATATAAAGGATGGGGATCTTACAGAGTTAAGTTGTTCCTTAACGCAGCAAAAGTTTGAAAACCAGACTTAATTCAGACATCAGATATATTCTCCAGCAGTTGCAGACTGGCCAGGCACAGTGTGCGTGGCTCCAGACCAGATACAGCCTTGTGTTCTTAGGTGGAAGCATCACTGAGGATGCAGACACAAAGAGACAGTATTGAGATCCATGCACTGGGGATGACAGAAAGGACACTAGTAACAGAAAATAAGGCTTCATTTGTTTCATCACTCATTGAACAGTTCATTTACTGAAAAACATTACAGATTCAAAACCGGTGACATTAGATTATTCGGGGGTTTTATGCCTGAAGATTCAAACTACTGAGCTTCACAGAAACACACCCCTGAAGCTTTAATGAGCATTTCATATCCTAGAAAACCCCATTATTATATTAAGTTGCCAGATCTACGGGCAAATGGGAGTAGTGAGACTTTAATTTTCATTGAACCTATCTCATCTTGGAATTAAATTTAAAAAATAAGAATAAGAAACAATATTCAGGTTTTCACCGAATTATTGTTTCAGGAAGAAATACTTTGCTTTTACATTTGCAAGCTAAATTAAAAACCCAGAAAGCTTGTTATTATGTAACTCACATAATTGCTTTAGTTTGTAATCTCATTACATGCAATTAGAATCTGTCAAGATAAGTGGGTAATAGAAGATTACCAGCATTGTGCCCAAAACTCCTCACCAACTTCTAGGTAATTCTTAATTTATAACATCAGTGGAGCTCTGGAAGTAATGAATATTTCACTGTTAACAATGTCAGAAATTTAAGACAACAAAAAGTGAATTTAATGTACTACACCAAGACTAAGCTAAACAATGTGTTCCTCTCAGAATGAAGATGAAATTTGAAATTGAAAATGGCTACTTTCCATGGGGATTCTGCCCTTGAAACAGTAAATACTATAGAGTGGCTTTTTGTATGCAGACAGTTCTCTAACAGCTGTAGTGTCCTATTAAATGGTGTCATTAACTGTCTAACTATGGGGTCACACACTGAATTAATTTCTTCAGTAATAATAGTTAGAATGTGACCTTTCTAGTTCAGAAGAATTTGATATTGTACACCAGAGGTAATGGTGGCTTATAGAAAATATAAATAGAACGTGGAGGCCTAATGGGAAGCTGGTGAGCAAGGTTGTTTGTTTTTAATCCTCTGAGTTTGTTAGGCTTCAAAGTACACATAAATTTAGTAAAAATCAAAGAAGAAGAAATAAAATTACAGATCAGATGTCTGCTTTTGTCTGACTGCTGTGTAGTTCCTCATGGTGTAGAGCAGGACTCTTGTCCATCTCTATGATGACTTTGATGGTAAAACATGCCTGTCCAACAGGTCAGTCATTAACTTCTGAGAGCCTCATTCTCCAGGGAATGACAAAGATCCATTTGAAATGTCACTTCATAGGAATTTATAGGTTTAAGTACAAAGACAATCTTGAATTTGCTATTACTCAAAGTCTGGGAATTTGAAATCAATTTATTTCTTCAAATGATAACTTAAGCTAGAGAGAAGTATGACAGCTCTTAGAAGGGCCATCAGCAGGGCATTTTAATTTTTAAATTAGTTACAGTTTAACTCTCTGGTTGGAAGAACTCACGACAACCTCCCCTATAGCCAGTCTCGTCTAGGAAGATGCATGTAGCAAATTAAGAGAAATGAACAGGGCAGGTTAAAAGGGCAAGTTATCAGCAGAACCAATGTTATTTGTACCCTCAGTAAGAGCTCCAGCTCTTCATTTTGTTTCCTCAAGAAGAGGGAAATGTTTTAATCACTGTATCCAATAAAAACAAATGCCATGAAAGATATTTTAACAAAAACAACTACATCAAATATATTTCTCCATATTCACATTTCCTTCCTCTTACGAATTAAAGAAAACAGATTTTCCTTAAGCATCTTAAAAGCTCCCTTACAAAGTTGGTTTCAACCTTTTATGTAAAATTTTAACACTGAAATGTATTTTTATTTTTTTTTTTTTTCCCTACCCTCTTTGACTAATCCTTTTCATATATCTGGTATGCTTTGGTAATAAATTCTTGCAGGTCACTCATAAAAGTTGCCCTTAAATACCAGAGAGTGGTTTATCCCTTAGAAAGAATGGAGCAAAAAAGTGGGAAAGAGCACAATGCCGAGCAGTGCTGTGAATTTATGCAAATGGCTTTAAAGCACGGCTGTTTAGCTGGAAGCCAAAAATGTTCTTTTAGCACTGGATTAAAAGGATTGGAAGTCTTGGATCCAGCAACAGCTTTATATTTTCTGCAAGCACCTGAAACAAACAAATCATGACTACCAGAAATGTCTGCTCACGTGAGGATATTCATTATTCTTGATGATTCTGAGTAGTTCTCCTAAAATACATGAATTAAAACTTAAAACAGGGGAAGTTTAGATTAGATATAAGGAAGAAGTTCTTTACTATAAGGGTGGTGAGGCACTGGAATGGGTTGCCCAGGGAAGTTGTGAATGCTCCATTCCTGGCAGTGCTCAAGGCCAGGCTGGACAGAGCCTTGGGTGGCATGGTTTAGTGGGAGGTGTCCCTGCCCATGGCAGGGGGGTTGGAACTAGATGATCTTAAGGTCCCTTCCAGCCCTCACTATTCTATAATTCTATAATTCTACATATGGACATACTCCCAGCCAACCAGCTATAAGTGGCCCTGCTTGAGCAGTGGGATTGGGCCAGATGACCTCCAGAGGTCCCTTTCAACCTCAACCATTCTGTGATTCTGAGTATCCATTTATAGTTACTGCATTTTACAAATCAAGAAACTGAGTGAAAAAGTAATGTTCGTGGTCACACAACAGATAAGCAGAAGAATGTGTTTTCTTGAGTCCCAATATCCTTTTGAACGTAGTTAGGGACAGAGTAGCTAATGCACAGAAACAAGGTGATGAGTTTCTTATCTGTTCAGCAGGAACATTTTACGTTAATTTCAAATAGCATAATGAAACTATTGCTGTGAAGATGTTAGTAGATTAGAGGTGAAAGGTATGTCATAAGGTTGGTGAGTGACCAGAACCAGGTGCAGGGAAAGGCAAAGCGGAGGAGTAGGACAAATTGAACGCAGGACAGGGAGGACATGAGCATGAGTAGAGAACACAGCAACAGCAGAAGGGCTGTGGGAGCCAATGGGGGCAGGTGGAGATCCACAACCCATCAGGGTAATGTTCAGATGCTCCATTAATAGAAACAGCCCAAGAGAAGCTCAGAGGCCTCTCCCAAGAAGGGCCAATGAACAACCATCTCATCTGGTTGGCATTTACTGTAAGACTGTTTAAATTACATTCAAGCCTTGTTGCCAACAAGAGAGACATATAATATAGACAAGACTAAAAGGTAACCTATAAATAAAAACTGGAGTGAATGTGTGCTATATATATAAACTGAGGAGCCATGGATTTAATCAATGCCTCACTATATATAAATGGACCTATTGGAACATTCTGTCTGCAGCAAACCCTTCACTGCTACACACTGTGCTTTTGAGGATATTGTAACTGCCA
This sequence comes from Neopsephotus bourkii, assembly GCF_033783945.1. Taxonomy (NCBI): domain Eukaryota; kingdom Metazoa; phylum Chordata; class Aves; order Psittaciformes; family Psittacidae; genus Neopsephotus; species Neopsephotus bourkii. The sequence continues at coordinate 4,699,604 of NW_026901837.1, read as the reverse complement.
AATCTCTATCCATGTGATCATTCTTTCTCTTTTGGCAAATTCAAATCCATCCAAATTTTGGAGACATGAGAGCTAGAAGAAATTTATACAAAAATTATTTGCTATTATACAGTTATGTTTGTAAAGAAGTGGCAGGGTTAAGACAATGACAGGACAGTTAGGCAAATACCAGTGCTGTTATCAAATGCTTGTATATAAATGTCCAAAGGACACCTTATAGAAAGTGCTCTCTCTCCTGCCTCAAAAATTCAGAACAAAACAAGGCATGGAGAATTTAATCCAACAAATTTTATTGCAAGTCACACACTTCACATGGGATCCCTAAGATCATCAGATCCCTTGTTCATATGGCCTATCGTAGTTAGATCAAATGTAGTGGTAGAGATGGGTCCTTTTAGCAGGTTGGAGGAGTAACAAAAATCAAAGTGTTTAAATACATCCATCTGTTACCTCAACCATTTCAGCTGTTGAGGGGCAGAGCAAACCCCCTCAAGCTTCTCCCATAGCAGGTATTACAGGAAAAGTGCAGAGCTTTGCTCTGCATTTCTTGATTACACATTGCTGGTGATCTTGTGAACAGTCTAGTGTTTATGTGTGGAACATATGAGGATAAAAGCTGCAAAGAAGAGGAGGAATGTCAAATAATATTCAAAGCAACAAATAATATTACAAGCACTGCTTTCATACGTTTATCACTGACAGCCTTATCCTTTTGGAAAACAGGAATCAGGAGTCTGGTCATACAGAGGCGTCTGGCAGCATCTGATGCTGGGCTCAGTGATTTGTTATCTCCTAGTTATGAAGTGTGGAAAGACAGTGTTTCATGGTTAGCTAGAACAAATAGGAAAGGCAGGTTACATACGGATGCACACTGCTTAGATATCATATATGTACCTGTAAAATACATATTCTCTTCTGGGTACAGACAAAACCAGCATAATTCAAACTTTTATCAGTTAATTTAATCCCAAAACTTACTTAACAGTGTTTCTCAGCTGTAGTCAATATTTGGTACAATATTTTGTATGTTTGTACAATATTTGGTACAATATTTCAGCAAGAGCTGGTGAGCTATTTCCAGTGAGTTCTTCACACACAAAAATGGAAAAGTCTAGGTGTGAAGTACGCTGTACCATCACACTGCCTGGATGAGTGGAACATTGGCTAGATAAGATGTGAGATGGGGATAAAAGCTTTTGGCAGTTCATCCAGTGCCAGAAACAGGGCTCCATCTCCATAACTTAAAGGTATGTCCATGTAGATGATGCAAAACCAGAGCATTAATTAGTAAATACCCTGTCAGTCTAGTAAAATGAATCTCTGATGAGCCTGCAGCTGTCCATGCATTCAGAAAAGGGGGAAATGCATGCAGGTTTTCTGATCTCTTACCTGACACAGTGCAGTTCATAGGTTTTCTAGTGAATGTGAAAGTCCATCCAGTGCTCTGGGACCAAGTCAGCAATCAGCATTGCTGAGCCAGCACCAGGGTCCTGCAGAGAAAATGTGGCTACATACTCTCCCCCACTTAACTTTTGTCCATTCCCAAGTACACACCCCTGCAGTCACAATATACTCCTGAATGCTACCCATACTGAATAATCAAGCCAAAATTTAACCTCCAGCAGTTAAACATCTTTCCTATGGTCAGTAAAGTGTGTGGTGTCTGTGTAAGAGGGCAAAGACCCCAGGGATCCTGAGTGTGCTGCACACCAGCAACATGGTCCACCATGGAAATGCAGTTGCACACAGCACATATGGTACATCCACTGGATTTTATGTTTTGGCAACAAATGGAGAGAGGTTTCTCGTGCAGGTCACCAAAGGCAGGATGGTCAGGACAGTGGAGTGCGGCATTATAGCTCTTTTTGTTTGCAGAAGTTTCCCAACAGACTGAAGGAAATCTAAATCTTTGTGTCTATGCTTATGAATAACATGTATCTGACCTGAGGAATTTGAAATGTCTGTTATTTTGCTCCCAGGGAGCAAGAAGTGGTCAAATGTCCATCAATCTACAACTGGTAGTCTGGACTTAATAGTCCATGTTTAAAAACACTGGAAGTCATTTATGTCCTGAGCTGAAAAGCAGATGTAGAAGTCACAGTGGTGCCTTCAGTACTCTCTTGCTGACTGAAACACCAGTAGGCTCATGTATCTGTCCAAGGTAAAGAAGACTGTTCTGCAGTTAATGATTTCCAGACATGATAAGCCATACAATTTGTGCCTTCCAGAGTGCTTTCAAGCTAGGATGTCCATGGAGTCAAAAGCAGCATTTTTAGTGCAGCAAAAAGCACGACTTTTGGAGGGAACCAGAAAGTGTCCTTAGAATGAGGTCATGCTCTGTTCTGTGCTAGAGCTTTGTTGCATGGTTATCTGGGGAGTTTTACTCTGGTCACCAGCTCTGGAGATTGTCAAAGTCATTCACAGTATCAGAGCTCTTCTTCCGAGATGTATCTACAGTGCTTAACTCCAACCTGAACCAGGAAAAACACGGCAGCACTAACATGATGGCAGGGATCAATTTTTCTCTCTGTTAAATGGGATGATCCTATATTTCAGACATGTGTTAGGCTTGCTGCAGTGAACACCAAGTATTTTGAATGACCATAATGTTTTAATAATAATTTCTTAGCAACTTCTTTCCAAATATTTTCTATGCTGTCCAAAGCCATCAAGTTAAAGCAGGACTGAGCTACTAACAGCAATAAAACAATAAAAATTCCAAAACAACATATCTCAGAGATGGACCAAAAAGATTCTGTTTGGAATACACAAGTATTCAGAGGGGAAGGTGGCACCATTGCAGAGTGATATAATAGACCTCCCTTGGAGAAATACTTGTAAATATCAGAGGACTCATTATCCAGACAACGGGAAACATCCCGTGATCATGATGAGTTAGGCCAGAATCAGCCTAACTCAAATGTAGAAAGAGAACTACTTGGGCCTGTCAGACATCAAGTTTCTGTTAGGTGCATCCACTTTGTCTACATGAAGGCACTGACAGGTAGAGCAGGCTGTCAGGAGCCTTTGAACTTCTCTGGAAGTACAGGGTGTCCAGCAGTTTGGCCAGATCTGCAGCATAGCAGTCATAACCTGGACACTTCTACACAGCGCATCTGACATGTACAATAGGTTTCATGTCCCGGACTTTGCATGCAGTATAGGCACCTACACACAAGCTAGCACTCCAAGTCCCCCTTTGCAGTCAGTAGAAAACAACAGGCACAGCTGACCTACTTTAGGTGCATTTTAGTATAGAAGGAATGAAACCATACAAAGGCTGTCTAGCTGGCTTCTCCCCATGTGGATGTCTCCATACTGATGACTCCCAGCCTGTTGTGGTTTGGGCTTCTTACACACGCAGTCCCGCCGCCCAGCTGTGGAGGCTGCGGGCCAGGATGCCCCCACACTAGCATGGCTACAGCTGTGTTAGCACAGAACTGCACCTGGGCATGGAGGTCCTATGGGGTTCAGCCTGGGAATGTCTTCATGGCTGACACACACACATGCCAGATGATGAGACCTGCTGGATGATGAGAATTCATCATGGTTTCTGTGAGCACTTGCCTGGGGATTGAGTACTTCTGAAAGTGATGACAGCACTGTAGCTGATGGAGACCAGGCGTCTCTTCAGAAAAGAGCCTTACCTATTCTAAGGAAACCAGAGAAACTGAAATAGCAACAAATGTACAGTAGAGGACTGATCTGTCAGACTTTTTTCTTTAATGTTCTGGTTTCCAATAAATAATTACATAAATGAAAGTACTGGTAGATAGTCAAGCAGGAAAATGTCTTTATTTTTAGGAAGGGCAGTAGGCTATTTATCTCAAGTTGGCCTAAGTAAACAGTCTCTAAAAAGGGCTTAGAACTGTGGCTGCCAATTCCAGATACTGCTCATTAAAAGAAAAATAAACAAAAGCAAACATGTTTAGGTTGGGTTTGGAACTGTTCTCAAGAAGCAGAGGGCTGTTGTTTCCATGGCAATGCCATGCACTTTGAGAAGACTAGTCTCTCTTTTAGACACAAGCATTTTAAAGTGAGTGGAGGGTGTTCAGAGTATTCACACAACACCGTAGAGCAAAGGATGGAGAATTTCAGGGAATTAGTATCCTGATGAGCCCTAAAATTGTGTTTGGCTAAACCACTCCTTCCAGAAACTCATTACACCTTATTGCAAAGCTGTCAGAAAAGGCATTGCTCCACTCATTTGTCTGTTTTTTTGGTTTTTTTATCAATGCATTAAAAACTTGGCCTTTATTTATTCATGTGTCCTACTTTTGCAGGTATCTATGGTTGATATCATGCCTGTTATATCAAAGAAGCAATGTTTTTTTCTAATTTCTGTTCCCTGGACTCTAAGGAGAAGCTTGATAATGTTCAAGTAGCGTTTTTTTTATTTAATTCTTACACTCCATAAGAGACAGTGGGGACCTCTGAAGGTCCTGAGACAGTGGGGACCTCTCAGGGTCCTGAAAATGTTGATCAACTTATGCCAAGTGATAAATATAATTATGCAAGTAATTCACAATACATGTTACGGTTCTCCATAGATGTTTCGATTGAGAGGTAGCCTGTCACACCAGACTTCACAGTTCTCACACTAAGACTCCCTTAAGCATATGTCTTCTGACAATACTTTTAGGACCTTTATAGAATAGAACAAACTGCAGAAAACTGGAAACTTGAATGCACAAAAATACTTTCAAAATGAAATGACATGTCCAATGAACTCACTACCCCATTAAGATAATGCAGGTGAATAAGCTGCAGTATGTCAGCTTAGCCAGAGGTAATTATCTGTGTATGTTCTCCACCATCACCAGATGACAGGCAATGAGAAACAATTTAATTCTCTTCCAGTGAAGGCTAAAAGAGCATTATCAGGAACAGTTACTATGACTTGAGTAGCATGCCATAGATTACTCTACAGTTATCAATCTAACCTTTTTGTATATGAAGAAGTTGGAGGGGAGGGCTGTCAGAAACTACAAAAGTTTTTTTGCCTCTTCGCATCAAAAATCACGCTTCTAAAATACTGATGTTTATGCTATGGGATAGAACTTGTTTGTATTTTTTGCAGGTAGGTTTGCGCTATTAGGTTAATTTAGATAATTTTCATTTCACCACAAGTCCATGAGTTTATAGGATTAATCTCTGCCTGGGCAGCAATCACTTTTACTACCCTGAACAGGTCTTTGAAGTGAGAATCTGCTAAGTGATATAATGACGTTTGATCTTTGCTCTCATGTCTGAACATCCATGCTAGCCCAGTAAGGATCCTTCTCAGACCTGGAAGGAAGTACACCTTTTGGCTCTATCTCTAGCAGCAAAGAGCATAACACTGCTGGCCAGCTATAACTAAGTCTCAGCTGACACTAAACTTGTCAGTGACTTGGCAGCTTATGTGCTGTGGCTGCTACTTTGAGTGCTGTTCCTCAGATTCAGTTCCCCAAATGCACCAGCTGTCTCCCCTTTTGCAATGGTCCTGGAGGCAAGCACCATCTTTTTCTTCTGTGTTTGTTTTAGATCAAATGTAATGAGATTCCTGGCCCAAGACTGGTAGGCGTGAGTATAATGAATGTAACAAAGGCTGAAATGTCTTAATGTAGACCAGTTAACCCTGAATCCACATCCCTTCATGTACCCCAGCACTCAAGAGAAAACTCTGGGAATAATAAACACTGGTGTGGATCCAAGGGAGCCTTTTATTATGGAAGAAAGAGACCCTTTGTGGGTTCATATATTCACAGGAAAGTCACCATTTCCAGTACTCACTAAAGAAACACGCCATATTTTCTTACCATTAGATCAGAGAGTCCATGGCTACATCTGAATTACTGAATAAAGTAGAGTGGGGACCTTCTAGTCAAGTAGCATAACACAGCCCAGGTCCACATGCTGAAGTTCTCTCCTTGTTTGCCCAGCAAATAGCAGTCGCATACAGACTGCTTTGTGGGAATACATCCTAACAGATGCTATGCTCTGAGCCATGCCTGGACATTGTCAGGAAAATCGCAATCTGTCAAAGAGCAAAATCAAGGCAGAAAATGAACCATCAGTCAGTATGGATGATTGGAAGACAGGACCTGAAACCATGTTTTGCCCTTCTTCATTTGGCTGAGGCAGATACAATCACAGACAATGCTCGGTACATGTTACTAGCATAGCACTCTTCTTTTGGGAAAAGCAAACATACCTACCCTGGGATGGCTGCACCACTATTGTTAGCTGGTGGCAGGGGAGGAATGGGGACCCGATTCTGCCCTCAGTTATGCAGATGCAGATCAGGAGCAGCTGCAATGAAACTGGTGGAACTGCTTGAATGTAATATGGGAGTAACTCATACTCAATGTGGATTGTCCTCCATTTTCAGTCCCATCTTGCACCCATACCAGCAGAAGGGTCTGAAGAAACAGAATTTGACCATGGGCTCCACAGTGCTTTCAGCACTGCAGCTGGTTCTTGTTTTTAAGAAATGCAATAATTAAATCCAGATGTAAGGGAGGGGGGGAATACATGTACCATGGACATAAAAGATTTCCAAGAGCTCAGCAAGATTCATATTAGATTGGACTTTTCAGCTTGAACTGGAACGAACACTGTCCCTTGTGCAAAAAAAAATCTAATAATTGTGAAGACATAATTGCTAATGCAGACCTAACATTTTGGCCTACTAATTATCTTCACCATTCAGAATCAGACAGTGGACGGAAATGTTCCTCACTCAATTGCCTACATAACGATTTCTCAGGGAGGGTATTTCCATTTTGTTCCAGACCTGTTTGTGCTTTGTGTGCAATTATTTTGTGCTCCCAGAACATTCAGCCATTTGAATCCCTCAATTAGCTCAACACTCTCACACTTCTTTTTATAAATACAATGTTGGCTCATGCCCTGGAACAACTAACCGAGCACTCCATTATCACTAGTAGGGCAAGGAGCAACAAAAATATATCAGAATAATTGAGAATGCCTAAGAAAACTTCTGAAATTGAAACAAGCAATCTGGATCACATTTTCCCCTCATCACCACTTCCATCATAGCATTGATTGTCAATACCTCATTTCTGGTTTAAACTGATGTAACTCGTGGTTTAAAATACTGTATCAAAATAGTGAGCATCAGCGCCTTCTGATTTTTTGTGATGAATTGAATAATGAGTGGAGAAAAATGTTGCTAAAAAATACCTAGGTTTCTTAGGACCCTGTATCTCACTTTCAAGAGGGGCTCTGACAGCAAGAATAGCAGAAGCACCCAAAACTGAGGTAGATGTTTTGAGGAACTGAGAAGTATGTCTGCTTAGATAGGGGTTAAACTGGTTCCCAGCAAACTTCAGCAAATACAGTACAACCCTGCCCATACAGCTGGTACCAGTGAAGTTGCACTGACCTGCACCTAACCTGTTACTGTTGGGTGAGTGGACTAGATGAAAGATCACTCATGGCTACAATGCAGACATACCCTTAGTTGAAGTATGAAGGTGATGATCTTTATGACTTGCTGAAGGACTTACACAGACAACTCTACACACACTCATTTTCATTGTTCATATTCACAGCCATTATGTAAAAAGTAATTCTGCTTAGACCTGAAAAACCAAGGAAGCTTTTGGGCAGACACTAATGGAGCAGCTACGACCACCCACCAATTGAGGGGCATCAGAGAATATAACATGCCTTACATCTGCATGGGTGGGGAGAAATATTGCCAAGACAGACACTGGAATAAGAATCTGTTTTCAATTTAGAAATTGTCTCCCTTCCACTGCATGTGGCATAATCATTCAGCTGAAATCCTTAGTCTGGTGGATACCAGCCCTACAGCTTGGTGTTAAGACTAAATAACTGAAAGAAATAAGCAGTACAAATAGTATTTCTGCTGTCTCGAAGTGGCTATGGTATGAAGGCTTTTCCTCCTAGGAGCTATTATCTAAGAAAATGTTTCCAAAGCAAACCAGATAAAATATTGTGTATAAGAATGGTAAAGACAACTGAGATTTCCATTTATGCTCATCTCAGCTTCTCAGAGATCTCTAAGATAAGATTTGATTTATGATTCATTTGTAAACCTAATTTTTAAAGCTTGTCATTACTCATCTCTTAAGATACACTGTTTTCTAAACAAGCAGCTTATCTGGCTGGATAGAAGTATCTAGCCACCCTTGAGAATGGAAGTTAACATGCAGATGAATCTCAGGATTGCTGGTTTTTGCTACCCAGGACTCCACAGCTATAACTGCAGAACTGCGCAGATGTGCGAGTTCAGGTCGCAGAAGCAGTATGGACATAGCACTGAGCCAGGGTTAAATAGTCACAGCCACCAGGAGGGCTATTTAGCAGTACTACTCAGACTAGTTTTAGCAGCTAGTGGAGGTATCACTGCACAGTGCTGCATCTGATATTGTAGAACTGCTGTTCATGTCATAGCTTACAGTAGGTACAGGAAGCAATGGTTAGCTCAGTGAAGAAAATAAATAACCCTTTATTCCAGGGCAACCCAGGAAAATGAGGAACAGGTAGATACAAAGGAAATCTAACCCTAGTTAGATCAGTACAATATAACAAGAAAACTCATAGCTCATAAAAAAGCAAGAAGGATCATACCGTTCTGATTCGCCCGAGTTCCACTTTTCCCACTTTTTGCAAAGATAAGTGTCTTCAAGAGCCACAGAATACATACAGTGCTGTAGAGGCAGCCTGGTGTATCTCAGGGTCTGACAGCCACCTCAGGGACAGCATTTGTAAATGCTAGCAGAAACAGGGTGTGGTACACAGTTTCTGAAGATATGACATGCTAGAGCCTTCTCAGCAGCTCTGAAACATTTCAAGAGTTAAGCATGGTAAGAGATCTAGGATCCAAAAATCCATGAATCTGCATGTATCTGACATAACACATGTGATACAGGGAGACTGCATAGGGTGAGCATGTGATGACTACGTGACAGGTTGCTCCTGAGGTCAACCTGTGAGTGTCTTGCCAGCTTTGCATAGTAAGGTAGAAGTTCCTCAGTGGAGGACAAGAATTTACACAAACATATCAAACAAAAACCATCCTCTTTAATTTTCTTTTTATTTTCCAGTCTTAGAGGGGCATCTTAATAGCTTTGTGTTTCTGATTCCTTATATTATTGCCCTGATAGTATTAAAAAGGTGACATAAATACTTACAATCTTTTGATTAATTTTGGTAAGCTCTTAAATCATCAAAAGTATTAAACTATATACACCAGGCACAGCCACACATTTAAGAAATAACAAGAAAATGCCCTTCTGAATGGAAGCTAGCTGGCTGCTGTGAGAGGCTATCAAAGCATGGCTGGCTGGCTAGCTGGCTGGCTGGTTGTGAGGCTGGTGAGATGTGCCTGTTGTCATTCCAGGAAATAATCAGTCCCTGGGAGACACAACAGTTCAATCATTTCTCATGTGACATAATAAATAAGTGGGCGAGATCGCATATATGTTTCTGCTTCCTCTAAGCTCTTCACCCAAAGCTCATCAAAGCTTTGATGCAAAGTAAATTTTATGAAGCTTTCCTTTTTCTTTTAGAAAATCTATTCTTTTCCTATGAATGCACTTTCTTTACTGAATAAGGATCATCACTTCTAGTTAACTCATCCTCTAGTACAAAATGCATTAAGAATTAAAACCAGGTCCTCACCTGCAGACAGGCACCCACTGCAGGCCATGGGTAGGACACAGGTAGGAATGCTGACAGCTTAAATACTGTAGGCAAAAAAACAAGCACAAGGGCAGGGAATGAAAGAACAAATTCAAGTTCAGCAGCATGTGTGTGTGGTCTGCTATGATGAGGTTGTGCACTGTGCTCTGGGGAGACCTGACTGTTGTAATTCTTGCGTTCCCCTGCCTCTCAGCCAAACCTAACTCCCCAGTATGTATGCATAGGAAATACTTTACTTTTATTTTCTCATTGCAGGAATGCCAAGAAGGATTTTACCGTACCAGCTCAGGAAAATGCTCTCCTTGCGACTGTAATGGTAATGCAAACAGATGCCTTGATGGATCTGGAATCTGTGTGGTAAGGAGTTCTTGTCTTCTCTGCTGGTCCCTCACTGAATAACAAGATCTTAATTCTTTTTCGTTTTTGTTTTTTTTTTATGATAACATGAACCCTTTCACCTTCTTTCACTCTTGCGTGAGGCTTTACATGAAGGAAATACTTCCCAGGCAAACCCAAGAAACCAGGGTCTGACTCTTCTATTAACACCAGTGCTCAGTTTCAATACACAGCAAAAGCACTGTCTGTACCACAGGGGCTTTTTGCTGAAGTGCAATCATAAGCATGGCCAAGATCAATACATTAATAAGATTATCCTGGCCAAATTTATTCTCACTTACTTAAATTATCTCTGTAGATTCAAAACGTTTCCTGCATGTAATATTTGTGAGGGTCAGTATGCTGGGGAAAACTTTTAGTCCATCAGAAATATGGAGTTTTGTATACCTCTGAAGAAATAATATATAAATTAAAACACATTTCATTCTCCCCTTTATGAATACAGTGCTGTATATCATATAAACAGTTTACAATGGTGACTGACTGTATACAAATACATTATCCATAGTAATTCTGCTGCATGGCAGCCTTCTGCTGTGAAGAAACCACATGAGAAGGTTGAAATAATACACCAAGGGAAGAGCATATTGAACTCCAAGGTAGTATTACGATTTTCCATATGCTCAGACTCAGTATCAGCTCATACAGAAAGCTTATGAGTTAGTATTAGTAGTTGATCACTTGTAGCTCCAGAGCAAACACCAGTACAGCAAAGTTAATCACAATTACTAGTTAGTAATCAGAGCAATAATACACTAAAAAAAGGATGGAAGCTGATAGCGTAATGTTTCTAATCCACATAGCAAAAGCTAGGTACTTGTGTGTTCTTGACAGGCTTGTAAAGCAGGAGTAGAGCTCAGAGCTCCTTGCTCTGCCATGTGTTACTTTTGACAAGTCATAAAACTTTGCCCTCAGTTTGCCTCTTTGTAAAATGGCCTGATAATATTCACATACTTTGCATCGTTGCAGCCTCTATCAAGTTTTCAGTAATACAAATACATAGAGTCATGCTCCATGGTGTTTTTCCTACCATTTTTATTTCTGTGAGAGGAAGACAGTGCAGCTGTTCAGCCAGTTATTATTATGGCTTCGCCAGTGTAGTGTGCTTAAGATTGGCTGGTTTCTGCAGAACACATATTGGCTTAGTATTTTTATATTAGATTTCTAAATGTGGTTCTACACTACCAGCCATTCCCAGCTATTCTCTTTCACATACACAAGGCTTTTGCTCATGGGATGGTTGACCCCTTAGTGTCCATGTCAAGAGGAAACTTCCAAGGGAAGACTTAGGAACAAGAGAGAGAGCTTGACAAATGTCTGCTTCTGAGGACTCTGGTGACCAGAGATATTCTGAAGTAAAATATATGAGGTAGGAAGTGACTATATCCTCAGTTTACGAACACAACAGAAGATTTGTTTCCTATCTTCTACAAAAATAAACTAAATAGTAAGGAGAAAAAAAAAAAAAGACCAAAAAAAAAACCCAAAACAAACAAACAAAAAAATACAATCAAAGTTGCTGTATCAGCAGGAAATAATCCAAAAGTATACGTGACTGGCTGATGTTTCTGCAGAATAATAAACCCTCAGAACTAGCCAGGTAGTAAAGAACAAAACTAAGAGCTAAACCCTAGTTTATTACTTGAGTTCAAATAAGCCATTTGATGGCTTATCTGAATGACTTACTAAGCTATTAACCTCAGGCCATTTACTTCTGAACAAAGAGTCAAAAATCCAAGTGAAATAAGTGAAATAAAAAGGGAAAGAGCCTGGTGCAAAGAAAGAGCAGAGTGAAACGGGATTTTGAAGGTTTCATAGCATACAACAAAACCAGAGACACCTATGGCTATTGCAGTAACAGGACATTTCTGAGCATTTGGAATTTTTCAGGGAAGGCTGGAAATTGGTAAACTGCAAAATACGACTGAGAAAGCCTTGGAGGAGAAAAGCTTAGGGAAAGAGAGATGTAACCTGAATTAGAGCAGGAAGCAGCATGTTAGATGAATGAATGAAAATAAGTGCAGAAAAGGAGACTTGATGTTTGATAACATGATTTGCATTAGAATCAGTGGACAAAGCAGCCTTCCTTAAGAAGCACAGGAATGGAACTGGGCAAAGCCTACTGTGGCTAATGCTGGGACAGGAAGGAGTAGGTACCTACATGGCTGGGAGTTTCTGCGATGGGATGGGACCACAGGATATCAGAGAGCTCATTATTTTCTCTGTCCCCACATTTTTAGGCAAACTACTCCAATAATTCCTGCAGGTAACCACCACACCTGATAGTAAGACAGAAGACTTTCTGCGTTCAGTTAGTTTTTAGTAGGTTGTTAGAAAAAAAACCCTGTATTAACCCCATATTACTGTTGTCATCCTCTGTTTCAATCAGTATAGAGCTGCTGTCTCCCTGCTTCTGAGATGCAACAGTGTTTTATCACTTATGGACTCTCCACTGACACCACATTATGTGAATCATGACTCACAGATGTTATAGAATGTGTTTAGCAAAAGACCTTTAGAAGAACTGATGTTCCCCAGGTTAAAAGTTTCTATGTTTGCATGTTTATTTACACTATGCAATAATTTAAACATGGGGAAAAGAATTTTTTTTTTAAGCCAAATCTTCTAACAATGAAGGAAAACTGTTGTCTTGAAAGTAGTAACAACATTGTGTTCAGTTGGTAGATAATTATTCTTTATAGCTTAAGTAATAACTAAGCCATAAGAACTGAATAAATGAACAAGGCAGTATGAAAATGAGAAAGTACTCTACTTCAGAAGAGATGACAATAAGGGTCCGACTCCATACAGTGCTCTAAGACCATCATATTATGCAAATCTCCCAAATCAATTTGGCAAATGTAGTTCCCACAGCATACAAATTAATGAAACTTTCATTGGCCTCTGCCCTGAATTTCAAGTCAAATAAAATTAAACCCCTATTAACGATGCCTTAGGGTAAAGTACTCACATCTTTAATTTCTGCTGACATAAGTATCTATCTTCGGGTTCTGTTTCAAAACTTCTTTCAGCTTATTCACAGACTGTAAATCAGATCCACAAGTCTTTAAAAGCTATTGAATGACACAATTAATGCATCAACAATCTCATTGGGTAACCAGACAGAAGAAATTATTGCAGACAGAGCCTTTCTTGCATAGATGTCCACATAAAACTGGTGCAGAAATTAATCATGCGGCCTTGTGATTAAAACTGAAGAGCCACTAGGTCCATTTTTCATAGTACAGAAAATCACCCAATTGCTAGAAGAGCAGCCAGCACACTGTAAGCTCAATTTATGAAATAATACAATAAAGATGTCAAATAATGCTTACTTTCAAAGACACTATCTTGTGATGCATGTAAGGCTAGTAGAGGAAGAAACACCATTTCTTTGTACAAATTTCAGACTTTGGACTTTTATTGTAACTTTATCAATCCTAGGTAAGAGAAGAAACGAAAGGTCATTTGCAGGGCCTTGATTTTGGAGACTTGCTTGGCATATGTGACATTAACTGGGTGAAACTGTAAAAGCATGCAACTGGCAATCTGCAGACAGAGTGATGTGCATTTCTTCTGCATAAAACCTGTCTGATTTTGCCCCTAATAACATATGAAGACATGAAGAAATTAAGGGAATGTTTTGCCTCCTTCACCATACACTAGGCTCTACCCCTCCAGCAACCTACAGCTGAGCTAGTTCTTTACAGCACTTCCACTGAGGGTTCAATATTTGAAAATTCAGACATGAGAGTAGGCTTCAAATGACTAGTCGGCTGAGTAGAATATCAGAGTGGCTGATATGGCCAACTCTGAAACAAGTGGCATATGAAGGTGAAATCTTATCTAGAACAATGAGCCCTGATATCATATGCAACTGGTACAATGGGCAGGGCTTTTCCATACTAAAAAAAAAATTTATTGCATACATTAGAAAAGTAAGTTGCTTGAGGTGGCTGCAATGTGCTATGGCAGTGATTCCAGATGAGCACAGTAAACAGGATTGAAAGGTTGAAAGGATTTAAAAAAGCTGACTATCCAGCCAAAGTTCTTGTTGGGCTGAGTTATCAGTGTCCTTTCTAATGAGGTTAGACCTTCATAAATGCATGAAAACATACACTCAAATAAGTAATCCTGAAAAAGCACTACAGCAGAAGGTGAAGGGTAAATTTGTTGGTGCATACCTAAGAATCCCTAAGTGCTTTTGTTATCATGACAGTCCCGTATATCTGATCAGTATGTATATAAGACATCCAATGACTACTCATAAATGAGTAAATAAATAAATAAATAAAACCTTTTTGGAAGAAGAAACACCAAAGCATCGTAACAGTGGAGAGGATAAATTCACTGGTATCCTTTCCAGCCTTTTATGGATTTTTTTACAATAGAGAGTATTGTCATGCAAGTGATTTGTGTTGAAACATTTGGGTTTACAGCTGAGTGGAAAGGTTGGAATGGATTTGGCAGTTCTGCCCAAGAGGATAATATGTTCCACATGACTGCCAAGGCAGGTCTGGAGAATTGCCAGTAGATCTACAACCATCCATCAAGCACGAGCAAAAAGCAGCGGGAAGCTAGCAAAACTTGCCAGTTTATTAGGTACTTCTGGCTTCATGAAGAGCCTTGCAGCCTACGGCTCACTGTTCCTTTCTATAAAACAGACTACATCTACCTATAGGTTAGAAGGCTAATCAGAACTACAATAATCTGGTGCTGAAAGTCAACCCTTGTCCTTTTAGCATGCAGCAGTTGTCAAAAGCATTACTTCTTTTAATAGACTCATTTTCTCTGATACAGACATTTCCCTCCCTCTTAGCTATGCTTAAACTTAATAGTTGTTGTCCTAACTGGCTTGCTGTTGAAAACTTGCAACACTGACCCCTAATTTTGTTTCTATTCCCCATGCAGCCTGTGTAAGAGGCACGTAGGAATTCTGACCAAGGCTGCAAGGAAGGGCTGCTGTGGCTCTCACGCCTGCTCAGCTGTGTTTCCCACAGTTAGCTAAGACAAGTGATGGATTGAGAAAGTAGAGGGCCAGGTTGCTTTGGCAAGACACCAGCTCCCACTTCACTCATTAATATAGGACAAGTTCTACAAACCAAAACTTTGACACAGAGGGAAGGGTATGTTGACCCAAACTGGATCAGGAATCAAGTTTTGTTGCTATTCTCATTATTTAAGGTTGACAGTTGTCTACTTTAGTAAAAGTTGCACAGTGATAAGTGTTTCTTTTTAGTGCCTCATTTCCTTCTTCCATTAGAAATTCTGAAAATTAACATTGTACCTCATCCACAGTGGCTGGAGAGAGCAGGCCTGAAATCATAAATCACAGAGAGGAAAAAGATAAAACATTAACATCTCCTGGCTTTCATTCTATTATGCTGAAGTACTTTTTTTACTGTTTATTATTTTGGGACAGCAATGAGCTCTGGCATGCTATATAGCTCTGTAACCAGCATTTCCCAAATTTGGGGAAATCTAAGTCTACATCGAGGTATTATGCCTCAGGCCAGCCTCCACTGGCCCAGCAATAAATACAGACAGACTGCACAACAATGTAAACCACTTGCATCTCTTTGCCTATGTAATGTATATATCCTTGTGTAATCTTTCTGCAGCAACAGTTGTTATAAGACTATCTCTCTGGAGAACAAGTAAGAAAAGAAACAAACCCAAAGCAAAACCCAGCAGTTCCTGCTATGATGTAACTATGACTGTTTTCAGCTGAAAATTCATATTCAGAATTCCTAACCAGGGTTTGAGGACACTTACAGATTTCACAGATAATATTTAAGAACCTAGGGTTTGGGGTTTTTGTTTTGTTGTACTAACTTCACCAGAGGTAGCAATGAGTATTAACTTTTGGTTGGCCCTGGAGAGTCTCCATACCATCCAGCAGTAGATGTCTAACACAGGTGCTCTGCACCACAGTGTGGAAGGTCCTGGTTTTTTTTTTTTTACTTTTAGAGGGTACTGTTAGTCATCTGATGAAACAGTTTCCCTAGAACTGCCTAAATGGCATGGGAAATGAAGCTGGTGCTTTTGAAGACCATCAGAAGGAGCTCTCTTAAAGTTCAGGATTCTAAATTAAGGTGGGTCAGATTCCCACCTCTCAGATTTTGAGTTATATTCATTCATGGAAAAGTATGTTTGTCTTGTGCTGGTAAACTTCTTCTAGTACCACTACCTCAAGAGAATCAACAAACTTTTCATTATTATTTTTGCACAAGTGTATTTACTGTGAAAAACTGCATCACATGAAGTGCTATGTGGTCTCAGAACAGAAATTCCAGCTTTATTTTTCCAAGCAGAGGAGTTCATGAGCTCAGCGCTGACAATCATTCTCAAGTAAACCCCCCACAGCATCTTTTTCTGTGCTTTTCATGTGTGTAAGGTATAGCTACAGTAAGGTCCAGGCAGAAATGCTCATCCTGATTGATGGTACTCAGTGAGAGACAAATAGTAAGACCAGTAAGGCATTTTCTAACATAGGAAAATATACTCCAGCCACTCTGCCATTTGACAAGCTGCTGCTGGTGTACCAATGGATGAATGATTATATACATCATATTCATACAGAATCCAGGCTGCTACTATATTCAATTACTTCCTCTGAAGCTGACATGTCCATTGATTGTTGCTTTATGAAAATAAAGGTTATATTAACATGGGCATATGGAAAGCATTGATCTTATAATTTTAACTTACTGTAATTTGAAACAGTTTACAAAAAGCAGAGCATCACAAAGCCTAGTTGTGATACTTCTACCTGCATAGTTATACCTGTTTCTGTGACCTTTACCACGTCTTGTTCTGTTCTGTACAAAGACAGAAAACAATTTTCTACTAAACTTCTGGTTTTGATGTCACTCCATATTTTCTAGAGATTTTTACTTCATTATTCCTTGTTTTTCAAAGGAAACCAAAACGAAAACTATAGATAGCATTTCTTATTTGAGAAAGTAGATATCAGTGTCAGTAAACATATTTCTAAAATTTTGTGAATACATTTGAATGAACCACTGAGGCAGTGAAGGATGTGAGCAATACCATAAATAGTCCGATTTATAACATCAACCATAAATGATGCCTTTCATTCTAACACCTGTATGAATACCAGGACCAAGAATAGATCTTGAAATTCTCACAGCAAGGTGCTTATTTAAAATTCAGTTTCACAAAAAATCACCACAAATGAAATTTCATTTTTAAATTCCTCATTATTTCTCCGTCAAAACTGATCCATTTAGAAGCAAAACACTTTTATTGTACTACCAATTCAGTGCCACCCAATGCTGAGATTCACCCATGAGCTTCAGGAAGGGTGTCCTCCCTGCCTTCAAAGGTTTCTCCCAGGCTTATTGATATCAGCAATCTTGTTGGAAATGCAAGCTAATGAAACGTAAAATATAGGGACACCTTTTTATCACTGTAAAAACATAATACTAAATAACCACAGGAGTTCCGACTTCTTAAATAAGATAAATCCACTTTTACGTAATCACTAACCAGAGAAAAACTATAAAAGTGTCTCAAGTACTCAGCTAACAGGGTCTTTAGGGTAAAGAGCATTTTAGCACTTCAGTTTAGAAGATGTAAAACACTACAGATTTAAGGAGCATCTTTTGCTGCCCTGCTCTGTTCATCATAGTAGTATCTGAGCTTTGGAAACCAATAACAGATTTACTCTGATAATACCCATGTGTTGTTTGGAGGGCTGAGGACACAAGAGATGAGTTGAATTGCTGAGAGCACAAAGAGTGTGATGAAGGATACTACTGAATGCAGCCCACCTGAGGCCTCTGACAGTGCTTCAGACTCAGAACTGCTCTTTGAGCGCTCAGTGCCTGCACACTCATCTCTCTCTTGTGGTACATTAACATCTCGTTTTCATTGAACAACGGCAAATGCAAACTATGTTTAAAACCACATTAGATTTCTAGGCCTTCTGGCTCACACCGTGAGCCTCACAGTTAGTGCACTCTGGCCAGTGAGGAGTGTGATATCTGGACATATCCGCAGCAGCTGCCTGTTACTCTGCCCTCATTTGTCCTCAGTTTCTCTGCTCTCAACAAGTTTCTCCCCTCCTCCTCCTCTCTATTCTAGTCAAGTTTTTCATATTCTCTCATTTTAGAGCATTTTAGTTAAAATAACTCTCTAGTTTTCTGTACTCTCTTCTTTACAGTAAATATTACTATGGAAAACCACCTAAAGGTGTAGAGATAAAGCTCTACAGCTACTAGTGTCTCATCTAAAGATCCATGGAAAAAGAAATTCCCTTTTTCCCTTTCCTCATCATATTCCATTTGCTGTAGAGATCTCTTGCCAAATCACAGCCTTGCAGAAATAAGTAATTGCGGTGCAATGGCTATAAAACATACAGCAAGACAAGCAAAGTCTTCTACAATCAAAAAAGGTCTGAACTAAACTTGTGAGTACTAGCTGGGGAATGAAATGGAATTAATAGATTTCAAATAAGGAAGATTGGCTAAAAAGAATCAGATGTGTTTTCACAAGGGTGAATATCCTTTAATAAAATAACACTTTGCAATGCAGATTGATGATATCTGGACACAGACTTAGGGAAAAAAAAAAAAACAAACAAACAAAAAAAAACAAACAAACAAAAAAAAAAACCAACCAAAATGTCAGCGTTGCCAGGACAGGATTCTGCCACTTATTCACAGTTACAATATCCAGATTTAGCAATGCCTGTGTAAGTGAGCCTTGACTATCTGTTCTCAATAAACGCATTTGTTGATCACATGCCTCTCTCCTCATTCTCTTCTTCAAAGAACACACCATGTATGGAGTTGAAAGTGAGTTTCAAATCTGCAAGGAGTGGCTCAGGTAAAACACTAGTAAGCTGAGCTCACCCAAACCCAACCTGGTACTGCTGAAGAAGTTCCAGCCACAGAGAAGCCAAGGTGCCCCTTGCCCCATGCTGATGAGGCCCCTCCTGCTGTGAGTGCTCCTGAAATCCCACTTCCAGGTTCCCTGTTGTTCCAGGGAATGCCAGCTGCTGACAGCACAGAAACCTCTGTGATGGGGTTAAATGACTGCTGGAAAATAAACCGCGGCACCACTCCCATTTCCCACCAACTGCATCAACTCTGAGCTCCCAGGCAGGGCTCAGCCAAAAGTCTCTGCAGCCCATATTGGGTCTCCAGTGGTGGCAACAGGAGATGCTGTCTGGGGAGGGCACCTAACCTGGCCCATTCCTGAAGTCTCCATTTCATACTCCACTAGCATACACAATCGCTTAATTAGGGTATGTTAGAGGGCACATACCTCCTGAGTCTTTTTAATACCCATTTATGAATCTGTTGCCCATGAATTTCCCCTTTTGTCACCACAAACACAGCCAGCTCCTGACAGCAACTTGCAGAAATTTCTTACCTTCTGTGTAGGGAAGCACCTTTTCAAGTCAGTGTCCCTCAGCTCCTGTATTGCAGGAATTGGGTGAGCTACTGTTCTGCATTCAGCTTATTCACTGATTTTGCAATTTTACATCACCCAAACACACCCTGCTGCCAGCCTTTCTCTCCCAGCTGAGCAGCTTTAGCATTTCTGGTCTCTCTTTGTAAGACACTGGTGAATAACAAACAAAACTGGTCTCAGAAACAGCTTCTCTCCTAGTTTCTCACCTAGGTGACACAGATAGTGACACTTCACCAGTCTGAAGAGTGACTGTTGCATCATGCTGTTTGCTTCTTAGCCTTTATCAGCTTTCAGTTCATATATGGACATTTCTTCAAGTCCCCTGACAATTTAGTTGGGTTTTCTGAAAATCCAGGTATGTTATATCTCCTGGTTCCACTTCATACACTTGCTTATTTGCACCATTATGCAGCAAGTTGGGAAAGCAGAAGCTCCTGAATCAGATTATGCTTAGCCATGTACTCGGAGATCTTCTTTCATCCTACCAGGGATGGAAATCATATCTATCAGTCTGCAGTTTCCCTGATCCACTGTTTGTAGGTCAGAAGAGGAATGAATCAAGCATACTAACCCAAAACAACAGCTAATATACACCGACAGAGTAGTTCTCCCCATATTTCCGCCATGGAGCTGACTCCTTGCTGCCTCAAGCCTCTCATAGCTGTTTGCATGTGTACTGTAACAGTACAAAGTGGTGTAGCTGCTGAGTTCTGATTTAGGAACATTGCAAAACTCATTGCACAGTTGCAAGAAAGGAAAGGACTTCTGCACCCTTCCTACTCCTCTTTTGGTAAGACATATAGATAGAATTTGGACGGTTGTGGGGTTTTGATGACAGCTTCTTGTTATTTTGCTGAAGTGAAAAGCGGGACAGGAGTTTGCAGGAGCCCTGCAGTGTGCAGGAGCATGGTTCACGCACTCAGCAACAGTCACTCACTGCCTTCACATGTGCCATGGGAAAAGCCCACATAATCTGTGGCATCTAAGTGTGTCTATTAGTAAACCAAAAGATGTAGCAGGACTTGTAAATTCTATTTATAATTGCTTACAACAAATCCTGACTTTATTAATCAAAAATATTATCTGAGAGGTGCAGTTTTGTACCTAGCATCATGAAATATTTTGGAACACATGCTCTGCAAGAATTACCACACCTTGATTTACTTCCATGGAACTCCAACAATATCAGCTGGTGGCTGATTTGCCTCAGCATGAAGAAGCATATTTCCTTATAAACATTAAATTGTACAGATGAAACTTGCTTATAAAGAGAGTGACATTGCACACTGTTGCCCTGTATCTTATAGAAAGGCCGCTTATAAAAGTCTCCTGCTTCTTCCCTCCATTAAGAGGACCTTCTTTAAGGCTGAGAACAAGGAGTAGTAATAACACATCCCTTCATGCTGTAACACTACAAATTCTCAGGAAAAAAGCATCAGAGACACTGGTGTATCACCCCTTGCAGGCAGATTTCCCCAATGCTCTTTTCCAGTCATCAAAGTCCAAGAAGCATCTATGATGAAATTTGTACCTATACTGAAATCTGCTGATAGTATTCACCAGCAGATATTCTTTGGTTTGCTTTCAGTGAAAGGAATCTTTTCTGCTAGCATATGCAATTCAAAACAGGGCTGCTAGCTACACCTGAATACCTCTGACATCTCTGACAACAGGCAGTAGAGCTTCTGCTTCAGCACCTGGCAGGCATTGTGTACCTGTTTTGTCCTGCACCGCACCTTGCTAACATTTGCTAGCTAGCCAGTGTGATAATTTATAGTATTTTTATTTGCAGCAGTGCTAGCTGATCTGCCTGCCTGTCAGTGCCTTGAACAGTCGGGGTCTGGCATCTGCCCCTATTCTGCTTGGCCACGTCTTCATCTAAATTATTTCATTCTGACTTCGGCAGCACCTCCGTTTAACTTCTACCACTCTTTCTCTGTTTCTACTGAAGGACTGCCAGAGAAACACAACAGGACAGCACTGCGACCAATGTCCAGATGGCTTTATTGGTGACGTTGTCAGAGGAGTCCCCACATTCTGCCAGCCCTGCCCCTGTCCCCTGCCAGCACTTGCCAAGTAAGTGAAGAGTCTTTGCTTCTCTTTGATTTGGGCTGGCTTTGCCCCTTTCCGAGGTGGGGTCAGCATTCCTTCCTGGATGCACGAGGCAAGGGCTTCAGTCCCTGACAACTGGGGGAAAATATGAGGACTACCAGCTGTTCACAAAACCACAGGAAACAGCATTTCATTTAGAAGGTGTAAAATATCCCTAAGTGCTCATATCAGTTCTTACCAAGAGGGAGCAGAAAATATTTGACCAAATTCAAGTCCACCCTCTTTTATGTACAAGAGATTATTCAGCTGTCTGATTACTCTTAAGAATCCCTTAAAGACCAATTCCCAGAGAAGATGGCATCAGGGATGTATATAGCTCAAACAGACAGAAAGATCAATCCATGACCTCTGGAGGATAAAACCAACCGTAAAAAAAAGCATAGCCTGGCACTCTCCTAAATCATCAGCAGATGGATCTGGTTAGTACAGTATCAGCTGAAAGGGCTGGAGGACCCTGTGAAAGCCATAGTGCCTCTTCAGCTGATGGCCAGCTACCTTTGAGTAAGAAACTCTGAAGCCTGACAGGAAAAGAAGACCAAGTCAAAGAGCTCCAGCTGTTACATATTTTGTGCCTTCAGAAGGAGCAAACAGCAACAAACCATGGCCAGTTACTAGAAACCTTTAGTGGTGTGTCAGTAGTGCACCTGAAAAGAATTATCAACTTCCTCTTGCTTGAGGTCCATCCCCTGGGAGAGAGGCATCTATGCAAATTCCACTTCAGTACACAGAGGAGATGCTAGTAAATAGTTGCCTCTGGGTTGAAGCTATTTTTTTAGTGAGCTACTTACTCCACTTGTGTTATTTCCCATTCTGCTTTCAGCAAGGCTTCTCAGCAAAGGGGAATTTCCTCACTGTGTTTGTTTACTGGTGCTATGGGATTACTCATACAGCCTTAAGGTGGGATGAGCTGCATTTTGCTCAACTGCTCAATGGCATGGGCTCAAAGTGGACACAGAGAAAACTAACTCTGGCCAATCTCTTGCAGATCACCTCTTGGCTTCCTCAGCAAGCTGCAGACATGTGAGGAGGGCTGTGGGGTGGAGAGCAGCTATTGTTGAAAAACTGCAGCTTTGCTTAGATTAGAGATAAAATCCTCTAGAGACGAGGGAAGAACCTGGCTTTGCTCAAATGTAGACAGGCTTAAGAGTGAGCGAACTCACATATGATGCTGACCACTTCCTCCAGTTTCAGTAGCGGCTCTAAATGATAGAAATAGAAATACAACAGTTGGAAGCAGCGATTTTTTCCTTAGCAAAGAAGTTGTGGGGGTTTCCTTCCAGCTGTTGGTCACACTTTAGTGTAAGGAGCTGTTCTCTCAATCACAACCTGGGCTACACATACCTGAGGCACTACCTCACAAGACCCAGTCTTTATTAAGCATGGTCAGTCAAGCAAGGTCTAGTCTGCCCTCCCTACTGTGTGACTTGACAGAGCATGGCTGGGTCTGCATTCACCCAGACTCCTGCCCAGTCCTGCAGCCCACCAGGCTCTGCAGCAGTGTCCCTGACATCAGGCACCCAGCCAGCCAGCCCAGCCAGGCTCGGTGTGGTGGGACCAGCAAGGACCTGAGCTAGAGGCTATCATCTCTGCCAGCACTATGGGAGATGGACGCAGAGGTCCTTGCTTCAGCATGCTCCCTAGCCCTTCTGCTAGAGGTTTAATGGCTTTCTTATTCCAGACCACTACAGATAAGGATGCCCCAAACACAAAAGGACAGCAGTGTGGGACAGGAAAGGGAGGACAAAAGTTTTAAGAAGCCTGAATGCAGATGCTTTAACATTAGCAGCAGTATAAGACTCAAACTTGATGATCCTCGTGGGTCCATCTCAGTATATTCCATGTTCTGCAATATGTAGCCCCCTCAAAAATACCTCAGCAAAAATCCACTTCAGTTTTTCAGGGGTTTCCCTCAGAAAAGTCCTGAAGGCAATAGTTAAAGGAATATCCAATCCCAATTTGTCTCATACCCATATTTAAATAATAAGCAGAAATTGCCTGTTCAGCTTCTCGCATGAGAAACTTGACCACAGCCATAGCCTTCAGCTGCAGCTGGAACAGGCAGATAATAATGATTGAGCAACATTCAGCCTTGCACAACTAAATTGAAAGAACAACTGTTCTTTATTTTTTCTTTTTTTCTCCATTAATCCTACTCCATTTATATTAAAACAAAACAGTAGCTCTACCAGAAAGCAGAGAAGTATTACAAGCCTTAAATAAAGAACATACAAAGGATGTTGGTTTGTACTCTGTTTTTACTTTGGAAATAGCCAGTGAATTCATAATAGGTGGACAAAGTGACCAAATCTGTGAAGTGACAGACTCACGAGATACATATTTTTTCTTGGAATTCATCTGTGTGTCTCTAGATTTTCTGACCAGAGTATCTTCATATCTGCTATTCTGGGAAGCTCTGGAATAACTTTTGGACATTACACATAAAGTCTGATATAATTTCTGTGGAACGAAAAAAGGAGTATAAGAATTGCTTCCCAGTCCAGCAGATATTACTTCCCAGTCCAGCAGATGTTACTTCTTTTCAAACCCGAGGGAATTATATGAACTTTTCTTCCCCAAAAAGCCACAAAAAATATAAAACTTCAGGAAGGCTTCAGTCTTATTTCATAACTTAAATCCACAATGTGATTTTTTCAACTACCTGAAGAAATTAGCCTCTGTAAAAGAAGCAGAAATCTGCCACACTGTTATGATTTTCTCAATATGTTGTCCCAAAAGCTTTACAGAAGTTAATTTGTGAGTTCTGTGAGAAGAGTCTCATTTCATGTTCTCTCTGGCTATACAAAATGTTTTGAGACAACAGACATCCAGACACAGATTTATTTGACCATGGTTTTGCAACCAGCTGAAAAATGCTGGAGGAAACTGAAATTATGCAGGAATTCTTGTCACCTTTCAATGCTGCTCCTTCCTGGAACAAGGTGAAAAAAAGCATGGATCCCACCTTTCCCATGGCTCCGAGCCGTTTGTCCTTCTGTATGAAAGAGACACAACCTGGCCACAGCTGTCCAACATTGTACAACTCGGGAACTGCATTTTAGCAACCACAGTCCTGCAGCTGGCAACTGCTGTCACTCACTACTCTGCTCGCATTCCAGTTCTGGCAAGAATTTACCCACACATATTGCAAACTAACTGGAAACATCTGTATGTCTTTTTCTTGCATATGTATTTAAGGCATGTCCGTCATACGTTTGAAGCATATACAATTTGCAATTTCCACATCTGCTGCTGCTGTTTCTTGGGTCTCATATTAAGTTAAACATTTGTTAAATTCTGAAAACATAAGAAATAAGGGAATCCATGATGTTGAATCATGGCAGGGAAAATTACATCCCAAGCTATTACTGCAATCAGTATCACTACTTGGCATGATGGTCTAAGAGGCCCCAGACTCGTTCCAGCTTACTCAGAGATATCAAAACAGCCTTGGTTACAGCAAATGAGGTCAGTTCTCACAACTCGGTACTTCCAGATTGATTTGAGAAAAACCATAGGATTTGCATAGGAAACTGCTGCACCCATTCCAGAATCTCAGTTCCTGAAGTGTTCATTGCAATATTTACATAAGCAGTATTTTAGCCCTTAGAATAAGACCCAGGATGCAATTAATTCTGCATGACATACACATTTATCCTAAGTCCCTTATCTAAAATATGTGTATCAAAACCTGTAGGTATATCTGAACTACACTGCAAGCAAACCTTATACGTATATATCTGTACTTATATAGCTCCATGGTACTAGATATGAATTAGTGCTTTCTACACCAATTTAAAAGACTAAAACAGAGGCATAATGTGAATAACATACAGAGCCCAAGAATATCTATTCACCAATGAGTAACTAAGAGCCACAGTTCACTCGGGCAGCAAATGGCCATAATGTAATAAAGAAATACTCCCAAGTGTTTGCCATTACATGCTATTCTAACTATTCATTCTAATGAAATTCCAGCTTTGCAGTCTCCTGTTACAGAAAAAGTGGGAGCGTGCGCTGTGTCTGCAAGGAAAACTATGCAGGACCCAACTGTGAAAGGTAAGAAACTAATAGGATGACTTGCTGGTCAACAATACTGAAGTCCAGAAGTCTCTGTAGAAATCTACCCATATGCGGGAGAAAGCTTGTGCATGTATTTCCATCAGGTTGAATCATGTCTCTTAAAGGATCTCATTCCCTACTAAAAACCATAAGAGTTTACCCATGTCAGGGTAAGACAGACATTTACATCTGATATATTTTGATTGAGTTCTTGGACTTTGTGTACCTTCATGTGGTAATCTTCCTAACAGGAATACAATTTAACAATCAAAATACAAAACACAAATCAGAAACAGCAGCTGAAGGGAAAAAAAACAACCACATATATGCCTCTTGCCATTCACGGCCCTAAAACACATAGCAGGCTTCTACCAAATACATTTTTTCAAAAGCAAAGAAGAAAATCCATCATCTGGTCAAATTCTTAATGAGCAGATGCAGCTTTTTTGGTTAAATTTTAAATGTACTTCACAGATGTAACTCAATAAACACCCAACCATAGGCCAGCGCTGCTTTTCAGCTTTCCCTTATGCCCGTAAACAATTTCCACTAAATATCCTCTAAATAACAAAGTAATCAAATAAATGGAGCTATACAGCAGAAATACAACTTAGTCTCCTATCTTGTAGAGCGCCATCTTGCTCGCTATGAACACACATGGATAATGTTTCAACAAATGTCAGAGGCCCGATTGTAATTTAGAAATTTTCCTTGAGTGGCCAGTAAATTAAAACAGCTCTAACACAAAGACTGAAGGGTACAGGATGCCTCAGACACCAGCTGATGCACACTGGCTGTTCAGGGTCGCTCCCTGAACACCTCATTTTGATTTTCTTTAAAGCTCCTGAAGTATTTAAGACTTCAGTCCCCTATCATTAATGGGCAAGTCTTGAATTCAAGCGATACTGAACATATATATCAGAGAAGGGAGAAAGGGAAGGCTTAAGGTGCAAAGAGAAATCAAGATGAAAAAGGTAAGATGAAGAAAAGAGCGAAGGCTTTTGCCCTTACAGATGATTCAAACACATCAGCATATTACCTCTGCATCTCTAACATGGTGACAGCAATAGCGAAAGCCCTTTAGACAGATGGACCAAAAATAAATAAAAAAAACAGCCCTTGCTTCCAGGCCTATGGTTGTATTCTTTTGTTCTTCCAAAATGTCAGATTTATACACAAAGGATAATGCAGACAATTAAAAGGTCAGTGAGGTTTCTTAATGGTTATTAAAATGTCAACCTAGACTACAAGCAATTCAAATCCTATGAAATAAATAGCAGATGCATAGTAACAGAAGAAAATAACATCAGCTTTGTTTTCTAATAGCCACTACACAAACTGACACACTGCATCTGTCTCAAAGAAGGCAAAGCTTTGTAGATGGGTTAGAAAAAGCTACAGAAAGAAATCAGCCTGTCCTGGTCATTATATTAAGTCCTTGACTAACTGCTGAGGTAGGTAGCAAGCAGCAACAAACAAGACTTTCCTACTGGTAAACTCCAGGTCCTACTCCCACTTGTGCCAGAAACATCAAAATACATTTTAAAGACTGAAGAGAAATGAGTTGCTTGTGCCTGTCCACTTCCTGAAGAGCAAGGTCTTGCCTTTGCATACTCTGCTGCTGGGCACTGCCACCACTCCCTACCCCCACTGACACCTACAATACCATTAGTATGCTGGGGGATCCTGAGCATTGCCCCTGTCCCTCCCCACAGCCCACATAGGTGCTTATCTCCCCAGGGAGGAAGGCTACATCCTGCTCACCGCTCTCCCTCCCAGCTCTCTGTAGTGGTTGGTGGTGGGCATCAAGGGGCAGTGAGATGCAGGACACCCCTCCATGCGGTGTGTGTGGGATCTCCAGAGCTGCACACCAGGAGGCAATCTACTCCACTTCCTCTGGCATTCATGTAGGAGGCTTTCCTGTGCTGCTCCAGGGGCTTGGCACAAACCTATCCAGTTTGTGTTTGCCAGAAAATGGTGTTGTGAAATCATGAAAGCCTTTGCTAGGACTGAGAAAAACAGCTTCCCACTATGAGATTTAGGAATGAATCATCTTGCTCGTGGACTTCAGCAGTAAGGCATTAAGGCAGCAGTGGATGAAATCTAGGTTTTGTTAATGCCCAAATGTTAAAAAAGGGAACTGAACTAATGATACTTTAGTGTCCACAGTGAATAAACATAAAAGGTTCTTTTGGTAATGCCAGGGAAGTGGAAGTTAATTTCTTACTCACCAATAATTACAGGAAGCAAACATAGCTACAGAATGAAACAAAGATAATTTAGCAGATTATTACGGGAGAGGAAATATTCGTTGTTAGCAACAAAGAGCCATTTATTGATACAACAGAATAAAAGATATTTACCCCAGGGCTCCTCTTTTTCAGGCCACAGGGGGCAGAGACGGAGCAATATGTTTCCATTCAGTTGCCTCTGCTCCTCTCATGCGCTACCAACTATTTAAAAGAGGCTCAGTGTATTCAGCCCTATGAGATACACTGAGTGGCAAAGGGAAGGAGAAACTGAAGGTGACACATTTATTTTCAGCTTTTAAAGTTTCTAACTGTTTGAGACAGCTACTTCGGATGAGGAGATACGGCTACTAAAAGTGAGTCAGATGGTCATAAAAAGCAGCACCTGTGAGGACGTGAGGAACCGTCAACTGTGTCTCTGGCAAGTGAGCTGAATGGTGTATTTCAGAGAAGAAGAAAAAAAAACACCTTGTCCTGCTCCTTGAGAGGGCAGACATTGTGGGCCTGGTAGAAATAGCATGCAGTCTTTGGCAGATGCTAGCTGAAAGCCAGAGCTGGGTAGTGGTAAGCAACATGCTGGTCTGGCCCCAGCACTGCTCAGTGGCTTCTGCGACTTGGCCACATTAGGCAGATGATCATTTGGGAAATACCTAACTACAGAAAATTAAAACCAACCCTTCAAAATGTTCACAGCTCAGAATAAATCGAATATTAAAAAAAAAAAAAAAAAAGAGAACCAGGAAATAAAACCCCAAACAACCACAGAAGGGGGGTTTCTTGATCAAACTTCACAAACATACTGAAATTCTGAAATTTGGGAAAGTACTGTAATTCCATATTGGCTGACATATTACAAAATCATAGCAAAACTTTTGGCATGACTGAATAGTAGCATTACCCATCACCGCCTGCTCAAGTTCCCATGGGAATGGGGACTGACTCCACCAAAGTCAATTAAATCACACTCTGCACTCAATGTCACATTCACAGTTCTTTGAGGAGTGCATAGAACTCCCAGTCACACTTTTGTTCTTCACATCTGGGTCACCCCTATGATAAGATCTGCACCAAAGATTCTGGCAGTGCTGCAAAGAGACAGAGTCTTTGTCATTGGCAAAATAAGGATTTGAGGCAGCCAAGTGTTTTATATTAAGATGCTTAAAAGTTTTTTTTCTGCGGGGTTCAGGACTGGAACATGAACAAAGCAGAACTGAGGAAATTACTTCATTAAAAAAAATAGATAAATCAGCAAATGTAGGAACAGATCAAAACTGGAAGCTCTTATCAGATCTCCCATATTCTTGTTATTCAGACATAGCAGAACCTGGATTTGACTATGTTCATATTTTAGGAGACAAGACCTTGCTCAGGTCCCCATCCAGAACCTGGTAAAATTAAACTAAACTGCCTGAGAGCTCACCCTTCCCACCCACAAACAGCAGAACAAGCAGCATCTTAAAACAGGACTTTATGGAAAGGAGAAAAGACAAGGACAACAGGGTGATAAAACCGGATGAAGTACAATAACTCCTCCTTACCTAGATCACTGCAACAACTATTCAATCCTCTGATTTCTTCAGCCAGCAATTCCTACACCAGC
Source organism: Neopsephotus bourkii (assembly GCF_033783945.1). Classification (NCBI taxonomy): domain Eukaryota; kingdom Metazoa; phylum Chordata; class Aves; order Psittaciformes; family Psittacidae; genus Neopsephotus; species Neopsephotus bourkii. Next base: position 4,670,066 of record NW_026901837.1, on the reverse strand, counting down.
TAGTTATTCCCTTCCCTGCAGTAATCCTTCATTCCCAGCTAGGGAGGTATAAGTCTGTGCCCCAGGCTGTTGGGTCATAGATCATCCAGCCACCTTGCAGTGACACCATGAACAGCGTTCATTATCCCTAACCCCCCCAGTCCATCAGCCACTGTTCCATACTGCTCCAGCCACCAGCTCCTCCAGTGAAGCCTTCACTTCAAACTCGTGAGCTGCTCCATTCCCACTGTGGTGCCAGCCCTGCTTGCCTCACTAGTTGTTTCGTAAAAGTTCCTGTAGCTTGTAGGATTAAGCACTCTCCCTGATATTGGCAGAAAATCTTTTAACAGATACCCTCTCCTTTCTTTCCAAACAATGACACCAAATGTAGTACCTGAAGCCTTAGTCTAGGGCTACTGGTTACCCAGGAATGTTACATATCGCTCATTTATCTGGACTTTGAAAAATGACTACAGTTTCAGTATCTCATCCGTTTTAAGATGTAGCAAGTTTTCAGTTGACATGCTTCCCAAAAATGACAAGACAAAAAGCAATTTGGACCCATTTCAGACCTCCCCTGTGGTGTTTCTTGCCCTCCTTCCTCTCTTCCTCTGCAAAACCAACAGAGGAATCCTCTCCCTGGGCTGGTGGCTGCTCTCAGCCAGCAGGCTAACATCAAACAAATCTGGAAAATGGAAGCTGGTTCAGTGCCTGTTCCATTTTGCAAAAACCAGAAACCACCCCAAGTATAAAAAGTATTTATATAAACCTCTTCATATATAATAATATTAATAACACTTTGTTACATGTATTATAATTGAAATAAAGCCTCAACTTCCTCTGAGTTTCAGCATCATGAAATGGCAGTCTCTTATGCCAGTTTCCTATATGACACAATATAGCTGGTGAGATCCAAAGCTGAAAGAGACCAAAATAAACACTAGAGCTGCCTCTCTGCCAAGGTCATTCTGTCACAAGCTTTAAAACAATGGGGACCAAATCATTTTACTGTTAAAGACACACTGAAAACATAATGCAGACTGATGTGATTGAGATACCAGGAGTGTTCAAGAAGGGAGAAATATATAACTGTACAGATTAAGATAAGAGCACAAAACAGCCTCTGCAGAAATAATTTGCCCTCTGTCTGTTGGTAGCTGCCAATTGTCATCAATTCCTGGTGACATAAATAAGGTCAGAGAAAAAAGGGTATTGTGGATGGGAATGCCACCGCTCATCATCACTGGGCTTGCTCTTCCTTTCAGATGTGCCCCTGGTTACTATGGGAACCCTTTGCTAATTGGAAGCACTTGTAAAAAATGTGACTGCAGTGGCAACTCGGACCCAAACCTGATTTTTGAAGACTGTGATGAAGTGAGCGGCCAGTGCCGCAACTGCCTGCGCAACACCACCGGGTTCAACTGCGAACGATGCGCTCCGGGTTACTACGGGGATGCCAGATTCGCTAAAAACTGTACAGGTATTGTCTATGGTTTAGTGCAGCAGAGCTCAGCAAAACACAGCATGGTCTATGGATGACCCCTCAGAGATCAGAGATGCCTGATTCAGTCATCACACACTTATGGCCCTGGGGCCAGGCTGTGCTCCTGGCTATCTACCTGGCAGGATAACCTGGATTTCTGTTCAATTGAATCATCCCAGGCACTTGTGCTCTTTCCATTGCCCAGAAGGAAGTCTCAGACCCCAGACTCAAACATCTCAAATACCTGGGGAGGATGAATGTAGACACTGTTGTGCCCTGCATCTTATTTTAAATAAGGGCCTCTAATCTTTCTTTGGGCAGAAATTTCACTTTAAACACTGATGGTGCTTAAAGTCTGTCCTTCCTGTTCTGACCCAATCCCTGCTCAGTTTCTGCTGGTTTTCACACTGGTAATCTATTCTGTATTTCCCATGTGTCTGTGTAATCTTGCTGATTTCTGCATTTCCACACCAGAGATGACTATACTTCCAGGGTCTGGCAAAGTGCTACCCAGAGGATCTTACCAAAACATACCCACACAGAGGGATCACAGATGTTTACAACCTCTAATATACCTGTTCTCCTAATTTACATGGAGTTTGATTCAAAGAGGACTTTAGCCTCAAGTCCTTTGTCCTTGCTTTGGCTTTGGGAGACAAGATTTTTTCTGCTTTCAAAGCACTACAGAATAGCCACTGCTGAAGGCAAAATGCAGGTCTCAGAGCAAAGACCTTGGGGCTCCTTCCCAACGTCTTTGCCAGGGTCCTTCCCTAAGGACCACAACACAAATGGAGGAGACGATCACTCCTAGCTCTCAGCCTGACTCAAGGATAAGACACAGCCAAAGCATGCACCCAACCCGGGCCTCTGAAGTGCTCCAGGATCTCAAAGTACAGAAAGCTATAGGTCTCACAGCCTTAGCAATGTCTTGATCAAGCCTGTGCTCTTCTTGCAACTCACTGTACACTTGGAATTTGCTTTTTACTAACTTACTATAAAGTACTAAGGTGTGTTTGGGACTTGTTTGGAAGGTTGTGAGTATGCTCTGCAGTTAAATGCCCTTTGTGCTGCTGTTTCCATTGTGGGGTACCATGAATGATGCAACCAGTGGTCCCTTTTGGTTTTATACTCCTGTGAGCATCCATCTCCAGGATTTAATTCACATCACTAAGTCTCATGCTTAAATTCCATTTAGGCTGAACAGGGAGAGATGGTGCTCACACACAGTAATCCCCAAAGCCTATCCCAGGTATCCTCACCAGTCAAAAAGACATTGGCTTCATAGAACAGCATGTCCCAAAACTCATTTCCTGCCTGGATTTAGGCACCCAAGATATGCCTGAAATTCAACATCTTTGGGGTTTTGAGGTTGCAAAAGCAAACCTTATTTATGCATTTTGCTGTCTAATTCAGTTCAGCAGAGACGATTCAACTGCAAATCTCCTGTAAGGAATGACAGGATCTAGTCTGCGGCTCCTGAATGCCATGAGGCAGGAGAAATGCACCCAACACTTCAACTCAGCAAACCACAGTAATAGTGCCCTGGCAGTGGGCAAAAGCAGAACTTCAAATAGCTAAGAATAGCTTTGCCAGAAGTCTGAGGATTACAGGGCATTCCAAGTGTCTAAACAGATTATACAAGACATAATTTTGGAAGGCACCTCTGAACACAGAGTTTCTAAATTGAAGTCCAGCTTTCATAACTTCAGTATAGTTCTGGTTTGCACCCTTAAGGAATTGGAGGCAGAATGCCTTGGTATTATTTATGTTTCTGAGGTACAGTGTAAGTGGGATTTCATGGTGTACAGGACTTCCCTATACAGATTTTTCATGCAGACTATAAATCATCTTGGTAATTCTCTTCGTTAGCAGATTTCCTTGTCGTGTTTGATCTTTGCTAAAAATAAAAGTGCCTGGGCACTTGAATATGTTGTGAGAGGTGCAGCTTTGCTCTATTTAGGAGAGAATTTAATCTTGCAGTTGACTAGCTAATCCTGAATTTGAAGTATTGTGTTTCAGAGAATTATACAGCCCTTGTTTCATCTGTTGAACACCACAATGAGTTGTATTGGACATAGATTGTGTAGATGGCAAGCACCACTCAATACATCCATGATATCCAAACACTCAATGCATCCATGATATCCAAACTGTATGGGGGGTTTACAAGGCAAGTTTTGGAGCAATTAGGAACTCTTATTTAGAAAAATATTGATTCTGAAATAAGACAAATACTTTAAAAAAAAAGTTTTTTCTTTTAAATACAGAAAACAAAGTAATGTAAGAAATGAGAGTCTGTATACATGGTTTCCACAGAGCACCTCAAACAGTACATAGTACAAAAAATGCAAAAGAACTAAATGAGCAAACAGCTCAATTCTGCTATCATCTTTGTTTTTTCCTTCTTTTGAGCAAAAAATAAAAACGTGTGTAGCTGTGGACAGTAGTTTTCAGCTGCTTTTCAATGTATTTTTTAACCACATGTCCTTTAGTCACACTTTAAAGCTTTCCACAAATGCCCCTCGGAAGTAAAGGTAAATTTAGAAGCTTTCTCCAGCAGTAAGCCACAGTAATGTTGAAAGTCTTAATTCCGTACTAAAAATATGGTACTTCCTAAACAGATGAAAAATTGTCAGGACCACCTTTGAAATTAATTTACTATAAGCATTTGTATAGCAAATCAAGATTTATCCATTTAAATATGAAGACAATATTTGAGCACCAGTCTCACCCAAATTTTAATCTTGCAACTGTAACCTTGCCCCCTGGGAATAGCCTAGATCCTGTGATACAGCTGAAGAGAAATCTCTGCTTTCCACTGAGTGTTTTCTTTCACTTCTTAGCAAAAGAAATAAAAAGTGTTTGAAAAAAATGTAGATCCTAAATCTGTGAGGGACCCAGTTCCCACAGGCTGTGGTGAGGTCAAAATATTGATTGCCCCACAAAATTGAAACCCAAATTCTGTTCTTACATTAGTACAAAAAACTGAGTAGTCTGACTCAGATTAGTTCACTGACACAGAATTATTCCGATGTTAGTCCATTGTGTTGACTCAGAAGCTGGTTTACACATTTCCCCTGCTAATTCCTCAAGCGTGAAATGTGGAATGTAAATACAACGGTAATTCATAGAGAACAATGAATGGGCTGCATTAAAATGGCAGTAAACAATTTTGTTATATGAAATACTGCTTAAGCCATGAATCACAAGAGCAAAACAAATTCCAGATAAGTCACTGCTTTCTTAGGTTCTGTTTGAGTTTTTGTTATTCTATCCAAGTGTTTCAAGAACATTGTAATCTTTAAAATAATATATTATAAAAAGCCAGTTAAACCTTGAAAGAGACACTTTAGATTAAAAATTATACTTTTTAAAAAGCCATTTGTGCTGGCAATCAATATGTAGTTTACTCAAGTTTTTAAAAATTTAAAACCTCATTTATTCTTCATTGTAAGTAGTAGGAGATATTTACTTTTTGATATGGTCAAGCTGATGATGGAATTGGAGTCCACTATCAGTCCCTGATAGCTGGAAAGCTTATTCAGTGACAGCCTGACACAGCATTGATAAATTCCACAGGGCTGTGGAGACATTTGTAACTAATAATAACTTTAGTTGTACCACTTTTCTTAATCCACCTTCAGAACATCACCTTCTCTAGACGGTGATGTGCAATGGCCCAAATGATGCAACTCTGGCCTCACTGACTCTGCTTGTGACCAGCTACGAAGCTCTGAATAACTCGTTTCAGCAGAGGCTTTCTGGTTCTGTTTCCAACCTCTTATTTCTATCTGGTCCAATCTGACAGCAGTGCAAAAACCACCTTTTTCTACATACTGAAGGAAAAATCAATCCAAAAAGTCTTCAGTTTTAGTTGAACTATTCGTGCACAATCCTACATATGATCATTTCACTAGTCTTGGGAGGGGAAAGGTGAATTTTATATTTTGAAGCTTCTTCTTTCACAAATCATTTCTTTTTCCCCCAGAATGTAACTGTGGAGGGAGAATGTGTGACAGCCAGACGGGAGAATGCCTCGCAGACAGTCCTCAAGTTTCTACTGGCACAGACTGCCCAACCATCAGTAAGAAGACTATCATGAGGACACTAAATATTAATACTGCTCTTGTATTTAGATGCTTACAAATACTACCTTAAGGGCTCAGTTCTCTAGTGGGCTCAGCACTTTGACCTTGGTCTCAGAGCGCACTGAAACATGTGAATATGCACAATGCCCTGATGAATGAGTATTTAAACAGGTTCTCACTTGCTTGACTGAGTACATGCATACATCCAACTCCGATACAGGCTGAATGATAAGGTACAAACTGCGGAGCAGTAGATGTGCATCACCTAAGTTACTTCAACAGACTTTGAGATGCAGTTACTGCAAAATAATATTTTGTCCCTAAAAGCTGCCATCACAACCCTACCTGTGCCATATTGCATGTAATTTATGGTTTCCTAGTTGTACATCTAGTATAAATTGTTGCTGTTGGCAATTCAACATATATCCACCAATCAGTTGCTTTTCCACTATCATCTCCCCTATTCTAAAGACAGCAAGCCTGAGGAGTTTCCAGAAGCACTATGTTGTGTTTATTGGTAACCACTGATGGTTTTTTTCAAATGTTAGTATAATTACACAGTATAATGCAGTACAATGTAGCACATATGGATTCCTAAATCGGCTCCCAAGGCAGGTCGTGTGCCTGGAAGTGCAACCAGAAGGAAAACATTTGAGAGCTGATGCCATCAAGAATACTGACTGTAAAATATCAAGCAAAAACTTATGTAGGAATCAGTGTTTCACATTCACCTAAGTCTCTTGCATTTAGTAGTGGCACAAATGTCACTAAAAACAAGGTAGTATTGCAAGCATTCAGCAGGTATGAGGATATCGTTCTGTGCAAGCATATTCCAAAAGTTATAACTGTGATTTTACAAGTTGCCTTCCTAATCAAATAGGCAGCCAAGAGCCCATCTGCTGGACATCCTTGTTTCTCATACCACTAAGTTTTAAATACAGAGTTTAGGCTTCTGACAAAATGAAGCTTGTTTTGTGACCATCATCTATTGTCCTTCAGGCAACAAACATGCACAGCCTCTAGGGAATAGCCAGGAAATACCTCCTCCCTCTCCCTACTGATTATGGAGCCGCTGTGGCAGCCTCCTGGAGCAGCCCCAGCTGCTGCTGCTCAGCTGGAAGTGTCATGACTGCACTGTGGGACCTCGGAAGTGGGCGGATGAAAAGAGAAAGAAAAATGGGTATCCATCGGGATCCATCTGTGAGAAAGAGAAGGAAACACTGTAGGGCAAGAGCACCATAATGTGATTTCAAGGTATGTGCTGTTAACTGACACAAACACTAAAGAAAAATGATACTCTCTTATTTTCTCATCAGGCTGTGACAAATGTATTTGGGATTTGACAGATGACATCCGATTAGCAGTTCTGGCTATCGATGAAAGCAAATCGACTTTACTGAGCATTTCTACAGGTGTTGCAGCTCAAAAGCGCTTGAATGACCTGAATCTCACTACCACCCATCTGCAGGTACAAATATTGATGACATTTTTTTTTTATGTCATTTCAATCTATGAATTTCTACTCCCTTCCTGTAAATTTCTATCCCTGCCCTCACAAGACAAAACATTTGTTTTCAGATGCACTGACTTCTCCCCTCCCCCCTCCCCCCATACAGGCAGCAATGTCCAACAAAAAGAACCATTCTGTGCTTTGGACCATTCAGGTTGATGGTGCTGCAGATGAAATGAATAATCTCCTGAGAGAAGCAGCAACACTTGATGAACAGGTTTGTTTATAGCCCCCTGCCAGAGCTCTGATGGTTTGCAATTTGCCATATTTGGATGCTAGAGTGAGAGGTTACTATACTGTAACAGCATCAATTGGAAGGGACCTAAACCAATCATCCAGTCCAACTGCCTGACCATTTCAGAGCTGAACAAAAGGTAAAGCATATTATTAAGGGCATTGTCTAAATGCCTCTTAAACACTGACAGACATGGGGCATCAACCACCTCTCTATGAAGCCTTTTCCAGTGTTTGACCACCTCTCAGTAAAGAAATGTTTCCTAACATCCAGTTTGAACCTCTAGGTGCCACAACAAGAGTGGCAGTGCCCTAAATGATAGTTGGGAAAACTCTCTATTTCTATTTTCTATTTCTAAACTTTCTACTTTACTTTAGCTCTGAACTGCAAGCATAAATGACCTATGAAGTCATCTTGCCAGAACAGGAAGAATGTAGGGCCAAAGTCTATTGAAAGTGATCATGGGTTTGTCACCACTCACAAAAATCCTCCCCTCAGGATCTGAGATCCTACCTACCACCTTACACAATGTTTGATCCAAGATACACAGACTGCCTTTCTATTTTGATTTCTAATTAAGCAAAATAACCAGTACTAAACTAATGCAGATTGACTTATATCTATTTCACATGTATGCTTTCATAAAATTAAATTAGCCCCAATTAGACACTTCAAAATGTATTACAAAAGTGTCAGTTTAAAAGGCTTTTCATGAACACACTGAGATAGGAGCCTGTTCAGTACTGAAAACATGCTTTAACACAACTGTAACCATAAATGGTGCATCTACATTCATTTGTCAGGCTATAAAATTAAGGTTATCTACTCTCAGCACATGTAATACTTTCACTGCACCCTAGAATACTGATATATGTTTAGAGAAGAAATACTGTTCAAAATTGCTTTTCCTCTATTTGAAGGAGATATCATTAAACATCTTTCTGTTGCTAAGATATATATTAGTGAAATACATCACTATTCTCAGAGGTAACCATAGCTGTAGTAGGACTAGTGTATATTTCACACTTACTGCAAAATGCCCATCCTTATATTCACTTACCAATTCCTTCACAAGACAAATTAAATTTATACCTTACACTAAAACTCAAACACAGGAGCAAGTAGGGGGATTAAAAAAAAAAAAAAAAAAAAAGAGGAGAAAGGGTTGTATAGAGAGGTAGAAGAGAAAACTTGGGTTTGGGCGATTTTAATCTGCACTTACTTAGCCAAAAGGACACTGTGGTATTGCAGACTACGCCTGTGTCCAAAGGAGGTTTCATTAAACTAACTCACACATACACCCTCCTCTGTACCTGTGAAAATCCAGCACAGTTCACATGCCTCAGTTGGTAGACAGGATGATTAAGGCATTAGGTTTCCTAGGAATATCTAGTGAATTTGGATAACGATGTTTTTGTCATCTTCAGTGCTACTTGGGGATTTCTCAGCTCATTTCTCAGTTTGTTCCTAAACCAATGAACCATGGTTCCCTCTGGTCTTTTCTCTCTGGTTATCTATCTCTACTGCTTATTCCACACAAACACTTATAATTGCTTCTATAGGCAGGGAAATAATGGCCCCAGACTCTCACGGTGGAAGGAAGAGCGCAGTAAGAACTCTGAATATAATGAACTTCTTACTCTTTCAAGGCACTTTCATGGAAAATTGGTGCAAGACTCTTGAGTAGGTTTTGCAGAGATATGCTGCATCTTCCATTTAGAACATTCCACGTGCACATCCCTGTGTCTGAGATTCCTGCAGATTCTGATCTAAACCCCAAAGGCAGGATGAATGCACCAACTGTAAACAAATCGTTCCGCTAAATGAGAAGAGTAAATGTGATCTGCAACTCCCTGAGTCTGCTTGGGATGAGCTCAGAGTAAAACAGCACATAGCTCAAACCTGAATGCTTGGCAGAGACTTGGGAGAGCTGAGAATTTTTCCTTCCGGGGCTCTTAGCAAATTTCAGGATGAGTCTTTGTACTCATGAATGAGTGGGAATTTGAGGTCCCTAAGAGCACCCCTCACTCATGCGGCTGTGTTTCCCATCAATCTCATGGCAATCAATCAGCAAACCTGTCTGAGCAACTTCCCATGTGTTAAAGAAAAATCTGGCAAGGAAAGAGCATTATAAAAGGCAAGTATGCGTAAAAACAAACAAGTTTTTTCAAATAAGCATGAAGTGGTGATGCTGAGCAATAGAGCATTCACAAGAAACCCTAATAGCTATCACGGAGTTCGCCCTTCAGAGACTAAAAATTCAAGTAAACAGAAATAAAATTGAAACCTTTCTATAAACCCTTACGTTGGGAAGACTTTGGCCTCCCTGACCCTGCATTCAAGCGCCACCTGGTGCCTCTAAAACCGCGAGTGAAAACCGGCTCCACGGACCGCGGCAGCCTGGCTGGAACTGAGCCCGCAGCCAAGGCACGGCTGAGCCCTGCCAGGGCTGTGGGGCAGCGACGGCGTCCTCCGTAATTCCTGCAGGATTCATTAGGCAAGTATGAAGTGAGCACACCAACAGCCAGGCATCTTCCGGCTTGAAAAGTGTTACGACACTCCAAGCCAAGAAACTAATTTTACAGGGGGAATTTTTGCTCATGCATCCCTAACATGGACCTTGAATCAAACAGTTTATCAGGGGCAAGCGTGTGGCGTGGACTTACATGGGGTCTAGGAACATTGATAGCACAGCAGTCAATTTTTTTTCCTGGAAAATACCCGTGAAAATTAAGTCTAAGGACTCCAAAAGTCAGTGACCTTCTTGGAAAGATAACTATGACATGGTAACCCTTTGTTTCCTGTACATGTAAGGGAACACAATGCAGAATACACCCTCCAACATCATATAGTATAGGAGGCAAAACACTCTGCTCTTGTATTTTGAATCCTTGTACTTTTTCTTAATTTTAACAAATTGCAGAGCTGGGGACCTCACTTGAGGGAGACACTGATCTAAAAACGGTTGTGAGCTTGACAGATGATTCTTCAGTCTATATGCTTACTCAGGCAACACCATATCCAGCAAAATAAGCCAGTCCTGCTGAATGCCTAGGAGACTCAGCAGATGGGTGTTTTACAACTGTACATAATTTATGGCAATTTAGTTGCAGCAAATGATGGATAAATATGGGAAAGATTTTAATCTCTCACTCTGCAGTTCTGAAAATACCTACAAGACAGACAGCCCCTCACTTCAAACATCTCTGTAAATGCCACTTTATGTGATAAAGAGACTTTCACATGCACATCAGGAGAAGGCAAAATGTGTGTTTACACTGTTCATCCTCACATGTGCATATGGATCTGAAAAGAAATCTAATGTGTAGCTCCCATGGTTTATTCATAGGGAAATGAAGCATCCAGCAAAGGCCTAATGATACAGAAGGAAACCATGGAGACCAACAACCGTGCTACTCAGCTTGTGCAGCAGCTCAATAATATGAGGGATAACATTCAAGGTAAATAGATTTCTTTTTGGTTCAGCTCAATGTCAAGAATGCATTAATGAAGCCTCCAGCAAAAAAATGTCACAGTGATTGGGCACTCTCGCAAAGCAATCCGTACATGAGGCTCCTGCAGCCTCCAGTGCCATTACAAAAACTTATCTTTCTTAAAAGACAACTGATAGCATGGGCTGACATGGTCTGACCCCCAGAACAAGAGCTTCTCTTCCTTTTTTCTCTCTTTGACAGAGCAAAATAATAGTAAATAGGTTTACATTAAGTACTTCAAGCTAAATTAGCCTGTAGCCTTTGTTTGTTTGAATAGCTGCTCAAGGTATTTATACACACTTGAGGAAAAAAAAGAGTTAGTATCAGACTGGGGCTGGATGGAACCACAAACGCAAGCACAGGATGTGTCATGAGAGTGCTCTGTGCCTTAATTGTCAGCAGATTAATGCAAGTGCACTTTTTCCATGCTGCTGATAAGCAATGGAGGCCGTATGACTTGCTAGACAGATTTTTATTTAAATTGTTCTTTCCCTTTTCAACCCACGGCAGTCAGTTCAGGCTGACGAACTCTGGCCATCGCACCAGTGAGTGTTACTTTAAATCCTTTTTTTGCCTTTTAGCAAACTGTTGCTGAGTAGGATTATGCTGGTTCATACAACTTCATGCAGGTGCTTCTAAAGAGAAAAGGACACTGAATAGTAAATAATCTCGTGAACTTACTGCTTCCCTGAGATCAGTGTGGGAGGTGGTGGTGAGTTTCTTTTCAAGCTGCTTATTGCTTCATCTGACCAGAATTTCCAATTGAGTTTGGGTCCAGACACATCTACAGAGCGTTACACACTAAGTGTTCTCTTGTTCTTTTTTTTTTATTATTGTTATGATTGAAATACAGAAATAGATTGGAAAACTGCATCCTCATTGCCTTCTTTTTCCACAAAGAAAGTGCTGCTTCTAAATGTAAATGTGAAAGGCAGAACTGTAAACTGTGTGGCTAGTGCAGGCTGTCAGAAATGGTTATAGTGATGCTGTTTCACAGTAGGAGAGGTAAACACGATGAGGAAGATCTCCCAAAACTAGGAAAAGAGTGAAAACAAAAGCTTTTTCATGTTAAAATGTGGGACAAACTCACCTATTGCCTCTGTGTCCTGCTCATCTGTCAATACGCTGTGAGGGGATGCAGATAAAAATTAGAAAGTCCGTCCTTGGGCAACATGCTAGAGCAATAAAAGCATCTCTATATCTAGCATAAATTTCAACACAGCTTTTCTTCTGACCGTAAATGTATGTATTTTACACCTTCCCAGATGAAGATTTTTTCGTTAATATTTAGAGCCTGCAAAACCTCTTGCATTTTCAAGAATTTTTACTGCCCTATATATCAAAGGATAAATGAAAACAGTGAACACCTTCCCAAGCACAACTGCACTTAGAAAAGGTTCCCTAGTCAAAGACGACCATCTTCATCTGGAATACCTATGACATATCATTATCATGCTGATATATGAAATTGAGATTAAACCTATTGCAGCTTCTTCTTCAGCACCTACAGAAAGCAATAAAACCACAACTAAATGTACTCAGAAGCACCTGTCCCCTGGACACCTGCATCATGAAGGCCTCCATCCTGCTGTAGAGCACACTGATTTCCCCCAGCTTTGGCAAAGCCAACAGTATACAAAAGCTGTATATGGCACCAGAATAGAAAAGCTAGCTGGCAGTTGAGGTTAAACAGTCCTTTTACGATAGAAATACTTAAGAAATCTGAATAGCTCTGTCTTAAAGCAATTATTGCAAGCTCTGTGGCAACTTGTATAAGGAAGAGCAGCTACACATCAACTGTTATCCTTGCTTATCCTTATCTCCATGGGTGCTTCAATCATTATTTTAACAAACATAGTTAAGATATACCATCACACACACGAGACAGGCTGAGACCAGACTTATAGTATGTACATTTCTCCAACCTTCTTATCCCTGTGATGCTAAATCTTGCCTTTGACTCTCTGGCCATCTGTCACATTTTATTTCTACAGCTATTCTACCCTTGTAGAAGGCAAGCCACTCTTTGCTCAAGGGAAGGCCTATGTGTGCACATGCACACATGCATGTGCCAGCATAAGAAGGAAAAAGAAATCCATGGAGCTGCTGGTCATGGTCGGTTACTGCTTGGTATGAGCCTTTAAGGCTTCACTAATGAGCTCAGGAGCCAGCAAGAAACTGCATACAAGGACACTGCCAAAGAACCAGTTGTGCCACAATTACCCATCTATTTCTTATAAAAATCTTACATATGCACAGTGCAGGCTTTGCCAGCTCTGATTATCCACAAAAGTAGTGACGAGCGCAAGCCAGAACTACTCACAACATAGCAAGAAAGGGGCAAACTTTGTAACACCTACACTGGAGAGGGGTAAACTCAATTTCAGCTACAGGGATCCAACAGTGTTTTTTGAACGGAGACCAAAACCTTGAAATAGTGTCTGTCTCCAAACCAGCTAGGCAGTACCAGGCCAGAAGCCATATGCTACCTCTTCAGGAACTTTTTAAGATGGAAAAAGAGGTTATTTCAGTCTCCTTGCTGCTGTTGTTACTTAATGAACATAACATTTTTGTGGCAACACTTAAAAACCACAATCCTGGATGAATTCCCCAGCCTGCTACATGCCACAGAACTCAGAATAAGCCAAGTAATGCACACATCCCATGCCTGTTTAATCTCCTCTTCTGACAAGACCCCCGCATATGTCAGGAAGAGTGATTTATTTACAGGTTTAATTTTAAGACAGGATTGAACATAATAATTATCTACTATACAGTTAGAACACAATTAAAACTTTATTTTGCCATCATCATGATCTGGATTCACAAAAGTACTCCACAGTTTTTACTTGTCTGTAGCCATGCTGGATTGCCCATGTGTTCCTTTTTCCCACAGAAATCAGCAGCAAGATGAACTATTATGCAATTCAGCAAGAGCTGAGCCCTGAAGAAACTGCCCAGAAGCTGAGTGTGGCTGAGGAGATGCTGATGGAGATCAGAAGCCGTAAGCCTTTCACTAATCAGAAGCAACTTGCACATGAGGCAGAATATGGAGCAGAGGAGTGTGAGTTTTAAGTCTGTTTTCCATTCACCCACATGTTGATGTGAAGCTGGCATGGGTTGGGCTGCACTGGATGTACTGTTGAGCCCCTGGGGGAGGACCAGCAGGCACTTGGCAAGCACCAACTAGTGTGCTGAAGATGCTGCTGCTTCCAAATGCCTGCCCCAAGTCTCTGTTGGCGCTTGCTGCCCCCATGGCAGCATGGGCAGAAAATGTGTGTGCCTGTGCGTGCCTGCACACTGCAGCACTTCAGCAATAGCTGCTTAGGAAGGTTCATGCCATGGCTGGAATTGCTTGTATGAACATCTTCCTTCCCCCCCTGCCAGCTCTGCCATAGGGACAGTAAACTCCAGCAGAGAACAAATAACTGCTGGTATGGGAAAGAGCGGGAGCCTAATTCTCACAGCTTGGTAAACTGGAGTCAGAGCCCCAGTACAATAAGGACTGCCTTATCCAGAACAGCCTGGTTTACTGTGAGAATGAGAAACAAATTAAGAAGAAGGAAAGCCAAATCTAGCTTCTTTCAGGAATAGCTACTTGAGAGGGGAAATTAATGGGATTAAAATAAGGCACTAAAATGAAAGGCATCTTTCCTTTTCAAAATGGGTGGGAAAGTAAAACCTAGGTATATGATCCCCCAAGTAAGATTTTAACAAATGTGTTTTACTGTCCCCTCAACAACAGCAACAGAAATTGTTGCATAGGTGAGTTATGTCACAAATCCAAGATTCAGGGTAATCAGTGGCCTCTGATTTTTTTCACAGTGCTTCTGCAAGTTGAAGATTTTCATGAGAGGTACAACGACACCAGATCTCTAGTATCTGATGTGCTGGAGCAGCTCAGTGAACAGGATGTGAAGCTGTCAGACCTACAGGCGGCGTTAGACCAGGCGTTTAACTATGGTATACAAACAGATGATATAAATAACGAAAACACAGCCAGTCTTCAAAGGCGTCAGGTACTGTGCAGTGCATTTATCATAACTCTTGTCTGGAACACTCCATCTCTGCTGGTTTTTAAAATAGTAGCTTATAAAGAATTTAGATTCAGGAATCACCACACCAAAAAGGAACTGCTTGAACTACTCAGTGGGATGAATTTGACTCTCCAGTTCTACGAAACAAGTTCTGAAGGTACAAGGAGCTATTATTTATTCATAAACTGAAAATAAATTACAAGTTTTGGTACGGCATGTCTCTGCAGGCCAAGGGAGAAATGGATAGTAATGCCTAAACTAGCAGGTGTATTTAAAAAAAACCTAAGAAGCTTAAAATTCCATGTATCATGGCTGCTATAAATATTGTGGTGGGTTTCACCAATTATGCACTGACAATGTGGAAGAATTTCCTGCTCACACAGGCAATTATATTCCATTAAAAATTATTTTAGAAGACTCTGCACTGCACTAATGCCCTGGGCTCAGCGCATTCATATTGTCTTACCCAAACTTTCTCTCTAGTTCTCGTTAAACAGAATGCATTCCCACTTTTTCAGGAAAACCAGACGATTGTCCTTGCATCTTCAAGCACAAACCCATCAAACCCACGCTCTAACTGCTTTGCAACAGATAGCTTGAAACTAGGATTCCTACTTGCTGAATAAACAGCCTAGCTATAAGGCTATAGCAGTTTTCCCTTATGCTCTGTTCAATTTAATATTTTCAGTATTATGACAAAGTAATCACTCCAGAGGAGAACTCTAAGGAGACCTATCCCCCACAGCACTGAAGTGGGGCATGTTTGCCTGTAAGTGGTGGTACTAGGTTCAAATCCCATCTGGATGATGAAGAAATTGAATTTTCAGGTCTCTTATCCCAGAAAAGTACTCAATCCATGAGCAGTAAGACTTTTTTTTTTTTCCTTCCCATAAATTTTGTGACTCTTACTCTGTCCCACCAGAATGTTCCACCTAAAACTTGTCATTTATTTTTTCAGCAAGGAACAAAACGACAAAGAGAACTGTTTTCATTTCAATGGCTGAAATTGTTTTGATACTGAAGGAGAGGAGTTTAGGGCATAATTTTGTGATTTGGAGACCAATCTTGCAAATTCGGGATGACCTCTGGGTTTCACAGCATCAGTGGCCAAGTTTTGAGCTCTTGAAATTTGCAGTGCTAGAAGTTCACGCTCATGTGGAAGGTCTAATAATTCAATAGAGAAATCAGGCATGCCGTACTCATGAATTCTTCTACAAGCAGCTTGGGATCTTTATGTACAAAGCCTCTTCTGTTGTTCCATTGTTTCATAATTACAGTGCCAAGCTGCAGCTTGTCTCACATTTATGAAGCAAAGCCTGAAGTGTGTAGTCACATTGTTCACTGTTTTTAACCAGTTGGATCTTCATTATTACTCACAATGAAGGCAGATGCTGTACAAGCCATTGTTCACATCAGCTTTACTATTGACACAGAAAAGAGATCTTTGGACTGTAGATTTTAAAAAACTTCCAGAACAAAAACTAGTCTCCAGACCACTATGAAAAAATCCACATCTAATTTGTCTCTCCTGTCAGTGCAGAGAATAATGCTTCATTCCAGTAATTGCTCATGCTGTAATATAAAATGAAATTAGTATTTTTAAATATCCAACATATCTTTCACAAAGACAAGAAAATGCAAAGAGTCACATTATGCAGTATTAGAGATGTCTGAGAAAAACTTACTTAGACTTCAAATTTGTCTAAAGTCTATTTAGTTCATCACCTTGTCTTTTGAATTAACTTCAATAAATTTAATAAAAATGGTAACACTGTCTTAGCAATAGAGACAGCATTGGATGTGATTTCATCTTGTCTCATTTTCCGTAGAAACAACACGAGAAAGTAAAAGCTCAAACTGATGAAGTGAACGGCATTCTGCTAAGTGCCACTGATATTTTGGCAGGACCACAAAAGGTCAACTCTGAATTAAGTGAGATAATAAAGGTAGGTGCCTCAGTGACTTGTTTAAATGATATGTCCTGATTTTTTTAACTTTTGTGTGTGTAGACCACTAAATAAAAACATCTCCTTTTTCACACTGCTTCAGTGAAGTACTGATGAACATTCCCTCAGAAAAGTTTAAGTCTTCATAGATGAAAAGCTCTGTAATTTACTGCTTTGGAAAAATAATTGTACTATAAGGATTGCTGACTGGAGGCAAAGCTGAATGAAAGATTTTGCTGTAGAGTTCTCAATCATTTCATTACCAGCAGCGGCCAGAAGACGCTCTGGTAAAAGACTGCACTATATGCTAAATTCCTTTTCTCACACTAGCAAGTGAGCACAGGAGAAGGCTAAAGATCCCAGATATCACTGTTAAAACAAGCCAGTGTCAGAGCGTAAAACATATATAAACAGACTGCCTCATAGAAATCCTCCTCTGGAGCTCTAGGCTAATATCCAGTGTCCTGAATGAGACAAGGTGTTGCAAGATATTTTTAGAAATTTTAGGGTTTTGCATTTTCTAGGAAAAAAAATGAAGAAAATAAACCTGGGATTTTGCTAACTGAAAGATTTACCAAAGATGTTTTGTTTTTTTTTTTCATGTTTTGTGTCAAAATTTTGAGATAGTTTAAGACAAATGAAAATTCTCTACATTTATTTTGGTCATAGTTGCCCAATTTTATTTTTTAACACAAAGACAAATATACAAAATTTCTTAATTTTTCTTTGGGAAAGTGATTTGAGAAAATAGAAAGAAGACAGCTTGCTTTATAATCATCCCCGGCCATCAAGCAGTATGATTTTTTTCTCTCTCCTGTTTTTTGCACAAAAACAGAAATTTGTGTTTTGTGCAAAATGAATTTCTGTAGTTTATCATTTTGGGTCCTCCACTCCTGTGAATAAGCTTACACATAGGGGACATTCACACTACAGGGAAGGAAGTAATATGTGAACATTGTAAATCTTCCATCCTCATCGGAAATAAGCATTTTTGGGCTTCTTTCACTCATCCCTTCTCTCTCCCTCCATTCCATCCTTTTTTCATGTGAGGCCACATTTATAACCCTGTAATATATCAGCAGCCTTGTGTATTGGAGAGAAGGTGAATGCAGGCCCATTTGCTCTTCCCCACAAGTATTTCATATGAGAAAGAAGTATGGCTAAGGCAAAGGGATACTGCTTCTCCTTGCCTATACACACATACAGGAAGTATTAAGGTGGGCTGATTTACAAATTACACTAAACCATGTTACATTTTAAAAATGTAACAGAAAGCAACATTATAATAATATAAAGGGTAAAATAAAATATAACAATCAAAATACAGACTTTATTTTTTACAATTTTCATCTTCTTTCCTTCCTTCCATATTTTGTTCAGAATGTGTCAGGGTTCTATGCAGAAATAGATGGAGCGAAAAAGGAACTGCAAGAAAAAATAGCCAATCTGTCTCTGTTTGATGATGATTTAGTAGAAAAGGCTATGCAACATGCACACAACCTAAGAAGACTTGCTGATGAGCTTGACAGGTAAAATCTAACTTCAGCAGACTCTGTCATATAAATGCTACTTATTGAACAGCTGAACTAAAAGACAAGCAGAAACACAGCAACATTAAGTATTCTGCAAATAGACACTAAACAAATCAATGCTAAATCATGTATGGAAGGACTTGTCATGGTCCAGAGGGAACAGCTGAAGTTGAGCTAAGCAAAATCTATTTCTCTTTTCAAAGAATAAACATGTATCTTGCATGACATTCTCCTTTTTCTAATCTGGCATGTTCTTCTTTTCGCATAATAGGAAAAGTAGATTACTGGTAAATAAAATAATACAGCCAGATTAAATGGCATTTGCAGATGTTTCTCATGTCAGTTCACTCACATTAAAAACCATTCAGCATTATGTGCCACAGATTGAGATCTGGGATAATTTTTGTTCAAGAACTGGACTAGTTGTGATACACAACAGGTTGTGTCCCTGTGTAACTGCCCCACTGTAACACCAAAAAACTGACTGTAAGTCTTCCTATTTTGCTGGAAGATACTAAATGTATCAACTTACACTCCCTATCCCCTCCCCCATTTTCTAAAAAGTCACCTCTAGATAGTTTGAAATATGACTTTATTTGCAATTGGGATTGCCCATGGAAAAATCACTGCTACAAATGAATACTTAAATAAAAAATTTCACCAAAATCAACCTTAAGCAACATCATGGACATTTGCTTTTGGAAGATACAATTAGTCTTGAAGTATATTATCTAAGTATCAGTTGCTTCTTAATATTAGTATGCCCTAGATAGGAGATTAAAATAGAGAAAAAAATAACAGATGGTTTTCTTTTATACAACTGTATAAAGCTGACATCTGAAACTGTTCTATAACGCCACACAAACTGCAGACAGGCTAAAAAACAAACAGTATGTTCAGTCTGAGATCAGCTAAATGGGGGCAGCAGAATCTCTTGAAATAAAATACCCCATATGGCCAGCCTTCATCCCTTACCAAAATAATTCAAAAATTACTACCAAGTCCAACACATCAGGAATTTAACAGAAAGCAAACAGAAATAAGTATGAAATACACAGATAGAAATGGGCTGACTCTTTCATTTGTTGAGAAGATTGTCCAGCAGTGAAACTTTAATCCCTTAAAACATTTAGCCTGTCTTCAAGTCATTTTGGGTTTATGGGTTTGTTTTATAAGCCTGTTAGGCTGTTGCTAGAGTTTCTTTTATCTTAGGGGAAAATAGCAGGAAATTCTTGCAATAACACTGAATCTGAAAACTTAATAATCACTCAATGTGCTAACACTTTGAAGTGAATACACACGTGTAAATGCATATGAATTTGGAGTCTATATCTAGCATATACTCTGAAATCTGTTTATCATAAAAATACTAAAAAATAGTATTTATTCAAAGTTGCTGACAGCTGAAGGTTGAGTCCTGAACCACCTGCTGTTTGGAATCTCCCCTGAAGACCAGTTATCACCTCATATGCAAATCAAGCTCTACCATGACAGCAAAGCTATCTTGTGATTTTAAATGTAACTTTTTGCAGTCTTTCAAATTCTTCATCTAATTCTCCCCTCTTTTCCCTCCCACCTTCGGAAAAGATAAACAGCCCACTCGTACAGCTTCCCTGACTACAGGAACACAAGTCCTTCCATTAATGGCCATGAGTTACCCCTAAAGGACAACTGATAGATCTGTTTTTTCTGTTAATTTATGGAGTATCTAATCTAGATTTTGAAAAAGATAAAAGCTCAGTTAGTCATTTTTTACTGCTCATGCAGACATTAACAGAAAAATTCCCAGAGTTAAGCCACTGGGAAGTACCTTCTATCCACATCATTTTCACCTGCTTCAGATTGACATAAATGGTCATACACAGTGAAGAGAATACTACTTAGGCCAAGTATATCTATGTATAAGATTGTGTAATCAGAATGTTAAGAAAATTAATCCATTTGAAACTACTTTGATTCATCTTGGTTTCTTCCTCCACTTTGTTTTTAACAGGAATTTGTATGGTGTTGATACAAATGGCTTGGTACAAAGGGCAATAAATGCTTCAAATGTGTATGAAAACATTGTCGGTTATATTGAAGAAGCTAATAAAGCTGCATTGCTGGCACTGAACACAACAAACCGGGTCAAAGATGTAAGTGATTTTCATAATGTCAGTTTTTACTTTGCGAAGCTTTAGGGACTTCAGACAGGTAAAAAAAAAATAAAAAAAAATTAGCTTAAATGTCAGCATTGACCTTCTCACTGCACATTTTGCTTCAGCTGCTATTTCCTGATTTTTTCTGCAAGCCTAAAGTCCCCTGCTATTTGGAAAGACACAAATTCTGTTCCTAAGTATAGACAGATTTTAGGAAGAAATTCTTCACTGTGAGGGCGGTGAGGCACTGGAACAGATTGCCCACAGAAGTTGTGGCTGCCCCATCCCTGGAAGCATACAAGGCCAGACTGGATGGGACTTGAAGAAACCTGGTCTAGAGGAAGGTGTCCCTGCCCACAGCAGGAGGGTTAGAACTAGATGATCTTTCCAACCCAAATCATTCTATGAGTCTATGATTACTCTGACTTTCTTTTTTGGGACACACTTGCAGGCTGCAGTTGGAATTGATACTCAGATTATTTACCATAGAGGTAAAAGTGAAGAACTTCTCAACCGAGCCATGGAGCTACATCGGACAGCAGATGACAGTAAATATACATCCTTTCTACTTTTCCAGTCAGTTTATAAGCATGCATGCTGAAATTTCAAAAGCAAATCACTAAGGCAGAACTAGTGCTGTACCAGAATAGTTTATTGAGCAAAGTTACCACACAAAGTACTTGAAACGGTCACAGTCATAGTTTGAGTAGTTTATGTGTTGTCATCCTGCCAGATGCTGGAAGTTTATTTCATTTACAGAAGTAAACAGAAGGCCCACTTCAGATCCAAATCACTGTTTAAATATGTGATCCTGCAAACAGTAGTCTACAGGTAAATATGCTCAATCAAGTAGGTCAACTGAAATCAATTCACAACAGTTTAAGTCTTCAGAAAGCTGGATTTCACCAATGAAGTATAATAATAAATGTTAAGAGATGTTGGCCTTTTTTCACAGAAAATGAAAGCAAGCTCTAAAGTTACAGAAATTAGCTTTTCAATTCTTCAGGACCCTTTGAGTTCCTTAAAACTTTTACTGTACATTTGTTGGAGTATTCTCAGCAGCTCTGGTAAAGCAAACAGAAACAGTACTGACTGAGATACAGGTCTCCAGATTTTTTTCAGACACCCTGTGGCAAGCTAATAATACTTGCCACAAGCATTATCCACAAGGAGCTGCAAGTCTTGTTTTCCCTTTCTATTATGTGAAGTCAAGTGTGCTACTATGCCAATCCAAAAAGACGCCATAGTATACTGCCTACGGTGTATTAAATGCTTAATAACAAACCTCTACAGGATAAAATTTACCTTTTCAAATGCCACTTTGATTCCACTCAACTATACCTCCAATTTTCTCCCCACAGGTAATGATTTAACCATTGCAGACACTAGTCGGCATGTTAATGGCACTTTTGCTAGAATGAATGCTCTGCGAAGCCACCTGATGAGAGCCATCACAAACATTAAATCAGCTGAGCCAGGTTGTAAGAGGAACTTCATCTTGATGATGCTTTATCTCATACATTTAAGAGCATATTTTATCTTTGCATATAACCTATGAAGTTGTATTAAGATTTCAGTCCCAGGGAGCCCTAAAGGAATTTGAAACTACAAGACACAGATAGCAAACATCCAGCTTTAACACATTCACAATAAACCTTTATGTCTTGCCAGCTGAAATTGCCAACATTCTTCTTGGTTCTTCTTACTAAAATTATCCTCTCCTGTGTTACACTTGATCTTTTGAGAATTCTTGGAGAATCTACAAGTCTGTGGATTTATTGTCCTGATAGCCAAAATCTAATTCATGTGCACATCACACCTACCAAGTAGAGCATTTGGGAAGTAATTACTGCTAGTCTTGATTGACAAAACCCCACCTCAGTTTTTCGGAAAAGAGACATCATAGAGAATCGAGCAAGTATATCTGAAGGTGTTCAAAGCTGACATGGTCAAGATTTCCTCATTAACTTTGACTAAAAATGGCTGGGGTTACTCCCCTATACATTATCATATGCAAAATGCTATAGGTTTTGCCATACAGTGGTTGGTAACTCAGAAAAAAAAAGAAAAACAAAACCCCCAAAATATCATGTATAACCAAAAAACCCCCAAACACTTCAGTCTTAGATTTCTCTCCTCAAAAATAACTTTCATGAAAAATATTCAGTAAATGCATGCATTTTCTTTTAAAAACTTGATGAAAAACTCTATTTTTTCATCTCTGTTCAAATTTCTTTGCCTACATAACACCTATCAAAATCCAAGGACACTGAAAATTTCTAACAATCTAGAATGAAAAAGAGAGGCTTTTAGATTTTAATAATTAGTAGGATTGTAGACAAACCACAGGAAGTTTTGAATATTCCCTGTGGAAATCAAGAGAAAACCAACCAAGCAAGTTTGGGTCCCCATTCTGCAGAAGATAAAATCCACTTTCTAAGTACTGTTACAGCTTGCTTGAATCTTTGAAAGAATTAATTTCTCTTCATCCCCTATTTATTTTGCAGAGGAGGCCAGAGAACGTTTGGAGCAAGCTAAACTAAAGACTGCAGAGGCTGTAAGTACCACCATGACAGTAACACAAGCGACGACCCCCATGGATGAGAATGTGAGGTTGTGGTCTCAAAACCTGCAAGACTTCCAGCACAATTCAGCAGCATACGACAGTGCTGTGCATTCAGCTGGGGATGCAGGTACAGTGACCTGATTTTTGCCATTCCTTAGCAGTAAAACGTCAGGGAATCGTCACAACATCATGTTGTATGAAGTGTTTATATTCCACATTCATAGCACATAATCTCCTAGCATTTTACCTCCACGAAAGCATTTCAAAAATTAGTAGTTAACTTAAAAGTAGAGACTTTTAAAACTGTTGGATTCTTGGCCATTTCCGAAAACAACTTAAACACTTTAAAGGCTGAAGTCTTATAGGCTGCTAAATCATTTTTATCAGGGTACCACGGTCACACTGAATGGTAGGCAGCTTGTTTAAATAATTTTTGCTATTATAATTGGCAGGTTAGTTATTTCTTTAACAGTAGGAGACATTTGAAAACAGGGCCCTTTTTTCCTCAGTAATACAAATATGGAGCAGAAATGCTCCCTGTCTTGATGAGCTTGTAGTCTAAGAAAAGGGGGCAAAGAGGATTAGGGAGGAAATAAAATATTTAAGCAGGGTGATTGCTGGAAAAGCTTGTAAACATCACATTAATTCCGCTTCTATTATCAGGGGAAGGAGGAAGAGTAGAGGAGAATTTGGAAGGTTACTTATAAAAAATTTAAGGTAAATCAAAAGACAAAACTGAGGCAGGCTACAAAGCTGGAATGAAGATTATAGGAAAGAGTGGGAAAAGAGGAAGGGAGAGTGAGGCTGAAATGAAGTGACTGGTGAAAGAAGGAAAAGAACAATTAATCAAGAAAATTGATATACAAGTGAAAACATTCAGAATCAAAACTTGCTGACAATGACCACTATTTATTGCTTGATGTATTCTTGACTCTGCGCATGAGGCTCACTAATCCAAAGTTATTCATGGCTAAGGAAGTCAGAAATACAGAGCAAGAAATTTCCTATATACATTTGATGATACATACCATCACCTACAGCACTGTTCATCAGTGTCTTGCCTCCTGAAAGTGCCCCAGAGAAGGTCCATAACTCCACTGACTCTATCTCCTGAAAGTCTCAATCTCGCATCTACTGCCCCAAATCCCTTCTCTGTCAGGAGCTTTGCAATTTGACTATCATTTTACTGCAAATGGTGTTAGGGGTACCAAACCCAACATGGGGCTATTGATGCTTCAAAGCTTCACTCTTCCCTCTAAACTGGAGGAACTCAAGAGTCATGCTATTTCCAGAATTTAGTAACAGATAAGACCCTCACACTAATATTTTTGATTATTAAATGAGTGCTCCCTAGAACTTGTATAAAAGTGTTTCCCCCTGCAAGAAAAATTCAGTACTATTCAATATCCCAACTCTGGGTCCAAAACTGAAGGCAACTCACATTTCTCTGAGTTTTTTATCTGAAGGAAACACTGAGCCACTCCCTCTGGGAATGGGTAAACTCACTGCTAGACACAGGACAGAGCTCCATAAGGGTGTGGTTAGTATAACAGTAATTGTATTGCATTGCTATGAAATGTTTTTGATCAGCACAGGGCAGTTTAAGCTGTGGGCTATGAGCTGAAACTCTCGTTTTTGATAATGTAAATGTGGATTCGATTGGCATCCAGAGAGGGAATGGTATGAAGAAAAACTTCCAAGAGAAACAGTCTGCTATAGCTTAGACATGAAGGTTTTTGGTTTTATGCACCTTTACATCTGACCTAACATATACCAGTGCCAGTTCAGCAGATAGAGCAACAACACAAACTGCATTTGGCTTTTCATGCTCAAAATGTCAAGACATTCAGAATTCAAAAAATCTGCTCATACTAGCTGCTATACTGAAAGAAATATTTCCAGTAGCATTTGAGAGGCTCCGTAAGAGTGGATAGATCTAACATGGCCCAGCTGTCCTACTTGGTTATATTCCCAAAAGGCATACATGGTACACACACCACAAGTTGTACAGAACAGCTCAGCCTGTGATAGTGGGTTTGCAGGTAGTATTGTGACCATACCACAGTGCCCAGAGGGCCCTGCTGACCACAGACTAACTGTTTGAGAGATGCTAATGTGCAAGCTCCAGCAGTGTGTGCCCTGCTACATATGTGGAGGCAGCTTTTCCATGGCATATTTCATTTTAAGGCATGATATTTTCTGCTAGAAAGTTCAGGTGGAAAGAGCTGAGAAGACAGATCAGTACTACAAAGGAGGTAGTGCACAAATCACATGCACCTGTGACTGTGATTAGCAGCCTAGGAAGACACACAGACACGCCAGGGCATGGTGGAGTGCTCTCAGATCAGCTGTGTATGTTGCCAGGAGAGGCTGGTCTGACAGAAGGAATGTCCACTGAAGTCCAAAATAAAGTCACAAGAAATGTTCAGGCAGGTGCCTGAAACACTAAAATACCTGATCATCATGACAATAACATTAACCATGGCAAGTGAAGCCTCTAAGATGGCATGTCTGGATTGCCTTTGAGTAAAGCTTGCACTTGAGTTTTGGAAAGGTGAGAGCATGCCTTGGCTGTCCAGCTTGTCTGAGAATACTCCTGTATCACCATGGTGAGCTTCAGGAAGATGGATGAAGGACAATTTAGGAAGGAGAACAAGGACAAAGTGGCTGGCAGTCTATGGTCAAGGTATTTCCTCCTTGACAGTTTCCCTTGTATTCTTTTTGTATTTTATCACTGGTTAAGACTAGTTTTCTTTTTCACTCTTACTTTCATCCCAAAAACTAAAATAAAAAATCAACATTAGTCTGTGTTGAAGAATGCCATTTTAAAGGACAATAGGAAGCAACTTATGGTGAGATTTTATAACAGTACTAGTAGTAATAGGTGTTAGTTTTATGTTTTCATGTTACAGCTGTATTTCAGGTTTAATAGCTCAAATTCCAAACAGATGAAAAAACAGTTTTTCAAGGTATCACATCACACACAATTCCAGTTCAGTTGCTGATTAGTAAAAAAAATAAAGGTGGCTGAAATTTGCTAAATCACTTGCTGAGCTTGCAATTTTTTACTTTAAGACTAATGTGGGCTTTCTTTCAATCCAACAGAAAATTAATTTCAAAAGGCAAAGTTACTATTACAGTTGTTATTTTTTAAGTATGAATTTTAATGCATTCTGGAATTAATGTGTTACCCAGAATTCATTGTAGTTCTTTGAGGTTTTGCTAAAGTAATGGCATTTTAAAGTACAGTAAGCTTTATAGAGAATATCTGACTACTGAGCCCTGGTACATAAGGTCTTTCAGGATTTAATGGGAATAACTGGAGAGACTAAAACTCTATACGGCCTACTCCTACACTGGTCTTGGAAAGGAAAACACAAGCAACAAGAGCCAGGCAGAGACAGGGCAGGACTGTCGCAAATACAGCTTTACACTCTATCCAAAGAGAAGTAAAACTTACAGGACTCCGTGGAATCTTCTCAGAGTCCGGGTTGCTCTGAATGAGGCCAAGAGCCACTTCAGTCTTTATTCAACAGGACTAAAAGCACAGAATATTGAATGGAGGCTACCCTTCCTTCTATACAGTCTCAGTACATCTGAGGATTAGCTCTACCTGTCTCTCTGCTATCCTCTCAGACAATAGTAAAAATATGAAGGGAAGAACACAAGAGCAAGTGGATGCAAGTTGAAAGCCCTAAAATATAACTGCAAACCCTACAAATGAGTCTTAACCTTTATAGTGAATCCACATCATTAAAAATTAACTATGAATACTGGATCTTTCTTATATGCATGTAGCTTGTGGCTAAAATCGCATTCCATTATACTCAGCTAATTGTACCTACATCTAATTAAGATGAAAAATGATGTGATGTGTAAACATCCTTCAAAGGGCAGCATGTGATTGGAATCTGATGTGATGAAATCAGATTACAATTAGAGGTAGTTATGTTTCTTTCTTGGTAATTTTTCTGTCTGCTTATCTTTCTGGGAAAGGACTTTTCTCCCATTGAACACAATGAAGCACCTCCATTTCCCTTTGGTAACAATCCTACTAGCACATGTACCAGAAGACAGCAACGAAAGTGAAGGTTCGGGACTCTTATTCATGACCCCTGGCAGTTGTAGGTAGGAAAGCTGAAGAAGTTGCCACTCACAAGGGCTGGAGCAGGTTGTAAGCACAGTTTAGCTACACATGCATCATCAGCTAAGGCTTTCTGCCACTGTATGGTACAGGCCTGTTACCACAATCTGAAAGCAGTGGTGTTTCTGTTAGCAGAGTGGGTTTTGAACCATTCACAGACAGATCACCTTCGCAGCTACTGATGCTGTCTGGGTGATAACCTTTAGGGGAGACGCACAGCTGAGATCTAAGGGAAACAACCTATATATCTCCCCTAAACTGAATTTGAAAATCTCATGAACCATAGATGCTACATACACTTCCCAGGTCAGACACAGATAACCGTTGAGATATTGAACAAATAATCCTTCACTCCAGTTGCCATATCTGTAAAATCAGGTTTCACATTTATTTGCCTTGAAGTCAGATTAAAAGGTTAAAATTATTAACATTTGCAAAGCACCTTGAAGAAAGTACTGGAGAGGTACAACACCACAGTAGTACCTAGGAGTTCCACGAGAAAGTAGTCTCCTTTGTGCAAACTTCTTTCCAAAAGCTTTTGCAATACCACATTCTGATAAACCACTACCCTTTCACTGCCTCTTGCACACTACAGTTAGGACTTGCTCTTAGAGTAAAAGGAAGCAGGTGAGTTAAAGAGTAATTTTCCTGGTGTAAAACCAATGTTACAGAGAATTAAAAAAAAAACAAGCTGTCATTTATTTTCTAACTGCAGTGAAGAAACTTACAGAAGTGTTCCCTGAACTCCTGGACAAACTGCGCAGAGTAGAACAGAAGGCACCAGCAAACAATATTTCTTCCAGCATTCAGCGAATCAGAGAGTTAATTGCTCAGACCAGGAGTGTAGCAAGCAAGGTAAAACTTGGATGGGACTTCTGGTTACTAGTGCGAATAGAAATGCATCTTACTAGGAGCTCCAGTTTCCCATTTTCTTGCACTATGTTAGAAGCTCAAACCTTGACATTGTCACCTCCCAACGACTGGATAAACAAAGTAGCATGGAAGTCATTAAAATCTTTACAATTGCTATTTACAAGCAATTAATATTATCCTAGTATTCATGGTAGGCTACTGCTACTGCAGTAGACATTTTCATTAAGGAATTGGCACAGCGTTAAAGATGGCTGCAATAACAAAACCATTTAAATCTAAAACTAATAGGTCATTACTCAGCTAGCAGCATTAGTTACAAGCAGTAGTAATTATGGCAATTTAATGCAAACTTTTCTGAGATGACAGTATTTCTCTTTTTTTCTTTTGAATTAATTTTCTGCAGGGTAAGTGAATCTTTGGCTTACACATATTTAATAGAGAAAAACACTTCCATTATCATACATAAATTATGAGTGATTTTTCTGTAGCAAGAACACCAAGGTCAAAAATTAACACATTATATTTGAATGCATTTAAAGAAATAAAAAATTCAGTGCATTATTGTATGCTCACAATGCTAGAATATGCTGTCTACACACATTACTTCAAAAAAAGATAAATTGGTACGTGTGCAGTGTTTTACTGTTCTTTAAATGTATTTTGTCATTCAGGCGTATTGTGCTTCAACTTGAAAACATCTGAGTTATGTTGAAGGCATTCTGAAGTAAAATGAACATGTTTTAATATTTTATTAGCAACTCATATATATCACTGTAATGTAAGTAATATAACAGGATTACTTGTGAACAGAAAATTGGTCATACTACTCCCAAAGCAAAGAAATAAATTATGGTTAGAAGTTTTATAGCTATGTAAGAATTTCATTAGGTGCCATACATAATGATGTAGCCCTGATTCAAGTAGACACTCATCCATGTCCCACTGAAATTTAATTTACTTTATGAATATGCTTAGGCACAGTTAATTAGGAGCTTTAATTAATTTTAAAATTAATTCCCTTCATGTTCTTTACTGTGTCTTCCAGAAGTGCTTGTTATAAACACACAACTTTGCATGGCCAATTCCGCTCTTGCTGTAAGCAAGGCTCCTGGATAAGTATTTTTGCACGTTCACCGTAAGTAATGTTCCCAGACAGCAATAATGTGCCTCACTTAGCACCCTTGTAACTGCAGGTCCAAGTTTCTATGATGTTTGGAGGCCAATCAGCTGTTGAAGTTAATCCAAAGATCAATGTGGAGGAGCTGAAATCTTTCACTTCCATGAGCTTGTACATCAAGTTTCAGAAAGACAACCCAGAACTGGCAGCATCTCCAGACAGATTTATTTTGTACCTTGGAAATAAAAATGTAAGAGGATAACTCAGCCAATTTATATACATGAAAAAGTAAATTTAAATAAGTTTTAAACTCATTTGCCTTTGGTTTTTCTTCTCACTTTTTTCTCTATGTTTCCAAATAAGAGGTGTCTGCTATATGCCTGTCATTGATTTTGTAACAAGCTAAGAGCAAGGGGTCCTGAAATCACTGTCCTTGAAACTTCTCACCCCAAACAATGAAGGGTTCTCTCAAAGAAGCAAATTAGACTGCCCATATAGAGTGCTGCTGTGATTGCCACTGCTGTGAGCCACACTTGCTATCTCTGCTTCCAGTACTAAAGCAGTTAATGTCACCCACCTGGCTTTCATGGGCCAGGCTTTAATCAGGTTTATGCTACCGACAGCATCAATTCCAAACCTCTGAGTTCACAGACAAGCAGGTTTCTGTGCCTGTAGCTTGTATTGCTGTTCTAAACTCTGTACATCACTACTTTGAAACGCTTAGAAAAGGTGTATGTTCTCACCACCTGTAAGCATTGTGCAATAATTGTTCTTTAAATTGTGGTTCCTAAAAGAAACAAAAAAATCACACCTCACAAGTCAGGCATAATCCTGGCAAGCTGTTACCAAGGAAGGGTAAAGAGGCAGGCTTTTCTTTTAAAGCTTTTCTAAAAAGAGTGTCTAGTGAATATAAATCAAATGAAGCCCCTCTTGGCAGAATATTTAATTGCGGCATAATACCTAGGCTTTAGACAAAGGTTTCTTCTTATTTCCTGCATATGACACTGCACACTAAATACTGATGAACAGCTTCCCATTTAACATGACCAATTTATGATCTCATGATCTTGTATTCACCTCAGCCAAAACAGGTATAAGTAAAATATCAGAGACATTTTCTGTACAGTTTTATCTGGTGATAGAAAGCATTTAGAGAATGAAGCTTTTGTTTATTAGTTATATTTAAAGATGTCATTTAGTCTACTAAAGGCCAATCTTTACTAATGTTCTGTATTAAATCTCTTTCAAAGTTGACATCCTTCTCCATTGGTGTTTTAGGCAAAAACTTACATTGGTCTTGCAATTAAAAATGACAACCTTGTGTACATTTATAATCTGGGAGACGAAGATGTGGAGATACCCCTGGATGCCAAGCCAGTCAGTACCTGGCCTTCTTACTTCAGCATCATCAAAATTGAGAGGTAAAGTGATTCCCCCAAATCAAACAGTTAATAGGAAAAAAAAAATAAAACAGAAAAGGCTGGATCAGAGCTGCACATCAGGAGTCTTCAGTGCCTGGTTCTCCTCCTCCTGAAGTAAATGGAAATTCTATTTGTTTTTAGATATCCAGGACACAAGGGACTACAGGGGGGGAAAGAAAGTGTCTGTGGTTTCTCTCTTCCTTTTCCCCCAAAGTACCAGTCTTCTAGGAAGGAAATACAAACCCTTCCTGGAGTTACAGGCTTGCTTGTTCTTTTTTAAGTCTAATCAACATGAAACTCTCTTCCCTTGCAATTTCATTCTACAGGATTGGAAGACATGGCAAAATGTTTTTAACTGTGCCCAGTCTTAGCAGCACAGCTGAAGAAAAATTCATCAAAAAGGGAGAGGTTCTTGGTCCTGGCTCTCTCCTTAATTTGGAACCTGAAAATGCTGTTTTCTATGTTGGCGGAGTGCCTCCAGACTTCAAGGTTGGTCAGATAAACACTCTGTATTCAAAATTAAATAATGCAAGCTTATCTTGCTGGGCTGGATACACAGAAATGGTTAATAAATAAAATGTCCTTATTTAGTCACTTATCATCTTAGGACTCCATCTTCTAGCCACTGTCAAAACTACTATTTTCTCTATGATCATAGATCATGATCATGCATAGATGATCTGATCCCTTTTAGCTGTCATTCAAGTTCTCTGAAATGTAATAAGAGAAAAGCTTGCTAGCTGTTAAGTGGTATGCCTAAATTAAAGGCTGTTAGTCCAGCTTAACAAAATTTGCAGCCTACCAAGTTTTTTCAATGCTAATGAGTCCTCAGTGCTTACAATTTCTCTTTTACAACTGCCACAGAAATCAAAAGTAATATATTTTTAATATTAGGACAGTGGTAAACTAGCAGTGTAGTGATTTGTTTGAATTCAAATTATCATTGGCTTAAATCCAGCCTTCCAACAGCATGAAGAGTTGCGTATGCAAAAAACATGAAGACAATTGCTTCATTCTAGTTCCTAATAGCACAAATTAGCACCTCACTTATGTGCTTCTGTGAAAGTACCAGGTCCTCTTTTTGGATTTAGAAATTGTTATGAACAACCTTGGCTATAAAAACTGCATGGCTAAATGAAAACATACTTAAAAAGACTTTAAATATTAAATTCTCTAAGCTAACTAGTAGGTGTTAAAAACATTCAACTACTGTTCCACAAGCAGCCCTCCTAACAACATTAAACCAAAGATTAACTCAATACACGTACATATTCTTGAGCTTTTGCATTACTGTGACTACCAGATATGTGCCATGGTCTGAATTTTAGCTTACTGGGCCCTGGGTGGAAATTGCCTGGGAAAAGGACTGAGGACTGAGTTGCACACACACAAAAAAGAAATAATCTGACAAATGAACCCTCCAGGTGTGTTTCAGAGCAGGGCAGAGGAAAGGAGAAAAGTAAAAAGTGAAGGAAAATTAGAACAGGAATGGGAAAAAAAGGATTCGTGGAATTGTTTCATAAGCATATAGGTCTCCTCTCCCTTAAGAATGGACACCTCACATTTTCATTTATTAACATACAGTCTTATATGCTAAAAGCTTTTGCCCTTGCTTCCCTCTTACATACATTGTAAATATGAAATGTACCACTTACCCATTACAAGTCTCATACTTAACATAATACAACAGAAGAAACTAAAGAAAAAAAAAAAGGAAACATGATAATTTAATGTCATAGTTTAAGCCCAGCCAGCAACTCAGAACCACGTAGCCACTTGCTCACTCCCCCCCTTCTTCCTCCCCTCACTCCCAGAGGGATGGGGAGGATAATCGAAAGAAGGTAACTCCCACGGGTTGAGATAAGAACAGTCCAGTAACTAAGGTATAACACAAATCACTGCTGCTACCACCAGTAATGATAATGATAAGGGCAATAACAAGGGAAGAGAATACCACCGCTCACCACCCGCTGACCAATACCCAGCCCGACCCAAGGAGTGATCTAACCCTTCCAGGTAACTGCCTTCAGTTTATATCCTGGGCATGATGTGCTGTGGTATGGAATACCTCTGGCTAATTTGGGTCAAGTGTCCTGTCTCTGCTTCCTCCTGGCTTCCTCTCCTCCCTGGCAGAACATGAGACTCACAAAGTCCTTGGTCAGAGTAAACATTACTTAACAATTTAAAACATTGGTGTTATCAGTGCTGTTCCCAGGCTGAAAGTCAAAAACACAGCACTGCACCAGCTACTAAAGAGAAAAATGAAAAAGGACATTTACCAAATATATCTGTGCTGCAGATAGGATCTCATTTTCTCTTACATGGTCTGTATTGTTGTCGTACCATTATTATTATTATATGGAAATCACAATGGAAATAATGAGAAGCTGAAAAAAAAAGTTACTGGCCATGATCAGACTCTGAAGTACAAGAGGTGTTATTAATACCATGCCTCTTGTACTTCAGAGGTGTACAGGCCAGAGTGTCTTAATATTAAAAGAATGATTCACGAGCTCTGCCAGCTTTATTCTTTTGTATTTTTCCCCTCACCAATTTGACTATTTAAATTCCATTTGCAGTGACCTTTGTTAAAAGGAGTTTCTATATCCTGCTAACTATTCAAAATAATACCTATTGAGAATTAGCCACTAGTACAGACTTTGAAACCAAGTCTTCTGGGCTTAAAGATCTCATTTCTCTCTCTTTCATCATGGTATGAAATTATTTTTCTGGCAGTGAAGGGTGCCTATACATTAGACATGAAATATCTACTGAGAAATTCAAATACATTGAGCAAGACCTGTGATCAGTCAAATCTTAACCCTTTTCCCCTTTTCCAAGTGTTCTCCCTGTAAAATTACAAAAATAAGTTTTTGTTTGCAGTTGCCTTACCTGACTTACTGTTCCCACTGCAAGACCATTTACGTGCTCTATTTTAATTTACAGCACAATGGCCACATCATTCCAAGGTAGCATCATCCCATTTGTTTCAAATATGAAGAGCATAGACAAAACTGGCCCCAGGCACAAATGCTTTTGTGGTATCTAAATAAAGAGTGTGACCTTTCTCCTTTTACTTTTCCTTGCCCTCTGCACAGCTCCCTCCTAGCTTAAACTTACCTGGCTTCATCGGCTGCCTAGAACTGGCTACCCTGAACGATGATGTGATCAGCCTATACAACTTCAAGCACGTCTATAACATCGACACCACCACATCGCCACCTTGTGCCAGGTAGGGAACCGTCACACCGTCACTCTGCTCCTCTGGTTTGTTTCAAGCGCCAGTCCGGGTGGTTCATTCCTGGTTTAGATTACAAACGTGAGGATGCTATTGAGTTGTCCAGAAGGAATCTGGCCACTTTTTAACTCCTAGTTGTGTCAACAATCCGAACTTATATATGAGATTTGGACTCGATGATCCTTACAGGTCCCTTCTAACTTCAGATATTCTGTGGTTTGCTGATGTCTTCATCACTCTCACAGGCTTACTTACACCTTCAAAAGGGAAACTGCCATGTTAGCTGGGGCATGATCTAGGTTCCCTCCTTACCCCTGCTGCTGACCTAGGACAGGACTGCTCCTGACTCAAATCCTGCCATTGCAAGTGATGCAGCCTCAGCCAGTTAGCCCCAGTGCACCCAGTAAAATTGAGTGCAGTCTCATCCCCAGCTAGCAAAGGTAACTTTTGTACAGGTAACTTCCTGTACAGAACTTATCTTTCTGCCATACACTCTTAAACCCACAACAGAAATTTGTCAGGTAAGCCACACACAAACTGGGAAATGCAGCCCCTGAAATACAAGTGAACAGCAACCATGTTGTTCATTTAGCACAGACATAGGAGACATTTTGTTCATATAACAGGCAACAACAGTAGAATCTCTCTATACAAATGATAGGAGACAAGCGTGCAGCTCTCACTGGGAAGAAATGCAGGAGGTTGCTGGTACAGAGCAAATGATTGCTTCCTGTGACACTCTCTCAGGAAGCACAAGCTGCAGCTCTCCAGGGTAGTGCATGCAGCAAAGCCCACGCTCGGCTGAAGGCCTCAGAGAATTGAAATAGGTTTCTGCACAAACCGGGCAAGCTCTTAATAGAAATATGTGTATTCTCATAATGAGGAGGTGTCATGGGCCTGCATGACAAGGATGAGCAAAGCATTTACCTGTCCTCTACACATAACACAGGACAAAA
The DNA here is from genome assembly GCF_033783945.1 of Neopsephotus bourkii. Classification (NCBI taxonomy): domain Eukaryota; kingdom Metazoa; phylum Chordata; class Aves; order Psittaciformes; family Psittacidae; genus Neopsephotus; species Neopsephotus bourkii. Next base: position 4,635,309 of record NW_026901837.1, on the reverse strand, counting down.
GTACAATGTGATGATGAAGGAGTTAGATACACCTTCAAAGCTACACACTAGTTTTTAGAGAAAAATCACAGAAAGAATTTGAAAGAAAGTAATCTCACTGCTGCCGTGAAGAAGTAGCAGCTCAGAAAAATTAAAGGCCTTCAAATTTCTACAAATTAAAATGGGGATATGCCAAATATTACTTCCCTGCTTGCTTTTTCATAGAAATAAGTTGGCTTTCACCCAGAGCCGGGCTGTGAGCTATTTCTTTGACGGCTCTGGCTATGCCTTGGCAAGAAACATTGAGAGAAGGGGAAGATTCAGCCAGGTGACTCGGTTTGACATAGAAGTTCGAACACCTACAGACAATGGATTGATCCTGCTGATGATTAATGGGGTGAGTAACAAATCCTGCTAGTATCCTTTACCCATGAGAACTACATGTTGCCTAGTACTTAGAATATCATGGAAAATACAAAATGCTTATGCCCTGACATTTAAGTTCTGGAAAGACGAAATACTTCGTGTTCATCTCCAGTACATTAGGAGGGAACTGGAACTTGATCTGCAAAGGCCCAAGGAAGCTGAGGCCCTGAGCTGGACTCTGCTCTCATCCAGCGACAGTCAGGATTTCAGGCCAGTCATACCCTTTCAAAGATACTTTGAGAGAGACTCCTTAACTTTGAGTTAAGCCCAGTAGTTGCCCCTTTATTTAAATGTGAATGCATAGTCAAAGCAATAGGAAATTTCTGCAACTCCCATTAAGCAGCCACTTTGTGGTAGTTGGCACTTTATAACAATGTCTCAGGGTATACTAGAGTTAAATATTTAAGTTACTGAAAATAGAAAGTAGCCAAAAATAAAGGCTTGGTCCAAACATCACCAGCTACTTAGAGGTTTGAGGGTGTTTAAGCCTCTGAAAGGGCTTGAAGAAAGTAGACTCCACATGCAAATAAATATCCTCTGAAGACAAACGCTGATTCTTTTTTTTTCTTTGGGAATCTACGCATCAGTCTCCCAAGCCCTGTATGGGTTACAACTTGGTAAAGCCACAGAAAATATTTTATTATGTAGATGTGTTCCACAGATACATGTGTGTTACAGTGGAAACTGAAATCAAGTTGGATGTCAGCTGTGGAAGACCGTGCCTGCCCACAGGCACTTTTAGAGGACTGTGTAAGCCAGTCCATTATTCAGTTCTGCAAAGGCAGCTCATAAATATTCTGGATGTAGTCCCTGTTTCATTTTTAAGCTGTGCAAAACAAACCCAAGTGGCAGTTTCATTTTAAAGCACTAGATTAAAACCTACTTTAAGTAATGACTTCTGAAGGTGAACTTATTTGTGTCAGAGACAGCAGTACTTGGCCTGCAGTAGGTTTTTTGAGAATTACTGTTCCCGTGTTTCCATTAGGCATGGGAACAAGAGGATGAACATTAGGAGAGAAGATAAACATTAGCTTTGAAAGCATTAACCCAGATGCACAGTTGCTGTAAACTGTCCTTTCTGCTTCTTTATGTTCAGTTTTGGAACAAGGCTAATTCTATGGTACAAATCTTCATTTCAAGCACTCCCTAAAGGTTTTCTGAAGTAGAGCTCCTGTTTATAAAGTTTAAGTCACCCAGCCACGAAACAGAAGCCAAACTATGAAGCAGAAACAGTCAGGAAATCCAAAAACCAAATACACAGTAAATACACTCTAGCTATTTCTAAGCCTTCAGCAAATACATCAGTGCTGATCAGGGCTGTGAGAAGATAATAATCCTGAGCTATTACATGCGTCCTAACAGAAGCTGCTAATGCACATACAGCCATCCTAGCACAACATCCTAGCACTTTTTCAGTATAGCATCTTTCATTTGAGGCATGTGGTATTACTAAGACAGTAAATAGATGTGTTTGCTTTAGGAATATATTGCTGGTAAAGAATATTGATATTACTGTAATACCAAATCCTATTTCCACAGGAAAATAGTTCACTAAGTCTTCAAATAAGTGCTGTTCATCAATTATGTGTGCACAACTATATGTACACATATATTATGTACATCAAAACAATCCAGAAACTGTGCTACACTATTGCAAATAAAAATGCCTCTTCCCAGCATGCTTTTCACAATGACAGACACTCTCATAACCCTGTTTATTTTTTTTATTACTTCCACAATCATAGTGCTTTTCTGACTGCTGTTTTGTTTTTATACAGAGTATGTTCTTCAGTCTAGAGATGCACAATGGTTTCTTGTACCTCCGCTATGACTTCGGTTTCAGTACTGGTCCTGTGCTACTAGAGGACTCCATGAAGAAGGCTCAGATTAACGACGCTAAATTTCATGAGGTAGAGATGTGGTTACAACCACAGCCATTTGACCAACTATCCCAGCAGTTCCAAAGCAGCCATAAGTTGCTCAAACACCAGTGAAAGGAGAAAAGTATGAGGGGCCAGATGGTGATGCAGTAGAGCAGGCAGAAGAGTAGAGCACCCACATGCCTGCCTTGCATGTGAATGAGCACATGCAAGTCCCACCACTACTGAGTGGTAGAAAGGGAAGGCTCTCCCTGCCCTCCTGGTAAACCACTGCTTGTGGACAGATTCTTCCTCTTACTAGCCAAGGACAGGGCAATTCACATGGGAGAAAAAGTGATATTAATTCAAAATTAAATTATATCCATGACAACTATATCCTTCAAATGTACAACTCTCCTCAACTAAAAAGGTGTCATTATGTTAACTTGACCACCTTAGTTATTGGATTGTGAGAAATACAGCATTTTTCATTACATGGGAAGGGAAAATTCATTTTATAGCAGTCATTTAAATATGTATGTAATAAATATATACTATGTATATATATATATGTGTAACCGACAGTGAGAGTAGCAAATGCCTCTCAGTGTCTTGCTTCTCTTGCCATTTACTTGGTGTAAATGCAAAGTCTGATTCCTGATCCACAATGACAGCTACAATTCTATTCAACATATCTTAGCAGTGCACAATTAAGCCTTTTACATTTTGACAATGAAAAAAGTTTATAAGAAGTATTCCCTAACTTCTTGGACAAACCAAGAAAGCACTCTTAAATTAATGGAGCTTATCTGTTTGCTGCAGTGTAGAGTTTGATATGGGGTACTTATATGTAGATTTATTTGTAAGTGAAATATCCTGTGATTTCAGTTATTGGAGAAATTGTGACATCAAAGTAAGCTCCCTCCCAGTAATTGTTGTCAGCCTCTCCCGATATACAAACAACGTTTTTGATACATGGGAGGAATTTTCAAACAAAAGATAGAGAGATGCACTCAATTTTGCAAAATCACCATGACAACTTACACAAGATGACATTTTTGGCACTTGTAAGCACATGTTTTTCTTTACAGATTTCTATTATATATCATAATTCTAAGAAGATGATCTTGGTAGTAGACAGGAGACATATAAAAAGTGTGGACAATGAAAGAACAGCAATGCCATTCACAGACATCTACATTGGAGGAGCACCTGCTGAAGTCCTGCACTCCAGGTTGGTTTGTAATCATTATCTTGAAGTAATCACCATATTTAAGTTATGTTTTCTGACCTGTGCTGAAAGGCTTACAATAAAACATTTTTCCCAGACTTAATACTTACAAACAAGCCCTCAGACACCCTTCTCAATGTCTCTCAGAGCTCTGAAGAACCAAGGGTTAAGCTTGACCCAGAACAGGTAAATTCTGCTGAAACTGGTCTAGTTTTAGGGTAACAGACTGTTGTCTTCTTAAACCAAAAATGTCATTTTCAAAGAACACATGAATACACAGAATCACTATTCCTCCTTGCTCTGCAAAAAGTGATCTTTGTAAAACAGCAGTGCACTGGCTGAAGACCCTCTACCAACTGCATTTTCAAATCTAAAGATGGTATTGCTCCTGCCATATCCTTCAGTTCTGATCCACCCCAGGCTCTCTCCTGACCCAAGTCAGCTGGCTCTGTGTAGGCATGGGAAGAAAAGAAAAAGTCTCATTTTCCCATCGTACCATTTGGCAGAAGCCAAGTTTAATCTCACTGAACTGTGTAACTCTGGATTACTGCAGTGGGAATCTCCCAGACCAGGGTCATGCTCTAGGAGAGCACACTGGCTGCTTGAAGAAGGGTATGCTCTTCTGACAGGCAATATTCATTCCTGAGGTCAGATAGCAAGGCCAGCATTTTCAGAAGGGCTCCAGCTGCTGTTTCAAGTGTCACAACCGCTAACAGCAATACCATCCCTCTTTAGAATACTCTCTATGTAAAAAAATAAAGGGAAGATAGCAAATGCTGCACAATAGTTTCTAGTAGTGGCAGATCTCCTGAAACCTTTTGTTGTCAGGAGAGCCTACTGAATCGATAAATAATGTCTGAGACATAAACCACTTGCAGATTAAGCTAGGGACAAACTTTGTGTAAAGAAAAATTATGTCTTTCAATGCCATGCAATTATTTGAACATGCAAACAAAATTGTGGGCAAGGGCGAAGGAGTATGTAATTTATCTGGCCCTTCAAATAGTTCTTTACAAAGGTCTGTCATAAGGGGCTATTAAGAAAACTAGTGGGGTGGAGAGGGAAGGCTTGCAGTGGATTAGAATGCAGCTGCGAAAGAGAAAATAGGATGTAGAGTAACTCTTCCATTTTCCAAGTATATAAAGTCTATAGCATGTGCCCAAAGGATGTCTCTTTGGGCTGCTATTAAATACATTAATGATCTAGAAATCAATGACAAAAGGATGGTAAAAATTACTTTGGTTAATCAAGCCTAGACAACACTGAAAAAGCCCAGAAGGACCTAGAAATCTAGGCAGTTAAGCAGCTCAATGGCAGATGAGACTTATTCACAAATGTAGGACACAAGATGAATTACAGGAATTATGATCACAATTTTCTTGCAAAAGGTTACCTTGCAAAACATTTGGAAGGTACTGTCAAAGCAGTAAAAATAGCATCTCAATAAATTAGTTGTACCAGAAAAAAAAAATATCCATGGGCATTGTAAAAATACAATCCATTTATAATATTGAAAAATCCATATGGAAATTATTTAAGCAAAGCTACACCTTTGATACTGCACTCAGCTTCGGTCCTCATGACAAGGACAGACAGCAAGAAATATGGTCCAGCTGTGGTGACATCACTCCATTTTCATCAGGAGGCCTAAGTCAGTATTAGAATTATATCACCTACTAATGATCTACTACTATCCCTCTACTACTACTACTATCTACTTCTGATATTTATGCTTCCTTTCTCTAGACAGACTTACATTTAATTGACATTGGGGGGCAGCAGCAGGGAAGGAAACTAGCTCTAGTCTTAGAGGATAAGCTTCATATTCTTTCAAAGCAGTGTATTGTCATTCACTTCAACAGCACCTTCCTTTGTCAATTGTGTTTTTTTCCCAAGTAAATGAATGTGGAAGTACCACTGTATGTTATTTTTCTCTCACCTGCATAAAGCAGAAAGCGATGGGTATTCAGGAGTACTAGGCACTTGGAACTATTAGGAAATGAACTCAGAAGCCTCTCTTTAGGTTAAAGCCTATCTTCTATAGTTCGTTTTGCTTCTAGAAAATGTTGTTAATTTAATGGCATTTAACAGAAAGGCTTATTTGTGGCATCCAGCCAATCACATCGTCAGTCAGAGTAGATATCAAACACTGACTGATACTTCACACTTTGATCCAAATCGCAGTGAGGACTGCAGAAGCCTTCCTGTCTACTTTGTCTTCCTGCTGATTCCACTGAGGGGCAGATTAAGACCCTACAGCGCTCCTCCTCTCACCTTATTTCAGACATGTACATTTTTGCTATTTCACTTGATGGTCTATTATTGCCATAGCATTAAGCATTTCCAGAGCCTGATTCATCCCTTGTGTTTCAATGTCTACCTTACAGTGAGATAACTCATAGACAACTAGCATAGAAGCAGATGTCGACACTGTCAGTATCATCTCATGTGAGGTGAGAAGAATCCCACTGTTAAAATACATCCTGTCAAAAGAACGAAAACTGTTTACAGGTTGCCATGTCAAAACTCCAGATTTCATATTCATTCCTGTATATTAGTTCCCTAGTTGAAAGACTTAAGAGCGGTGAGGAGGAGCAGCTGTGATACACTGCTGTGCTACCACAAACCTGACATAAAAAGGATCCTGGAAGCCCACCCACTGCTCTCATTTACAATTACGTAAAAAGCTGCTCATCAGCAAGCAGCATTTACTTTTACTTCCCTGACCTCTGTTACTATTGTTTGTTAAGAAATAGAGATCCATTTGCTTTCAAAGGCAAGAATGGAGCTTGCTCGTAAAAGCAAGACAGGAAAACTAAACCAGAACTTTTCTAAAATAATTAAAAAAATGAGCTAGAACTCCATTGATTTTCACTGAAAGTGAGTAGAAATACTTTTAAAAGCATGTATTTTTATTTCAGCAGCTATTTTTATCTTTTTTAAGCTAGTCTATATGGATTATCTCTCTCAGAACTCTCATATACTTCTCATTACTACAAGCAGTGCATTTTGACTTTTCAAAACTCATAATGTGGTTAATTTTTTACATAAACATGCAGGAACTGGGCACTAGTGAGGCAAATGACTGAGGGTCTTCTAAGTCTTATAGAACACCTTGGTGATAAAAGTCTGTTCAGAAAGGCAAGGGCTATCTAACTTCAGCTTGTTTGGCATTGTTTTCCAACAGCATCAGCTCACATCTGGCAGGAAGTATCGGCTTTAAAGGCTGCATGAAGGGTTTCCAGTTCCAAAAGAAGGATTTCAACTTGCTAGAAGAACCAGGAACCCTGGGAATCAGCTATGGGTGCCCAGAGGATTCACTGGTAAGTATAACATCATGTGTGAGATAACAAAATTTTGGCCATGGACTCACAGCTGAGCTTGAGTTTTACTCCAAATAGAGAGTCTACAACCAAGGAATTGACAAGGCATTCACTTACTGCGGGGGGGGGGGGCAGTTGTCTGTGTATGTTAAGTCTGGTGACATACTACCCAATTTTCACCCCGAATTACAGCATGAGGTGTTTGACTTGATATTCTTATCATATGTGAGAATGCAGCTGAATCTGAAACAAATTGTGTGCTGTATTCTGAAAGGAAATATTCCAACATTATTTATTTTTTCTCAAAGAAACAAGGAGAATTGTCTTCACATGCATCCTAATATCCTAATACAGATGTATGAAATGAAAAAGACAGCAAGATATTCACCCTTCAAATGAGTTCTCCCTTTAAGTCAGGCCAGCTCTTCTTTTGTGATATACAAACCAGCTGTACCAGCATTAACACTGAGAAAATTGCCATTTCACTTCTGATCCCTTCCATCATTCATGATTTGTCCATTACAAGGCAAAGCTGGCAAATCTAAACAGTGTTTGTGCTCTTTATCTTATGGCTATGTCTATCCAAAGCCATGTTGTGAACCTGTGGAGATGAAGGACCCCACCACTCTTCACACAGAAGAACTCTTCACACAACCTCATCTTCTGTCAAGGAGGAAGCTAACTGCAATTTACTCCACCTCAGACCCAGTTTAACCCTGATAGTCAGAGGGTTAAAGATCACCATGTCCAAAACCCTTCCACCCTACCCAAGCACTCACTGCAGCACACAAACTAATATATCACATGTTGAGATGGTGGGTCAGTGCCACATAGCTCAGACATGGACTTGAGCCCCCTGTGCTTCTAGCCTTCATGCTCACTAACATCAGCAGGCTTAGGATGAGGCCAAGAATCCCAAGAAACTGAGAATGAATTGGCTACACCTTCTTAAGACTTTCACAGCATGCAAGGGAAAGCCTGTATGAATCAGGTTAAGAAACACAGGAAAAATTGAGGAATAGAACTGAACTGGCCGCATCTTTAAAAAAAAAAAACAAACAAACACCCAAGAAATAGCCTCATTCTTTTTATGACTTGAATGTTTTCTGAGTTTTATTTGTAATTTTGTTTTATGTAATATGCAGATGTCCCGCAAAGCATATTTCAATGGGGAGAGCTTCATTTCATCAAGCCAAAAAGTTTCCCTCTTTAGTGAATTTGAAGGAGGCTTTAATTTCCGGACATTGCAGCCCAACGGACTGCTGTTTTACTATTCTGAAGGAGTGAGTATATATTTCTTTTCAATTAGTTTTCTTTTATCACTGCATTGTTTCCCAGGAGAATACTAAAGGAATAATACAATTTCTAGCTTCATGGTTTTGTAACAGAGAAGGCAATCCTCAATGTAGAAGCATCCACTGATGACCTCATTTTCACAGCTCGCATTTGATCTACAGATGAAAATTAGCAATGCTTAGACATTATTCTGATGTTGTGAAGAGAATTTGATCATATGCCTAGAATTAGTATGTACTTGTGCTCAATAAAGTCCTTGGGGCAGAAATGCACAGTGGATCTTGCCGTGCTAGGCAGCACTACAATCCCTATTTGGACCTGTAGGTGCTACCAACATACAAATGACATTACGAGCCTAATATTTTCCATCCAGGGACAAACCCCTAGAAGCAAAGAGAAAGTTTGCTTGAATTAGTGGGATGGTATTTTGAGCACTGGTGACTTGACAGAAATCGGTCAGAAAGCCGCCTGTATTCCCAGATGGTACTTAGACTGGGTAAAGCTGCACTTAAGAATGTCTCTTTGCAGCTATGGGAAGCCAGACTGCTCTAAATGCCCCCTTGAGAGGTGTGATGTGGGCAGAAATATGGACTTGCACTCCCAAAATGGTGTGTGAGCCAGAGTGATTCCAAGATCCTGCAGGCCCAGACTGACATCTGTAGCAAACATGAGCTCCGATGACAGTAACATTTGCAACCACCCCCAAATGTCTGTTCTGCCACACTTCCAGATCATCAGCAGTGCTGCAGAGAAGGCAGTATGACACTAATAGCCACTCCTCAACTTTTACATTTTACAGTGTGGAGTATTAGCTTAAATTGAGATCAGTAACCATGTTATCCACATCATTTGCATAAATGAAGCCTTCTGATTTTAACTGAAAAGCTCTAACCCTATGAGGTGCCAAGTGCCCTACTTAACAAATGGAGGTTCAGCTATTTATCACTTGACAGAATGAGACATGATGATTCCTACCAGTGCAGAGAGGCAGTGCTTGCTTTAATGGAACATAGTATTCCTGCTACAACGCAGGATGGTTCAAACTTCAACAGGGGAAGTTTAGATTGTATATAAGGAAGAAATTCTTTCCTGTCAGGGTGGTGAAGGCACTGGAATAGGTTACCCAGGGAGGTTGTGAATGCTCCATCCCTGGTTGTGTTCAAGGCCAGGTTGGACGAAGCTTTGGGTGGTATGGTTTAGTGTGAGGTGTCCCTGACCATGGCAGAGTGGTTGGAACTAGATGATCTTAAGGTCCTTTCCAACCCTAACTATTCTACGATTCTATGATCCTGGAAAGGAAAAAATGTATTTATCTTCTGCCAGTGGGAAGCTTGCACTAACAGCTGCTCTATACAGTACCAGGGCTACTAGAAACACGAATGAAATGTAAACACCATACATCCATGCTAGATGGAAGGAGCTCATATGACAGTTACATGAGAAAATCAGCAGGAGAATTCCCAGAATGCAGGCTTAAAAGAACAGTAAGAATATCAATTCTAATGATATTATCTCCTATTTTGCTTCTCAGTGTACCTTTCTGCAAATAAAGCATAAATGAGGAAAACAGCAGGAAGGAAAATAAATACAACAGAAAAATGCACAGAACTGTTAATTCTTCTGTTACACTTGCTTATGAAGATGGTTTTGTTTGTATTTCAGTCAGATGTATTATCCATCTCTATGGACAGAGGTGCTGTGGTTTTAAATGCAAGTGGAATAAAAATTCAATCACCAGACCGAAATTACAATGATGGAAAAACCCACTTCATCGTTACTTCTGTCACCCCAGAAAGGTAAAGCTGGCCAGCATCTTTTGTTCCCTATCTTTAGAATATAAATATTGCTTGTAAAGCACACTATCATTCAATATTCACTTTCAAGGTGTTGTTTATGTGGGGTTTTTTTGAAGTAGTATGTTTCACTGATCAATCCAATTAAAAAAAATACAAAGTCAAAAATCTATATGATTGAAAACTGGCCAGCTTGGCCTAAGCACGAGATGATGGGAATTTTTAGTAAAACTAAAATCATATTTTCCTCTAAAAGCTTAGTCCTTTTTTGTCCTTAGGTATGAAAGCAGTTTAATATTATTTAAGACTAGCATGATATTAATTTTTCAGCAGGATTGATTGCTCTATTTCTTAAAGCAGTTCCAAATTGATCCTGAAGTAACTGAGACATCTTCACAAAAAGCATTCATTTGGGATATATACAGTAGAACATGTTTGAAATATTTTTAGCACTGACAGACACAAATGTAAGACTAAACACAGTAGTAAGGAATAAGTGTTCATATATGCTTCTTAAAAAACTTGAAAGCATTGTTTTGTTGGTTACATTACATTATACTAAAATGTTCTTAGAGGATCAAATAATCAAAGCATCTTCTTCAAGAATCTTGTCTGCGCAGATACAACCTGGTGTTACTCAGATTTCTAATGGAAATAGAGGTTTGTACCTACAACTTCTGACACCCAAGAAACATGGTTTGAAAAGCTGAAGGTGCAAAAAGGTGCTCTGGAATAGCCTTGGGGACTGTCATGTTTCCCTGAGTTCTGAATTCTGAACTTGCCAAACAAAATCGATGTCTGCTGCTTTAGTTATACTAGGTTTCTTATTAAAGCAATACAGTCCTTCCTGACTTCTGCAGCAATCAATGTGTTGCAAAATGAGATAAGGTAAAAAAAATAAATTTGTAAGTTCAAACATCAATGTACTGTGATGAAAGAGAACAAAAAATGGCTACAGGTATAAAGAAGGATTAGCATATGCTTAGATCTTGTATTACCCAAGTAGTAGCTTCATCCACTTATTACCAATCCCTTAGTTTATCTGTCTTCACTGAGTGGACTGTATTTTTTGGACTTCACAACTAAACTCACACTATTATGAAATCCATGGGCCTCTGGACTCAACTCTGGACTCATTGGGTTATTGCACTGCTACTTGTTGCACAGCTGGAAGCAAGATCTTCTTATGACTTTGAGAACTACTATTCAGGAATATATATATGCTGAGCAGAGCATTGTTGGGTGCATGTAATATACTGTCTAACCACTGGTGCTGACATTTCCAAAACTAGCCTACAAAATGGACGCTTTGCCTTTGCAGATATGAGCTGACTGTGGATGACAAGAAGCAAAGCAAGAAGAACCCACCAAAGGAGAGAGCAGGGAAAAGCCCGGACACCATCAAGAAGTTTTATTTTGGTGGCTCTCCCTTCAGAACACAGCAAGCCAACTTCACTGGCTGCATAAGCAACGCTTATTTCACTAGGTGTGTAGCATCCTCCCAAACACATTACCAGGCAATCGCTGTCTGACAGCTCAAATAGTAGCTCAAGAGAACTGATTTACTGTCACCAGAAAAATTCCTGTCTCATTTTGTGAGGCTAGGCAGTATGTGTGAATGAGTTTCTTACCTTATTTGCCACGGGATCGCCTGCTAAGTTAAGGTACTGTTAAAGTGGGAATAATATGATGTAAATCAGCTTTCAGTCCTGTACCTGCTAATACTGCTGGTGCAATGTATAATTTGCATAGCTCTAATTTACATTTATATTATGTAGCTTTCAGCTCTGCCTTTGAAACAGAATTATATTAAGGCATCTCAAAGAAGCATGTGAAGTTAGGAGTCTGGTCATGTGAAATTTTAAAAAGATTTTAAAGTGAATTTGATGCTGCAGATTGAGGCTCCCTGTTTATGCAAGCATGGATCAACAGGCAGAGGTAGGATAGGCTGCCTGCATTACCCAAACACATTGACTGATAAATCTGTACTATTATCCATGACCCAAGAATGAAAAAAAAGCCCATCCAAACATAGCTTCAATGACAAATATATAATTCTGTGATTTTTCCGAAGACAATTCCAGTATTTAATGACTTGTTCTTGTCATCTCCTCTTTGAAACATAGGTTGGATCGAGAGGTTGAGGTGGAGGATTTCCAGCAGTACCCTGAGAAAGTTCAGACTTCTTTATATGGATGCCCTGTTGAATCTCCTCCAGTTGCTCTTCTCCATAAGAAAGGAAAAAACTCATCAAAAGCCAAAGGAAACCGTAATAAAAAGGTTTGCTACAAATTGCCCAGTACCACCCTCAAGTTTTCCAAAGTTGACAGATACTGTGCCATGACTGGGAATTCTCCAACTTATGGATCCAAAATGCACCACAGGAAGACTATTTCAGATATATGAAGGAAAGGATCCCGCTCCTTTATATATTCCATCACTGCAAATGACTGCCCTGACCCTACCTATCTGGCCTACACTTGCATAATTCTCTTGCTAGAACTGTAAAACAAATTTTATGACATCTTTAAGAGAGTACTGTGGAAACAAGCCTTTTTGATTTCTTTTATATCCTAACACAATAAGCTTGCTTCTTTTCTCAGCTACTTCTGTGTAGCTCTCTCTATTGGGTACAATTAGCATGCATTAATATAAATGCGAAAAAAAAAAAACAAACCTTTCAGCATGCAGAACTCTTAGTCCTAGCATGTCCCTATGCCTACAGTATAGCTGATATCGTCAAAAACTGAGAGAAGAAGATTCAATTAGGAAAACTGCAAAATAATTGAATTATAGTTGTTAACTACATATAAAACAAGTATTCTCTTTTTCCTTTTTTTCTGCCCTAAATCAGCATCTGTAGCAGATCTCTTCATGGAAAAATTGTCTTGGAACCATTCCTGGTATTTTTGTAAAGAAAAAACATAGCACTAGCTTAGACATACTGTTATTTTATTATGTCCAATCTTAGTTAAAATTTCTGGTTAATGGTTCTCTTTCTATGAAGGTGGGAAGAGATAAAGACAAGATTCAACAGCCTTCAACTGGCCTGAAAAAACTGTATGAAGAAGCGAATACGCAAAGAGACCCCCAGTGCCACTTACCCATGAATCCCAAGGCAACTGAACATGCATATCAGTATGGAGGAACTGCAAACAGCCGGCAAGAATTTGATCACATACCAAAGGATTTCAGTCAAAGGTGAAGAGACCTTTCTGCTATTACCCTGGCTTTTTTCTTTGTATCTTAGGCTAATTTTTGCATAGAGCATGTTGTTAGAATACATTAAAAGATATCTCAGTTGAGTAAGAGTAATAAATAGAATGTGCTTCCAGTTACATCCCTCTTGTGGAGTCTTCATCTGCATTGTACATTAACAAAATGTGTATCCTTGCCTATTTACATGAATACTTTGAGGGTATTAGTTCTTTATAAACAATGTGCCATCAGTCTCTTGACAGAAGAAGCAATGACATTAGAGCAGAGCTGGACAAGAATACAACAGTCCACCAAGAAATGAAGCAGCTACATGTTCATTAGGCCTTGTCAACTGTTTAATGGTTAGGATTCTACATGGGGCAGTAGGATATAAAGCCATGAAAACCATGGCAAATTCAAGCCATAATGTAAATTCATGCAATTAACAGAGTCCAGGTATCGTGGACATTGAATTCTCAGCTCCCACAGAATATGCTATATGGTATGTTAAACAACAAAGGATTTTTGCTTAATACTTTCCATGAAAGACTATAAATTCAACAACACAGCACTTCCTGGAAACATACCAGACCACTAACTTATAAAACAAGAGTGCTATTTCTTGATTTAAATTAAAAAAAAATATATTTTTTTTAATTTAATAGTGTTTTACTTAGGGTGGCCCTCATGGTGCCCATATGAAGAAGGAAAACCCAAACCCTAGTATGTCTCTTCATCCCTACTAGTCATACTTGTTTTATGACTGTTACTACAGCTTCATCATTGTAATGAGCATTTAAAAAAAACAATGACTTGTAACGTTTTAAAACAACTGATACTGGCAAGGGCCTAAGTATTTTTGAAATGTACACACACACATACAAGTAGATCCTCCAAGCACTATGAAGAATGGAAGCTAAGTTCATCACCTGACATGAGAAGCAGGAGTAATCAGTTCTGACACTGTCCTGCAACAATACAGCTATGCGAGTTTTTTAGACCAAAAGTAATAATACCAACCACTGAAGAAATCACTGCTGTTGACAGTGTCAAACCAAGTTGATAAAACTTGCCATGTTGTCTTGCAATTCACAAGTAACTACAGGGAAGAAGCTTAGCAGTGAGCATGGAATAACATCACCTTTTAACTGTAAGGCCTCCATGCCACCAGTTAAAAAGTCACAGTATCACAGTATGTTAGAGATTGGAAGGGACCTCAAAAGATCATCCAGTCCAATCCCCCTGATGGAGCAGGAACACCTGGATAAGGTTACACAGGAACGTGTCCAGGCGGGTTTTGAATGTCTCCAGAGGAGACTCCACACCCCCCCTGGGCAGCCTGTTCCAGTGTTCTGTCACCTTCACTGAGAAGAAGTTTCTTCTCAAGTCCCCCTGTTGCTGTTCAACAGGAATGAAAATATAGTGAATATAGTGCCAATTATTGGTGGTCTGTATTGATTTCTTTTTTATGCCAGAGATTTTAATTTCTGAAATCAAGCTCCTTGTAAGGCAGCTTCTCCTCCAACTTTGACTGCTACTCCCAAACCAGTATGGTTCTATAAAGGAAATGCATATTCATTTGGATGAGAGCAAAATCTAAGTATTTCACTGCCTGCAGTTTAAGTTAATTATATCTGCTCTAATTTTTATACTGTGTTTTTATGTGACAGAGCTCAGTTCTCTATCAGTCTGAAAACTCACTCTTCTCACGGAATGATTTTCTATGTCGCGGATCAAAAAGAGACCAACTTCATGGCGCTTTTCGTTGCTCATGGCCGACTCGTTTTTATGTTTAATGCTGGTCATCAGAAGATAAGGATTAAGAGCCAAGAGAAATACAATGACGGCCTTTGGCACAATGTAAGTAAAACAACTAACCATTATGATGGCACATGCTATCAAGGCTGCAGTAAAGACACTACTGATGTGACAACTCAGGAAGTTTTCATTCATGTGTTCATAACCACACCTATATGTTGAGAAATTTCTGCCAATATTTTTAAATCTTCCATGCAAAATTTTATCAAGTCATTAACTAGGGACAGGAAAGTGACTCTATTATAAAAATCCAGCAATTTCCAACACTAACAGCTGAACAGAAGTGACAGGAATAAGCAGAGCTGTGAGGCAAGTAAGAGTTAACTAGGAAAGGATTTTGTTCAGCAAATTTCTATGAAGTGACTAAGCAAGGAGCACAGCTGTCTTAGGCTCCCTCTGAAGTCTATGAAAACAAAAAGTGAATTTTAGGGGTCAAATTGAATTTCCCTCTGTATGTACTTCTTTCTCCTCACTGACTACAGAGGAAGTCTACAGTCACTAGACTGCTAACTTGGACACTTAAGTTTCTAAAGCAGGCTGGATGGAACCAGAAAATAAAACTGGCGAAAACCATGAAAATGCTAACAGCAATAGTACTGTAGCAATGAATCATACAGGCTAATATAAGATGAACAAATCTCAGTTACCTCGTGACACCTTGATTAAATCTGTCTTGTACACCAAAATGCAAGAAAGACAGCAATGTTAATATCTAGCCCTTATACGAATGCAAATAAAGAGGGGTATCCAGCAAAGAATATTTGCAATTAATAAAACAGGCTTGCAGCTTATCACTTACAAGCTTTTCTTCTCAAACTTCTTACCTTCTTTCACTACACTGGAGTGTTACCTCAACAGATGAAAGCAATCTTTCAGATTTTTTTCTTTCTTTTCTAGGTGATATTTATTAGAGGAAAAAGTATTGGTCGTTTGATAATTGATGGTCTCCGAGTACTGGAAGAACCATTTGTGGGTAATGCTGATACCTGGCAAGTCACTGAACCACTCTATATTGGGGGTGTAGCTCCTGGAAAAGCTGTAAAAAATATCCAGGTAAAGCACACACCCATTCCATCATTCCATACCTCTATGTACAGCTAATGCAAAACTGACTGTAAGGATGAGTTCCAGCAAGAGCATTTTATGATCTGAATTCTCAGCAGGCAGCTCAGGTTCAAGTGGACAGCAAATCTCACGCAAGGCTGGGTGGCAGTGGCTGGGCTAGACTTCCATAGACTTGCAGCAGCAAATGGAAAGCAGGTGGAACAGAGTAATCCTAGTGACATTCAAGCTTAGGTGATACAGGTGAAGTTAGGTAAGATCAGTTTCACCCTGAAGTCTGAGATAGAGATGAGTTTTGTAGAGTTTTTAGTGTTGCCTTAGTATCTCTCTAAGACAGTACCTAGAAGTCAGGATTCCACTCTACACGTTGGTACTGAAGTATATGGAAAGGTGTGTTGAAGCAAAAATGGACACAATCAAGTCTCCTCCAAGGTAATCTTTAGTGTTATGCACCTAACAAGACAGATAACACTACTCAGAAAATGCAGACTCCTGTCAAGCCTTGAGGGTATGTCTAACACTGCCTTGCTCTACTTGAGCTTATGGTTCAGTAAGAGAAATACAAGCTGGGGTTACCTTAAGTCATCAGAGAGACATGAGAGGCTATGAAAAGTATTGATTGGTCCTGCTTCTCTTCTCTGGAAACTGCTTTTTAATTCAAAACTGACGCACCAGATAGTCACAGCCTTATAGCTCATAAACAAGTACAAACAAGGCCAGAAGAGTTTTTCCTTCCACAAGCACTTTACCTACTAACCATGCCTTTTTTTTTTTTTTCCCTTCAGATTAACTCTGTCTACAGTTTTAGTGGTTGTCTCAGCAATTTACAGCTCAATGGAAGATCAATCACTTCAGCTTCGCAGACATTTAGTGTCACACCTTGCTTTGAAGGCCCATCAGAAGCAGGAACATACTTTTCATCAGAAGGAGGATATGTAGTCCTTGGTAAAACACTACTAATCAAATGTATCCCGTAATAAGACTGTAGCAATCACTGTGCTTCAGAATGTGTTTCACTAAAGGGTGTGGTAATTTCTGAGGCTGTGAGCTGTTAGGATTATTGGATACAGATCATTATTGTGGTAAGCAGCTGATTTTGGCAGGTCACAATGTCACCATGAAACTTAACACGGTGTTACAAAAATATGTATGTATGTATGTGTTTCAAATAATTAATTTCACAAGGGAACAGAATATAATATGGTAACAATTATCACATACATGTAGAAGTCAAACTAAGACCAAGCCCACCAGCAAATGGTCATCCCTTTCATTTTCTAATTAATAACATACAATTAAGAAATCCTAAGGAAAGGCTTTCTGCATGTCTTGATAATGAACAGCATGACAGAACTCACCTTTTCTGTCATTTAGGCCTGCTGTGTTCCAGGAGGTGTTTTATGAGGGATTTTTTTGTCACACAGCCTCTGATCTGAACAGGAAATGAAATTGCACAACACTAAGAATTATTATACAATGTTTCTAATTTGCTCCCTGGCCTAAAACCAGATTGAAAAAGGGAGTTTTTTCCTTTCACTGAATCAAAGCTCAAGTGAACTCCCACTCACTGTGTAAAGACTGCTGAGGATCTAGCAAATTGCACAGTAAGAAACTGCCAAAAGAACCAGATAATTTACTTTCTGCTGTCCATTTCTCATTTCTTTGCTAAGAAATATTTTTAAACAAAACACTTTTTTTTTTAATAGTGAGACATATAAAGAAACCTTTATTAGCATGCCAAGCAAACAATCAAAACAAAAATTGAAGTGGGTCATTGACAGCACACCATGCTATCTCTTCAAGTATGTGTACTGGCACATGTTTCAGTAGCTTGAAAGACAGGATAAATAAGTTCCACCCTGGGCTATGAATTTCTATTTTGACTTTGAACAAATGTCCCATTTCATCACTAACTTACTACAAAATGAATGTTATTCTTTTTACTTCACAGATGAATCCTTCAGTTTAGGCCTGAAATTTGAAGTTGTTTTTGAAATACGTCCCCGAAGCAGCTCAGGAATTTTACTGCATGGTCACAGTGTTAATGGAGAGTACCTGAATATGCACATGAGAAATGGACAGGTATAATGAAGGTCACATTTCTACTGCTGGTTCCTCTCCCACCTCTTTGGGCTCTGCTATATGCAGCTTTTGTCTTACAAGTTTCCCATTAATTTATTCTTATTTCTCTCTTCAATACATTAACTGCTTAGATTAAGCAACCCAGATATTTTAAAATGCAAAAAAATAGCACCGAAGACAAAATCAGATCACTTTACTGATACCACACATAAATATTTAATGAGCAGTTGAAAAGAAGCAAGAGCACTGACTCTTTGCTGCTGCTCTTTCATCCACATATTAAAAATAACAGTTACAAGAAGGTGACTGCTGATGAATTTTTATATCTTTTTTATCAAAAGAGAAGTTTGAGCTGCTCTCAGTGTCTTCTTCCTCTAACATGTATGTGTGTGATAGAGACAGTGATGGAAAGGGAAAATTCTGATTGTTGATCTGGTTTGTTGATCTCTAATTCAGAGAATCTATTTTTCTATGTTGACTGTAGAGAGAACAACAGGTGCTTCAGTCAGGCACTTAATTTATGACAGCTGGTTAGGTAAGATAAAGCCCATTCTTACCGCTGTTGCTAGTCCCTGGTGAACTAATAAAGGACTTCTTAAAGCATGTTGCGTTACTTTAAACGCATACTTAAAGACTGCACCTGTATACAACTGGTCCAGTTGTACCTTCTTATGTAAAGATATGATGGAAGGTTTGCATGTCCAGAAACTTGTCCTGTCTACCAACTGTATCATTGGTCTAACAAAAGATACTGTCTTACTGCTTCAAACCTCACTTTCTGTATAACACATATGCAATTCATAAGTAAAATTCACCCTGGAAAACCAGCTCTTCCCTGCTATCACTGCAACAGGTACACCAGTTACTTTCTTAATAAGCATTTGTGGTTTTTACCATTAACTATCTCTTCTCTTTGAATGTACTACCAAAGACCTATTTTGTGAAAACATATTTGCTGGGCAAATAAAATCAGCATCTTTAATTCATTTTTAAATGTATACATCTCTATCAGTACAGCTTGCCTGGGTGATTTATTAAGGAGCTACTTTCTCTCACGGATCTGTATTTGTTGCTTTAATCGCTCCTATATATTTTGCCCAAGGGTGAATAAAAGAGAACATGAGGATCATTTCATTTTTTTTGCTCATGCCCTTGTGAGGAAAAAAATAAATTCTTAGCTACATCTATATTGAAACAGAGATCCTCTAAAATTAACATCTTTAGCCAACAAGGTGTCAGCATTATCAGGGACAGCTTAGACATTTGAAGAGCCTGAGTGGCTGGACTCTGGACTTCGCCAGCAATCAACAGTGGGAATCTTGTGTGCTGCAAAAAGGACATAACACCTACAAAATTCAGAATTAGGTTCACTTTCCAGCTCTGCCAGAGAGTTCTGGTAAATCTGACCAAGTAACTTAAAGTCATTCTTAACTTCCCTATCTATTCCTTTCTCAGACCTCATCTGCTTGTTTACTCTTGAGGTTTTCATGACTGTTTTCCTTATTAAGTGGTTAGCAAGATACCAAAACATCATCCGATGCTTCTAAACACTAATTTACCACACAGGAAATTACACAGTAGCAGTACTAGAAAATTTTAGTGAAAATAGCTGTTATCTTTTAATTTTGATTTGAACTCTTCCTTGAGTTCAAATCAGAAATCTTGCAGAACTATTGAATGGGAGGAGGAAAGGGTCAACAGAAAAACTTGCAACTCAAATCCATGAATTAGAAATTCTTTATTTTAAAGAATTTCATTAAATCATGCTTTTCTTTCACTTACATACCAGGCATGTTTTGAGTGGGGAATATAGCATTATTACAACAGAAGAACAAAAAAAAGAGAACAAGAGGCACTGACAACTATGTTATCTTCCCCCAGGTTACCGTAAAACTGAATAATGGAATCAGGGATTTTTCAACTTCAGTGACACTGAAACAGAGTCTCTGTGATGGCAGATGGCACCGAGTGGCAGGTCAGTAAAACATGATCATTCCCTAAGTAAGGGTGAGAGGGCCCAGTTCTCCCTCTCTAGACATCCATCTACATGGGCCAGTGCACCGGGAATTGGGTCATACTTTCAGTTCTTCCTTTTCACCTGTCAAGACACAGGTCTGTGTAACAGACATAGTCATATTCATCCCTCAGATACAAGAACTGTAGAGCTTCCTGGGAGGACTAGCACAAGTTCCTTCAAAGAACAAGCAAAGATGGAAGCTCCTTGTTAAAGAACAAAAGACAGCATATCTGAAATTCCTAAATCATATACCGGATTATATTCTTCTTTCCCAGACAGAGATTGGTAGAATGTAGTAGGCACAAGTATATGCTGCACTTAAAGGTCAAATAACAGGACAGATCTGGAGAGCCTCTGCTTCACAGAGAGAGATGTCTACAGTCAGGATTTTGCCTCTGTACCAATCAGCCATCCTTCTTTCCCAAGTCTGAAAGTCAAAAAGTACTTCTAAACCTCAGATACTTCGAAATTCCTTATGTTCCTGTATGCTGACTTGGGATGTCTCCAAGTGTGACATCCAGAAGAGATTCGAGTGTGCACCCTTTTCCTATGCATTCTGGTTTCCTTCTGAAGGAAACCAAGGCACACAAGGAAGGAGGAAACCCCAATGCATTTTAGTATGTACCCTACTGGGAATGATATGGCAGTTTTCCAAGTCACATGCCATTGTATGCTCATACCCTGCAGCCTAGACACACCTGGCAGCAATCCAGAGCCCCACTCAACAGCATCCTTGCTCCCACTCCTCCATTGGCCCTGCTCTATGCCAGAATCTGCCCATGTTGTCATGATGGCTCACACCCAGTTTAGCAAACACTAAATCGGACTACTCAGATCAAACTCCTGTTTGTCACAGAGAACTCACATACTATTTCTTGCAACCATCTTGATCCCTGATCCTTCTCCTTTCAGTTATTAGAGATGCTAATGTGGTGCAGCTGGATGTAGACTCTGAAGTCAACCATGTAGTAGGGCCACTAAATCCAAAGGCAATTGACCACAGGGAGCCCGTGTTCATTGGAGGTGTACCAGGTAAGTTTTTGGCAGCTTTCTGGTATGTTGTTCTCAAATTTCAGCAGTTTCCAGAGAAAGCATAGAGACTTTGTTTTCATTTCAAAAAAGAACACAACATATTTCATGTGAACAACCTGGTAAAATTCAAAGGCTCCAGACCTGATCAGACACATTCTGCCTCAAGTTCTCAAATGAAAAACAGTGCCCTTTCATTGAAATTAAAACACTCACAGCTGTTGGAGAGTCAAGCAGGGACTCTGTAGAGAAGCCAGCCAGATAGAAAAAAGTAGGATTTTTCTGTTTTACTTTCCTATATGGGCTTACTGGTATTTTTAAGAAGTGATTTATTTATTTATGAGATTGGAAATTCACTGTCACAGTAACCGGAGTCTCAAGGGTGTTTTGCTGGTAGACTTATTTCCTTTTCTTCAAGCAATGGCATCTTTGAACACAAGACAAAACATGAAATTTCTTTTTCTGACTAGTGATTTCTATTGCACAGATGTCTGCTAATTTGAATTTGTGACTCACAGACCATCTGTGTAGCGTGGGCCAAGATTACTACATTTACTTCCCTTATTCAACAGAGCTACTCTGTTGGGGTTCATATACAAACTGTAATCAACACTACGTGACACAATTTTTAAGTTATCTGTACATTTCTCATTGAAAATATGCAGCATTATTTCTCTGTGCCTTGCATGTCAATCATGAAGAGCTCTAACTACAAAATTTATTATATTGCCTATCCTGGATTAGTGACTTGAGTGTGCGATGTTCTCATCCAACCCACACTACCAGGAGGAAAAATGAGCCTAAAGGGGATAATAGAATCTATGTGCAGATGCCTGTTCACATTTTAAATCCAAACTGGATTTTTTTTTAGGACAGAACTCTTCCCAGAGAGGTATTATAAAGTGGTAATTACAAATGCTGTGCTGCATCGTAATACAGCCTTCTATTTCTACATTAATTACAGAATATTAAAGCAATGCCATACATTGGCTCTATAATGCTATTATCACCCTGGCACAGAAGAATCTTAAAGAACTTCATGACAACAAAAAAGTTATAATACTAATTAATACCATGGCAATATAGTAAACTAATTGCAAACTAGCAAATCAGACACAGATGACAATATAGGTAATGGTAAAAGAAATTACTATGCGGCTAGGATTCATCTACTCTTTTACTTAAAAGAAGATGCAGATGTCAAAAAATGCAAGCTTGGGCCTCTACTATGTAGTATGAGGAGTTTTACATAAATGTAACTCCCCATACTTATCCTAATGGCCTTTTAGGACACAAGCCGTAGGCCAGACATTTTAAAAGACCCACAGAAGATTCAGCAGAGCTGCAGTTAGTAGTAAATTGGAAAGATTCTGACACCAAACTGATTATTTTTGTCGTCACGAGCTCTAATTTTTTTCGTTAATCTTCTTTTTCCAGAGTCTCTGCTAACACCCAGCCTGACTACACGCAATTCCTTCATTGGCTGTATTCGTAACTTCATGATTGATGAAAAACCAGTGAGTTTCAGTAAAGCAGCTTTGGTTAGTGGTGCTGTAAGCATCAATACCTGTCCAGCAGCCTGACGGTGCACTGCATCAATCCTGTAAAGTTTCTTAGACCACAGAAAGGAAAATAGGAAAAAAAAAAAAAAAAAGAAACTATGTTCATCAAGAGAAGAATGAAAATATCAAGAATCCATCTACAGAAATCAGTATGTTTAAGGGTCACTTCTAATGTTTATGTGCAAACAAAAATCACTGAATAAAGGGCTGTTGCTTCTGCACTTCTCTTACTATACCACAAGAGTGAGCTTTACCATTTCTTATAGTGTATGTGTGGCCAGTCTGTTACATGAAAATGTGGAATTATAAAAGAAATTAAAATTATATTAAATATGTTATTTTCAAGATAGATTCTCTACATTATTTCATTCTATGCCTTAGGTCACCTTTTGTTTTGCAGAAAAAGATCTGCTAATGCACATTAAAGAATAAAGCTAGATAATAGACTTAACATCACAAATAACTGTGTTCAAAGATTTATTTCTTTTTTTATAATTTTCCATTCAACTCATTTATATATTCCTCAACTACAATGGGAGGCAGACAGCATACCAGCTATGTAACCTTACAAACAATGAAAATAAAATTTCATTCTGCTTTTAGACTTCATGGATACATTCTAGCACAATGTGAAGATCGAGTGTATGTCTTAAGACAGACACTTTATATAACTGATTATTTACCTAGGTAATTTTAGAGCAATACTTGCCTTACACAGGAAGGGAGAGACAAAATTCAAAATGTCAAGTTTTTCCTCTAAATTTTTTAATGCATTTACATATTAGCACAGCATTAAAAATCTACAATCTCATTGTGATCTCATTTAAACTAATGTAACACAAGTAGGGCTTCAGTTTACAGCAGTAATCCTCAAACTAGGAACATATTTCTATGGATTGTATCCCAGAATATATGCTGCTGCAGAAAAACTGGGGGTGAAACGGGAAGAGGTAAACAGAAGGCACAGGGCTGCAACTCTAAGCCATGTTAAAACCATAAAAGGTAAACAGAAGTTAATACTAGGCTTTACCTCACAGTAGGCTTGAACATCAAATAGACAAACGTTACTTGCAAAACTTAGTCTCTTCAGTGATAACCTACATCAAAGCCATTTAGGTTTCATTTCTTTAAAAAATAAACTACTGTTGACAGAAAGTTTATGATTGCTGGGCAAATTATTGTTGGAACCAACTCACAGCATGACTAGTGGCAAAGCAGTAAAGTATAAAAGATAAAAATAAAGGACAACATCCTAGAGACTAAAAATTAATAGGAGCTCACCTGGAAAATACAAAAGTGACAACTGGAATCCAAAGATCTTGAATCTATGGGCAGCTGGAGGAATCACCAGAGTAAAACACATCTGTCTACGCTAATCAGTAGCGTCCCTACTACTCTCTCAGTAGGAAAAGGGTTTTGACAGACTGAAATGGTCTTGGCTTACTCCAGACAAAGAACTGCAAGCTGGCACAGGAACCTCTCAGCAGCTCGGACCCTGTCACTACCTTTCCACTTGTCTCTAGAGTCCAGTGCTGGGTGGTAAGTGGACAAGAGAAGATAGTGTGGCTCCAGTAGCCACTGCCTTTTCTTCCATCAGCTTTTTAATGTCTGCCCATGCTTTCAGCCCCATGTCTGTTCTAACTGCCTTTTCCTGGACACATCTCCATTCTGCTCTCTGCAACTCTCAGGCAATAAGCTCCCAGGCCTGATTCCCTTCCCAACCCTGTAGGGAGGTCCCCTACTTCTAGTAGTGGTATAAAGGCCCCTCTTTTTGTCACTCTATAGCCCACTGTTCACACTTCAGAAGAAAGCAGTAAGAGCATCCCTCTGCAGTGTCTCTGAACCAAGCACATCATGGGTTCCCCAAATCCAGTTGCCTTCAAATGACATATTTGTCTCAGATACCAAAACCATTATGCCTGCTCAGCTCTTTCCTACTCGCAGCTACTGCCCAGACTCTGAACAGGAAACATTTGGGGCTTTTGGTTTGGGAATTTTTTTATTATTGGGGTGGAGGGGGAATGTCCTCAGATCAGTGAGCTGGGTTCTCAGTGCGTACCAGAGGCCACGCATGGCATCAGGGCTGCACAGCTGGGAACAGGGGTAAAAAAGGAAGTCTCTCTCCTGCCAGTGGTGGTGAGTTGTTAGATTGGCCCAGCCAATCTCATGACACCACAACCTGGGCTAAGCTTACTCAGTTCTCAGTCTCAGAAAGAAAAGAACAGTAGATTCCCTGCTTAGACAGGTTTATTACAAGCATTACTGAAATTCCTTTTAAGGTTGCCTGCAGCTGCTAAGCAGAAACTGCCAGGAATAGCATATGCTTGTGCCCCTTAAGAGCATCACAGTTTAGTGAATGCTGGTATTAAGTGAAGCACTGTATGTTAACTGGCACACACACACTCTGAACGCTTTTCTGTCTTACACCTACTTCAAACTAAAGCATATTTTCTGATACCCACATCCAAGCTCTGTGAATAAACAGTGTTTTTCTTAGCCATATTTGCTGCAATGAGATTTGGTTTTGTTCAGTGGATTTGCATTTAAGAATTACTCTTCCGATTAATCAGTCCTTTGCATATTTTACACAAGGAAAACTAAATATACAGTAAAATAGTATGTGCATAAAAACCACACAAAAATTCGTAAACTGCTACCATTCAATTCACTTCTCTTTACTATATCACTAGCTAATCAACCACAGCAGTATTTGTGGAGGAGATCACTTCCTTTCTAGGCCTTAGAGATGCAGGGTTTCCCTCTGCAGAAGAGGATTTCCAAAGAAAAATATCAGAAACCAGAGCATACTTGCAGACCCAGGAGACAGCAGAGAATAAAGCAAATTTTCCTTCCCCCAACATCCACACAGACCTTGAAATTACCATTCCATATGCACTAAAAAATGTCTGTATGCGACATTACATTACACACACCTCTGCATTCATTTCAAAGCCCCTGGTGTTTAAGAGAAGGCAACTGCCTAAGCAGAAATCTTTCCAGAATTCAATTTGTATTCTGTATCTAGCTTAAAAATTATAGCTCCAAAGTACAAACCCCTCATCGACACAAATGTGGGAAAAACCTTCTAGTTCTGAGGTATGCTGTCAGTAATATTCATATTGAAAAATGCAAATGGACAGTCTATTTCAATTCTGCAGAAAGCCTACAAAAAACCTGAGCACTGACCCTAAGAAAATTATAACTTTTCTCTGCTACCTTTAAGGTTTTAGCAAATGTTGCAATAGCCATTATCTAAATCAGGGCTACAGCTACACTACTGTATCACAGAATAGTCTGAAATTTGACATTTGCATGGCTATATAAGAAAGAATTCAGTTTCCAGTTTAAATACTCAGCAAACTGCTTCAAAATAGAGCATCTAATTAGGATCTCTGGCCTCTCTACCTCTTGTTTCTGAAGATCTGTAGAGATGTCCTATATTAAAGGTTATCAACCTTTCCTTCTCCTCATGGACCAAGAGTATGGACAACAGCCTTAAAAGGAAAATATAAGATGAAGGGTCACAGGCCTCATAGTAATTCCGCAAAAGCAATCATCCTAAGCCAAAACCAAAACAAAACAAAACCCAACCAAAACACAAACAAGAAAAACCACCTTCATAAGGAACTCTTCATGAGGGACTGCAGCAACAGGACAGGGGTAATGGGTTTAAGCTTAAACAGGGGAAGCTCAGGTTAGATACAAGGAAGAAGTTCTTTACTGTGAGGGTGGTGAGACACTGGAATAGGTTGCCTAAAGAAGCGGTAAATGTTCCACCCCTGCCAGTGTTCAAGATGAGGTTGCACAGAGCCTTGGGTGTCATGGTCGAATGGGAGGCATCCCTGCCCACAGCAATGGGTTTGGAACTAGATGATATAAAGGTCCTTTCCAAACCTAACCATTCTATAAATTAACTAAACCCTGATACAAATCAAGGAATCTCATTAGTTCAAATTTCAGTGTATTCTTCCTACAGCAGCATGTGGTCTAAATAGTCAAATAACTGTCATTAAAGAGCTGCTGAAAGTATAGAATATCTATTTAACTTGTAATGGCTTGTTATGGTTGGGATTTAAGGGTTATTCACACATTCACAATGGTCAGTGTCAACTTACTTCCTTTCAATAACTTAGTTATTCCTATAATTCATGTTCCAAAGCTGTGGAATGCTATTACTGTATGCATCAACATCAAAAAAGCTACTGAGAAAGTAAGGCTAAGAAACACACGTTAGCATATGACTACAGCTTAAATGATTAACATAGGCAAAAAGTCTCTGAGGGGACCTAACTAAAAACATGCATTTGTACTATGACAGATGAAGTAGAGCTTCATCTACAATGAAACAGAAAGTCAGTGTGTGATTATTTGTTTCACATAGTTGATCTGCCCATTTCATTAAACCTCTGAGCACATGCATCAGCCCAAACTGGTTATTACACATCCACCTCCTTTGGAAGCTAAAAATATTGTTATTCCCACATGAATATGAATCTCAATTGCATCTCTGATTCATAGTGTTTCCAAGCTCAGTGAGAATAATCACTTTACATTTGCCATCACAGACCTATTAATAGCACACTGAAAGTCAAAGCACTGAGTTCCCTGCTGCAATCTCATGTTCAATGGAGCAAATCCCATTAAGCTGAATCTTAATGGGACACAGAGCAGAAAAACTACAGCTAAGTGAAAGAACAAGCAGAAAGTATAGCTAACTACACAAGAAAAAAGCAAGTCAGACGCAGTAATATTGAGATTTCTGTAGCTTTTAAATTAAGCTTTAGAGTGCTTACAAGTAATGACGTACCACTTTTAGCCTAAGTAAGGCTAAAAAGGCAAGTAAAGGCAAGACTTAAAGGATGTGACAATAAGCAAGGAGTATAGAAAAGTTTCACATCTCACAGCTAGAAGAGATCATAGCCCACAGGTTTAGACCAGTCCAGGTAAACACAGAGAACAAAATTATGCTACATGTTACATCTAGTCTGTTTACTACATGCTTTCCTGATTAATATTCATGTAGTTTTATACTAGTGATTAGTTTATAAAGGAAGTGTCTGAGGTAGTATAACTCTATTCATGCTGAACTTTCCACCTGCTGCTAATACTGAAGCCATTGGTCTTTTGCAGCTTCAGACATGAAGCTTAAGTAAGCTTGAGTCACTCATTATTTTTTCTTAGGAACAATACAGATTTCCAGTAGATAGATCCTTCTCTTCCAACGGAGTTTTTAAAAAAGTACTCTTGATTTGAATTTCTTATAATACATAATTATACTGTACAATATTGTATTTGCTGCAATACATACTTAAGCTGTCCACAAAAGTTTGTTGTTTTTTTTTAATAGTCATTGTTACAACTTTATTTTCCTGGGGACTTCAACCGATCTCTAAAGGATCCTTGGTCATGACTAGGAGTAAGTGCCATGGCTTCTCCAGAGCAAATAAAGGATTAAGATACACTGAACTTCAGGTATCTGTTAAGAATTTCATTCAGCAAATTTTGTTTGCACACCAGCACTAGAAATAATGTATTTGAAAAAGGCATATTTTGTTGGATAGTTTTAGCCATAAAAGCCTAATGAAGTGGATTGCATGGAGGTACTCTTGTTCTCCCACAGGAAGCAGAAATGCCATCTGTGCAAGAGCTTTCTGCAAGCCACTGCTTCGTGCATCACATGGTCTTTACTGGTTTAGTAGTGAAATTGGCAGTGCTAGGTTAGCAGTTGGACTTCAGGATCTTAAAGGTCTTTTCCAACCTAAACGATTCTATGATTTTGCAGCTATGTTGTGGATAGTTTTACCATGCTAAGACAACAGCATCTCTACACTTCTTGTCACTCATTTTTAGTCACAAAGTTGCTATGTTCAACACACAGGCAAAAAGCACTTTCTAATTGCACTGTGGAAAATTATTTGCACAAGAAATACAAAATTGAGCTTAAAGAAAAACGTAATTTGCAAGCTTGGTGGGAAGGTACATCATTACTGCATTGCCACATGACCATTTTTTCCTTACGTTTTTAATATGCATTTTCATGTCACTTGGCACGTTTCACACCATTGCTCAGAATAACATATTTGGGGAAAATAAAACCTACCTTATCACACATTCTTAGCCACAAAAAGCAATGAACTGTATTGCATGTCAGTATTTCTACTATCCCAGGGAAAGACTTCATTATAGGTCTTTGCTGTGTCTCCTGTATTTGGCTGTTACATTGACGACAGTAAAAAGACTCCCTCTCTAGGATACACTGAGTTCCTGAGTACCTCACCTGGTACCACAGACCACAGACACATTACTACACCCTCAGCTTCGCTCAGTACACACACCAAACTGCATCTTACAGAAGCAGTCGTGACCATCAGGATCAACACCCAAACGCCGCTCCCTCGGACTAGCAGCCCCAGGTGAGCCCATGCACTCCCTGACTCCCTAATGGAATGTTCCATTCGCGACAGGTAGGCTAAACCAGCAGATGGGACGCTCCACCGCAGAACGAAAGCGGGGAACACGGAAGAGACCGCGCAGCTGGAAAAACCCGCCCTCCGCCGCGGCCATGAAGGGGGCGTAACTTCCGGGCGCCGAGTTCGAAACGAACAGACAGAGGCAGCCTCTCCCACCATGACCCAATCGGTGGTGGTGCAGGGTAAGGGATCACGGCACCCAGAGCCCATTATCTCCTTCCCCAGCCCTTACCTGACACTCGTCTTTCCCCTTTGCAGTGGGCCAGTGCGGGAACCAGGTGGGTTGCCGCTTCTGGGACCTGGCGCTGAGGGAGCACGCCAACGTCAACAAGGTAACGGCGTCGCTGCCCCGCGTTTCCGGCCGACGCTGGGCTGAGGGGAGCGGTTCTGTTGGCGGGGTTGAGCTGTCTTCCCTGCTTCCTGCGGGTTCTTAAGCCTTTTAACTAATTACTTCTTAATTCAGATCAGCTTCTCTAGCCTTACCACCTTGAAAAGCCTATGACGTTTCTCTGCAGGCAGACGTTACCAGATTTGAAGCAGTTAGTGAAAACAGAGGGTTGTTTAATGGAAGTCTTTTGCCACTTGGCAGTAAAGCAAAAAAGCAGCTCACCAAAGCCCAATTTTGGTTTTTTTTCTATGTTAATGTAATCTGTGCAGTGACTTGCTGTACAGTTGTGCTGACCACAATAGCATCATAAGGATGGCCCGGGATTGTTGTGAGTACCCCAAACACAAATGCACTCTTCCTGCTATGACTATAAATATACTACTTCCTGGTAAACACTATGTTTTAGCTGGTAACAGTGAGCAGTCTTTTTCAATACCTTCCGTTGAAGCAGCTGCAAAAAGCAGTGGATGAAGATCATATGCATAGGCAGACTATCTTGATTTTACTGTTGTAGGGAACAGTCACTTCCAAATTCTGCTTCATCATGTCTTTAGAAGTATGGTAACCAGTCTGTAAAATGATAGTTCTTAAACTTGCCAGGTCTGTTTAGTTTTATGGTGGGGTAAGTAATTTCCATACCACCACTTAGCAGGGAGTTTAGGAATCACTGATATAGTGTGATATGCTTTCCTTTCCACAGGACTTGATGGACAGTGGTGGCATCCTGGACATGGAGCCCATGATGAACTGAGTCCTCTAAACAGCAGCTATGCAAATTAATTGCATCGGGATTGTCAGTAGAATTCTAAATTTTTGAAATTAAGGAAGAGTAGTTGTTTTATCTTGTGCTGAAAAATATCCTAGTTAATCTTAATTTCCTAGTTACATCTTCTTGAGAGTTTTAATATCAAGCTCATGCTTCAATGAAGTGATCTTTTTAGAGCTGACTAGTGCTTGTTGAATTCAATCTAGATGTTTAGTCTGTTTTGAGTGGGGAGGTTTTGCAGGTGACATTCAGAGTTCCCTTCCAAATTAAGTTATTCTGTGAAAAAATGCTGAGAATTTCTGATGCATTGTCTTCTGTTGTGTTGTTTCCTTTTAGAAAGGAATTTATGATGAAGCATTAAGCAGTTTCTTTAGGAATGTAGATACAAGGTAAGTCATCAAGCAGCTCACAGTTTTAATACAGAAAATCAACAATTCTAGTATCTTCTTTTAACATAAGCTATAGTTTTGTTTCAAGTCATATTTTGTTCTAGAAGAGGATTTAACTTTTTTGTACTCTCCTCAAAACACTATCTTTACCTTTCCATTTTAACTATATTTACTTCAGAAAGGTGTTGAAAGGGTTTGTCTTCCTTTCTTGCTGTCCCAAAAGTGGACAGTCAGAATGTGATAGCTTTTGCCATTGCAAATCAAGATCACACTGCAAGCCCTCTGAATACCTATTTAGCATAATTTCTTGAAGAGCTACAGGAGGAATTGTATGTAAGGCAGTCATAAAAGGTCATGTCATTTTTCAGATCTCTTTTATCTGACTAGTTTGTTACACAAAGAGTGGTGGCTGTGATGTTTGGTTTTTTTTTAAGGTTAACCAATATGTACTGTAAGAGCATTCAGTCATCTCTCATCTGACCAGTTACAAAAATCCATGCAGTTTGCAAGAATGAAACAGTTGTGCATTTGGATATTGTTGTTTCATTTTAATTAATTAAAACACATTTGACCAGCCTCTGTTTTCTTCTATCATGTAGCAAAGTTGCAGTACAACATGCAAGTGTAACTAACGTGGCATTGTAATACTTACTGTTTTGTATCAAATTTTACCTCTGAAAGAACATGCAGGTGCATTGGAGTTTATAGTTGCCATTCCTTGTGGGCATTTCCTAGAGGATTTTTTTTTTTTTAACCCCATGAAAATTTGGTTGTAAACAACATCTGTTGTATGTGCCAGATGAAACCACCAAGTTTACAGTTGAAAGGTTGGATGCAATAGAATCATCTGTTCTCTGTCTGTAAAATGGAAAAACTTGTATCATTGAATAGCATAGGAGTTTTAAGGAAGATTCGCCTACTTGTGAAAAAGAAGAATGATTATTCAAATCTCGTCATTTCCAAGAGTCTATTCATTTTCCTGTTGAAGCAATTCCGCTTTTAACTGTAGCCTTGAACCATAATTTAATTACAGAGTCATTTCAAACTCTCTTACTCAGTCTCTGAGGCTTTTTCCTTTTGTTATTGTTGTGGGTTTAGTATTCTCTTTATCAGAAAGAAGTAATTCACCTCCCAGGCTATTGTGAGCATAAAATCCTATGTTGTAAAATTGGCAAACTTCAGTTTTCTATGCTATGGTCATACCACTGTTTAAAATAATTAATCCAGGCAGGTTATCCTGTCAGAAGCAGCTATGAGCAAAACTCTGGTAGAACCAGGCAGACTTTTTTCTGTTATGGTTACTATTAACCTGTGTAACATTAGAAATATGTTTATGTATGTGTATGGTTTTATATGCAGAAATATATATAAAGTCTTGAGCTTAAGGAATTCTAGAGAGCACAGGGATTACTTTCAGCAGGTGAATAAAACTGATTCAGAATGACTGAAAGTATGGGCTAGACCACAAAGATGATAATAAGAGAAAGCAGTGCTGAATTGGGCTGTTTGGTTTTGGTTTTGGTTTTTTTCTTTGAATTTCGTTAGAGCCTGAGAATTTCCTTGGCTGGATTTACTGGTGCTAGTGGACTCGTGGGGAATAGTGTAGGCTAATTGAATCATGTGTACTGGAACTGTTGTGAGCTGCTCAGCTAATGAGAGATACCTGGATTGCTTCTTTGAGTGAGAAGGTGGAAGATCCTTGAGGAACCCAGTGCATCCCCATACTCTTTAGTTCTGATGGGACTGAGCATGGTCAGAACATTTGGCTTTGTTGTGAATTTTAACTTATGATTTTGGAATATTATTGTGGTTGAATGTAGAATACATGAAACAAAGAAGAAATGAAGAATACTTTAAATTTTGGCTTGATCAGCCACCAGGTATGGTAAATAAATGAGGGGGAAATTAGATCCATTTTCTAGTATCCCGGCCTTTTTGCCCCTGTGTTAAATATAGTTTGGCCAGACGGAAGTACCTCATCCTTTGAGTGCATAAGCACTACCATTCTTTGTGGAAAAAATGTGATTGTACACAATGCATAGTCCCCTGGGCTGGCTCACTACAACTCATCCTGGAAAAAAAGGAAAATTAAGCTGTGTCAACCCAGCATGATTTCTGAACTGGTAAATCTTAATGGCAAAGTCAGTCAAACACAGTTCCCTGCTAGTGCAGTTACGCAGCCTTCACAGCCTGAGCAGTAAATAGTGCACTGCTGCACTACCCCCATTGAAAAGCCAGTGGTGCTACTTGGTATGCTGTGTTCCATTAGATGATGCAGGTATACATATTACATGCAAGAGGAAAAATAATCCTTTCAAGTTTTGGCAATGCCTGTAGAATTGCCACAGAGCAGAGGCTGAATCTGAGGGTAAATTTTCCATGCTGATATTTTCAGCTTCCTGAAGTACTGCTTAGGATATTTCTCATAGAGATCATATCCTGTCATTGCACTGCTTTAAGGAATTAAGAGGTCTTTCTTGGCATCATTTTGGGGGTGTTTTTGTTTACATTGTGACAGTCTTCTGAACACAAAAGATTAAGGAGAAAATTTTATTCTAATATACATATTGGCTTATTTCCTATTATGATTCTAAGCTTGGTGTTTTGTTTGGCATTATTTTTCTTCCAGAAGTGGTGGTGATGGTCCCGATATTTACAAAGGAAAAATCTGCTCTTTAAAAGCACGAGTAAGGCAATCTATAAAAGTCACTCTTTTTACACTGCGTATTTGCTTCCAGCTATGTAGGAATTTTCATAATTGCATATGGTTTTTAATACTACTTTGAAGAGTAACATTTAGGATAATATCTTTTGTGGTACAGTGGAGTAATGAAGTTTTCTGCTAGTCTTCATGAGTAAATCATAATTTCAATAAAATGATTGTAGATATTACCAGCAAAGTTTTTATTTTCCTTTTCTAAGGAGTGGGTTTCTCTGAGCCACTGTAAGTGTCTGAGAAGCAAGAAAACCTGAAACAGAAAAATGCTTTACTTTTTTTAATTTCTAACTATTGGGGCAAAGTGTTATGAAATTTTAACAATTACCCAAAACGTTGTCCTCTTGAACGACTTCTGGCAAGTCAGCCAGGGTGAATCTAGCTTGTCTTCTAGTTAACAACTAAAAAAAATGTTTCTCTTAAGCAGACTAAAAACAACATGCCTTTTATATTGTAAATAATTTTATGTTTCTTTGTGTGATTATTTCAAGGGTGGTTTGCTTACTGTCAATTTTAATTCTTCCTTTTCTCAAAGGCACTGTTGATTGACATGGAGGAGGGCGTGGTAAATGAAATTCTGCAGGGACCATTGAGGGACGTGTTTGACAGCAAACAGCTTATCACAGATGTTTCTGGGTCAGGAAACAACTGGTGAGAACCTTTTCAGAAGCATTTCTTAGCAACTAATTAGATGGCATTTGAAAAGGGAAAGGATAACAGTAGCTTTTTGGTTTGTTCTGCACCTGGGGAGCTGTAGCATATTACCAGTAAACTTTGGAGTCACTGTTGCCTGGAGGAGGGCTTTGAAAACCCTTTTACAGAAGGATAATTATGTTGATAGATCATTTTATCTATTTTCTGGGTTTTTTTCTTCTTTTTTTTGATTTTCTTTTTCAAGAGAACGTGCTTTTAATTTTTGTTTCTTTGGTATTCAGCTGCTTTCATTACTTAGTTGAAACCATAATCTAGTTTGACACTGTACAACTAGTATGGAAATGAGATATATGAACAAATACGCTTCTGATTTCTAAGCACCACAGAGTCTGGCTTTGTGCATATAAATTACATGACCAAAAAGAGAAATTCAAGAAAAGATTGATTAAGATAATGAATTCCAAATTTTCACTGAGACCTTGATGTGCCTCTAATAACACTCAGTGCACTACAGACTGGAAAGCAAATCATCAGCAAATGTACCAAGAGAGAGTGCAATACAGAGAATAAAGCATCCTGTCACTTCACCACCTCACAGGCAAGTGTGCTGAAAAGGAGCTGTTAAGGAAGGGATTTTATTGCTGGTAGCAACTCAGTGCTCAAAGAGACGTCACTATACACATTACATAGGGATATCCTTATTGTTAAGTTGTGTATAACTTTGGTTTCATATTATAATTTCATCATCCAATGTGTGAGTTTATTTTCTTAACAGTACAAAATAATACTGCAGACTCCAAAGCTGTGAATTTACTGCTGCTTGCATCCTCAAAATTAAACCCATATCCTGACTTCTGTATTTACATGATTTAGCCCCAGTTTAGCAACTTGCAGAAATCAAGTGTTGCGCCCAGCTCTGGACTCTGAACTCTAAAATGACAACTAGGAGGAGTTAAAATTAAAAATTGAAAGATTTATTGATGGATTTATTTTTCTTTTAAAGTACTTTTTATGTCCTCAGGGCTGTAGGTCATAAGCTTTATGGCTGTCAGTATCGGGAAAACATTGTGGAAAAGCTGAGGAAAGCTGCAGAACACTGTGAATGCCTGCAGTGTTTTTTTATAATTCATTCAATGGGAGGTGGTAAGTAATTTTTTTTTTATCATTAATGTAATTACACCAGCCACAGATGGAAAAAGAAAAACCTGGATCTTGAACAGATGAGTATAGTAGTCTGTCATTCAGCATGCAGAAGAAAAAAATTAGCACTGTCCAATTAAGTAGACATGTCATTATTACTTGGTTTGTTAGAGCACTGAGGAGCCCAAATCATGAGCTAAGGTAAGTGCTATACAGAACAAAAAATACAACTAAAATTTTAAACACAAGGAAATGAGTGGATCAAGACAGGTACCAAACAAGGAAATACTGAGGTATTACTGATCAGAGGAAGGGACAGTAGCCTTGGAACACTGACATTGTTGTAACGAAGATGTTTTTAATGGTGGGAGTTTTCTAAAACACTTTGAAAGAGTCTTCTAATGTTGTTTAATATTAGAAAAACTTCACTTTTCTGTGGAAAGAAACTCTCTTGCAACCAGTCTAGCTACTTTGTTAATAAATCAGAAGGGAGGAATCCCTTATAGTGACAATTTAGTCATTAATGTATTGCCACTAAGCCTTTCTGCCCCAGAAACATGGGGGGAGCCTGTATTATAACTGGTTATGATGTGGAAAAAAGAACAGAAAATCGCTTTAAATATGAAGCAAGCACCTTTTTTTGTGGCAATTTCCTTGAGAGACCCTGCAGATCTTCTGTTATTGCAGAAACTTGCTTTCTTGTTCATTGATGAAATTGTCTGCTGCTGAGAATGTTAGCTGTCCAAGACAGAAAAACTACTGTTCAGGTCTCTGATTTGAACTCAGTGCCATGTGTTACTGAGGAAAAAAGGTGTGCTGGGGTAAAGAGGTGGTTCTGTTGTGATTGGAGAGTGAGAAAACTTTATAAAGAAACCCCAAAAGGAAAGTAAAGAATTGTTTGGGGCAGTTCAAGGTTTTTAATGTTTTATTTAAAAATTCAAATTAAAGATCTTAAAATAAGAAATAAAAATACTAGGTCAGAAAAACTGTTGGTTACATAGGGCCTTCTGGTTTGCAGAAATCTGAGATTGTATACTTCATCCTTCTGGTATACTGTAGGAAATACTTTTACCATTTAATTACTTTCCTGTCTGAGAAAAACCTTTGTTTGAGCCTCCATTGTCAGCCAAATGCTTCAGAAAATACTCATTAATATGTATTACTGAAAAGTTGTAAAAGTTTCCAACGCAAGACTGAAGGCTTAAGGTAACATGGGGAACCTTTTACCTTCTCTTGTTCTGTCTTCATTCATAATTAGGGACAGGATCTGGTCTTGGAACTTTTGTGCTAAAGTTGCTTGAGGATGAATTCCCAGAAGTATATAGATTTGTTACTTCAGTTTATCCCTCTGGTGAGGATGACGTTATTACTTCTCCATATAACAGTGTTCTGGCTATGAAGGAGCTTAATGAACATGCAGACTGTGTGCTACCAATAGAGAATGAAGTAAGATAATATTCTATTTCTATCAATGTCTTTTTTTATTGGACTGCATGTAGAAAGTATTTCTTCCTTCTGTGTATTGAGTACCATGTCATAAAAGGAATAACTTCATTTTTTTTAAAGTAGTAATTGAAACCCTAACTCATTCACAGGATTTTGAAATTAACAATTGTATCACTAAAAAATTGCTCTTTACCTTCAAAATAGAGTGAATTTTCTCATGTCTATTTCAAGGTAAGCAGTGAAAAGCCTCTATTTACAGAGGCTGAGAGTCTTACAATCTTTTAGCAATCAATTTTTTGCATAGTATTAGTGGAGTCCTGCAAGGAAAATGATTCATCACTCCAAATTCCAACAGACTTGACTGACTAGTGGTGTAAGCATCATAGGCATACCTGACTGCACAAACCACTAGACTCATTTGTATCTAACTTCAATGACTCGTTTGCTTATGGAATAGGCAAGAGAAAGGAAAATATATTTAGGGAATATATTTTTCACAAGAATTATGAAAATTTAAAATGGAATTTTAGAAGATGAGGATTTTGAATAGTTGAATAAAATTCAAACTTCTGAGTCAAGCTGTATAGATGTTTGACATGTAAGGAACAAACTTTTAGAAACACATTAATCAGTTGGAACTGATCAAAAGTTGAACTTAAATATACCAAAGGTATGGTAATCTTTGAACTGACAGAACTGTGTCTTAGCTTTCTCTTTAAAACTAATTGAAATTAAAAATTGGAGTACTGAATTTGAAAGCTTTATGCTGAAGACTTCTTGTGTGCTTTTTTCTCTCTCAAAGTCTCTGTTTGATATAGTTAATAAAATTCATCAGATGGCAAATTCTGGGAAGCTGGGGTCAACTGTGAAGCAAAACAGCTTGGTAACATCAAGCGCAGGGACTGCAAAAACTGTACAAGAAAAGCCATTTGATGCAATGAATAACATTCTCGCCAACTTGCTGCTGAACCTAACAAGGTAAAGTTATAGCTTATTCCTCTGTAAAAGTATTATTTCTGGAGGCCATGTGTGCTGCAAATCAACTCAAAGAATACTAGTTGTTTACCATTTGATACGTCTTCTCTTTTTAAGAATTAATAAATGTTTAAGTATTCAAAAGTAATCACATTGCAGTGGTCTTGCCCTACCTGTGGTAGTCTTAGAACTGAAGTAAAGAAGGCTTAAATGCAGAAGGATACTGTCTTCCATTAATACTTAACAAAGCCTAGGGAAATTTGGCTTTCTAGGCCAGTTGTATTATTTTATAAATACTGTCAGATCACTGTTGCTCCTACACTGGCTATTGCTGCAAGAAACTCGTGGTGAAATGCACTACTAAAACTGGTGTTGGGCAGCTATGGCCACACACTGAAAAACAGTGCTAAAAACTGCAATCAGGAAACAAGGTCTCAATCTTGATGATTTATTGTTCTGTCATGAGAAGTGTAAATAAGTCATAGCACTGCTAACTGCCAAATGTGAAAGCTTAGTACATGAACAGTTTATTGAATGCTGTGTTGTTCAACTGTTGTATAGAACAGTTGAAAACACAGATGTAATGAATGCTCACATTCTAAAAGTAATTCCCTTAGTTTTCAATAATTTCATAACAGTCTGTTAATTTTTCAGCTCTGCTAGGTTTGAAGGTTCCCTTAACATGGATCTTAATGAAATCAGCATGAATTTGGTTCCATTTCCTCGACTTCATTACTTGGTTTCAAGCTTGACTCCTCTGTATACATTGGCTGATGTTAATGTACCTTCTAGAAGGTAAGAAAAAAAAAATCTGTAGTGAAACTAAGGAAGGTTAGAAGTTCTAAGTTTTAAATCTACCTCATTTTCAAATCAGTCCTGCTAATTTTAGGAACATCCTTTGTCCCTTTTCTTTATAATGGCTGAGCCAGTAAACCTGAAATCTGTTTTTGTTATCTCTGCTGGGAAGTGTTTCTGTTGGAAAATGTATTACTCAAAAGACTTTGTGATGTGGGTTCTAAGTAGCAGTCTGCACCTGACTCACAAAATCCTGTGAAGACAAATAAGCAATTAAACTAGACTACTTGGGAAGTAATGGCACCCTACTTCAGTCTGGAGATGCAGTGTGGCCATTTAACAGCTCATTGTAACGCTAACCTGACACTTGTCGCATTTTGTGATTTTATATATGCCACTGACATGACAGAAAAATAACCAGTTAAAATAGATTTTATTTGGTTTAGGGAATTAAATTCAGTCAGCAAAAGGTCCAAATAGTGACAGGCAGCTGGGGTAAGTGGTGGAAGTATGCAAAGTGAAGAAGAGGGCAGGACCACTCCTTTTCTGTGATAACAGGTTGTGACAATCAATTTGGTCTCTTGAAACCATACTCTTGAGGAGACAATGCAGTGCTGCAGGGAAGGTAGCAGGCTACATGGAGGTCCTCAGTCAATCATGTGTTAGGGTGAGGTGGAGTTATTTTTAATAGGAAGGTTCTGGCAGGGGTCATTTTAAAGAAATAGAGGTGGTGGATGCAGAGAATATGGAACAAATGGAAAGAGTAACTTGGATATCAGTTAAAATGAATGCAGTTGTAGAATTCATTGATCCTTTTAAATAATGATGTATAGCAGTTCTGTCAGGATCAGCAGCACTTTGGTGTTTCTTGTGAGATACTTCACAAGCAGTGAGATTGTCTACTTAAAATTTTCATATAACCAGAGCCTGAAATAGTTACGTCCCTTTACATATTTTCAATACTTTGTAACCATTGACCAAAAACTGCCATAATAAAGATCTTAGTCTGTCCACTTCTCTGGCTTTCTGACTTTGGACTGAATGGTGGCTTGTAACATGAGGGAGAAGAGTGGGGAAGATGGATCTGGTGTGTTTTTAAAAATTATATTGCCAATGTATGTGCATAAAAGGGTTTGAATCTTTTTCCTGTCATTCATGGTCCCAGGTTAAATGTATCTTTATCTCTAGAATTTTATGAACTTTTAAATCCTGAAGGGAGGGCATTCTGAAGAACTCTTGTACCCAGTTTAGTAAGAGTACATAAATGTTTTCTTTTCACCTAGGTTGGACCAGATGTTTTCAGATGCTTTCAGCAGAGATCATCAACTAATTCAAGCAGATCCAAAGCACAGCCTCTACCTTGCCTGTGCACTTCTTGTTCGAGGAAATGTGCAGGTTTCAGACCTTCGCAGGAATATTGAAAGGTTTGTAATACCACAGAAAGTAGTCATGGGTTTGGTTTTGAAGCTGCTGTCAGTTGTCCAGAACATTCTTAATTTTCATTTTAAGAATTTCAATACTGTCATGGTTTAAGCCCAGTCGCCAACTCAGCCATGCAGCCCTCGCTCACTCCCCCACCTTCCTTCCCCTGCTCCCTGAGGGATGGGGAGGAGAATCGAAAGAATGTAACTCCCATGGGTTGAGATAAGAACAGTCCAGTAACTAAGGTATAACACAAACCACTGCTGCTACCACCAATAATAATAATAATGATAAGGGAAATAACAAGGGAAGAGAATACAACCGCTCAGCACCTGCCAACCGATACCCAGCCCGATGCAGTGATCTACCCCTTCCGGGTAACTCCCCCTCTTCATATAGTGGACATAACATGCTGTGGTATGGAATACTTCTTTGGCTAGTCTGGGTCGGGTGTCCTGTCTCTGCTTCCTCCTGGCTTCCCCTCCTCCCTGGCAGAGCGTGAGATTCACAAAGTCCTTGGTCAGACTAAACATTACTGAGCAGCAACTGAAAACATTGGTGTTATCAGCGCTGGTCCCAGGCTGAAAGTCAAAAACACAGCACTGCACCAGCTACTACGAAGGAGGAAAATGACTGCTACTGCTGAACCCAGGACAAATACAAAATTAGTTTACTCGGAAATAGTTTTCTTATTTTCAGAAGGCAAGAAACTGTAATTCACATAATGAGTTAGAATAAGTCACAGTGTTCTTGGATTTACAAATAAAGGGAGCTGACTAGATGTCCCTGTGCTTTTCCTTTCTCAAAAATGAAAAAGAAAGCAAAGCTCAACCTTCCAGAGGTCTCCTGCAAGTAAAATATTTGAAGAGTAAGTTCCGTAGTGGAAGTTTGCTTTTACTGAACAGAAGGCCCCTCTGTGTCATTGATACTTTCATCATCAGGAATCATTCTTGTGTTAACAACTGTAGTTAGCACTCTGCTTCTACGTTTTACACTATTGATCTACATAGTTATAAAAGGAAAGGCAGGGGGAAGCTTTGCATACAGAATGGAGTTTACAGGCAAACAGGTACATGGGGAAAATTTCTGAGAATATAAAGCATTTTACCTATTTCTAAACTACATGTGGACTGATTGTCCCTACACAATATTAATCTCCCCCTCTTGTATGTCTCAGATTGCTTGCAGTCCCTTTTATTGAAATAGATGTTTGTAACTTTATTTTTCAAACCCTGATATGTTAAATTAACAAAATTGGTGTTTGTAATTTAAATTTAAAACGGACACTGTTTTAGTCTGAAGTCTAAAATGTTGTGTTTAAAATGATAGTTACAACTAGCTTGGTTAGTTCGGAAAGTTTAAGTGTTAACCTTTTCAGACTGTTAGCAAAGGAAACTTGTTTGTGCTCTTTACATTCCTTAGTTATCTACATTTTTGTATTGCAGGTTGAAGCCTTCCCTGCACTTTGTCTCCTGGAATCAAGAGGGCTGGAAAACTGGTTTGTGTTCAGTACCTCCTGTGGGCCATTCCCATTCTCTTCTGGCTTTAGCAAACAACACCTGTGTAAAACCAACTTTCATTGAACTCAAAGACAGATTTATGAAGCTGTACAAGAAAAAGGTACAACTCATCATTATAACATCTGTAGCCACTAACCATGAGTATCTTGCTTTATTGAAGCAAATCTTAGTATCACCAAGGAGCTGCTTAAAAGTGACAGCCCAAGATTTTTGTTTGTTACCTCTCAAGAAATCATTCCAAAGGCTGCTGCTCAAAAAGTGTAACCTCCTTATTGATCTGTACCTACCAGGCTATATACTTACTTTCCTCAGCAGTGAGTCAGTATCTCACGGATCTGCCTACCAGCTTGTGGTGGATTGACTTGCTGCAGGTGCCTACCAAGCTGTTCTCTTCAGCAGGACAGGGGGAGAAAGTATGGATGAAAAGCTTGAGTCAAGATAAGGATAGGGAGATCACTCACCAGTTTGTCATGGGCAAAACAGATCTGTCTTTGGGAATATTAATTTATTGCCAATTAATAACAGACTAGGATAGTAAGAAATGAATGAAAACTGAGAACATCTTCACACCACTCCATGCCCTTCTTCCCAGCCTCAGTTTCACTCTTGCTCCTTCCTCCCTGATCTTTGTGTCTGCAGGGCTGTTTCTCACATTTTTCTAACTGCTCTCTCTCACAGCTGTTGTGCACCATTTTTTACCCCTCCTTAAATACATTATCACAGAGGCAGTATCAGCATTGCTGCTGGGTTCAGCTTTGGTCAGTGGCACATCCATATTGGAGCCAGCTGGATCTATCTCTGTCTCACATGGGGGCAGATCCTGGTTATTTTCTCACAAAAGCCACCCTCCCCTGCAGCCCTGCACTCCCCCTCACTACTAAAACCTGGCCACATAAAACCAATACACAGTTTGGTCAGGCGAACCCAAAAACACAATATGAAAAGATGGACATATAAAAAATCAGTAACATTGACTGTGATTTCGTAGAGGATTATTACTGAAGTTGCTAAGTATTTAAACGAGTCTTTAAATCTATGTCCTACAGTGCTTGCACTCCTCTTCAGTGTGGGCTAAATTAGACTTACTGAGCGAAAAGGATTGGGTGCCAAGAAAAAGGAGAAAACTGATTTTTTATTATTATTTATTTATTTATTCTCATAGGCTCACCTTCACCATTATCTGCATGTAGATGGGATGGAACAAAACTGTTTTTCTGAAGCCATATCATCTTTGTCTGATCTAATAGAAGAGTACAATGAACTGGATGCCACAAAAGGTGGGCCTAGAACAGATCCATCAAGACTGAAGATAGTCGTCTGAAGAAGGAAGGACTGATTTAAAGAAAAAAGAAATCCCCCAAGCATCCAACCTTTGAAGCATGGAATTGAAGCATGTCAAGCTATTGTAATTCTAAAGTGAGACTGGAACAATGGCTTCCTTGGCTCTGAGAGGCATCACGTTAAGTGACAGGCCCAGACTGTAAGAAAGATTTGAAGGCATCTAATTATGGTAAACGTATCAGTAAGAGCCATCTTCCTAACTGTGAATTGACATACCATATGCTGTAAAGGGAAGAAGGAGAGGTTACAGCAGCCAAAAATGTTCTTTTCTCAGATTTTCATCTTACAGTAAACTAAAGGCAGGTCTTGCTTCAAGGAAGGAGCAGTGTTGCTGATTTGTTTTATAACAAGCAACATCGAAGAGAAGCCTGCGTCGTCTCTTCAAAGGTGAAAGCAA
Organism: Neopsephotus bourkii; assembly: GCF_033783945.1. Classification (NCBI taxonomy): domain Eukaryota; kingdom Metazoa; phylum Chordata; class Aves; order Psittaciformes; family Psittacidae; genus Neopsephotus; species Neopsephotus bourkii. The sequence continues at coordinate 4,592,215 of NW_026901837.1, read as the reverse complement.
GTCTCTAATGAAACTGGCTTCTTAAACTTTGCAGCATAGTCATAATTTCAGAATGCTCTATGTTCATAGTTTTAACATTTTTGCTTCCATGTTGCACTTAGCTGTATTAGAACATTCTGAGTTGATAGCAAAATTTGCAATATCAGAAAATGCGACAATTTTTGTTTCAAGTGTTATACTTGGAGTATTAATTAACATCAATGATTCATATTAATGAATGCTGAGTTGCACTTGATAATGATATACCTCTGAGTGAAACATGCACTTATAATGAAGTTATAATGACTGTTTGGAGAATGAAGTTTATATGCTTAAAATAATGCAAGTAAAATAGATGGTTTAATATTTATAACTACCAGGGTAAGTAGATTTTTATACTGCAGTAAGAAATTTTACAAAATAGGATATACAGCTGTTTCCAGTTGCTTGCCAGCTGTTTTAGGACATCAAGACTCGTGAACTATTATAAGTCAGACTGGATCAATACAATGATTTTTTTAAAGCCTGAAGTCTTTCTAGTTGGAGGAGGTGTATAAATAAGCACAGTTTTCGATGCGTAAGTCCAGAAGTATTCAATAAAACACTGTGATAACATTTGTTAAGAGCATTTTCTTTTAAGAAAACATCCTAAAAGTAGTCATTTCCTTGAAATGTTGTATCTGTTATCTGCAGATGCCCACTTACTTGTTCCTTTACCAGTGTGTTGTTTAAATTCACAACACTAGAGAATGTTTTGTGCAGCAGATAGATCTGTCTGAGCTTAAAATGACTTCCCCTGTTTGAGACAGCATTGATGTATTTTAGTACTGCAGATACACAGTAGAAAATGTTAGTTTGAGAATCAGGAATGATAGATGAAGTATTACAGGGTGGTGGGGTTTTTCTAATATGTCAGAGCATCTATGAATTTGCATGTATTTGTCTTTGCGGGCAACAACTTCTTATGGTGGGGTATGAAGCTGTCTTGCTGTGCCTTTTTTAATTACCAAAAGTTCTTGTTTTGGTAGTACTAGTGTTACATACATCCTTCTCAAGAACATACTTCCACATAGAAAACCAATTCCATTTAAAAAGATGCACTCTTACTTTTATTTAGGTGCTTGAGATGATATTTAATGAATGAGCATTCCCATACGTAGTTTCATTATGAACATTGGTGTGGCAAGGGATTATGCTAACTCTTCTGGGTGTGAATGTGCTGTTGCACTCCCAGCGCGTTACAGTCAATGGTGTAACTTGTCATACAAGTTTGAGTTCAGAAAATATATCTCCTGGAGCACTGCAAATTCTCTGACATACACATGATGTTATCCACATCATCTTCCACCTAAAGGAGCCTTCATTGGGACACTCAAACTGTACAGTGATCATTTTGGACTTATTAGGTATGCAGCACCGCTTATCCAAGCACACCCCACAGAAAGTTAGTTTGTAGTTTTGAGTGGTTGAGCATCCAGAGAAAACTAATTTCTCTGCTGTAGGAAGCTGGAATGTTGGTTGACATGTTTTCCCTTTTGGAATCTTTAATATAAAAAGAAAGAAAAGCCTGTGAGGTTTTAAACATTAAAAACAAAACATAAGAAAAAAATGGCAACATTTACAAAGAAAATATTTTCTGAGCACCAAGACAGCGCTAGCAGCGCTTAGATTTCAGGTCAATGTAACACTTGGTTTGAAATTACACATCTGTGGTTTACTATTGAAACCTGAAGACTGAAGGTAGAAAATGGAAGAGTTCTTTTAAAATCCTTTAAAAAAAAGTCAATATTAGTAGTAGTTATGAATACATCCATGACTCCATTACTTCCAATATTTTCATTTTCTATTAGGAAGCCATTTGATATTAGAAAATACCTTTATTGTCTTCAATGTATTGGTCAGACAAGGCTGGATGAAGCATAACCTCTTCTCTTTTTTCATTTCACATTTGCTGTTTTCATTGGTCACTCTGCTGGATATGCCTATGCCACAGGTCCTAGAACACGGTGTCCAGGGAGTCGCCTGCACCAGGCACTTTCTCTTCAACACTAATGGTAAGCTTCTGTAAGCTAAGAGCAATACATTATATATGTAGCAGAACAGCCTCAGGATTGTGAAATTGCACATGTTGTTTGACCCTCCAGTTTAATGTGATGGACATGTTACATGGAGAGAGTTATTTGTGAAATCTTTATGAAACATCCAGAATGGAAGAGACATTGAAAATTAAAGCCAAGCATAGCTTGAAAAGGAGTGCTGAAAACATCAGTGTTGGTTTCTTTGTAGATACTGTGAGGGCTTTAGCTTTTTTTATTGAGGTATAAAATTCTCTAGTCGCTTACAGATATCACCAAAAAGCCTATTTCCTGATGGATTAGGGCCGGAGGAGAAGGAGTATGCTTAAAAAAACCTGTGGTGGAAAAGTTAACGGTGAAACTGAAGCACCCACCTGACTGTGGAATCTGTGTATTTAGGCAAGAGCATGGGCAGAATTACAATGCTACCTGGGAAGGATACTGCAATTTAAAGATCTCATTGCAGCAAGCAGATTAAAAACCTTTCAGAGATCTGCAACAAAGGGAAGTTCAGTGGTCATTTATACTTGTCACATGTTTTTTAAATATGACTTGGGCACATCCCTGTGTGTCTGAAAGAGGTAAATCAAATTCACCAGGAAAGCCAGAAAACAGAGCAAGAGCAGTAAAGCAAAACTTAGCACTCGTTAGCCACACTAACAGAAAAAAGACTCTTCAAAATATGTATCAGCCTATTGAGCCACTCATAGCTGACATGATTACTTCTGCTGCACTGGGAAGGGGCAGACCTCACTTTGAAACAAACCTTTCAAGATGCTTTTCTTCATAGGGTTTATATCACCTGAGGAATAGCATCCTTCGGCATGTACAGCCATCGCAGTGACAGGCTGTTGGGTCACCAAGCCAAGGCACATAGGAAGTATGCTTTGCAAGCTGGGTGGCTTTTCTCAAGATTGTGTTGCACAGCTCATTCAGATTCTAGAACAAATGCTGTGAGGTACGGTGTTGCAGCCAATGAAGGAGTTACTACAGGCTGGGATGCAGCTTTTGAAGTACTACAAAGTAAATGCCTCAGTCCTGTTCCCCAGATACCTGAAATACAGCTCCCCACAAACCCAATTAATATATTGCATGGGGTCAGATGGTTTGGTTGCCACTGTTTTCAAAGTTCTGTGTTTTCTCTTTGATCTGATTAGTGATGCTTTCTAGAAATGAAGTTCTTTGAAGTCAGTTGCCTCATGAAATGTGTGTTTGTACGCAGCATTAAGTAGGTTTCTGTAAAAAGGCTTTGATACGAATTATAGGTGTTGTATCGTAATTTTGAAGTAAAGATGAGCTGCTTTTTTGTTTTTGCTAACTTGCATAAGTACTGCTAACATGTTAGAAGTTTTCAAAACTGAACTTTGGATTTTGTAAGCGGGTCTATTTATCTGAAGATTGACTTAGGTGCCTCCACCTATTTACTTAGCTGCCTTTTATGAAGGTTTTCTGATCAGCTTTGCAATCCTTTTATTTTATTGATTCAGGGTGATGATTCAGGCCCTAATTTCCCCACAATTCAACCTGCCACCAAATAAATGGCTCAGCTTTCTGGTACCCACAGTAGTTGTAACAGAGATGAGTTTCACTGTGGAAACTTGCACATGCACAGGGAAAGAGCACAAGCAAAGGCAGCTGTGGCCAGGCACGGGCCAGGATAGATGCTCCTGGTAATGCTGCTTCCTTAAGTGAAAAGGAGAACTACAGTGTTACCAGCAGAGTGACAATGAGGTTAAAGAGAATATCAGCGGACCCTGGCAGAACTTTATGAGTAAGCTCTTGTTAGTTTTTGGTCAGACTGAATCAAGAGGAAATTGAGGGGAGCATTGTCCTTCCAGCAGCCTCAAATCTTGTGAATTCAGGAAAGCCACTGAGGCACTTTTTACAATTTTCTGCTTTTTATTGAAAGAGGCCTCCAACATGTTAGTGTATGTATGTGAAAACCAGGACAAAGCAGGAGAAAGCGAGACAGCTCCTAGGCTGTGAAATGGCTGTCCACCAGCAGCCCTAATTGGTCTGATCTGATGAGCAGTAAACTTCTGCAGAAAGATGGGCTGGAGGTAGCTTTGGCCAATTCACTGGTGACAGAAGCCAAAAGGCTTTTTTGCTTTGCATATTCATTGGGTTTAGAGAAAAGAGTCTGTGACCTAAGAGTAAGAGGGGTAATTGGGACAGACAAGTCATCCTGGCAATGGCCTTCAGCAAGAACTGGGAAATTGCCAGTGTGCTGCCTGCCTGGCTGCTTGAGCCACGGACACTAAATGCAGCAAGGCTTATGTGCAGAAACTTTTACCAGTGTAGCCAGGCACACCTGACATCAGTCTGTAGTTTGTTGCTTGAAGCTGCTTGTGCTGTCCTGGGCCACAGATGGGTTGTCCAGGCTTCTTTCTGCCCGTGACCCTGCCGCAGGGACTTGCTGCTAATCTTGGTATGAATACAGGTGTACATCCAATTGCACCACTGATGCACAGGCACTTATAAAGTGGGTTAGGTTGGAAGGTCTGGCCGTTAAGATAATAAACTCCATTGAGCTCACATCCCACAGCTATCAGATCTGCAAATGGTAAACAACAGTTACTAACACAGGAGGAGCACATGGCTCCTGATTACAGAGTGGGAAAGCCTTTACTGTACCCACAAGTTCTTCCCAACACAAGCACACATTTCTTTATTTGTGCCCTGTGATAACTTACAGACACCTAGCTTTGAATCAGTCATCAACATGCTTGCAAGTAACAGGCTTGTGCACAGTGAACTGATTTCACTAATGCATATACAGGTATGCCTAAAGACAGCCCCAGCCCTACTCTCAGATCCCTTGACTGAGCAGTCAAAGGATTAAACGAGGCTAAATTGCCCAGCACAGAGCTGTGCAGCACCAGCAAGTAAGAGTTTTCCTCCAAAAGCACCTGTGTGGTCCCACCCTCCTGGATTTCAAGAAGGGAACATGGAAGAACAACTTACATGCACACACGCCTGTTTCATACCTAGGCTCGTCTTCCGAGTAGTTGCAGTAGAGGCCTTTGTGGGGATCACACACATCTGCTTCATTGCAGGTCTCTCCTGACTGCTTGGCACAGATCTTACAGCAGCCACAACCATCCTTCACCAAGCTTATTCCAGGGGTGCAGGTTGGCACCGGAGGGCATCTGCATGGCCAGTGGCAGACTTCCTTGCGCTGGTGGGTTTCACCAGTTTCTGAAGGTTTCTCTCCAGGCTTCACTGGTGGGCTGTGGAAAAACTTACACACAGTGGGATATTTTGAGAGGCCACTGCATTATGCATAGGTGAGATGGCATAAAACAAAGTTGGGATGGACAAAACTCTGATGTTGCATGAAGACACTCAACGTTTCTCATCTCACAGGATCCAAAAGTGAGAAGCTGTGAGGTTTAGGTAGGAGACAGAGGACCAGTTTCATTGGTCACTGTCATTCATTGAGGTGACATTCTGCCAGTGAGCCTTACCTACTGCTGGTATAAAACAATTCATCGGCCTTTCCTTTGCCTCCAATAGAACAAAACCTGTAGTAGAACTAAAGGAGGGGAAAAAGTATTTTCAAGTAGATGGTGGATTTACTTTAAATATTCTTTCCCACAAATGTCCTGTCAAATTAGTTAACTTTTGATTCCTCCCACTGATAGCCAGCAACTGCCTTGTGTCCACTGCTGATGGCAAAAGCCTTATAAAATAGTAAAAACCTCTTTTGAGTGTTCCTTTCACTCCAAAATCTGAGTAGCTGTTTGGGAAAGAACATGGTGGGATTTACAAATCCTCTTGTGCTAGATCCAAAAATTGACTCCTAATAAGGGAGGCTAGTAGTTACACTGAGCTTAATGGGTCATTTTCTAAGAGTATTTGCATGAGTAAGTGTTGAACTGAATCCAAGGCTTAAAGGGCAAAGATGTATCTCTAAAAAAGAGTTTTAGCAGCAGTAGGAAGCTGAGATCTAGCTTGAATTTACTGTTTTCCATATTCTGTTTCAGAATTCATGGGGGGAGATTTCTCTTTTTTTTTAAGAAAAGGAAGTCCTAAGTAATTCTTGGTAGGTTTCTTTTTTTGAGGCATGGGGGAAGATTAAGTCAGCATAGAGTGTGAAAGGCTCTCTTTGAGATAGCTATATTCTATCTGCTTTTTTGAAGAACTGCATCTAAAACATAACAGTTCAGATGTTAGCATTAAATCTTTCCATGCTGCTGATTTCAGCAGAAATGCAGATTGTGATATAGTTATTCATCACGGATGACTGGATCCATAGTTAAGTTGGGGCACACACAGCACTTGGCTGCCAGTACAATGTAAGGCTTGGGAGCTGCTCTCAACAAGCAGCTCTGACAGTCCACAGAGCAAGACTGACAAACAAGATACAGCCCCTCATCAGGTGCCAGTATCACCACTGAGCTTGCAGAAAACAAGTAATATATATACATATATAGCATATAATTTTTGTGGGCCCATGAAGGCCACCTCTCAGTTTCTCTCTGTTCCCCTGAACTGCGGGGTTCAGCTGATGTAGAAACCACCTCCAGCACAGACACTAAGGGAAAGCTGGTGAGGGGATCTTTTGGCTGGGTTTTCTTTCAGTTCAGCTTTGAAACTGGAAGTATCTGCAGAATTCAGCATTTCATATGTCACATCCCATGAAAGCTCTCACAGCATAATTGATCTGGCCTAATTGTGTGCAGCAGTAAATGACCTTTTAAAAGGCTTTTTTCTACTCCTAATTTCCATTTTCCATGGTCATTTACAACTATACTTATGATATCTTAATTCACAGCTACTAATGAAGCTCCAAAATAGCAGCTTTCAAGTTCTTTTGGCGGAATGATTTTTAAGATAGATACTAATTCACAGAGGCAATGCATATAATAAATTAATATTAACGTCGTGGTTTTACATTCAGCATGCAGAAGATTTCTTCTAATATTTTTTACCTAAATGCAGCAATAATAAAGAAACAACTAACTGAGGTATACTTTTTTTTAGGCATCTAAGTTTTTTCTGTAAACCACTATGTTAATCTGATGAACATTTGCATTGGAGTGTAAAGCTTCTCCAAGGTTTGTTCCAGAAATAAGACATACAGTTATTCCTACATATTTAGCAGTGTTCAAAACTGTATGGTTGTTTTAGGAAAACACTTTCTTGCTGCTTTTCTTCTTTTTAAGCAGAGGATTATTGTTAGGAATTTGGCCATGTGCCAGCTATATGAGGTTATGCGGCTTAAATCAGTTACTGCTTTTCAAAATAGGTATGCGTAGCAGGAAATAATCTGTGTTTCAACCCATATGTTTAATTTGTACTGCAAATTAAAACATGCTTTAAACCTACAGCATTCTACTTAAGCAAGTGATTTCGCTCTCCTTTCCTTAGGGAAAGATGTCATCTGAAAGGTGTGAGACTACAAAGTTTCACAGAAAGAAAATCACCATCAGGCAAATACCTGATGCTTGTAACAGTAGAATTACTGAGGAGCTCAATCCACCAGAAAAATCTTCCTGAAAAAAATCCCAAATCTATTAAGTTACAATGAAAATTTAAAGTTTGTTTGTCAAGTTTCCAGCAAATATTTTTCTAATTCCTGCTTCCCAAAGTTTCTATACCAAAGCTATCCACACTACACAAGCACACTGCAAGCTTTTCCTGACCCTATGGCATAGTGGAAAATGAGATCATTGTGCAGGAGCCCTTCAGGTGTTGTTGTTTGTTTTCTTACATTTTAAAGATTAAACAAGGTCTGGATGGCACAAATAAGCAAATAGCAAAGGCAGACAATGTTTTATTGCTAATGTTTGGTTATCTTAGTCTGGCTTTAAATATGCAGAAAGTTAGCAGAGGGAGAAACTCATCTGAAAATTCTCCATTTGACATTCATCTTGTTCATAAAGGAAAAATACACAGTCACCTGCAAGTAAAGTGGGTGTTCAAAATGAAGTAAATAAATAATGAAATTGGCCTTTGTCACAAATACCTTCAGCACAAGCTATCCTTTAAAGGGTTCTCGTAAGAGACGAAGCTCAGGTCTTTCAGAGTCCAGGTGCCTTTCTTGTTTTAAAACTTAGCCTGAAGTCAGACCACCCCATATATGTACATATACATATATTCATGTATATATACATTTCTGTGGAATATGAGCATGGGCAAAAATAAAAAGCAAAGATCGCTGGCAATTTAAGCTTCCCTAACACGTTTTTTTTCACTGACTCATATTAACATAGAGATTAGAGACAAAAAGATACCAAAATCAGGAATGATCCAGTAAATAAGCTGCAAATGAAATGTACTCAGGCATAGCGAATGGCTCCTTATTCTTTAAGAGGAATTTGCTTCTCTGAAATTTATTTTGTCATTAAGCAAACAAAGGCTTAAAACCGGGACAGAGTGAAGAAGGGAGAAATCTTTTTCTTCTTTTTAATGAACTTACCTGCTGCGTACAAGGGATGATGAAGATGGTGGGAAAAAGGAGCCACCGCATGTTCCTGCACATTCAGAAGTGAAACTGGGAGATAGGGAACAGGCTGAGCTGTGTCAGAGGAAGCACTGAACACAAAGCTCTCCTCTGTCTCCCTTGCCAACCCTACTTTCCCCAGCACATGCATGAACACATACACGCATTCACACTTGAAATTCTCCACTTCATACGGAACCAGCTTCACACTGAAATTTCCAACTGATCTTTTCTCTCCCCAGTGCTAGAACACAGATTTTCACACCCTGCTTGATCCCATCCAGCTGCTTCAGCAGATTCTGCCTGACTTAATTGAGGTCGGGTGGGGTGACATCTTGATTTTTAAAGTCTTGCTGGTGAAAATGTAGTGTTATTTTTAACTTGACTTTAAGTCCGTGTTGCAGGAATTTCTGAAATCTGAAGGGCAGAGCCGCAAATACATGTAATTTTTGAGGCTGGGAAGAGCGAGTTTCACAAAATTTCTAGTGTATTGTGCCTAGAAGAATCACAGCATAAAAATTAACACCATCAGAACATGCTCTCTAAATATGGAAAGAGATGCTATCGTGTGAAATAACACTAGTATATACTCTGCACTGCTTCTTTCCATGGAATCCTAATGAGAAAACCCAAATTATAAAACTGTTTACCCCACTTAAACACAAGAACTTTCAAATCTCCAGATTTCCTCCTCCTTAATACTATAAAGGTGACATGCCTGATTTCTAGGCTAACAGGCGAGGGTCTCCAGGATGAGATAAACGCTCCATCCCTGCAACAGTGGTATTGGCAGTGCCCTGGTGAATGATCCTCCTTTGTGTTTGTCCTCACTCAGCCCCCTTCTATGAAGTCCAGAGTTCCTAGGAGAGGCTTCTAATGACCATGCTCACATAGCAGCTTTGTGTGGACACAGGTTCTGATGGGAGTATGGAATCAAATCCTGTCCGAGCGATTCTGTTTAGTTCCCCAACTCAGACCGCCATATACCCTCTGCACTTACAAATGAATCCTGAGCTGTCCTTCCAAACTCTTGAGCAGTGTCATGGCTTAACACCATTGAGCAACTAAGGACCATGCAGCCAGTTGCTCACACCTCTCCATGTGGGCTGGGGAGGAGAATCGGAAAAAGGTAAAACCCATCTGTTGAGATAGGAACAGTTGCACAATTGGACTAAAATATAATATTATAATAATTATTATAATAACAATTGTAATGAAAAGGGAGGTAACAGAGTGAGAGAGTGTGAAACAAATGCCAAGACAGACAAGTGATGCACAATACAGCTGCTCACCATGCACTGTCTGATGCCCATCCCCAGGGAGTAATTGGTCCCTTCAAGGCAAGTCCCCTCAGTTTATATGCTGAGCATGATGTTCTGTGGTATGGAATATGGCTCCGGCTAGTTCAGGTCAGGTGTCCTGTCTCTGCTCCCTCCCAGCTTCTGTGCCCCTCCTCAGCAGCATGAGAGACTGAAAAGTCCTTAACCAGGGTAAACATTACTAAGCAACAACTAAAACATCAGTGTGCTATCAGCATTGTTCTCAGACTAAAACCAAAACACAGCACTGCACCCACTACTGGGAAGAACGCTTATCCCAGCTGAAACCAGGAAAAGCAGTCAGCTGTAAATTGCTGAAAAACTGTTCTTCTTTAGCACGACCATTTTGCCACATAATTCAATATGAGGTCCAAACAGTACCTAGGTACTAAATGGATGCTACATATCAGTTCATTTCAGTGATCGTACTCTTGAGTGGGCAACAGTGCAAATGAGGTCTGACTCAAGCTTTGTGTTCCCATTAAAAGCTTACAAACATAGCACCTAGCTTTCTCAAAAATCTCTTCTGTATACTTTCAAAACACAGCTTGTTTTATAGGATCAGAGGGTAGTTGAGGTTGGAAGAGACCCAGGACATTTGTAGTCCACCCCCTGCTTAAGCAGGGACAGCTCTGAGATCTGACTAGGTTACTCAGGGCCCTGTCTATTTGGGTCTGGAAAACCTCCAAGGGTGGATGGAGAATGCCAAACCTCTCCTGTAGCCTTCCAGAGTGATAGCAATGAGCAATGTAAGGCTGTCTGAGGATATCCTACATACCGTTTTCTCTTGCAAACACAAAGACACCTTTTTTGCTTTCCAGCCTGGATGAGAAAGGTCAGAGGACTAGCACATCCATCCTCCTCCCCCTGTAGCTGCAGGGGAACACACAGCATTCGTTTGAAATACATTGTACTTCTTCGCATTGCAGAAAAAAGCATGTGGCCAGTGCAGGCCTGGGAATGCTGTGTGTGAGCTGGCAAAGCCTGGTCTGCTGTGGATAATGGTCCCGTCTTGGGAAACAGGAAAGAGGTGTTCCTGTAGGATTATCCATTTGTTTTATGTGGTGTATTTTGTTGGAACCACCTGGAAAGCATGGTATCTTCAGTATTGGAGAGTGAGAAATGGGGTTGAGTATAACTAAGCTGATTGACAGAAACTTTTGGGTTTGGAAGGGGTGGGAGGAAGGCTCCTCCCTGAGGAAGACATTCTGGTGATATAACACATTAAAATGGGGTTTTATGTGGCTCATGTGTGCAAAGGAACCAGCATGCTTTTTCAGCCCGGGAAGGGCCTGCTGGTGGAAGCAGCTCTCCCAGTAGTAGGACTCAGCTGTCCAAAGTAATGTTGTGCTTTCATTGCCTCTCCCTAATAAATGCATAAACTGAGGCCATCTCGAGCTTGCAGAACCTGCAGTACTGAGCCCTGAGTGTATTTAAGAAAGAGCCATAAGACCACAATGACAGCAACACTAACTCCTTCACATAAATAATGCACTAATACCTTGACTTAGTTTCCGAGTCTGTGTCTCTGCTAGTATTTGGTCTGATTTAAATAAAAGGAGGCTGTGTACTGTTTTCCTCTCATGCAGATCTTTAGCGATCCCCCACAACTTAAAAATTAATGCTCTTAATACCATGTCCAGACTCAGCAATAATTTGTCTGTATGCATCCTTCTTGCCAAATCTCCCCTGCAGATTTGATTGCATAAAGCATCATTCATTTCCTGAACTAAACCTGCTCTGTTATCTGGTGCTGTTCTAATACTACCCTGAACAGAAATGTAGTTTGGTTGTATATTCAGTGATCTCTATGTACCACACACGTTTCTTTGGTGCCAAAAAATCACCTTCCTGTCTGTGAAATATGCCATTTAAATCCTAATGTAAATCTTAAGAGATGGTAAAGTATGGGTTATAAACCCAAAAATTAATATAACCATGCATTCTAACAGGATAACCTATCTTAGACAAAATGACAGGAATATTCATTATTGAAATTTGTAATGGGCCAGGATTTTCAGTACTCCCTACTGGGCTTGGTGGAGTTATTGCAACAAAATCCAGCAAAGCCAGTGTCGAGTTCAGTCATTCCTATTAACTTGCTGTCAGCCCCAGGCATAGACCAAAGCTGGGGCCTCAGCTGGCTTTCAGCAGGAAGGTTTTAACACCTTGTCCTATTTTGTCACTCTTTGTGCATCGACATTACAAAGAGACTCCTCTAATTCAGTCAGTTAAACCTTCTGTCTGTATCTCATTGCTCAAAAATAAATAAACAGACAAGGAAAAAAAATAGGCCCATTATATGGCGACGTATTGCCCTTGGCTCACTTGAGCTTTGGGAAGAAGCTGCAGCCTTCAAAACAGCCATGCTTCAAAAACACCAGTGTGCTTCACTAGGAGGTATGCTTGTTATCAACAGCAGCTTTGCCACACCACGGCACAGACATCTCCCTGCGGGGAGCAGCAGAGTTTGCTCCTGGGCAGCAGAGTGTGTCCCAAGTCCTGGGTTTAGCCATGCTCTAAAGTGCAATGAAGTTCCCAGCTGGGTCACTGAGGCCAGGCACTGCAATCATCTTTTCAGACTAGCTGCCTGCCCATCACTGATGAGCTCTTGTGAGGTGCTTCCCTTCCTGGCTGGTCAGCTGCCCATCTTTGGTAAACTTGGGCCACTTTTGCTTCTCTTCAAATTGAGTTTCAGACATGAGTTGCATTTAAAAAGGGTCCATACTTGTCCTCCTTGAGCACCACCACATTCTGCAATGCATCTGAGTAAGGAATCTCTGCAAGATGACAGGGATACTGCCAGGGGCACAGAAACTCGCCCTTCATACCCACTTCAGCAAGGCCATGTGTGACACTGAGATCACTATCAGAGGGATAGAAATACTTTGTGCAAGGGCAGCTACAATATGTTTCCTAGAGCATACTGCTGTTTCTATTTTAGCTCTTGTCTACATTCAAAATAATTTACAAAGCTTCACAGAGCCATAACCTGCTACCTGATTTATGAAGATATTTACATGCCAATTTAAGAAGTCTAGGTCCCATTTTCAAAACTGACTTATGCAGGTAGTTTGTCTATATCCTATTTTCTTTTAAGGGGCTTTAAACAGAGAAAAGATGCCATAAAGTGTATGTATTCCTATAGATGAATCTCTGAAATTTTTCATGTTTCTGTGAGCATCAACCATGTGAAACAATTAACTCTCAGAATTGCTCAAGTTCAATATCTGTCAGCAAGAGAGGATGAGCTTTCATTTTTCATATTAGCAGATCATTTCAAAATATCTGTACACACTGAACAGGATCAGCCTGTGCTCTGCCCAGCTCTGTGGGGCAGACTCCATGCAATCAATCCAGAGAGGCACAGACTATAAAATATGGGCCAGGAAGAGTGAAGGCAGAGACAGGAATAAAAATGAAGACAAATCAGAGACGCACCACGCCAGACAAAGAAGCGTAACTGCACTGAGCTAACCTATTACATGCTGGAACTGGCCAATTCTGCATACAAGGCAGCTGCTCTGCTTTCTCTTTTTCATTTGATGCTGAATTCACCGTGACAGAATAAACTCAGATCAGCCTAAATCATATTTGCAAAGCAGCTTTTCTCCTCATCACCCAGCTCTGTGGGTACCCCAATGCCAGCAGCTCCAGCCTCCCCCCTACCTTTCTGCCCGCAGCTGGCCAGCACTTTGTAGAGCAGGCAGCCAGCTGCTCCTCAGGGAGAAGTGCCATCAGGATAAATATTTGAGCACGGCGGCTAATCCCACATGTCAGGAGACTTGTGAACTTCCACAGAGGCTCGTACAGTTCTCAAAGGGTTTCCATTGTTAGTTATAGGAGGAAATAGTAAAGCAGCTTCCCAAACTCCTGGGCTATTTACACGTAGTTTGTGTGCCAGCTAAAATACATTCCCAATGGAAATGAAAATAAGGTCCCAGCCAATGCCCTACCCAAACCTCCCTTGAGGGGAGGGCATGGGAGAGACACAGAAAAAGGTTTGTATTTCTTTTTCACAAACCATCATCTGGAGATTATTTTATTATTATTTTTATTTTATTCTCAGTACTTACTTAATAACAGTTAAAAAGTCATCCCATCGAAATATTGTGTATTCCCACTGCTAACTCCAGATTTATTTTGGCACAAAGTCATCTAAAAGGCAAACTCAGTTCTTTGGTCTACAGGGAAAGCGTATGATAGTCTCCACAAACCCAGAGACACCTGTGAATTGTAGGGCACTGGTTCGATCCGGTGCTTATTTCTCATGGCAGGTGAGGAGAAAGGAGGTTATCCCTTCCCCTCTCCTTCCCACTGGTGCAGTCACCTCCACTTCTTCGTCTCATGTACAAAGAAGGTAACCTCTACCTCTCTCCTCCCATGTACAAGGAAGCTGCTCCAAGTTTCAGGACTGAAACCAATTTGATCTTCCATTAGATGGGTCCATTAAAAATAGCAGAGGCTGGGGAACTGGTGGTGGAGACTCCAAACACTGCATGGGCACATTATATCTGTTCTAGTGTGCCCACCTGGTTCAGGGTTCAAAAGATGGTGACAACCTGTCTTCAGACTTCTGTAAAGGTAGATTTTATAAAGGGCATGAAAGAGTTCTTGCACAAGCTCTCAGCCTGTGTCTTTCAGGCTCTAAGAAGTAATAAAGTATCCAAGAGAAAAAAAAATCCATACCTTTTTGTTGCAAGAGTATGGGGAATAGCATGAAATGTCTTTATTTTTCTACTTAGGAATGTAACCTCAGCATGTGTGTATGAAAGAGTGCAAAACCTATGGGCATTTCAGTTTAAACAGTCATATTTGGTTTCTGTTCAGTTTCCTCTGTAGAAAAAGCATCAAAATCTACAAAACATCCAAGCAAGTCCCCACATCAACTCAGACTCTCTGGAGGGTTTGCAAGGTTGCCTGGCTTGCAAGAAAATGTTGCCAAGTTGTGCTGGGTTGACCTCCCCAGCAATTCAGTTGCATAGTTACCCTTCCTTTGACATGCCTACAGCAGAATTTCCTGTAAATCATCAGGGGAAAACAACCACCTCCGTTGCACAACTGTATCCGTCTATTTCATCCCAGTGCTTGTGCCCAAGCCACATATCCACCAACATCAGGCTAAAGTAAGGAGAACTTGGGCTGATGGGTTGCCCAAACCTCATTTGCCACATGGGTGGAAGGGGAGGGAAACAAAAAAAAGCAGGAAGCAGTTAAGGCAGAAGTCTCCTAGTGAGCAAATGTGCCTGGCTCAGTCATCTCCGATCCGGAAAAGCCCACGGGAGAGCTCAAAAATAAACAAGTGAATAACGTGTCCAAGATCCAAGGCTCTCAGTTCTGTTTTGCAGAAAGGATTATTTCATTTGCATTTTCTATACATGAATCATGACCTATTGGCAGCTACAGAAGTCTCTGGATTGTTTCTGTGAACATTCGGCCTGAGATGTCACCTCGCTTTCCTTTTTTTTTTTTTGCCATGTTAGAATCCTGGCTCCCCACGCAGTGGTGCTGACTGCTGGTGGGACAATGCAGTGGCAGAAAGCAAAACCAGGGAAATTTCAATGGGGAAAGGGACACAAACAAAACATTTAGTGCTGATGGAGCCAGACCATTCATAGGACCAGCTTTAGAGCTGGTGTCCTCTCATCACTGCTCTGGTCTCCTGCCCCAGTGTCCTGGGTTTGGCTGTAACAGTCATTTTCTCCTTAGTAGGTGGTGCAGTGCTGTGTTTTTGACTTTCAGCCTGGGAACAGCACTGATAACACTGATGTTTTTAGTTGGTGCTCAGTAATGTTTAGTCTGACCAAGGACTTTGTGAGTCTCATGCTCTGCCAGGGAGGAGGGGAAGCCAGGAGGAAGCAGAGACAGGACACCCGACCCAAACTAGCCAAAGAGGTATTCCATATCACAGCACATCATGTCTAGTATATAAACTGGGGTCATTTACCTCTAAGGGCAGATCGTTGCTTTGGTCAGGCCAGGTCTGCAGGTGGTTGAGACAAAGGGGTACAAAATCACAAAATGGAATATAGAAACCTTTAGAATTAGTTTTAAGTAATGTTAAGTTTGATGGCTTTGTAAGAGTAGTAATGGAAAATTACTGAGGTGCATGATACATAGAAAAAAAAAGTAGGGTACAGCTAGAGAACATACTGAGAATTCCCACAAGATATATTGTTATAGTTGGCATAGTTTTAAGAAAAACAGTCTAGAAGAACAGGACACAGGGATAAGGAGTATCTGGGAACCGCAGGTGTCCAGGATGGGCTACAGTTAAACTAACTGATAAGTAGGAGGATAGGAGGTTTATTATGTCTCTGGTGCTAACGAACCAATTAAACTGGTATGAGCATCTACTGCGCGTGCTTGAAAGGCTGCCAGAAGTGATGAAGATTGTTGGAAGAAGTAAACGACCCTCAGAGACCACCACCACAATTCTGTATGCATGTGGGGAACTCTCTGAAAAATGATGCAATCCATATGTAGCCTCATGAACATGTATGTATGCCCAGGGACTATATAAGGATGGCTTCTGTAGCAATACAGGGACACACGTTAGGAGGAGTTATCCCCCGTGTCTCCTGGAGCCGCAGTAAAGAATACCTGCTTGTCAGCTTGAAAACTTTGTTGGCAAGTTTGTTCCAGGAGTTTTCTCTAAATCATGGTGAGCAATTGTATTGTGCACATTTGTGTTTTTGTTTTCTTTTCCCCTTTTAGTTTTATATTCTATCCCCTTGTTATTTCCCTTGCCATTATTATTATTGGTAGTAGCAGCAGTGATTTGTGTTATACCTTAGTTACTGGACTGTTATTCAACCCATGGGAGTTACATTCTTTCGATTCTCCTCCCCATCCTTCCTGGAGGCAGGGGGAAAAAGGAGAGTGAGCGGGTGGCTGCATGGTCCTGAGTTACCTGTTGGGCTTAAACCACAACACCCAGCTAGGGCTGAGGGGCGCATTCACTGCACCTGGCACCTTGTCTTGCATCACCTGCTGACCACTTGTCAGAGCAAGGATACCTCGGAGGTACCTGGGCAGATATCCAGGAGGCCCCTGGATAAGCGAGGCATGGCCTCACACTGCAAAGCTAAGAAGAAATTAGGAAAAGAGAAGCAAACTTTTTCAATATCATTAAAAGCAAGAAAGATATTAGGGGGTCTTTTATATAACCTCAATAATGCACAGACCCTTCAATCCTTGTATTTTAAACTCTCTTCCAGACCACCTTAAATTCACCAAAGTGCTCAGTCTTGCTTTAGGTACGGCCCTGCCATCTGTTGGATCATTTTTAAATTTAATGCTTGTTTAATATCAGAAGAAGAAAACAAACCTGACAGCAGTTGCTTGGATTTTTCTTTCAGTCAAATATGTGTTTGCTTTCCTAAGGGAGCTCAGAAACCAGCAGTGACCCTCCCATCTGAGGAGGCCGCATCCATACAGCCTGTGCCCACGGCTGCACTCCTGCTTCAGATCCTGTCTCACCAAAGGTGTAAACCAGCTTCAGTGATGACAAACCACTTCTAGATGGAAGGATCCCTCCTTCCCATATGAAAAGGTTTTTTTAAGGGAAAAAGGTGTTTTGTTTTTTTTTTCTGTCTAAGACTTAACAGATCATCTGTCACATATGTTTGTCCAGGCTCCAGAGAGATCTTTCAGTAGAAGACCAGAGTACTAGAAAACCAGTACTGGAAGACCCTTTAACCTAACAAAGACAGAGATAAGAAGACACAGCAATGGGCCTCTCAAGCCATAAAAATTCTTATTAGACACAAATATTTAACAGAGGATGAACTGTAACACAATATATGGAGGGAAGTGGCAAGTCTGCCTTTTTGGGGTGAGATTCCACTACATGTCCTCCAACTGGGACAGCTACATGTCAGCCAGGAACCGCTTCTGTCTCTGGAGAGCAACAAATGCTTCTATGGTGCAGTTTATTTCTTCAAATAGACACTTCAGTCTCAGGAGGAGATGAATCATATCCTTGGAGTACCTCTGTACCTTTTTCTCTCTGGTGACCAGTGAGAGAGTTTGTGATGACACCTGGTCAGAGAAGTATGCCTTTTGTGTATAGGCATCTCTCTGGCAGAACCAGAGAGAATGAAACACAAACAGTGATGTCCAAAGCTCAGGTGACCAGATGCTTACACAACGTCGGTTGATTTCACAGTTCCTTCTGGCCTTTGTTTCTGGGGCTGGTGCCACAGCAGAGCCATATGCATCGTGCAGACTGGCATGGGGTTGGCATAGGCAGTCAGGGCAAGCCCATGATCTGGTGACATTGAAAAGTTCTTTTGGATCCTTGCTCCACGTCAGAGGCAATGGGAGCAGATGCCCCTTTGGCAGTGCTCAGTGTCAATTCACAGGAGAAACCAGTCACAGCTCCCCAACAAGCACTCACTCCACAGCTGTGCCCAGCACACCACTCACCACCATCTCCTTCCTTTTAATATGAAGAAGGTTTCAGTAAAGAAAAGAAGGGCCTTACCAGAGAGCCTCTGAGCATGGACGGTATTCATTGCCATCATTCTGATTCAAGCCTCTGGTGATTTTGTATATGCTTACGACTCATGCACTCTGAATAGAAAACCAAGCACTCTGGCTTCTGTTTTTGTATACTTAAGCTACATTTAACAAAGAAGCCCCAAGTGGTTTTGTTGAGGGACCCAGGTAAGTTTAGTTAAACTGAATCTTTTTATTATGAAAATATGAAAGGCAGCATCTAGAAACAGCTTATTCAGGATGCTGTTGTAACAGGAGACAGTGGCTGAAGATGCTCCCTGAAGTATGCTGTTGGAAGTAGAATTTTTATAAGTTGGTGTGTTTACAGAGGAGAGCTTGCAGTGTTCTTCCAAGAGCTTTGTCCAGTTTCACATTGCAGCTCCTATTGCTGCATGAAATCACAGGCAAATTTCCTCTCTGAAAGCCAGCAAGCAGCTAAAGGAAACCACTGTAGATAATGTTATGGGTTTTCTACACTGTAAGAGAAACAACAGGAAAAAGCTCATATCCTAGTCTACACTTCAGAGGTTTTCACACCCCCCAGTTTATCCCCACAACAGACTCATTCAAAACCTCTCAGAGAACTTGATCCTGTCCCAGCTGCAGCTGGAGCCTGACAAAAATAATGGAGAACCCAGGCAAAAAATGCTTCCCTGAGTCATGTATCTGATTCAAGGCAAGGTCACAATGTGCCAGGAGACAGCCTGAGGCAAACATGCGTGAATGAGCAATGTTGCCTGATGTCCAGCCTGAGTTATAACAGTAGTGAGAAGGTGACATTAAGTGAACCACAGAACATGCACTCCAGAGCTTTGCCATGAGCAAATGCACTCTGATAGATGTAGCTCAGAGGAGGTAAACACACTAGTATGGAGGGTTAAAGCTCAACTGTCAATTAAAATCTCAGCAAAGTCTCACTTAGCATCCACATTGCTCATACTCATGCATGAACTTTGCTGAGCCATAGAGGAGGCTGGAGGGGAGGATAAAAAGACACACCAGTTCAGGCAGGGTGGCCACACCATCTGAGTTACACAGGTCATGTATGGATCATAACACCTCAACTCTGTGCACAACCCACATAATCTCCAGGCATCTTCAAAGCATTGGACCAACCTGGACCCTTCCTCAGTGATCTGCATCTCAAGCCACTCACACTCTCCCAGACAGAGTTTGGAGTTAGTGAGGATCTGGCACCCTTTGCAGTAGTGAGGATGGAGACACTATTCCAGTTTTGGGGGTAAATGAATTTAGTTGTACAGATATGAGCTGTGCTGTACCTGCTGGCCTCAGGGCCAGATAATGGTCTCTGGTCTGTTATATTATAGTGGAGAAGCAGCCTTCAGGTCTAAAATGTACCTTATCTTTTTCCATGTACCTTCTCTAACAGGATCTAGAGTAGTAGAGTCTCCTACTATGCATTAAATTGTTAAAATGCTAACATTAAAAATCTCTTTATTCTACGTTTTACAGTCTTCAGGCTTGTAAAAAAGTTACCAGCTTTTGTCTTCTAGTGCACACTGAAAGTGAAAAGTGTGCCTACATGACTGTAAGCTCTTTTTAGGTCTCAGGGAAATACCAAGTACACCTTTAAAATGTTTACCTGGGGTCATACAGAGTTGCCATGGCAGCACTGAAATTTGGCCCAGCAGGACATTCTTGCTTGTCTTTCCAAAGGTGACAAACCATTCAGAGCATCTAATGGATACTTCTTTAAAACAATCTGGGCTGAAAACCTGGCTTTCCACTGTCTTAAAGAATCAGCCTGAGCCTGTGGCATGAGAGGCCTGTTGAGATCAGAGACCTGTGTAAGCCTGATACGAAATCAGAGGAAGACCCAGAAATAAGGATGCAGTTGTGTTGCTGCCAATGGCTGGAGCAGTTCTCAGCACAGCAGTGCTGCGGTTCTCGCCTTGCCTTCCATGGATGGCTTTTGAACTAGTAATCACTGCTATTGAAACTATTTATGCTCCTTCGTTATGTTCCTTCTGACAGGAGGAATTACTGCACTGTGAAAGTAAACAGCTTTTGTTGCAGTTCTCCTGAATATCAGCGCTGCCATAAAAAGTTTAGAAAAAACACACACAATGCAGGCAAAAACTGAACACAAGTTGCTAGTATTTTCATCACGCCACAGGAGTGACTAATGTTTGACTGGAATTAGAGACAGCTGAGAGCGACTTCCTCCAGAACTTTGACCTCAGTTCTTCAAAGACTCAAGGACATCCTTTCATCTGCCCAGGGCAGTTGTGAAGAGAGGCTGTTTGATGTACATAAAGGTTTGTGCCTAAGTATTTGCAGGGCTGGAGCCTGACCTGGTGAGCACAGAAAATCGGAGAAAGAGAGTAAAAGTAGCAGAGGAGTTCAATCTTGATTAGACAAAATCAAAGCTGAGGCACTCAGCAGCATCGAAAGCCATTTATGACCAGTAACTTCTGTCACTATGAGAAAAGAATGCAGGAGCTCTTCTTAAATGCTCAGACCAAGTCCCTTCAAGACCTGATGATCCAGAGGGATGCAAACACCCTTGGCTCCATCAAGTTGCTCACACTATATGAATCCAGATGTACAATGATGAAAACAGGGAAGGACAGAGGGAATCCCTCTCAATTTATTACCTGATGCTTGACTCATAACTTAAAATCTCTGAAACTCCTACATCCTTATGCTCAACCTCACCTAGAGTTTTATTTTGAGCAAGATAGATACAGAGCTGAGTGCAGAAGCCTCCTGTTGACCTACAGCATTTCTACCTGCAGTGTCCAGTCTGGATTTGAGGAATCCTTTCCCCCTGTGTAAACAAGTCTAACATATATCCCTTGCCTGCCTGAAGTTCAACCACTTGAGTATCTTGCATCCTGTGGGATGGCCCAACTGTCTCTAAACCCATCATCATCCCAGTGAGCCCTGGCATGGGCTGGCCAAGGCCAGAGACAGCACTTGCAAAGGAGCTGGTCACTGCTTCCTAGATTGGGATTTTTCAGAATGACTGTTTTTAAGGTAAACCAGAGGGTATGTTTCACTGTCCCCTTTGTGTCCTGCCAGGATCTTACGCATTGCAGAAATTGTTACTTCTGCAGAAAGTGGCTAGCTGGCAGGAGACAGGAGAGAGTCATTACCCCACACCCAGCAGCAAGCCCAGCAGCTCCAACATTTCTCACTGCTTGGATTATCAATGCCATTTTGGAAGTGCCAAGGAGAGCACAGTGGAGGAGATTAAATTCTGATGATCAGGAAAAACCCACAGGAAACATGAAAGTGGCTTTGTTGTGATATTCTTGGATGGCTACAGCTCAGAGAAGCAACCACTGAAGGTTCCTTTTTATAGCAACAGTTCCAGTGTCACCTAATGGAGGCTGAGAATTTGGGTCATGACAAGGGGAAGCTTTTGCAAAGAGACTTTTCTCTGCAAAGAGACTTTGACTCTGCTCTGCATGGTGCTGCACAATGACCATGAGCAGGTAGGAGACTAAAAAGCAGCACTGGTGCACCTGGGTAAACACTGCCCTTCCCACTGTAACACATCATGGCTTGGTTTTCAAAACTCCCAGAGGGACGTGTTTCCCATTGCCCTATAAGGCTGGATTGTACATCACATGGGCAATATTAACCCATTTTCCATGGCTTGGCCAGGAAAGTTTGCAGTAGGATTTGCAGGCAGGCTGCTGCTTGCCTTGCCTAATGAAGGACAGGACGGCTGACATGGACAGTGCACTCCTGCACACCCTGCAGTGGAAGAAACCTTTTTTTGAATACTTTGTTCCTTGGGAAAAGCTGTTTAGCTGCTGCCTAAGCAACTGTCAGTTCACACTGTCAAGCATGAAGGGTGAAAATGTGCTTTTTTGAAGGGTAATTGGTGGGAGTGTAACAGCACAGAGACTATACCACTGTATGATGGGTTGTCCTTTCTGTGCCTGTCTCCAGCCAGCCTATAGCTGTGTCTCACATTGGGAAAAGGTAGAGCTGCAGTGACAGAGGAGAGCAGAGGCTGGGACAGGCAAGATGTGGTGGGGTGGCCATGCAGAGGACGCCTGTGACACAAGCCAGGGCCTCAGGCAGCCAGTGGGAAGCAAGCAACTGGGCAATTTATAGAAGAGAAGTACATGCTGCCCTTGATTTATCAGCCTACTTTGTACTGTCAGAGGGAAGCAGGGAATTATTATGATATTTGCCCCAGAGATATTTTCGGAAGCTGAGTAAGTAAAGAAGAAAGTGTAAGCTCCAAATTTGTTGGGAGATAAGAAATATTAGTAATGAATGGATGCTTTTCAGAGTGGAAAGAGGTTAGTAAAACAGGCTGTTCATCTGACCACAGAAATCTGGGAAAAGGTATAGACAGCAATGTGTTAATTTGGCTAAGAATAGAAATGCATATAATCTAAATGCAGCTATAAAGTGCCACTGAAGCTGCAGAGTTGTCTATGCTGTGACCATCACTGTTTAAAAAAAAACACACCAGTTTTAAGTCGTAGGAGAGTATTTCTGGTATACATACAATACCTAGCCATGGTTTCTGCCTTTTCTCCCTCTGCCCTTAGTCTTATATCAGATCCTATAAATACTGAAAAGCCCCAGTAATACAACTTCTTTTATCTAGTATATGTTCAAACTTGGTGGTGCAGGTAAAGACCATGCTCTGGCTTTATCAGACCTCTATTGCCAGCAGTGTTACTCCCTCCTGTGCCAGGCAGAGCAAACAGGGCTCTCCTCCACGCCTGACCCCAGGGCAGTGTCTGGTGAAGTCCCAGGAAAACCCAAACCCCCAGATTTCTCTTGGACCTGAAAGCAGCTCCACCAGTGGTTCCTAGTTATCTCTGCAGGTGTTTTAGGGAGGGCTCTCTGACAGTCTTATCCCCAGGGGCCAGACAGCAAGGGTGTCTGCATGTCAGGAATCACACCAAACAGCAAAACTTTGCAGAAAAATACACAGAAAGAAAATTATAAATTTACATTTGAAAAACTGGCCAAAATTCAGTCCATGACAACACTGGGCCAAGAGATGACCCATGTTCAAAATGAAGGGGCAGCAGGTTAAATGCTCCCAGCCCAGCTTTTCATCTGGGGTAGCAGCACACTAGCTCTGTGCCACCAAAGCACAACAGAATTCCACAACCTGCCTGTAAAACCTACAGGTTTAGGCCACAGGGCCACGATTCCTTGGAGCATCACCTCCATAATTTGTCCCCAGCAGAAGGAGCAGTCCCACATTGGCAGGCAGTGAAGGAAGTGCAGCATCCTCCTAAACGTGGATCAATACTGCCAAATTAACATCCTCAGCAATCATGCCAGAAACCTCAAAACTCATAAAGTTGTCTTGAGAAGCACATGATTTAAAAAAAAATGATCATGTTTTATTATTTTTCTGTTTACTCAGCCTCTGGACTTCTGGTCCCTGAGGTCGGCTCTGCAGCCAAAGGGCTACAGACTTTTTCCAAAAATGAAAGCCAAGCTTGACAAGGGATTATTTAGTCATACAAACCCAGACATTAAGAAAAAAACAACAAGGATCACAAGACTGGATCACTTCTGGACTTGGCATCACACACGATTTTTCATACAAGCCTGTGGAGTAACATGGTTTCAAAATCCTTGGAAATGCTCTGTGGTTTTATGCAAACTCCTGAAGAACCAAGTGCTGGATGCCTTTCCTCCCTTCCTCCTCTCCTCCTCTCCTCTCCTTCCCATTAGTGTGGTATCTGAAGTACTTCAGGTATTTATATCCTTAGCATTTCAGATTTTGACCATATCAGGGAATACTCACAATGAAGCAATTTTCTGTCTATCCAGCTGGACTCAACTGGGAAACTTTGACTCCTGTCTTTATAAAAGTAGAGTAAATCCTAAGTTGCCATGTTTTATTGTGCAACTGGACAGACAGAAAATGGAAATAAATGCATAGTACAGAAAAAAATGAGTTTGTAAAATAGGTAAAAACTTTAATGAAATTGCCTTTACATGCCCTGATGTCTCCAACTGCCACTAGCGCCATTGCCCTGTAACTTCAATAAAGCCATGCTCACACCACGTCCCTCCCTTTCTGTTCTCCCCCAGTTTAATCAGTAAACTTCTTGCATTTGATAAGCTACAGACAAATACGCTTTTCAGAAACATGACCATGAAAGCTGCAATTCCTCTTCCATTCATCAGGACATGTGTAAGGACACTCGATTAATGTGCCTAGTCTTAGCAATAAAATGAAATTCTGATTTTATCATAATATTCTAGCTTGCCAATCTCTTTCATTAAAAGAAATGAAAAGGTCCACAATACCCGTCCTCCCCACAGCCCGTGCTACTTCCTCAAGGTTAAATAGCTCACACTTCACTGCTGTCTCTGCTACTTGCATGTAATTGTATTTTCTGTGTAAGTCTGTGTGTTCTGCATCTCACAGTAATTCATAGGGACATACTCTGGTGGTATACTCTTGTGCCAGCCTTTTGAAATTGTCTGTTTTCTGTGAGATTAAGTTCTTCCCTTCTAATTAAAAGAATTGCTCAAATCTGGCAAAATTAATTGAATATACTATTAGCTAATTTATTTTTAGTTAGACCTAAGGGAAAATCCAATTTTAGACAACGAAGTTCTACAGCACATCTCCATCTTCTCCCTTCCCCTCAAGAAACTATTTCTGATGATCCAAATTCTCCCAACATTCCCTACCTCCGGTACAACACTAACACTGCAGGCTGACTGGAAAGCTGCATATGTCCAGTCTACAAACCACGTTGACCCCAAGGACCTGAAGTCTGGGAGGTGCAGGCTCTGAGTGACCACAGCTCCCTTTGCTAGCTTGTATTTTGTAGAAACCGAGGCAGAACCTCCTTAACATAGCTACAGTGTCTGCCCCCACTGGTGCCCATATGTGAATTTAAAAGAATTCCCTTAATGCTAAATTGAATATTTACTTAGGAAAAACGTCTTTGAGGATAAACATTTCCTTGGAGACTGGAGGATATTGCATTTCTCCAGCATAATGCTTGATAGCTATCCACCTTAATGGATTTTAGATGCCCTGGTATTTCTCCGCTGAAGTAATCCTGATGATGCAGTGACAGTTTCCCCAGTCACAGCTTTTGTCTTTGTAAAAAATGAGCAATATTGGAGTACTATCTGCAAGGCTCTGCTGGGAGAGTTGTAAGGAACGCTGCACACAGACTGCATGCACACATACTGAAATTGCCCTAGAAATGAACCCTGCTAAAAGGTTAAAGACTACAACAGCTCCATTTTACAGCCAGCAGCTGACAAACAAGGACATTATTCTCCCCTCATAAGGAAGATTAAGGTAAAATAAATAAGGAGCACTGCAATGGCACTCACCTGAGAGGCATCTATCACCCAGGGCCACCACAGTGTGTGTACATTGGCTTTAGTATCACCCTAGCAGCAGCACACTCCTTCCCAAACACAGGACATTTTATACAGCAGCAGCCAAAAGGTCAATGCTTCCCTCCTGAACGTGACTGATATCAGACATTTCAGCATTGTGGAAACCTGAGACACAGGGATGTGGAGATAAGAAATGCCCTTCAACTCAAGGCTCCTTCTCCTGCCTGAATTTACCTTGGATTGACAGCAATGCAGATGCTTCTGCTGTTCAGCCTCTTGTCAGATTCAGTGTATATAGAGGGAAAGAAAGAGGTTTGAGTGTCACTGCTTTCATGCACAGCTAAAAACTAGCTGTTAGCGGTAAAAGATGTATTTCAAAAGGAAGGTAACTGTACCAGAAGCAGAAGATTTCCATGTGTATACATATACACAGCACAACTATGGATGTGTTGCACAGTAGATCTAACCTGTTAGTACCTATTGTTCAGGTTAACAAAGAAAAGAAAGAAGAAAAAAAAAAATGAAGAGGATGCTATCACAAATGTACACAATAATTACACTAGTTGGTTGCTGGGGTCTCCTTCTACAGCCCCAAGGCCAAACTCAGTGCCTGTGCAGAGGCAGAAAGTGATAATGGCTGTCAGGAAGGTTGCACTTTTGCTATGTGAATTTTTCCTGTCCAAACTAAAAATCTTGTATGCAATAACCTCTGTGAAAACTGAATGATGCTGCTCTTATCTGGCCATCCTCAGCACCCAGCTTTCAGACCACTTTTCCATTTCTCTCAGTGCAGGGCAAACCAGACCCTCCAGTCACCCTCAGCATAAAAAGCAAATGATCTCAGGGCTGTCCAAATCTTGCCTTTCCAGGGCTGGTGAGAGCAACCCAGGTCCCCTGAGGATGGCACCAGCAGCCACCACCACCTGCAACCAGTCCCTCTGTGCACTGAGGCTGTGGAGGGGGAAGCCAGAGCCTAGCCCCAGGGATGTCACCATCTGTCCTTCACAATGTTACGAGGAGACTGCTTAAAGAAGCTCTTGAAAATGTCCCTTCAAGAGGCTAGGCTCCTCTCACAGAGGCATCAGCAAAGGAACCCTGGGTTTCAGGTACCTGTGGTGCCAGCAGCTAGGTCACTCATGCCAGGCAGAAAGAGGGCTCAGTGGCTGTGCTTCATTGGAAATAGCCCTCCAAAGCACGGCAGGGTAAGGTTTGGTGCATTACAGAGGATCACCTGTTGATTGGGAGCAGCATGGGCTGCTGCAGGCACAGGTTTTGCCAAGCAGCTCCCCACAGCCAGCTCGCCAGCACACAGCTGAGTGCAGCCAGCCACTGCCAGGAGGCCTGCGATCAAAGCTCCTCAAAGACTTAGTGATGCTCTCAGCAATGATGCCAATCTGCTAAGTGTCTGGTAATGGGGAGAGATGGTTTGTAGCTAAATGGTCTGCTGATGTCTGTGTGGCAGCAGTGACCCACAGCAGCAGCTGCTGAACGCTTCCCTCTGTCCCTGCTGTGGGGTTTTATCAGCATGTACTGCAGTGACCACCAGCTGCTGCCTGCT
Organism: Neopsephotus bourkii; assembly: GCF_033783945.1. Taxonomy (NCBI): domain Eukaryota; kingdom Metazoa; phylum Chordata; class Aves; order Psittaciformes; family Psittacidae; genus Neopsephotus; species Neopsephotus bourkii. Next base: position 4,565,005 of record NW_026901837.1, on the reverse strand, counting down.
ATGGCCTTACTTCACCAGGAAGGCTCGGGGATGTAATTTATTGGATCAGAAGCAGCTGTTTGCAGGTTTTTATTTGCAAACAAGGCAGATGTCTGTTCCAAAAACACATCTAGGATATCGACCCTCTTTGTCCTCAGGAGAAAATAAGTACCTTTTGGGTAGCAGTCTAAGCAAGCCAGGTGACTCACATACAAGAAATGTCTACTTCTGCCCTTCAGCTGGAAGAGGAACATGGGGTGCCTAGGGCAGCAGTAGATACCACCATTGTGGGGTCCAATGAAAACAGCACAGGTGCTCCCCAATCCCTCTCTTAGTGATCCCACCCTGGAGCTGCACAGAGATCTGCTTTTTAGCATGGTGCAGATCTCCCTCTTGTGAGCATCCTCGCCAAGGCCAGGTCAGAATAGCCATTTGAAATGTCATGGGTTTAAGTGTTCAAATCCTATGCTGTTTGCCTTTTTTTATTTTTTTTTTTTCCGAATGCTGGAATATTTGGGCTGTGGTCCTAGTGGGGTGCTAGAAGTTAGACACATAAAACCAGTCACACCTCATCCAAAGACAAAGCCTAACCATGTGATAATTTATTTCCTTGGGTTTACATCTCCTTAGTCATAAATTTGCTTTTTGCTGCTGTTTCTCAACCTGTTGCAGTACCTTAGTCTACCACTGATCAACAAGATCTTAGATTGCTTATTAACAAACTATGTTAATAAGTAAAGTAGTCAACTGGCCACTTGTGACTTCATGTAACTTGTTGATAACCCTTTGTTACAGAAAATTACAGATTTCCTTAAAGGACTGAGATCATATTCTGGTAGGGTAACACCCAAGGCTGCATTAGAGACCAGAAAATCTTGTTTATCAACTTGTCATTGATTTCTGGTAAGTGAAAATGTCTGTCAAACTGTCCACCAAATACATCTACCTCAGAGACAACCACCTATTTTAACATCTGTCTTACTGACAGATGGCTGATTAGATAGTTTAGCATCAAGATTTTTTCAACCCATGCACAAAGTTATTTCAGTCACCTCTATGAGCATCTTAACTTATACTCTTCAAGAAAGACTACAGACAGAAAGCAGAGGCTCTGCACAGATACTGCTGCTTATGCAATTTAAATTTCATTAAACAGAAAGTGGTAAAATGCACTTGTTTACATTACTTATCCAAAGGTCAGTAGGAGGAGCAGGGGAATACATAGCTAAACATGATCAGCACGTGGTATAAATATGAGCCTACCAGTCTGAAGTCCTCAGCATATTGTAGGACAGGCTCTCTCCACATCGAGGAGGCTGAGCTAGGGATGTACTTCAAAAGTTTAGCTTGCTAGTGGTGAAGAAGAGGGCCAGTAGGCATTGCGGTATCATTGTTCTCTGTGTTTATGTTTTCATTCAACTCCTGCCCAACTCCTCTCCCAGGCTCAAAATGCTCAACAGTAAGCAGACTTTCTATTTTACTCTATTTTCAGAGTGAACAATTCAACCTAAAAAACAAGCACAGAGAATCCTGATTGTAGAACCAAAAAAGCATATTTTTGTGATAAACTTAGTGTATATAGTAACTACATGCATCGCCTCTTTATGCATATCTCTCTCCTGGCAGTTCTTTATCAAAAACACTGTCTGCCTGGGTGAGATGCTGTCTCTTCTGTACTGCATCTCTCACCCTCCGAGTTCTCCTTTTCCCTGCATGCCCAAAAGAACTTGCATGACATGGAGAACAGCCAGACATCTGTGCTATGTGCAGACTAGCAAGTGTCCTCTGTCTTCTCCCATAACAATAATAAGGCTTTCTCTGTGCGTACTCAGAAAGAACAAACCTCTTGCTCTGCTATCAGATGTTCTCCCTTATGGAAAATGCAAGCCCCAAGAAGTAGTTAAGGCTCTAAATCATTTCAGAGAGGGCCAGGTTTTCAGATCCCTGTTAAAAACAGCTTTTCACTTCCAATTTCATTTTCTAACCAATTTTCTTTCAGTAATGGACCACACCCACATTACTTCTTCTTAAACTGAAATGCTTCCCACCACTGCTTCCTTTCAACACCCCTTGCAAGGCTTGTCATTTACTGTACATCTGCATTTTGCAAGCCACAGCCAGCAACCAAAAGGTCTGAACTCTTCATGTTTTGCTTAGCACTGGAGGAGAAAAAAGCGGCATCTTAAAAGGAGACCCCAGCAGCTGAAAAGCCACCTCAAAATGGGTGTAAGGCTGAAGGAGGGGTGTAGGAATACTCTAGTGATTGTAATACTTAAGCACAGAACACTGGGGCAGTCTGACACATGAAGACTATGTAGGGCTAAGAGCTCTTCTTGACATAAACATTCCGCTGCAACCATCAGAGAGGACAACTTTTGAAGTCAAGAGAGTATTGCAATGAGTGGCGATAGTGAGATGGGCCTAGATGGATCTTATAAAAGCCTCAAGTTCATCTCTACTCAATCCTTCGTACAATCTGAAAGTAGCATTTGAAAATATATACAGTGGAGTCTCTAGGTGATAGAAAATTGAGTAGTGATTTGAAGGAATTAAAATACAGCATGGACTAGAAAATTTCAGAAATAGAGTGCATCCTAACTAAGATTTAGAAAGACAAATGTGAAATGCTTCCTATCTAAGGGAAACATCAGATGCCTTAACACAGAAAGTAGAGATGTTGCTTTTGCACAGCATAGCCTAAAAGGAAAATGTATCTTGGGATGTACAGGATGGATTGGCACAAAGGCAAGTGCATTCCAAGCAAGAACATTGCTGAAGTGAAACCAAGTTGGAGCTTTTCCTGAGCTAGACTGGCAATGGTAGGTCTTGGTGTGAACACAGAATTCATCTAGGGGCATCCTTCTGTCAGAACTGACAAGAAAAATGCTGGAGGAAATTGAAAAAAGAAATGAAAAGTTTTTTTTAAGTCTGAAATTGAAAAAGGTGAAACTAAGAATATTAAAAAGGGGGAGGAAGATATCCAAAGAGGTCAGCAAGAGTATTTCTACAATAGCACAAACCACTGCCCTATCCATTTATTGAGGACAAAATAACAAGCAGGAGAAAAGAAGAGAAATCACAGATAAATCTATATGTATTTTTAAGAAAATGTGCAGAATTCCCATAATTGGTGGAAATAGATGGGGACACACTGTGTAGTCCAGGCAGGTTGGTGCTAGTGGTTGAATCTAGCATGGGAAGACAACATCCATGCTGGTTACATACAGTAGTGCAGCCCCACCAGCTCCTGCAGCCACAGGGAGCCTGTCACCAGCTGGTGTTAGCCAGGCATTCCAAGATCCCTTTGCCTTGTACCCGCTGGAGCCTAGCCCCATTGCCCCTCTGATAACACTTCCCACATAACATTCAGTGTAATTATTTTAACCAGGGTTTTTAACTCAGCTGTCTTCAGTGAGATTTACTTATTTCTGATATCCATTTTAAAATGTTATTCATCTTGATTACAGAAGCTTTAATTTTATCTTTGGTTTATATCACAAATATTATACTGAAAATAATGTGAATTTCTTTCAAGTGGAGATCCAAAGGAGTTCATCAGCCAGCACAAAGAGGTGCAGAGGGACTTTCTGATAATGTGACATCTTCAGTGGGCCCCTCTACGTGCTGTTGGAGCTAGAATCCATTTCTTGCAGAAACAGTGGGTTGCTGTTTCAAAATGCTGAGGAGAAATTTTTAATCCTTTTCCTAACTTCAAGGCTTATTTTTTCCCAAAAAATGTTGTAATGTGGATTTTATGTAATTTTTTTTTTTAATTATTCAGGGGGAAGGTTATGCTATGCAGTAGCCTCCTCCCACAGCTCCCTTTTGCAAAGGCTGGGGAGCAGGAAGCCCCTTGGAGCACCCCCAGTGCTCTGCAGCTCCCTGAAGCTGCTGGGTTTGCATGACAAAAGCAGATGGGTTCATTCATCACAAAGCAAAAGGTCTGCAGGGAAACATCTTACAGGCTCAGTGAGCAAGGACACAGGAGGATTAGATTGTATATGGCTTTGGCTGCCAAATTCTATGTCTGCTGCTCTATAGTGAGGGTCATGCTGCTCTTGTCTTTCATCTTTCTGTTTAGATTTCATATTTAGACAGCACCTTGCATATTAGAAACCAGATGTGCACATGTACATGTGTAGGTTATCTCACTTGAAGGCAGAGGATACTGTGGCAAGGCATGACAAACACCCATCAGATTTTAAATGTCTGGCTGTACCAAAGCATAAAAGACCCTTCATCTGTACAGTGAATAATGAGAGGACTGCATGTATAGTGTGGCAGCAGGAAATGTCCCAGAACCCAAACGGATTCACTTCAACATCTGCACAATAATAGATTTTTCTTTTCCTTTTTAAAATTTTTCTTCAGTTTGAAACAAAGAAAACAAAGCCACAGGGCACAGTAAACTGCACAGAAGGGCAATGATCTGAAGTTGTAGAAATCATCACAGTGCCGTGTTAGGATGCTGGGAATTCTAAATGTTCAACAATAAAAGAGAGCTCGCACTTAAAGGTGACATTCAATGCAATTCAAATGGCATAATAAAGCAGCATGTAATTAGGTACACAGTTCGTATCAAAGGTCCCCTTATTACAGAGCTGCTGAGTGTGTTATGCAAAAGGATTTAAAATAGACATTTCTGATTAAACAAGGTCTCGTTTCTAATGTATCATTCCTCTCAGACTTGCTGCTGCAGCCAGGGAGGTCATATCATAAGGCTAAATTTATGACGACATAACTGTTTCCATGGTAGCAAACTATTGTCATAAACACTGAGCTTCATGATTTCACAGCTGGATTAAGAAAAAAAAAGAGAATCAGGCTGGAGAGAGAGGAAGTTTTTTATTCCAATGAGAGTTAGGGGAATACAGAAGATTGCAGGCAAAGAAAATTGCTTTTTGCGTAAATGTTCTTTTTTAAGTTTACCCCAGTGTGAAAGCCCCTTTTAAGGGATATAATTTGGGTAACGATCCCTCTCCTATTTAAATGCTCATAAGGCTAATGAGCAAGCTTGTCTATTTTTGGAAACTTCAGCTGTAAGGCTGGATGTTTTGCAGCAGGAAGCCAACTGTACTGAAATGTGTTTTCTTCACTTTCCTTCAAGCCCCTGACCCTTTGCTCCATGAATTTCTGTAACTTCACCAAATAGAAAGCAATTTACAAGCGAGGTTATCTTATTTATAACAGTGCATAGACCCAACCAGCCACCATTCACCTCCTCATTTGGATTATGGTTTCTTTTTACCAATTATGTTGAAACATGCATGACTACTGAATGGAATTACCTGTTAACATGGGCAGACTGTACTACAGTAATTTTTTTTTAGGAGAAGTTATTTTTCCTGACATGGTCATTTATGTCATAAAGCTAAATTAGTAGTGGTAATTATCAGCAGCCCTTGAACATGAAATGCAATCAGGGATATTTAGCTGTAGGAGGCCAGAGGTGTCCTGCTGTATCACCAGAAGTTGTGATATACCATCACACCTTGATGATGGGACTCCCCTTTCAGGGGCAAATCCTTGGCTGGCTTTGTGGGCATGAAAGCCACATGGCTACACACCTACTCCCGTGGCCAAAGCCCTGTATTCCATCCCTGCTGCGGCTGAGAGAGAGGCCTGGAGAGATCTCTGGTGCCTATCACTTGCCATTGGCAAGCTCCTCTCCAAGCACCATCCAGTTCTACCAGCAGAGGAGATTACAGTATGGTGGCTACAGGTCTTCTGGGTGATCTATGTAGAGCGGGTAAAGGTCCTGTTCTCTGGGAGCCCTCAGTGGTCCATGGAAGGAGACCTCAGAGCCACGTCTCTGAACTACCCCTCTGCACTGGCAGGGAACTAGCCTCCCTTCAGGCAGCTACTGTGTGTGACACCTCCCTTCAGGCAGCTACTGTAGGATAGGAAAACCTCCATCCTCACTGACTTGGAAAGTAGTATCACGAAGCAGCATCACATGATGAAACCACAATATTCCTACAGGAATACAAGTGGTGAAATGTCCTGTATTGGCCTCTATCAAAGAGAGCTCAGAGCTCCAGAAGGATAGTTACTGTGTCTCCTAGTGATTCCTCTGGAATTTCTACAGCAGAAACAAATTAAACATAGCTCATCTTACAAGTAATTAGCACATTTCATTTCAAGAAATCCCAGCTGACTTTACCTACTAGGCACTAGATTAGTATGTCCTGCACTAAAACGTGCCTGACATTTAGCTTTCTAACAAAGATTTATTCATGTGAAAATAATAAACCTTGTCAAAATATAAAATGACAGTGCAGGCAGTGCTACAGGCTGCAAAATTCCTCCGTGTGCCCCACCAAAATGAGAATGCTTTAGAGCAGCACAAAGGCTGTTGGCCACAGGTCCAACACATTGCTGCTGCTCTCCTATTGACTGTCAAAGTCTTAAGGGAGCATTTTTTATTTTCTTTGAAAGGAATCCAAGATAAACATAAAGGTCATTCTGTAAGGCTACTTCCTTCCCATAAGATGGAACATGGCCTTGCTCTGTAAACTGGAAATGCCAGGTCTGGATATTGAGAGCTGTACACTAGAGGTCACTGCTATAATAAAGGAAAGAGCTCGCTTGCAGGTAAGGCAGGGTTTGTTTGCCGCCTTATTATAAGGTGACCTGTAATGAAAAACACAGCTAACTGAATTATACTGTACTTCATCAAGTGTAAAGAATCACTGAATAAAGACTGTTCAGCTATAGATGAAAATTGAGAGATCTTCAGATGTTTGGAGAGGCAGAGGTCAGGGACCCTTTATTTTGAAACTCCAGTTCACTTTCATTAGTTTCAGTTAGCTCAATTGCAACTGGAAAATTATGTCAGCCTGTGGCATTCCTGACACACTGGTCCTCTTGCCAACCACACATCCCGCTCTCCTTTTTTTCCCTGTTGGTTTTTTTTCTGTAGGAGGTACTACGGAGTTGGCTCATCTTGACCAAGAGCCCAATGCTGCCTTTATCTCCCACATCCAAGTTCTCCTAAACAGTGCCAGTAATAAATGGACACAGGTCACTCCAATACAAATCAGAGATGCAAAACAATGTGTAATTGGTTGAGGATTACAGGTGCAATGCTGATGAAATAGCTGCCTGTAGAGAGTTTGTCACTGCTAACCGTGTGCCAAGAAACTTATCCCGAGGCTTCCTAAGTCTCCAAGCATGCTCACATTTTGTATCTGTTTCTGTATACTCTTAATTAGTGTCTGGGACTCTTTATTTAATGAGGCATCCCACACTCTGGCAGCGCTAACTTCCCTCTCTCGCATGTTACTGCTGAGCAGACGTGATAAGCCCGAATTTTCAGCCTGTCTTCTCTAAGCTTGTGTCACAATGTTATGATGCTATTTAAATATCTTCTTCCCAACCCTGGTAAATTATTAATTTCATTCAGGATCAAGCCATGTAATCTGTCCAGGGCCTGCTTGCTGATGATTCGTGACATGTTTCCTGTTTTCTTTCCTTTATCGGAATCACGGTTCCTGATGATTTTGCACATCTTCATGTGGCATATCCTGTCCAGGGAATTTTTTTGTCACAGTGGTCAACAATATATTTTGTCAGCTGTTTCTCTTATTCAGCCTTATTTCCAGTATTTCATGCCCTTCTGGCATTATTTTATCCCATTTACTTCATTTTCACAATTTCTCTAATTTTTTGTGTCAAATGGCACACCAAGCAGGAACATGATAGGGGAAGGTATTTTTGTGGTGCGCAGGTGTGACACCAGCTCAGCCTATGTCACAATCCTGGCACGTCTCCATGCTAACTTCTTATATGTTCTCCCATGTTTCATCTTGGTCAGATATCACACAGTAAGAGGTGAGCCCATCACCACTACCGAAGCCACCTAATGACTAATCAGTTTCCACAAAGATCACCTCATTCCAGTACAGATTTCTGTCAAAACATTTTCCATGACACCTAGCTTTACATATTTCTTTTGTAGCTTCCATCTTTCTTACCCCTAAGTAGTCTTCCTTTTTTTTTTTTTTTTGCCTATTTCCCCCAGCTAAGGGTAGCCAGAGAATTTATTTTCATCTCCAGTGCCAACACTGTTCAAAATTATTTCTTCCTCCTGCCATTCAGTAGGCTTTTAGACCTTTTAGGCTTTACATCTGTGACTAAACTTAAGGTCAGCTTTTCAAAGCTATTTCACATTACAGTTTCCAGTTCCGTTCAACCTTTGCCTGTTATTTCTCCCACGGCTTTTTCAATATTTCATTTCCTGGGTTTCCTACCTCTACTTGAGTATCCATTTCCAATTTTTATACACCAGAAACTATAAGTCAAGACTGTTTCCAACATTAATCTTATTGCTATGAGTCTCTCTCTCCCCAAGCAAAATTAGTTTGAAAATATTCTGTTTTCTTTCAGTCTAATAATTTTTATTTAAAACAGCATTTGTTATATAAAGTCTGCAGTGTGCTAGGGCAAATTAGAGGAAGAAGCAATCTAGAACTATGAGTTCTGTGAGTGTTTTCTGTGTAGTATTAAGATTGATTTCTACCAAAATGTCTCTGGTCATGTCCATCACCTTCCTGACACTTCTTTGTAATTGAAAACAACCTTGTTGTGCTGCCATTAAAATGCAGAGAGGTGCAAAAGAAAATCCGACCAATCTTTTTCCAGGCCTTGCACAAAGTAAGCAGACTGTACTATGTTGATCATTCAGAGGAATACCTGTCATAGCATAGTTCCCCCAGTATTACACAATAATTGCAAAGATTTTCTAGCAAATATGTAAGTGCTTCCTGCCCTGCTATACATCTTCTGTGAAAGGAAGTCTTCACAACAGTCCCATCAGTAAGCCAGCATTGCCCTATCTGATGTTCCCTCAAACACCCCCCTGCGGCACTGTCTGCCCTGAGCCTCATGATTGTGAGCCAGCTGGTCTGTTGCAGCCAGTGTGCCACATCCCTCCCACTTCCTCATCGACTGCCAGGCACCCTGCTGGTACCTAATCCTCCAGCATCCCTCCAGGACTCCCCGTGATACAAATAAATAATCAGCAAAGGGGTTGCCTCAGAGCTGCTGGCCAGACGGTATTTCTAGGTCAGTGGTTCCCTCTCTTTGGGAGGGAATGGGTTTGGAAGCACTCATGCCAGTGACACCGCCACTTGAGGACATGAGAAAACAAGGTCACAAGGAGAAGTTTCAAAATCAGTGTTTCGGACTGTAAATTTTTCTCAAAAGGGGCTTTCTTTCAAATGCTTTTATAAATTATGGCTTACACTGACCTTTTTAATGTGACGTAAGAAGTAGTGAAGGCAACCTTAAGTTGGGTATTGATGCTGTTACATGCAATAAATCCAGAAACTGACTCAATTTCTAAGCTGGGCTGCTGTACATGCTCCGAATCTACACACGCTATTCATTCTTCCTTCTGCAGTCTAAACTTGGGTGCATATACATATTCAGCATATGCCCCTACTCCCATTCTTTATTGGAAGGTACCTGGGACCCTGAGATCTGAAGCAGATTTTGTATACTGTTTTCTGGAAAGCTTTGTGGCAACATGGACGTGACACCTGGGGAGGGCAGAGCATTTGTCAAAAGACCCCAGTAGGAATGTTCAAAAGATTCCCAGTAGGAATCAGAAAACAAAGGCAGGCTAAGTAGTTGGTACCTTCATTCATTTTTCTAATTGATACAAATTCACCCTGCACAGGAATGGTTTGGAAGCCCCAAAACCAGATACATTGTATTTCAGCTCTGCATTTTATATTATACTTTTGTTGGGCACCTATCTGCCATTTGCATTTACAGAAATTTTAAGCTTGTGTATGAAAGAATGAGTCATAATGTGTTGCTTCATCTTGAATTTACCATTATCGCTTGAAGATATGTGGGTGTGAAAGTAAGCAATAATTTTAATGTCAGATTTAAACTGGAATGGAGGAAGTACAAACCTCCTAGTTAGCTCTAAGATGGAGCTGGGATGAAATTTGTGGTATGGCTTCCTGCAAGCATACAGGCCTGACCTCAACTACTTCAAGAAGGGGAAAATGGATGACCAAGGGAATTACAGACCAGTCAGCCTCACCTCTGTGCCTCATAAAATCTTGGAGCAGATTCTCCTGGAAGGCATGCGAAGGCACATGAAAAACAAGAAGGTGCTTGGTGACAGCCAGCATGGTTTCACTAAGGGGAAATCATACCTGACCAACTTGGTGGCCTTCTAAGATGGGGCTACAGAACTGATGGACAGGGGCAAAGCAGTTGATGTCATCTACCTGGACTTGTGAAAAGCATTCGACACTGTCCCACCCAACATCGTTGTGTCTAAATTAGAGAGACATCAATTTGATAGGTGGAACACTCGGTGGATAAAGAACCGGCTGGATGGCCACATGCAAAGAGTTGTGGTCAATGGCTCAATGTCCGGCTGGAGACCAGTAACGAGTGGTGTCCCTCAGAGATTGGTTTTGGGACCAGTCTTGTTTAACATCTTCGTAGCTGACATGGACAGTGGGATTGAGTGCGCCCTCAGCAAGTTTGCCGATGACACCAAGCTGTGTGGTTGGGTTGATACGCTGGAGGGAAGGAATGCCATCCAGAGGGACCTTGACATGCTTGTGAGGTGGGCTGATGCCAACCTCATGAAGTTTAACCATGCCAAGTTCAAGGTCCTACACCTGGGTCGGAACAATCCCAGGCACAGCTAGAGGTTGGGCAGAGAAGAGATTCAGAGCAGCCCTGTGGAGAAGGACCTGGGGGTGCTGGTCGAGGAGAAAATGAACATGAGCTGGCTTCAGTGTGTGCTTGCAGCCCAGAAAGCCAATTGTACCCTGAGCTGCATCAGAAGGAGCGTGACCAGCAGGTCGAAGGAGGTGATCCTGCCCCTTTACTCTGCTCTCGTGAGACCTCACCTGGAGTATTGTGTGCAGTTCTGGTGTCCTCAACATAAAAAGGACATGAAACAAGTCCAGAGGAGGGCCACGAGGATAATCGGGACTGGAGCACCTCCTGTATGAAGAGAGACTGCGAAAGTTGAGGCTGTTCAGCCTGGAGAAGAGAAGGCTGCATGGAGACCTCATAGCAGCCTTCCAGTATCTGAAGGGGGGCTGTAGGGATGCTGGGGAGGGACTGTTCATTAGGGACTGTAGTGATAGGGCAAGGCGTAATGGGTTAAAACTTCAACAGGGTAAATTTAGATTGGATATAAGGAGGAAATTATTTCCTGTTAGGGTGGTGAGGCACTCTAATGGGTTGCTCAGGGAGGTTGTGAATGCTCCATCCCTGGCAGTGTTCAAGGCCAGGTTGGACGAAGCCTTGGGTGACATGGTTTAGTGTGACGTGTCCCTGCCTATGGCAGGGGGGTTGGAACTAGATGATCTTAAGGTCCTTTCCAACCCTAACTATTCTATGATTCTAACCCCTGAGGTCCTTTCCAGACCAGGATTTCCACATCTGCTTTATCCAAGTTCTCCAGTGGGTTAAGTCTGATCAAGCTGCACTTCTCCCCAAGAGAGGTCATGCTCTCACATGGTATTTGTATGGATGAAGGTTTTCATTGCTTTCAAGTGATGTCAAGGAGTAGGATCACAACTGTTCACACGAAATTTCATTATGTCACTTGGCTGAATGCTCCTTGGGCTGGGATGGAGACGTATGATGAATTTTTGGATGCTAAACGAATCACTATAAACATTTAGTATGATGTATTGGTGATTGTGGAGATTTGTGTGCAGGACTGCATTTTTTGAAAGGCTGGCACCATCCTCCTTATAACCCTTTCCTAGTTGTTTTCGAAGGGTAATTTTGGAAAGTTCTTTGAGACTAATACCAGACTGCACAGACAGATCCATAAACCACAGAGCTAATTCTCAGTCATTTGGAACATTCTTGTGCTTTTGGGACAGGAAGCTCTAAACCACTTTTGATTCCCCCATGATATAGGGCTGTTCAGGGGACTGATCTGTCTCCATGGTATAAAAATAGCCAAGAGGTTCACGTGGTCCCGATGTGCTGCCCCCTTTAAGCAGTATGTGCCAACCACCATTCTAATGAGGTATCTTCACAGGATATGGCAAAGATGGCTAGTACAAAGCCCTTGGAAAGATCCGAGATAACTAAAGAGGTCCTTTGAGTGTTAAGTTTTCTCAGAGGGACTTATATAAACCATTTTCAAATCTCTTTATATTCACTGACTGGTAGTTATCACACACTGAGGCTGTGGAAGCTCCCAAGCCTCTGAGACTGCAAAGGGAAGGTTTCCCAACTGTTTGCAAATAATCAGAGGTATGGAGATGACCCACATTACAACGGAAACATCACTCATCCTTCTAAAGATTTTAATCTGGATCTCACCTGCTATTCCTCCTGTCTCGCCCTATTCGTCCCTGGCTAAATGAAAGTGTATTGATTGTAAGCATATTGCTGTATTTTGCATATGGAAAACATGTCAAAACAACCACAAGCTATCTGTGAAGGGTGATATTAATGAAGTCTCTCTGCCTGAGAGGATAGCAGAGAATTTGTTAATTTATTTGCAAGATGTTCTGACTGGAGTAACAATCTTGTAATTAGCTTCTACTTTGGCATTTCCAATGCCTTTATGTGCTAATAGTAGAAAACAAGGGAAAACGTAAATATGCAAAGGTACTCAATTTAAAATAAGACACGTGATGGACTCTTCTGTTCACAGGAGATGTGAAGCAAACAGATGATTTTTTTTTTTCCTAAGGCTTTCAGTGCCCAGATCATGTTCCACAGACATGAGGAAAACATGAACTGCCACTCCATGGCCATAGTGATGAAGGATTTATGGCGACAGCACTCGCTGTGCCATGGCACACTGGCAGGACATTGCCTCACCCTCTGCCCACAGCCAGACATTCATTCCACAGAGGAGCTTCACTGTGCCCCATCTCACTCTGGTAGACCCTTAGCCCTCTGGCACACATGTGCCTCCCCCCTCCTGTGGCTGCCCACTTCTGTGGGCTCTGTCACAGCACTGTGACACTGCTGGCACCAATAATTGGAGTTAGTCTTTATTGTGTTACAAAGTGCTTAAGATTGTAAATGTGTTTGAAAAGGTCTAGCTGGCACTAAAGCCTAGTGTCACACTCAGATATAAAAAGTCACCTCTTGTAAGAAAAAAAAGCCCTCTCATCATAATTAGAATATCACCAAGAAATTTGCAGAGGCTTGGTTAGGGTGAGCATACCCCCCATTTCAAGGCTGATAATGACACAAGGAAGGGAAATGACATTACATGTTTGGAGTGAGCCTTCTGCCCTGCCAGGCAGTATGGACAGAGAAGGGAAGCCTGACAGCAGTGTCCCAGGACTCCCTCTCCCTCCTGCAGCAGGCTGCATGCACTGGCAGGGGATGTGTTCTTTGCCCACTAGTATATTGCAAGAATTAGGAGCAACAAGGGAGTACCAAGTGCCTTCATAAGTACAGAGGATAAAGAAAAACAAAATATAATGGGTCACCCCAAGTTTACCAATAGGACAGTGGGAGTTAGCCCAATATCTCCAAAGCCTGTGTCTAATCTAACAGTATCACCATTCTCCCTGTATGTGACTTAAGGACAGCTTGTTAATCAAGCCATTTAACAGATATGAAGGGTAGAAGGTATGTCATTTTGGTCACTAATCTGAAGTACTCCTATTTTAGCCGAGCTGTTGATGGCAAGGTCTTGAGAAGTTTATTAATGAAAAGCATTACCCAATACCACTGACACCTGTGTGAATCTTCATTTCCATGAAGTCTGAATCAAGACAACTTTTCGTATCAGAATAAGGAAATTTATTTAATTCTGCTTTCACACAGAACAGTGCAAGAAATGTTACCTACAGACTTTAAATGGGAATCTCTAGAGAAATGAGCGCAATGGAAGGAGCTAATGGGGCTGATCTTTACAACACCCAAAGAAAATAAACAGTCTGCAATCTAAAACTAAACTAATCTAAATCTAAACTATTTTTCTGAAATGCTTTGGGTAAAAAGGTGAAGAATCCCCCCACAAAGCACATATCTCTCATGACAAGTCCAGAGAAGCACAGAGCTTGAACTACTTTGACTCATTTGTTTCTCAGGAAAACACTTCTGCAGAAAAACTTTTCCTCAGCAGCTGTATACTGAATATTATTGTACCCACCACCGCTATTCACACTGGCCAAGGAGTTGACAGACAACTGTTTTCCGGTTTGGTTTGAAAGATGTCATCTCTAAAGAATATTCTTTGTCCTAACAGCTGTGCAAGAAAAATGTATATGCCAAAATAGAGGAACAGAGGGGAGTGACATCATCAGCCCTGGTAAGATTAGAAAGAAAGGGCTTTAGAAAGAATCACAAGGAAAACTATTAGTGCTACTCACAAGCAATAGGAAGTGTAACATAAAACCAGGGCACAACAAACTGTGCAAGTACAAATGCATCATAGGGACATTTGTGGGAGAGGGAGGCATCAGACACAATCCAGATAAAACAATGTACTTTAAAGCATCATTTCCCTCTCAACAAATTATTAAAAAAACATAATAAGGTTGGTCACCTATAAAGATTTTAACAAGATAATCAGAAATAACAGAGGCTCAGAAGAGCAGAGAAGGGAATGAGGGTGGACACCAGCGCAAGAGCTTGCAATGCATAAGGGACACCGTCACTTTCAAAGATAAACTATAATATTGCCATGTAACCATATTCCCAGAAGAGGTTGCTCAAGTGGCAATTGGAGCACCAGTATTACTAGAGAGCACTCTGAATAAGGACCTAACGAGACAAAACTGTGCTCAAATGGGACAAAAAGAAAGATTTGCCATAGCTGCAGGCTATCAAAGTGTTTGGCAGAAGCACACTGCACACCTAGCAAAAATATTGTTTAATCTGTGTGCAGCCAAGACCAAAGTGAAGATTTTCAAGGGGCAAGTGCAGGATCTTAAAGATCAATTTGAAAATTCAGCATACGCCCAGACAAGGAATTTATCTAGCAAATATTATTTTGAGGTGGGCAAAGTGCAAGAGGAATATAACTTGAAGAACTTGATGCAGTTGATAGTAATATGTCCACCAGCAGCTACAGTATTTGCTCAGAAAATGCTTGTATTCCTTCCCCCCAAAACCACAAAAACCAAAACACACACCCAAACCACAAAACACCAACACCACAAAACACACCAAAAAAAAACAAAAAAACAAAAACCAAACAAAAAACCCCAACAATTGGAGAAGGCTGAGGTTCTAATGACTCTTTGCCCGTCTTCCCAAAGGCTCACCACACCACCCAAGCTTGAAGGCAGACCAGGGACTGTGAGAATGAAGACCTTGGGCCCACTGTAGGAGAGGATCTGGTTCAGACCATCTTAAAACTGAACATGCACAATCCATGGACTGATGAAATCCATCCACGGTCCTGAAGGACTGGAATGAATTGCAGCCACTGCCATCATATTTAAAAAATCATGGTAGTCAGGTAAAGTTCCCGATGACTGGAAAAAGGGTTATATAATTCACATTTTCAAGAAGGGGAAAATGGATGACCGAGGGAATTACAGACCAGTCAGCCTCACCTCTGTGCCTCACAAAATCTTGGAGCAGATTCTCCTGGAAGGCATGCGAAGGCACATGAAAAACAACAAGATGGTTAGTAACAGCCAGCATGGCTTCACTAAGGGGAAATCGTACTTGACCAATTTGGTGGCCTTCTATGATGGGGCTACAGAACTGATGGACAGGGGCAAAGCAGTTGACGTCATCTTGTGGATGGACTTGTGCAAAGCATTTGACACTGTCCCACACGACATCCTTGTCTCTAAATTAGAGAGACATCAATTTGATAGGTGGAACACTCGGTGGATAAAGAACCGGCTGGATGGCCACATGCAAAGAGTTGTGGTCAACGGATCAATGTCCGGCTGGAGACCAGTAATGAGTGGTGTCCCTCAGGGATCAGTGTTGGGACCGGTCTTGTTCAACATCTTTATTGCTGACATGAACAGTGGGATTGAGTGCACCCTCAGCAAGTTTGCCGATAACACCAAGCTGTGTGGTTGGGTTGATACACTGGAGGGAAGGAATGCCATCCAGAGGGACCTTGACACACTTGTGAGGTGGGCTGATGCCAACCTCATGAAGTTTAACCATGCCAAGTTCAAGGTCCTACACCTGAGTCAGAGCAATCCCAGGCAGAGCTACAGGTTGGGCAGAGAAGAGATTCAGAGCAGCCCTGTGGAGAAGGACCTGGGGGTGCTGGTCGAGGAGAAAATGAACATGAGCCAGCTTCAGTGTGTGCTCACAGCCCAGAAAGCCAATTGTATCCTGAGCTGCATCAAAAGGAGCGTGACCAGCAGGTCGAAAGAGGTGATCCTGCCCCTCTACTCTGCTCTCGTGAGACCTCACCTGGAGTATTCTGTGCAGTTCTGGTGTCCTCAACATAAAAAGGACGTGGAACTGTTGGAACAAGTCCAGAGGAGGGCCATGAGGATGATCAAGGGACTGGAGCACCTCCCGTATGAAGAGAGGCTGCAAAAGTTGAGGCTGTTCAGCCTGGAGAAGAGAAGGCTACATGGAGACCTCATAGCAGCCTTCCAGTATCCTACATGGATGCTGGAGAGGGACTCTTCATTAGGGACTGTAATGATAGGACAAGGGGTAATGGGTTCAAACTTAAACAGGGGAAGTTTAGATTGGATATAAGGAGGAAGTTTTTTACTGTAAGGCTGGTGAGGCACTGGAATGAGTTTCCCAAAGAAGTTGTGAATGCTCCGTCCCTGGCAGTGTTCAAGGCCAGGTTGGACAGAGCCTTGGGTGACTTGGCTTAGTGTGACGTGTCCCTGCCCACGGCACGGGGGTTGGAACTTGATGATCTTAAGGTCCTTTCCAACTCTAACTATTCTTTGATTTTATGATTCTAAAAGAGAAATGAGTGCTCCAAAGAAAATAAGCCCAGAGATTTCCAATGAAGACTTGCGAAACACAGACAAGTGTACTTCCACGCCTGAACTCCCTGGTCTCCAAGTACAAATGGAGGAAATAGCCGTAGTATTTGTGTGCAGACTTGCTATGAATTGAAGATGATTCATGATATCCCATAAAGGGTCCAACAGCAATAGGCAAGGGATCTGCTTGAAGACAGGAAGAGTCAGCTACCTTCTGACACAGAGTATCCACTAAGGCAGTGCAAATGAGTATCAGGGGACTTACCATCCCAAGATCACACTTAAAATGAACTTCTGGACAATAGGCTGCAACCTAAGTCTGAGAAAGATTGAAGGTTAGAGGGCATCATTCCATTTTAGTTTTTCGTTTAGTTTTGGTTCAAAAGGAAATGCAACAGAAGGGCTCAAAGGGATACCCCCAGAGCAGAGCAGGTCAGGTGCCCATGAAGAATACCAACCTACAAGCAAGGGCCTAACGATTGCTCTTACTAGTGTAGAGTAACACTGAAGGCACCTTCTGAAATTGAGGGAAGAGACCACCAGATGTTCTTCTAATGGGCCTCACAACCATGGAGAAAACCAAACACAAAGCTACAGCCAAGAAGCACTGTCAGCAGATGCTACTTGCAAGGACACTGGTAGTACTTTGACCAAACGCAGAAAAAGATTCAAGCTCAGAGGCCTAAAACATCATCTGGCCTAGTGGTCTTGCTTGACAAGAATGTCAGTCATTGTATTCTAAACCTTCTGCTTTGTCTGCTTTAAAAAAAAGGATTTGATCATTTGTTTTCCCTTCTGAACTGCACCAATTTACAACCTCATGGCTGCTCTGCATGTGTGTATATGCTGGGCCATGGAGAAGAACATGAGTTTGGAAACCAAATGAATTAAATATTATTTAATTTACCATACCCAGTGTGGAAGAGGGACTTAGCTGGCTCTTTACTTCTTATGCAACCTTTCCCACTGAACACTACCTCACAGGTCAGACATCTTTCCAAACATAATATCGCCTCATAATAAAATTTACGAAAACATACTGAAAGGTCAAAATAACTGTAACAAGTTATAAAGTCTTTTACTTATTCAAGGTCTCTATTTCCCATAATATTTCTTTAATCTTTCAGTATTTGCATAAACTTTTGCAAACTTTATTAGGCTAGCATTTTGAGTTTGGGTGGACAGTGTTAAAGTGTTAATCCCTGAATGCATTTAAACACCCCAACCAGACTATGTAATTCTAAAATATTTAATGTCTCTAGGGCTCTCTCTCTACTTTCTTATGAGCAGTTTTCCTGTGCTGGTTGAGGGGATTGGATAGTGTTGTGCAGGGCTCTGCTTTCTAGCTTTATCACAGCGAGGCTAAGATGGGGTTGGTCTAGATGATGGAGAACTGAGTGGAGCAAGCAGTCTCCCCTTCCAACATGAAGGATTCGTTCTGATAAAAAGCAGATCATGAGGAATAAAAAGGGAATTACCAGTGTCCAGACATTGTTCTGATTAGGTTAGGAAGTTTTCCCAAGTCTCACCATCAAACACAAGTTAAAATACCTTCTCACAGACCATCTTCTAGGAGTTAATTCACAGATACTCATACAAGCTGTAAACAAAGGAAGTTTGCAATGCATTTCTCTGAAAAATGTGCTTTTACGAATTCTTCCAAAAGCATACAAGAAGCGGAAGTAAAGCTAGAAATAAGAGTTCTGTCTTCTAATGACAGGCACATAAACCATCAGATTTCAGCTTTTCAGCACCACCCACTCACTTTTCTGGGACTCAGGGCATGGGCACATGGTTGAGCATGAATCCAGAAGCATTGACTTTAGGAGCTGCTGCAGATCCGCTGTGTGCAATATTCACAAAGCACATGTGCTTATCAAACTGTGTATCATCACCTCTCTGTCACTGGCTACCACCTGTAATTGCAACACAAAGTAGGACATACGTAGGCACATATCTTTCAGTGCCCAGCTCCCATATTAGCTCACACCACCTCCTGCAGCAGTTCAGGCTTTATCACTTGGCCATGGCATTAACAGAGGTCAGGACTGCCCCAAAGGTCATTGGCCTACTTGTGGAGCTAATTACACCCAACAAAGGCTTGATAGCACACGACTTGGGTGAGAGGGTTGGAGGGAAATGGCAATAAAATCTTATGTTTCCATATGGCTTTGCTAGACAAATATTTGAGGTGTGGGGGCAGATTAAGCTCTCAGACTTGCCCGAAGTCAGGGTAAACCTGCCTTGGGTTAATCCACCCTCACTGAAGCTTAGTACAGCAATGCTACATTCTGCTGGGGAACACTGTGAATATCAATATCTCGGCTGACAAGCAGGTATAAAATTAATTTGCCCTAACATGATTATGAGCTGTCTGTTCCTTCACACCTGAACAATGAGCTACTTATTTCTTATGGTATCATGTGAAACAATGGTGTTTTAATTGAAACCTAAAACCTGAGTCCTTGATAGATCCTGACGCTTCTATGACAACAAAATCAAGTAATGAATCAGATATGAATGAAATTATCAATCAAATATTAGAGCTTCTACTACAGTTTCTCAGCTCTTATCTGGCTCTCTCACACCAGGTAAAACTCTGAGAGGGATGCAAAACCTCATTGGATTTTTGCTGCAGTCTCCAAATTCATGTGGCTATTGTAAAGCAAAAGTGCTTGCGGGTAAGAAGAACTGTCCATTTGCCTAGCACTAAATCAGCTGATGTGTGTGGACATACCTGAGCTATAAGTGGAGTTATACAAATTCTCTGAATGTGGCTCCTGCATCTTCAATAAAATAAGTAATACTTTCAATTATGCACATTTCAGAAGCAAATCAGGTAGCTTCAGAATACTTCTTTTGAATACAGGTTTAACCACAGCAGTGTTACTAGAGGAAACTTTCACACCTTTGCAAATGGGATGTTACTTTCATTTACACAAATAAAGCAAGTTATAGTTTCCCTCGGACACCCGCTACACTTTATCTGTTCTGCATAGCACTTTAATACATAAGCCACAATACCTTATTTTCATCAGAGAGGCAGCAAGTCTGGGTTTAGGCATTACTGTAGGTACTCGTGCTGCAGCACAGCACTGGGAGACAACGGCAGGCCGAGGCGAGAGGAGGAGGATGCTGATGGCTTCCAGGGGCACTGGGGAGGCCGCAGGCACCAGAGGGAGCTCACACAGCACGGCAGGCCGGCTCGCCAGAACCGGGAGCACCCGTAGCTATCCCGCAACCGCCTGGCTTTCCCAAACCTTATCCCCCGTGTCGTGTTATCACGTACAGGATCCTGTGATGCGTGTTTAGGAAGAAGGAACACAAGTCGGGAGGAGATGGAGCCTGACAGACAGCTCTCCAGAGACATGGCGGGGCCTGCAGCCTTTGCTTCACCTCAGCCACTGCTGGAGCAGCATGAGCTGCATGTTCCAGGCTTGATGAATGGAGGGGCCGGTGCTCTGGCGGCTGTATGAATCATATGTTCCATGTTCACTTGTAATCTGTGTAATTTCTTTATCACAGGGCAAAATGCATTAAAGCCCTAGCTGCTGCAAGGTAGCAGCACTCTGTGGGCTGCGTTCTGGTTTTCTTCACCATCAGGAAACAATACCAGCCAGGCTGCCCCCTCCTTGTGCACCTCATGCATCCTCGAGGCACTCAGCTCTTGGCAGCTACCTGCTTTCTTTCCCTTCGGTGCACCAGGGCTCAAGGGTGCTGAGAGAGGGTAACTCCTGCTGAGCTGCTCATCCTTATGCCCTGGAAACATGGACAAGCCTGGAAAACACCACAGGGAGCAAGTGGAAAGCACTTCGTTCGTACACAGCTCCAGAGGGTGTTTGGTTCCTCCTTGTCTTGCCAAATCTCTGGGGGATTTTGGTTCTTCCTCCTGAACATTGCTCCAGGCAGAAGGAGAAGGACCATGCAGATGGGGCTGCACTGTGTGATGTTCCCAGCTAGGCTGCTCCTACCTGTTTTAGCTGTGGAGGCAAGAAGTGGCAAGAAGTGCTCCTGAGCATATTGCCAGGAAATGGTGGGTCTGGCTGTTAGCCTCAGCAGGCCCAGAATAGCTGTGTTCTGTGTGTGCCCCAGATCTCACTGCCCATGTGGGTTTTCCTTTATAACTCTGTCACAGCCCTCTCTCAGAATGCTGCCCAACTTAGAGCAAATTTCTTAGTCATTTCCTTATCGACCAGACATAATGTCACACTGGTCGCTGTGCCTTTTCATTGTAACAGGGTCCTGTTTTCTGCGCCCTGGCTACACCTCCACCAGTAAACTAAGCAATGCTGCATCATGGCTCCTCTCCTGTGGTTTTTCCACACTCTCAAACCATCAATGGGGTAGCACAATCCAGACCCACACCCCACAGAGCTGTCCTGGCCAGTGCCCACAACCAGTACAGCATTAGCACTGGGCAGGGGCCATCTCTAATAGAGTGGGTGTATCTGGAGGGTGAAATGTGTAACTATGCAAACACCACCCATACTGCACCTCAGGGATGACAAACACATGCTACCCCTTTTTATGGATGGGGAGAAGGACCAGAGAGCCAGACTTCCTCTTTCTCTGTAGTTCTTGCCTTCTGACCTTCACTAGGTGTACATATCAGGGAGGGCTTCACCTCACCAACCTTTGGCTCTTTAAATTTAAAGTGCAATCATTCATTAGTCTTCTTCCTTAATAAAGGGACAGAAACAGGAATCTCTAATGGGCAACCTAAAATAGATGAAGTGAGTCACCAACAGGAGACATCTGTTACTATCTACTAATTAAAGACGGAGCCTAGAGGACTAACTCAGACAACTATCTTCACCCAGCTAAACTTAGGTGATATGAATCTTGCTTTACGTGTTTTTGTCTCTGAGCTTACTGGGTCCTAGGACAAGACATCTCAGTAGGCATGCTGTCAGACAAACTAGTACACTACTTGTACAAACATTCCAGTGCAGAGTTTCCTGTGCCTTTTTGAACTGATCATTCCTGATTTCCAAATGATTATTTGTGCAGAAGTAGAATTCTGAACATTTGCTTTCCAGAGGAATACATGTCATGCCATACAATCTGTGATGTGCAAGATTTTAGATTCATATCATAAATGGATTTCAGATATATTTTTAACCAACATGCATGTTCTTTGAGTTATACCACATGGCTGAAGGAGAATATACACTTCTGTCCAGTTCATGAGATCTCACAGCTCAAAGCAGAAATAGATGAGCAGTAGTGACTCTATACAGCACATATAAGAATGTGTTAGCAGCAACATTATTTTATACCCACTGATGGTGGCATTTGTGACAGCATGGAATAGATGAGAAGCTGGAAAGATTCTCTGCCGGAGTCCTGTTCCTTTCCACTGTTTGAAGGCTTCCATTGTCACAGCAGGGATGAGGAAGGAGGGTCAGATGAATGCACGTTTGCTTCTCCACAGGCCATAAAATACTGGTATGACAATTGTCTTTGAAATAGCCAATAAAACCTCATTTTCCTCTTGCCTCCATGTGCTCATGAGTGTGTGAATAAATATAAGCTGACACTGGGTTTGTATGTGTGCAGTGGTGTGAGGTACCATTTTACTTTGCATCGCCAAGCTTTTGGCATAACCGCATGTCTCATGAGGAAAGGAACAGTTCACAAACCATGCAAGTCTTAAAACACATATCATAAAATCTGTGGTGTGCTCCAAGCCACTGTGCATGATGTTAGTTCCACTTATTCCCTTCCAGTGTTAGTCTGTGCCTTTCACATTCCTCTGATTTCCCCCATCTCATTGAAGCACATTAGTTACTATGGAAACAGATCTATGGGTACCGAACTTGGTGATATCCACACTGAAGGGATGCTTCCCAGGAACCTCAGTATTGAATGGATGGTTCATCAACACTGCATATGGCTTGGATTTTATAAAAACCCGCAGGAAGCTGCTGAGGGAGAAGAGGTGTCAGCTGAGGTTATGAAGAAGGAAACCCCAAATCCAGCCACTGGTATGTTCTGCAGTCCCATGACCTTCTCAGTGACACAGCCCTGTGACTCAGAGGGAGAGAAACCAGAGATGGGCTGGGCTGAGCCACAAAACTGTGGATCCCTCCCAGGAGCAGCTCTATCAAGAGAATCACACAAGGTTACTACAGCTTTCATGGTAAGCTTTAATGGTGTTTTCCGGAGAACTGTTAGCATAAGTTAAAACTAATTAAAGCAAAAAAAACCACCACACACACAGCACACCAAAAATGACTGTGAACTAGCTATTTCACAGAGGCCATCTCTTGTAAGATAGAAGTTCATCCATTGCAGAAAATCCTTTGTGGAGATGCACCTGGCTGGGTGGTACTTTATTGTGACACTAGGGAGGAGAAAAACCTCTTAGGGATCAAAGCCACCTGAAAACAACCACAAAAAAGGTAATCATTTTTTTGTGCTCTTGAGGAGGAAGCCCCCAGCAGAGGAATAAGACTAGGTAGCAGCAGGAATCAGCCCCTTTGCTGATGTCAGCCCACATCATGGCTCCCTGCAGCCCCTGGAAGTCACCAGCCACACCTGGCCATGTGGGGATGCCTTTTGGTCTCATTGCTCATTATATGTTGTTTTCTGTTCTCATTAAGTAAACTTACTAGATACCAGCTCCCTTTGTGCTGGTAGGAGGCTAGGCAGAGGGGTGTGAGACAGACATCCTCCCTCCACCCCAGGCAGAGGGGAACGGTGGGGCAGGTGGGAGTGGGGTGGCACCTCAGGCAACAGGGCAGAAAGCAGGGGCAAGGGGACCAGATGCAGCATGTTCTCATCCTAGATTTATGGTTTCCCAGCACTTCTTTTTGGTAAAAGTGTGAGTTGCTTTCCAGAATAGAGGCGCACACGCTGAGTTGGTGCGACATGTTTTGGAGCATCAGTTGTTCATATAGGGCTTTTTCCAGACATGTTTATGGTGGAATAGGAAACATCTCAGAGCATCACAGAAGAGAGCTTTGCATCATTTAACAGACCTCACAAAAAGAGGCAGGGAGGCACCAAGGGAGAAAAGCAGGCAGGGAGACAGGCAGGGCCAGAGCTGCTGGTGGAGCAGGGGTGAAAGCACAGGGTTCAGGTTCAACCATACAACGGTGCCTGCCAAGGAAAAAACAGAAGCTTGTGTTTGACAAGATCTGGGGGGCATTTTTCATCATTTCAAAGCCTGTATCAGAAACCCATTCTGTTCCCTGCCCAGTACCACATTGTTAAAGGGTCTCTCCCAGTGTGTACCAGCACAAGTCACCACCAGGGCAACTGCTGCCAAGTAAGTTTCCTATTATGGAGAGCTAAAATCCTCAGACTAGAGGAGCTTTTGATTTGGGTTGGGTTGGGGTTTTCCTTGATACAAAAAAAGCCTGTGGTATTTTGGTTCACCCACAAACCAGGCCAGTTGGCTGCCTAAAAGTCATGACAATCCTGTTTCTTTACGTGGATGCATAAGGAGCAGATGAGGGGCACAGGCTCCCTCCTCACACTTTGCTGCTCACCCCACAGCCCTGAGTGGGGAATGCTCAGTCTGCCCTTCCTCCCATTGAGTAGCCCAAATGGAAAAAGGATGTAGTACATTTAGAGATCAATGGCTGAGAATGAAATCTCATACAATTTCAAGCTGCTCTTGAAAGATTAAAAAAGTTCAGTACTTTTTGGTGGCTGGGCCCGTTACACCAGTAGCAGACCTAGTATGGGCAATAATGTGAAGATGTATAGACTGCATTTTTTAAAAGGGACTATCCTCAATGACAACTGAGTAATTTAACACCTTGCACTGTGCTGTTACATTTTCATTTAGCAACTACGTGAAAAGTCATCATATCCCATTTTTAGATGGCCACCTCCCTGTTCACACTGATCTTTATAACAAGCACACAAATGCCCTTCTATATTTAAAGTGGGCTCTTCACAGAACCCTGGAAATTTCCACAAGACAGAGAGTTGAGGCCGGATATGGACAAGCACATAAGTCCCAGTTTCTGTAAAGTTTGCCTAAACTTTCAGGACCCATTCTCTATTCCCAAGCTTCCTCCACTCTGCTGGCACTGTCCCCATCCTCCCCCTTCCCTGCTCTCTACCCCAGCAAGAGGGGGGTGGCTCTGGCACACTCACCCTTTCATTTCCCAGTGCATCAATTGTAGGGATTTTCCAGAGGGTTTTTTTTAGATACACCTGTCGTTTGTTCAGCCAGTGCCACAAAAACATATAAACCTGTTTTACCTGAAAGGGGAAAGCAGGCTAGCCTCTCTCTGCAATTAAATTGAGCTGTCTGTCAGCTTTCAGCCAAGAAAAAGATGCCAGCTAGATTGAAGGAATCATTTACCTGACTGACATCTGAAGAGAAACAGAGTTGAATCCCCTAAATGAAACTTTCTCTGCAGCCACAGGGCAAAAGATCTATCCTGTTCCCACGGTTTTGGCTGTTCCACTCCAAGTCTGTGTGAGGAATGGTGGCTCTGATCTGTTCTTACTTTAAATAAATTGGCTGGCCCATCCCTAACCAAAATCAGTGTTTAAAATGTGACAGAGAAGCAGCTGTCCAAAAGCTAACAATGAGCTGATGACCCAGATGTGGAAAGTAACTGCCAAAATCTCAGGCTGTAAAATACATGTATTCAAAATTAGTATTACATAAATATTGCTAGATACCAATACAGAAGCTACAGAAATAGGCTGGGAAATTGTACTGATTATTTTATAGATTTTATATGTGCTAAGTACTCTTTAAATAAATTAAAAAAAAAAAAGAGAAGTGAAGCAATAGCAAAAATTGCACTTGATGGGAAATCAACTGGCTAGAATCCATGCTGGTCAGAAAGAGAATGATTGCATGTTATAATGAGTTGTGCTGAGCAATAACTGAGTGGAGAAATGGAAGGAAAATTGAACAGCAACATCTTTCTGTCTTCCCTAACAAGACAATGTCTCAAAATTTAGCAACACTTTTGAGATGGTAAAAAGTAGCTTCAAAGCAATCAACAGGAGAGGCGGCAGCCCAGAGCTGCAGAGTCCAGACAGAATGGAAAAAACTATGCTGAATTTGGTTGCTCACATATTCTGTCCCTATACAATGGATGCAACATGAAAAGAAAGTGGTAAGTCCAGAGTGAAGGCTTGCAATAAGGTCAAAAATGAAATCCAAGACAGGAAATAGATGAGCAGAAGGGCAGCACCATCTTCTGATCACCTGTGTTAACCAGCAAGACCTCTCCCATGTTTGCATTTGTTTTTGCATATTGATGTGAGCTCTAGACTTGGAGCCAAGGGACTGAATTTTTATTAGACACAGTCTGTCAAAGTGTAGATTACAGTAGCGTAGCAAGGTTTGAACAGCCTCTGTCTAACTCAGCAGGACTATGACTGCTCTCTATAAATACACACTGGGTGGGGGTAACTGTCAGGGTGTGGGGAGAGCTATTTCAGCTAAAAGAGATTTCACAAGAAGAACGAACGGCTGTGAAGCGGCCAGGGATGAATGCAGTCAAAGCCTCAGCCTACAGAGGGGATAGGCTGTGCTGTCCCTGGTTTGGAAACAGTGTCTGCCTCACT
Source organism: Neopsephotus bourkii (assembly GCF_033783945.1). Taxonomy (NCBI): domain Eukaryota; kingdom Metazoa; phylum Chordata; class Aves; order Psittaciformes; family Psittacidae; genus Neopsephotus; species Neopsephotus bourkii. The sequence goes on along the minus strand of NW_026901837.1, from coordinate 4,538,576 downwards.
AGGCACAGCCTGGCTTTGCCCTGGTCCAGCAGGAGCAGCAGGTGGGCTTGAATGTGCGGTGATACAAAGGATGGGTGTGAGAAGTGATTCAAAGCCTGCAGGCTTCGCCGAGGTGTGTCTGGGCACCTCTGTGCTCCCAGGAGGATGAGGGCTGAGGGCAGCATCCGTCTGCATGCTGGGGACACCAAAGTTCCCAGCACAGAGCCAGTGGTACACACTGTCACCCTGGTACCATGTGCCTGTCTAGCAGCATCAGCATCTCGGGTCCATGCAGAACAGCTGCACATTGAGTAAAGCTTTCCCAAATACCTTGACTGAAGAGCCCAGATATCAAACCAGGGGATGGGGCATCCCCGCGAGGAAGCTGTCAGCACCAGTGACATCAAAATAAACACTAAAAATTAAATAAATATTAAAAATACTCAGGGACATACTACAGTGTACTTCTTCAATTCTAGTGTACAGAAACTCTCAGTACACAGCTGGACAAAGTTTTTCCACTTGAACACTGAATTATCTGGCTTGAACATGATCCACATTGCTCCCCTCAGAACAGAGCAGAAAAGTGGAGGAAGAGGGAAAGCTCCACCGTGAAGGATGGCAAAGAAGGTCGTAAATGTGGCATATGACAGGGGAGGAGATTCTAATGTACCAGCACCCCAGGGCTCTGCCACCAGTCTGAGGGAGGCCAATGTACTGCCCTGATGGGGGACTACATACCCCTTCTGCTCCATTGGCATGTCCCCAGTGCGCAGGGGGTGCTGGGCACGGGCACAGCTAGCCCATCATGCTCCCATCCCTGCTGCCAATTCACAGCAGGATGGCAAAGCTCATGGACCTACAGCCCTCATGTGGGTTGGTCCCTAAGTGTCTGCCTGCAGTACAAGTTTTCCTCTCACCAGTAAAGTAATTTTAGCAATTAGCTGGACCGTTACCATTACATTTAAAAGGCTACTGTCAGCTTACAGGTGGCCCTTTTCTTTTTTTCTTTTTTTCTTTTCTTTTTTTTTTTTTTTTAACCAGAACTTGAAATAAATGTCTTGAAAGGTTTGTTGGGGAGGGGGAGTCTGTTCTAGTAAAAGCAGCTGGGTTCAGGCGAATAAATATTATGTTACTATGCAATAGCCACAGCACAAACAAGGCAGCACTAGAAACCTAAATCAGAACCACCCAAACTAAAAACTGCATTTCAGTCCCCAAGCGGAGAAACAAACACAGAATGTAAAGGGAGATTTTTTTTAACTCATCTCAAGTCTAATAATTTCAGGTATTGCTGATAGTGCTAGTAAAGAAGTATGCATTTAAAATAAATAGAATTTTTCAGTACTGAAAGCAAGAACATAAACTTCAGAGTATAAAAGTTTCCGAAAGTAAAACTCTTCCATTTCCAAAACCAAAAGATAGCAGAAGAAATCTGATAAACATTGGACTCTTGGGTTTACACAGGCTTAGTCTGAAGTATGTGCGCAGAGCAGGAAAGCAATTCGCCCTTAAGAAACAGTGATCTCTAAACTGAATCTTCTTGTTGGTGTCCATCTAAATTCACTTCATTCTGTGATCTGTGGCAAGATCACACCAGAAAGCAGACCTTTGGTTTGCAGTCATGGCTTAGCAGCAGCATCACAGCACAATGTAAAATAAAGCTGTCACCAGACCTATACCGTCTTCCACTGCAATTTCAGAGGTTCACCTTAATGGTTTAAACTTATTCTGACTGAACAATTCTAGCGCTGTTGGATTTTGGAGCCACCTCAGAGTGGTGATTTGGAGACTTCCAGTGCTGGATTTACTCAAACAAGCAAATAAACAGTTCTTGTTGTGCATTTGTTTACATCTAATATCTGCCTGCCTTTTTGGCAAGACATAATGGCATAATTTGTAAAATGTGTAGTTTTGTTACGCCTGTTTGGAAATCTCACCTAGACAGACTATTTCAGCTGGTCAGTTTTCACCATAGTAGTACACAGTACGTAGTAAACAGTAAAATACTTTTCTTCAGACATGTAATCTTCAGACGTGATCTACAGACAACCAAGCGTTTATCAGCCTCCCCATCTGACTTCCTACATTTTGTATCAAAGCCCTTCACTTCTCTGGTGATGCTTTCAGATAAACATAAGTGGCTTTTCCTAAACGTGGGCTTTATATATAAATGATCTCATTCATAAGAGAAATTATGCTGTAAAAGGGATGGCAAAGAGAGAATAGCTGAACGGTGTGCCAGCTGGGGTATGTGATGGTACAATTTAAGAGGATGGTGGTGCACTGAAGGAAGGCTTGATCAGTACCAGCCCAGCTCACCCAGGACAATCCATCTGCTTGAGCCACGCACCCCATACAACTGGCTGGGAATATGGGAGTTCTGCTACAGCTCACAACGGAAATCATCTATTCCCCACAAATTTCAGTTATCTCACACATTCCTTCTTGACACACTATCTTTTGAAGCTCCATCTACCAGAGTTCTGTGGAAAAGCCTTCTTATCTGGAGCAGGCTCCTCACTGCAGTACAAGCAGAATCAGCCTTGGCCAGGGTTACCTGAAAATCTAACCTGAACTGCTGGTTTTCCATGCTTCCTAGCCACTGCTCTCCTCTCTTACCCCTCAGAACAGTGATGTTTATTATCACAGCTTATTGATGGCAGTGCCGGGATTTGTTTTCTTTCCTTTCAGCTGGCTACTGGAGGGGTCCTGCTGAGAGCAACAAACATCCTCATCCATTCTCAGGAATCAAAATCCACCCTGAAGTGATATTTTGGGAGTGGAAACAATCAGCTTCAAAGGAAAACTGACCATAGAAACTGTTTCTGAGCAGCACTGCTGATTCCAAAACTGTAGAGAGCAATTTAGGCTAGTAAGTCACCCAAGGGGAAGAGAAGCCCCCACATCCCTTACATGTGCCTCAGTGTTCAGAGCTTGGCATTAATGTGCCACCTGCATTCATGTCTTAAAACCAGTCCAGGCTTATCTGCTCTCAGGAGGTAACTTTTAGATGCCAAACAGCACTTTTAGCTCAATTCTGCCTTAAAAGCAGATTAAAATCACTTCTTCAAAACTTGCAACAAGAGGTATGGAGTTACAGCAGTAAATAACTTTAGAAGTATATTATTGTATGCTAATGCAATGCATTCTCTCATAGGAGAATGGCAGCCCCTTAATTGAATAGGAGGGAAATATTCCCATCCCTGTACATAGAGTATTGGGTCTCTCCCAGTGATAGTTCATACCACGTGGCCTAAAATTCCTGTTTTCCTCTCTCCAAGCTTGCAGCAAATGGAAGCACTTGTTTAGGTGAGAGCCTGTCTAGAAAGATGCTATTCTGAATAGCAGTCCCATAGAGAAGGAGGAAGACAACATGGCTTAGGTAGAAGAGATAGAAGACTGAAAGGTTGAGTCCGATCTTTTGCAAGTAGGTATGAATATGAAAAGAAGTAGATAGCCCTGGAAGAAGCTAAGCAGCTCTTTTCAGCTCCATTATGGGAGGCCTCCTTCTAGCTCCTCTTGCCCTTCTACCCGTGGCCACCAGCTATCCAAGTGTAAATCCCAGGTACGGCTACATGAGACGTATGCTGTCAAATTTTTACCACTACCAAGTGTGCATCAGTTGTATGCAAACCTTAAGGAGAGAGAGAAGAAGGCAGGGGAAATCACAGCTCTCTGTGTGATGGAGTGGAATAGCAAGATGAGCAGCACAAGGAAGAGACATGACTCCACCGGGGTCACCAGGGCTCCTGGTTGCTGCTGTCGGCTCCAGCTTCAGACCTGGAAGCACTGTGGAGGATCTGGGCACACATAAAAATAGTGTGTGGAAGAGTCCATATTTTATTAGCTGCTTTCCTGTTTTACATTTGCTGCTGGGCTGCTTTAAACCACATCCCAGGGTCTGAGTGAGGTTAATGCAGAGCTGTTGTGCCAATTCCTGCCTCCCTGGAGAGGAAATCCCCTCCCTCATCTTTCATAGCACCCAAGTGCTGCCAAGGGATCATCACGGGGCTTAGCACAGAGCTCGTGTTGATGCTGTCTGACTGTCGATCGTCCTTTGTTGTTATTCCTGCACTTTTCTGCCTAAGCAACAACTGCAGTAACTTTCCACCTCCAGGTTAAATCACCACCAAATCAAAACCAGGATTTCCATGATGTCGCACACACCTGTTTCTGGCTGTATTTTGCTTTGTTTGTCTCAGTTAAGAGACGTGAAAATCTAGCCAGTGAGTAAATCTGCCCTAAACTTTGACTATCGGCTAGGAGATGGACAGACAGACTCCAGGCATGGAGGGGACGTGCCCAGATGTGTCACTGCCAAGCTGCCTGATGCTGGAGAGATATCCCTTGTCATATAAGGCTTTTTTTAACTTCTCTCCACAGATCAAAAGCCCTGTAGACAAACTAATGTTGTTTGCCTCAGAACCATTTCTGCCAGAGGAAAGAAGAGAGTACCTGCTTGGGGACATCTGCTCTACATAGTCACTTCAGGCAGAAAAAGGGGAGCAGAGAACAGAGGCAACCAGAGTAACAAGCCACATCTTTCCTAAGCAATTTTTGCCTTTTTCTCCTTGGTCAGGAGGGCTTTTGGTCACAGCTGTCTATACAACCATTCAGAAAAGGGAGAGGGAAGCTGGTGTTTTGCACCATTTGGTCCTAGCGCTGGCAGAAGTACCCAGTTACTTCCCTCTCTAATCATCAACTAAAGAGCCTCATCAGATTTACAGTTTTTTAGGGACTCACACTGCCAGTACAGCAACTACAATGGTCTTTTTTGTTTAGGGGTGCCATGGGATTTACACAAAACCGCTAAAGCCTGGTGCTCACACAGGTAGTGGGGAAAAGTAACCAAAGCCCACGCAAAGCCACCCTGAGAAGGCCCTGGGCAATATGAAAGACAAAAAGGTGGAAAGCAGCAGGACAGGGAATGCTAGCATTGACCAGTTCTGCTTTGTTTTGGGGTGTGATCCAGCTACAGCATGAGCCTGGGTGATTCTCCCAAGGAAGGAGGGATCTCCCCAAGGATGAGTTTCTAAAAGAAGCTCAGTTTCTGCAGCCAGTTACTACACAAAACTTGGCAACTTGCAGCACTAAGCCTTTTGAAGGTGTTTTCTTCCCTCCTCTGTCTGTCCCTACCACTGAATGCACACCATGCCTGGGACCCCAGAGAGGAATCAGGGCAGGAAAACAGTTTGACTAGGAAATCTTTCCAATGTCAACATCCTCCATCCTGGGGCCTTGCTTTCCGGGAAAAGATGGACTTTGTATACACACGTTTGAGTGGACTGGGCTTAAAGGCAAAGATCCTTCTTGTGGGTTGAAAAAAAAAGATGAAAGGTATTCTACAGACTAAACAGGTAGGGCTCCCTGAGTAATCCAGTGATGTGTTTAGCAGCATTTAGCAACATATTTATTTAGACTGAACAAAGCCTTGGGCATTTCAATGCCCAGGGAAGCCCTGGAGCCACAGGATCCCGCATCTTCATCAACACTGCGAGCTGATGCTCCAGTCCTCAGAGAAAGCTGTGGTGAGTGATTAGGGATACACAGGCTATTCAAACTCTCAGGACCTGGGCTAGAACACCCATGGCTATGCAGATTCCTAAGGCTTTTGTGTCCCCAGCCTAAATTTCTACCAGAGCAGCAGAAAGCTGGCTTGATAAACTGCTCTAACTTCTCCATGTAGCCAGTCCAGCTAGGGCAGAGACAAGAAAGTGAACCAGCACCTTAAGCCTGAAAGTCAGACCAGTAGTGGCTGCTCCTGAAGAACAACCAAGCAGGATCTGCTGAACTGCACCGGTTAGTTGAACCAGTGGTTAGGAATTGCCACAGCATCATTGTCTCTCTACCATGCCTCATCCCTTCTCAATCTTAAGGCTGATGAAAGGAAATTCTTGACGCAAAGTTACCCAAATTAAGCTTCCCTTAGGGACAGATATCTCTGCCTAAAAAAGAATTTATAAAACAGGGACATTCATGACTGCCATGCTGAAATACTGCCATTTCAACAGACATGCTGTTAATTCTTCAAGACAGGAAGGCATGAGCATTTCAAGAGTACACAACACCAATAAGCAGGTTACGTCACAAGAGTGAGATGCATATTATTTTGAAGGAAGTTCTGTCCATAACTAAAAATAAACCGATGTTGTTTCCCTGTTAGAACTTCCTGTGAATCTTTAAAAAATACAGAGACACAACCAAGTCATTCTGTTTGAAGGAAATATTTGAGGTCATTAGCAACTTGCCTGCTGGGAGGTTCTCAGATCCAGATGTCTTTGTGGTAAATTTGCACAGAGCATTTGATATCCTATTTATCACCTCATTTACAAACCATCTGCAACTTGTAAAGTCAGCACTGCATTAAGAGAGGCATGACTAGTGGTAGCTCTGCTTAAATAGACAAGTATTGGGTTAAAATGAGGTTTCATTGTTAACTGAAAAGTTAACTTCCAGACATAGTTCCTAATTTAAAACATCTGAAAAATTAATATTCTCATTTGGGCATTTTTCCAGACCAGATGGTAATGCCTGGATGCTCTCTGGACAAACTATCTCATCTAGAGTAAGTGGCTAAATGTTTGGCTCACATTACACACATACTGCTGTAATGTATGTAAGTGAAGAATGATGTTGTGTTTATTAATCAACCCAGAATTAGTTCAGCATCCTGCATCATAGGTTTTTATTCCACTGTTGCTCCTGGCTTGCTAAAACCAGAGCACTTGTGTCACACTTTCTGACACTCCCCAAATACTTTGGCAGTTTCAGACTTGGATGACTCCAATTGCTTTCCTTTTGGAGAACTTCTTGAATCCCTTCAGCACTTGTCGAATTTACATCTTAAATATGCTATTAGTCTGATGCTTTTTTTTTTTTCCTAGAATGAGTGAAGATCTCCTAACTTATTTGTATTCCATGGACATAAACAGACTGAAAACACAGAGAGACTGCATGCACAGTGCTCCCTGCTCCTGGAACCTTCCTTCCAGTGGGTCTCCACTCCTTTGGTTTGGTTCTCAGGCTTTCCTTATGACACCTTCAAATAGTGCCTCTGTTCATAATTAATGAGAGCTTGAGCAGTCCATGGAAGGAAGTCACTTGCACCTCATCTTGACAGAAACTTGGGCTTACAAGGCTGATGGGCTCCAATGGACTCCAGGAAGCCATGCAGAAGAATTTTTATTAATATATATAAAATGATCGTACTGTCCTATATGATGCTGACGATGTCTCTGCTGGAGAATATCAGCCTGTTTGGGGCACAAAGCTTCAAAAAGGTGTAATCAGACAGAAACAAAAATGTGAGGGTGTAAGAAACTTGACCAGCTAGGAAAGGTTGAAGCTTGATCAATCTAGCAAAAAAACTCCAAAACACTAAGGAGAGATATTAAGATCCTTTAAGGCCAAAAGAGATGCAAAAAGTGAGAAAATAAATTAGTCATATGTTCTTTGGAGATAGGACAAGAGTAATTAATTTTGATTGCAGCAAGAGAGACTGAGGGTTGGTGCTAGAGACAGGTTCTTCTAGCAATAAGGACAGTAAATGCTGGAAAAGGTTGCCTAGGGAGGTTGTGGAATATCCGTCACTCTTGGTTTCTAAGAGTGATTTGACAGATGCAGGTTGGGAATCATTCTGGTATAGCACGACCTGCCTTTGGGCAAGGACTGAGGACAAGTTTATTCCTCAAGACACCATCCAGAGCTATTTATTTAACACTTGGTGATAATATGCCTTGTAGACAGAGAGGATTAAATACTACAAAGAAAAATATCTGAAGAGGGGGGAAAATAGTCTTGGACAATGTCAAGTGTTGGGGAGGTAAATGTGTGTTTTAGTCTTCAAAGAGTCATCTCTTCTGCTTTTGTTTTGTATAAAGCTGCTATAAATGATCACTTTATAGTCAGCATTAAGAATCTTGTTGACTTCAGAATGGTCACTTAGAATGAATAAGCTAGGTGGGTGCTGCAGTAATTTCAGATACGTTACTGAATTTCTTATATCTGTCCCAGTGGTGGGCCTCATGAGAGGAAGTGCATCTATTGCCTGGCAGAGCAAAGGGTTGTGCTGTAAAATGTTCAGAATATTTTTTAAGACATTGAAAGCTTGAAGTAAAAGATTTTGGGGCTTTGTTTATTTGATTGATTTAACAAAAAAAAAAAAATCCCCAACAAAATATACGCATGCAAAACCCAAAAGCAAACCAAACAAAAAACAACCAGACAACAACAAAGAATAAAATAGGCACACAAAAATCCCAGCTTCAGGAAGCAGAACTGAAATTTAAGGACCATGTACAGAAATGAAGAGAGACTTAAGTTAGTCATAAAGGTCTATGCTAAAAATATTAGAGATGTGGTCACAGTTCAGGTCATGGAGTTTCAACTTATCATGTCTCATACGACGCAGAAGGATTTCAGAGTATCCAGTAGGTGGGGAGATTGATAGGTTATCCCACTGCCCACAGGGGAAAGCGTCTGTCGCGCAAGGCTGAAGGACCATCTTTCAGCATTCCATTTGAATGGAATTCAGAACTTTTTCTTTACGTCTTAAATTATCCAGTACTTTTGCATAAGCCTCCTAAATCTTCTTCACTGTTACTTCAGTAAAATCCAGTACCACATCCATCATCCTAAGGTGCCTTCCCCAATAGCAGCTCATTAACAGATTTTCCAAATTCTGACTTCACTGATGTACAGGATTTAATGAACTGTTGAGATTCAAAGCAGAATTCAGTGATGGGAAAATTGAGGTCTAAAACAGCAAAGACATAAGATGACATATTTCTAAGGGCTTCACAGCCTTTATTTCTGTGAATATTCTCATCTGCACTAGTACAAACTGGGAGCAACTCCACTAAATATAGCGAGTGCACATCAGTGTAGTCCCACTGTGACATTATGATTGGTCCTGAAAGTGCTCTCATCAATTATCATTTAGATGCTACCTTTTTGAAAGCCTCTATCAATAACTGGTAAGAAAACAACTTAAATAAAGAAACTTCACAGTTCTACTCACGACAGAATGCCATTTTTTAAAAAGAGATTACCTATATTTTTTCATTTATGAAGCTGGTGTGCTTTGCAAATGCCTAGAGCACAGTCAAAGTACTTTAAGCATTTACAAGATGAATATTGCTAGCATGGGCATATTGTATGAAAAGTGTCTAAGTAGATGAAAAAATGGAATTTGAGACCTTTTGGGTAGTCTGGAGGTAAAGAAACAAAGGACTGCTTAAAATGACATACAGGCTGTTTTAACAGTCAGGATTTTCAAACCATGGGAAGTGGACTTCTAATAGGAATTAATGCTTCCATTTTCTTTCCAATATGCTCAAATCTGTCATAAATTGCAAAGTCCATTCAGAAGCAAACAAAAACTTAGAGAAATCCCTCTGGTACTAGTGTAAGCTTTAAACTCAGGTCTGACCAATGGAATGGTTTGTATATTTTAAGATAACTTTAATTAAGAAACTTTTCTATCAAGCTTTATATATGCACATGTGTGTGTGTGTATATATATGTATATATATACAGATATATAAAAGTGTCTCATAAACCACATGCAACTTAGTAATTTCTTTTTCCAAATGGAAAGTTTAACAAGCCTGAATGCAGTTTTAAGTTTTTAGGGTTTTTAGGGTTATTTCTTGAAAGAGAAAAGTAGGGGTTTAGTCCATTCAGTATAAAGAGAAAGCATAAATAACAGATCTAAATTACAGCCTAAGTCTCCCAAGTTAGTGTAACAAAAAATTGGAGGGGAAGGGGAAAAAATAAAGAGAATGGCTTTGTGTCTGAATGACAGCAGTAGGGGAAGATGAATAAAGAAAAGTGAATGCTGTGTGTTTGTATAAAGTAGAATAATTTATAGAGTTTGAAAGTCGTTGAACGCTCTTACCATTGATATATGAATACTCTTGATAGAGGAAAAGACCCTTGGTGAAGAATAAAGAAATTGCTAGATTTCAGTACTCAAAAAGTGTTTATGAAAAACCCATGCTGCATAAAAATAAAGATCACAGATCGTTATAAATGAGTACAATTAGTCGTAGTTATATAAATGTAAGTATACATTCAATTTGTGTGTACATATTAAAGGGAAATACATTAAGAGAGAAAACTGCTTTTCAGAGTAAGATGTAACACTGAGCAAAATTACAACACAAATAGGATATGTCTTTCACAGGAGAAAGCCTGAATACCTGAATTGCTATAGAGGACCCGGGAGCTGCCAGCATGAACTGTATTGGACTGAGGACTCACCACAGCACATTTCTCCTTCTTGGTCATCAGTGAGGGTGCTAACATTGACGTCCCATACTCCAGTGGCAGCTTCACTTGCGTAGAAATGCAGATGGCTGATTCTGTGTACAGTAACTATTGGAGTCAAACACAGTAACTTACGTTTTTTTACTTTTCCCCTGCTTCATTTGGTCCAGTGAAGCACTTCCAACATCCTGCTGCACAGTTCAGGCACCCAGGCCAGCTTGCTCATCTGTTTTTAGCACTAAACTGAGGCTGTTCAGGTGAATGTGAAGAGGTATCTATATGGCAAGGGTCTTCTTGGTCCCCTACTTTTTTTATTAGCTCTGTCAAGTATCCTGAAGTCTCCTGAATTTGTGCCTGAGCCTTGAGTCATGAGTTGGTTAAGCTCTTCACAGCTACATCCACCAGTGCCTTTATTCTTATGTGAATGTTTAAATATGAAACATGAATGTTGTTGTTACTATATATGAGATACATCCTCAGTGGTATTTATTGGATGTTTTGAGCATCTCACCCAGCTTTTGACTGACCAAGCAGACCAACAAAATAGTTCTCGAGAGCTGTTTCTAGCATTTAATTTGTACCTTCAAACAGCTACTAATTAAAAAAAAAAAAAAAAAAAAAAAAAAACTTACTACAATATGCTTTCTTCCTTCCTTGCAACTTTGAAACTCTTCCATAATTGTCCTAGCAGAGATTGTATCACTATCAATAACTAATCCCTAGACTGGACGATGACAACTGTAGATAGGCAGCGTAACACCAGCTACCGCATTTCCTGACTGTAGTTCCAAGACAACTTTGCTCTTTGGTGTCAAGTTGGTGCAACTGCTAGGAAAGCCGGCTGGGTTTGTAATTCTGCAAAGGCCCATCTACACTTGCAGTGTAAGTATATCTCAGGTAAGTCCAGTGAGCATGCCAGAGTCAGGGCTACCCTAGAAATAGCAGCCAGCTCTGGAAGTGTGGGAGAACAGTGGAAGAATGATGGGTACCTCCTGTGCTCCTTCCCCACACAGGAGGATAGGGTTCAGGTCTGAGCCCTCTGTGCAATGGTGACAAGGACCAAAAGCTTTTCAGAGGGCTCTTTTTTCAACAGCAAGACTCACTGCAAATTGGGATATGTATTATGAATAAGCAAGGCACTATTCAAACACTGTTTTTCTAGGTCTGTCCGGGCATAGCACCTCCTACAGACATCCTTTCATATCAGGCCATAAGCTCATAAGCCTCTCCAGTTGGTAAAAGGAAAGAGGGACCTTTCATGCTTTCTGTAAGGACACTGAAGGAGGAGCAGCTCTGCCTCTCCTTGTCACCCAGGATGTGAGCAACAGCTGGGTCAGACGTGCTTTTTATTCCCAGATTTTTACACAAACAGCATAGCAGGCCTCCACAAAGAACTCCATCTAGCAAAGCATATACTTGTCACCCCAGCTGCTGACTTCCAAACTAATATTAAGGAGAATAGGAATTAAATTCTGTTAATGGTATGGACAAAATAATGATTATGGGCAAGTTTCAGCTTCTACATAGGCAAGTCCTTCATTCTTAGTGTCTGCCTTTCTCTTCCAAGAGAAACTTACATTTAGCAGCTCTAGTTGCTTTTACAGTTAGATCTACTCCAAGGAGCATAGCATTAACATGCCTGAACCCACCAGATGCCAAAAGTCTTGACCTGAATTGGTGGTTCATGGCATGAGGCATACGAAGCACCCAGCAGAAATCTTTGTTTGGGTCCCTGAAGCAGCATAGCTTCACCCAAGTAGCAGGTTTGTTCAAAAAAAAAGCAGCAGGATGATACGGCTCTCCCATTGCAGAAGAGTTAATGGGATGCTCACTGGTGGAGCTCTGCAGTGTGCTGCACTGCAGTGTTAAGTGGCAATATCCTCAGCTTCCTAGTTGCCATTAATACTGATTAGATCTTGTGTCTCTGCACTTAGAAGAGATGTGGAACACAACACAAGTACTGTGCCAGCAACAGCTCAAAAGAATAGCCCAGATCAAAACAAGGAGAATAAGACATAGATTGCCAATTTTCTGGACATTTGGGGATTGTTTATGGAGGGTTTCCCAGCTCTAGTATTTCAGTGATAATATCTGGCAAATGCACGTTTTGCAGAGAAAAACATGCACAGAGATTCAGAAGACTGAGTAAGGGCACACCATACATGGTGTGATATAAAATACTAGTTTTACCTAACTGACCTGTTTCTCTGCATCCGTGAGATGTTCATAGTCAAGTTCCTTTTATTTCTCACTGTGCTGAACCGAGGAATTCCCTTTTCCCTACAGAAACTGACTCAGTGGGCAATTAACATGGTTTTTTGCTCTTTTTGTAGGACTGAGAATCTGGTCCGTTTGACTCCCAGCATCTGTGAGGTGTTGAAATACAAGCCTCTGAAAATTAGATTGCTTTGTTAAAAAATCAGCTTTCACTTAAAATATTCCAAAACCAAGGATGTCCAAGTAACTTTTGCATGCCTCAAAGCACAACAATATAACAGGCCTCACAGAGAAAAGGGAGACTCTTGGCTTGAGATTTACATTTTCCTTTCTTTAAATTTAAATAATAAAAATATTTCTCAAAGTATAAATCTCTTGGGCACCATCAAGTTATGTCAGCAAATAATTCATTAAAGAACATTAGCTCTACTACTGCTGTTTGAAGTGTCAGAGGTTTCTGTGACTGAAACGGCCTGTTATTCCCAAGGATAGAGAAAAGAAGAGCACGATGCTGTTTCAGATCACAGTGGATTAAAACCAAACCAAACCAAACGGTCCTTAATAAGGAGATAACAGTGAGGGAACTCATTCTAGCAGATTCTAGAGCACTGTAATAGCATACCACCATTCGTAGTAGGGTAAGGCTCTGCTCCCTTCCTATGCACAAATTGCTTGATTGCACTTACTGCCACAGTTTGTTTCCTAATATTCAGCATGACGTTTCATGTTTCTAGCCTTGGGCTTAAGTGAGTTTGATCCAGCCTGGCCTGAAATTATTGGAAAGACTGCATTTATTTCAGTGTCCCCTTTTTCTTATTGCTGCAGCCTCTTGGCTTCTCCAGTGATTTCTCTCGCTTTCATTTTGGCTGGCCTTCAAGTCCTTCCAAAACATCATGCCTCTTGTTCTGTACACAAGCACAGGCAGAAAGAGGGAGAGACAAGATAATAAACTGTTCAGCTCAATCCCTTTGCCATGTGAACTGGCCAAGGGGCACAGATTGGTTCATTTGGCAGTGGTGGAGGGAATGAACCAGGCCCCCCTTTTCAGCAGCCCTCAGCAGTCACCCCAGCCTCCTCCACTACTCCCACTCTGCTGCAGTTGCTAGTAACAGCATAGTGCTACACTGCAGCTCTCAGCATTTAGTGTAGTCAAACACTACACAATGTGTAGTCAAACACTACACATTGAGTTTTTGAGGTCCCTAAGTGCGATTCCACATCCAGTCCTGATATAATGCCCCCTATTTTGGTGATTTTCGCTGTAACATTTGATTTTGTCCCCCAAAAATGAGATAAGAGTGTGAATACTGTTCCTTGTTTACATTATAGTATTTACCCTACTACCTACAGAGATAGTATCACTTTGGATGACCTGTTTGCTTGGCTGCAAACTCCCTGGATTTGTGAGGTATTATAAAAAGTCAGGTGTACACTTTCCAGGTACGCTATACTGAAACATTAGGTTTTTCTCCCATTGACAGTCAACGGCTTTGCACTTCTGGTGCTGTGGTATTTAGTCATTATGGGCTGATAGATTTTGCCTGGCTTTATCAATCTAACATACATTCTCAGAGGAGTATAGCTTGTCCACAGTGTAGGCTTTAGCCCATCAGTGCTTCCCTTTTGTTGTATTTCTTGCTATCACTATTGCTGCTGTTTTCTGGAGCTGAGTACCAAAGCTATATATTCATCTTGATAGCAAGCATTTTTACCAGACTGCTGTTAACACTTTCTGCAGGGAATGTTTCTCCATTCAGAAATGGCTTGACATATGTTTTCTTTTTAGCAGCTTTCCTTAACGGGGCTACAGCAATTTTAGGCAGTGATTGAGCTTTGTCATTGTAACATGATGGTGACATAGAAGTCCTCTTCCAAGGTAAGTCATCTGAATAGAGTGGCCTGAGTCAGGGCCATTATCTGAAGGCAGTGAGGGTACCAGGCCTGCTGAAATGATTCCTGCTGTGGTCAGTGCAGTGTCTGATAGTTGCTTGCTCCCCAGCAGCCCAAAAGACAGGCCACAATGTGTGCACAGACAGAGAGGGATGAGCAGCCAAGGCAGTTTCAGGGCCTCAGTTAGGTCAGCTTTGTTAGGCAGTAGTGGAAAGCATCTGCAGTGTAGATGGGTGGGAATGAGCAGAAGTTGAATTTTGTCTGAGGCACTTTACACAGGGACTGACTCCTGGTCCCAATTTCCAAGTGGAACAGACTAGATCATGTTCATTCCTCTGTAGGGTAGGCACCTACACAGAAGATCACTCTGAAGAAAGCCACATTTGAGTCATCCAAGAGAAGCCAGGAGTGACAATTGAACAGTGTGGACAGTGTGCTCAAGTTCATTCCTACTCTATCCCTTATTTAGAGCACAGACAACCTAAATGCTATGTCCATTTCATCAGCTTTGGGTTGATTTTGCATATTCCCATGTGATAGGAAACTGTTTACCAGGTCTTTGATATCCCTGGTCATGTCTGCCAAACAGGGACATCTCCAGGTTTTTGGAGACACACTTCAGTTTCAGAAGGCACTCTGAGGAAGGTTCTGTAATCCAAGCACTGGGAGCCAACTGTCTTTAACTATGATGCTATCTTGTATGTTCAGATTGCCTTGATAACTCAAGTATTCTATGCATGTGGGTGGGAGTTCCCCTTTGGCATGTGCCCAGCTCTATAAAATGATAGATATGAGCACTTGTTTCATATGGTTTGTTCTCAGATTCCTTTCAGATGCTTCGTTGACAATGGTAAATAATTGGCTTGATTGCTTTCTGTGCCTTTCTGTTATACTTTTTTTCTAGCAATTTGAGCATCACACATTTTGGTTCATTTGCTGTACTTTCATGACCAGGAAATGAAATGAGCTATGTATATCTAAGTCCCTCTTTTCATTGTGTACTTCAAAAATGTAGCATTGAAGTTTCAGCATCATGGACAGACGCTAGCAATAACTCCTTTAAAATGCTATCTAGCGATTCAATGTTGTTTTCTACTTCAATTGCTTTACATCCCCAAACTTAATGATGAAACAACTCACAGTGAACACAGTAGCTAGACTTTTTTCAGTATGGGTGCCTCTTGGTTCTGTGGTGATAATGAACTCAGTCCAAAAGCTGCCAGCTGTCTCTACTGCAGGAATTGGTGCTCCAAAACACAACTCACATCATGTGGTTGCCTTTTCTTTTACACTGTTGTATTTGGGGACAGGATAAATGATCACCTGTCCTTGGTGATATGTAATAGCTATATGTGTTAACCGCATCTCTGTCATCTTCTTTTTCTTCAGAGGTCAGCAGCTGTCTGGTGGTGGGGAAACAGCAGAAATAAAGTCTGCTAGTTTAAAAGCTTAATATTAAATCCTGTCAGAAATAATATTTAGATGCAGTTCTGTTGCTTGTACCTCTTTGGCACATAATCCTTGGGAGGTCAGCAAATGCCTGTGAAGGACATGACAGAAAAGTGCATTCTACTGTGTCTTCACCAAAATTTTAATCCATTTCCTGAACTCTTTCAAAACAGGTTGTGGCCATAATCAGCTCCAGGTGCTGCCATGTGGTTTCCTTGTTGGTGCAGCAGAAGGTTGTGTCTACTCCCACAGACACAGTTAGTTGTAGATCCAACTAATCCCACTCCTATTGTTGATGGGCATTACTGCTGCTGCAGGTGGAATCCTAAATGCCATTCCCAACTTTATCAAGATGAGGCCCATAATCTTGCAGGGGAGCCATGTGACTTACTTGAGTGCTCTTGCCATTACCACTGTTTGCCACGAAGCGCTGGGAGCTGTTCTGCTTCTCCAAAGCAGATAAGCCTCCTCCAGGAAGGTATAGCCACAAACTCCAGTTGTCTGTAAATGTGCAGCTTGTTTGGCTATGGTGTTTGCCCAGCTTTTCCTCATACAGTTACAGCATGTGGAAAGTGGCAGCACACTCAGGGAAGTGTTCAGGGACCCCTGAAAAGGCACTTTTGGGCACAGTTTGTTTGATTACCAGCCAATTCTCATAAGCTCTCAAATGAAAGAAGCACTGAAGAGAAGCAGAGCATAGGCATCTGAAAAGAAAGAGCATCCTGTTGGGTAGGAAAAGTGCACAAGAGAAGGGTGCAGCAAAACACTCATGCACAGAGAGTTATCATGATCTGTGTAACAAAAGATGTTTATCCTGCCCGAGCTGATACAGTCATTCACATGGTGACACCCACAACAGCCCTGTTAACCTCACCCTCAAGGGACTCAATTCTGACGGCAGCTTGAATTTTATACCATCCTATCACCATTACAGTACTCTAGCTGGCTCTGGTTGACTGAGTTCGTCTCTCAAACAGGGCTGAGGAAGTCTTTATCACTTCAGATATTTACTATTGCTCTGCTATTTGTTTTGCATTTGGTTTCCCGAGGGGTTTTTTGTTTGTGTCACAGGGTTTAATTTGTGACAGGGTTTTTTTTATGCCATTTTGTATTTGTGTCTTGAAGTTGCCTGAGGTTTACAGCAGCATTTCTTTTTCCACACCTTTGCAGTTCATTAATATTATGTACCTGCAAAATCTCACTCTTGGTCTCACTTCCTGCTTCCTTGACAATGTTGGTTTATATTTTTTCTTTTCTCACTACATTTGATCTTAATAACCTCACTTTCCATGATTATTTTATTCAAAGCCTTTATGCAGGGCACCCTTTATTAACCATCAGATTATTCATGTTTCCCTTTCTATTTCATTTGTCTAGTTTTTTACCTTTATGCATTTGGTTTTTACATTCATATTGGTACATGTTATCTCTCTTCTACTTAGTGGATTAACAGTTCTAGATCTGGTCCATCTTGAATTTTGCATTTACACGGGAAACTGTGTGTTACCCTTACATACAGCTCCAGCTTTTGGAGGTTTGTTGAGGAATCTTCTTTCAAATCTTTAAAAATCTTATACTCAAATCCTTTCAGATTTGATAACCACATGAATCTTGAACTGTCAGCAAGATGATTATCTGTTCCAGCCTTGGTTGCATGTGCAGAGCAGATACTCTTTCTTGGTGGAAACAGTCTCAGAGAGTGTTTAGATCTTCACTTGGGTACTCATCAGCTTAGTGCTGATGCATCTGTTCAACATGTGGCTGCATGTCTATCTCAGAAAGCAGTGTAGTTGCATTTATTTTGTTTCTCCTTCTGCCTGGCTTTGCTACATCCTATATCTGTTTTCCACTGCAAGTTAGGGTATGTCCAAATGATGAGCATGGTCTATTCATACAGACAGCTATGGCACAGTGCAATGATTATTGTTTTTCGTCAGCTTAAGGATCTAGAATTCATCCTTAATGATGGATACAATTACAATTCCCAAGCTGAAAAGGCTCCCAATTAGAAATTAAGCCGATGAGGGTGCACGTTCACTTTGGCATTGTCAACTAAATAGTCAATTTAAATACAAGAGGTGAGAACGAGGCGAGATGAGGGCGGTGGCATTCAAACCTGCAGCTCCACAACAGCAGCCCCTGGTGCTGCCAGTGCGATGACAGCCAAGGGGATAGCTGCTTCGTGGGAGATTCACAGTGAATCACATCCGTTTGCAGGTGCCAGCAGACACATTGTGGTCAAAGAGCACTGCTGGCTTGGATGTATTTTCCTTGGAGATAACAGCAGTGGAAAAGGCTCTGATTAATATGCTGAAAACAAATATGAATCTTATTAATCCTTACTTGGAATTCTGTCCAGAAGTCATCATGTCATTAGGAATAAAGCTAGTATCAATAAAGCAGTACTTCAAGGCCCTAGGTATGTGACTGGGATGAATGGATGAGGCAATAGAGTGAAGACAGCCTCTATGAGCATGAGCAGAAATGGGCAGTTTTGGGAAAGAAGGCAAGACAATCTGTGTGAAGTTGGGGCCCTGCCACCAGCACTCCATTGTCTGCAGGTAGCTGGAAACCTGCCTGTAAGAGATGCACTTTGTACCCTCCTAGTTGTTGTCCCAGACTGATGATCACAGCCGCTGCTTCTGGGTGGGAACTCAGCAGCCTCCAGGAGGAGTGCAGGCAGCCAAACAACTTTCCCAACTCTCTAATAAGCTCATTAGCATATGTCTTTGCTAACGATACATATGGAACCAGGCTACTCCCATATGACAGATCTCTGGGTTATTTTACCATTAAAAAACCTCAAACTGGGAAATGACATCCAAAAATAGATCAAAAGAACATGAGAAGTGAAAGGTCAGGAGTTCAACAGTTGAGTAGTGCCAGAACTGGGGGGTTTACATAACCTTGCCATATCCTCCCCGAGTGGATGCAGTAGTTAGTCACAGGCTCATGGGTCTTTTTTTTTCCAGAGAATCCTGACTCATTTAGTGATGTAATAGCCAAAAGGATTAAAGAAAAAAAATAGAAATACTGGTTTTTTTTCACATTCAGGAGGTGGCACTGTGCAGAAATCCAGCCCCGCAGTGGAAACAGAATTATTAGTTTTCTTTATGGGCTTCTACCTGCCCAGAATATCTTTAATTAATGTATAAAAATAGTAATAATCATGTTGCACAAGTAAGAAGACATTGTTATCCTCATTTTACATGTTGGGGACAGAAGCATTAAAGTCAAAGTTTTCTCTTGGGTAATATGAGGTATCTTTATGGGGTAAGTGATTTCTTAGCACCTACTTACATTTTAGACCTGAAGACTGCTATTGCTGGTTCTGTTACACAGTGTGGCTTGGAGACAAACAGTGACAGGCAAGAAAGAATTTACCTCTATTTTTTGGTATTTGGGGATAATCCTTTGGAAAGGGAACAAAAAGCCCTATGTGGACCTATTTTTTGGAAGACAGAGTGTATGTCTGCAGTTTATCAATGCATCTGCTATATGGTTGGTCTCTATAAGTAAATGAAGAAAGTGGTATTTAAGAATAAACTCAGGCTTTTTGCTCCAGGTTTATTTCATCACAGGGAGCCGTTCTTCCCAGCATATCCCTGATGTTTAGCAGAGGACTACTGCTGACAGCAGGAGGAGGATGATGACGTATCTTTAAGTGTATTAACTGTTCTTAATTTCTACAAAATTATGTAATGCAACATATACACTGCCTCACGTATCTCTGAAAAGATACTGTCCCAAAAAAAGTATTAATATATTCCTTGGCCGGATTATAGACGCACTGCTGTTCCCAGTGTCCTTCTCCTGCAGGATCCTTACTGTCATTTAAAAAATATTTTAACTGAAAGTCAGCACTTTTTACCAACTTTCACAGAGAGTTTAAAATGCTTATTTGGGTAAGTAAAAAATATACTTTTTTCCCTAACTTTAGTAGGATGTGAATGTTAATATCTCTGGAAGTTATTAAAAGATTGGTTTAATATTTTCATGTTATTCCTGGATTTCTGCAGGTAGCCCCATATGTGTTGTTTTTTCCCCATGATAGTGTGCAGCTACGGAGAATGCAAACACCTCCAGAGCTTATAAACAGATGTTTAACTTTCAGCAAATGCATGATCCCATTTGAAGATGTTACTCTTATAGTTTATCATATGCTTTGCTGGTTTGGGAAAACCTCTGTGCAGTGTCTAAGGGAACACTTCTTCTAATTTGTGCTTTAGGAATATTCTAGGTCAATATGAAAAACAGGCAGGTATGAACATTGAAAGTAGGCCCTCTACAGCAATAAGGAAGACCTCTTCTGCTTATTCTTTAAAGACATAATTGCAATGAAGTTTCTTCTGTCTACCTGCTTCCACAAATGGTCTATTACACAAAACGCAATGTGCTCTTTTCCAAGCCCTGCCAATACCCTTCCTCCAGCTTCCTCATACTAGCATGATTAGTGTTGACAAGCAGGATGAAGAGCTCAGCTCAAACCCTTCCCTTCCACTTCCAGGCTGCTGTTCCCACCTCAAAGAGGGTGTCCCCAGGGAGGCGGACCTGCCACCTCAACATCCCCTTGCACTAATTACCTGTGAGTCAGCCGGACCCATTTAGTACACCCCAGCCAAAACACCTCCTGAAAACACAGTGGGATGTTTCAGGCAAATACTGTCAGCCTCTTAAAATACTGTAGGCAAGTTCAGATACTTTTTTTCTTCACTACTCTGTAATTATTATTATAATATGCTGTACATGACAGGCTATAGGTGGTAAAATACACACAGCCAAAACAAATGGAAGCATCGCTGAGTGAGCAATGTAGACAGGGAGGAAGTGTAAGAGAGGATATAAAATGGTGAAGCCGATTAGTGACCTATTAGCCTGTAATTAGTGTACTGGTTTCAGTAAAGAATTTGAACATGACATTTGATTATCCTTCCAAAACACAGTCTGTACCTTCTATATGGTAAAATAAACTCTTTTTAAAAATAAGATCCTCTCAGCGTAAAGGCTAGGAAGGAGACTAAAAATGAGATGTCTAGGAGCCTGAAAATTTTGTTTGTTTAAATATCTATAGTCAGGTTTTAAATGAAAGTGACATGAGTGACATTCTCTTTTGAAATTTCCAACCTCTTGAAATTCTTTATATGCATTAGTGGGACAAACTCTGTAGGGTCCTGAAATGTAAGGATCAGGAATCGCCTACATACAACCTACATGGTCACCTAGACAGAGAAGTGAAGCACTTTTTTTTTTTATTGTAAACACAGAGCTGTAGACATCCTGGTAGGAAACAAGGTTACACCAGAACCTGTAAAACTGTAATTTCATCAGGAAATCAAATCAAGATAAAATAATTCTCTGGTTAAATACTGGCAGACAAAAATCAAATCCAGGCAGGAGAGAGAAATTTAAACCTTATTTATTGAAAACTTTCATTAGCTCTCTTTGCTATTTCAATGTTTCATTTAGTTTCTCTGCATCTGTATTTTACATGTCCCTTCTGTTCTTGTTGGAGCCTAAACTGTGATTTCTTCAGTGCTAAGGCAGAAAAGCTTTCCAGGAGATGAGTGATGGTGAGATGTGCCAATCTGTCAACACGGGAGCATCCGAGGTCACAGGCAGGGTAGTACTGGAGATGGGACCTAAAGCCGGAGTGTGCAGTGCTGTCAGTGGGCGTTGGAGGTGGACGCAAGCACCTTGAGAAATGCTGGGAGGAGTTAAGGCAGTGCTGAGGCCCTGAAGGGAACAGAGTGTACAGACACCTTTCCAGTCACCTGCTTGTAGAGCAAGGTGGAGGACAGCAAAGCCTGCATGTTACTGGGTACGCTGCAAGACTGGAGCCCCAGCAGAGGTGGCTAGCCGTGATGTGGGGACAGCAGGTACACCCCTGGAAGATGGCCATGGCAGGGCTGCACTCCTCCCCATACGGCCAGCTGAAACACCCTGTAATTAAACGTGAAAACTGGAATAAAACCATACCTCTAGAAGAGACCTGTGTATTTCATTGCCATTATTGCCTTATAACCCACTATTGCCAATTTCCCAAGAATTCCCACGAATTAGAGATAAAAAATCATAATAGTAAAACAAGACGCCGTCTTTCACAAAGAGGCATAATCTGATTAAGATTGTTCTCCCATTCATCGGGCTGTCGAGACGCTCAGCTCCCGCTCCCTCCTCCCCGCGGCACGCCGGCGGGGGACACGCAGCGGGGCGCCCAGCAACGGCAACCGCTCTGGCGACTGCAGCGGCTGGCCGCGACCCCCACCATGGGCTGGCCACCCTTTCTTTTCCTCCTCCTCCTTCTTCCACCTCGCCTCTCTTCACGGACAGCCTGGGGCAGCCTCCGACACGGCCCCGCCAGGCTTCCACGGACCGCCCGAAGCGGCTGCCACTGACTGTAGGCGACGGCCGGGCGCTGCCCTGTCCGCCACCCCGGCCAGCGGGCTCCGAGGGGTTGCCTAGCCCGCCCCGCCTCCCCCTCCGCCCGCCAATCAGAGAGGAGACGTCTGCCGGCCGCGGCTCGCCATAGGCCAGCGGAGCCGCCAGTCTGGGGCCACCCCCGCGGAGGGGCGCGGCGGGCGGGGGGAGGTGGTTGCCGGCTCCGTGCGGGAGAGCGGGGCCGGGCGGCGGCGGTGGCGCTGCGGTTGCGCCATCTGTCAGGAGCCCCGGTGGGAGGGAGCGCCCGAGCCGCGCTCACCCGGGCGGAGCGGAGAGGAAGCGAGGCGGCGGCGGCGGCGGCAGCACCACCACCACCACCGCGGAGAGCCCGTGCGAGCTCATCCCTACCCAGGCTGCGGCTCTGCCGCCGCACGAATCCGGCGCCTCCGCCCCCGGCCGGGGCTCGGCGCAGCGAGTCTGCCCGCGGGGAGAGGCAGTAGCGCCCCTCGCTGCGGGCGGGCGGGCGGAGGCAGCCGGCGGAGGAGCGAGGGAAGGAGGATGTGAGTGCGGCGGCGCCGCCCCGGCCCCGCGCTGCGCCGAGCAGAGCTGCCTCAGGTAACGGAGGGGCCGGAGCCCGGCGCGCCGACGCCGCCCTGGGGGGAGCAGAAGCGGGAGGATGGATGGATGATGGATGGATGGGTACATGGATGGAGGGATGGATGGATGCTGCAGCGCGTTCGTTTCCTTTGTGCACCCGAGCAGTGATGGGGTGCGGGGGCTCCTGGGGAGGGGAGGCGGCCGCACTGTTGCGGGTATCCCCCACTCACACATATGCCGAAGCTCTGCCGAGAGCCGCCGGCCGCGGCCTGCAGCGCGGGGAGGACCGGGGGCAGCGGCGGAGACCGCGGTGCGGGGCTGGGGCTGGGCGGACGCTGAGCCCTGCGTGCCCGATGATCGCCCGTGTCCGTGTCCCCCACCCCCAGGGCCGCCAGCCGTGGAGAGGGGAGGGGACACAGCACAGGGCTGTAGTTGTTGTCGCCGAACTGCGAAAAAGGGGAGGGGGGCGATAAATAAAAAGACCTTCTCTCCTTCTGAAATAAATCGTATAGGATTTGCTCGTCTGTGACAAAGGCCTCTTTCAGGGAAGAAAGAAGGGACGCACAAAATGCCCAAGGGTGGTAGGATGTGAAAAGAGTCTTGTTTCTTGTCTTTCCCCTAGAGCCTCTCTGTTCCTTCCCAGATGAAGCCGCTGAGCTGGTGCCAGTTCCTTTCCAGCCACATTTTAGATTAGCGAGAGATACCAAACACCACACCGTGGGTGCCAGCATTTTGCTGTGTCTGCAGAGCTATAGTGTACTCGTCACCCGACCTCCTTAATAACGCTCAGTTTGGTCTCCTTCCTCGGCACCTAGCCTTATTTCTGCCCTGTGTGGATTTTGCATGTGTGTGAGCGCTAGGAGAGGGCCGGGGGTCACTTTGTGAAAACAAGACCATACTATCTTGGTCTGTTCAGTGGTGGCAGGGAGGGCAAGGCTGAGTCGGTGCTGGAGGAGAAGGGTTAGGCTGAGTGGAAAGCAATCCTCTGCAGTTGTTCATCAATCACTCTGATATGCTCTGATCCCTAAAATGCTAAATAACAAGTGGGAACGGACCAGGCTTTCAAAATGCATACAACAGGACTGGGAACGCCTTTGAGACCTTGTCATTTTCCCCCTTGTATACAACCTCCTTAACTTCCACAACCTTCCCTCCACCATCGCTGCAGCTGTAACACTTTCCAGCATCTCCCCCCACCCTCCCCTGACCCAATTTTTTTTTCTTTTTTCTCCCCTTTTTTCTTTCTTTTTTTTTCCTTGATATCTTTTTAACTAGCGCTTTGTGGCCAAAGCTCAGAACAATTGCAGGTGAAGATCTGTTTGTTTATGTGCTGGCGGAGGAAGTGTTTTCATTAAGCTTGACTTGTCTGATCTCCCATGAGGAGGAACAGTAAGCTAAAGGGACACTGTCAACTTGAAATCCGGAGAATGTGCATGATGAATGGAGCGCTGTGTCCAATATTACACCCACCGTTGAGCTCCCTGCTGGAGAGCTGTGGTTTTTATAAGCCTGTCTTCTGACTGTGTGGGTTTGTCATGCAGTGAAGGAGTAAAAACACACTTCAAACAAAGTTCTGTTAAGTGAACAAAAGAGGCCAGAAGAAAAATACCAGAGTGGGAAAGGAGGGAAGGCAGCATCTCCAACTTCTCAGTTACATCTATTAACAACCACGGCTTGGCCCAGTTGGAAACTGGAAGGGGGAGGAGCTCATTTTCACACTTGGACATTTACTTTGTATCAGTAAAGTCGAAAGGTTATTAACTTCCCTCCAGTGATACAAGAGTTTCCAGCACCTTGATGTACCTGGTCAGAAAGCTGGTAATACTCGATGAGTATCAGTAATTTGGTGCCTTTTCACGATTTTTTAAGAACAATTTTAAGAAGGGAGACTCTTCGAAAAAAATAATAATAGGGTCCTTCTTGAGCCTCTTTTTAACCCACAAAGCTATGATTTTGATGAAAAAGAGACAGGAAGATTGCCTAATTCTGTATTTTATTGATAGTAGGCTTCAGATTTCTCTTAGTTTGTCAAAATGTTCACGTTTCCTAGACAGTGCCTGTAAGCCTGCTGTTTCTCCTCCTCTAACAAATTACTGTCTTATCTACATGGCTCATCTTTGGCAAAAAATAAGAATTTCCAATGTGAGGTTGTGTAATGGTAGGCCACTGGCTGTGATGTTTTGCAGTTTATGCTTCGGGCATGTTGTTTCAGAAATTCTGTGTTGCCCGCTGGTGGAAGATGTAGTGGCATGAAATACCAGTTAAGTATACAGCCCTGAACAGGCTTCCCTGGAAATCTTTTTGATGTTGAATAAATGCATGTCTTCAGTGAAGGATAAACAACTTTGGTGTATGGGCATGGCAGTCAGTGTAAGACAAGAGTGAAGAAGCTGGTACTGCAAAGTTGCATATTAATCATTTTCATTTTAAGTATCTTTAAAGTTAGGACCGATTCACTAATTTCTATTTCAATTGAGTAAGATAAAACATTGCTGAGGAACTAGTTGTTCTTGAGATACTATACTAGATTTCACAACCTGTTTATGCGAAATCCCTGAATAGTGTCATTCAAAATGCGTAAGTGGAGTCTGATACTGGCCTCTGTGGCCACTGGCCCTATGGCTTAGTTTAATTAAGCTGAATATAATAATCTGGATGTGGCATGGTCTGCACTGGGTTTACAGTGTAATAAAATTGTGGCTAGACAAGTGAAAACCGTCTGGTGCCTTTGTAATGATTTAACATTGTAATATGGTACATCTACAATATCATATATTTAGTTGTGTTTAAGGAAGGCTTTAAAGCTCTCGGCCACTTTACACCTGATTGCTTTTATTTAACCAGCATCTTCACTTTACTGTCTTGCTCATTGTAGTGCTTTTACTTCAGGGAGAGAAAGAGTTGTACACATGTGTTTTTCCCTTCCTCCTTCTCTCTGGGGCATGCATTAATATTTGATTCAAACTTGTTTTGTAAAGTTCTGCTTAATTCAGTTTGGGCACTACTTTGAATGTATAATAATGGCGTTTGTTTGTGTCATGGACAGCAGTTTGTAATTTGCTTTATGGGCAGGTCTGCTGCCGGCAGTGTATATTGTCCAAGTGACCTTTCTTTGAGAGGGAGGAAACCAATAACTCCTGTCCCTTCCCCACCCTGCAGCTCCCACAGAATTGGCTCACAAGTAATTTTGACCCATTACTCCAAAATCAGGGCTTGAACCAACAAATCTAATTCACCCTAGCTGTCTCATGGAAATCCAGCAATTAAGGCCTCCTTTGGTGTCAAAAAAACTACAAATCTGTGTCACGCAAGTCTGTGATTTACTTGGGGTAAAGCCCACAAAACGATGTGCATGTTTTTAGCATGGAGCATTCTGAGGGCTTGCTACCAGGGTGGTTATGACCCCTGTAGATCTCACACGCCTCAGTAGGGGACAGGACGTAGCTGCTGGCTGTGCTGTCCTGAACATATTGTGCACCTCAGAGCCACACTGCCAGTGGTCCATGTGCCAAGGAAAATGCTGCCAGGACCACCCAATGCAAAGGGCCTCAGACGGAGGTGAACCACCAGTGCTGTGTCTGCCTGTGTCCTGGGTGTTTCGCTTGGTACCACAGTGGCTTGCTTTTAGAGACTAAAAGGATCATAATAATAATAAACAAATAAATAAAAAAAACCAAACCACTTTGTATTTCAATAGGTGACAAGTGGTTTCATGCTGGTAAGCTGCCTCTCAGTTTGAGAGTGGTCAAGTAAAACCTGTCTGCAGGAAATGTCCTTGAACCCTGAAACTAGAAACAGGCCTGATCTAATGGGAGCTTGCAGCCAAGGAGAAGTGTCCTGTGGTTCTCCTTTTCACCGGCCACAGGAAAACAATGACATTTTGAAAAGGATTTTTGGAACTTGCCTTCGCTTGGAATGGGAAAGAAAACTGAAACATATCAGCACTTATACTGGGGTAACTGAAAAATAAAATTAGTCCAAGTCAATCAAAACATGCCACCTCATGTTGCTTGTGACGGTTTTGAGTGGTAATTTGTGATGACAGCAAGGATTTCAACTCAAAATATGAGCACCTGTTTGGAACAAAATAGAACCTTTGACACCTTGACTTTTAATTGAAGTCTAAAACCAGCAACAGTTTTACAGAGCTTTTAGATATGGATAGAATTTTCTTGCCGAAGATGACTGTCAGATTTTTCCTGACCAGCTCTATTCCTTGTATACCACGAATTTGAATAAATGTTTTTCATCTGAGAAAGCCATCAAAAGCTAGCCTGGCAATATCAACTGGTTGGAGTTAGATGGCCTTAGTGAAATTGTTTTTCCAACAGCAGAGGGGACAGCAAATGAATTTTTGATTTGCTGTCCTTCCCAAAATGCAGCTCTATTTCTTTTATCAAAGGCATCTCAATTTGAATGGATCTACTCATGTTGTTCGTGACAGGGTGATATGAGGTTACCCTACATTTTCCAGCTCAGCTTCTCCTGATTCAGGGAATTCTCGCACCTCTGAAAGTTGCTTGTTCAACACTATAATTTTCTAGAGTATCTGTGAGTAATAAGTCCTACTTGATTAAACCAGTAACCTAAATTTTTAGGCAAGTCAGTTGATGTTCTTCATGTTAAGTCATGGTTAGTATGCTGAGCTATACAAGGCAGTTGTGATGTGAGTGTTTTGATGGGAACAGGGAAAGTCACCCCTCTACCCTAATTTTTTGGTATTGCTGGGGTTTTTAGGAGGCAGCAATGACTGGATGACTTTTCTAGCCCAGGGAAATTCTTTGTCCCATCTTGCTTTAGATACCCTGTGGCTACAACCAGAAAGGATTGATGTTGAAAAGTGGCTGTTGAAGTGATATGCTGAGTGCTTTGAAGTACAAAGCAGCCCAGCCAGAGCTCCTCAAAGGAGCCAGAGCTACTTTTAATAGTATCCGATCCTGTGCTGTGAAAGCTGTTACTGGGCTTTCCCCAAAATCCATGATCCTGTGGTGAGGGTCACTACCAGCAGCCAGCCCTGAACAAGGGCTCTATCTTGCATAGTATGCTTTCCTTCACAGCTCTTGTGGTGGCCTGGGAAGGAGCTTCCTCAATTCTCAATGCTGCCTTGCAGCAGAGCATGAGAGGTCTAAAAGACATAAACATCTAAAGCCTTCAGGGTTGTAACAATTTATCTGAACCTGAAATTGAGACCTTACATTTCAGGCAGAGTGTACCATCAGTACTGAAACTTACAGAAGCACTTGAAAAAAATGTTGTTTTATTCACTAAAACTATGTCATTTGCAGTGGTGAATTTGGAAAGTGTTCTGAAGCTGAAAGTGATGGTAATGGCACCAGCACAACATACGAAGAAGCAGAGAAGTAGCTGGGATGAAAGGACTTTGAATAGACCAAGGGAAGAACTAGCTGAAGCAGGCAGAGGAAGCTGCTTGTGTGTGTGAGTGAGGACATTTGCTTCAATAGTGGTGTTTGGCACCACTTAAACTTGCATATAACTCTTAGCAATTTTTGGAGGAGGAAACCTCAAATGATTGGCTTGACGTGGATGAAGTATCTTCTGTTTGAAATTGTCCTTTTCCTCTTGGCTTCAGTTTTCCCATGTTAACAGATTTTACCAAAATAGTTCTGAAACCTTTTTGTTATGGTCCAAGCTGAAAACATCATTGCCAGATAATTTTTATCTTGTCAGGCCTCAGTTTGCTGTGTGAAGCTATACAGACGTTAAACAGGGTATGAGAATAAAGAGTAAATTAAATACCCGTTCAGTTTTCTTTAAGAAAAACTTTTTTGTTCCATTAAAGTTCTCTAATGACTGTATGTGGTGGTTCCTAGCACCCCTTTTCTTTGAATTTCTATTATTTTATTTGTGGGGGGGTTGTTTTGTTTTGGTTTTTTTTAATTATTATTATTATTTTAAGCAAACAAAATTTAGAATTCATTTGAAGGCTTTTTATTGCCTTAATAAAGACCTGCCAACCTCCCTTGTTTTTAGAACAACCTGTGTGTGAAAGAGCACTTTGCATAACGTTGATCTTTGACTTGCAGCTGTACCACTTACAAAAGAGGCAGCTCTGAAGGTTTTCCTGGCATGACTTAGAACATCATGTAGTTCCTATCTTGGCTTCTGATATCATTGTACAGATAATTGTTGATTTTTTTTTTTAATCCCTTCCCTCCCTCCCCCTCCTCCCAAATATGTTGTTTTCTTCCCTTTGTGAGTGACCTTTAGACTGCAGAATTGCTCTGGGGATTGTAATTGAAGTTGATGCTATTGCCCAAAAATAATTGGGAAGACTTGTTGCTGGTTAGTCCAGAAGTTCTCCAAGCCAGAAGCCACAACAGCATGCTGTGTTGCAGCACCGTGCTGGGAGGTGAAAGCGTTGGGCACCTAGCTGAAGCTCAGATTAGTAATGACGTTGGTGAATGACCTTGTTTGGGTTCCTGGCCATCAGTGAGGTGCACAGTAATAATGCTCATGGACTTTTTCTGTCTCTTTTTAGCCCTTATGAACTTCACAATCATGTTAACAAGGGCTGTAGCTATCTCTGTATCAGCCAAAATCCTGCAACTCTGGGGGCTGTGTTAACTTTCAAGAAATAATGGAAAGTATCACTTCTCCGCAGAAGTACTTTTCCTTCTTCCGTGACAACTTAATCCCATTCCTGGTCATTTCTTAGGATTTAGCATAAGACCAGCTGATAACCCTGATTCGGAGATGGCAATGATTGTGTCCTACAGCCAGCTGCTTTCACCCCCGAGGGAGGAGAGAGCAGGTGTAAGAGAAAGCAGCTCTCAAATTGTTAAAAGAAAGAATATTTGTTCCTGGGACTGGGTTTTTCTTTGTGAGTGCCTCTAACTAGGAAGCAGTGATAATTTTTTTTTCCAGGAGAAAAAAAAAAAGCAAGCATCTCTAAGACTTGTAATGAAAACCCTTATTGTTTGACTGGGCAACTAGACTGTTTCTTGTCTTAAATTGCATGTAAGTGCTCAGTGTTGATTTTTAATGGAGGATTTTTTTATAGTGAATGACCTCTTATACTTTCAGACCTTTCTGTGGACAGGTCCTCTGGCATGCTGTCACTGTATGCTAATGATATTTGAAAAGAGGTAACAACTGAATAATAAGATTAGAGAGGGGAAGCCCACATCCAGTCAGATTTTTGTCTGCAGACCAGCAAAAATGCCAGTTCTGTTGCTTTTCTGCTGTCATGGAAAGTAACTGAAAACTCCCAAGTTTCCTTCTGGGGTTTGGCTGTGAGATAGCCAATAGATTATGAAATTTCTGGTCATTATCACTCTGGGCAGCATTTGAATTGGTGATTTCAGCAAGAGACATCCCAGGTCCATTTCCAAATTCATGGATAACGTGCTGTTTCCACCCTTCAAGAATGAATAAAATGATGTGAAGCTAATTCTTTGAAAAGCACAGTATCTGAGGTCATTCATAGTTTTCATTAAAAACCTTTAGCTGAATGTGCAGGCCTTTTGTTTCAGATATTAAGTTACCCAGGTGTCTGAATGGTGAGTGATCTTATATTCATAACACCTCAAGCTTTGAACTGGTGAGGAGGAATAGCAACTGGATTTTTATTATTTAATTCCTTTTCTATTTTATTCAGAAAGACTGAGACAAACTGCCTTTAAAAGAAAAAATCAAACATGTGTTTAATTAAACTCATTTTATTAGCTGCAATCACTCCTGAAAAAATCTGTAAGCCCATCAGCATAAAGTTGGCATAAGGTCAACGTACAGAAGTTAGCAAACTGAAGAGCCAGATTTAACTCTCAGTGTTAACAGGCTGTATGCTCTCAAGAAACTCTACACATCACATTGGTTTCAGTTTCTTTTGACCGCCTCTCTAGAAGTTTCCCTTTTGTAGGAAATGTAGCGAACCCAAAAATTTATCTGAGAAAAAAGCTGCTAAATATTGTGACCTTGTGGATACATCCCTTACATCTGAAGGTCAAAAATGAGCTTTTATGCACTGGGGGAGGTAGAAGACAAGCATTGACTGTTTTTCTTGCTTAGGGCAGCATTACCGGACATGCTTAAAAAATGCAGAACTGCTTGTCCTAATGTTCAAGTGGGCCTGCCAAAAAGGAACAAATAGGGTTGCGGACAAAGTGCACAGGGAAGACCGTGTCCCTTTTCTTCCTTCTCCTCAGTCACTGCAGGCAGGATGGAGAGAGAATTGGTATGCATTACTTCATGACTTGACATTCAGGACAATTTGCTGCCATTCCTGTAAAAGGTTAAAACCCTTTTGTTTATGTGCTTTTATTGAAAACTGGGGGCTTCCTTCCACACACATCAGTGTGATTCAGTGACTTCTTTAAGGGTAGGGTGACCTTGTCTCTGCTCTTGCTATGTTTTCAGCAAGTCTTAATTTGAACTGTTGTAAAGTTACATTGTTTGGGTTTCTGTTTCCTCCCCATGCACAGAATCATAGAATAGAATCATAGAATAGTTAGGGTTGGAAAGGACCTTAAGATCATCAAGTTCCAACCCCCCTGCCATGGGCAGGGACACCTCACACTAAAACACGTCACCCAAGGCTCTGTCCAACGTGGCCTTGAACACTGCCAGGGACTGAGCATTCACCACTTCCCTGGGCAACCCATTCCAGTGCCTCACCACTCTAACAGTAAAGAACTTCCTCCTTTTATCCAGTCTAAACTTCCGTTTAAGTTTTAACCCGTTACCCCTTGTCCTGTCACTACAGTTCCTAATGAAGAGTCCCTCCCCAGCATCCTTACAGCCCCTCTTCAGATACCATGAGGTTTCCGTGCAGCCTTCTCTTCTCCAGGCTGAACAGCCCCAACTTTCTCAGGCTGTCTTCATACAGGAGGTGCTCCAGTCCCCTGATCATCCTCGTGGCCTTTCTCTGGACTTGTTCCAACAGTTCCATGTCCTTTTTATGTTGAAAACACTAGAACTGTACACAGTACTCCAAAAGAGTTAGTTTTGCTTTATGAAGCTGTCTGTATAGCTGTAGGTATTAAACAAGTCAGCCAGCTTTTGCTTTTGTAGTGAACTCCTCCACAATTTGCCTTGTAAGTTTGTGTCCTACAAAAGACAAGTTTTCATCCTTTTAGAGCTAATGTGGCACAGTGAGACTATGCCAAGAATAATCTGGACCTGAATGTGATGGTGGGTCAAAAAAGCACTGCTTCGTGTTTACTTCCTTGAGTAGAACAGGCCTCAGACTGGAGATGTGTCCGCATGGCACTATGTGGAGGTGGACAGAAGAGCTTGTGTGTAAGAGTCATGATAGCCCCAGCAGCCCAGGAGGAATGTCCTGCTAATGTGCCTGCACTGTTTCCAGGACCACCATGATGTCTTCACAGCTGGTGTGAGTGAATCTGTGCAGCAATATGTGGTGCTGTTGAGGCTGTACTTTACCTTTTGACAGAAAAAGAGACATGCGAGCAATGACCTGAAAGAGTGGATTAACTAGATGAATGTTTTGTTATTTGTTTGTTTGTTTGTTCTTTACATTATCTGCCCCACTGCAGAAAGGTGGTTATGTTCTTCAGGAGCTCTGATAACAGCTACCAACAAGCTTTAAAATTATATGGTGCTGCAATTGTATGCAGCGTTTATTTTCAGTCTTTCTTAAAGGAGGATGTGATCACCAGTCAAATTGTATCACCATGTGAATGGGGGAGTACTTCTTGATGAGCGAGTTGTTTCCAAAGTGAAGTGATTTAGAGGGCTTGCTGTCTCAGATTTCCTTCAAAGGGTTAATATGTTTTGTAGATTTTTTAGTGCCACTGGACCATTGTTAACACTCTCTTCCAAAAGTGAAATAACACGGATCTTAAGTGAGCAACTCTGCGAGGGTAGTAAGATCTGTGTTTGCTAGTAATGTAGTCACCCCAAACTGCAAGAGTAAGCATGTCTTCTGCGGTCAGCAATACATTGCCACTGTGGTGCATCATTTCTGAGAAAATATCTGGAAGATGGCAGTCAAACCCCATGATGCAGATACTTTATGATTGTTGGTATGGGAACTTGCTGAACCTGTGTATATGGTGACAAGTACATAGCTTTGTGCTCTTTCACATCATGGTTTAAATCTGGGGTGGGGGGAACCAGTAGTTTTCTTTGAAGGAATAGTCACCTGCAATTTTTTGCTTCTTTTTATTCCCCCAGTCCTATTGTTGGGTTTTTTTTTTCTATATCTAAGCTCTCTCTAAAGCTAACAGACTTCTCTTCTAAAAGTATTTTTTAATGAAGTACTTTCTTCTGTTAAACCACTTTTTAATAGTCCTCTGCTAAGGAGTTCTTCTTTTTAAAATTTAAACAGGAGAATCTAGGTTTGAAGGGACCTCTGGAAATCATCTGCCTGCACAGAACAGGGCTAACCTCAAAGCCGGGTCTAACTTCAAAGCCAGGGCCTTGTCCAGTTGGCTTTTGAGTATCTCCCAGGATGGATTGAAAAAACCCATCTCTCTTGATCTTTCCTTCATAAATCAAGTGCTGCAGCATCTTGGTGGCCATCCACTGGACTCACTCCAGTATGTCAATCTTTCTTTTCCCAGGACTCCCAAAACCAGAACAAGTACTGCAGATGTGGTCTCACAAAGGCTGCATAGAAAGGAATAATTACTTCTCTCCACCTGCTGGCTAATTAAATTGCTTATTTGGTGCCAGATCTTCAGTTGCTGTCAAGTGTCTTCACTTCTCTCAAGCTGGAAGGGTGGAAACCCTCCCTTTCAGGGGAATGCTTGTAAGCTTCTCTGTCACCTCAAAAGATCTGGAACAGAGATGGCCCTTTGCTTTAATTGTCTGAAGCAGATGACAAAACCAGGGTTTACATACACAAAACTGCAAAGGTTTCCATTTCCCTGTAGTGATTTTTTTCACCAGACTTTCATGCTGCATACAGCAATATAACCTGAAGTAGTAAGATTGTATCACAGTGATTATTTTGCTAAAACGGTGAAGAAAATGCATAATAAACAGCATGTGCAAAGAGATTCATTGTGTGTATTCTGTTTGTTTTCCTAGCAGTACTTTAGCTATTAGCTAAGTTACCCACTTTAAATTTAGTGTTTGGTAGCAAATATGAGGATTGAAATAACAGGCGTGCCACCCAGATGAACCTCAGGAGCTGTGAGACAGTAACATGTGCTTAACATTTTAAATGCAGGCATTTCTTCACCATCAGATTTCTGAGACTCTGTCACTGGAAGTTGTAGGTGACTGAAATACATGTGACTAGCTATAGTCTGTGCCTTTTAGGGGTTTAATCTTTTTACACAGTTTTATTTTTATTTTTTTTATATTTTTTCAAACACACACAAAATAAAAGATTTATCTTAATGGATTGAGTCCGTAAATTAACATTTGCCTGAAAAAAAAACAAACCAGAAAAATTGGAACACAGGAGTAGCCCACAATCATCCCCAAACCTGTGCATGTGGGACTTGTCCTGCAGTTGCTGCTGCTTTGAGGAGCATGAGTCTCATCTCACATCCCCTAGCTTAGATATTGTCATGACCCAGTGTGGAAGAGCAGCTGAAGGCATAGGTCTTCTACATCCATATGCCTGCTTTAATATCTAAGATATTACTATTTATCTTAGGGAATTCTGGCTCCCCAAAACCTGTGGTGAGCTAAGCACCTGGCATGGTGAGTGGACAGTGTCTGCTGCTTGGTCAAATGATGGCAAGGGAGGTGGCTGGGCTGCGTGGTTGCTGTGCCACAGGGACCTCCTGGGTATCTTGGTAAAAACAAGAAAGAAGCCTTAAAACCCCAGCGGGTGTAAAAGGAATCATTGGTAGAGAGGCTTGAGCTGAGAAGTTGGACAAGGCAGGGGAATTGTCAGGCTTCCCGCATCCTCTTCAGTACCTGATCTTACCAGGGAAATTCTTAAAAATCTCCCTTCCTACACTGGCAGTTGCCACCACTGTTTTCCTCCTGTGATTTTCCTTTGGGTATTTGTTCTAGCTCTGTGGCACTGACTGTGGCTGCCAGAGGCTCTTTTAGAGGTCTTTCTTTCACCTGGTTTGTTACCGTAACCCTGCTTACAGCAATCCTCTCTTCATGCTGCTTACCTCAGTCTTCTCTGTTGCTCCCTTCCTTGCCTTGCCCACAAATCCTCTCATAAACAAATGAGCTGTTTATCCTTGACCTAATGGGTGTTCACAGTGCTCCAATCATAATGCTGCAGAAGTGCTTATATTCACGGCAATTAAAAAATAAAAAGGTGGATTATTTTTTGCCCTACCCCGAGAATTAGTTGTGCATTTTCACTCCATGTAGTTGTCACTGTAGGTTGAGTTGGTCGGGCTCTGAGGTAAGAAGCTTCTCCTGGTACAGAAGTGAACCTTGAGCTATACAGCTCATTCAGGCTACCCAGGCATCGTTGCGTAGTAGAAGAACAGTGTGCAATAGCTATGCCGAAGTGAAGGCTTACTGCTAAACTGGTCCCTGTATTGTGTAGAGACGTGGAGTTTTGCCTGTTGACAGTAATAAATGCACCCCCTTCCAGATCTGTCAGGGACCTTCCCCACTCCTATTGGTCTATTGGCAGTGCTGGAGAACAGCTCACGCCATGGCCACTCAGGTGAGGTTGAACATCTCGGGAGCATGCGTACTTTTGTTTATTTGCTATTATTTTAGTCAGAAGCTGGGGTCTCTTGGTGCTGTATGTAAGCTTTCATAGAGGAGATGGTGAGAGTTGAAAGCATTTTGAATTTTTGTTCCAGTTTGGATTTATGTTGTGTGAAAAGCTCACCAGCTTTCTGATGTTTGGTGGCAGCTTGAGTAAAATAGTTTCAGTGGGAAGATGAGGGGGATGCATATCAACTCGTACTTAATATTTGTTTAAACAGGTTATGCAAGATAACTTCAGTTATAGTTAGCAAACTAGAAAAGTTACAAGAGGTGTCCTTCTTCAAAGAGTGTAAAGTATATTATTTTGGTAGAAACTCTAGGAGATGAGGTAACAGCACTGAGCACAGGAAATCAATACCTCCTCCAAGACAATGCCAGCACCTTCAGTCTGCTGAGTCCTGTCCCTGACTGCTCTTCTGAGTAAAATTTGGATGGTGGCAGGACTGGAAGCAAATGTTAAGAACCCTAGATATTTAAATACTGCAGTGGTTTTGGAAGAGAAGAGGAGGCTAGAATTTGCTGAAGATGTTACATGGGTTCATTGGGCCACCAAGTCCAACACAGGCTAGTGGAAGCTGATGCTGAAGATCTGAAAGGTTGCTGTATTTTTCTCATGGAATAAATGTGTGTGTGCTTGTTAACACCTTCTAATTAAAATCGCACTGGAGATCAGTTCCACCAGTGTGACGCAGGTGTTTTTAACATATGTAGTTTGATTGCCCTGCCTGGAAGACTAGTTGTTAGAGTTGATTTGTGGCTAATGTATGCTGTTTTGAAATTGCTGGTACATAGATGGGTGTAATCAGGAGGCTGATCCTAAAAATGTTCTCAGTTCTGTTCTTCTATTGATGTTGGTAGATGTTTCTAAGCAATGCACTGACTTCTTTGTATATTGTTTTTAATGTGTCTGGAAAAAAAAAAAAAAGAAATAAAGAAGCAAAGGCCTCTATAAAAGGAGTGGTAAGAACTGGGGCATTGCTCAGTACGAGGCACTTGAGGCTATCCCGGTGTGCTGTCTGGGGAGAATAAGTAATTTAAAACCACTTTCTCTGTTTTGCAATAGTGCAAGCATTAGCTGTGCTGCCCAGACAAACAAGCCCACCCACTCCCCTCCCCCAGCCAAATATCATACCCTTCTGAAGATGCGGATGCCTTCCAGGATAGCTGACCTTGAGCTGTTCAAGCACACCCACTGCCTGTGTGCAATACATGTATGAACCAAAAGTGTCAGAAATGGGACTTTTATGTTGTAGATGTGAATCAGATTATTTTTATTTTTTTCTGTCGTTGTCTCATGACTTTATTCTCTGACAAGCTTGTGATGGCTTACTGCTTGGAAAGCAGCTCCTTAGCTTTTGACCTTAAGCACATCATGTGTTGACTGCTGTTTTAAGGTGATGCTTTATTCTCTGTTGTAGGAATTTCCAAGTGGTAATCTTGTAGAGAATCACTTTTTAGCAGCTTAAAACCAATTATCACATTTGCTAGAGGCAAAACAAGGGATACAATGTATTTAAAAAAGGAGGATGGTTAGGGGGGATCTCAAATAACTTACCCTCTAAACCTTAATTTTGCAAATTACCTTTGCTAATGCACTTAAATCTGAGTATGTGCCATATGCTAAGACTAGAGGTTTAGGATATGCCATTGCCTGTATATGTAGATACTGGTTTTAAACAGTTTTTTCTTTGGGTTTTGGGGGTAGTGGGAGCATGTGTTAAAGAAAGAATCTGATCCCTTTTAGAATCAAGGGGAGAAAGACCTGGATAATAAT
Source organism: Neopsephotus bourkii (assembly GCF_033783945.1). NCBI lineage: Eukaryota > Metazoa > Chordata > Aves > Psittaciformes > Psittacidae > Neopsephotus > Neopsephotus bourkii. The sequence continues at coordinate 4,501,396 of NW_026901837.1, read as the reverse complement.
TTTTACTAGTTAGTAGTGGCTGAGTCCTGGAAAAAGCCCAGCATAAACCTTCTTGGCAGTAGTTCTTGATGTTTATTTCCTTTTTTTCTTTACCTGCTGTTCTCAAGAAACTGCTAACCTAATTTTGACATTCCTATGAGACCTCATTTCTGATGAGTTTCCAGAATTCCCAAAATAAATTTCAAGTTCCTGGTTGGCACCTGTGGGTTGGGTTTCTTTGCTTCAGTTTTTTAATACCATTTAATTTTTTCCTTCTTTACAAACTTGCTTTCTTTAGGAAGAATATTTATCAAATAAATGAAGCTTAATACTATGAAGTAGAATAAATTCTTCAGGTCTACATAATGAATACTTGAAGATTTATGCCACTTTTATGGCTTTCTGAAACTGTACCTGCAGTCTCCTCTCTCTCTTGCTGTAGTGTGAGAGACCACACAATACGGTTGACTGTATATTGCAAAATCTGAAAAGTATTAAAGAGTATAGTGTGTGTGGTGGTTAATATAGAAAGGAACGGTAAAGGCATGGATTGTTTTATATTCCTGATTTCCTGTAGGAATAAGCCTTACACAGTTCTTTCACTTGTCCTTCAAATTTGAAGCCTTTTGATCTCTCAGTGTAAATTTGAAGACTGCTGTGAGTGATCTTCATGACCTATTTATTTTCAGGAGAGGCAGGTGTTCAGAGGAGACACTATGCTTTTAACCCTCCTGGAGGGACAGTCAAACTCAGTGCTTATGGATGTCAGACTAGAGTGCTGCAAAACTGAGTGAGCACGTCTGTTTTGCTCAACTAGCCACAGCTCTTCTCTTATCTCTTTAGGATGTCAGGAGATACAAAAGAAAAGGATAGGTGAAAGGGAAGGCTCCCTTGGGTCCAAGCAACTAGAAAGTGAAGGGGGAGAAGAGGTGGATGCATTGGTCAGAAATGAAGCTTCATTGGCCCGATGACTACTACTTGGTATTTGCATTCAATGACCCTTACTTCTAGGAAGTTCAAAACTGTGGCCACTTGATATCTGACGCAAGTTTTTTTTTCCCCTTAAATGCAGAATCTTTGTCAGTAGACTTATTTATCAGGCTTTTATAGAGCAAAAGTAATCCAAGCCACTTGAACTCACAATGCTCAATAGAGGATTTTAAACTCTGATAGCCAGTTTGCCTTCTAGGCATACCCAGCAATCTCCCAGACTTGCTCTACCATCCAGTCAGCATTTTAGTGACATGACTTGACTGCATCTGCGCCTGAGTAATGCTCCTCCTGAAGTCTGTCAGAAAAATATTTGACTAATGTGTAACCAGAAATAATGCCTTACTATGTTTAAATTCATGTGGGTAATACCCATAATATGCAAATCTCTTCTTCTTAGAACAGGGATTTTTAACATCCTAAGAGTGAAGTTTCATTTGTATCTTTTTCATTCTCCAGTCCCGTAACTGTCTGCCTTGTCCCTTTAAGGTCCCACCAGTCTGATATCAGTGACAATTATGGGAACTGCTAGGTATAAGAGAAATTTGGGGCTAAAAGGAGGAGAAAGGGGAGAACACAACACTTTTCATTCTCTTTCTAGGCTGAGGTTTCTATCTTTGTGTTTTAATGTAGCCCTTTCCTCTGAGAGTATCAGGCTCTGACTGTTCATATTTGTTCTGTGTTCTATGAACAGCAAAGGTACCAATCAACATGCTGCTTTTTTTCTGTGCTGCTTCTGCTTTTATTGGACTCCTTCAAGATGAATGCATCCTCTAGAGAAAAAGAAGGAAGGAGGAGTGGGGGGAGAGGAAGAAACCTATTGCTAAATCTATTTCTGGGGGGTGAGAAACATAGTGTTTCTTGGGAGTTCCTGTTGAACACTGGATGATTTGTCAGGGTTGGTTGTTGGTTTTTTTTTTGTGGTAAGCATCCTACATCAGTTTTCATTGTGTGGGACTGGACAAATTTTGCCACTTTGGCTTAATTTGATACTTTCTTTTATTAAACTCATACAGTGAAAGGGATTTATTTGCCCATGTGAGGGCTGTACTGGATATAATCAACACTTGACAATGCTTTTTTTTGTTGTTTTTTTAATCTGATACTGCTCTGGGGCTTGTCCTTCTGCTGAAGGCTTCCGCCTTCATAGATGTGATGAAGTAGTGCTTTTCTGCACAGAGCTCCGAGTTGGAGCCTTGTAGTTACATTGAGGCATGCTTTGTGTTGGTTTTACGCTTCCTGTTAATTACCCGAGTCTGTAAGAGAGCAGAAAGGATGTCTCTGCCCATTGCAGGCTTCTCAAGCCTTGGCAGTTTGCTTAGACTGGGGTGTTGGCCCTGCTCATGGTGAAAAGGGCAAAGCAGGGTGTGAGTGTCTGTCTGTCCATACTGCTGTTGCTGGAGTATCTGTGCTGACATTTCAGTGTAAAGGCATCCTGATAGCTGTAGGCTGGCAAAGCTGTACTTACAACTTACAGCTTATTTAGGCACTTAACAGTGTGAACATCGTCCCTCGCCACAGAGATGATGTGCACCATAAGCTCCAGTAGGTTCAGCTGCAGCTACTCACAGTCAGCACAACTCCTCCTTTTCTTCTCAGTCATCTTCACCTAACTTCTAGAAGGAAAATATCATGTACACGGTAATTAGTTTTAATCTTCCATGGTTTATGTATTTGTGTTGGCGGCTAATACATGTTCAGCCCAGAGAAGCTGCAGGTGCTCCATGCCTGGAAATGTTCAAGGCCAGGTTGGACAGGGCTTGGAGCAACCTGGTCTAGTGGAAAGTGTCCCTGCCCATGGCAGGGGGAGTGGAACTGGGTGATCTTTAAGGTCCCTACCAACCTAACACATTCTATGATTCTATGCCCGGAGCAGACCAATTCTCAGCTACTTCTGGGAGTTAGGGTCTTGCAGTTGAAATAGCTCTGCTGCTTTTTGAGGCTTGCTATATTCCTCATAAAAGAGAGTGAAGTGGTTGGAGATATGTTACTCCTAAAGTATTACCAGTACTTATATACAAATAACCTACTGCTTCTGTAAAGGAAATTGTTTTTCCTAGGTACTGGTATAACAAAGAATAGTCTTTTATTGCCAGCTCAGTTGCAAATATGTGCCCAGAGCTTTCTGGCTGCTGTTAGAGCATGTACATCAACAATATTCAGTAATGGGTGCTAAATGGGAGGAGTGTCTGCCCATAATCTCTACCAAGTATCTCACTTGGTTTTTTGCAGTGTCTGTATCCAGTACTGCCATAACATGTATGTATTTAAATTAGCATTGACTCAGGATAGGTCTTAAACCACAAAGCACACAGACATGATGAAATAAGGGCGGGTGGGTATGAGGTGAGATTTTATGCATCTGGCTTTTCTGAACAGCTTCAGAGAGTGGTACAAAGTTGTGCATCATAGAAATTTTGGATGAGGAGGGATCTTAAATCACTTCTGCCCTAATAGTACACGTTAGAACATGGTGAACACAGGTCATTACTGGATCCCAGATGGTTCAAAGAAAGATGCACAACTGCTCTCTTCTACACTTCCGTTATTGGACAGCTGACATTGGTATTTGTACAGAGCACCTCTATTATCTTCAGTGTACATGGAGAAACAGAAGACTAAAAGGGCACAGGTCCTGAAATAAAATATGCTGTCATTTTGTGCAAAAAATTGCCTCTTTGTAAAAATCTTTTCCATCTTTCAGGGCTGCTCTTGTACTGTTTTCCAGTTCTCTCTAACTTTTAATCAACCTGACCAATTCCTCTAGCCTCTCTGCATAGGCCATGGCAGAGAAAAGACTTTCAAGCTGGTTGACAAAGAAGTCAGCTGATTCCAGAGTCTGATTTGTCTGATCTGTAGGTAACTGAACTGGCGATTTGAGGACTTAGGCTCTTCCCCTCTGCTGGTAGCAACAACCCAAAAAATCTGTTGTTAAATGAAGTGCTGTGTACACCCCTGCCCTCCCTCTCAATTCTGGTTAGCACAGAGGTAAAAGCAGCATGAAGTTTCCAGTTTCTCTCTGAGCTTCAAAAGAAGAGGCTGTGCATCAGCCTGCCGATTAATCACGGGTACTCGTGTGAGCAAAATTTCTCAGGGGATGAGGAAGGTTTGCTTTTAGCAATCTCAAAATAGCCTCATTTCAAAGAACATTTCCACGATTTTGTGGTGTGTCCCCCCCGAGTCAAGGATGCAATAAGTGCTTGCAACATTACTGTGTGTGCACTACAGTTTGGGTTTTAGTTGCATGATGTGATCCTGGGCTTTTCAGCTGAGAAGATCCCTGCTTCCTTCAGTGCATCCAGGAGCAGACTGAGACGATAATGGGAGAGCTTGGCTCCTGCCAAATCACAGCTTCATCAGTCAGAGGAGCTGGGAGGTGCCACATCAAAGAGGTGGGGAAGTTTGTGGGAAGGAAAAGGCAAGGATCTGCCAAGCACACACCGTTATGAAAAGTGACTTATTTTGCTTTGTAGCTGTGCTAATAGACTGAGGAGTGACTGGAGAAGCGTTGAGTACGTGGAACTGCAAGAGAAGTCAATAGACTCATTGCTGTGAGTGCAGTGAATAGTCAGGCCTTGGTTGTCTCAAACTGGGCACGTAAATAAAGAGCACTTTTGAATTTATTTTCTCTTTGTCATAAAGTGCCAATAAAACTCCTGGTATCTCAGGATGCTATAAAAAATGCGCCCTTTGTGAGGAAAAATTCAGGCGCTGAGCACTGCGGGGACCCATGAGTGAACTGGTTGTGTTCTTAGAGCAAGCTGGGAAGAGTATTCAATGAAATGATAGTGAATGTCAAAAAGAAAAAAATAACCCACAGTGTTAAATGACCACATTGAATAAGCACCAGCCATTTTAGGTACTGAAGGAGACTGTGCTCTTATAGAAAACTTGGTGTGATCATGTAATTAAGAACTTCATCATGGTGAAGTCATGGGCAGGTTGGGGGAGGGCAGACAAATGAAAAGAGCACAACCAGTAACAGCTCTAGAATGTCTATTGTTTGTGTGTGTAATTTCATAACCTTAACATTTTTGTCAGACAAATGTGTGTAACAAACCTTTGAATATGGATCTGCAGTGAGATGGGGAGAAAAAGCAAAGAAAGGAGTGAGTCTCTGTATTGTTCAGATATGAAGCAGCACACTCAATAACTGGAGCAGTCTCACTGCTAAGTGGTGTTACAAGTCAGCACATGTGAACCACACAAATTTGCTGTTGCCTGCAGTGCTTGTGGCAAAGATAACAAGCCTTTGTGTGAGCGAGAAACCAGAAAGGCACAATGCAGAATGGAAATTTGGTGCTGCTGGCATCATAGGCGTTGCAGGTTCTTCATCTCTCCGTTCCTGTGAGTGGGACGGTGTTGTATGCACTGGGGAGAAATGGCCTGAGCCCCAGGTCGGCTTTCTGAGGCACCCGAGTGGGGTAGAGGCAGTATATTTTACACTGGGAGGAAGTCTGGCACTCTGGAGGATCTTGCAACTCAGGCTTCTATTTTTGTGAGTATCTGGCTCATGCCCTATGGTTTGGGGTGGAAAAAAGTGGCCTCTTTTCTCTTTTTTGTGAAAACTAATGATTAGGAATCTGGTCTGTACCTTTCCAAGAGCTCAGTTACAGAATGTGAAGCAGCTCCCCAATGCACATATATTAAACCTTGCTGTCCTTTGCAGGTAACACAAAGCAGAGTCAGAGCATAAACTAGCGATCCTGCGTCTGTCAACACTGTAACTCCGTTTTATTTTAAACCTAATTATGCTTGAAAGGTGTAGGGGAAATGGAGAACTTGATTTTGGCACTTATCAGCACAATCTTAATTAACCATCACCACCCCTTTCCATGCATTTCTGTGAAGAGCTGCAGTCCTACGATCTCACTTCCCCCATCTCATTTGACAGTTAATACTCTCAGGTTAATTTCTCTTGACCTTATAATCTAGTCTATCTTCTGTTTAAAAATAAACTGCAAAACACTTCTCAAAACTGTTTGGAGGGCCCACCCCTGCATGTCAAAACACAAACTCATCAAGTCATCATTGTCCTTTTCTGACTGTCAGCAAGAGACTTCAGGGAAATACATAAATCTCTGGAGCACTTGCAACGGGGGTGATATTATGAATGCACTTGTGCTGGTAAGAGAGATTATTGGATTCACAGAAGACATGCAAGGAAGAAACTATATATGACTTGCTAAATGAGGTGTTTGTAAATGAACCCTTTGTTAAATGTGAGCAGACATTTTCTCACCATTTGTATGGACAGTGCAAGAGAATATAAAGCAGTCAATGAACAGCTGGTAATGTGGCAGTCAGAAATTTTATAAATATGAATAAAACAGAAACATTCTTTTTAGTTTCCTGAAAACTTCTGGTTTTCAGAATTATGACAACTTTTTAAATTGAACATGACAAGCTTGAAAAATTTCAGATAGAGTTCTGGAAAGTTGTTTTATTTTTTTTCCCCCTCTTTTGTTTTACTTTATTGCTACCTTCTTGGGTTTTAGAAGGAAAGGGGAGAGGATTGCTAAAGAAGGTTAGGGGAGAGGAGATCTTGTTTGGTGATTGACTTATTTGAAGTAAAAATAAATTTAAAGCCACGAAATAGCATTTGATTCGTATAATCCCTGGCGTGCTTGTATAAGCTGCTTATGAATTATAATTAAAACAAAAAGCAAAAAGAAATCCCCAAAAGCCCTTAGTCAGAAGTATTTTGGACACTTGATGAAACACTTTAAGGAGTCTAAAAAGAAAAAAACCCCAACCATTTGCTGTTCCCATTAGCATCATTGTATTAATAAAAGCTGGTTCAGTGCCCATACTGCATGTCCCCAACACAATGCTGATGACATTTTGAGAGAGGTGGGTAAACATTTATACTGTGCTCTGAGAAAAGGTTACATGAAAGCCTTTCGATGCAACTTGAATTCACAATTTTGCTTTTGCTTCTTTAAACAGAAAAAAAACAAAACCCAAAACCAAACAGGTCAGATGCATCTGCGACAGCTTTTCTTCTTTGGGCTTAATGGAACAAAGTAAACCAGGTCACAAGTGTTGTATGTATATCAAACAGGTTTTGTATCATTGCTTCCAGACTTATATATGTCTGTTTATTTAGGAATATACTCATATCCTTTAACATACAAATAGTGTGAGGCTCTACAAAATGTGATGCTGCTTGTGGTGTAACTTTAAGAAAAATGCATTTGTATTCCAGGCGTACATTTAACTTACTGCATTGGAAGGGGCACATCCTGTGACTGGTTTCCTGCAGTCTCCAGAGGACAGTAGTCTTTTCCATTGTCATTTTTTCTGTTCATGTAAAACAGAGTTTATCTTCCGTCTGCCATTTCCTCTTCTCCTTCCCTCTTTGTCCCTTTCTGGGGGGCAGGGGAAAATAAATTCTCCCTCCGGCTTGTGCAGATGTTAGCACTGCAGGGAGCTTCTCTCGCATCAGCTGCTGGAAGCATTTCCCAAATGGACCATACTATCCTTTGGTCTTATTCTGTCTTTTTGCTTGGTTTACTTAAGATTGTGCTGGTTTTGCACTGACAAATTTACTTCATTGCAATAGTGTGTGTTTGAGGAGAAGTGACCATTTTGTGATTAATTTTTGAGGCATGCATTGATTAAAACAGCATGCAAAGGAAAAATTATTCAATTAAAAAATATATGAAATACAGCTCTAGTCCACTTCTCTGAGAGTCCAGGAAAGATGCTTTTAAGCAAGATTACAATAGTACATATTGTACTATTGTGTGACCAAAGCATCCATGCCACAAAAATACTGTGAAAAGATAACAGATGCCCACAGTATTGAGGGTTTCACTTCTTTAATAACTGAAATTTTCTGCCATCTGTTGCTCTATTAACACTGCTTTCATTCTACCTGTGGAGCTCAGTGAAGCCCAGACTTCAATCCCGGTGTGTCTCAGTGCAATGAAGATCTTGCTTGCAAAACTCCTCTGAAGGCTGTAAGAAAGAAATGCCATAAAGAAATGCTAAAAAAATGAAAAAAGTCATTTCAATTTATCTGTATATGTTTTTCCTTGCCCTCTACTCCACCAGTCTACTGGCTTGTGATACCAATGTACTGTTTTCACTCCCCAAAATCACTTCAACCCAGACTAGTTGGAGTGTCCGAGCACTGTTCTGTTGGAGAGGCCAGGGAGTGAAAACCATGTTGACTTACTTTGTGTTCAGGGAAAAAGTGATGGTAGTGTAATGGTCTTGGGAGATGTAGCTTGTGCTGTTCAATCTCAAGAAAAAGTAGTATTTATCCACAAATAGAGGGATGTTAGTACCAGCCACAAGTCCTGAAATAACCAGTACCTGCAGGTTTTTGGTCCACTTTATTCTTCCTGTGCCTACTTGCAAGTAAATTGCATTTTAGTAATACATCTCCTGATCTTTAGAGCTCATGGAAAGCTAACATAGTAAGTAGAAGGCTTCATACTTGCTAATGAAGTGGACAGTAAAGAGACTGTGAGCCTGCTGAAGTCAGCAGTGAGGAAGAACGTGCTCTTTCTTGCAAACAAAATGACGTTTAAGTGGATTTGTATTGTAGACTGTGAGAGAAGAAATGAAGATTTACTGATAAAGGCATACTAGCAATTCTATGTTTGCAATATTTCCTTTTCTGTGCTGCTTTCCTCCCATCCTTACTGGATGTTTATTTGTTTGGAAATAAAATGTGCCTGGAACTGCTCTCAAGCACAGTGTGCAGGCAGCAGATCACAAGAAAGCCTGGGAGTTTGAGCAGGTGTCTGTTGGAACGTGGGTGAGGTAGAGAATACCGGGGGGGGGGGAGTGTTGTTCTTGTGGGATTTTTGCTGGGAGGAGGTGCTGGAGACAGAAAACTCAGCCAGGACAGGAAAGAGTCTACAGAAGACAGAAATGGTGAAGCTAAAGCAAAAAACCTAGCCTTGAAATAAGCAAAACTGCACAGTTCTGTAAAATACAGATGAGTGTGGATGGAAGCCAAGAAGCCAAAAGAAGTTTTTAAAAACCACCAGAGATGCTGTAAGTTCATTGACCAGAAAGCTGTTCAGTTGTGTTATTATAAAACACAGAACTATGCATTTTCGTATTTCAGAATCTGCCTGCTTAGGATGTGGCAGGACAGAGCTTTTTTTTCTTAACCTGGGTTGTCCTTAGGGAGTGGGATAATGCTTTTGCATTGTCCCACTCTGGTGAGAGAGCGGTGAATGCTGAAATACGGAAACGCTGAACCAAGCTGACACAACAGCTCGGAACAACAAGCATGGAAGTGGCTGTAGGCATAAGGAGGATACAAGCCCTTGAAGAGGGATTGAGCTGGGGAGAGGGTAAGCTGGAGGGAGGTTAGTGACTTGTTCAAGTTGTAAGTCTGTTTGGCAACGTATTCCTACACATACCTTTGTTTTATGAAGCACATATGTTTGCAGTGTGAATACTTGCACGTGCGTTGACAAATACGCTTGATTAAGAAGGCTAGGAGAGTTGGCAGCAGAAGTCTCAACTGGTGGGAGGAAAGATGAGAAGTTTTGGTTGGGAGCTGCAGGTGGTATGTGGCACAGGGAGCAGAAGCTGCTGTAAAAGGGTTTTTTTTTCTGGGGTCTGCCTGTGAAAGTAAAATTAAAATAAATTTAAAAAAAAAAAAAAAGGAGGGAAAGGTACTTTGGTGAGGTGTGAAGGAATGTCTGAGTTCAGGCCCAGAAGTCAGATTAGACTTGCTCAAGCTGTTGTAGTGGTTTTTCAAGAGAATTTACTGGAAATAATGACAAGCAGGTGGAGTGGGACGGAGATTCTCCATGTGGGGAGCAAGAGACAGCCTCTTTTCTTGAGTTGTCCAGAAGACAGCAGCTTTCCAGGGAATGGGAAAGGACCTGGACTTACTTACTGGGGCTGTGGTTTACAGGGACAAGGAATTTGATTAAGCTAATAGGAGACATACTTTAAGTCTCAGTTTCACAAACCAATGTGGAAGCAATTTCTGAGGAATCAGACCCCACTGCAGAAGGCCAGAGTCATCTCTCATGTCCAACTGAAGTAATGAGGACACTTCGGCTTCCAAGGTGGTTTTGCCAACCACAGTGATGGTGGAGCTGTTGTGTGAGTATCCCTCTGTGAGAGGGACAAAGTTACCTCAAAGTGAAAAGCAAGGTATGCTTGGCTGAACCAGAACTGCAGGCTTGGTGCTGTGGTGATTTACACAGAAGTTACTCGGGATAAGAAAAGATGGTAACCTCTCTGTCTGCTGGTCCATACATACACATGGTAAAATGTCAAGACACTTCTGCATATTTTTAACTAGCTTGGAGTGAGGAATGTACTGGCTTAAGATTCTCATGTTTGTTGTCAATTGCTTCATGTTTTTTTACTTTCTTGGATTAACTTGTGGAGGGATGAGGTTTTGCATCTTTGGGGGCTTTTTGAAAGGCTGTGGTCTGCAGCAGAGTGGAGTGGGCAGCAAACAGTGGCAAGAGATGGGAGACAATTCTAGATGGACTTAGCCGTACAAACAAGCATCTGCACATCTCCATTAGGAAAGCAAGCGTAATGTCAGTAAACCACTTCCCTTTAATCCATTTCTTTATGCCTTTATCTGAAGATAAAATTTTAAATCCAAAGTACTGAATAAAAGAGTTGCATAAAGGGCAGCTATTGCCATCCCCTGGAGCATAATGTTCAGCACAATAGGAAGTACTTTGGCAAACCTGGAAATCACAGTGAAGAAATAGAACAAATGTTCAAAAATGCTCTTAATTAACTTGCATTATCAGTAACTGCACTGAGTTGGTTTCTCATTTAAATTTTCAATCTAGAGCTCCTTCTGACTGGAGTATTTCATCATTACTGCTGTGATTTAGCCTTTGCAATTGGGACACTTCAAAAGTGATGGGCTTTCCTATCTAAGAAAAAGCTGCACCAAGTTGTGGCTTTAAAGCTTAAAATTCATTCTGATATAAATGAGAAAAGTGTAGCTTTGCTGTGAATCTTACTTTTTTGAGAAAGATGGAAGGTTTTCATATTTATTTAGACAGTGATGTTTTAAAATTTGCATACAGTTATTTGAAAGTCCACCCTTTGTTGCTGCAAATGTCATTTTTAGTTCTAAATGAAAAATGACAAATACTTTTCCAGGATTCTGGAGCTCAAGGATTAATGTGGTTGAACTAGTTAAATGTTAAATCTATTCAAAGTAAAACTGCATAGAGACTCAAATGTTCTTGCATGCAAGTAAATCCTTTTTATATTGAGTCTGGTTTGCTGAAGACGTAACTGCTCTGCCAGCTTGTTCTGTACAGATAAGTTATGTTATAGGCACTCTATTTTAGGGTGCTATATTTGCTTTTTGCATTAATCCTAAGCTGAGATTGCAGTTTGATTCTGCTTTGTATTAAAATGGGAGTCAGCCTTTTAGAATGGAAGGGAAGATGCGGTAGAATGCAGTGTATTTTATATATAGACTTTGTATTCTTGATGGATAGTAACAAAAGTTTCTCAAGAAAATTGCATGGACTGTGATAGAAGTTTAAATACTTCTCTCATCTCCTTCAAGTAAATATCACTTAGGACTTCATCTGAAAAGAGTCTTCAGTGGGCCTTAGTTGACTTTGGTTACATCTGTGAGTTAAAAGTATTGCACATCCAAACACCATCTTTTTGTACCACTACGTGCTGTTGAAGCGTGTGCTTATCAAATGACTGAGAAGTCTTAATCCTGTCCCTTGATTTAGCAGACTGGCCATCTATTCCATCATATCTAATTTAAAATGGGAAGGTTTTGCAAAATGGTGGTCAGGATGATGTTTTTGTTTCACCTGACTTATAAAAACCCATGGATAAAACACTGCGGAAAAGCCGCCTTGGGATTCCAAGTTCAAGTACTCACAGACTGGAGAGTGAAAAGCATTTATGCTGGGACAAGTTTCAATGCCCTGTGTTCTGTGAATAAAAGGTTCCTTTTTTTACCCAGCTACGTTCTTGGAAGTGGCTGAGTTGTTTTGGCTGCAGCTCCTCAGAAAACTCAGCTTGAACTCAGTGTATACAACTTCAGCACAAAAGGTCTAAAGAGTCACAAAAGTATCCTAAGCAATGAAGAGAAACATGTTGGGAAGCTACAGGTACCCCCAAACACAAATTGCTGGTCTTTTTCTTTAAGATTTGTGATTTAACATTTGCATGTCAGAATTCAGTATAGGCCGTTTCCTCCTTTTTTGCTGGTACCATTACACAGCCTTTTTTTTTTTCTTCTCCTCCATGTTAAACAAAATCCAGAGTTGCTACACCTGGGTCATACCTCTGGCACAACAAATCCAGTACCTAGTCTCTGACTTAACCGGATCATTGAGCTTTGGGAAAGGTTTTTAATACCACAGGAGACAGGTAGGAGACAATGAAATTTCCCTCACCTCCTTTGTAATTAGTCTGTAATAAAACCTTATGCATGATGTTTAATAACCCTTCTGACACCATTACCAGAAAGCTAGGTGCTGTTTTGTGTATAACAGAGTATGGAGAAATGGACCTACATTCCCGGCACACTGATTTCTCATGACAGTGACTTCAGCAGGCTACTAGCTTATAAAAAAACTTACTCCTTCTACCATTGCTTAATTTCCATAATGCCACCTCCTCTTGAGTTTAAGTCCCTTAAGGGGCTGCCATACCCAGAGATCATAGAATGGTTAGGGTTGTAAAGGACCTTAATATCATCTAGTTCCAACCCCCCTGCCATGGGCAGGAACACCTCATGCTAGACCATGTTCATATTAGACCAGGCTCTGTCCAACCTGGCCTTGAACACTGTCAGGGATGGAGCATTTACCACTTCTTTAGGCAACCTGTTCCAGTGCCTCACCACCCTCACAGTAAAGAACTTCTTCTTAAACCAGTTACCCCTTGTCCTGTCACTACAGTCCCTAATGAAGAGTCCCTCCCCAGCATCCCTATAGGCCCTCTTCAGATATTGGAAGGCTGCTATGAGGTCTCCATCCAGCCTTCTCTTTTCTGGGCTGAACAGCCCCAAGTTTCTCAGCCTGTCTTCATATGGGAGGTGCTCAAGCTCCCTGATCATCCTCGTGACCCTCTTCCGGACTTCCTCCAACAGCTCCATGTCCTTCTCATCTTCTTCCCTCCTTAGATGAGACAAGTCATGTCCTACATTCACTTCACCAGCAACTGAACTGCCTGGATGGTTCTGCAGCTGCCAGATGTTGTCAAGTGCCATGTCTTCATATGGGCTTTTCTGAACAAGATGCTAGTCTGGGCCTCAGTGTTCAGGATTGATGTGGTCCTGAAGTATTTTTTCCAAGCAAACCAGGGAATATATGCAGTTAATGAAGCCTCTGATTGCAAAGATGTAAATGTGGTGTTGGTCCTTTCTGAGTAGGGACTTGAGGGTGATCTAAAGATTTAAGATAAGAGGATATATATACACACACACACATATATGAAATCAGGAAAAGAGAATTCATATAATTTGAAGCTGTTTCTAATTGCTTCTGCCATGTGATAATGAAGAGAATGACTTCGCCCACTCCTGGTAGCAATATCACTAAACTGCAGCCCCATCATCTATAAATAGAAACTTAGCAATATTCTTTGTTTTCCTGACTAGTTCTGAGTACTATGAAAGCTGTACAATTACTGTGATTGAATCAAACAGAAACTCATCCAAGAAGCAAGCAGGGTGTTTCCAAAAATTATCTTGGTCGGGGTATAATAAGTTTTAAATCTGTGCTGCTATATATAAAATCTGTGGCCAAAAACTTGGTAAAAACTTCAAAAATGTTGTTTCTGCTTCAAAGAGAAGATTTATTTAGCTTCCAAGTAATCACAAGGCAAACATGGCTGTGGTCTGTAATTTTTATGGATGTAGTTAAAAGTATTTTTAGAGGTTTGAGAACTGTTGATAAAATGACAAAGTGCTTGTGCTTCATGAGCATTTCCAAAGCTCTAGACAGTAGCAGTGATAAGTTATGCATTTCATCCATAAATAATACATGTTTATGTTAATGTATTTAATCATTAGTATGGTATCTGTGCATGAATTATTCCATCTCCAGCCTCACACTACCCTTGTTACTTTCTGTTTGTCATTACTGAAGTGCATAAGAAGTAACTTTCTGCTCTGAGGGAGAAGGCTGTGGGGTGATGTCCATCATCTGTCACACTTCTGTCAGCTCCTTTATGGGACATACAGACATACAACCTGTAAGAAGTGATTTTGTCTTGTAAGTGTGCCATTGGGCGAAGGGGGCTGTTTGTGGTTTCTCTTTCAGTGTTGCATTGTCTGAAGTGCAGCTTCCCAGTTCCTGGGTACCAAGGAGTGTACAGAGATACTGGTGCTTACCTCTTTGAGGAGTGTTGGTGTACTGGGAAAGCAACCTTGGCCTTATCAGGTGCATATGTTATTTACAGAGATCAGAAAGATGCCGCAAGAGAGCTACAGCAGGCTGTGTGATACTTGATTTCCATGCCTAAATGTTCCTGTGACTATGTCCCCCCACCCTTCTGGGTGTCTCAGGTTGGTGGCTGGGTGGGTCAAAGCAGTGGTGTGCAGGAAGTGCGAGACCTCTCCGTCAGAGCCCACTTTGGCCCCTGGACACAGACTACAGGTGGTTTTAGCCTTCCAGGAAGTTGGGGCAGCTCCTCCTATACTGAAGCAATCTGCTTTCCTTTCCTTTTTTATTTCGTTGGGTTTGCTGCTGGTGGGTTGTTTTTTGTTTTGTTTTGTTTTGTTTTGTTTTGTTTTTGTTTGGTAGCTTTTTCTTTAATACAACTGGAGAAGCTTCTGAACTGCTACTGGTAATGAGCAGCTATTAATAATGAACAGTGGTTGTAAACTTAAATCCTGTCAAATATAAATCTACTTTCAGCAAAACCACAGAAGTTGTTGTAATTTTAATCAGATGTTAGCCCTGCCGTATTTAAAAAAAAAAAAAAAAAGAATATGAAGACTTTAAATTCTGGGAGGGTGTTGAAGTGTAGCAAATTTGTAACAAAATGTATAAACTTTGGCCATGTTGCTTTCTTGGAATAAAATCGCTCTGGGATTATTCCATCAAATTAGCCTTGTGGGTAAAATAAACATATAACATGGAGAAAGGTGCATCTTTTAACAAACTTGAATGTGCAGGTGTTTGTTTGCCAGAGATGCATGTTGGTTCTGTCACATTTTTCTTTCTTCTGCACTTCCTTTGTTATATTTTGTGTTTGATTATTTTTGAAATCCCAAGGAGCAGCTCTATCTGTACTGTAACTCATAGGGTAGAGACACAGTTACGTTTTGGAGGTCTCTGAAGTGCTGCAAAATAAGCGCTAAGAAGTAGAAATGGGAGAATAGAGGCTTCAGTTAAGAGTCCTTTCATCAGGATATTCAGTGTTGCAGCCATCTGGTAAATGGCAAAAATCAGGCCAAAATTGCCAAGCTCCCACATTCTGAAAGAAAATTTTCTGTAAACCTACCCCTTTAAGCTTTTGAAACACAAGGCTTTATAAACAATTATCATGGTTTATAATACAGAAAACAGTATTACAATAACTATGTTCCCTCAGACAGCTTGTTTCGAATCTTTCTTCACTTGGTTTCATAGTATGTGTGGTGCTTGAATAAAGTATATTCTGACAGCTTCTAATTGTTAGCAAGATTGTAGCAATGCAATTCCTAATGCCTTCCTTGGTGCTGTCAGGCTCTTGCCTTGGGTGAGCTCTTTGATTTTTACTGTTAAAATGAAGCAGAAGGTTATGTCATGGCGCAGCTAGTGCTGAAGCCTGTGGCCAGAGCCACAAAAGAGGCTCCTTCTCTTCTTCTACAGAGGGTGTGATGAGCTGGAAGGAGGGGAAAGCATGTGGTCCTCTGATGTGACAGTCCTGGGTAAAGCTGAGGCAGCCACATTAAAACAGATGGGTGAATAAGCCCCTGCTGCCTCTCTTCTGTCAGTAGTCTTGTATGTCATAACTCTTGGGAAGGCAGCTGGGTAGAGGAGACAAAATCTGTGGTTAAATAGTGTAGTGAGCTTAGACTGGTATCTCAGTGGGGGGGAAAGCTCACTCCACCCTGTGTGAAGTGCAGACTGCCAGTGTAGCTTGCATCAGCAGAAGGATGGATTCAGAGATAAAATTCTGCAGTTGTGAAGGAAATGCTCCTGCAACACTGATGTCTAGTTCATAAAATGAGACAAGAGATGTGTCTGTCTATTGTGGTGCCTGATGTTGGACAAAGGGCTCCCGCTCCCCATCCCAAATTTTCTTGTAAGGCTTAATTTGTCATCCTGGTCTCACCAGTTTGTATTTCTTGAGATTCCTCAGGACTCTAAAGTCCTGAGAATGAAGAGCTTAATTCCAGCAAGTGTGTGCCTCCTCAACAGAATTGTCTTATCTAGTGGTTCCCATTAGAATGTTGGACAGCAAGATGGGGAGCTCAGCTTCCAGTCTTCCTCCCCAACAGCATTTCTGTGTCAGCATCACATCCCTCCTCCTTTGATTTTTTTTTTTCAGACCAAATTTGTGTGGCTTTGATAGAAGGGAAACAGTGTTTTCTACCAAAATCAAGTATTTGCTGAAGGTCTCTTCTTCCACTACATATGTCATCGGCAGTCATAAGAAAGCTGGAATCATCATGGCTACTGAAACAATTAGGTAATTTATTGTGTGTGTTTCAGTAGCACTAATCAGAGCCAGATTCAGCCAAAATAAAATTAAATTCTATTAGCTTCTTCACCAGTCAATGGAAGCATAGGAATGTCTTCTAGGATCTTGATGAGATTTCATTGCACAAGCCAGGAGGATTTCTCTTAATTGAGTCTGATCTTTAGTAGTTTGATGTTTGGGATTGCTTTCTGAATCTTTTCTCTGTGCCTGAGAAAGCAACCTTGATCTTCTGCAACCTAAGCTGAATCTCACAGGCTGCAGGCATGTGAAATGCCACAACTTCAGAGACGCTTCCTTTGCCAAAATGACGGCTAGATTGCTCCGTTTCTGTGTGGCATAAGCATTTGGAAGTTTTTCAAGTATAGAAACTGTTGTGTATAGCAGTTTCTTAATGGATAGATTTGATTTGTTTCTTTTGGGGGGAGAACTGCACTGGAGATTGCCTTTATGTCATTGATGTGTAAGTTTAAATTTACCAATGTGTTTATTAAGGGTTCTAGCTGATTTTCTCATTTATTCTAGAAAGTAACATTTCAGGTGTCTTGATTAAAACCTTTAGGATTATTTTTTTTCTTTTTGGTTTCTCTTTTTTGTTTCAAAATCTTTTGTATGAGTCTAAAACCTTATTTTTCACCTTTAAAGTACTTTTAAATGGCTGGGTTTTGAATCTGAGTTTTAATGAGTCAATATAAATTTATTCTTAAATTTGACCAGCGAGATGAAGAGCAATTCAGTTTTCTGATAAGTATGCATGAGGCTTTTGATTATTGCTTTCTTTCAGAGTATTCTAATGAGTACAGTTTCATCCTTTTAGCTGCTTCCAACTGGGAAATTAACTTCTAAGATATTTGCCATCAGTGCATGTGTGCAAGAAAAAAATTGCTTACAAAAGTTTTGTGAAGGTGATTTCAGCACGATCTTTATTTAGTATTTCGCTCATTAAATGAGTGTGGGGAGCACTATCTCCTTAAGAGAAACAAAGCATTAACAGGAAGCAAGTCATTATAGGGTATGCTTTTGCAGCTCATGGGTTTTTTGAGCGCAAGTGCTGTACAAATGCTCAGCCCTTTGCCTTGACTAACTCCATGCTCTCCTGCCGCTGTTAAAACAGAGTAAATGTATGCTTATGGATAGGTAGAGCACAATGTGCTAAGCTTTCAGTAGAAGTTCACAAGCTACCACAAGTTATTATGTGGCCCCAGGTTCTTGAAATTTGAGTTGCACAGATTATGTTTCCATCTATCAAGAAGTCTGTGTTAAACGTTTTCCTTGTGGTTGTGTTACTACAATCTGCATTTTAAGACAGAGGGTTGGTTTGAAGGAGGCCATATTCTTCGTTCAGAGTAAACAATGTTTCCTGATTAATCTGGGTAAGGGCTGTAGTTGGCTTTGTGTATGTGTTTAGTTCTGCTACAGATGGCCATGACATTTGAAACTTCTAGATAAACTTGTGCCTATCATCATATGTGGATTCAGGTTCTAATCACTCACTTCTCTTGAGCTGCCATTTTTTGTTAGTCTCTGGCCATGCAGGATGTGTAACTTTAGGACTGAGCCCACTTAAAAATAGCTCAAAAGCACCTATATACTTGGTTTTGTTTAGTTTTCGCTGTTTCACAGTGGCAGCAATCTAAAATCAAACCCCATTTGGAGGTTTTTGTTAGTGATTTTTTTTTTTTAATTGCCTTTCTGAATATAAATAGCACAAGTTTCATTCCTTGGTAATGTGTCAAGCTGACATTTATCTTGGTGAAAACATAGAGGAGTCTCAGCTTTGTTGTGGTAAGGAAGCCAAAAACTTAACACTACTTAGCTCCGGAGTGATGAGAGGAAGGATGGAAATGAGAATGAGAATTAAACTTTTTCCTTTTTTGCTTTCCTCCCAATATCATGATACACTGTGAAGTGACTTTTACTGAAAAATAATTTTGGTAGCATATTTTAAAATTCTTTTGCAGTTCAGTAGTTCAGCCAAAATATATGCTTGTTGGGTAACAGGACTTGATGCATGCACATACGATGAACTTATGCATGTATGAATATGTTTCCACAGGAGCTGGAAATCAAAGCAGCACCCTTAACAACTGTATCCTATGCAGTTCAGAACCAGTGATACTCCATTCCCATGTGGAGCTGCCTTCACATCACTGAGGGCTATAAACCTTCTGTGACTATGTAACATTTGATGCAGGTGAATGCATGTTGCAGGGTTACAAACTGCTCAGCCTCATCTATAAGCCGAGCCTAGATTCTTTGTCACCCTATTTTAATAACAGAAATTTGGAGATTGATGGGTAATTTGCTGAAGTTAATGAAAATACTTTATTTTTACATCAGTGGGACTCGAACCAGGCATTGACAGTGCAATTTCTTTGGCAAAAAGGCTCTTCTGTGGTATTCTTTCAGGGTACTTCTGTAAAAGCAGTGTGCCTATGGCTGTGTGTAATCATTTTCCATCCCTTTTCATGTGCTAGTTTCTCTTTATCGTGAATAGCTAACAGCCCTTTGTGTTTGCTGTGTGCATGGCTATATGTGCAGTGCTATTGCTGGCTGCTGAAGAACGGATTTTGAACGAAGCTTTTGGGTGTGTACCGAGAGCTCAGCTGCAGATGGGAAGTGCTTTTCCTGTGGAATTTAGATTAAAATTGCCACACATGATGTACAGTTCTGCAATTCAAAAAATCTAGATTAGGTTGTAACTGATAAAACAGATATTGAATTTTTATATATATAATCTGGCTGGATTATTTCATTCTTCCCAAGCTTTGTGATGTCTGTTTACATTACGGCAATTTCACTAAATTCTTACAGGAAAAACTTAATCAGTGTTTTCACCATTAGGTGAGAGCGGGGGGTTGAAATATTACTGCATATTATTTCCTGTAAGTTCTCTGTTCATGTATGGGTGTGTAATGCCTTTTTTTAAGTGTGGGTGTATCTCTGAATATCATCAATTATGCTTACAATGAATAGGCTTTTTAAACATACATATCATATCACATCATGTGGTTTTGTGTTTAATTAAACATGTATCTAATCCTACAGTTGTTAATTTGTCAAACTCACTAAAATTTATAGCCATCTGATCAAGTAAGAGGGCTGGATAAAATCTCATATAAGCTCTTAAGGAAGTGCATGTCTAGGAGAAATCTTTATTTCTAATTTTAAATAGTATTCTAGTACCATGTAAGCTTTTGGTTATTTAGCAGTTAAAGTATTTCCTCCTGTTTTGATGGTGAATTGCTGTATCTGTTTCATTTTCATTGGATCATTTCCTGTCCACAAAAGACTCTATCTTAATTCTCAGCCTTTCTAGTAAACACTCAATAGATAGGAAGTTATAGCTTCATAATAGATCACATCCATGTGAAAATCTGTAAACATCCTTTTACATCCCCTTTTTTTTTTTTTTAGATTTATTCATTAGTCATTCCTACTACACTGCTTGCTTTGTGTGACAGCTCAGCTAGGCAGTGCTTGTAAAATAGGAACCTTTTCAGTCTGTCAACACACCAAACTAAAGCTATACAGAGAAGGTGTATCAGTTTGAATGTTAATGTACTGCATGTAGCCTAAAAACCAAACACAGTAACCTGATAGGCATTTTTTGATGGGCAAAGGAAGAGCTGTGCACAAACACAAAAATTACCTACTACCTGGAAATATTTAATTCCTCTTTCCCCCTGTTATCACTCTGGAAGAGGTTATATCAGGAATGGGATATGCTGGTGACCACAGATTAAATGTGTCCAGTGGACAACCTGAAACATTAATTTTTTTGCTGAGTTGGTAGTCCTGTCCATAAGGTGATCAGAATATTTCCCTAGTTTATAGTTTGTTTTTTGCATTTTGAAGAATATTGGTCTTGACCAGTTAGGTCTCTGACTCATAAAGCTTCATGCATGAGGTTCTTGCCACAGTGGAAACTCTGTTCTGGTCCCCATCATGAGCTTCAGGAACCTCAACACAGTGGTGAGTACCTCTGGGTCTTGGACACCATGGCTGATTGCCTGTCTGCTCAATGAATCTGGCATGCCTGGTCCTGGTCCAGAGTGAAAATGGAGCCCCCTGAGGTAGCTGGGGGCCTACTGCTTCCATTCAGCCACAGCTTCTCTTTGGTTTTGCCCCATTATACACCCCAGTGAGGAATACGGGAAATAAAACTATGTCAAGAACATCAGCTCAGTTGAACATATCTCTTCATTGCTTATGGATCAAGACAAATAGCAGTTACCTCAGTCCAGATGAACTTTTTCTATACCTTTTAGCATAATTTCTTATCCATGTTTGGTTCAAAAGTTGAGATTTATTTCCAAGGTATTCATGCATGTGTGTATACATAATATATTAATGATTTCATCATCTGCTTTCTCATAGTCACTGACTTCATTATAATGGCTCCTAGGAGAGATGCGCAAAGGTTTCTGCCTGAAGTTGTTTGAATTAAAACCAAGGCCTGAGAACAGGGCAGGTCTTAATTTCTAATTCCAGATACCTCACTGTTGATGTTCTCGTGTTCAATTCCTTTTCTAACTAATTTGGCAAAGTGATGCTGAGGCTATTTTTCCTAAGAAACCTACAAATCCTGTCAGTATTGGGGAGGCAAGTATCTATTTCCTTTCTGCCTGTGACTTCTAATCTCACTTAAGAGTCCATAAATAAATGGCAACCTCATCAGCCTCAGAGGTGGCTGATATAACTTCTCTGGAGTCCAACGGCATCACTTTTGAGGCAGTCACGTCTCCTTATCTCAGCTCAGGGAATGCAAACATTGATTTTGCATCTTTCCTTTCTCATTCTAGCCAAAGAGTGAAGGAGTGTGCTGCCTTCCTCCCAACTGAATTGAGATTGTGAATTCAGCATGTCTGAGGCCTGAGGGGGACAACTTCCCTTCACCTGCTGAATTAGCCTGGGGGTTTTGCGGGGTTTGGTTTTTTTTTTAAACTATTATATTTTATAACTGCAAAACTGACATGGATATCATCTCAGGTCAGGCCTTGATGTGCTGCTGTGATGAAAACCAAAGCAGATAACTTCTTCAGCCTATATACTGTAAACCCCAGCTTTCTTTGGATAGTGTTCTTGAATTTCAGATCTGTCTGCTTTTCTGTTCTTCCCTTCCTGTTTCACTTTCATGCTTCTACCCTGTACAAAATAGCCTACATGTCTGCTCTGTACTATCGAATGTTTAGGGGAAAAACAAGTATCACTTTCCCAAAACCTATTGGACAGCCGGTATAAGAAAGGAAATGGCTCGATTCGTGCATTTGAATTATTGACACGTTGTCCAAATACTTCAGATTGCCGAGTCAGGAAAGTCTTTGCAATTAAAACTTTTTCAATGAAAACAATACTTCAGAGAGCTAGTTCTTTCAAATAGATAAACCATGCAGAAGCACAACTATGTACTCTTTTCTGACAGATCTAACATTATTGATGAATTAGGAGCTCTACTGGGTTAACCTTAGCTGGACACCAAGTGGCCACCAAAGCCACTCTGTCACACCCCTTCTCAGCTGGACAGGTGAGTCAGAATATAATGAAAGACTCATGGGTCAATATAACGACAGGGAGAGATAACTCTCCAGTTACTATCATGGGCAAAAAAGACTTTGCCTGAAGAAATTAGTTTATTACCAACCAAATCAGAGCAGGATAATGAAAAATAAACAGTAAATCTTAAAAACACCTCCCTTCTTCCAATGCTTAATTTCACTCCTGTATTCTGTACCTTCTTCCCTGCAGCAATGCAGGGGGATGGGGAACGGTGGTTGTGGTCAGTTCTTCACATGTCTCTTTTGCTCCTTCCTCCTCAGCCATGGAGTCCTCACATTCTTCCCCTGTCCCAGCGTGGGGTCTGTCCCATGACAAACAGTCCTCCATGACCTGCTCCACTGAGTCCTTCCATGGGATGCAGCCTTTCAGGAACAGACTGCTCTATCGTGGGTCCCCCATGGGGTCACAAGTCCTGCAGCAAACCTTCTCCAGTGTGGGCTCCTCTCCCCACAGGGCCACAGGTACTGCCAGGAATCTGCCTCACACAGGCTTCCCCTGGGATCACAGCCTCCTTCAGGCATCTCCCTGTTCCAGTGTCGGGTCCTTCATGGGCTGCAGGTGGAGATCTGCTCCATCACGGACCTCCATGGGCTGCAGAGCATAGCTGCCTCACTGTGGTCTGCACCATGGGATGCAGGGGAATCTCTGCTCCTGCACCTGGAGCACCTCCTGCCCTTTTTCTGCACTGATCTTGCTTGGTCAGTGGCTGTTGCTCTTACATATTCTCATTCTTCTCTCTGGCTGCAATTGCTCCTGCACCAGTAACTTTTACCTTTCTTAAGTACATTATCCCAGAGGTGCTATCACTGTCATTGATAGGCTTGGCCTTGGCTAGTGACGGGTCCATCTTGGAGCAGGCTGGCATTGGCTCCATCAGACACACAGGAAGCTTCTGGCAGCTTCTCACAGAAGCCACCCCTGAAGTCCCCCACTACTAAAACCTTGCCGTGCTAACCTAATACAGTGGCTTAGATTTTAAAAAGTGAGTTCTGACTCTGCTTCCCCTTAAGTTCACTGTAATGCAGAGTGTCATGTTGTTTATGTTTATGAAGAATTAGCATTTTTCTCATGTTTTGTGCTTTCCATGATCCAAAAGAAGTACAGCTGGTTGGGTGTTTTTTTTCCCCACATAGTGTTCCATTTTTATTCCTGCATGCATTATCAGCCAGAGAAGATTCTGCAAGTCTACTATTCCCTAGCCTCTTTTGGAGGAATGAAATGGAAAAATAAGCAAACCTAAAGGTAGCCCAACTTTGCCACCATTCTTTGCTCTGATACTGACAGTCTCACACATCCTGATGTGTTATTTCCTTAAAACACCCAATCATAAGTGTCCTTTTATTTTAATGCTATTCAATATAATAAAAATTGCATAAAGATTCAAAGAGATCAGTATCCCGTAATCAGAATAAATTTAAGAAAAAAAATCCCAAACACGTAACAGGACAAAAGCACTAAAAACTATATATGAGAATATTCCTTGTGTATTTTTCATCTTAAAATAAATGATTCTGCAGCTTATGTTACATGAGTCTATTAATAATGAGTCTATTAATAATCTAGCCAACTTCTGATGAACATGTAGTTGATTAGTATCCTGTGGTACTTCATAGCAAAAGCTGAACACAGAGCTGTTACAATTATGAAGGTTTTGTTCCTAACCGAAAATAATACTGTGTCATCACATGGTTTAGTAGTAGTAGTAGTGAAGGTGGTTTTCGTGTGCCTATATTAACTAAGTTGAAGTTGCCATTGGTATGTTCAGTCCTGTGAAGTCCATCTGATATGTTGGAATAGTAATACTATCGTGATTCTGTGATACTCTGGGTAATACCTACTCCTACTTAAAGATGCTTCCTGTGTGGCAATGTTCACTGAACCTCTTCTGTGCTCAAGTGGGAGACTTTGGTCTATGAGATGTCAATCTCTCACCCCTACAGAACACTAAACTGTCTCCTTCCCACACAGTATCACTTGTGCAGAGTCGCCTCTCAGCTATCTGTTGGCTTAACTGTAGCAATATTTCAGATGTAAGCATGTGACTTTCCAGTTGTGGATGACTTATTTTCTACAAAAAATCCCAAAGCTGACTTGTGTTGTAATGTCCACTGTGCAAACCATGAACAATTGTTCCAAAGAAACCACTTGTATTCCCTTCCTGGGGAAAATGAGAAGAGCATCAAAGATCATTTCTGTAGGGTTTCCATCCTACACATAGCTCTACTACTGGCTGTTGAGCAAGTCATGGTGACTACATGTGATGGTGGACTTGGAGGGGGGTAGAGGTGAAGAAGTGTGGGAGTGAAAGCTCTGATCTCTTGGCGCACGGTCAAGTATCTGAATTAATCATATATCTGGATCTTACTTCTTCTAGAGTGACTGCAGAGCAAGACATGGTGGAGCTGAGAGCAGTAACTCCTAAGTAGAAAAATATTTGCTGAAGACAACGAGGCAACTGTTTATAGGCAAAGCTGTGTGAAGACAGATCTGCAGATAGGGGTTAATACTGCATACCAATTTTTAAAATGTAAATGGAAACTAGTGGATAAATGATAAATGTAAAACAGAGTATCTGCTTCTGTGAAATGCTTCTTGCTGGTAAGCGTGAAGGGATTTAGTTCTTATTAACCTCCCATATAGAAGCTAATAACTGATGGTGTAATAACAGTAGCTATCTTGAGAATTGTGTGGCCTTGAGGAAAAAGAGGTAGTTGCTTCATATCTTTGGCTTTCCTTCTGTGCAGTGGTGCCTTTTGCAGTGCTGCTCAAGAATCTGCCATTGAGGTGCAAAGGAAGACAGCCATTTGCCGTTCAGTGCCTTAGCAGCACATATCTGTCCCATTCTTGCTTTGCAAGGAAAGTCAATGTAGACATTAGTAGGGACACTTTCAATGTCTGACTAATCCCAGAGTAAAATAGGTTCTTACATTGACTGTACAAATGTGTGTCTTGCAGGATGTTCAGATGGGCTTTTAAGACACTATTCTCCTCCAGCTACCTGTCTGTCGTGCTTTAACCAATGCCAGACAGCTTGTTCACCCGCTCCCCCCCCCCCCCTTCTTGCCTTCCCCCTACTCCTGGAGGGACAGAGAGGAGAATCAGAAAAAATGCAACTCCCACAGGTTGAGATAAGAACAGTTTAGTAACTAAGGTATAACACAAATCACTGCTGCTACCACCAATAACAGTAATGATAAAGGAAATAACAAGGGAAGAGAATACAACACCTCATCACCAGGCGACCGATAACTTGCCCCCCCAGCCTGACAAAGCACCAACCGATACCTCCTCCAACCCTGCAGTCCCCTCTAGCCCTTCTGGGTAACTCCCAGTTACATCCTGGGCATGACGTGCTGTGGTATGGAATACTTATTTGGTCAAGTTTGGGTCAATTGTCCTGTCTCTGCTTCCTCCCGGCTTCCCTCCTCCCTGGCAGAGCATGAGGCCCACAAAGTCCTTGGCCAAACCAAAACATCATTGTTTTTCAGCTCTGTTCCCAGCTGAAAGTCAAAACACAGCACTGCACCAGCTACCAAGAAGGAGAAAAAATGACTGCTGCTGCTAAACCCAGGACACTGTCCCTGTACCAGGCATCATAAGAAATAAGGATGCTGATGATTTTAATCTCTAACTGTTTATGAGGCACCCAAAGGTGGTGCTGTCACAAAGTGACCTGTGCTTCTGGGGGCTATTTGAGAAAACTGCCTGGAAAAATCTGGCCTCATCAAAATGCAAAGTTGCATGTGTGGGATAACTAATCACTTAAAATAAAATTAATTTAGAAGTCTACTGCTTTTGGTGGTTTAGAGCTGTTTCATATAATGTTGAACTCCTTATCTGCATAGACCTCAAAGTGCTTTGTAGGCTGGCTGTACTTTGCTAGCTTGGGATTGAGTCATTTCATACCAAGTTTAAAGTTGGATTTTATTAAGAGTAAGAGGTATTTGTAACTTTTCCATTTCAGGCTCTGAGGAAGCACTAGACCAGCAATTTTGATTTTGCAAGTGCTGTTTCCCCAGGATGTATACAGTGAATAGGTTTGGGTTTGGGGTTTTGTTGTTCTAGTTCTCCATATAGCCTTATAGGCACACTGAAGCCAGGAGTTTTTATCTCATATGTCTGAGAAAAAGCATATATGTGATATCCCAAATGATTTGTCTTTTTCCATATTGGTCTTGAGAGCTGGGCAAACAGTAGACTAATAGATCTTTTAGATACTTAATGGAGTATTTTCCTTTTGGGGCCACCATTTCCTATTAGGAGCAATATGATATTCTGTGCTTTCAGTGGGATCTTGGTGTCAAGAGAAATCTCCCATGAAACAGCACTCCAATGAAGCTTTTGAAACTGGAAGCTCTTTCATTTCCTGAGATACCTGGTTCAACTTACTAAATACATGTAAAGAGCATTGTGTTGCTGAAGTTGTTAGCGCCCTTGGTGAGCCCTGAATTATTCTCCTTCTTCCACTGCTGTCCTACAAACACACAGCTGGCGGAATTGGCAGTGGGCGTATCAGATACCATGTAGCATCTGGGATGGGAATGGATTGAACAGCTTGTTCCAGTCCTTTGCGTTTTTCTCCTCAACAGAAGTTTGTCAAGGTATCTACACTTGTAAGGAAGGAAACTTCCATCTTTTTTTTTTCTTTCTCTGTGAAAGGTAACTGAAAACTGCTGTTCCTCTGCTTCTGGCACCATGCTCAGGTAATCATTAGGACCTAAACTGCCCACCTCAAAACAGGTGGGCTTGTTTAGTGAGTTGCCATCCTCACTGGTTGCAGAAACCTATGCGAGTACTACACAACCTAGTTTTGTATGCTCTTCCAAACATGGGAATGCCCAAAAGGATGTCATTTTGGGGTGCACTGAGGAATCTTTAGAGTGACCACAACAACAAATAGCACATTCACCCACTGTTCTGGCTGTTACCAAGTAAGCTTCCCCTCTGAAGCACAAATAACTAATCACAGCTACAAAGAGCTGCAAGGAGCCAAGCTCAAAGGAAAAGCAGACCACCACAGATGTTTTGCAAGTTGAGAGCTGCATGGTCACCCAAGTCAATCAGGTTACAAGTAGTGAAAGCTTCTGTGTTTTACATGCATGCATAAAGCTAATAACTGCTTGCAGATAAGTTTAGCTGTCTGGATGGGTGTCTCTAATGCAGATTATATTCAGAAATACAAATACCAAATGTTTTAAATCCTTCTTTTTTAGTCACTTGTGCATACCACAGACTTTCTTATTTTCTATTTAAATGAGAAGCATGATCTAGCTATTTTGCCACATTCTCTTTCATGTAAACTTGAAAGAACACGTGAATACTCAAAATGCTGTTGGCTTCCCTGTTAAAGTTTTAAGGCTAAAGCCAAGGAAGTGCTTAAGGATTTAAACGTACATCAAATAGGATTTAAAAGCCAAATTCCTAAATAC
Organism: Neopsephotus bourkii; assembly: GCF_033783945.1. Taxonomy (NCBI): domain Eukaryota; kingdom Metazoa; phylum Chordata; class Aves; order Psittaciformes; family Psittacidae; genus Neopsephotus; species Neopsephotus bourkii. The sequence goes on along the minus strand of NW_026901837.1, from coordinate 4,473,812 downwards.
CCTTTTTGGATTTGTCCCTAAATCTTTTAACAGCAGTCGCTGTGTTCATCTTCACAGTCTGCCACACCTGAGAAAGCTACAAACTCTCTCTCTGTGTGAAAGCACAGAGAGGAGAGCGAAAGAGGGCACAAGTTAGAGGGAAGCCATGAAATTACTGGAGTGCTCTATACTACCCTGAAGTGAAGTTCCCCGTTTGTTGCCCAGAAGCCTGGAGGATTGAAGAGGGAGTTAGATCAGTTTGTGTCCTCAGCAGCATGAGCTTCCTCTGAAGGGGTTGTGCTGTCACCCGCCTCTGCAGAGCAGTAAGGTGAAAGCCATTGCTAGCACTGGTCACTAGTGTTTGCAGAGGGAACTTGCAGCTGATGTAGCCAGCATCAGCATTCCTGCCTCCAGAGGGATGTTTCAGCTGCTTCCTCCTCAGAAATCACTTACTCCTCTGAGGAAACAAGCAGCAGCTTCATAGCTGGAATGAGTACATACCTGGGAGAAAATGGTGGCATGAAGTAGAGGATGCTGTAAGTTCATCTTTGAGAAACTGCTTGTCAGAGCACTCATACCAAGCTCTAGGGCCTTTGTCTTCCTGTACTGCCTGACCAGAGATGGTATTTCTTGCCAGGTGAGGTTTTGCCTTGTGACCATTCAGGGCATGTGCACACATATTCTAAGGTGCAGCTGCTGGAGTCTTGGTTATGAGATATGCAGTGCTGGAGGAACTCTGTAAGAAGTCCCACCACATCTCCCAGAGAAGACACTGGCTTTGGTATTTCCAAAACCCACATATATTTTTTGACCTGATGTTTCTTACTCCTGCTGCCAGCCTTGCTTCCCTGCTGTGGTTCCCACCAGGGACCCATTGTGCGGATCTCTGCTAACCGACCTGTAGATCAGCTACTACCAGTGGTAAGCTGCTTGTGTCAGTGTGCAGGGGAGGAGCATTAGCTGGTATTTCTTCTTCTGGATGTGGAGGTACTTCCCCTCAACATCCACCTTCTTCAGCATCCTGCAAGTTCCCTCCTGTAACTGGGCAGCACCACCTGACATTCAATTACACTGAAATTGCATTCTCTTCACCTGCTATTAAGGCCTTTCTTCTGCCGCTGGTAGGTTTTCACCCCCTACTCTTTTCTCCACTATGTAAGACTTTTTCTGAGGTACACAGAAATGAACATCTGGTGCGCTATGAACCTGCCTTCCAGCATGTGTGTCCTCTTTAGTTCCGGCCACACTGCCTGAGTTTTTGTGACTAATATTTCTACTGAAGTGTTGGAAGAGAAAAGTGATGGCCAAAAATATCCTCTCAAATGTGGGGTTTTTTTAGAAATTGCATTCCCTTCAGTATCTAAAGTGGTCTCACTTTGGACCATTTAATTTCATAAAAATACCGGTATCTGTGAAAAAAAATCAATCAATCAATAAAAATCTATTCAAACCCTCCAGCAAACTGAAGGCCACAGGAAGAGCTTTCAGGTGGGCACAAAAGGTGAAGGCTGGGCTACCTTCTGCAGTCCCTGCTAGGAGCCCTTTAGTTTTCCTTGGGGATGTGCATGGGACCACAGGTCCTGCTGTCCACTCATGTATCAGCTATGCTCTGAGCAATGGTATTCTCCAGCTGGGCATGGACCCTCTCTGAGTGCTCTCTGGCTGCAGAGCTGCAGAGCAGCATCCCTGGCAGAGAGGCAATTGAGTTGATAATCTGGACAAGCACCCAGGTTTACTTTTCCAGTATATGCTGAAACTTGCTTTTGTTTGGGGTTTGGGGCTTGTTTTCTTTCTTTGAGTTTGCTTTGCCTTGCTACCAGTGCAGCTTAAAGGTGAAATGAAAGGTTGCGGTTCATGTCTGAGATTTCCAAACAAAAGGCTAAATGGTTTATTTGTCCCTTTTACCTTTTCAAATGCCTGCAATGTTATTTTCACTAAGGTGTTGTATTTTATGTTAGGAGAGAATACTCGTGGTTTTCTGAATGAAGCTTTTATGGTGGATTCTGCTACCCTCTGAAAAGGAACCTCTTCCATTTTCCTGACAGTCGGAAGCAGCTGTATATGCTTTGTGTTTTTCCCCTGTCTGTGGGAGCCTGCTCCTACCGAAATGAGTGGGCAATTTCCCATCAGTATTGTCAGGAAGATGATCAGACAAAGCAATGTTTCTACACTAGGAGCCTTCAGTGATTTTCATCCTTTTGATGTAAAGCAACGGCCTTTGCCCCAGTGAAGATCCTACTCCATAAAATCCCTGGCAACAAGAATGGTGAGTTCTGGTTGCAAAGTGATGACAAAGAGCATGTTTCTCCTCTGTGGCAGAAACTTGGAAACTGTTGGCACAGAGAGATTGTAAGTTAAACACTCTAAAATATTAAAGTTAGAAACTCTGGAAGACAGAGGGTGTAAAAACCTGTAAGAGTCAAAAAACGCACATAGCTGATGACTATTTAGGGATGTTGGGGATGGACTCTTCATTAGGGACCGTAGTGTTAGGTCAAGGGGTAATGGGTTAAAACTTAAACAGGGGAAGTTTAGATTGGATATAAGGAGGAAATTCTTTCCTGTTAGGGTGGTGAGACACTGGAATAGGTTGCCCAGGGAGGTTGTGAATGCTCCATCCCTGGCAGTGTTCAAGGCCAGGTTGGACAAGGCCTTGGGTAATATGGTTTAGAGCACAGTGTCCCTGCCCATGGCAGGGGAGTTGGAACTTGATGATCTTAAGGTCCTTTCCAACCCAAACTATTCTATGATTCGCATCATGTGAACACTTAACAGCATAAAGTGGACTTAGCAGAGGCAAAAGCACCAGGAGCACTGGAGGTCTGGCTGAAAGTGGGTATAACACTCTGATGTTCCAGAGATTTAGGATTTAGTACGTGTGATTTAACTTGCTCAGCACGCCCAAGTCTAAAGTATAGTTGCGGCTTTTTAATGCAATGTAAAAGAAGAGGGTTTGGATTTTTTTTAAGTATGGAAGCTATCTTTTTTTCTTGCTAGTATTCATGTAATGACAGTTTATGTTGTGCCCATGGATGCGTTTAATAAAAATTCTGCATCTGGTAGAGGAAAAAAAAATAGAACTTGTCAAAGTTCATCACTGAAAGCACTTTATTGTGGCTTACTGAATGTAAAGAGCTAGTAGATACATTCAGTCATTTGGAGTCTAAAGAGGCTGATATTTCAGTTTGCCCAGTAATCTTGCTTTTTAAGTCCAGAGCTTCAAGAAATGTTATTTGCTGTGGTTTGTATGTATGAGTTAAGTACAGGAGACCTGATAGGGCTCTCTGTGCAAGATGTGTCAGCTGGAGCATTGCTATACTCATCTTCAGTGCCAAGCAACTCCAATTACTCTTTGGTCAAACAAACTTTTTATTCATTGAGGTGCAGTTGTTTGCCAGAGCTATTTGCAGTCATGTGGCAGAGGGGGCACAATTAACACATCGTAAAAATGAATATTTTTTTTAACAGTGTATGTTATGGAGATGTAATGGAGCCCCACTGGCAGTGATCTGAGAGCCAGGGTGAGGATTTGCCAGAGCAGAGCAGAGCACTTGAAATTCTCCAACTAGAAGGAAGGAAAAAGTGTGCACGAGAGAGCCCGTGGGAACAGCGTTTTGGTTAAGCAGCGTCCGTTAACATTGTCAAACTGCCTGTCTCGAGCTGTTAAGACTGATAAACTGCCAGTAATTATAATTTAGAAAATCAGCAGCTGCCAAGACCATCACGCACGTCACGAGTTGTTGGACTGGTTTGAAATTACTGTTTTTAATAAAATAAAAAAAAAAAAAAAAAAGGAAAAAAATTCCTGAGCCTGCATCTGCTCCAAGAATAGCACTGAGTTTTAACACATGACAGTTGGTGCTGGCAGTAGTTATTTTTGTTGTTTGGAGTAGGCTTGCGGGATGCTTTCTTGGAGTGCGTCACTACTGCTGTTTACCTTTTGGGTAACAGAGCTATTGAGATATCTGAATATTTGCAGCAAATCTAAATAAATAACTGAAGTTAGTGGGATCTCCCTTCCCTTCCATGCCTGTGACACTGGACAAAGAGAGAATTAAAAATACCGCTTGGCAAAAGAAAAAATAATGCATTTTGCAGTTGATTTCCAGCCACTGTAAAGAAACAGATTGAGGGTGCAAGGGCTGAGCAGGTCAGGGCAAGAGCTTAGAAGCAGCTTTGGTGGCAGACTACCTTTGCTTCTTCCCAGCCCTCCCAGACAGCCCATACATAGAAACCGTACCTTAAGGTAGGGAAAATATCATCCGTTTTCTCCTGAAGGAATCTGATTGTAGCCATGCCCAAGAGCTAGGGATGATACACATACAGCTATCACACAGCCATGTAGAAGCTTCGCTTACGTTTTTCGTAGAGTTTTGTGATTTGGTCAGTCTTCAAAGAGTAAGTTGGTGCAAAGTCTCTGAGTCAATGAGGCTGAGTCTGAAGGACTCCAAGTTTGAATTTCCAGATGGCACAAGAAAATATTAATTACATTTTAGCTCACATTTCAGTAGGTCTACCTTTCTGCTTACACTGAGTGCAGGGGTGTTCTCTGATTTTCCCTCAAGGCTGTGGTTCAAGACAGGTCTTGCTACGACCCTGGCAGTGTTCAAGGCCAGATTGGATGAGGCTTTGAGCAACCTGGTCTAGTGGAAGGTGCCCCTGTCCATGGCACGGGGGTTGGAACAAGATGATCTTTTAAGGTCTCCCCCAACCCAACCATTCTATGATTCCAGGGTGACATGACCACCCCCCAGAGTTCTTGCTCACACTCACTCTCCTGTGTGGCTCATCAACCACTGTTTTAGAATTTAAAACTGTTTGAAGTGATTGATTTTAAACCCCAATGTCTCCACTGCAATGTAACCAGCAGCCAAATCAGTTGAACTAGGGTAGTGAAGAATTGCAGCAGAGCAGCCTCTGCATCTAATGGGTAGGAAAAGCTCAGGGTTTTTCTTCATCAGCACTCATAATTTGCATCGGATCTACACATTTACAGCTAGTGATGTCATATATCAGCTTAAGCTAACCCTTTGTGGAATACAGGAGAAATTCCTCATTTCAAACAGTATTTCAAATACTGTGAAGCAAGATGCTTATGACTTGGAGAGTACCAGATACTGTTGTGAAAATATACTGCATTTCATTATTTAATCTATGTGAAGACTTTACTGTGTCTAATTCTGTTAATCTAAAATTATAAACAAATTGTAAACAAACTTAACCTGATATAATCTAATTTTCATCATAGACATAAAGTGCTATTATGTTGGGCAGTAAATTAGCTTAAGATAATTCTGTCTTTAGAAAATTAGCTTGTAATCAACAGATTTATAATAAAGTCTTATGATATATATACCCCATAGATTTTAGAGCTCTGTTTTCAGTTCAGGGCTCCCATTAGTCTAATTTAGGTTTATTGGTACAATTATTAGATCTAAGATATGCCTTTTTTCAAAACCAACTGAGACTGTCAGTATGAGATAGTGGAAAGATGAAGTATAAGGGAACTATCTGTGAGGGATTTCTGTGCAAAGTTGATGATGGATGAGATTTAGGGGCAAGGGTATATAGTGAGAGCCTTAGCTTTGTCTAGACTTCAGAAAGGCAGGGGACAGGGATGATATCTAGGTTCTGAACCAGGCAAAGTGAGGTTATTTTAGTCTGAAAAATAAAGCTTTTGCTTCCCCCCTAGTCAGGTCTAAACTGTAATCTCCAGACAGTGTGGTACAGTTTATTAGCCAAGTATCTCTGGTCTCAACATTTAAAAGCCCAGCAGCACAACTTTGCCAGATATGGATGTAAAGACTTGATTGCAACTTGTTTGTGGAAATATTTAAACAAAAAGATATTTTAGGTTGGTTGATTTGCATGTGCATGTTTTAGTTTCTGAATCGTCTACATTTTTGTACTTTGAAACAGCAAATCTGCTGCTTTGTTGTTTTGTTTGTTGGGGTTTTTTCAATTTATTGAGAAAAATCATGTGCCTGCAGTTTGCTCAGCTTCTTGTCTGAGCAAACTTGTGGAAATAATTAATTAAGCTTGGATGGTAAGCAGACCGTGGATCTGGGTCATTTGTAGTAAGTAGGTGAGATTCTGTGTGATGATTTTGCAAAAGTAATGAGAGGTGTGTACAGGAGTGAGGGGTTTTAGCTGGCTGGTGCTGTATGATGAATCAGGATTAAAGTGCAATACTTTTATGTCAGAGAGTCTATGAAATGTGAGGATATGTGAACATGTTCTCATTTGCAATCTTCTGAAGGGCTGTCAGGGGAAATCTGGGATCCCTTACCTCCTGGTTTGTCCATGTGCTGTTCCAAGGAACTGTAGTCTTCCACAGGTATACTTGGATTAGCGCTGGCTAAGAGTCTGTAATTAAACGTGTGCAGCCTGAGAAGCCTGGGAAGAGCAGCCCATTTCGGTTATGTGTCTGTCGGCTGGATGGGCACAGCTCAGAGGTGGGAGCGATGGGCTGGGCACTGGCATCTCTTTCACAAGGGCTGTCCAGCCAAGGGGGCTGGGGAAGAGTGCTGTCACTGTGCCAGTGCTCAAACCATGAGTGACCTTTTATGCTGACAGCACAGGGAGACTTTATCTCTAGTATAACTGGAGGTGGCAGGGTGTATGTCAGGGAGCAGCTTCCCTTTCCCCATGCCCCCCTTCACCCATGCTTTTAGAGTAAAGAGAGTGTTTCTCTGGTTAAAAAGCCACGTTTCACAAGGACAGGAATCAAGAGACAGTTCATTTCTAAGGAGAGTTGCTATAAATAGCTTGCTCTGTTAACATAAATTCTTTCACTAAGTGAATCCTACAAACAGGGTTTTGTTCCAAGCCTACAAAATGCTTTCTATGCCCTTGTCATTTTGTACATGCTTGTTTGGATGCCAGCACTTTCCCCCTCAAAATGAGAGGTAAGCCTTACACTTGCAGGGTGACACTGCTCCATTGATGGAGTGAGGGAGTCAGCCTTCATAAAAAGACCTGCTAACAGCTTTAATTTTTTTACATCACTTATAGAAAAAAGACCACTGCACATTTTTAAGGCAAGTAGGGTAGAACTTGCTGAAATTCATGCTCACCAGTGTTTAAACCTTCAACTAGACTAATGTTTTCTACTGCCCTGCTCTCTGTTAATGCTTGCAGTCAGCCTGGGTTAGGAGCTGTAGCTACTGCCAGCTTTGAAAGCTTTGCAGGGCTTTTAGGAAGCTTGTAATTGCTCCACTGTGAATCCTAGAGTGAGAAAGAGCTTGCCCAGGAGGAAAAAGTCTTCTGTTACTGCTAGTGCAGCGGAAACTCTACGGACATAAACAGCCCCAACTGTACGATACACATCTGTCATTCTGCAGAACTGCAGCTTTTTATTTTCTTCCTCTTAAATAGTCCCGCTACTGGAAGCCCTGTCCTGGGGAGAAGATTTTCTGTTTAAGTATGTTTCTGCATTGACTATCTGATGCTCAGTCCACATCCTTTCCCCATCTCCATGAAAGAGCAACCAGCGAGCTGTTGAAATTTTAACAGAGCTGAAAGATGTGACCCAGAGGTGTCTGTCTGGAAGAGGGAAGCGATTTCAAGGTCAGGCAGTTGATAAAACACATGTGTTTATGAGGAAGCATGCTCTCACCTACTTTCTGTCCTTTTTTTAAACGCTTCTCTCTGCTTGCAGAGACTGTACTGGTTTTGCCCCCCATACACACATATGACAAGGTCAAACAATTCCCTTTCTTGGTAACCTTTCATGAATGAGGTGATTCAAAGTAGTTGCTATAGCTGTATGTCTACATATGTGGGTTAGAAGTGGAGTTAGCAGTGGATGGGCATTTAAGTAACATGGGGAGGGGAAGCAGACCAAATAAACTGGTTGTCATCCAAGTATTCACTACTGCAGTGCATGGCGAGAAGGGCACATTGATGTGGCAGGTAGCAGTTCTGCAACGGCTGTCCAGCTGCAATGCCTGTGGCTGTGTGGGGCTGTTGTAGTCCCAGATTCTGTTGACATTACGTAAGAGTATATGCAAGAGAAATGAACTTTAACAGTTTTGGCATGTGCAGTTTAGTTTTAAAATATGACTATTCATTAGCTGTTGCTGATGATGTTTACCATTAAAGTCTTCACAATTGGCCCTTGCAGCAGCTCCCAGATTGTGCAAATGGTTTTTGGAGGGGAAATTAATTAGCTGATTTGCATATTCAAAAAAAAAAAAAGAAGTCTTGCCTTTTTGTGGCTCTCAGACGCACATCTCTCTTTTTTCCCATAGGATTGTTATGGATATGTACTTTCAGGGATTGTGCTGCCAGCCTGCGCCATTCATATATTTGCAGAGTTCATAATCGATTGCATTCGTGGCTCAAAGTGGCACACGTGCTGCTCTGAATGCTCCTTCTCAGATATCTCCTGCTTCTGGTAACCCACATTCTGCAGCTGGAGGCTGAACTCCGGGCACCGCATGAATGGTGTGTCTTGTGTTTCAGTGAGGCAAAGTGAACTTGATTCGAGGTCACAATCAAATGTGACATTTCCTAAATTTGTGAGCCCAAACTAGTTACAGCACTAAACAGCAGAGCCTGTGAGTGCTTTCTGTGTGCTATTTCTCGGTGATTTACTGGGCATGGGGGGAAGGTTGAATGTGCTTTTATAACCCTGATTACACCTGCAAAACTGAGAGTACTGAAAGTACAGGGAAAACAAATCAGTGCGAATTCATCACTTGGGGTGCAAAAGACTTACCCTTACAGTACCGAAAATCCACTTTACTTTCCAGGGTAAGGGTATCCAGATTACAGCCAGTGGCCTAGATTAGACCTGCCAGCACAGCTCCTCTAACCTGCAGCCTGCTCCTCCCTGCTCTGCTTTTCTTCCCTGAGGTCCTCGCAGACACAGCAAGAGCAGGCAGTGACCCAGATGCACTGCTCTGAAAGTGCCATTTGTTTCCAGCACTCAACGTGCTGGAGGATTTGACACATGGCTACACACATATCCGTCACTGCACCAAAATACACATCTTTGGTATTGTAAGCGGTGTTGTATCAGCTAAGTGACTGCTGACAGGCCTAGTAGCTGCTCACACATCCTATGAGGTGTATGGCAGTGTGGGTGCATGGGACTGCAGCCCTCTGAACATGGAAGGGTACATGAAGCTGTATAACGTAGAGCTGGCTACAACAATAATTTTTAAATTATTATTTGACAGCTTAAACTCTTTGGGTAAGCATTTTGCTGTCACACCTTTTGTTCCCAGTCATGCTATGAAAACAAAACAAGGGGAAAAGCCTTTTTCCATTTTCTGGTTTTGGCAGGGAGTGCAGGACTGTGTTCTTTCACTGATTCTTCTCACTACAACTCTATTTAAGATGACTTTGCCAACAGACAGAGCTATTACATGTATATATGTAAATATGTATTTATATACAAATATATAATGTAAAAATTATCATAAAGCCATAGATATGTAGAAACACATATATCTGATTAAGATGGGAATGTAAAATTAGTCCTCTCTCCCCTTGTCCAAGCTATAACCTCAGTCTTTTTCACTTCGTGGATACCAAGCCATCGGGTCTCATTCAGCATAGCTAAACAGATATCCATTGATACATCCCTTCCTCCCTCCACCTGCAGCTCTCCCCATTACCTCCCCCCTCTGTTGCCATGGACAACACTGGTGTGCCTCAGTCAGGCCAAAATCTGTCCATCTCCCAGTTTCCCCTGTCTTTACTCAGATCAGCAGCATCTTCCTACATACTGTCTCTGAAGAAATACCCTGTGCGATAGCAGTTGAAATTCACATCTAAGCACTCGTTTGATTCTTGAACTAATGCAAAATCCTTTTCTCTGGCCTCTTCAAATGATGATTCCATCTGTCTAGAATGTCTTTGCAAAAGGAATTTCCCCCCCTTCTTCATTTTTTAAGTGTAACCTCCCCTATGCATTCCTCTGCTGGTTTCTTTGTTATTCAGCACAAGGTACCCATCTTCACTAACAAAGCCTCTTGCTCCTTCCTTACTTCCCATCTGTCAGCCAAGAGGGCATCTTTCTTCTCCAGGCACCCTGTGATGCCTGTCTCTCCAGCACACAGAATTTGCTTTCTAACAAGTGGACCTAACCCACCCTGTTAATGTTGGTAGGAATTTCTTCTTGTCCTTTAGGTCTGTCCTTTAAAAATACTCTTTTTTGGGGGTTGTTTTTTTTTTTTCCTGAGATGCAAGCAATACAGAGTCCCTACCCAAAGTAGCTCACCACCCATCTTTCTCTTTCACACTGCAGCACTTCATCTAACAGTAAGCACTCATTGGAGGAACTTTAGACCTTACCAAGTCTAAGGCCTTAGCCAGCATCTCCTGTCATTGCAGGCTTTTAAATATAGGCTCAACATGCATGTGTTGTAACCATGGAAATGCAAGGAAGGCAGGGTTTGCAGGCAGGGATCTCTTATCAGACCAACTGGCATGGCTGAGGGCTGGGCCAGGGCAACACAGGGGTGAGGTTTTGGGCTCAGGAAGGGGGTCAGAGCTCCAGAGCATATCTGTTTTCTCTCAGCTAGGTCAGGTGGCCTAATAAAAAGAATAACATAAGTGTGGTTGATCCTGCCTTGGGCAGGAAAGCGGCCTAGATGGTCATTCAAGGTCCCTTTTAATCCTGTGGCTCTGTTTTAATAGGGAGAGCTGACTTCTCCTTCTCTGCATGTTGTGCATTCAGGCATATGCTGATCTGCTGCTGATACCAACAGAAGGTCTCTGAATATCCAGAAACCAGAATATCCTCATTAAGGATCAGCTCGGAGGATGTGAGAGTAATATATTGCTCTTTGAGAGGAGGCTGACTTTGTGCAGCAATAAAACACGAATATTAAACAGGAAGCCAATGACACTTCTGAAACATGCTTGAGACAGTAATCCAGATGCTGTTGGGGGATATGGTGCAGCCCTTAAGCCTTAGTCTGTGCTACTCTTTTCTTTTCTTTTTTTTAATACTGCATCTGCAGAGTTGGGGGCAGGGAGGGGGGGCACAGCAAGAGAAAAACCAGATTTCTTAGCCTAGTTTCCTGAGGAAGTGGGGGTTAGGCTGTTAACCCAGTGTGTCTGTGCACCAGTCCTCCTCTTCACAACTTTGCAGGCTGTCTCTAACCAGGGAGGGGGCTTCAGGGGCAGCATCTGGTTTCCTGGTCCTTTTTCCAATGCATCAGCTGCTGCAATGAGATGGGCTAGATGCAGGCCACAAGGGCAGGGTGCCACGGGCACCTCCAGAGCAGCTGGCCAGTGGCTGTAGCAAGGCTTGCCCAGCAAATGGGGCTGGGTACTGACCACCAAGGGTGTGTGGAAGCCAGGAGGGTCAGGATGCAGCCCAGGAGGGACCCACATTGTAAATTTAGCATCACAAGCCCAAACGAGCTCGAAATTCAGATTCATTGGTTCCACCATTGAGGCATTCACTGAATAGTAGTGACATTTTAAATCCATAGAATATTTCAGCAAAATAAATGCTTTTGTGTGGCTTTTGTATGGCAATGAGGTTTCTATTAATGTAGTACAATCCTGGAATTATGTGACCCCTCTGTTTATTCTGGTTCACGCTGGGGCATTCATTTTCTAAGGGGAGCCCTGATGTATTTAAGGGCAGCATGAAAGAATAAAGACTTGATCCCACACTTGAGGCTGAAGCATTACGTCATTGCAAAATCTTTTCATTTGTACTTCTAGTGTGTGTTGTCCTGAGAATTTAATTTCCTGGTTTTCATTGCGGGAGAGTCTTTTTTGGAAGGCACTAGAGAGCAGGGCTTTTTCTAGAAAGTAAACTGTCAGAGTGACATTTTGGGATTGTTCTTTTTCTTTCTTTCCTGGATACAGAACTCAACCAACATGAAATCTAATCATTCAAATCATAAAAATAAGTACCCATGAAGTAGCATGAGAGATGGCCCTCTTTTATTCACTTTTCTCCACCCTCAGCCCTTCCGTGATTCTTCCTAAGTTGTGCAATTATGCTTCTCATATTTAAAACTCTTATTCCCTTCCACTTTGTGTTGTATGACAACCAAGGACCTTATTTATTTGCTTTACTTGTCTCACTATTAAAAGAATAAACCAGCATGTTACCTTTTCTGTTCTTCCATTTCCAGTATTTTTGTTTAATTTGAAACTCCCAAAAAGATGTAAAAACAACTTAAGAAAAATGCTCTCTAGAGTAATCCTTTAAAGAGCAACAAACAAACATTGCAGATTGGTCCTAAAGGCTGTGCTTCCTTTCTGGGGAGGGAGGGAGGTGGGGAGAGAGGATGTTTGCTTCTTAGCTTTGCTCTAATCATCCGATCTGGGATTTGATAAGCTCCACAAGTCTGAAACTGCTGCCTCCTCATGTCTTCCCCCTTCCTGCCTCTCAGAAGATTAAAGTGAACATGGCAAAAAGGAAACAGTTTATTTTCAGTTCCTTGTAGTTAATAACTGCAGTGCAGCGTTTTCATTGTTTGTTTTTTAATCGTGTTGCTATGTTCTTTTCTTACACTGTTTACTTTTTGCTTCATGGACTCTCTTTGGTACAGAAATAGGTTTACAAACAGCTCACTCTTGAAGAATTTCAGCCCCTTTTCAACATTTTAATATTTCACATCAGGAAATATGACCACATGTAGGTAGCATAGTTCTGCAATGACAGCCTTTGCCTTCCTCCCCAGCCCCACCACCACCACCTCGTGGGGCAGGATTGCAGACCCTGCCATGCTTTCGTTTCACTCACAGACAGTTTTGGAATTACAGTAGTTAGGAAAACAAAATGTACAAAATATGGAGTGATTAATCCATTAAACTACTGCATGTACAAGATAAAAATAGTATTTTACATCTTTAAAATTAGCTAAACTTGTGATTTGACTGAACTACAAGAAGTTCTTAGTAATACACAGGTCCCTTTTCACCCCCAGTTTGTCCTAAGAGTACAGGATATATGCTGAATTCTTTAAACCTTTAAAGCCCAGAAGTAAATTGGCCAGGTCCTGAGACCATTTCTTCCTATGTGTGTCTTTTATGATTTCTTGCACAGTGGGATTGGCTGACATTATGGTACTGTTGTACTGCAATATTAGCGTATACTGTATATTTTCATTGTACATCATGGATATAACATCCTTAATTAAAACCTTGCATACTGATTAAGCACAAAAATGTTTGTTGCATAGCTAGAATTCTCTCTTAAGGGGAGGGTAAAATCATTTATAAACCCTATTTTTTTGTATATAAGCCTCTATATTTACTTTGCAGTGTAATTGCAGTTCTAAATAGCCTTTAACTGCTTCCGTGGAGTGTTTGTACTTACGCTGTTTAGCCAGTTTCTGCTAAAGGTACTTTAGGGTCAACCCTGTATCTTCAGAGAAAAACATTTTCTTCGTTGAGACAAACTGCAAAATCAATTATTAAAACAAAAAGCTTCTAAAATCTTATGCTTGCCTTTTTTCCCCTTTGCTTTGTCATCTTTAACAGTGACATGAGTGCTTATTTCTGGCCACAGAAGCACTCTACTGGTGCCACTGGGATATTAGGCAGGTAAGGGTGTGCAGGCTGAAGGGTGCAGCAGAGGGATGCAGCGCTGGCTCCAGCCACTACATCTCTCCCTCAGCTCCAGGGGTGCTCAGCATCCTAGGAGCCAGCTCAGAGGGCTGGAGAGTGCAGTATCGTCTTAGGACTATTTTTAGACTCCTTTCATATATTTAAAAAAAAAAAAAAAAAAAAGAAGTTTAGGTCATAGTACTTCTCATTTTTCTGCAACTCAAAATGCAAGCACTCTTCCCGCAATTAATGAAGTAATTTTTCTACTGTTTTGAGAACTAAAGTTGCTGCAATCACATGCTCCTCATGCATAAGTAACATTTTCAGTCTGAGTATATGCATGGTATTGATCTTGCTAATAGGTTCCCCCATTGATTGCTCAGGCCTCGTGACTGACTATGATGCCCAGACATGGGGGCAGGCAGTTCCAGCAGGGCAGACCGATGTATGCAGGACACAGGCTGGCTTTCAACTTGCAAAGAGATACACACTTGCTTCTGTTCCAGGCAGTGGGATCTTCTCAGAATAATTTCAAAAAGCAAGATTTAGCAAAGGGCCATGCGTGCCATTACATTTGTCTTTCTATCCCTTGTACCCTCGCCGTGTTGTGTTCCACTTACTCACCATAACCACTGGCTGTCCCACCAGGTGTTAATGCTTTTGGCATATTATGTCTCTTTGCATTTGCCTCTGTTAAGTGTACACATCGACACATTCTGCCTGTACGGGTACTTTCCATGCAAGAGTGCTTGGTTACAAGCTGCCTTGATGTTTTCAGGTCCCAGCTCCTTTATGGTTCAGCTCTCTGCTGTGTTACAAAGCAAGTTGATGCCTGGAAAAGGCAAGTTTTAGCAGTGAAGATCTAGCTTTGAATATAAGAAGGATTTAGATTAGTTTGTACTGTTTGAAAGCTGAGAGAAGAAAAAGGTACTAATATCACCGATACTGAGCTGCCAATATCAAGGGTCTAAACCTGCCTGCGGGAGTGAAGCATCTCAGAGAGAAGGAGAACGAGCAATATGCTTTGGCAGGACTGGATGCCACAGGAAACACAGGACATGGGGACCAGCTGGCAACAGCATGTGTGCTAAAGATAAGTCAATAGATCCAGTCTGTGAGGAGATTAAAGTGTTCAGTTTATGATCTTTAACACAATTTGTGGTTTGGTTTCTTTTGTCTTTATGAAAAGTTCAAGCAAAGAAGGATTTTCCTCATGTTTTTGTGCTGTGCTTCCTGTTTCTTAGGACTTGTCACTGCAACAGTGACTTTTCATCTGAGCTCCTCCTGTTCCAAATGGAAAGGGGAGGAGTTTAAAAGGTATGTTTTTAGACAGCCACAAGTTTGATAGTGAAGACAAAACATTCTTGGTTTGAAACCATTAATCTACTTTGTGACTCCTTTCAGGGAGGGACCTGGTTATCCTTACTTACATCCTGAAACTGCATGAAGCTTTCAAGTAACTGTTTTAGAAATCCAGTGACTTTCACATTAAAAAATGCAGGATGCCTGCCCTGTAGCCACTGTCATCTTTCCAAGTTTTGGCGCTGTTACGTGGGAGGACAAACCAGCAGAACAGTAGCATTTAGTCTTAGTTGAGTCTTCTAAAGGTGTTGCTGGGCTTTTATCTCAGCTGTTGTCCAGGGTTGTGTCTGCACTTGTTGCAAGATCTGCTTCCTGTGGGAGCTCCCTCTTTCTGCTGCTCAGCTCTTCCCCACTCCATTGACGACTGGGCTTTTTCATATCATGTGCCTCCTATCTGGGGCCCTCACTTTGCAGGGGGCAGTTTCAGACTAACAGGGAGTCTTCCATCTCTGTCTAAGAGCAAGCCTAAAAGTTTCCCTTAAACTAAATGTTTTATTGTTGGCAAACTTTCAGATGTTCACAGGATAAGGGCTCTTATATGTAATATGGCATTACGTAGTAAAAGATTGCTTTATGTAAGTGAAGATGTGCAGTTCCTTTATAAACTGGCCATATAAAGTGAGCATGCAGGAGGATGGTTTTTTTTTCTTGTGTGCAATGCTGCTTTTAGAAGGTTCTTGGGGTTTTGTTGTTTTGTTTTGAGTTTTTTGTTGTTGATGGTTGTTTGGGGTTTTGGGGGGGTGTTCTTTTTTTTAGTAGAATTAGAAATCTTATGGTGGTGTGAATAGGCAGAAAACACTGCACCCTAGGCAAAACTGAAATGCACACCTCTGTGCATTTGTTCCAGCGCTAGTGTCAGCAGCCTCCTGGGTAACACTCTTTACCCTGTCTAAAACAAGTAACTCAAAACCCTGTTACTGTAGGGCCATAATAACCTACTACTGAAAAATACTTTCTGTACTGAATCATGTCCCAAAATGTATGTAATATGATGTGTTGTAAAATACGACAGATGGCATTAGAGCATATGAACAAGGAATTCTACTACTCCGCTGACTAACCAAGACTTTCATTACAAAGTGCATCCAGCTCATTTACAGGTTACACATCCTGATCCAGATATGTTTATTTGTAAACTGTTCTCCAGCCTGAAAACCTTAATCTTCCCTGTTTTTTTTGCCAAGTAAAATAGCAGCCCAAGCACCAGGATGCCTCCTTCTACTTGAGGTTTGAAAAAACAGCAGCAGAGGCATGCTAGTAATAGAAAACTGACAGATGTTTATCATTATGTAGATTTTCTTCTATGTCTGAGTATCATAAACTCAATTGCATCTACTACCAGTTGAAAAGTATTTAAGAACACTTATGACTTCAGTCAGCCACTTATTCCAGCTGGGTGAACCTCTCATGAACTGCAACGACTGCAACATGTACCAAACCAGAATCCTCTGTGTAGCTGTTTTTGTGCCTTGAGTCATGTTATTATCTGTTTTAAATGGTGGGTAAATTGTCACGGAACATTTTTTGCTTTAATGAATAATCAGGGGGGGTTGTGGGTTCACATCTAGGATTGTTCATGGCGGACCTGATCCAAAGATCCTGGAAGTGGGTGGGTGTTAATGGATTTGGGAGTGCAAGCTTGAGAAAAAAAAAAGGTAGTAACTATATCTGTTGTCAGTGATTTCTCTTTTGCCAGTAGTAATAAACTTAATTCTGATCTCAATATGAACTAACAGAAATCTATCTGGAAGGCTGATGAGAAAAATCAGGGGTTGTCTTATGAAGCCTGTGATGTCATGAAACCAAACACACAAATGATGCGTGGTTGTGCTACTCACCACATTCTGTTTCATGAAATACTTATTTCTTTACAAAAAGAAAGTAATTTTTACACAAGGCTACATAAAAACACTGCTGGTATACATGCAATACTGGGGAGAGTGTATGTTGTTTTGGTAGAAACCTCCAATTTGTTGAAGCTGGTGCTGCTTACAGTAAAAGTTAATAGAATCATTGAATCATAGAATAGTTAGGGTTGGAAAGGATACTGATTATCTCCCAAGACTTTTGTTTTTCTTTAAAGTTTCAATTCAGTCTCTCTGAGATTCAGAGCAACTTCCCATGTCTGTTGATGAGCTAAGTATTTTACCATGTCTTACCATGTAGGAGATGCTTGGACAGCTTTTGTTTGGACACTACTTCCGTATTGGCAGTGACATGTGTCACAGTTTGGGGTGATGGGATCAATAGTTGCAGCTACTTATGGAATCTGATGCTCTAAAATCTAATACTGTTCAATTGATTATACTTTAAAACAGCCTCATTCTGATGGTAAGCAGAAGGGGAGTTCAATATGATTATTTTTTTTAAAAGGTTCTCATTTTGAACACTTTTCCTTAGCCTGAAACTTCTGCTCTCCCTTTCCCACTCTTCCCCTGGTTGGAGTAATGAATAAACCTAAATACTTACTCTATGTCATTCAGATGGTGCCAGCAGCCTGTTGGATATTGGGGTATACCTTTGGACACATATAGCCAACTCTTCCTAACTAAAGCAAATCTAAACCTTTTATGATAAATTCCTTTTGTTAAAAGAACTACTTGTGCAAACAGACTTATCCAAAAGAAGGACACCTTTCACTGAGTAGTCAGATGGCTACTTCTGGGTTTTCGTTTTTCCCAAACACAGTAGCTTGGGAAACCAAGCCCTCTTCAGTAGTAATTTTGATCAGACAAACTTTTTGTCACCTCTTCTATTTATTATACTGATTACAAAGAAGCCAAAATTGGTGTGCCTCAAAGCTTGTATTCATTGATTTTGCACCTCCTAGGCTGTAAGCTGCAAAGTTAGCAAAACTTTTCTGAAAAGTGTTGGTCAGAATTTTGACATAAGTAACATTATCCAAAGCTTTCAAGAAAAGTGAATATTCCTCCTACATGCTTAGGCAGAATGAAAATCATTAAGGATAAAACCGATTCTGGACAGACCCCAGGCAGAGCACAAAGAAAGAGTGAATAATCTTTGGTTTCCTCTGCAAGGCAGGTCCAGCCCTCACCCCCAATTATGCAGCAAAAAATGTTCCCTTCCCTCCTCCCTCCCTGCCCCGCTCTACGTTGAAATACCTCATCTCTTTTGTAGCCAGAGAGACAGAGCACGTTTTGCATCATCTTCTAAAATCAAGCAAAAAGCTTTTCATCTGCCACTCTCAACGTTCAAAAGTTCTTGCAAGGCTGGAGATGTAGTAAATTGTCTCTCTGTCTCAAATTTAACTAGCCACTTCTTTACCTAGCCCTCTTGCTTGTTTTTGTCGTACATGGTCTCAGTGGACAGCTTGGACTAGACTCCTTTAGCATGTATAAAGACAACTGCCTGGAATCCAGTACCATAACAGTGCAGTTTTTCTGTGGGTTGAAACTAGCACTGCGGACAGATAAACAGTAATCAGACCTGCCGTTCCCAAATCCTACATTTGCCTCTCCATCCTTTTCTCTTTCCCTAGTTTGGTTTTTGAGGGTTTTTTGTGGGGTTTTTTGTTGTTTTGTTTTTTTTTTTTTTTTAAAGAAACCAAACCAACAGTTTGTTTTCATCCCAGTTCCTGCACAAGCATTTGTGCTGGGGTGAAGGAGGGAGGGAGTGCTGCTGGGGCTGTATCCAGAAGCTCCACATCAGTGCCAGGGGGAGCTCAGCCCCTTTTGGCAGCAGTGCCCGCCCCTGTCTTTCAAGTATTCATGGGACCAGCAGTGTGGAGTACAGAGTTTCACTTATTCATCACTTCTCTGGGGAAATTATTAAATCAGTCTCTTGGTGTAAAAGAAAATAATGAGCTAATCTAGAGTCGAGGTGCTATTGGATTGTTTCAGATCTGGCTCATCTCTTAAACTCCTAACTTTTCTGCATGTAAATGTTATCCAATTAGTTCAGAGGCAGAAGCAGAGTTTCTTGACTCGGTTTTTTCTTTCCAGGCCAAATGCCTGGCAGCTAGGGAGGGAAATGGATGGCACTGGAATAATAACCACCTTCCCTGAGTTTGAGCAAAGCAGTTAAGACCAATCCTTTTCTCAGTGTTTTCAGAAATTCTGCCAAGCTCTACGAAAGGTGTTGGGGGAGGAAGGGGTGTTGGGGTTTTCTTTCTTTATTCCTTGATATGGCCAGTTGTTTTCTCAGCCACTAAACAAAGCAAGCAGAGAAAAGATGCTTTGCTTGTAGTTTTGTGATTAGAAATGTCTGTTCCTAAAATCTTTCACAACAGCCTCATTTCATTTGTAATGATTCTTTTTCTTTTCCTTCTCTCCCCACCCTGAACCCTCCACCCAAAATGAAGCTTAAGCCTTATGAGATCAGACATCTGGTAGCTAATCAGGATTTAGAACAGAGTGATACAGTTCCCATGTTTTATAGAAGATTTATTTGGTTATTTCGTAATAGAAATTTTATTTTCTTAGCTACTTTTCATGTAACGATGACCAGTAAAAGCAATTTGACCTAAGAAGCCATTCCCCCTTCCTTTCCTGTGAATGCCTACAGCAACCTTCAGGG
Organism: Neopsephotus bourkii; assembly: GCF_033783945.1. Taxonomy (NCBI): domain Eukaryota; kingdom Metazoa; phylum Chordata; class Aves; order Psittaciformes; family Psittacidae; genus Neopsephotus; species Neopsephotus bourkii. The sequence continues at coordinate 4,454,405 of NW_026901837.1, read as the reverse complement.
GAGGTGCTAGTGCAAAGGTCTGTGGGTTCTGCAGCTGAGGCAGGTTTCCACAATTAACAATACAGGGTTTCAAGTAGTCTTTGTATAGCTGTAAATTGATGCATCCATCAATAATTCACGGATACCTCTTTCATGGAAGCTATGGGGAGAATGGGAGTTTAGAGCAGTTCAAAATCAGTTTGATTTCACTGGAGTGGACACTTGGGCACTGAAACCTGTGTGCAGTTAATGCTCCCAAAGCTGAACACTAGCAGAATCACAGCTCCTGTCTTCTAGGAGTTTACAAACTAAATGCTTTAACATCATTGTTAGTCTGTGCTCCGTGAGTTGTTCTCTCAAAGATTTTGCCTCAAGGAAGAATAAGGAGTAGCTGTCATGTGAAATTTACTCAGGGTTGGCAAAATGGTGGCATTTGTCACTTCTGCTCTCCGTCTTCTGCAAAGTGGCACTAGTGTGTGTCAAACTAGATATTGTGTTGACTTACTTCTTCTCTCTCTTTGTTCTTCTTGAGAGCACCATGTAATTAATATAGTCTAAAAACGTAGTGTGGCACAACCCCTTATTTATTTCTTTGTGCAGTTTTCATACAAGGAGGCTGTGAGAGAGCCTTAGATGCATTATATTTCAAAAACACCTTGCTAAAGCAAAATCACTAAGAGATATTGGGTTGAGCAATTTTTTTAGGGCCGGATCTAATATAATTGGCACACTTGGTGTGTGCTGCTGCGCATTTCATGCTGTTGACCTCGTCTCTCTGAAGTCTGAATAGCTATCGTGTCAGTGACAGTGATGTGTCTGAGCAGTCTGAGGGAGAACTGCAATTACTATAACTTTCTGTATAATACTGGTGGAATTCAGTAATGAGTTGTGAAGGTTCATATCCAGTTACCTCCTTTCCTAAAACAGAAGAAATTGTGGAATTTTGGTGGTAAATGCTAGCAGAATGAGAAAGAAATGTAACATAATTTGTGGTGTTCCAGTCACTAATTTTTTTCTTTCCCTTTCTCTCTCGTCTTACAGGGCACATTTTCGAGCCATTTTTGAGGAAATGTGGTGAATGTAAGCTTGCTCTCTTTGGGGGGAAATTCTGGTAAGTGGTGCTGTCTTTATCAGTTTTGGTTTTCAATTAGAATTTCAGAAACATTGTTTTAGATTTTTTCAGTGTAAATTTTTTTAGCTGACGGGAAGTACAGAGACGTAGTTGATTGTATGTGGTTTTCTCCCTCTGCTGTGGAGACTCACAGCATGAGAAGCATTGACAGAAAACAGCATGCTAGGCCTCAGGGCGAGGAATGTAGTTTCATTTGCTCCTGTGGCATCTGCTTATTGTGTTTGTAGCTGTTATAATCTGCACAAGAGTGTGCTAAAACCTGGAGAAGAAACACAAAGGCCTGATTTAAAAACAAGGGGAAGAAAAAAACATGCCAGTGGTATAATAAATCAGAAGCAAAAATAATGTAGAAGGAGCACAAAGAACGCAAAGTGGTAAGGGCGTCCAATCATTCTGAAATCTTTCCATCCATTCCCAGAATGTCAGACTGGCACACTTGCCACATGGGGCTATGATGATTTGCTTATGCCTGATAGTAGTAGTTAATGCAGTTAAATGCTCCTGTGTGTTGTACCAGTTTTCCTGTTCCATCCCACAAGGACAAGCTTTGCTGCTTCTCTGGCTGTTCTGTATACAACACTTTTAGAGGCATGAGTTTCCTACAGACTTTGGGTCCTAGAGTCCTATGGGCATGTGGCACATTGTCTGTGATGCATCTGTGCTGCTGAGCTGCATTGCTCTTAGGAAAAGGAGGCAGAGAAGAAAGTGAGCTAATTAGTGACATGCCCCAACTAGAGCACAGTAACCCAGAGAAAGCTCTTCCGACATGCAAAAAAGCAGCAAATCTGGAGTAGTTTGTAAGCTCATCTTGCTTTTCCCCCTAGGAAACTGTCAATACATACAGTTCCAGCTAATGCCAATTCATCATTGTCACCCTTGGAAAAAAAAAGCCAGCAGAAGTTTGTTCCACTTCTTTCCCTTGGTCAGGCAGGATATTGGACTGGTATTATTTCTTCAGGCAGCGTGGGCAGATTGCTGATGGAAACTGGCTTATTCTCCACTGGCAGAAGACTTCAGAGCTGAATAGCCTGCAGGGTAGAAAACTGAAAATCAAAGATCGGCTCTGTGGGAGCACTTGTTCTTTTCTGCCATTTAAAAAACCAGATGTTGCTATATCGTACACAAAAATCTGGATTAGCTAGCAGATGTTTAAATGTAGATCACTTAGCCTTCTGCATACTCTTAGAGATAAGGTAGCCAAGATGAGAATTTTATACAGAAGTGGACCAAATGCGCAAAACGTCCTGGGCAATGGTACAATGGTGAACCCTGCTACAGCTCATTCTTTTAAACAATTTCCTCTCTTCAGCTTGGCTTTTCTCACAATTGTGCATTTAGTAAGCTTGCACCTATATCCATAGATTGGGAAATATAACCAGCAATTATTTAACTAGAATTTAGTTGCAGGGCCAAAAATAAGCCACAGACAAGAGCATGAGCTCATTGGTCCATAAGGTTTTGTACTAATTTCTGTTAATGCAAAAGAAGATAGAATCTATATCTAGTTTTCTTTTTGGTGGTAGTAATGATACTTTGCTCCTAAAAGTTGTCCTTACAGATCAGCTGATCTTTGTGTGAGGTGTGACAAAATTATGGTGCTCACAGGTTAAGGAGTAGTCATAATTCAGAAGTAGTGATGCCATGTAGCACCAAGGAAGAAATCAAAAGCCTTGATTTTCAAAATTCAACTGGCTAGAAGTTCTGTGGCTTCTCTGGGCACCTGTTCCCGTGTCTGATCATCCTCAGAGTGAAAAAAATGCTTTCTTGTCCCTTGTTATTGCATATTATCAGTTAGTGCAGACTTTGCATCTTCCCTGCCTGTAAAAGGAGCCTTAGAGAAGACCCCAAAATTGGAGAATCTGCTTCTTGTGACTCCAAGGAAATGTGCTGACGCAGAGATGAAGTAGACTTGTTAGTGGGGAGGGGAAGTGGGGGGGGAAACCAAGCAAAACCCCAGTCTGGTTCAGAAAGGTTCTTCTTGGGTGATGTTGATCTTAAGGTCCTTTCCAACCCTAACTATTTTATGATTCCATGATTCTGTGTTTCTTAACCCATGTTCAGACTTGAAGAACATGGATGCTTCACTTAGATGAATCTCAAAACTTGGGAAAAGGTTGGCTGACAAACTGATGTTTGTGAAAATGACCTGTTTTCCAGACTAGCCTAGATATATAAGCCAAAGAAGAGACACTTCTCACTGCTGAACTGTAAATATGCTGGAAATTTCTCAAGCCAGTCTAGAGCTGTATTTGTGCCACTCCATGCTCCAGGATTTTGCCCAAAATTTAATATTGTTTTCCTGGAGGCATTATAATATGTAAACAGACTGCAAATTTTGCTTGTTTTCACAGCTGTTCCTTCCCCTCTTCCCACTTCAGACTGTTTGAGACAGAATAATCAAGAACCTTGAGTTTCTCTTCTATAAGGACCTCTGAAATATCTCTGACCCCGCTGTAGGTTTGCCTAAGGCATTCCACATTCCCAGGTAGTTTAAAAATAAATACAAAAAATATAAGACAAGGAACCCGTTTTGCCCAGTCTCTGTCCCTAACCCACTGCTTCCAAGAAAGACTGGACATCAAGAGAACGTTTTGAATTTGCCTTGACATAGCAGCTGAGCTCTGAGGCTCAGCAGTTATTTATTCATCTTGTATCAAAGTCTTAGAAAAGGTCATGCAGCCTCCAGATCAAAAATTCATAATGGATTTAGGAGCTGATTAGGGAAGTATACTTGAATGCTGGGAGGGAAATCTTGGCTGAATTTAAAACTCCCTCAGCTAAGCTGATGATATCTTTCTGAGCCGTGTGAGAAGAGACATCTTTTGAATGAGATTCTTGTAAAGCAGCTTTGCTGATGTCAGAGCAGATAACTTTGTGTGCCACTACAGGTTTGACCTGTCTTGAATTGAGCATAGCATTTGGCAAGATGTCATGAAACGGACATCTTCCCACATCAAATGCTTACACGACCTCAAGAAGTCCCAAGAAGCATGGCTGATGTAGGACAGAAGACAGTGTGATGTGTTTTGTATTTTTTTCCCTAGTCGGACTGCTCTTTGCTAGCCCAGAATCCCCTTAAAGCTCTTGCCTTTCATAGGAGTGTTTTCTATTCCCAAGCATGGCTTTTGATGAACAGGATGGTGTTCTCTCCCTGTCCATCTAAACCCTGTAGTTGGTCACAGCCATCAAGATCAGTGGCAGATCAAACTGTGAAGTGAATAGCGAGAGGGTCTGCTGTATTGTAAACCTGGCCTGCATCTTTCTGTGCCAGGTGTGCCTGTACCATGTATGCCTCTTCCCACAGATTTCGCTTCCCAGGAAGCTTTGAATGGTTCAAACACAAGTCTTGAAGCTGAATGTATATCTTGAGGCCTGGAAGTCCACTGCTCTTTTCAATCTAAATTTAGGCAGGGATGATTCCCCAAATGGAGCCTTTCATGTTTCAGCTGAAATCTGAGATGCTGTGCTTCTATCTGCACACTCCTCTGTAGTCCAGAAGCAACTGCACATCTTAAGAAATGGTTTCAGCAATTTCTGGTTGCTCGAACATATCACAGAAGATTCGGATTTCAGCTGCTAAAACATGAATCTGCTATTTTATTTCAGGGGTTTGGGTTGGGGTTGGTTTTTTTCATTAAGGACAGTCAGATTTTTCTTCTCTCTTCATTTTAAGCAAACAAACAACAAGCAGGTAATGCCTGCTTTGATTTTGAGTAAGTATAGAAAATTTATTTTCAGTCTATACACATTAAATATGTCTGCATTTAGAAAGATTGTGATGCCTTGTCCATTCCTAGGTGTCTGATTTTTATCATACAATTATTTACATCCTTGATGTCTACCAAAAATGTTACTGAATTTTTCTTGGTGATCCTTCACACTTGTCAAGTTCCTGACATAAAATATTACAGGACAGCTATATATTATCTGCAGAGAGCTTGCAATATGGGCTGTCACTGCAAAATTAACCTGCTGTTACTTTTGCTTTGTTACCTGTATTCTGCTGTGTAAGGCGCAGAAGAGGTTTTGCCAGAATCATTAGCTGTTCTCTGCAATTAGGGCTGACCTGGTGCTTTTTGGTCCTATTTCTTGTAGCTTTTCATTTTCCAGAGTCATTAATTTGAGTGCTGATGTGCCTCATAATGTTCTGCTACATATCTTTGTTATCTCTTCCTATGGGCTAAAGATTACCATGCATCTGTAGGAAGGAAAGTGTGTGGAAATATTTGAGCATTTTTAAATAATTATGGGGATTACCAAGATTTGCTATGCTATGCTTGTAATTCCTTCAGTTTTAGTCTGTTTCTTTTCTTCTGATCTAGTCTGTGCAAAAGATGTGCATGTTGGTGCTGCTGGGTGTAGTAAATGTTAAATCTGGTCCATAAGATTCCTAAGGAATGCAGCTTGTTCCTTGCCCAGAACTGCATGTCTCCACTCCCAACTAGGTTGGATTTGGTCTGCTCTCTTAAAGAGATGTGAAGCGTCGTTATACTTGTGTTCAGTTTATTAAGTCAGATAACCCTACACGAGGAGGTTATGTTCCAGTCTCCTGCAGAACAGATTTTTGTGTCTCCATAGAATCACAAAATGGTTAGGGTTGGAAAGGACCATAAGATTGTCTAGATCCAACCCCCCTGCCATCTCTGTCATTTTCCCAAGTGTTTTCTTACATCTCACTGTTAATCCATTTAATACAGCTCTTGTTGGGGGGTTTTGTGTTTTGTTGGGGTTTTTTTTCATGAGGTTAAGGTGATCCGATTGTTCGAATTGCTCAGCAAAAGAGAGCTGGTCTGTGAGCTGTCCATCAGATGTCCCTCTTGCTATAGACATGGGAGAAGAAATAGGGAAGGACAGGTAAAACAGCAGATGGAGCAGAGCACTGTGTGTAGCTGTACCTCCCAGCTTTCTTAGCTGGCTTAGCAGCAGAGATGTTTGCAGTAGATCCTGATGATACAGCAGCTTGGAGATCCATGGCAGGATTTTACAAGTGATGAATTGGTTGAGTTTGTTGGTTTGGTTTAGATCTAGATAAGAAGCCCTCCAAGTGTGCTTTTGAAAGAAAAGCATTAAATCTGAATATTCAGATGTTGGTTTAGGAAGTGTTACATCAGCTTTGCTCTTTTCTGCATGTGTGTCAGTGTAGTTGACACAAAAAACTCCAGTTCCATCACACTGGAATGTTCTCATACCTTCTGTTCCTCTTTCTCCCCTGTAGAAAACTGAATAAAAACATGATTCTATGTATGTGATACACTGCAGGGCCATCTAACCCATGAGTAGTTCAGATTTAGATACGGAACAGCCTTGCATCTGGTTTCATATCCAGTTCTGATCATTTGATATTAAAATGTAAATGCAGCTTGGAGCAGGTAGGTTCCACCCAGCTGGTAGTAGGATCCTGAGGTGTCGAAAGTGGGATGTCCTGGGAACTTAGTTGCTAGGAAGCATCACTTCCTTAGCAAGCTCATGCAAACAAATAGAGATTTATTTTTTCTGAGGTTAGTAATTTAGTCATGTTTGGGAGTTTTCTGCAGAGATCAAAACACAAAGATTTTGCCTTGACACCTTGCAAGTTTATGGTCCAAATTGCAATCACAGCACAAAAGTTCTTGTGCTGTTCAAGGGGTGGCCAGAAGCTTTTAACATGAGCACATCGCTCCAGTTTCCCATAACTTGTTTCAGAATTAACTTGGAAAATTTTGACTGACATCATGCCAAAAATCCAAAATGGCAGCAAAGCAAGGACAGAAAACACCTCCCAGCAAACATCCAGCATAGAGAGTATTGCCAAACTTGTGTTTGTGCCAAGTTTATAATCAGGCAGCAGCAGGGTCTTGGTGGGTAATGTTCTCAACCTGCAGCTAATGAGCCCTGTAGCACAAGGAGTGAGGAGCATCACAGAGAGAGGCAGGGCTTTTACGTGGTACCTGGTTTGCATGATGCATGTGTAAGAGAAGGATCATACCTGAGATTACAAAGAATAGAGAGCATGACTTCTCGGCATCAGATAAGGACATTTCTGTGGACAAGACTTACTAAATGAATATGTGTTGTAGTGATAAATACATCTATATGTAGAGTTTAAGGTGTGACCTGAGTGTGTTGTATTTTTGTAGTACAACCACACTGATGCTTTACTTCCAGTATTTCTTTTATGAAATGCAGGGGGGGAGGTGGTTAATGTAATTATCTCGACATTAATTCTGCCTCATCAATACTTCATGGATTTAATAGATTTTAGAGCTACAATCATTTGGGAGATTATTTTATCAGCTAAGTACAGCAGAGATTGCTGAAACGAAATGGAGGACAGAATGCATGTGTGTAATATAGGATGCTGTGGTATCAAGAAGACTATTATTATGGGATTTGTTTAGGAGATTTCTCTCTGCCTTTTGTGAAATGTCATGTTGGGTATTAAATACTCTGTGAGCAGGCAAGTTATCTCTTCAGTAACAGTTTGGTACAGATCTCTAGGCACAAGTGTCTGTTTCACCTCATAGCATAAACACACTGCTCTGGTTCTTCATCTCCTACTGTGTCTCCCTCTTGCTTAAATGCTCATCTGGCACGAACATAATGAAACTGCATATAAAGGAGCATGAAGAAGAAGAGAGATTTCACTGCAGATTACCAAAGCTGGATATTTTTGGACACCGGGTTATTTATATGAATCAGTTTGCTAAGCTCAAAAATAAAAGGAAGCCTGGGACACAATCCAAAAAAAACAAGAACTGAAACTAGTGTGAAGATAATGCATTAGTGCATGTTTTGAGCGTGCCTGCAGTGCTGTAGCACAGTTCCCGTTTCAAAATTAAATGTAAGATGGGCAGATCTTGAAGGCCAGTGCTCAGTGGTGAGGGAGATTCCTGCTTGACCTGTTACTCTCCATCAGCTGAGGTGGAAAATTTTGATAGGGAGCCCTCTTCAATGTCCTGCAGGAACCCTGCTAGCGGTGGTGAACAGCATTTGTGCATTCTGAGGGATCCCACACAGCCTCCACTGGTCTGGAAGAGTCAGCTGTTCCCAAGACATGTTATCAGGGAAATCATCAATGGCAATATTTAGTGAGCATAAATTCATGAGAAGTTTGTGTTCATACTGAAGGTATCACCCTGAAAATCTCAGAGCTAACAGAGGCTTATACAGCCGCATGTTTTGTCCTTCTGACCTTTATACTTGTTCTCCACCCACCCAGAGAAATATATGTAAGATAGCAGGTCATATTGCTCCTATTGTTTTTACAGAAGAGAAAATAATAAAAGATTCAACTGTGTAAATGTCATTCCTGGCCAGCCCATTTAGTATTATGAGACTGGGAGAAGTCTGCTTTGAAACTTTCCCTCTGGCAGAAGCTTGAAAAGCCTCGAAGCTGGTGTGTATCCTCAATCATGTCATGCAACAGCAGTAGTGAGAAATATAAAATCTACTAGATCAGTCTGCTAGGATTTTGAATGCTGTGCTGAGGGCTGAGGATCTTGCCTTTCTAGTCTTACAAGGTGGTATCTGGTCCTGTAAGAGCCTTTAAGACTGTACTGATTTACTGACATAAGTTTTGCCTTTTTTTCTATCAAACTGCATTTCTTAGCTTATATTTTGTGTTGTGCTAAAAACAGAAATAGCATGAGACCTTTTGGATTCCTTAGAAAATTATTAGTTAGCGATGTGCATGGATCCTAAATGTGATCTGAAATGGTAACTACTTTATTCCCTGGCTAACAAACCTTCTCATTCATGCAGTTAAGATGCTAGCTAGAAAGACGACTGTGTGGCAAGAAACTGCAAGTGCACACTTTGGAAACAGGATTTCAGGTCATTTCTTGTCCTCTTTAGCTACTTATAAAAAGTTAAAAGCTTGCCTTTTCTTTAGGGGGACCTTAAACCTATGGTTTATGGTGCAGTATGCTTAAAGCTACTAGTTGCATCGATGCACCAGCGCCTATTGGGTGCTGGGTCTAGTTAGCAGTAACTGGAGTGAATCATCAGTTTAGGAAAGTCCTCATCTTGCTATGGTATTTGTTGATTGTGCATGACACTTAGGAGGTTTTCTCCATTCTTTCCCTCTCTGTTAATTCTGCAGTATTTTAGGCTATTAGTCCCTCTTGGCATGATGCTCCATTTACATCCTTTAATGAGAAATATTTGGGCCACTACATGTCTTTATCCTTTCAAGACAGGCTGATGGAGATCCATTACGTGAAATTCTGCTCCATCCGTTGAGCAGGGTATCTCCAAATACATCTCTAGACATATACAAAATACAGAGATGGACAGCTGATGAATGCTGTAGACTTCTCTTTGTTTTCTACTAATGGTGATTGTGCCAAATGTGTTGAGAAACACAGAGAAACAAATTTGTGAGTGAAATGGTGTACTTTTTGGCTGGGAAGACAATGCAACATCCACAGTTCCTGATTTTGAGATACCTTTTATGATAGTTTTGGTATCTGGCAAATGCCTTTGCAGGAGCTCAAGATCATTCCACTTGCTTTGCTCTTGAGTTTTGCCCTCTAACTGACTGTAATTATATAAGGAGGCTTAGTTTGAGTCTAACCACTAGCTTTCCTGTATGTCATTAAACATTACTGGGGGATTAGGATGCACAGTTGTAAATGACAGTATATATCTTCGTTTTCTTTTGGGGATTAAGCTGCTTACAAGCCAAATGTTTCAGATGAGAGAGAGAGAGAGAGAGAAAGCATTATTCAAAGCTGACAAAGCAGAAGGAACATTTGTGTTGAATTAAGGGGCTGCTTGCAGCAACCTTTTGCTCACCTCGAGGAAGTAAAGAGCATGCTGAAGGTGCAAGGTGCATTGCCAGTGTAAAACAGAATTCTTGCATATTGATACTAAAGTATTCATCATTTCTGGGATAGCGTGGCATGTGCCTTCCACGTGTGTATCATCCTATGCGTGTGGTGTAGATGTTACCCAGAAACAGTTACTTGGAGAAATTTGTCTGGTCATGCATGTGGAATATGCCATTGACTAGTAACAAATCTTACATGTAAGTAACTGTGGCTCCTGTCTTGCCCTGAGTGGCTTCACGTGGTTTATGCTCAGTAAAAGATGTAGCACCCTCCATCTAATTATCTCTTGCAGGAGAGTGCAAAAGTATTGTGTTTTGCATAGTATACAGAAAGCAGCCCACCTTGAAAGTGTTTCAGAAGGTGGGTGTTGGGCAGAGCTCTGAGAAAAGAGTTGTTTCCAAGCAGAGAGACTAAAGCATTCAAGCTGCTCACTGTGAGCAGTCAGGAGACTTTGGGTAGAGCTCATACTCAGATGATTTTGTTACTTTACTTTTCCCACCCACTTTAGGTCCCCAGACTTACATCTGCTTTTACCCATGCTTTTATTCATGTGTGATTTGAGTGAAAGTACGTGAGACCTGAGTTTTAAATTTTGCGGGAAACACAGACCTGTTACTCTGGTGTTGCAAAACACCTTTTATAGCACCTTTAAGTTTCCAGAAATCAAAAGAAAAATATGTTTTCCTTTTGAGGCATATATTTAAGACATCATTGAAAGTCATTTGTATTGCAGGGGACTTTGCTGTAGTAAGTGTTTCTGTTGCTTAACATCAAAAGTTTCTATTGCTCTATTAGATATTTCTGTAGTTGTATTTCTGATATAACAAATAAAGAATTCCTAAGCTGTGACTTTTAAGCACCTCTTCTTCTCTAAGAAAACTATTCCTCAATTGTATGAGAGACCAGTACCAGTTTAGGCCACCATCCTGCTTCAGCAGGCACTGTCACAGTGCTGCTGTGCAGAGATTTTTTGTCTCAAATTTCCACTATAACCAACAATTCTCATGGTATTTTTTTTCCACAGAATATTTCTTCTCTTTTTAAAGCTATCCATGAATATAGTCGATGTCTTGCTAGCTACTTTTTTTTTTTCAGACCTCTTAAGTCAAGGATAAATTCCAGAAGCCTTATGGTCTGTCGTTAGGCTCCTCTGTGCTGGGGATGCTTCTACTTGTCACCCAGACACGGACTTTCCTTACTATTTAAAACAAGAAAATTAAAAAGAAAAAAGAAAAGAAAGGGAACCAAACCTTTTCAGTTCCACCCAAGGCACAGCTAGCAATTTGTTGTATAGTTTCTTCAGGTTGATAACATGCTCTGGTAGAAATCTGCTCTTCGATGGACAGTTCTCTAATGACATTGGACAGGGACGGCAGCATATTTAATATGCTTTGCAAGTCAGGGATGGTTGAAGCACGGGAAAACTGTGAAAGTTGAAGAGAAATCCCCTTGGAGCTTGCTTTGTTTGCTCACAATTTGCCCTTTCTCGTGTTTAGCCAGTTTGAGTCTAGGTCAACTGCCCTGGGCTCATCTGTGTCAGTGGAGTGGGGGAGTGTGAAGGGAGCTTTTTTTTTCCCTTGCTTTTTTTTGTGTTGTGGTGTTTGTTTTCAGGTTGTTTTTCTTAACACCCAGAACACATGAACAAAACAGCACACAGTTCACCAATGAAATAATAGTTCACACAAAGGCTGTTGGTTAAGGTGCCATGAGAAGTCTTGGTCAGTTTGACATAAACTAGCATGAGACTCACCAAAGGTAATTCTCTGGTTATGCGGCAGGTAGCACCATATTTTCTGTGTTAACAAACTTGACTGTAGTTAACACAGCCAGCAATCTCGGATTAAACTTTGTGTCATTGACAAAAGTAATTCCTTCTCATGTTGCATGCTGTTTTCCCGCAAGAGTCTGAAAACATCCAAGCCATCCCAATCCATTTGTTAAATTTTATAGATGTTGCTCATCTTCTGGCTAAATAAAAGCTGGAAAAATAGGATTCTTTAATGCAGCCCAGTTAAATCTTTTGCAAAGACTCTTTAAAGTGTCAGATACAGCTTGCAAATAGCAGAGACTTACACTGAAGATTATTTAAATCTGTATGACATCATCAGTGAATAATTTAAAAGACCATTTATTATGAAAAAGCATTCAGTAACCAGTGGAAGACTTATGTGTGTGAGAAATCATATTTTCATGCACTGCAACTCATCTCATCTGTATTATGTTTGTTCTGGGTAGAAAACAGTATCTGTGACTGGGAGCCTCTTCAAGGAGTTAATCATCAAATCACCACCGCTGTGATTTACAAGAACAGCCTTGTAAAGCTTGAACCTTTTGAGGCTTTCTGCTTCTTTGTTGGTCTTTCCAGGTCTAATGTAATTTTAGCTACTTCTTAGCAATTAGATTAGGCACAGGCAATTTCCTTGTAAAATTGCCTGAGCAGCTCCTTTGGTAAACTGTAATAACCTTGTTGTGGCTCACAGGCATTTGGCAGGATAATTAAACTGGACTTCAGTGCCACAAGTCGGTACTCAGTTAAACGCCACAGATCTGCTCAGGTGCTTAGTTAAGTTTCTATATACATAATTTCTGACACGGCAGTATGTGCCTTCTATTTATGATTTCTGTTGCAATCTATGCATTGTTTGCTCTGGAAAATGAGAGTTCTGGAATGTAAGTACATTGAATGATTAAGCACTTGTATATCTTATCCCACAAATGTGCCAACATTAGAAGAATTCATGTTGATTTGTGCCATGTCTTTCTTAGGTATTTGCTTTAAAATAATTCCCATTAATGTGTGTATTTTAAAATAATGTTGGTTTAAATTAATACCCCTGAATGTTCAGGGATTTTAAGATAGAGAAAAGTTAATAATTTCACAGAAACCAAAACACAGGATCTTTCCAAATAAGCCTGAGAAATGTACAAAATTGACAATTACTTTGTCGTGCTAGGTCTGTATTGATTTTGTGCTGCATGACACATCCTGCTAGGCCTTTGTGCAGAAGAAACCACAATAACCTCCTGCCCCATCCCCTGACAACCTCACTGCTTTCTGACTGCCTGTGCCTGGTACCCCTGCAGCTGTGCCCATCATCACAAATGCACCTTTCAATGTTATTTCTTGAGCTTGATCCTCTTCATTTCAGAGAGCACAGTGAAAGCAGAGTGTTTGTGTCCACACAAAGACATACCCTTGCATCTCCAACCAATAGTCTGATTGTTAAAAAATACTCATGGGTAATTAGTACCGTGTATGTAGTTAATCGATTTTAAATGAAATGCCACTGGTGCTAGCAAAAAAGGTCGTACTAGGTTCTGTTATGGCTTTGAAAAAAAACCTTTTTAGTGAAAGCTGCCTGTGAGAAGGGTATTGTCTTTGTGTGCTGCCAGTGACTAAAGAGAAACCAGAGGTGCAGTTTTCACAAAGGGTGCTGTAAATTTTATTGTGTTTTCACCTAGATCTTGAGTTTACCATGTGGATTTTAAGAAAGCAGCACTTCAATGTAAGGAGGCAGGTATGTCCTCCTATGCACAGCAAAAGGAGCTGGTGTGCCAGCAGTCTTGTAGGTGAGATAGGAACTTCATCTACAGCTCCCTAGTCTATCACGCTTATTATTAGACAATTCTGCCTTCTAGGCAGACAGATTACTTCGTATTTTCATTCATTAATGATGTACCAGACAGCTCCTCCCCAAAAAGCTCATCTCTTCTCTTATATTCATAGCCCACATGCAACCAGCAACATGTAGCTGCCAGCTGGCACTCTGGCATTGAGTGCAAGCTGCTAGCCCTTTCTGCATCTCCTGCTGTCCCCTCTTCCCCTCCCTTCCCAGCTGCTCGGCTCACCTGCCTGCTCCTCTGTGTCTTGGATTGCGTCAGTCTGTCAAGTCTCCATGTGTCCTGTTCTATCCGATCTCTCCAAGATGAGGTGACCTCACTTGTAATCATAGAATAACAGAATGGTGAGAGTTGGAAGGGATTTCAGAGATTATCAAATTCCACACCCCTGCCATGGGCAGGGACACCTTCCACTAGACCAGGTTGCTCCAAGCCCCATCCAACCTTGCCTTGAACACTGCCAGGGATGGGGCATCCACAGCTTCTCTGGACAACCTGTGCCAGTGCCTCAGCACCCTCACAGGGAAGCATTTTTTCCTAATGCAGCAGTGCTTGTGTGGTTTTGTTATGGAAATAGTAACCTCTCAAATTACAGCACTTCTTGTTGTGAGGGTATGCTCAGGGGTGACTTACATTTTAGTTCCAGGTAGAATAAGTAGAGAAGAGGGAGTACTGAGGAGAAAATGAGCGAGCTGTGCCTATGAGCAGGAAGGTGTGGGTTGGCTTCAGTTTCAGGTTTTGCTGTCAGGTGCTTGGCACAACGGCTCTTTTGAAATCCTTCTCCAGTTTTCTGTGTGAGAGATGATTATTGTCACATTGCTAAAAATTAACTCTATTCTTGGTCTCTGTTCTGCTCCCAGAAATCAGGCATGCTCTGAGGTCTGGGAAAGGGAGTCCAAATTAAATCTCATGGTAGAAGGGGGAAAATCCACATTACCAGTCTCCAGCTTGCCCATTGCAGGTGGGTTGTGACTGAGAACAGGGAAACAAGGGACGAAGGGCAGGATGAAAAAAACACAGCCAGGAGAAAAGGAATAAGTGAAAGTCTCTTGAGTCATTTATACATAAATATACAACTCTCGAGTGCTTAATCTACTCTCGGCAAGTGGTATCTGATAACTAATTTTCTCTCTTCCCCGTTCCACACCCTCCCAGCATCTTCAGAAAGGCCATGTGACAGGAATAATAAATCACATCATTTTAACAAGATACAATGGAAATTATAGATTTAAAATTCTATAGATGCCTCAGTAGAAAGAAACTGGCTGTCCCTAGGATGACTGAAATATATTGTTACTCACACTGTTTTCAAGAACTTCTGGAATTATTCAGGCCCCTCCACATACCACTTTAGCACAGCACTTTTAAGTAAACCAGTGTTAAATTCATCAGGGTCTTGTTGCTCTTACCACTTGAGGACAGCCAGGGCCTGACAATGGGAAAGCTCAAGCTTTGGGGGAAGTCTGGATCTAATCTTTACTCTAGGTCTCTGAGCTGGAGCTACGTGCTGCTGCTGTTTTAAGGAGAGAGCTAGGAGCTCAGGCCAACACCTGCAATGGTGTCCTGTTCTGTTGCATGCAAGACTAACCAATTTGGATGCCTTTGGCTTTGGAGGGGAGAGAAGTGGGTGAAAACCGTAGGTGCTTGTATGCTTTGGGCAGCCAGGTGTCTGGAAAGCCAGTGTCAGCTGAGGGTGTAGAAAACTCTTGCTCCTCTGTGACCTCCCTGCTGCAGCCAGAGGCAGGTTTCAGGGGTCTCTTGGAGATGAGTGGGAGGCCGTGGCAGGGCTGTGCTCATGCAGGCTGAGAAGAGAGGTCATTGTACAATGGCTCAGGTCAGAACAGGAGGAAAACCAAGAAAAAATAAGTAATTTATTTCAAGGGGTAGTTTGTGAGCAGAACAGTGACTTGGGACATGGTTCTTGCAGGTGCTCAAACCAAGGACACAGCCCATTGGCTGCTGTAGGACTGGCGCATCCCAGAACTGTAGATGAGGACAGCAACCAAGCTGGATAAAGCACTTCTTTTACTAGAAGGTGTGTCAAAACTTCTTTTAGGTCTCTCAGTAAACCCTGTCAAACCCAGCACGTGACTGTCAACAGAACTGAGGGCTTGTTTGCCCTGGAAGGTTGCCATCAGTAAATCTGAGTGTAAATTTACAGCACCTGACTACTTCATAACAGTTCCTTGAATATGGAATATGTTAATTTGTGTATAGTATGCATTGAGTGTGCAAAATGTTGCTGTTGAATAGAGAGTGTGCACTGAATTTCCTCCTAATGCTCTCTATGGTAAACTACAATCTACCAAGCAGTTGTTTGGCATTTCTTGCATCCTGTCTTTCAGCTTTACCACTTGGATTAGAGCACAAGTTCTAAAAAAGCAGGAATTTGAACCATGCAATTTCACTACAAAATGTATACCATGCTTGTGTTACGTCAGTGAATTGTTGCATTTGTCTCTAGTTTCTAACAGAAGTGAGAGGAGGCTTTAGATAAAGTGCAGCAGGTCTGCATATGACCTGGCAAACTCCCAGATCACTGGGGTTAGAAAGGGACTCTGGAGATCATCTACTCCAACCCTCTGCTCAAAACAGGATCAACTTAAAGTTGGTACCTCGTGTCCAGCTGGGGATTTGAGTATCTCCAGCAATGGAGACTGACCTGCACATCTCCTGATACTTGTTTGTAAGTATACGGTCCAGCACAGTGTTTTCCATTGTCAGCCCAGTCACCGGTGTTAGGAATGAATCTCCTGGATTACTTGATTCCTGCTGATTTGGGTTGGTATTTTCTGCCTTTTCTCACGTTTAATGTACCTGTGGCTGCTAATTCTTTGTGCAAACTGGTTGTTTTCCGTGATTAAATCTTCGCACCCCCTCCTGAAATTGTGCTCTGTAGAAAGCAGTTCACAAAAGAAAGCTAAGTGAAGCTTGTACAAAAATGAAACATGTAACCCACCTAATGTGTTGGGTTTTATTTCCTCCCCTTTTCTCACGCTTAAATGTAAAATAAGCATTTTACTGTAGGAACCAGGCAAAGGCTAATTTGCCTCATTTGAATGTGAAAAGGAGCCCACATCCTTCCTGTGCCCTGCAAAGAATGCAGAAAGACTTTACAGAGAAAACAGATGTACTAATATCTATCATTTGTTGGGGGAAGGGAGAATCCAGTGTGCTACCTTTATAGCATTGCTGAAGTTGCAAGAAAACAAAAGCACCAGCATACAAAATATAGTACTGGGAAGCTGACAAAGTTAGGACTGCTTGCTCTGCTTACGTTTATGCTTCTGGCATCCAAAAAACTGCTCTGAAAAAAATATATACAAAAGAAAACATGTAACCACATTTTTCACGCTCAAGAAAATCTTCACTGAAGATGGTTAAGTGCCCAAATGCAAACAAAAAGCAGAAGCTCGAGCCCAGCCTTAGGGAAATCTGCATTTCAGAGACAGTGTTGCCTTGCCAGAAGAGTGCACTACTGACATCATAAACAAAACAAACATAACTCTTTGAAGTATCCTTGATTTTAGTTCTATTTTTAATTCCCCTACCTCTCCAACACATAAATATGAAGTTAGTCCTATCATCTCACCAAAAAATG
Organism: Neopsephotus bourkii; assembly: GCF_033783945.1. NCBI lineage: Eukaryota > Metazoa > Chordata > Aves > Psittaciformes > Psittacidae > Neopsephotus > Neopsephotus bourkii. The sequence continues at coordinate 4,437,262 of NW_026901837.1, read as the reverse complement.
CAGACTACAGTGGGGTTTTAATGGTTTAATGTTTTTTAGTGGTTGTCTATCTTCCATGCTACAGCAGCACTGAAGATGATAGAGAACAAATGAACTTTTAATGTTATTTCTACAGCTATGGGATCCAGTTCAGAATACGGTTCTTTCCTGACCCATCTGTTTATCCCTTCCTGAGAACTTCAGCAATGAGCACTTGGAATTTACCAGTCAGCTTGTGAATCCACTGGTGCTCAAAACTCCCCAAATTCAGCAACCTGTGTGATGCAGATTTGGCCCTGTAGCAGAATAGAGTCTCTGCCAGCTTTTAGCTTGCAGACAGAAGGTAGTTGCATATGGCCATTTATAATTTATTATATACATGTATTGTCAGTAACAGTAGTAAATAGGGTAAGTGTAAGAGAATGCTTGAAAATCTCCTCTTAAAAGGCTACCTTAGACTTCCTAAATTAAAAACTGGTTTTGCAAAAGCAGATAAATGAAGCATAGCAGTCAGGTTTTTTGTTCAGAAGTGGTAGCTGGGTAACATCCATGGATGTGTGCAGTGCTTCGTAAAGGTTGTGCTGTTTCCCTAAATGCAGCACAATGGCCATTTTCTGACAGTCTGCAATACTGAGGTTCAGGACTACAGCAAAGGCCCTTCAAAATTGACACTTCCTGCTTGATGTACTGTTTGCATCTTTGGAAAGTGTTTTAAAACTATGGCATTGACACACAAATATCCAGTCATGGACCAGACAGGCCCAATAACCTTGAAAAGAGAAATTTTAAGCCCACTTACTTACCTAAATCACTTACGTGAATGTGAATGCAATAGAATAGCTTGAGGTGTTTGAATCGCAGTTTAGCTGCAGGCTTGTTTTGTAGGATCTGGGTAAATAAAATCTTGCCCTTGAACTAATGTTCAAGGTATTGGAACAAACATCTTAATGCAGTACACTGCAGAAGGAAGGAAGTGGAATAGAAATTAGATCACTTTACTTTCGTGCATTATTTCTTGTAAGTGTAGTCTTCTTACGTATGGAATACACATTTCCTGTTGTAAAAATATTGTAACAGCCTGCAGTAGCCAGACAACAGATAACCTACTGTTGCTGAAAACTAGAGTCCAGATGGAAGTGTTCAAAGCCTGCAAAAGATTGGATCTCTTGTGGTCTGAAAAGATAGTGAGTGTGAACTACATAACTGCTGTGATTGTCATAACAACTGTAGCTTTCAATATGGAAGAAATAGTAAAATTTGACTATTCATACAAATGGTAGTGTAAAGATATGAGTACGTTTGGTTCTTGCTTTTTCATTTATATCATCTATGCATTTAGACAGACTCATGTGGGGATCTTACCCTCAATTTTTCATGTGCTTTAATCTTAGACTGCAGGTGCTTTATTTATCTCTGTCTACAGTAATACAGTTTTGCAGCCCTATCCTGCAAGTTGTCTCATAGCACTTGTAAGTCCCAGCTGCATTAACTGCACTATCTCTGTGCTGTGATAACAGCCACAGAGGTGGGAATCAAATTTAATAGCAGAATCATCAATCATAGAATGGTTTGGATTGGAAGAGTCTTTAAAGATAGTGTAGTCTGACACTCCTGCCCTCAGCAGTGGCACCCTCTACTAGACCAGGTTGCTCAAAGCCCCATCCAGCCTGGCCTTGAACACTGCCAGGGATGGGTTAGCAACCTGTGCCAGTCCCTCACCACCCTCATCATAAAAAATTGCTTCCTATGTCCAATCTGAATCCACTCTCTTTTAATTTAAAACTGTTGCCCCATACCTGTCACTGAAGGCCCTGCTAAAAAGTCTCTCTCCATCTTTCTTTTAAGCCCTCTTTAAGTATTGAAATAAGGTCTCCCTGGAGCCTTCTCTTCTCCAGGGTGAACAACTCCAACTCTGTCACCCTTTCTTCATAGGAGAGGTGTTCCAGCCCTGTGATCATTTTGTGGCCCTTGTCTGGACCCATTCCACAGGTCCAAGATCTTGAACTGGGGACTCCAGAGCTGGATGCAATATACCAGTTAGGGTCTCAGAAGAATGGAGTAGATGAGGAGAATCACCTCCCTTGACCTGCTAGCCACACTTCTTTTCATGAAGCTCAAGATACAGTTGTCTTTCTGGTCTGCAAGTGCACATTGCTGGGTCATATCTGATTTTTCATCCACCAGTACCCCCAAGTCCTTCTTCACAGAGCTGCTTAATTCCTTCAGCTCCCTGTCTGTACACGTACTGATGATTGCTCCAACCTGAGTGTAGGATCTTGTACTTGGCCTTGTTGAACTTCATGAGGTTCACAGAGGCCCACTTCTCAAGTCTGTCAAAGTAGCTCTGGATAGCATCTCTTCCCTCAAGTGTATCAGCTGCACCAATCAGATTAATGTCATCTGCAAACTTGCAGAGGACATCCTCTGCCTATGCCATTAATAAAGATATTGAATAATAAAGACAGTACCAGTATCAGTACAGACCCCTGAGGGACACCACTTGTTACTGATCTTCATTTGGACATAGAGCCACTGACTGCAACTCTTTGAATATGGCCATCTGGCTAATTCCTTGTCCATCTATCCATCAAATTTGTATCTCCAATTTAGAGACAATGATGTTGTATAGGACTGTGTCAAAGACCTTACAGGAACCAAGATATATAGTAAATTTTTATTTTCATTAAAACTGCCTTCTTCTTTCTAGTATTAGAAAAATGTTTCAACCGTACTATTGCATCATGTCAAATGCTTTAAAAAATAAAACATTACAGCATGAGAATTCAAAGGATTTCTTAGGACAGAATTATTTTTGATCAGCCTTTGTCCTCTGACTTTCTAGAGTAGCAATTCCAAAGTTATCTTTCTGGATGGTTACCCAAAGGAGCAAGACACCACACACTCCAGGGACTATGGTGTTCTTAAAGCCCTTATTCCTTGAACATTACAACATTTACACAGGTCCCAACTTAGCTGAAAAAGTTCTGCAGCGACTGATGGTCAGCCAGTCTGTGGACCACAGGTTGTGGCCACTGTTTGGGAGCAGGTCACATGAAGGGTGACAAATGAAAAAGGACTAGAGTCTGCTTTTTAATTTATGTAGGAGCAGTTTGATGTTCTAGATGAAGTAGTTTGAGTGGCTGTAACACATGATCTCTCTTCTTTCAGAGACCATGCTTTTTATGGACATTCAAAATGGTAATTTTTATGTCTTCATTGTGGTCAGAGAGCAGATGCAGACTTTTATTGTGGTACAGTGACCCACACAACTAGCTGCAGAAAAGGGAAGCAAGAATCCATCTCTTCATAAGACTTTCTCTTCTTGGAAGCATTCCAGGCACACAGAAAGAGGAAGCCTTAAGGATCTCATCTGGGTTTTGCATGATACCATTACAGACAATCTGTCTGCATGAACTGATGGGGAGCTGGAGGAATGGGAGAAAAGGAAAACTGTGAGTAGCAGAGGTGGAAGCCTATCTTAGGAGAGGAGATAAAAGAGGGTGGAGGGCATGAGCTTGGAGTTAGTTTCTTTGTTATGTCTTCATTACATAAAGTTGAGGGACAAGGCACATTCAACCCTTGTTATTTTCCCTTATGAGTTCTGAAAAACTGTACCATTAATGTGGGGGTTTCTCTTCTCCCTTTATACAGAAGTTATTTCAGAAGCAACAGTGACCAGGCGGAGAAGAAAATCCTTAGTTTAATCTTTTATTCTCACAATAGTCATAATGGCTCCCTTGATCTGGTTTCCTACCATAATTCATCTTCCCATGGAAAAAATACCCCCAGCATCTGTTCTTGCTATCCCTGTGCAGAAAAATCAGTGTTGCCTTCAGTTCTCCCCCATCAGACTATACAGCTTCAAAGCTTCTAGAGATCGGGCATTGAAGTGAGTGGCAAGGCAGGAAGGTTTATCCTGACAATCATATTGAAATCAGGTCCATGAAGTCCCCTGAATTTTAGAGGAAAGGGAGAAAGGAAAAAAGACGAGTTTGCTTTAAGGTGAGTGATCTATGTTAGGAACAGTGTTGAATGTACTATGGCCATAAAGGACTGAATTACACTATTCATTAGACATAGAACAGACATTTTGTGCATGTTGTGTGCAAAGAGCCAGTGATATATAGAAGTCATGTAAATTTAAGCTATAAATTAAATGCTCTGTATACATCCAAATGATACTTTAAAAGTGATTGTCTTGGTTCTCCCATTCTTGGACAGCACATGCTAGTTTTGCTGCTGAGAGGTGGGCATGTGTTTGGCTAGGGTTTTTGTTGTGCTTTGTTTTCTCTTACTGCTTTCTTCAGTGAGGAGATTGGGTAAAACTCTTTTCTGGTCTCTCCTGAGATCAGCACATTCGATCTGCCTGCGTCCAAAAGAATTATGTCAAAGCAATTGCTTGTATTTGTTTCTTAGTGTGTTCTCCAGCAGCACTGTCGCTTGAGGGTCAAAGTGGAATACATTAAGCTGGAATTGGGGCAGAAACTGCAGCCACCCTCAGGTCAATGATGCCTCTTGAGATTTGCGAAAGTGACACTTCTGGGGTTCATTGCATTAACTTCCATAGCATTTCTGCATCTGCTCTGGGTGACTGACAAAGGTAGATGGGATGGTTAGTCTCACATTCTCCCATTTAATTCTTGCTCTGTGCATCTGAAGTAAAAGGACAATCCTTGCATCTGCCTTATTTCTTAATATTTTGAAAAGATTTTTTAAATCCATGTATTAAATCTGTTTGCTTTTATGTAGTTTCCATCATTTTCATTTAGGAAGATTACCACAGTTACTTCATCTATAAAAACACATTTGTCGAGTCTACGCTATGTGATCCTTGTAATGATACATCTTTTGACATAAGCAAGCCTTTACAAGGCTTAAACACACAGTTGCACATATGCTTAACAGAACATCCTAATGATGTAGGATGTAGCTGGGGTTGTGCCAGAGGAAGAGGAGAAAAATGCACCCAGGAGAACAAAAAGTATTAAGATGCAAAATTGCACAATTCAAAGTGTACTTTAGCAGGCTCCAATTCATCTTTCATCAATAGGTCTGAAACCTTGCTCTTGATCAGCTTTCCCAAACTTTTGGTCTCTTAGTGACTAAAGAGCTGCCAATCACAGTTTTGGTTCTTGAGATCTGTTGATAGTAATACCAAGCACAGCAGAGACCACGTGTTGGTGTGTCTATGAATGCATGTGCACACATATATATACACCACATTTGGACAGGCCTTTTCCCTCCTGAAAATTTTAACAAGCTTTCCTACTTTAGTTCAGCCTGCAGAAGTTTTGTACTACAATAGCTTATTTAAGATGAGATGTTTCTGTTAGGTTTGTAACATTGCACTGAGATTTTTCTATGCTACATATGTGTGTGTGGGCATCACTTACTGAAAGTGATTCCCATATGTTTTTTTCCCACTTGTTGAATGGAAGAATATCTGCATGATCATAATTAAATATAATGAAACGATTGTGTGAAATAACGCCTTCTAAATCTCTAGAATGGCGTATGTGAACCAATGCTGAGCTGAAGTAATGGAGATTATTTTATCTGTTTTATTTGCAGAATTTACACTGCAGCATTCAGTCATAAGTGGGCTCATTCTAGAAGCTTAAAATAAGCTGATGCCAGAAACTGGCACAAATCAAATGCTTCCCAACCTTCCCTACTTTTGCACACTGACAGGATTAATACTTCCTGGCCAAAGGCCCAGGTTAAGATAGACAGCACAGACAAAAGCTTGCACTGCGTCCTTAAAAACCACCAAACAAATACTGACAGGCTGTGGGATAAAGCAAATTCAGTAGCCAAGGCCCCCCACTGGTTGCATGGTCCTTAGAAGCCCACCTGCCAGACCCCTTCCTGGGGACACAGAGGCAAAAGCTTTCTTGGCACCACCCAGTTCCCTTGGCAGGGTGAAGGGGAAGAAGACAAATGGATATCCCAAGGGAGCTGGGAGGTACCTGCGGGAGCAGTATTCATGTCCACTTACTTGCGGCACTTACTTGTGACGCTAACTTGTTTTCCTGAAGAAGGTAGCTAGTCCATCAGTCCATGCCAAAAGTGTGAAGTTGGGAGAGGAAGTGTCTGTCAGGTATGGAGCACTGCTTCCCTTAGCCTGATTCTCTGAGGTCACCTTCTGTGGCTGGGGGATCTTGGAATGGGTTCCCAGGCAGATCCCTAGGACAAGATCCCAGTAGCAGGCAGCAGATGAAGTGAATTGCTGAATCAAGGAGTCGCAGGTGCTCTCTCGATGGCAGGGCTGTAATAACCCCCACTGGTTTCCCGAAAGTTGTTTTCTTGCCATCTCAGAGTGAGGAGATTTGCAGTGAGGTTTTGTGTGGAGGTACTTCAGAGGTGGCTGCCTGTAGATCCTGCAGAAGATGGACAGTTGAGTGTCATCCATACTTAGATGGCATCCCAGCCCCAAAAGGTTGGGATTTCCCCTGGAGATATTTGTAGGCCATGAGCAGGAAGGCTGCTGGGATTACTGCCCTGAGAGGGGAGGGTTTCTTAATGGAAACACAAAGCACTGTCTGATGCAGTGACTACTCACCTGACCTCCAGCTTTATGCAGACAGTAGATCTCACCTGCAAGAGCTCCTGCTTTATGCCTAAAACCCCAAGATGCATGGGTGTGCATCGTTTTTAAATCAAACACAGATTTTTTCTCAACTTTGCAGAGATCAACAGTACATCACAGCCTGTGTTGTAAAGGGTTAATTACTGGTTAATTGCCCATAGCAGATTATTGCTGGAAAAGCAAAACAAAATTGCTTGTTCACAGTCTGGATTGGATCAGTTTCCAGTTTCAATGCTTCTTCCACCTTTGTTAGATTAGAGCCCGCTGTTGTAAAATTTATTCCCTGTATGAATACTCTTATACTGTGAACAAAATAACAAAATTCCCTTTAGGCTCTTTGCGTATAACAAGGCCTTCTGCTACCCAGTGTCTTCAGTGTTTTAATCTCTCTCCCCTGAACACTCTTCCATTTTTTCCAACACTTCATTTGAAAAATGAAGCAGACGAACCTGACATGTTATTCATGGAGCACGGGATCTGGAGCCAAATGCAGCATCACTGTAACCTACCTACTCATCTTTCCATTTTCATTTGTTTGTACAGCTGAGGCTCGCATTAGCCCTTTTGGCCACAACCTTGCGTGGGGGATTCATGTCAAGCTGATTGACACCCAGGACCCCAGGTCTCATATTCAGTCTCTGCTTTGGAGGATAGAGTCCTCTCTCTCCCTCTCATCCTGTAAGTACAGCCTGTATTCTATATTCTATAAAGGTGATTCTGCACTTGGCCATTTCAACACCTAATGTGGTTTCTCACACTTTCTACACACCCCAGTTGCTTTGTGTCAGGCTTTTCCTTTTGTTGTTTGTTTTTGCTGTCCCCAGTCTCATATCTGACCATAAAGATTTCACTTTAATCCAGGTCACTGATAAGTCTATTAAATCACAGAATCATAGAATGATAGAATAGTTAGGGTTGGAAAGGACCTTAAGATCACCCAGTTCCAACCCCCCTGCCATGGGCACGGACACCTCACACTAAACCATGCCACCCAAGGCTCTGTCCAACCTGGCCTTGAGCACTGCCAGGGATGGAGCATTCACAGCTTCCTTGGACAGCCCATTCCCGTGCCTCACCACCCTCACAGTAAAGAATTTCCTCCTTATATCCAATCTGAACTTCCCCTGTTTAAGTTTGAACCCGTTACCCGTTGTCCTACCACTACAGTCCCTAAAACAGTAAAGGGATACCTGCAGGAACCCAATAGGAACCCATCTGTTTGCTAATAAATACTTTCCCACTTACAGTTACACTTTGGCTTCCTTCATTTATCAACTTTTTAATACATTTATTGTGATTGTGGACTCAGAATTAACTTCAGTGTAAAGTATGTCTGAGATTTGTGCCTGACCTCATACAGTGCTGTCCACTTACGGAGTCCTGCTTTCCATGCACAGATGGAGACACTCCATACAAGCTTCAAAGCATTCAGTTTCTTCACAAAGATGTTCTACAGAGCAAGTCAAATGACTTAGACTTTTAATACTATCAACGAGGCTGCCTTTGTCAAGCAAGCTTGCAATTTTTGCAAGAAATTACTTCAACATAGTTTAGCAGGATCTCTTTTCCTTAAAGCCAAACATATTGACTTTAGATATAGAGCTTTTTATATAGATATATTACTATGTATATTTATATCATGAACTGAGTCCTGTGTTGGTCCTATGCAAAATACTGGAAACTGCCAACTGGCTTGTAATTGCTTTTACCCTTCTTAAATTGTGGCCCAAAATGCCCCCTCCTCCTGCCCCTGGTCCTTCCCCAGGGGCCCAGAACTGCTTTACATGCAGCAGTAGCAGCCCTAAGGCTAGATATCTAAAACCTTCTTAGACAAGTTTAATTCTAGAAACAAATCCGAAACACCTAGAACCATCCATTGGCTGCTTAACATCCCCTCTCCAGGGGCTGTTGTGGTGGAAAGTTGTTTCATCATCTTTGTAAACAGATCATACTACCTTTTACCTGTGTGCTAAACAGAAATATTTATTTAGTAACTTCTGCTGCTGTCCTATTGTTGTGAATGATGCTACCACTTTTATTATTCAGGGTATATCTTTCATAATCTTCTTAGAAAAATGAAAGATTATATATCTGATTCTATCTGCCTTAATTTTTTCTAGTATCTTCCTGCTTCTTCTATGTAATCTTTATTTTAGCTTTTTTACTTGTTACTATCTTTTCCCCTTTCCCCCTTCATGTGTTGGTTTTGTATATAACATTTTGTATGTGTTTTCACTTCCCTGGTAAACCCAGCTGCTGAGTTTTTTCATTGTGTTATTTTTTTATCTAGCTCAGTCTTCTTTTTGAGGTTCTAACATTGTAGGCATTTAGGAGATATCTCAAACCATTCCCAGATACCAGTAACTTTCTGTATGTTCTGCCTTCAGCCTGATTTGACTCCCATTCGCTATTATTTTGTGACACTGCCTCTCAGAAAGTATGTGCTGTGATTTTAATTTATGCCAATATGAAGAGTGTATGTTCATGTATTGCAGAAAACGTTACTAATCTGGATTTGATTGCAGACAGTGTTAGTTATTTGCACAGAAAGTGTTGGTCCTTTTCAATCTAAGCAACCAGTAACTTTCTGGTTTATGACCATTTCCTTCCTACTGAGACCAGATGTACAGCAGGGATTGTCTGGCTTCTCTGCTAAATCATGTATGGCTCGCAGGCATTTCAGGTGTATCTACGTCATACAAGCAACAGTAAGTTTTGCTTCTGCCAGCACTGCAGCTCCTACCTGTTGCTATCTCTGGCTGAGTTGAACATGTCAACAGGTCCTGCTGCCCTTGGCCTGGTGGGGTGACCACTGTGGGGCTCAGCTGTGTGCAGTGGGTTTAGCTGCATCCCACAAGCTCTTCACATCGTGGTCGTTGTCGTGTGAAGTGCTCCTGAATTCTGCATTCCCTTTTCTGCTGCAAGGCCTACATTCTATATGACTCATGTAGTTAATTGGCAAGAGCTTTAGTTCACAGGGTTAGGAAAGACGGTCTTTCCTTTAAATTGGGAGCTAAGAGCTTGTCATTTGTAGCCTTTTGGAAAGTACAGAAGGTCTCCAGCATAAATAACACAGGGTTTTTTACACTTGTTGTATATAGGTATTGAAGAACCCCATCATCCAGTGGGCTGCAGCAATTCCAGTGGTCTGTAACAGATACCAACTAATACCCCACCATAGGTGTATTCATAAAAATGCAAGATTACTTGCTTCCAACTTGTCAGTCACTCAGACAAATGTCATTTGTGACATACAGGGCCTGGCAACTCCCCTCTTCCATTTGGACTTCTTAAATCAGCTGCAACTTTTTTTTAAATATTCTAGTGATCTAAATATCGCTATTATTTTTCAAGAGTATTATTTTGCATTGCTACTCTTCAGGCAGAGGGTTTATCCGTATTTTAGATGCTCATAATTAGCATATAGGCAACTGAAAAGAGTCATCTTCTTACAGCCTCTGCTTTGGTGAATGTTGTACTTGATATCATGGTTTTGTGCTGAATGTGCTTTTGGTTGTTTATTTAACCTGACTCACCCAGCCAGCCTGGCTTACAGAGTGTGCATTCGTTCCCTATCAAGTCACTTTTCCTTTACAACACAAATCTGATGCCTGTCCTCTGTGCTGTTCACTAGTTGTTAACTTCATCAGACTTCAGTTCTTTGTCCTTTTGTGCTAGAAAATGGAGAGGAAGTGCAGATGGAATCTTCAGATCTCCTGAATTGTTGACAGTTGTGTAGCCTACAAGGTGTATCAGAAAACAGTCACCTCCAGTGAAACCGTGCCTGTCTCCTCCAGATTACCTTCCAGTCCTGTTCTTGCCTTTGTGTCTTAAATACAAAGAAACAGAAACCTCTTTTGATTGCCTCTGCTTCACACACTGCTCTTCTTATTCTGCTGAGGATGGTTGGAGCCATCCTGAGGGGCACTTTGGGTCAGTGCTTTACAACTGCTCTTGCTCAGACAACCAAACTGGGAAGGGCATGCAAGCAGTGTGAGGGGGAGCTCAAACACCATCAAAATGTTGCCACAGCATCCAGCAGATGTGTATTTGCTTGGTCATACATGTACTATGGCTTGTGGACCACCTGATGATTTATGAGCCCCAGTGCTCTCTGGATCACCAGTCAAGGATCACCACTGTAGATTATTCTTTGTGCTAGGTTGAGCAAATACTCACTTGGGCAAACTTCCACACTTTGTGCTGTGTGACTAACAGGATCGTCAGGTGGGGCTTTAGAGCTTTGCAAATGTACCTGCATTCACAGGTCAGTTTTAAAGCACAGTTTATTCACCTAAGAGAGAGCAAGAGAAACAAAAAGATAAATAAGAAGAGAAATAAAGAAATCACATTTCCTCTGGCTTGAGGAGAGGGGCTATTAAAAAATGTTTGCAGCCGCTGGTTTGGTCATTCAGTGAAAAGTAGAAAGCCAGACTAAATCCAGTCTCCTGACCAGACGCAATGCCACGCTTGACAGATACTTGCCTAGCTTTCACATTGTCTTAGGCAATGAATTCCAGGTTGTTTTGCTGTCCTTGCCAATAGAAAGGATTTTCTTCCCTAACACCTTGCCTAAATATCTACAGTTTCCTTTTAGTCCATTATTTCAATGTGACTTCCTGCTTAGGCCCTGAAGGATTAAAGTAGAACTTCCTATAGCTGCACTGACGAGATTGTTCCAGCTTTAAGCTGAAGGCCCAGGTTGTGGACCTGAAACTTGGAGTCACTACACACGGCCATCTCCTGCAGATCATTCCCTGAGCAGTATGTGTAATGACCTCAGTTTGTAATGAAATCAGATTATCTCTTCTACTTGCCCCCAAACACGGCATAAAGCTTAAAATCTGCCGTATGCTTAGTGATACTTGGGTTTTTTGATCAATGTGGAAGGGCCCTGTAGGTGGTTGCTGGCTTCTTCAGGAAAATGCTCACTAACCCAGAAAGTATTTTTCATGGCTGGTACCTGATCCCTTTTTAAGCCCTATCTTCTCTGGCTAACAGAAGGGATCTTCCCTCATATTTTTCCCTACAATCTCCCCTTTTTTAAACTCCAAGTCCTGAGTCTTGAAGTACCATTTGTGTTCTTCGATGGTTTTTGTTGGCTCATTTTCCTTCAGAATGTGATGTTCCAGTTCAAGCAGTGCAGCCACCTAGGAGTCAGGGCAGGCTGTGGGATTAATCACAAAAACCAAAAACTCATCAGTCCTACAGCCATGTACACTCATGCAAAGACAAAGAGGATAATGCATTGAGAAGAGAAGGCATCTGACAGTGTTGTGTTCCTCTGTTGCTGCTGCTGGTATCTTGAATGCTGATATATTTTCAGGAGACAGAGGGAGACAGGAAGAAAGAGAGACAGAGAGGAGCAGTCCTGCTGATTGCCCCATCCCAGTTTGTGTAAGTCATTTATTTCTAGGAGCATTTCCCAGCTTTTTGGCACTAGGGACTGTATGTGTTTAAAAGAAAAGAGAGACTGAACATAGACTTCCTAGAATACAGCCCTGGTGTCATAGATGCAGCCTGTGGCAGCGCAGAATTGTATGACATAGGGACCTGCAGTTTGTTAGGGTAGTTGGCAAAACAGAGTTGAGAATCACTGGTCTTTGTGGCCTCCTGGTTAGACTGTATGCTTCAACACTGTCACACTTCTGTAAGAGGGAATGCAAGTTAGGACCTGTCTCCTTCCATGTCCATTGTCCAGGTTGTTTTTCACTACCATATCAGCCTCCCACTCTTGTTTTCCAGATTTCAAAATCTCCGCTAAAAATGGACTAGATGGTAATGTGTCATCCTGAAAAATTCATCTCCAGGCAGTATTCCAATTCTTGCCTGCCCGGTTAACATGGTTCAACTGTGTGCCTCTAAAGTTATTTTCTGGACCAAGAACATCACTCACATATTACTCACTCTGGTGGGCTGACCTTGGCCAGCAGCTAAGGCCCCACCCAGTCACTGGCTCAAGGCCCCCTGGCAGGATGGAGAAGAGAACTGGAAGGGCAGAGAACTCATGGGTTGAGATAAAAGCAGTTTAATAAGTGAAGGAACTAAAAAGAAAACAAGTGATGCAAAGGCACTCACCACCTCCCACCATCAGACCCATTCTCAGTCAGTCTTTGAGCAATGGCTATTTTCAAAGGATTTAGCTTTTACTGCTGAGCACAACATCATACATTATGGAATATCCCTTTGGTCGGTTAGGGTCCACTGACCCAGCTGTGTCCCCTCCCAACCTCTTGCCAGTCCCAAACCCACTCACTGCAGGGACAGAGTGAGAAACAAAGAAGGTCTTGATGCTGTGCAAGCACTCCTCAGCAATAGCTAAAACATGGGTGTGTTACCAACACTACTTTGGTCACGAGTGCAGCAGTGTTAAAGCTGCTGAAGAAACTTAACCCCATCCAGACCCATCACGTTTACCTAAGTTGTCATACAGAAGCAGGCTGCCATACACTGAAACCACAGTGGCAACAGCTGGGTTTAAGAAAACAGGTCTCATTAGTGGCACCGTTTTGTGTGTGTGTAAGTGTAGGCACAGTTTTCGTGTCTTCTGGTTAACTGATACAGTCAGTACCTTCAGCACTCTGGTTGCCTGCTAGCCTTTGTCACCATGTGGTTGCCAGCTTGTCTTGGGTCTGTACCTGTAAGCAAATACCTTTGCACTGCAGCTGAGACTGCAGTGATGGTGAGAAGACTGGGGATTTCTTCATGAGCTGGCCACAGCCACATTTTCACTTATTTAGGAAGGAGAGTATTTTTTCCCAAATGTAACTGAACAATTAAGGAATTTAAAAAAACACTTCTAAAATATTAGTGGTAGCAAGCTAGGTGAAGTGAGAACCCCTTTGAGAGGGAATGGCTTCTGGAATGTCTCAAAGTAAATAATCTGATTTGAGACTCAGCTTGCTCCCATTTCCTTGCTGCAACATCCTCTGAGTTCTTCAGTCACAAACCACAAATCAGACAAATCGGACAAGGCAGAGAAGAGCTTAGTTTCATTTGTGCATGAGCAAAGAGGGGTGGGAAGAGAGCAATGGAGTTTTATGAGAGAAAATATCTCTATACCTCTTACATATTCCACAGAGCCAAACAGGCAAAACTTCAATACCGCTCCCTTTGCCCTCTTTCTTCCCTGCCCATACTGATTCACATTTTGCATTCTGTTCCATGCCGCTCCTATACTGACGATCAGATGAACATGCATTAATTCTGGATAGATTCTAAAAATAAGGATTGAAAGAAAAAAAATCAGAGCAGTGTGAATCGACCTGCAATCATCTTTCTGTTTTCTTAATGGAGAAAAAGAAAGAGGAAATCAGAGGAGACACTGTTTCACATCTTCTCTTTCCAAGATAAAATTATTCTGGCATTTGCAGCAGTTGTTCTCTTGATAGAGGATTTTTAATCTATATACTTAAAAGGCACTTTAAAATTTAGGCACATTAGCTCAAAATGCTTATGCAGACCATCCACCCACTCCACTCTGTACATGAATAGAGCTACCACAAGCAGCCTGATGAAGGAAGAATGTAGCTTGAAATCATGCTATTGAATTTACATGTTGTTTTCGTGTGTTACTCGGAACCAAGGATAGACCCATCCTTTTGGGGGAGTTTAATGGTAGAGTAAGCAGTGTGTTTACTCTGTGTAGCTGCTGCCTTTAGCTGTTAATTTCAAAGCTTCCTTTAACTCATTTTAGGCACAAAAGAAAAAAAAAAAAGAAATAAAGAAATTCTAAGTGCAGTTTCGAGTCTGACTTTCTTTTTGGTTCATGAATGTAAAACCTGCAGGCTTTCCTTCTTTCCTCTAAATTACAAGGGAAGTTTAGATGTTGGTGGGAAAAGAAAACCTCTCAGAACTGATCTCCCTGTGCTGCATTTTTCTAGGGCATCTTTTTTTTTAAGTAATAAAAGCCCTCAGACAGTACAAGTCATAACTCGGCTGCTGTTACTTTAAGAGAACAGAGGGTGAGACTCTGTTTTAATCACTTCTCGTGTTTTGTTCTGGTTTGGTTTTGCTGAAAGGGGTCTATCACAGAGAGTGAAAAACAGTTCACTGCTTTATTGAAAAAGATGAGGCCATGACATTCACAGACTTGGCTGGCAAAGAATCTGTAGAAAACTGTGAAGGTGGCGACATGTGCTTTGTGGGCAGTTTGGAGGGTTTGTCTCCTCCTCTTGCATCGGGTTGCACTGGGGAGCTTTTGATTATGGCTGCTCGAACAGCCACATTGTGCTAATGCATCTTCTTGTGGTCTTGCCAGGTGACCAGCCAGCTACCAACCAGTCCCACCACCACAACTGTACCTCAGATAAGCACCACACATGGACACGGTTATTGTCCCTCCTGCCCAGATGGAACACTGGTTTACTTTTTCCTCACTCGCTTGTAATAAATAGGTTGTATAGATATATAGATAATAAATGTATTGTCTAGATTTTGATAAAACTCTTGCCAGAGAGGGACCATATCCCACCAGCAGGATGATAGATCTACTTGTCAAGATGTTCAGTGCTTTCTTCCTGGCACTCAGTGGCCACCCGCCCTGCCCCACAAACAGCTGTGCTCACAACCTGTGACAGAAGCTAAGGATCTGGTTGCAGTTCAGTGAAAATCTTCAGCATGCACCTTCCCTGCACTGGTCCTGGCCGCCAAGGCTGGCTGAAGCTAAATGGGCAAGAAGCAGCTCAAATCTTCATCTTTGATAACTGGCTTTTAGTTCAGGTTCCAGAGGGGCCAAGGAGGGAAGGCAACCATAATGCTATACTTTGCAGACATGTGTTACAACTTAAACATCGTCTGTAGTGTCAGGAAGCTGTCGTTTCCAGGTTTGCATTCTCAGTCACTCAGTAAGTGGGGAGGAACAGCAGGGCAGAATATGGCACTTCAAAGCGCCTTGCAGGGTCTGTTCTTCTCATGGCAACTGCTTCTTTTCTCAAATCCCTTTTACCACCATTGTAGAAGACTTCCAAAGTAACTTTATGCAGACAAAAAACAATAGTAAGAAAGAACATTTATTGCTGTAAAAGGCATTTGCTTTGAGCCAGAGCTGTACTGCAGCAGGAGCTCTTCTAAGACTGTTCTTCCTACTTCTCCAGCCGTGGATGTCCATTGACACTAGGCAGTGGCCTGACTTCTGACTGCCGTAGACAAACAGGCAATTAAACTGCTGAGATTTTTTCTGCTCAGCCCACTAAAGCAGAGTCCGGGAGTGAAGTGTTAAGGGACCCTCTTTAAAAAACCAAACAAATGCAGCTCAGACATTTCTCAGTTCTGTTTTCCTCATGAAAATGCTGTTTCAGTGTAGTCATTGATCCCGATGCATACTTGACTTGAAGTTTTGCCTGGTGTTTCTGGCTTTTTGTTCAGGAATACCACATTGTGTATGTGAGATTTCCTGCGTATCTTTAATAGTCAGAGGACATCAAGTGGTAGCACTGTATCTTCTCTGATCTATATTTTTTAATGCAGTATGATAGTTGTGGTGCACACGTAGATTTGCAGGCATTCTACACAAATCTGCAGTCTTCAGCCTCTTTCAACACTGAAGCAGATCTATCACACTGCAGTAAAATTCTGTTCTTTCAAGACTGGGCCACTAGCATAAAAGTTATATGTATCTATATAGTAACCCACAGCCCACAAACCTGAGAAATAATGAATAACACCCTAGAGTTAAAATTATTTCTAAGTATTTGTTGCATCTTTCTGACCTGCTTTATGATTCCTAAAAACTGTGGGATCACTGGTCAAGCTGGAATGAAGGCAGTCCTCTAAAAGGTCCCAGAGTTAATAGATAATAATAGTGCAACAATTGTTGCTATTTTATTCCATCTGTTTCATTTGAGTTGGCTTGAAACTGACACAGAATTAATTCTGGAAATCCGAAATGCTCCCATCAGCATATTTATAAGTCAAAGAGAGGTCAGCAAGCAGACAGCATGAGAATTACTGACCTATATAGGACTAATTTTAAATGCCCAGCTTCGAATGCCTTCCTAATGATATGTAACAGTCAATGTGGGTGAGCAAGACTTTCCTGAAAATTGGGGGGTTTAATGTGTCTCAGGCTTGTGTTTCAAAATACGTACTCCACCAGTTTCCCTAGAGAGCTACTAATGGTGTCATGGAAAGTAAGACATTCCAACTTCAGGGAATTGATTATTTCCCCTATCCAGCCTGCAGGAGGCATGCCACAAAAAAATAAAGCCTCTTTTTAAAATTCTTGCAGTTCTTCCTCTTGGAAAGCCTTTTCTGTCCTTCTTGCATCTTCACAGTAACTCAGAATGTGGCACTTTGAATATTAAATCCTACTGTAGCTCATGAAATTCGGCTTATTTGATGTCACAGACTGGTATTTCTGTGGTGCTTTCAGCAAAACATAAAACACGAAGAAGATATCCCTTAGATAATATATTTTTCACAGCCATGCTGGATGCAACCCTTGTTTTGATTTACAAGCAAGTTCACCACAGAGACTGGATAAAAGCCAAGGATTTTGTTGTTCTGACTCCCTTTTAACATAACCGTGTCTTAACTCAGTTTTCCTGCTGGTGCTTTCCAGACAAGATTTGTGAGATTTGGTCAGAAGAAGGCAGTTGACAGTCACCAGTCATCCAGCCTTTCCTTTTTATGTCTTTCACTGAGAGAATTTCTCCAAAAATTATGCCATCAAGTTTAATTCCAGAGAAAACCAACAGAAAGAAGAATGCACCCTACTGGGTCTGACCCGCTCCACGTCTCTTCAGTAGGTTGGAGCCCTCTCCCGTGGTTGCCTCCTTTCCCATGTAAGGGATTGGAGGATAGAGGCCATGGCATGGATAGGAGGGTGCAGAACAGACAGGTGCTTCCCTGCATCTCCCTGTAACCCTCTCTCAGACATCTTAAGAACCCACTTTCTCCTACAATACTAAAAAAACAGGTTCTGAAAAGGTACCATAATTCAGAGTTTCAGCAGCAAGTTGTGAACTCTTACGGAAAAAACTGATGCTCTGGAGTGAATTTACACCAGTCTTCCTCCCATCCATCTTTTCCTGATGGCTTACAACTACAGAAGCTAGACAAAGCAAAGGCTTGTCAGTACTTTTTGCTTTTCAAATACCACGTGTTGGAGCTTTCACTTTTAAAATACAAATATGAAAAACTGACTTTTCCTGGTACTACTGGGCTTTTCTAGGCTTTGATTAGGTTACAGAGAGCTGCTTTTGTTTCTGTTAATGGAGTGGATGTCTGGCTTTGGCAAGTGTTTCAGGCTTGGCTTCCATTTTGCATCAAGAACCAACAGAAAAGCTGAAGGAGGGCAATTTACAATTATAATAATAGTGTTAATAACATCTGCTTAGCCTTCATGTTTCCTAACTGAAAGTAATTGAGGTGTTATAACTATATAAATAAGAATGATACAATTAATTTTATATCTTTTTTGAATAAAGTTTCTACCATGAGGGAGGAAACTACTATCCTGGTTAAGCAGATGTTGGATTGCTTGCAATGTAAATTTTGGAGTCCAAGAAATACAAAAACAAGAAAGAAACAAGTAACTTAATGGTTGTTTTCATTTGTCTCTAAGGGAGTCTCAAAAACCATGTAAATGCTTTGTGTTTTCATGAAAACACGTTTTATATTGCCCATAAAAATACAACTTTAAAATAAACTTTCTTGCATTAGAAATGTTCGCTTTCATTAGGCTTGTTACATACCTTTTAACAATACCAGTGTCAAATTATGACAATGCTGCATGACCCATAGCTCACACATCTGAGAAAATCTGCCTTTCCTAATGGAAATGGAATTAAAATCATATTCCTTTACTGTAAGTTGCGCAGCATGTTGGATGAACAGCATTGTGTGCTCATCTCTGGAGAGTTTAGTGTAAAACAGCTCCAGATTTTGCTTGGTGATCTCAGAGCTGGCTGAATAACTTCAGCCTTCCACAGCTCCAACTGCTGACATGCAGGGAGATGGGACTTTTGGATATTAAAAGCCTGCTCTGTGATACTGAAGGAGATTAGGCTTTGGAATCTATTCACTGACACAAAGGCCAGTGCTGAATGGAGGTTATGTTTATTTGTCTATGAAACCCCTGAGATAGCTGAAATCACTTGTAGCATGTACATGCATACATGTATTCTCTCACATTCAGCCAGCTCCCTGTGATGCTTTGAGCCAGGAACAGACAACTTTCAGGGACTTGGCTTGAAAAGATGCATGCATGTGACACCCTCTGCCACATTTTACACGAGGCTACAATCAAGCAGTCTTTATACTCAGATTGTCTAGACACTGAGACAAAGGGGGAGAGGACAAGTGAAAGAAAAAGCCCTTTTTGTCAGTCATTCATTTTGCATGAAATTTGCCTTCCCTGTGTGCTGCTATTGCCAGCAAAAAGATAAAGGGAGCGAAAACCAAACAAAAATCAAGAAACTGGTAATTTATTGGTTTTCTATTCATATCAAAACCCCAAACCATTATTTTTCTGCAGCTACCAGTACATCTGTATTCCATCACCTCATTTATTCTTTCTTTTTTTTCAGAATTAATACTTTGAACAATTTTATTTTTGCAGCTGATTTGTTGTTTTAACTTTTTCCTCATCAATGTGCAAATGAAGTGTGTAGAGCTGTCTTGTCAGCACTTGTAAATGGGTATGTGAAATATTCCCAGATTTCAGTGGAGATTTTTTTCCCCTGCTCAGCTGAACATTTGTGAATGAGCAACAAGAAAACCTCTTTCCTCCCACTGCTTTCCCAGATTTCATGTTTCCCATCTTTTTTTTCTTTCATCCTTTCATTTTCTTTTCTACTTTTTCCCATGAAAACATGGGAAAATACAGGGAAAAATAAGAGGAGAAGGATAAGTGGGAGGGAAAAAGGAGGAGGCAATAGAATTTCACAGGGAGGTAAGCTTGAAAGCCAACATAGATGCTGCTGAGATTCTTTAAATAGTAAAGCCTGCATATCACTTAACATTTGCATCTTTTAAGCAGTCTGCTTTAATGGCTTACTCTTCCCTGTCTGGATAGTATAGTCAGAGCCTCTCTCTACCCTTTCGAACTGTGATTTCCCTTGTGG
The DNA here is from genome assembly GCF_033783945.1 of Neopsephotus bourkii. Taxonomy (NCBI): domain Eukaryota; kingdom Metazoa; phylum Chordata; class Aves; order Psittaciformes; family Psittacidae; genus Neopsephotus; species Neopsephotus bourkii. The sequence continues at coordinate 4,417,627 of NW_026901837.1, read as the reverse complement.
CATCTCCCATGCCCATTTGCTCACTGCCCGTGTTTTGCTCTCCACACAGCAGAGGCACGTTATCACAGAGGTGTGGCAGGGTCCAAGCAGTGAATCCCATACTCATGCTTCACACCTGAAGTATCCCTGTCCTCTGCCTGTGCTAACAGCAGTGAGATGAGCCGTCGCACCCTGGGGCCCTCACCCTCCCTGTGGTCTTGCTTCACTCCCTGGCATTGCTTGTGGGGGTCTTTGGTTCTGAGAGGAGCCAGGAAAACCTGACCTCTGAGTGACATCCCCAAACAGAGGGTCTTCAGAGGCAGACCATCCTGCTGTTGGAATGGGTAAAAGCAGCAGAGATATCTCTGCAAGCAATTTTTCACAGCTGGCATGAAGCTGGCCAGGGCACTTTTGCACCCCTTGCTGTCCCTGTGGGCTCACCTGGACTCACTGCTGGTCCCAGGAATGGACAACCCGAAGCTCCAGCACGGTGCCTCACATCTCCACACCGATCCAGCTACCAGGGCAAGCAGAGACCAGCTGCAAACCCCTTTTCCTCTACCTGCTGTCACTTTATTTTATTGAGGGATCCCAGATCATGCAGCCCATTGCAGCAAGTGCAGAGGCAGGAGTCCAAGCTTGTTTCAGTTCATGTGAAGAGACTTGAACATTTTGCTGAGTCCGTGTGGTGTCTTGAAGGAAATAAATACAAAAAGAGCGCTTTTGAGTTAAGCTAAGAGCAAGAGGCAGTAGGTCGGTGCTAACTGCAGGCAATACAGCTCAAGGAAATACATGAAAATGGCACTTGTTTTTCTGACTGGGCTTGTAGAATAACTGGAGGTATCTTCAGACTGTAGAAAATACCCTTCAGCAGAAGGGGTTTTTTGACTGGGCAGGTTACATTTAGGAAGCAGGTATCCAGACTGTGGAGTGCCACAGACAAGCAGGGAGTTGCTGCATAATTTTTCAGGCATTAGCAGTGGAAGAATATGCTTTTTCTGAATCCCATGAGTTTGTCAAAACCAATTTCCTGTGTTGATGCTGGGGTAAGGCATAGAAAATAGCCAGCCTGGCAGCTACAGAAATACAAGGATATTTGAAAAAGGATAGGCTTTTTATTTACCCTAAATGATGGATATTGGCTGAAATGTGAAAAGAAATATGGGGGGAAAGATGTGCTTCATTATAATTTTCTTTTTTTCTATTTTCTGCATTTTCTTCCTGTCTTTTTATATATTCCAGACAAAGTAATTTTTAAAATTTTTTTCTATTGTCGCCTCCCTTTTTTCAGCCCCAGTGTTTAGAGTCTGTTGTTTGTGTGCCAGGTTACATACAAGAGCCACCATACCAGTTCAGATCAAGGGTGCATCCAGACAAGTATCTGATTCCCTAGATTCACCATGCCCAGCTTCAGAAACTGAGGTTTTGTGTCTTGATTCAGCTCGAGTCAATACAAAAGACTTCAGTAACACCAGCGCATGGATTATAAGATGTTAGAGCTCACAGATGAAAAGCAATGCCAGGTTAACAAGGCTAACCTTGTGGGGTTGCTTCTAAGATGCAGCTAATCACCTTCTATCTCCATCCACCTAGAGAGAGGTAGGTATCTAAAATTAAGAGAGATTAACCCAGGCCCTGGTAATGCTCCATGAGGATGCTGTACAAGAGGCTCAAGAACTAGAGCAATCTTTTCCAAGCCACACCTTCTCAATTTCCTCCTGTCCGGGATCCAGACTTTGAGATGCTCCTTGGTTGACATGTTAACTTTTCTGGGACTTTCTCTAGTTTTATCCTTCCATTCGGTACCGTTTCCTTTTGTTTTAGTTGTGCCATCTGACCGCTCCCTCCTACTCTCCTGTGCTGTAATAACTATCAGCTCATTGTGTCTGCTTTTCTGGCTGTCACACAGAGCTCCAGCAATGGAAAAAGGTTGTATTGCCTTGTGTAGTCACTGAAGTCAGCTCTTGTGTAGTTGGCAATGTCAAACATGAACTACGAGCTAAGTGCCTCATTCTGTGTTTTGGGGGGCAGACTTGAGCACCTCCAGCTGCGCTTTTTGGGTTAGCCCTTTGCTTGTCACGCTGTCCTGGTGAAGGGTGAACGAGATGTGTTTCATCCTGTCACTACCTCCATGCAAGCCACTGCCTGGCAGGGGTGGACAGAGAGCTGCCATTACCGTAAGAGCAGGCAGCACCTCCTTCCCCAGACCTCAACAGGAAACCACTGGGAGGAAGGGTTTGTGTGAGCTTTTTCCAAAGTGGTGTTCAAGGCCAGGTCAGACAGAGCCTTGGGTGACCTGGTTTAGTGTGAGGTGTCCCTGCCCATGGCAGGGGGATTGGAACTAGATAATCTTAACATCCTTTCCAACCCTAACTGTTCTATGATTCTATGTTCAAATGACTGTGGGGTGTTTTCAAAGTACTTCTGAGCACTGACCTTAATTAGATCCTTGTCATATGTGGGTTTGTGGAGATCTGGTGAGCAGCAACATGTGAACACGTGTCCTTTCCTTCCCTCCCTAGGATTTTAGATAATGGGCTGTGTGCAATGTAAGGATAAAGAAGCAACAAAACTGACTGACGAGAGAGATGGCAGTTTAACTCAAAGCTCAGGCTACCGCTATGGGACAGATCCCACTCCGCAGCACTATCCTAGCTTTGGTGTGACTTCAATCCCAAACTACAACAACTTCCATGCTACAGGAAGCCAAGGACTGACTGTGTTTGGTGGAGTCAATTCCTCCTCTCATACAGGGACACTTCGTACAAGAGGAGGAACAGGTCAGTTTCAAAGTTGTCTTTCAGTGCTCTTAGTAACTATCAAACACATAATTACAGCAGAGTCACGACTGTCTCAGCATGCTACTTTTGGGAAGAGTTGTTTCATAAAATAGCACAAAGAACTGAAGTAGGGCTGGAGCTGGGTTTTCATCCCTACCCGTGCTAACTTGCCAGTGCTAGTTCAGCTAGGGGGTGAGAAATTATTTATACATGCCCAAGTAGCCAACTGTCTGCCTCATTCCTCTACCGGGGAATGAAAAGTGTGGTCTGAGCCACCTCAAGTAGTTAACAGAAAATGCTTCGCCTGGCTATATCTAACTTCTCTCTTCAAAAACTCCCTTTGTCCACTTGGGATGCTACAGTGTGCATGGGTACCAAACCAAGAGTACTATTGACTGTACAGAGTGAAGGAGGTGGTGTGCCGCTGGCTGCCTAAAAGCAGAAGGATTAGAATAGTTGATCAAAAAGTAGGAGGTTTCAATTTATTTTGCTCCTCAGCAACCAAGTATGTTATATGTTGCTTAGCCACCTTTTCCCTTGGTGCTCCTTCCCCTACAGTTTTTTGTGATGTAGTGTAACTCACCTATCTTCTTCTTTAGGTGTAACTCTCTTTGTGGCGCTTTATGACTATGAAGCAAGAACAGAAGATGACTTGAGTTTTCACAAAGGAGAAAAATTTCAAATACTTAACAGCTCGTAAGTTTAGCCTTGGGAATATGCTTTTTAAAATTCTTATACTGTTGGCAGTTATATTTGTCTGCTTGGTTTATTAGTAAAATCTAACGCTGGGTATTCAAGATAGGTAGGGGGTTTACTCTGCGCTTACCGGTCTTTGCATTTAGTGCACTTTTGCAAAGTGCTTTATTATTGAAAAGCCAAACCTTAAACCACATGCAGCGTTACTTCAAAAATAAGCATTAGATTGTGTGATTCACTGCTTGGAGTTCACAGTGAACTCACATTTAGGACTGAGAGTACTAGCTCTGTACTTTACCAGTAGACAGAATTTCTGCAAGGCGTGTACCAACACTTTTTGCAATCTGTTTGCAAGTATCTCTACACACAAATGAGCTAAAAACTGATTCACAAAAGAGATGTTACCCAGATTTGTGTGCCAAGCTTAAAAGCTTTTTTCTTTTTTTAATTTTTGTACTTTTTAAAAGAACCTTTTAAAGGAAGGTGATGCAGTCAGAACACACTGGGAAGTTCTGTTAAGTGAGAATGCATCATTGTATAGTTGTATTACACACGAAAACTGCACTTCTATCCTGAAAATTATCAATTTAAGATTAATTTTATGAACTGCCCATGTAAAAAAATCCCTTAGCAATTTAAAAATAACATCTGAAACTTGCTGTGCTACTGACCTATATCTGATCATCTTGTAGTTCTTGGCTAAGAACATAAAGTTGAAGGCTCTGTGCCATGTTCAGTATTGCTGTCATGGAGAGGTAAAAATCAGTTAACAACCATGTATGTCACTTTCTAGAGGCTTTGTGACACTGCTCTCATCTTTTCTTTTTGACACTATGTGACAGTGAGGCAAATTCCTCCCTGGTGCAATTCCTGTCAATTTAAATAGAGCAACTGCAGGGTTGGAGTTGGCTCAATGTGCATAAAAGTTAAACAAAAAATAAAAATCAGGTAATTCTGCGGAATATTTCATGAAGCTATGAAGCTGAAGAGCTTGGATGTAGATGAAAGCACAGAAACTTCAGTTATGGCTTGTAGAGGGAGCAGCAGTTTAAAAACCTCTACTTCTAAATTAGCGCTTGGGAAAAAAACCCTTTTTTAACCTATCATCCATTTTTGTTCACACTGCCTGCTGCTTTCCCAGCCTTGCACAAACTGTGCCATAACTTGAAACAAGAAGAATTTCCTTGCATTATGAATTCTTCGCACACACCAGCTGATGAAAGCAGGGGGTGCTCACCAGGGCTTGCGGAGCAGTCGTAGTTGGGGTCAGTGGGACAGAGAGATTCCCCTACGTGTGAGTGGTTGCAGTACATGCATTTTGATGCAGGTTATGAAAACAAACAAACAAACAAACAAAATACACAAGCATCCATGGATTTTCCTGTAGGATTATAGAAGATCAGTTCCCATCATAAACATGGACCTAACCACACTCCTGGAGTAGTGAAAGCCAGGCTGGGAATCTCCAGAAAGCAGCTTTCCTGGGAGAATGATTCCCCTCTTCACTTATATCAGAAATTATACGAAAGAAGCTCATTTTCTTAAGTCTGCCAATGCTGCTTGAATCAGAAACACATACGGGTGCAAAACTAGTTTCTCTGGAATTTTTGGACTGGCTTGGATATGGGTTTTTTTTTACCTGTGAGCAAACAAAATTTGATCTGTGCTATAGATTGGAAAGTCAGGACAGCAACACCTGAATTGGCATACAAAGTTTATCCCTGTGATTTGAGGTCAGAACCAATACCAAGGGCAGTCTGGGGGAAAGAGGTACCTGCAGGGCTGGTTCAGAGCAGAGCCTGCCTTCGAGGCTCAGAAACACCAGCCATCTCCAATATCCCCACTGACACTGCTGTGCACCCTGGCTCACCCCAATGACTAGCCTCCTCCTACCAGCTGGGTGTCTAAAATTAAGAACTGTGAAAAAAGTCTGCATTCCTCCTCCTTTCTGGCACTGCTTTGAGAGATTTAAGCTTCTCTGCCAATGCAGAAGGGGTTGTTCCTGATGTGATCAACTATGGGACTGCTTTTTTCCTCCCTAGATGCAGTAAAATACCTCCATCTAGTGGACTCTCCATACAGTAAGGAGAAGAAACATAATGGTACAATTTAGCAGCCACAGTATGGTATAATCTCTCAGAAATATTCTACAGCAACATATAGGGGAAGGGTTAACACTTCAGCTGGTAAAATTAGGGTTACAAACAGAAAGGGCCGCTTGCCTGACACACTAAGGCACACAGGTGTGTTAAAATAGAGTCAGCTGCCAGCCTCCAGAAAAGCTACTTGGTTTTCAGTGTTTTGAACTGTAGAATTGGAAACGTCTCCTTTTTGACTAATCACAGACATTTTCTAGTTGTTTTCCATAGAGTTCATACACCTTCAGACTGTTAAAGAAAGTGAAGTGGAAAATTTAAAGGAAGAGCTCACCTTTACACAACCTTTCCTGTCAGTAATAGCTTAGACGATGTGTTTTCTGTAACTGCTAGTTTACAGAAGAGGCTGAATTCCCTGTCCGCATTTGATAATATTGTTTAAATAGTGAACAAAACTCTGTTCTACAAAGGGGGAACTGAGGAAGAGTTTCTAAGCAGCCCAGAAATAGAAAATAAAATGCTTACTAGTATCAGTAGGAGTTAAGCATCAGTGAATCTAGTGCTGAGAATTAAATACAAATTACTATATTCCAAATCATTGCATCCTGTAAAAAGCTCAGAAATAAACTTCTCCTAAAGCTGCACATTCTACAGCAACACACATTGTCTAAAGGGCAATACCATGTTCCACTGTGTGCACCAGTGTACGACAAAAATTGATGCTAAGCCTGTAAAACACTGCTGTAAGATGGTCCTGCATGAACCTCTTCATATTTAAATGTTGTACAAGAATGTTTTTTATAAGTATTTGGAAATGCAGCTCAGTCCTTTGCTACTTCAGATACCTCCTCTTGGTGGCCAGAAGAGGGAATCTAGACAATGAAATGTGATCCTTAAGGGCCATCTAAAACTCCATGTTGATTGATGGCATTTTGATGCCTTTGGGTTGCAGGTTCATTATCCCCATAGTTTAAAATTAGCAGTGAATGTGACAGTGTGTCATGGTTTAACCCCAGTCAGCAACTAAGCCCCACACAGCTGCTCACTGGCTCCCTACCCCAGTAGGATGGGTTGGAGAATCAGAAGAATAAAAATAAAAAAGCTTTTGGGTTGAGATAAGGACACCTTAATAGGTAAAGCAAAAGCTGCACACAAGCAAAGTGAAACAAGGAATTAGTTCACCACTTCCCATGGTCAGGCAGGTGTTCAGGAAAGCTGGACTCTATCATGCATAACGGTTACTTGGGAAGACAAGTGCATTGAATATTGTCCCTTTTCTTCTTCTTCCCCCGGCCTTATATGCTGAGCATGACACCATATGGTATGGAATACCCCTTTGGTCAGCTGGGGTCAGCTGTCCCACTCATGTCCCCTCTCAACTCCTTGTGTACCCCCAGCCTACTCACTGGTGAGGTGGTGTGAACAGCAGAAAAGGCCTTGGCTCTGTGTCAGCCCTGCTCAGCAGTAACTAAAACATCCCTGTGTTACCAGCACTGTTTCCAGAATAAATCCAAAACACAGCCTCATATGAGCTACTATGAAGAAAATTAACTCTATCCCAGCGAAACTCAGCACACGGTGTTCAGTCTGGTAGCTTTTCTATAAGCTCTCTCAAGGGTCTGTATTAGAATAATTGCTATGGAAACAGTTTTCAATATTCTAGTTTAAATGCAGCCCTCACCAAACCCAATTTTGTTGTTTGCTATGCCTGCTTATGCCATTATGCTATGTGGGGAAGGCTACATTACTAATCACCACTGAAATAATAATAGGTATTAAGAAATATGTATATTGTTTGGGTTTAGAGGGTAACAGCACTGTCAGAAGCACATCACTGATGAAGTCAGGAGTGGCTGTGGCTTCTTACACTACACAGCTGTGGGTGCTGTTAGCAAAGTCAGATCATTGTCTTTACAGCTGTGTCTCACTCTCACTTCTCCTCTTCACCTCTGTTTCTGCAGGGAAGGAGACTGGTGGGAGGCCCGGTCCCTGACAACAGGCGAAACTGGTTACATTCCCAGCAATTATGTGGCTCCAGTTGATTCCATCCAAGCAGAGGAGTATGTTTTCTTTTTGTTGTAAAGAGCCATTAGTGCTGTATTTAAAGGAAGTTTGAGGAGTTGGTTTTGATTGATTACAGCAATTTTTCAAATGACTTACATTATTTTTATTTCAGTACTTAACTGCGCTGATAAATAATTAGGTAATTAGTAACAAAAGCAGCACAATCTCAGTGCTTTTTCAATGTCAAAACAAAGGAATACAACCTAAAGGAATATAGTTCTGCTTCCTTTCTTTAGGCGTCGGCTAATTTCAAGCTTTAAGCAAAAGGTGCCCTTGCTTTTCCTGAACCAACCTGTAAAAATATTTGGACTCAATTAGTGTTCAAACTGTCTATTAAAGAAGTGACGCTGTTTCACCAAATACCTACCAATAGGCAGGATGCCTGCAATGCCTACAGCATAATGAAGACATACCTATGTGAAAAACGGAGCACTATGTGCATCCGTATTCTTTCCAGTATAAAAGATACAGTGGAGGAGCTTAAGCAGCTGAGCAGGTACTACTGTAGTCTGTACTTCAGGTTGCACTTGTTTGGTTGTGAAACCAACCAACCAAATTGCTGCAGGAAGGAAAAAGGTACCAAAACTCTGAAAACCTCATATAACCACACTAAAGTGGTTGCATCTGGTCCTTCTACTGAGCTTTTATAGCTGTGCTGCAACAAAGAAATTGAATACTAATGCATCAATATGTAAGTCAAATGTAGTTTATAGCAACATCTGTAAAAATACTGCTTTTTTGGCAGCAACCCATTTTTCTGCCCTTTTCCTTGTCTGTCCCTTCCTGCCAAGGTTTGTTCTCTGCCTGTTGAAGTCTGGCCTTTGTCGTGAGACACCAGACAAGCACTCTGAGCCTCTACTGGTTATAGGCTTAATGCACAGTGCTATTGCACAATGTATACAACATCTAATACACAGTTTGTAACGTTAGCTTCCCACCACAAAAAAAAGAGACACAGTATGACAAAATTGGTTGAATATACTTGAGTAAACATAGTTCCTGGAAGTAATCCTCCATGTCTGAGCTCTGTAACACTACCTAGTAATCCTGTGTAGCATCTGTCTTACTATTTCTGATGTTTCCCTAAGGTGGTACTTTGGTAAACTTGGCCGAAAAGATGCCGAGAGGCAGCTGTTGTCATTTGGAAACCCCAGAGGTACCTTCCTGATCCGGGAAAGTGAAACTACCAAAGGTAGGCTGGCCAAAGCTATTCTGACTGCAAATGAGAATATATATAAGAAAAATTGTGCTAAAATTGTGAAATACTGTTTTCAGTGGCATGAAGGTAGAGAGAAGTGCCATCTTGCATATGTGTGTGCTAGGGAATTAGATGTCTGGACACCCCAGGTCTTCAAAGAGTGAGTGTTTAAAGCAGAGGACCCAAGTGCAACCAGTGTCATGCTCAAGTCATGCAAAAGCAAGATGTTCTGCTCTGCTGACACACTCTGCATGAACATTGCACTGTCTCTCAATATGTTTGTTGAGGATATTGCTATTGCAATGGAGTTGGGTGGAGACTGGCCCCCCAGGACCCCAGCTATGTGGCTTCAGGACGAAGGGTGTCTGTTTTGGGGTCCAGGCACAGCCAGGTGGCTTACTGTGAACAGATGCTGGGAATCTCCAGTCTAATTTGATGAAAATTACTTCTTACATCTGAATATGCAGAATATTTGAGTCTTCTTGTCTGGAAGATGTAAGATAAGAGTCTGAGGGGGAGGGAGGTACTGGTTATTATTTTAGGAAGATTAGGGGACTTTTTGGCCTTTCCTATTTGAAATGCTGGATCTCTGCCGGGGGGGGGGGGGGGGGAAGGCAAAAAGTAGTTATTTTTAAATTTATAGATTAACAGTGAAAAGACTTGAAAATATTTCTAATTAATATATTCATAAAGCATTCAACTGTATCCATTCTGTTGAAGTCACGTGTAAGGATGCTATCTCTTCCTTCCCTCTAAAAAATCATTGGAGGAATTCCAGTTTTCTTGGGGGGTGTTATCTTTGCTTTTACTTCTGTTCATGAGACCTGTCAACATCTTCTTCAAAGTATGAAAAGATCTCTCTAATACATATAACTATTGAGGAGAAAACCACAAAGTAAAAACAAACCTGGCCATTTCTCAATTAACCAGCAATCCAAAACTAGCTGTGGGAAGCATAAGTCACTAGAATTAGTGCCTTGTTAAGTTCTGAAGTCTAATGATGGTTTATGTAATTAAAGCACTGACTTGTCAGTGCTTTGATCAGAGCACATGCTGCCAGCTAGAGTTAGCATGCAACGTGGTTGGAGTCATGGCTGGTAAAGGGGTTTAAAGAAGAGAAACACTACTTCCCATTGCTCTCTACCTGACCTATCTTCAATGCTGCATTTTGTCACCTAAAATTGTAAGTTTTACATTTTTGACTCCTGCGGTCACTAGATTCTTCCTTCAGTGCCCTTAACTCTGAAGACTGTTTCTGGTGCAAAATCTGGATAGACATGCTGTTGTTTCAGACAGATAATTTCCCATCTTGTCGCCACACAGCTTACCCGTGCCTTACATAGCAGTGAGGCATTCTCACCAGGAGCAAGACAGGCCCTAACTTGTTTTTTTTCTGCAAATAGCCTCCACCTGTTTGTTTTCACCAACAGTTGTTGTGATGTGTGCAAGGAACAAGATTTCATTCCACTCCGTGCCAACAGTCTTAAAAACTCACTCATATCCATGGATCCTAATACCAAACACAACAGTTTCTCTAAACCACATTATCAGTTTAGTCTGTTTTCACCATTTTTTATACACAGATAGGGGATATGTTTTGCAGGGCTGTTTACTTAACTAAGTCAGGGCTTCCTTTTCTACAACTTGTGAGACACAAAAAGCGCTGGAGAAATGGAATAATCCATCATGGATGGACTTGTTGCAGCAAGCTTAATTTCTCTGCATTTCAACTTAAGGCTTTATGCATCCTCAGGCTAAGTTTGCATCAAAGCCATTGGGAAAAAACCAAGCATGCATGTTTTTTGTCAAAAATGCCTATTTCCCTTCTGATCCTTGTGGTGTTTCAAGATGTTGTTACAAGAAAACAGAGGGAGCTTGTTGTTCGTAAGAAAGAAAAAAGTCAGCTGGGAGGGCTCGGATGGTGCATTCTCCCATAAGTCTCCTCAAAAATGCCTTACCCCAGCTAGTCATTTTGGGCTTGAGGCAGGAATTGTTTTGTGCCATAGAATTGTCCATTATGTTTTAAATAATAACAATAATAAAATTAATCAGGATCATGTTAAAAGTATCATTGTGGATGACTTCAGCATGAATTTAACCTCCCTTGATCATGGTTGCCTTCACTTCTTGCTTCCAAAATAAATCATACAGGCCTGGCTTTTCATTTTTTCAATGCCTGACTACCCAGGTACTTCATCAGCTCTTGTCTGTATAATATTTCACCTGGTTTCAATCTCCACCCTTCAAGGCTGTCTGGCTTTAGTTTTGTTAGGTTTCTTAAAATTCATTAGTATATTATATTGTAATGTCTTCTTTCTAGCTAAGTTTTACTAGGTATAACTCTTATATTTGAATTTATCATCAGATAATAATGAATTGTATAAATAACCAACAGCCTAAAGAAACAAATAATGAAATCCATCTTGGTTCTTGTTCTTTTGTCCATATTTGAACTAAAGCTCCAGTCCTGCAACTTGATCTGAGGTCAGCGGGGGTCCACCGAGGGCCACCCACACGGCTCTGATTGCAGACCTGGAGCCACAGATTGTTTACATTTTCCTAAAGAATCTAAAATAGTGACCAGATAGGCAGGGAGCGTGACTAAAGAAAATACAGCTGCTGCCAGTGCAGGAACTCGCAAAAGCGGAGGTGGAGAACACTGCCTGGAAAGCTTTGCAAGCAGGCTGACAGTGTACGACCCAGAGTGGTGCTAAAACCCATGTGCAGGATCTGTTTGCAAACCCCCCAGAAGCTTTGAATCCCTAGCTGAGGGAGATGTACGTACCCAGTGGGAGATCCTCGTCAGAAAAATATCCCAAGCAAACAGTGTTTTTCTACACTTAGAAATAAAATCCTTGTCACTCCTCTCTGGGTGTCTCCCACTCACATAAACCAGAATCATCTGTGCAAGTGCTGGCTCTTTTCCTCCTATTTAGAGGACAAACAACAGGGAATTTGAGAAGTCCTTGGAGTCAGGGTGGAGACATTTTGTCCACTGGAACTCCCTCGGTGTCAAGCCCCCCACCTGCATGACCTGTTGCACGTTAATGTGGTCAGGGAAACTTCTCCTGGGGAGACACCCGGGAAAGACCTCTTACGCCAGGAATCTCAGCCGCCTAACTGGGGGGGGGGGGGGGGGGGGGGTGTTCTTTAAACCATTTCACTTAGCTGGAGGTGGTTCTGGAGGATGTGAACATGCCGAGTGTGTTGAGAAGGATCCTGACTTGGGATAAGCAGCAGTTGGTGCTGTTTCCTATCAGACCTGTGGGAAATCACCTTTCAGTTTGTACAAAACTGTCTGCCAGCAGTTTTCCTTTCCAGCCCTTAGCTGACACGGTTACCAGTGGAAGCAGCCCAGGCTGTAGAAGGACCTTCCTGACATCTCTGCAGTTCAGCATAGATCAGCTGACAGTTATCTCCAGGGTTTTTTTTTTCTTTTAGTGCCTGGATTGACTTTGAGTAAACACAGTATTTGAGCTGGGAGTGAGGCTTTGCTTTTGACGCTGTAGAGAACCAATGTGTGGGTGTCACTGTATGTAGAACACAACTATGCTTCAAATTAAGACACCCGAATGTGCAGGTCCCCATGTAGGTTGCCAGCCTCCCTTTACAGTCAGTGGGAAGCTGGGGTTCAGTTCAGCTGCCCACAGCTGCAGACACCTAGTGCTAAACTTGCATTACACCATTGATACCTACAGTGCCATAACACTCACGGAAACTAGGCTGCGATTCAGCTGCCCTAATAGCACAAGAAGCTTATGTGTGGGCATCTAAATCAAGCACTTGGCCTACCTGTAGACAGCTGCCGCTACACCTAAAACTAAATCCAGCCCCACAGGTGAGGTTCCTTTACCTGGACATGAGCATCCAGAGCTATTTGAAATGCCTACAGGGCATCTATGTGGTTTGGACAAATGTGACAACCTGTGGGAAAACTGGATGTCCTGGGGCATCTCACATGGCACTCAACCCCTGTGTTTGGGCATCTGAATCCCACCAGTAACCTCTAAAGTACCATCGTGGATTTGGAAAGTGAAACACATTGTTCTTGCAGATCTCCTGGTGCACACAGTCTGCAGAAGGTACCACCTTCCAAAGACCATGACATACAAAGTATGCCAATTTGGTTGTTTAATGTTTATAAAGAAGTTTCAGGTCCATCTGCCTAGCAACCCTACACATATATAAAGCCATTATCTCCAGTGCTTCCAATGAAAATCTTGGTATTTACCACTCACTGGCATTTACCTAAGTATAGTATTTGCAAGGTAACCTGACACTTAGAACAGGAAAAGTCAATTTAACAATCTGAAGCTGTAAATGTTAAAATGTGACTTTTCATTTACACAGAAGTCCTGATTTCTTTCTAGAAAAGTGTGAAAGGGACATGGTGTGAACATCATAAGATTTCTGTGATACTTAGTTTCTGTGATACCAGCAAACCCAAACCTTTGTGTCTAAAAGCTACTTACAATTTTTTATTTCTCTTTTATTTGGAACAGGTGCCTATTCCCTGTCTATTCGAGACTGGGATGATATGAAAGGAGATCATGTCAAACATTATAAGATTCGTAAACTTGACAATGGTGGATATTATATCACAACTCGGGCACAATTTGAAACTCTTCAGCAGCTGGTTCAGCATTATTCAGGTAATTTTTCAGACATTACATGGCACTCTGAAGTGTTTTAAAACAAAAGTGTTTGCTGCTGAGCTGAAATATGTGTAAGACACCCTAAAGAGCCATTTGAGCTATGACTCTTGCTTGTTGCAATGCATCTTCCATTATCTCTTTCCCATTACAGTTATAAATGGCATTGAGTGCCGTTCACAGTGTACAGGGGCAGGGCTTTTAAAAGCTAGCACTCTATGAGATAAAGGTTTTGCCTGCTCTCCCTTTTTTAAGCAAACAGAATTACTGAATCTGACTTGCACATCTAAAAGCATGAATTCCATGTGCGTAAGCAAGTGCACACTATTCCTGTATTTTCCTATTCCTGTATATTTTCCTAATAAAGCACACAGGGAGCTGCACTGTGGAATTCAGTCACCTAAAGCAGTGACCAAAAGGTTTGCATATATTATCAGACTCAAATTTTCCCACTGGATTTATGTTCAGTGTGCAAAGTATTAACATTTAAATGACAATCGGTCTAATTTAAGAAAGCCATGGCAAGGTGGGCGTTTCTTTATACATAGCGTTTGTGCCCACCCTCCAAGCTCTTGTCTTTTAAATTCCTGTGATTAAAATGTGACATGCACTATTCAATCCAAAAGTGCATCCTGCTGTCACTGCTGATTGGTGTACAACAGATACAAATTTAAAGCCCTCCAAACCAGTTACATAGGACAGCTGGTTCTGAAGTAGAAGACTGCCATGCTACCCAGTACAGTCATTTATATTTTTAAGCAGGAATTTGTATTTTGAATTATTTTGCTTTTATTTTTTCCTTATTTTAGGTTTTTGTAAATTAACAGATGAGCCCAAATGCTCATTGATCAAAGAATTTTCATAATTTTTGCTTGGGAAATCAGCTTCTCTGTGGGGTGTTTTTTCTGTATTCTTTGTATTCTGTCTGCTGTATTCTTATGCTATTCATACTAGACATCTGGCTGTCTTCTCTGACCAATTTCTGATGGGTGTATGCTGCCTGGGAGAATTTCTAGGTGTTTCTGGTGACTCTAGATTAAGCTAAATAGCGTATAAAACCTCACATCTAAGGAATATAATTTCAACCCCATTATAGCAGCTGCTATATGTCCACTTTCAGCTTTCTGTGGTCACATAATTTGGATGATGTATTTTCCATGCACAGATGCAGAAACAAATAGATCTGGAAACAGCCATTTCTGTGCAACACAGAGGCATAATCAGTAGGATCCAGATAAGAGTAGTTCAGGAGTTCATGGTACAGACCCACTCCAGAGGTTTCACCCGTCATCTCCCAGACCCAGGTGAACACAGGAGCCCTCATTCTATGCCAGCCCCAGCTGACACTAGACATAAAGGCTGTCTCTAACAGCCTGCTCTCCATTCAGAACTGTGGGAGGTAGATTATCACACCACCTTGTGAGTGCCTAGATTTACTTCTAGGGACAATTCAAGGATGCCCAAACAACCATAGGTCAGTGCCCTCACAGCAGGACAGCTATACTCTGCACCCCATACTTCAGCCTTCGTCTCTTAGCTGGAGCACCCCTCTTGTCCAGACAGCTGGAAACTAGGTTACCCAGCTAGACACTGCACAGTTTGGTCTCATGTAAGCAGTCCTGGGTCAGGAGCTGGAAGTACAAAGTGTACCTTTGGGCAGATACAGCACAGGCATCCCTGCACTATGCTCCCACGCCACTGCTTATTGCCGAGTTGCCTCTTATCACAGCCCCTTCTTACCTGGATAATGAAGTTAACTGCAGTGTCTGGACTTTCGCGGATGAGATTTGCAAAAGAAAAATGTTGAGATCCCCAAGGTGTCCTGACATCAGACTGAAGTCTGGGAACACGTCTGAAGTCAAAGCATCATTCACCCAATACCTAACAGCCAGCATGTCAAGCATAAGCTCTTGTGCATGCAGTCCAGGCTCAGCTGGAGCACCAGCATGCCAAACTTTGGGGTTTGTTGTTTTTTTTTCAATTGAAGAAAATGAGATCTTAAAAACCTCTAGTTTCTTTCTACAGCTGTCCAAACTCATGAGGAAGCTTTCCAGATACAATGCATATTTTGAGTATTCCCTATCCTAGTATTGGAATTATCTTGGAATGAGACATCCCAAATGGTCAGCTAATTTTCCCTGGTTTATGGGTCTTTGTTGTCTTGCTACTGGAGATGCAACAAGGTCCATGTCAGGGTGTCTGTAGGGACATGCCCAGCACGCCACAACATTTGTACTGGGGAGGGAGAGCTTGGTGTTGCAAGGAGCTTCAGTGCTTGCCCATTTTTTGATGCTGAAACAAACTCTTCACCGGCTCAGAAAGAAATCTTGCACAGGAGAATAAAGATTATGTTTGAGTCTGAAATACAATTTCACCTTGTTCTGCTGTGCTGCACCTGTTTTAAGACACAAGGTGCTGTGCAAGCCTTAGATTGTAGTCTGCTTTCTGCAGCATAGCATACTACACAATATGTATGTGTATATATATTTTTATATATCATTGTTTTCACACCTGCTAAAATATCTTGTGACTTTTGTCACAGTTCATGTGAAATTTTGCAAGAGATAAGTATAGTGAATCTGCCCCAAATGATGTAGGACAGGCTGCATATGCTAGTAAAGGTTTACTCTAGAAAGAACAGCAGGAAGTCTTTTACAGGAAACCTACAAAACCACCTTTTCATGGAGTAAAACGTAGTAAATACCTTTTTCCAGGATACCTAGAAAAAATCAGCAAAAAAGTCCACCAAATTTTCATTACTGTGATTTTCAGAAAAAGTGACTCTTCTCTGTGTTTCTCTTACCCAGTACAGAAACAACCCAGTTTGGGACTTAGAGATGGTTTTTAAAAAGTTATACTGTACTATAGTATGCCAGTTACTCATGAAGTTACCTTAATGCAGCATTGTGATGAAAGGGAAATCCTGAATCCACAAGAAAAAACACTGGCAGTCACCTTCCATTTCAGGCTGTGGAAGCAGAGACTGAAATATTTCCTGTTCTGTCTCAAATGAATATGTTTCAGTGTTCAATTTCTAATCTTCCAGGATGCTTTGTGGTATGCAACTAACAACTGTTGTGAGTAGCATTGTTTTTATGCTTACTGTTTATGTTTCATGTCACACTTTTTTTTCTTTCCTCTTCCTTGCTGTTGGCTTCACTTCTGGCTCCATCAGAGAGAGCTGCAGGTCTTTGCTGCCGCTTAGTAGTCCCCTGTCATAAAGGAATGCCAAGGCTTACTGATCTGTCTGTCAAAACCAAAGATGTCTGGGAAATTCCACGAGAATCCCTACAGTTGATCAAGAGACTGGGAAATGGGCAGTTTGGGGAAGTATGGATGGGTATGGAGCAAAATAATTATTCTAAAATAGCTCTCTGTGTGGGAATTACAAGATGGAAGGTGAAAATGTAGGACAGTGTGACCCGCAAGAATAAAAAGAGCAAAGCTCAAGTTGTTAGGAAAAAATGTCTTTGGAATCACATCTTTGACTTTGAAATTCTTTAATCTTCCACTTTCAATGTAATTGATGGCAAAAGAAAACTGAAATTCTGTGTTTCCTTGCAAGGTTTTGATTTTGACAAATTACGCCTGTCTTAATGATAAATCAAGGCTACATAGTAGTCTGTTAATTATACCAAGGAGCCTTTTCCTGCAAGCTAACAAAAAAGTCCTTACCTTCAGTATCCAAAAATCAGTGTTTGCAAATGAACTTTAATGCAGTGCTGAGAGACGAGTCACCTTCCATCTTTCTCAATGCATGCATAATTTTGGATTATAAGTGTGTTTTTTTTATGAATTTCCTCTCCCATAGAGAAAGCTGATGGTTTGTGTTTTAACTTAACTGTGATTGCTACGAATAATACCCCACAAACTGTTGGATTGGCTAAAGATGCATGGGAAGTTGCACGTGATACATTATTTCTGGAACAGAAGCTTGGTCAGGGGTGTTTCGCTGAAGTGTGGCGTGGTAAGGCAGAGAATATATTTTGCTTTGGATGGATCTTTTAAGGCCCTCTTGGCAGAAATAAACATTTCAAGTAGAGATCTTAAAGCTAAAATATCAGAATAGTAGGAAATGTTAGTTTATATTGCCTAAACCAGTCAGAGCTAAATACAGTAATTTTGGGGGAAACTTCTTTTCATATGCACACACCTTTATGAGAGGTTAGGGCATTCAGATCCATTGGGTTTATTTGGGTGACTACACAATTGCTAGGTTTTAAAATTGGAATAATGCTAAACTTGTAAGGCCGTATGGCTAACCAGAAATTAATCTGGTAAGACATTTTTCTTTCCCTATGTGTTTTAGCACTGATGGGATCAGACCTTGAAAATGCTTCCATCCATTCTCCCAGTTTAAACATAATAGCAAGTACCAGCAAGCTGATATTGTCAAGCTAGCTTTCCCATGCATCCTCTTCTTTAAGTCTGCTCTGAAATTTGTATATTCAGCAGAAGCCTATAACTTGATCCAGAGACCAGGGACAATAGAGGCAAGACTTGCCTAGCCCAGTTGAACCCTACTTTAAAGTCCAGAAATACTGACATTTTCCAAATCCACTGACATTGTTTTCTGTGCACTCACCAGCTTTACTTACTGCCTCCCTCTGTGGGCTTCATTCTTTGAATAACTGTAAAACAATAGCAATTTAAAATATACATAAATCTTAGTATGGCCATAGCATTGAAACACAATATGGTGGCTATTTAATGAGAGGTGGGCTCAAGTTTTGTGCCAAGTAGCATTCTGGGTAGCCTCTCTAAAATGACCAATTCAAATAAAGAATCACTATATGTTGTTTCTCCAGAAAAATTTGGTGGAGCAGCTTGGCCTTTCTTTTTGTTGCAATGACACAAAAGTATGTACAACCAAAATAACCAACAGGCTCTCCTGGCTTCTTGCAGCTGTTTTCCATTGCAAGACTACAGCAGAGAGCATGGCAGCAAGTCTGTGAAATTTATAGAATTTATAGACTAGAAATACACAAATTTATTGGATTTCACAGAATTATGGTTGACCTGTTTCAAAGAAAGCTACCTGTGTTTGCTACTAGTGTCCCCAGATAACTGCAGTTTCACCTTCTTGTCCTCCATATTGAATGCGTGGAAGAGTTTCTAGTTGAGGTCAGCTTTGTGTGCTGTAGATCCTAAACTGGTGCAATAAGCTAAAGGAGCTAATGCAATTAAAACCGAAAAAGATCAGCTATGAGAAATAAAGTGCCAAGTACCAAATATCTGTCAGAAATGTGAAATTATGATTACAATTATGACATTATGTTTCTTAATCTCCATTATAAATATGTTAACAGCTCTGAAACATTACCAAATTGGAATAGATTAACACAGTAAAAATTAATAAAAAATGCATGAAGTAGTAACTAGCTACAAATGGGAGGAATGCAGAGGGAAGCCTGTGCTACTTTTCTATTAGAGAGAAACACACCAAACCACAGCGAGAAAACCTAACAATTTAAACTGAAATCTGGGCTGAGAGGATAAGTTAACCTTTTTGTTTGATTTTGGTCTTTTTTAACTGGAGAAAATGTTTAAAAATAGAACTGATGAAAAAAAACAGAACTTCATGGTAACAGAACGAATCCTGGGATACTTATTAAGGCAATGCAAACAGATACTACACAGTTAATCTTTAGTTAACACACCAGGTAAAATCCTAGTCTATCAATGCCCTGGTGCCTGTGAAACTAGGGTTTCATTCCTGGTTCATATAATTTGTGGTGTCTTTGCAAAGTGGCTGTGACTCTGACAGTGCCCTGTGGTTTGGAGCCTCAGTGGCTCCAGATAAAACATGGTCACTTTCACCGATCAGAAAAGACTTTGGCCACCCTGGTTGAAATTAGGAGGCAAAACTGCATTCTTCCCAGTTTACACAGGAGTGCCATTAAAGCAGCTTCAGCTCTAATTTGAAAGATTGAGTGAAGTTAAAACCTGAAGAGTCCTCAAAGAGCACTGGGATAGCCATGGTAGTAACTTCAAGACATTATTTCAACACTGGTACAGGAGACAGCATGTGGCATTGATATGGCAGAAGAAAACCAGGGCATCAGCTTGCACTGCACACTTTTGGCTAATATGTGCCTCAAGCCCCCACTGACAGCACTGTGTGCTGCTGCGGGAATTGCCCTCTAAGTGACGGATGTGCCAGGCATTGGCTCCCCACCGCTCCTCCGCTTTCCTCAGCCAGGCAAGGCAGCAGCTGGGACCTCACCACTTGTAAAATACCCAGTCCAGCTCCATTTTATGGTCCGGCATACCAGCTGATCCCTGGTAACTGTTGATGTGCTTTTAACAAAGACAAGCCAGGCTTATTTTACACATTGCCCGTTTGATGATGTATTGATTTACAGAAACTGGATCTGAGTCTTCATGCACTTTGCAGGCCTTCTGCTATCTTCATACTTAAGTGCAGAGAAGCAACTTTTTACCAATGTGATTCATTCATAATGTTGTTCAGCCTTATCACACAGCAGCTCCCTACCAACAGACTGCAGGTCCCATTCAAAGCCATTTCAGCCCTGGCTCTGAAGCAGGGTTCTAGCAAGTCTGGGCAAGGGACAACCAGAAGGCACTAGGAAAGGGATATTTCTGCCCATTTTAATTTTCTTTCCTTTCTCTTCCCTAGCCTCCCATCCCTCAAGAAAATGTTAAGACAGGTGGGTGGTCTGGGGTTTTTTTCTTCCCAGTCCTCCTTCTCCCCTTTTCAAGTACTCGAGTCAAGCCCCACTTCTTGCGTGACACCCTGAGTCAGCCTTCGCTAGCTGTCTCCAGGTCCTCGTACAGCTGTTGCACAGAAGCTGTTACAGAAGGCTTGGCAGATGATGGCTAAAAATTGATTCAACTTGTCCATCTCAATGCTGACTGCAAGTAAAGAACAAAGTAAAGTAGACAGGAACCACCTCATTTTCAATAAGCAGCTGTTGGGCTTCTGGGGATGAGGAAGGGAAGCAAAAAGACGCCTTCTGGTTTGGAAACACACCTATGTTTCTAAAATGAAATTGATTCAGAATTTGTTTCTTGGGAATTTTTCTTAGAGTATTTTTTCCCTCTGACTCAGAACAAAACCAAAATGTTAAAATGGCTTGCAAATGGAAAGTTCTGGGTTTAACCAGTTTTGTTATCCAAATCTGTAGCTGGAGCTGTGTTGTCTGTAGCAACTACTTGTTAACAAGGGAATATATGAAGATGAGTTTCAGCAGTCCAGTGCTTCTTAATCACAGAAGGTTTCTGTGGACATTAGTGGAAACATTGCCTGGGTAGGATAAAAGTGATTGTGCCCCAGTGCCAATGGGAATATTATTCCTCAGTATAATAAAGAGACTAAACTATGAGGGAGGCGTGGGAGGAATACAAGGCAACATGGGAAAGCACACTTTAAAGAAATAATTATATTGTGTCCTTGCTAGTTTACTCCTTGATTACATTAGGCATCAGGCAAAAAAAAGGCACAGAAGATGTTTAATCTAACTAATATCTATGCTTGCAGGTACGTGGAATGGAAATACTAAAGTGGCTATCAAGACCCTGAAGCCTGGCACTATGTCTCCAGAATCCTTCTTAGAGGAAGCCCAGATCATGAAGAAGCTAAAACATGACAAATTGGTCCAACTTTATGCTGTGGTTTCTGAAGAACCTATCTATATTGTCACAGAGTACATGAGCAAAGGTGAAGCCAGAGCTGCTGCCCTTGATAACAGTATTTTTTATTTACTGATGTTTCTCAGGGGTACAGAGAGAAGTGCAGTGTAATGCATGAACAGTGTATGAGGAGGGAGAGAGGAAACAGGAAGCTAAATTCACCTCTGGCTTCAGAAGAATAATGAATTAAACTCTGAACTGTGCCCAAAACATGAAATCCACTAAATGTACACAGAAAATTTGCACTAGGTGGGAGAGAAGCTGGTGCAGCCTAAGTAGTTCCAAATGTATTAGCGTATAAACTTCTCTGACAAGTGGAGATTTGATTCTTCTAGATTTGAATGATATTACATGCTGCTTCCCAATATGCTAGCTTTTCCTGGCACCAGAGTTGATGTGACATTTTCTTTCAGTGTTTGCTTGTCAGCCTAAGATTTCTGGGCCTTTTTTTGGCAATCCTGAGTTCTGAACATGCACCTCACTCTCAGATCACAGCTTAATTTTCAGTTCAGCCCATTTTCATTTTAATACATAATTTGCACATACAATTCTTTCCCTCCTCTTTCCCCTTCCCTTTCCCCTTCTCCCATGTCTTTTTCTTTAGCTATTTAACCAGTAACAATGTAGTAAAATGAGAAGAAGAAAACTTTTTGCTCCATCAGATCTCCAGCAGGGGTGCTGAGAGCAGAGCAACAAATCTGCTTGTTTTGGAAAAGCAGATGAACCAAATAGGAAACATAAGTTCTCACAGGGAAGTTTCACTGTACGTTGGAGGATACACTCAGAAATTTTAAGTGCATTTTTTTAGTCTATTTGGAGTGGATTTTTATTTTCCTGGCAGGTGCCTGCCCACCTCCCTCCTCAGAGGCATCCAAACCCTGACTAACTCACACTTTAATCATATGTCTCAGTGACAAGCATGTGCTTTTTCCCCTTTAAAAAAACCCTTCTGAAGTATGTGGTTTATTTTGGCTTACTTTACTAGTTTTTACTGTAACATTTAACATCTTTGGATCTGAGCTTGAAGCTGATGATTTATCAAGGGAGAAACGCCTAATCATCTGTCTTTTCCTCTTATTTATTAAACCAATTCACTAGCCTTATTTAAAGGAGACTGCCACAATTCTCTGCATCCAAGATTGGGAAGGGTGCTATAGAACCCTAGGGTTTTTAAAAAGCTGCAGGGGCCCTCCTTGCTTTCCCTTGCAGCTCAAATTGCGTTTGCTAAAATTGCTTTCATTCAACCTCTGCTTTGTCTTCTCTAGTTTTGCTTAGTGGCCTTCAAAAATTAGAGGTTTGTGCTACATTTAGTTATGGGTTACCTTGAGAAGAAGCACTACTAATTTCTAAGGAAAATCAGCCTTTGTTAATGCTAGCCTCTTTGGGCTTGCCAGGCTCCAGGCTGACCTTTTTTTTGGAGCAGGTTGAGCCGAGATCTGACTTTTTCCATAGCTTGTATGGCTTGGAACCAACCTGATGCTTTGCAGCTAGCTGAGGCTTTTAGAGGGCAGCATGTACGTAGTTTCAAAGAGCATTGGAAAAGTGAAGAAAGATCATTTTTCTCAGTAACATTCAGGAAAATTAAAGCAATGTTGTTTCTTTTCCCTGCCACATTCCTTGGACTAGTGATGTATTCTTCTGCAAATCAGCCTTAAACAAGAGTGAAACTAGTATAATAGGAGAATTCTAAGATATTGTGGGTTTTTTTAATTTGTCCACTTGAACTTGAAATATTGTTGTATTTAATATTACACAAATTGCTGCACCTCCATCCTGATGAATAGCTATTGTTTCCCTAATGTCTATTATGTCAACTTTGCATTTGCAGGGAGTTTGCTAGATTTCTTAAAAGATGGAGAAGGAAGAGCTTTGAAGCTACCGAATTTGGTGGACATGGCAGCCCAGGTCTGTCTCGGTGTACTGAGCACTTATGTGTGTAGGTTTTATAGCCCGTGTATGTCCGAGTTCATTTTAAAATGCACTGGGTTTGTTTCATTCTTTTCGCAGGTGGCGGCAGGAATGGCGTACATCGAGAGAATGAATTACATACACAGAGATCTGCGCTCTGCAAACATTCTGGTGGGGAATGGCCTAATATGCAAGATTGCCGACTTTGGATTGGCAAGGCTGATTGAAGACAACGAATATACAGCCAGACAAGGTAGTTACAGTGGAAGGCATAGCACTGAGTGTCAGTCTTGTGCAGGGGAAGAGTGGAACATGGCTTTAAAGAGCACTTTCTCACATGCTTTTGGGTTGCTTTCAATAAATCCTGAACTCATATTAACTCCTAGCTCAGAACTTCACTGCTGAATGAATGTCCTAAAGAGAAGGTCTTATTTAGTTGTCTTAACTTTAAACTTTCACCAAAGTGAAACAGAGATAATGAGTGAGAGCACAGGTGGGTGAAGTGACAGTAAAGACAAGATCCTCTTGGTGGATAGCAAAGAGGATATGTTATTTACCAGCCTTGAAAAAAAAAAAAAAAAGCCTGTGTAAGCTACTTCTTTCATAGTGTGCCTTCTAGTATGTACTGACTGCTATCAACATTGCTGTGCTGTTCTTATTTTCTTTATTCAAATTGGCCAAAGAATTGTGTGTATGTACAATGAAGCTCTCTCTCTCAGCACTGTTTTCTCTGGGAACTTAACAAGTTACTTTAATAGGAAAGCCATTTTTCAGTGCCACACAGAGTGCTGGGCACAGCCGACCACTGGTACGCTATTAAAAAGTATCAAAGAGTATTGTAGCTTTTTTTAAAGAAGCATGTGTGTGTTCAGACTGAGCCATGACACAGGCTCTTTGTAGTTAGTAATTCATTACAAGTCATGCTTAGTTGTCAGATGTTGGTCCAAGTTTGCAGAGCTGCAGTTTTGTTCTCTTTCTGTTGGCTGTACATTGATAGTGCTTGCTCAATATGTGTTGGTAAATACCATCCATTTCAGCGCTAAAGCCAAAAAGTGTCCCATTAAACCCTGCTGTCTGTCATCAGAAAGCACAGATTGGATATATACTTCGTAACCTGCATTTACCCCTTCCTGTTGTGAGTCTTTTCTCTTGACAAGAAGTCCCTGTTGCAGCACAGATTTTACCATTAACTCTTAGGAAAGAGCTAACCCCTTTCTGTAACTTTCAAGTGTTGACAGAAGGAGCCAGAGAGTTTCCAGCATGCTTTGTCTTGGCCTGGGAGCAGCAGCTCTCATGCCATTTGAATTGCTGTCAGCAGTACCTAGTCACACCAGTGTAGACCACATGCTGCTTCGCATTTGGATGGCAAGACCTGATTATTTTGGGGGGGGACACACGACATGACCTAGAAGAACCTCTGGTTGGTACTAATGCAGAGTAAACCACTACTGATTTCAGCCTGAGGGTGGGAATTGCTCCTTGGTAGAAGAAATAGTCTCATGTCATTCTTTCCAGAGTAAAAAGTGCCTGCTGGCTTTGGTAGACAGAAAGCTGCCTGCTTGCCCTTCCCCTGTGCAAAACAAGAAGAGTTTCCTTGAAGAAAGCAGCCAGATGCAAAATGGCTTTGAAACGGTGTCCTGTATTATCTCCATTTCTCTCTGGTTTACTGCTATGTCTTTTGTTCCCTCTGGAAGCCACCCAACATATATTTTAACATGACTAATTATTTGGTTTAACAGACAAGTATGTGACCTGCTTCTGTCCAGACCTCTTCAGGCTCCTGATCCCTAGGAAATCCTCTGTTAACCTCTTTGCTTCCTGGTTTAAATTTCTCAGAATAATTTTGCCCTCTTCACATGTTAGAAAGCCATGGAAACCTGCCTGACTCATGCTGAGGAGAAGCTTAGATTTTTTAAGACAATTAAATTATTGGATTTTGGGTGGAAAATCTTTGAGATGAGAAAAGCATAACACCAGGACTGGCAGGGAGAGGGAGTGTAGACATGGGTATCTCCTGCCCTTCTTCCGTTGCAGGAATCACTTGTGTTGTGGAAAAGATGGCTGGGAAGGGAGAAGTAGTTTGGCTTTTAACCTGCATTGCTGATGATACAGAGATCTGGATTGCGTTTGCCTGGCTTTATCTCATGGTACAAGTATGAAGAAGTCACCCATCCTTCCCATGCTTCAGAGCAATGGACAGTACTTTCTTCCCCTGACCTCAGGGTCAGGCTTTAGTCCTTCAGAGCTACAGGGTTCCTTAAAAAAGACAACCAAGAGCTGTAATCACAGGCACCTTGTAGATGGCTTTTGTATTTTTGTTAATGTTCTTTTGACCCTTTCTTAAGGGATAGCTTGCTTTAGGGAGGGGTGCATTTTTGACCAAGCAGCGCATTCTCAATTTACATTTCATTACAACTAACCTGGCTTTCATGCCAGTTGGGCAGCCAGGGTGAGCTTAGGACCTTCAGCTTTCTAAAGAAGAAACATGGCTTCTAATGCCACTGGAATTTTTCTTCAAGTGGGATTCAGTCCTGGTTTGTTTAGTTAAACTTCAGTTGGAGCAGCGCTTGGTGGAGACCACAGTATCAGGAGGAAATGGTTGCCTCTGCTTGTTTCCCATGACCTATTACTTCAGCCTCTGAGGGGATGCATCTGGGGACTGCTCTGTTTATCTAGCTGACTACTGCTTCAGTGGGAATTTTGACATGGGAGGAGAGCCTAGCCAGCAGAGGGGAGGGGGATGGGGAGCACTCCAAACTGGCAGCTCTTGTGGGAGAAAGGAAACATTTTGCCTTACAAAATCTGAAGATTAAAGCCTCTGGTCACTCTCTCCTCAGCAGTCCTCCTTCTCTCAGCTTAAGTGTGCTAGTACAGAGCTCATTGTCAGCATGGGGAAGAGGTGGTTTTCTGCAGCCTTGCTTGATCTCCTACTCCCTTCCCCCACTGTCACTTTTGTCTCTGATTAAATATTTTGAAAGGAAACAGATGGGGATGCTTTGAGCCCCAGAGGGCTAAAGTGAATGATTCCTGAACCTGTATGGGTATTACTTAGCCTGGTGGTAACGTTTTACGGAGTGGCTTACTTTCTTTTTGGTCTGAACAAAGGAGGCCTGACTGCTCCTGATTTATGAGAGGTAAATAAAAAGCAGTTCGTTGTCTGCACTGCCATTTCTCAGCAATCATCAGGAAGGAAAGAGATGGTCATGTCACTAATGATTTAGAGTGTGTGACTAGCAGCTATACACTCCCATTAAATAATACCAACAAAAAAAGTTCTTGGCTTGTAATTTGGCTCCTCTTGCTTTTAGAGGAAGTGAGTAATCAAAGAGGAAAAACATGCCTGTTAAAGTGACACCCATTTTAAAGGCTATGCTGGTAGACTGTATTGCAGCCTGCACCACTGGAGCTTGCTTCTTTTGGCTGTTGCTGTTACATCTACATCTTCCTCCTCCCCCCACCCAAGTGTCAGGCATTCAGGCTTATTTCCTTGTATTGCTGATGATGCTTATGTCAGCCCTGTAAGGCAAGACTTAAAACTCCTGCTATCCTACAGGACAGAGAGAAACTTCCCATCACGTCCAACACAGGATTTCCCATGCAGTTCTGCTACTCTTCACACTGATGTGGTTCACAGCTATGCGCAGTTTTGGCCAAGCACATGGCATTTCTGTGGAGAGTGCCGAGCGCTCCGCAGAGTTGCAGGGGAAGAGTTGTTACTATTCTAAGTAGTAGCAGCTGATACAAATTTAAAATTGCCTTAATGAAAAAAACAAAAAGAGCGGAGTTATTTTCCAGGCCATGTTTCGACTGCATACACTGGCAGCACTTGCAGCAGTGCTGCTCCACGCATACATGAAACAATAAGGATCTTTCTGATGCCTTCCAGACAAGTCAGACCTATTTCGGGAGCGCTAGTATGTGTTTGTAAACTCTCAGATCATTTTTGCCTCTGTAACGCTTAGAAATTTCTCCTTCCTGCTCTGCCTAAAAACAAGCGATGCTTCTTACTTTCATTTCCTAGAAATGAGCAAGGATATTTTTTCCCTCCTTCCAGGCTCTCCCCAGTTCTTTTGTAGAGACTTGGCTCTCTGCTCACCAGCTCATCAGATATCTCTTGTTTGTGACTGATTATACTGCAGGCTGTAATCCAGGGGTTTGTTCTTGCTTTTTACCTGACATTCCTGGGGCCAGCCATGGAGCCGACGAAAGGTCTCTTGCTTCTCAACAGGCAGCCCCCGGGGTCCCAAAGGGACTGATACACTCCTACAGAGATGCCATCTGCTCGGTGAGAAGGAGCATGGCCAGGTCAAGAGGAAGGGCGAGGGGAAGGGGGGTGCGCAGGCAGAGGGTGAGAGGTGTTTAGACCCGCAGTTCCGCGCCTTGTCCCACTGCTTCCTGGGGAGGGATCAGCCTGCAGAGTCTGCTCCTGATCCCTCATGTTTTGCCAGGCTTGTAATTTCATGTTCGTTGTCACAGCACAAAAAATGTAATTGCACAGTCCCTCCCACACGGCACTCATCATTGCCTGCCAGCGCTGACTCGTTTCCTGTTACAAGCTTGCTTCAGCACTTTGGTTTTACCTTTTGCGGCTTTCCCTTTCCAGCCCCAGGCGCAATTCAGTTCTGCACTATGGTCTCTGGTCGCTAACCCAGGAGTTCCCCTGGTTTTGGGGTATTGGAGCTTGAGGTGCTGCCTTGGGTTTTAAGGTACGAGAGGTAGCAGCTTTGTAGAGTTTCTGGAAACAGGATCATTATCAAGCTGACAGTGGCTCTGGGGCATGAATTTCAGAGGTTTCTGCTTCATCGAGATTTAGATCTGAAAAACAACAAAGCCCTGAGGGATTTTTGCTTGCCTCAGAAGAAACCATGCTGCGAGTTGTATGGCAAGGTCACTCAATTATCCCAGCCCCCTCCACTCCTCACCACGTGACCTGCTTATAGCCAACGACAAATTACAGCAGGGCCACGATTGATTTTTCCCAAGGAAATCCTCCTGGGAGGTAACCTGTGTGAATGCTTAGGCAGAGGTCCCAAGAACAGGGCTGAGCCTCACAGAAATCCTCAGAGGTAGGAGGCAGTGCCAGCTGCCCTAACAGTAATATCATACCAAGCAGCCTTGGCTTGACGTAGCTGCGAGCAGTGCAGACACCCAAAAAAGGCTTTCCTCAGGCTGAAGTGTTTCAAAAAAGGGACAGAGATAAAAGCTGCAGATTAGTCGCTCACTGTGGGACAGACTATCCTGACCTAGTGAGTGCACTGTGTGGTTGCTTTGTGCACATGGAGTTACCAATCCGCTAGCTTGTAATAAAGTAGATTCCAGCAAAAAAAAAGAAGATAAATCCCCACACACCCTGATGTAAAATCTGCCTTCAAAGTAGGCTGCCTTGTCAGCTGCAGTAATTTGGCTTATCAGATTTATTAACATGCTTGTCAGTAATATGCAGTTTATCTGATGATCCGATGCTGTAATTTGTTTGCAGCACAAAGTCAGCTGGTTTAATAAGCTGCTGAGGCCTGGGCAGAGGGAGAGGGTAGGGTTTTAACTGGTGTGTTGGAAGAGAGTAAGCACAGAGACTGGGTCAGGAGCCACACGTCTGGCCTGTGAGAATGCTTCCTATAGCAGTAGCAACCAGGATGCTTCCTGGTGGTGCTCAACACATTTGGGATTTTTGTGTTTTCACAGAAGTGCACTGCTTATGGCTCCAGTGCCAGACATTAGACGGGAGGCAACACCTTGGGGGTATCCCTTTTAGACACACACATGTACCCCCATTCACACAAGCTGTGTATGGTTTCATGTGTTACAAAGTGCATGCATTGTACCTTCAGCTGTGCAAGTGGCCAGGCTGGTACGTCCTCAGTAGTCTCTGCTCTCCCACTACTGATGGCTCTGCCATACTGGGTTGCAGGCTCTCTTGGACCATGTAGCCTCCAGCATGCATTGCAGTGCCAGAAAGCCATGAATCTGGCTATGCTAGCAACCTCTCTGCCAATCTTGCCTTTCCCTCCTCCCCATCTATCACTTCAAACCAAAGTTCAGGAAATACTGCACGAAATGGAAAGCATGTGCTTTTTGTATTAGTCGCTTTAGCCAGAGAATCACCTACAGCAGGGGCAACATAGAAATGGAATGAGTAGCTATCCTGTCATCACAAAATCCACAGCAGAGACCATTTGTCTTCTCCAGCAGTGTTCATCACAGCCCAATGGCTTTTGTACTGCTCTAGCTCTCAGGAAAAGGGATGTGCTCAAGTGTCCTCCCTTCTCACCTACTATTTGCTTCTCGTCTTCCCATGGTCCCATGACACACCATATACCTCCCAGTGCCACACTAGCAGTAGATGAGGAAGGCAAAAGTACTGAGGGAGTTGGCCACAAAGGAGTCTGAAAAGATTTCTTTCCTCCAGAGATGAGTTGTAAGTTGTTGTTACCTTTGGCTCTGAGTATGAAGCACAAGGGAATTAGCCCAGGTTTGGCTCAGCTTCTCAGAAAAACACAGCTGATTAAAGAAAAAATAAACAAATAAATTATTGAATGAAATGTGTGCAACACATGAACAAGCAAACCCTCGTGTTTGGCTATCTCACACACCACCAGCCAGGGTCCAGGCCTTCAGGCTGCTGGCCAGCCTGGAGCAATTCATTCAGCTGGCATGGCGTGTGTGTACTGTCTCAGCTGCACGTATGAGAGAGCAGCAGGACATCAGCCCTCATATTCATGGCATGCCTGCATAACCCTGTCTAAAGCCATTCACTGTTGGCCTAGGGAACCTGACCACCAGATGAACTTAGCCTGCAGTTTTTCCAGGGATCAGTACAGGGTGTATAGCCCTAGGATCTGCCTGTGGCCTGGGGAGCTGTTTGCCAACCCCATGTGGCTGCTGGTACTGCTGGAGCAGAGCCAGTTTCCAGGCCAGAGGCTCAAGTGGTGGCAGGCTGCTCTGCAGAGATCTCAGGCATCACAGCCTGGGCAGTTTTTAAGAGAAGATGAAGTTCTGTGAGTTTTGTGTGTTTTAAACTAAGATTGGCTCCATGAAGAAGTGTATGTTAGGGAGATTGAAACCAAAGCCAAGCACCCAAATTTTAGCTCCTGCCTGCGTATGAGCTAATGAAAATACAGAAGAGGCAGACTTTTTTGAAAGTGAATAGACATCCAAAAATCCTCTGGCACCTTTGCAAATCTAACCGCTGATGCGTTGATACTTAACTAGACTCAAGTTCCTGACTTCAGCCATTGGAGATGTAAAACTTCATGTCTGTTAATTTAGCAGGATTTACTTGAGCAACTGCAGTTTTCCCTAGAAAATGTATTTGTTTCTAAGTAATATTATCTCTCAGGATCACTCACATGTAAAGCAGGAAAAGTTTTAGCATTTAGTGTTTTACTAAGTAAAAGGAGATGAGAATTATTAACATGTTTACTTTGTACTCCGAGTCAAATCAAGTTGTGACGTATAGCAAAAGACATGGGGCACTGAGCACTGGATGTGATAGCAGAACAGCACCAGCAGGGAACTGTAAACAGTGTCATAACTTCACTCCCTGAAAGTGATTTGTCCGCATTGTTACACTTTCCACACTCCTCCTGGAATCTGAGGGAACTTTTATGAGAGGGTGGTGAGAAATCAAAGTCAGTCTGTTTCCAAATTCAAGAGTGTTTGTCACTAGGGATCAGGAATACGCAACACAATTCTTTTGCACCAGGGAACAGTCTGCATATTTTTTTGTACATACTACAAGTTAATTATTACCACAAGACTTTTCTTTAAAGTCATCCTGAAAATATTTTCCCTAAGAAAACAGCAAATGATTGGAAAAGCAAATAAATCAGTGTTTAAAGACTTGTTATCTTACCATCCTTACCACAACTGGCTTCTGCAAGCTCTGATGATGGATGAGCACATTAGAACTGCACGTATTTAAGGCACTGCAGGCTTTTCAGTGCCAGGAGTTTAAAGTACACTGTCAGGTTATAAATCACAGGCCAGATCTGTGCCTTGACATCATTGCACTCCAAGCAACTGAAATGGCAGTATTGTTTTTAAGTCCTTGCATGTTTCTAATGAAATACTAGGTTTGGTTTGAATTTACATTTTTACCATGTTTGTTTGTTTTGCATTTTGCTCAGCTTGAGCAGTGAAACTGGGAGGTACATTCCCAATAAATCTCACTTCAATTCATACACGCTAGCAGTGTTTGACTTACAAATATCACAGGGACATGTTAATCTAAAACATTTTGGGAGAAAGAATTTTTATTCTATTTGCCTTTTTTTTTTTTTTTACATTTTTTTCCTTTTATAAAACTTCAAACCTGAATTAAAATGTTTTAGCCATCTCTTGGGGTGTGGGACAAACCCACCCCTCCCCTGCTAAGTCTTTCCTTCTGCCCTATGTGTTCCACCCACCTGTCTTCGCTGACCATACTCCATGGAGCCTTTGTTAACACTGCTGCAGCTCTGTCCACCCGCACATGCTGTAGAAGACAGCAGTAACCTGCAAACTGCTACTTTGTTTCTATTCTGATTAAGACTCATTTATTCTTTCATTAGGTGCAAAGTTTCCCATTAAATGGACTGCACCAGAAGCAGCATTGTATGGAAGGTTCACAATAAAGTCAGATGTGTGGTCGTTTGGAATCCTACTGACAGAATTGGTAACAAAAGGGAGAGTGCCATACCCAGGTAAGAAAACAGCCTGAGCCCTGCTTCACCTTGGGAAAGTAGCGGGAACAAGCCATATGCTCAAATTAGAATGCATACTTATTTTCACTGGGCTGAAAGGAGGATGGTTGGTTATCTTGCATAAGTTTTGTGTATGCCTGAAAATGGTCCTGACTCTGAGAGCTGGTGTGTGATGGTCATGATAAAATGGCTACAGGATAGAAAATCCAACATAATAATTTCTGCTTTTTTGTAATTGTTCACATTTCACTTAATATACTTTCCAGGCAAATAATGAAAGCAACTTAAAATTACTATGCTGTGGAGTAAATAATTCTTATAGTATTGCATTCACTTTAAGATATCAACAGTTAAACTCCCAGAGCGGCATTACTTCATTTATTCTATCAGTCTGTTTCTCTGTAAGGTTTGATGACTGTCTGAATGTCTGGAATTACCAAATCTCTTTTTTATAAACTCTTAAATTTCAGTCCTTGCTTCTGAGATGGATGGAAAGGATAGAAAGTAATTCTGTAATATGCAGGCCAGAGCTCACGGCAGGGTCACAGTGGGGCCAGATTCTCTGCATGGGGGAACTGGAGGCCCCATGGTTCTTTGTTGAAACCCTGCCAAGTATCCAATGGATTAAGATTTGTAGGAGAGGTGATTGGATCTGCCTATGCAGAAGGAGCTTTTCATTCTGTTGCCCCCCTGAAGATTGTAGGCATTCAGGTGAAGGGGAAAGTGTTGAGGTGAAAGTGCATTACATGGAAAACAACTTAATCCCTTCATTTTCTTATCAGCACAGATGCTAACAACAGTGCATCCAGCTGCATCTTGATTATTTTTACTAAAAAAAGAAAATAAATAAAAAAACCTCTCTAAATATCACTGGATTTTCTCTAATTACCACTGTATGGCTGTGTGCTACAGCTGATTTCATGGAAAGTGCCCTAAAGCAGTTTCAATTTGCCAATCTGGGCTGTGATCAAGCAGTCAGATCTATACATCAAATTGCACAGGAGAAGCATCAAGGTGTGGAGTTCAGTTCATCATACCACTTCAGAAGGTTGAACTCAGCAAAACTAAACTCCCAGTGTTTTACTGGGAATCTCAACTTTGCCTGCGTCTACCAGTCAGCAGCTGATATTTGCAAAGATAATACGGGGACTGAGAGGCTTCTTTTCATCAGCAGTAGTTTTTGGCATAACAGGGAGCCGCTTAGCAAATCTGTGACTGTGACAACAGAATGAGGTAGCAGAAAGCAAAATGACATGTTTCTGTGGGATGGATGACACCCTCTGCCCAGCATTTCCCCATGCAGTTAAAGAAAATGGGGTGTTGCCACCAACGCAGAGTGGTTATATCAGTAGCCAGCACAAAGGTCTTTCTGTCACAAGGATTATTGGCAATGGTGTAGGAAAGCCATGATTTCCATGGGTTTATTGAGGGTTAAGTGCAGACATGGCACAGTGTGCAAAGGTTGAAGACAAACAGGATGTGTGAGACTTAGCTGATAAGGTGTTGCTCCCAGAGGATGGGCAACACTCCTCCCTGGGCTGCAGGAAGAGGAAATTCCTAGTCACTACCAGCAGAGTAGGTGCACAGGGGCTCTCACCAAGCAGGGCAGAGTTAAGGTGTTGGGCTTTTTTTTCCCCTGAGCTCCACACTGGTGATTGTCACGGTTTAAACCCAGCTGATAACTCAGCTCACACAGCTGTTCGCTCACCCTCCCATTCATCCCTCTGGATGAGACTGGGAGGAGAACTGAAAGAATGTAAACCCCGTGGGTTGAGATAAGAACCAGATAAATACCCAGCCGGACCCAAGGAGCAATCTGGGCCTTCTGGGTAACTTCCCCCAGTTTATATAGTGGGCATGACGTGCTGTGGTATGGAATACCTCTTTGGCTAGTTTGGGTCAGGTGTCCTGTCTCTGCTTCCTCCCATCTTTCTGTGCCCCTCCTCACTGGCAGAGCATGAGACTGAAAAGTCCTCGGCCAGAGTAAGCTACGTACCAACAACTAAAACATGAGCATTGTTCTTAGACTAAAGCCAAAACACAGCACTGCACCAGCTACTATGAAGATAAAAATAACTGTGGCAGCTGAAACCAGGACAGTGGGGTAGAGGTGCTAGAAGACTATCCTTCTCTCTTATCACATGCAGGAGCAAAGACACACACACACACACAGGAAAAATACTTCCAGGCAAAAGTGGCCCCAAGTTAACTGTGGACACACTGTTGGCCATGGCAGCAGAGGATGTCTGCACTTCCTCAGGAAAAAGAGGCCACTGGCTGTGCATTTAAGTGCTTGCAATATATAACTTCTTGTAGGGCCAATGACAGAAATCTCAGGCATGGTCTGTATCCTGAAAATGTGGACAGTTTTATTACGTGGCAGCTTGAGCACATCAAAGACAACTAGCGGCATCTCTGCTCTTTCAGCACCATCCTCCCTCTTCATCCGTCACTACATAAAGCCCTTACACACTGAAAGTCCTTTCGGCTCACTCTCCCCTACCCATGCTAGGAAGACATCAAGTAGCTGAAAGCAAATTTCTGCATGTTACATATCACAGACTCAGCAGTTTTCTAGATGGTCACGTACTGTCTTGCTTGTGCACTGCATGAGCATTACACCAGGGCTCTTCCTCCCTACCAGGACTCCCACCCTGCTCAGGCTGGAGGCCTTTACCAGTCTCATGGTCACCATCACTCTCCTTCCTGTCAGTTTTACCTAAGGGCAGCCTCTATTTTATATTTGAATTTCCTCAGTCTTTCAAGATTCTTATTCAAGTTCATTCTCATTCCCTTAACTGGGAAAGCTTTTATAGGCTGAGACAATGATGGAGGGAAACCGAGGCCTTCTCAGAAGGGTCTGTCTTTGCATGTAGGTTAAAAAGAGGGCTTGGACTTCCCAAGGTGACAAAGACCTCCTGAGCTCCTCAGGAAAGACTCCTTTTTCCCCTGACATAGAAAGGATGATCCATCTCCTGCTCCATGCTGGGAAAATGAAGGACCTCCTGAAAGGATAAAGCTTCATGAATTCAGGTCTCTGTCTGAGGCAGGGAGTAAGGCTCACCTGCACCCACAGGGCTTTTCCTCCTGTCACGGCATGGCTTGTGAGAGAAGGAAAAGGTGCGAATTCAACCACCCTGAGAGGCAAGACTCAGCCCGCCTCACCCAAGTATATATACAACCTACAGGTAAGAGAATGCAGTTTGTAGGCACTGCCAACCACTTTGGCACCCAAGGCATGTGGATTTGCAAGCTCTCGAAAGGGTCAGCCTTGAAACAGAGGGTCATGGGGCTGTCACTGTGCTGTAATACCCGGTTTCTGAAATAGTTGTGGTCATGTTGTCCTGACATTCCTGCTTACAGCTTGTAGCAGGCCAGGGGGGAGTGGGGAGAGGCCCTCAGACAAAGGCATTGCTCTCTTGCTTGACAAGATCTTAGTGCCTGGAGAGGTTATTTATAGCACACACCCTAGTCCTGTGGTAGTAGCCGTGCCCGCAGGGCACTGTACGTCATGTACATGGAGAACCAGGGCATTGCTTTAAGGTTGCATAGAAGGAAGGAGAAACACAGCAAAGAGGACAGAAGGCAGCAGGCAACATTTGGGAGGGGAGCAGGCTGTGTGGAACAGGACTTGGCATTCCTTGTCCCCCAGATTTCAACCAGTTCCTGATGCCCCATTTTGGAAGAGAGGCTGAAGCAGTGGAGGGATATACGAGCAGTAAAGATTTTGCTAGCAGAGATGAAGATCAGGCTAGAGTTGATAATCAAGCTTTGCCCCAGACCCTATACTCCCACAAGCAAGACTGACCTTTTGACAGATGTTCTCATCTTCTTTCTTTAACCAAACCTGTTTCTCTGTCAATGGCTGTAATGGACCACTATCATGGCTAATTTATTTGTGCTTTTCCTAGCCTTCCCTAATGCTTTCCTATTCATTTCACAAGGCAGCAGGTTGAAATAAGCAACTTGCACAGCCTTTCTGGGTATTGAGGTTCTATTTCCAGTATTACAGCGAGGAAATAAAAACTAGACATGGGCAGAATAGGAGGCAAGTTTAGAAAAAAATAGTCTGCTTAGCTGACCTTTTTCAGTTTCAGTTTCTTTCCCCTTACACAAATTCCCTTTGTATCTTAGTATATATTGGGGGGGGGTGGGGGCAGGGGTTTTTAATGGAATTTAAGAACAGGAGGCTGCTTTTCTCTAGTAGTATTCAGAGAATTTAGCTTGTCTTTCAGATAGGCAAAAATCTCAGCTGCACTAAACAAGCACCTCTGATCTTGCTCTTCTGCTTTCTGCTGCACTCAGCCCATCAAGAGCATTTACGTTTTATGTCTAGTGTGACAGCCACCATGATGCTTCCTCTGGCCAGGTAGGTCTTTGAGGTTGGACTCCAAGCAGCTCTGCAGTCCCTCAGAGTCCTCCTTATCCCTGAGCAAAGCTGGGCCACAAATGCTAGCAGAGTGCAAGGTGTGCTGCCCAAGCCTGAGGCCAAGTACACATCAGTGAGCCAGCATATGCATGCGTACCATCATCATGGATGGTAGCTAAAGAGCTGAGAGAGGTGCGTACTCAGCACATAGCACAGACAAACTTAGCTGGGTTTCTTTCTAGGCAGAAAAGCTCCACTCACAAATGCTGTAGCTCAAAGTCACATCCCTTATATCAAGCTAACAATAGCTTACTTAAAACAAAAACAAAACAGAAAATAACAAACAAACCCCACAACAGATATCGACAGCCTAGCTTTGTGGTGTTTTGAGGATGAGAATTTATTGGGGGTTTTCAGGCCTTAATTTCTAAATGAAGTGGCATGGCTTCCAGATTTTTAAAACTGGCTGCTACTTTTGCACAGAAATAATTAGGTGGTACTGTACTCTGTAAGAGCAGTATTATGCTTCAAGGGTGTCTTTCTTTAGGAGCAGCTTTCCTGTTCCCTTCAGTGCACTGTTGTGCCTGCAACCCTGGTCCCTGCCTTAGTCCCATATCCCATCCCTGTGCCCTTACCTCTGGCTTTAATTTGGGATTATCCATGGAAGTTAGGAATTCGGCCTCTGGATCAAACTGAACAAAGGCCAAAATCTGAGTTGTCTCCATTGTACCTCTCTCTTTTGAGAGCATGCTCTGAGTGCCAATGTGATCTAGCCCCTATGGAGGACTACACATTTTTACCTTCTCAACTGTACCAGAAAAGGGCCAACATGTCTGAGGAATCTTTGAACATGAGCAGAGGCACACAACTCAGGGTCCTTGGAGAATACCGCATTTGGGGGATGGACAACAGCTGACCTGTTGTTTTGAGAGTCCTGCTTTAAGCATTTGTATTAGTTTGATCATTGGTCTCAAAGTATGCAGTGGGTCTTGAAGGAGCATAATTCTCAGTCCAGCCACAGAAAGCAAGAATAAAGTGGCTTAAAACCATCACTGTCCTCACTGGACTTCACGTTGCCCAAAGTAATTTATATAGCTTATTAGCTTTTGATGTGGGGATGCTGCCTAGTTACAGCAATGTTTCCTGTCTTCTGGAAAATCATCATTGACCAGATCTGTGCTATTTGTACATCTGCTGTGCTCCATCTAATCAAGCTCCTCAGAGCACACCAGAGCACTTTACAGTGTTTTCTTTAGCCACAACTGGAAACTTTATATTCTCTTTTGTGTCTTATTACTGCAGTTTTTCCAGTAAAAGTCAAGCAGCATTGCATTTCTGTCCCCATCCACATGGACAGTAGACTTTTATTATACTGAGCATTAAAATGGCCATATCGTGGCATCCTAAGATTATGGAAGGCTTCACTAATAAAGGTGGATGGTGGGAGGTCATTTCATTTTCGGTCTTCTCAGGAAATAGAAAGCTAATGGAAAAGCCATCTTTTGGAAATTGGATGTTGCCTCCTTGGTCCAAATCTTAATTCTTGAAATATCATGAGCACAGACTGATTTTTCAAGCAGGTGAAATAGCTGTAGTCTACAGAAGAATATTGCTAAGTATTTTATTCCACAGGTTTAAGGTTTTTACGATAAACTTTTAAGGGGCCTAGAAGCACACTGCAAGCAGAATTTCATTTATTATTTACTAAAAGAGTTGCAACTCTTGGGTATTCATTAGGAGAGAGGAGTTGTACAGGCTGCTCAGATATTCTCTCTGTGTTGTTAGAAGTACAGACACAACAGGCTCCTGCTATCAAAAGAGAAACACTAAAATTTGCAGGATAAGATACACAAATCAAGACAATGGGTTTGTAAACATAAACAGGCTTTCTAAGAGGTAAAATGTATACTCGGAACACTGCTATTTTTATAAGGCTGAATGACAATCCAAGCAATTTTGGAACAAATGTATTTGAGACTCCTCTTTTAAATTAGCAGCACATGTCAAAACCGACAGGATTTGTCTGGTAAATTATAGCTGCTGCTGCCCTTGCTGGATGTATGAATTCCAGTAAGGAACATGAAGATTGCTTGGGTTAGTTTCATGTCTAGGTTCTACTGGGAGGAAGGGGAAAGGAGAAAGGAAAGGAAGGGCATTTTCCTGGATTATACCGTGATGAGAAAACCTGTCTTAACTGAATTTCCAGGGACAAAAAATGACTGATTTTAGGCAGCAATGCCTCTTTTATGTTCTTTTTTCTATCTTTCTTTCTGTTAAGAGGAAGTGAAGAGCTGTTTATGTTTTTCTTCCCCCGCTTTCTCTCCTTGGGGCTTTTTCTCCAGCATACAGTTTGTTATGAAGTTTTGGAATGTGCTTTGCAGCACTGAGTAATACACTGAATAAAAATACCAAACATTTGATATCTTAGTTTAGTTGGAAAGGAGATTTTTGCTGCTGTTGCTTCTACTCATGTTGTACTTAAAGGGGTACTGCCAAAACAAAACCAAAGAATGCAGTTTGATTGTGGCCAGGTATATACAGAAGATGAGTTAGTGCTAATACTATTTTCATACTCTTTTAATACATAAGAGAAGCAAAGCACAACAGAAGTGCTTACCCGAAAACATGAGGTAATTCAGCTGATTCAAAGACTTTGAAAGTAGGATATGAAAAAACAGTGCAGGTTTTTGTTCTAAACACAAATTTAAAATACTAATATTGAGAACACAACATGAGCAAGACGCCAAGAGAGCAAGGCCAGGAGGTTTGGGTTGATGTTGCCTTTGTGTTGGTGATGACTAGCAGACCACTAGTGTTGCTTTGTAATCTATCAAAAAAGTAAAATATGTTTGAAAATGTTCTTGTTGGATGATGAGGAACACCCAAACATTTGTTCAGTGCATGGCAAGCTTTTCTGGTTTTTTTGTGAGCCTGTGTGACCTAACATCAGTTTTGGAGTCAATAACACAGGAGAACCTTAACTCTATGCCTAATCTGATGTCTGCAGAGGACCATTATTACTCTGTTTTCATCATTCTGTGGAGTCCTAACCACAGACCATACAAAGTGTTTGCTCCTACTCATAAACATCTAAGCATCTAACACCAAAAATACAGTGAGTGATGCAGGTGATAAATCAATCACAAGAAACCACTGTTAAAGTGTTGGTCTGCAGGTAGGAAAATATTGCAGATCAGTAATCTAACCTTTATGTTTGTAATTATCACTGGTAAAGGGTAAGGAGAGGTTGGGAGGGGGGGGATGAGGCAGTCTTCTGGGAAGGTTTCTCTGTTCATCACAGTCAGCATAAGACACAGCACATCAGTGCTTGTTTGAAAATCGAAGGTGCTGCAGTAAGTTAATCAGAATGGTGAACTGACCAGGACATGGCCAACTGAGAGCCGGAATGATAGTGAGGCAGCCTGGGAGAGGCTTTGAAAGTGAAGGCAAGCAGCTGGTATTTCGTAAGCAACAAGCAGCAAGTGGCAAGACCATGTAAGAGGTGATTACAGTTACAGCCTAGAAAAATGATCCTTGGAGAAACAGTGCAAACGTGTATCAGCAGGCGGAAATTACCCTGTCAAGATAAGAGGAAAAAGTGTTTTGCAATAATAACATGAGATGAGAATCTAGATGTGGATGGTCAGGAAAGGCTGTATTTTGCAGATGATTCTTTCAAAACATCTTTAAGAATTAAACACAAGCAGTATATGAGGACACAGAGTGAAGACCAGATCCAAGGATACAGCTAAGTCACCAACCTAAATGCTATGCAGTGTTAAGGATATTATTCCCACTAGTTAGGGTGCAGACAAATGCGTCTGTATTGAAGGTGGTTGAATTGTTTCTTACAAATAAGTTTACAAAACATATAAGGTAGAGGTGATCCCCTGGGTCCTGAAGGTGGGACAAGAAAATTCTTCAAGAGGACATCCTGAAAGAACAGAGTGGAGGAGAAGCGGGTAAGAATGGTGTAATGGAAACCAGGAGAAGGATAAGCCAACAGAATGAGCAACATCAAGGTGCTGATTTCTAGATTTGGTCACAGAGGAACTTGATTGTCCCTACTAGTTCTCCTGCCGAGCTGATTGGCAGGACCCACTATATTTTTCAGCAGAGGGCTGATACAGGGCTTGCCAACTGGCCAGCCACAAAGCTCACAGTCAGTGTGCACACCTTCTCTGAAATACTTCTGCATGCCTGTGGTGCCAAAGGAATTCCTGGAAGAGGTGTTTAAAGTTGAAGTTGACTGCAATTAATGTATGGTGAAAAGCACTTCAGCAGAGGAACCAGGGGTTGAAGGTGTTGCACAGAAAAGTCAAGGTAGCAAAGTGCATAGCTTGCCTCTTAGAAACAAGCATTATGGTAGTAGAACTTTTTACTTTTGAGAGATCGCTATGGTTCTGCAGTGGGCTGGTTTGTTTTGCTTGGTATTTGACTTGTCTTCTGAGCAATTTTGTTCTGTTCTGGGTTGGAAATGTGGAATATATTTGAACCAAGACAGATCAAGGGAGTGCAGATCAGCAACAGTAAGCTGTTGAACTGACCTTGAAGGTAATGCTGCTGGTAGCACGCTGGTACATCCCTGATAGCCTAAGTATCAGGATTTGTCTTGAAGCCTCTGCAGAATGACCCCACAGAGCAGTTCAAGAAATGCCCATATTCAGTGTGAGGGTTTCAAATATTTGTCTTAATTTCTAGAATTTTGAATAGTATTTGTTGTAATACATTTATTTTCCTTCACCACTTAACGTGATATTTCATGGCTACTATTGTTGGAGGGAAAGTGCCAAATCCTCCCCATTGGGTGTAAGCCAAGAGGGTAACCATGGTAGCAGTGTTTTACTCATCACTGGATCCTACAGCCCTTGGCTGGGAAAGAAAATAATCCAGACTACCTTGCAGTAGATGAAGAAATAAACCAAGACACTGGGGTGGTTTCATTTTGTTTATCTGAACCAAAAGAAAATTTGTATGATCAAGAAAGCCATATGTATTGTCGATTGAGATATACCAGGGTTAATTTGGCTGTAATTTAACAGTGTTGATTTGTCTGCATTTTACAGGCATGAATAACCGTGAAGTCTTGGAGCAAGTAGAACGTGGTTATCGGATGCCATGTCCTCAGGACTGTCCTATCTCCTTGCACGAGCTTATGATCCACTGCTGGAAAAAAGACCCAGAGGAGCGTCCAACCTTCGAGTATTTGCAGGGTTTCCTTGAAGACTACTTCACCGCAACAGAACCCCAGTACCAGCCTGGTGACAACCTGTAAACCCCTGGTCTCCAGACACTGTCACCAATTACCAGGTGTTTTTCAGCCCTGCCCCACCTGCCCTTCAGCTTCCAACTCTGTGATCAGTTTCTCCAGAGTGCAGCATCTTCCAGCACCGCCGTGCACAGGAGGGGCTGAAGCTGGGAACTTCCGCAGCCTTTGCCTATGACCACTTGTCCTAATAATCTGAATGTCCTGAATGAAAAGGAGAAAAACACTTGTTTGTTTTTTTTAATCAAAGACTCCAAAACTGCATTGTATTGATGTTATGTAAACTGCAAAACCTCTGTTCATTGTAAATAGTAACTCAGTGCCAATAACTGATCCTAGTGCTTTCCTTTTTTTAAAACGCAAAACCTATGTGATTTTAACTAGTCTTCTCCTGATTCAATTAAAAGTATTATTTTCCAGAAGTGGCCTCTTTGTCTAAAACATTTTTTTTCATGTTTTAACAAATAAAAAAAAAGTAAAATCAGGACAGGTGTTTGGTTTTTTGCTTTTTTATATATAAAATATATATAATATATATACATACCTGTACATACAGTATATGGGTGCTATTGCAGAGGAAATTCATTTGTGATCGAATGAATCCTGCTGCAGCAGTACCCAGAAAGCGATAATTTTACTGCAGACATGTAAACACTGGTGGGATTCTGAAAGCCAGTGATCTAATTTTTGGCTTTTGCCAAGCATGATTTTTTTAAATTGGATTGCACTTTTTGTTTATTATTATGTACCTGTAGATGGTTGTAACTTTGCTCTTTCAGGAATCATGTGCTGTATTTACAGTAATGTTTCCAATGTTTGACAAGTGTGTGATGATTTGTTCTTGAAATTAAAACGAACATATTTAAAGCAAGAAAACTACACCATCACCGTTTGAACTGGAAAATTGAAACTGCAAGGACTTCTTGTATCAAAACATGTATACTGAAATGTTTCAAAATGATTTATTAAACAGTGTAACCACATTCAGATGGTCTTAAAATCATAGCATTTTAGCCATGTCCACCTGCTAAACCATTGGTCATGCAACTAGGACTTTTCTGTTTTATGTGTAACATTTTTCCATTGTAAAATAAGTGTGTTAAATGTCCTGTACTGCTAATGAAATTACTTTCTCTATGTCTGCAAGTTCTCCAGTGGAATTACTATGCACTTCTTTACATTTCATGGAGGATGCACAGAACAAAGTATTACCTTTTCAGTTGTCTGTACCAGCCTTGAATTACTTACATTTAACCAAAAAAAAAAAAAAAAAAATTCCTTTCTATTTCTATTGAGTTTTTAATACTGAGTTTCAAATTTTAAAGTCTTAATTACATTTTGTTATGGTTTATTTGCAAGTTTACATTTTAAAACTGTTTAACTTTCTTAATTTAGTAATTAAAAAAGGAGCATTTTACATTTGGATAGTTGTTCTTTTGTTTAAACTGTGGAGATAATGGTGGAGAGGAGATAAAAGCTTTTCAAGAAGGGGTGTCATGCCATTTGGAGCACCATTTTTCATAGGAGTATGCAGAGCAGTTACCTATGGGACACCATTTTCCACATTATGAAGTCAATATGTTTTTAAACAGCTGGAGTTCAACTGTAAGGAAGATGGCTGAATGCATCACTAGTCTCTCATTTCTCTGTTCCACAAGCAGTTTATTCTTTAACAGTTCTGTTGCATTTAACGTGAATATCTTTACAAGTGTTGCAGGAAAAGATTTTCTATGCCTTGTATTCCTTTATTGCTTTAAAATATTGTGGCCAAGTAAGACTTCCTGACAGCTGGCAATTTTTTTTTAATCATTTCATACCTAGATTGTGAATTCATATTCTGAATACTCACACATTTGCTAAGAAGAACCTTTCTTCCATTCCTGAGAACTAACCCAATAATGAACTGAGATTCAGAGAAAAAATTGTCATCGTTTCAATATTTTATATAGAAAACACTGAGAATCCTCTTGCAAAGGAGGCTTCCACACTTAGCCTTTCT
Source organism: Neopsephotus bourkii (assembly GCF_033783945.1). Taxonomy (NCBI): domain Eukaryota; kingdom Metazoa; phylum Chordata; class Aves; order Psittaciformes; family Psittacidae; genus Neopsephotus; species Neopsephotus bourkii. The sequence goes on along the minus strand of NW_026901837.1, from coordinate 4,374,286 downwards.
TGAAGTGTGAATTTATATGGCAATGTTCTTGTTACCAGATTTCCATGATAAATTGGTTAACATTTTACATGTAGAGTCTATAAGTAATGTTATGTACATGATATATTCAATGTTTGCTGTACCTGTGGCTGTGGAGTACGGAAGAGGCCATAATTCTTGTTGGACTTTCAGCTTCCTCTTAGTACTTGCAAAGCAAGTCATGGTCCTCTTTTTCGCACAGCTACCCCCCTGCCTTAAAACATCATCAACTGAACTGAAGACTCCATAGTAACACAGTGAGCTGGCAAAACCAAAATGTCACCTGCTCAGCCTATTGCTCAGTAGCAAACCCTGGCCATTCCACCAAGTTCCTTAGCAGCCACAGACTTAAGTTCAGTTTCCATCTGCAATGCAGGATGAGCCTAAACCATTAGTTTTGCCTATGTTTCTCACTGGAACTAAGACTCAGATGGGGCATTGTCGGGGTTTTATGGCCTTTATTTCTGATTCTTGGGTTTGCTGTTTCCTGTATCGGATTTGGTCTATGAGTACCATGTTGATCTCTGCCACATCTCTGCCTGCAGCTGGCTTGTGTGCAGACTGGTGCCACTGTTGAGTGGCAAATCCAGACCATTTCTCACTGGTAACTCTTCTGCTTATTTTTCTTAATGTTGGGAGTTTTATTGTTTGGGTTTTTTAATCTCTCAAATAAAAACATTAGCAAAAATTTAAACAAGGTTGTTAGCATTTTTGCTATAAATTAATAAAATCTTTTTCTTAACCACTGTGTATGTACCACAAATAGCTGTGGTGACTATAAAAGTAGAATTATGTGATCAAGAACCTCCTGTTTCTTCCTTTTTTCTTTTTTTTTTTTTTAATGTAAGGCTAAATAAATCACATCCACATAAAAACCACTGTCCAAATGCTCCCCCCAGCCAGCTGACCTGACTCCCAACTGACCCTTGGTGTGGTGTAGTTCCAGAAAAGGTGACTTTCCAGCAGCTGAAAGGATGCCATGAGGTGACCTGGGCATCTCTAGGTCAAGCTTAATCCTGTACCAGTCCCAGGAAAAACAACAAGCAGAAATGCAACACTGCTGCGAAAGGGACAGTTTGTAGAATTAATGCCTGTTATCACAGTTCTGTGGGAAGGGAATGATTGACTTGGTGGGTCTTCAGAAAGGACCAAAGTGTGTCAAAGGCAATAACATGATATTCTTTGGCTTCTGCAAACAGTGCTTGACTTTGTTCTATGTGATGCTCTGGTTTTGATTTAATTACCACTGTAGAAAAACAAAGCAAATGCAAAACAGAAAAGTTATTAACTTATGAAATTGCACGAATAATCACAAATGGAAAATCTGTCTCCAGTGCAAGTGTCTCTCCTAAGCCTCTAGACTGGAAAGGACTATCTGCAGACAGAGCACAGATTGCTAAATGTTTTTGACCTGGCCACATAACTTCAAGGTGAGTGGGAAGTTGCTCAAAATTATTTTAATATGCCCCATCCTTTTCTCAAATGCTGCAATGAAAAATGCAGTACACTAATGACTGCTACCACATTATACTAAAGGGGCTTATGGGCCTCACACGAGGCTGAGCCCAAGCATGCAAGAGCTATTAGGAGATATACAGTAGCTCCTCTTCTAATGTGTAGACAGTATTCATTCATCAAAGAAGAATTTTCCTGTCTAATGGGAAATTACCACCAGCAGTGCAGACAAAAGGATATTTATTTTCTCCAATCGTGCAAGCTTGAGGGTCTGTCTGTCTTTCAAGAATAACTGAAGTCTGTTTGTAGCTCAGATATCTCATTGTGTTCTACAGTCTCTAAGCAGTGATTATAATTTCCTGTGACTCATACACAGAGAAATTTTATCACTGAAGGGGCTCCCGTCAGTTGGGGCAGCATTCCCTGCCATCTTAACTGAATAAGCCACTTCAGTTTTGGATTTTCCAGCCCAGACCAAACTAGAACCTGTTCTCTTTCAACGGAAAAGGGAAGGAGGTATCTTGCCAGGATGGCACTGGTGTAGAGTGTTAGTCTCTCTCAGTGCTTCTGAATTTGCCAGGAGAACTTTCGACAGCTAAAACCAGATAATGGGGGCTCATTTTGAATGTTAGAGGGGAAATGCTAACTGATCTTAAGTCTGTGAGCTATCTTCTGTTGACTTTTTAATACAGCCAGTGTTTTCATGTGTGTGTGTGTATATCTGTATCTCAAAATGCAATTTGCACACAAAAGACATTTATGCCTATACAAGCATCATTCCATTCTTTCTCTGCAGCTGAATGCTTAACAAAAATGTAGGACTGAGACATGAATAGATTAGAGGACAGAATGGTGTTAAGAACAAAAGAGCTTCTCTCTGTTGTTTTGGGGTTTGGGGTTTGTTATTTTTCTGTTGTTCCCTGTCTCCTACTGCATGTTCCGTGTCTCCCACTATTCCCAGGCTGGAAGAGGGAGGGTAGCGGCAAGTACTACTGCCGCAGCCTGGTGATGACTTGGGTCCCTGGCTACTGCAAAGAGCAACCTGAAGCTGACTTGATAGTCAGGGCGAGAAGACATGTCTCCCAAGGGCATGGCTGCAGTTTGGGCCCTGTGGTGTGGGTTTGCAAGAGGGCAGAAAGGAATGCCTCCCAAGAAAAACAGGTCATCAGCTGGTAGGCTCTGCATCATGTCGTGCAGAGGGAGATCCAAAGGTCGCAGCACCAGCTGTGCTCAGAGTGCCTGTGTTTCACTGTGCCCAAGGATTTAGGTGATCAGATTAAAGCAGGCTGGTAAGCAGGAACTGCAGTTTATGTTACCAACTGTAAATATCTTCTCTGTTACAGGGTAGAGGTAAATAGTGTATGTCCAATGGGGGGGGGGATCACAGGACTAGTGTCCCTGTGACTTGGGAAGCAAGTGCTGCATCTGCCTGACCAGGCCAGATGGAAGTTCAATTGTTCAGCTCATTGTTGGGAATAACTCAGCATTAAGCTCTGTAAATAGCTAAAAGGGCAAAGAGCAAAGAAATGAGATTATCCTCCTTCCTCTAGAGCCAGACTACAGCTTGCCAAGGGCTCTGGTTTGCTTTTCTGTGCATCAGCATTTGTTGCTGAGCCCCCGCACCAAGAGTCTTGTGAAGTTTCCCCAGCTCCTTATTGTCACAGTTTCACACAAAATCCCTGAGCCCTGTAATGGATTGATTTTCATCGGAAAAGAAAAAAAGAGAAAAGGATGCAGGGAAGCTTTCTAACCATGTTGTAGCCTTACTCACATGTCCTGGGGCTCACCCTCATTCCAGAGGCCTACCTAAAAGCCCTGGTACCCCCTATACTTTATTGACTGCCACAGTTCAGGCTGTGGACTGCCTTCCAGCCCTGATACACTGCTGTATTTCTCCATTGAAGAGATGCACAGGAAGGGTTCCTGGTGTTGGAAAAGTTGTGTGGTGGTCCCAGCTAGCTCCTCCTGGCACTGAGCAGTGCCAGGGGCAATTCTGATGCTGGGCCAGGCTCCCAGGGGGAAATAATGATGCAGAAGGGGCCTGCAGTTTCCCTGGAGGCTCCTTTGGCTCCCACAGACACTGTGGTCCTGGCCATTGGCAGCAGCTTGGGCATGACTGTAGCTGCAGCTGGATCTTGGGGTGACTTGGCAGGGACTGTGTTGATACAGCCCACAGTCCCCCTGACAATGGAGAAGCAGATGCTAACTCCTCCTCCTAAAAAAGCAGAGGCAAAGAGCCAAATGAGGAACCATTTTGCATCTTGAAGACAGAGGACTAGGTACATTTGATGATATGAGAGCTCAAGTGTTCCCTCAAATTCCCATGCCTCCCAAAAGCAGCACGGCCGCCAGCTGAGCTTTGTACATGACCTCATATACATCCAGAGTATAAAGCACATACTGCATACTGAACATTTGCATATGTTACACATCTTTTGTTCCACTTGGGTGGCCTTCTCCTCCCCTTCCCCCTACCTCTCGCCCCATTACTCACCCACACAGCTCCCCTCACGTTATTCTAGACGTGTCATTTCTGAAGGACTACACATCCCAGTCCTGCGGAGAGTGGGTGCTCTGTTAATTGTCAAATGTTGGGTGGGTAATGATCAATGGATGACTAATTAGAAGCAAGAGGGAATGAAATAGGTATTACTTAGCTTCTGCTCTTAATTAAGAGCATGCATAATGCTGTGGGGAAAATCTTAGCAAATGGCAGGAGGGTTTTTGTCATTATGAAAGGTTTAATTAGAAACATTGCACAAGCTAACATCCAGGTACTGTTTTCTTTCCTTTCTGGTGTCTCTCCAAGGCGTGACTGAAAAATGCCAAAGCAAGAGCCTTAAAAAAAAAAAAAGGAAAAAAAAAGTGCAAATTATTTTTTTAGGCATGTGCCTAGCACTCTAAACAGCAAGACATGAAAGAAAGTCCCAGTTTCTCTGCAGAAAGCAGAGAGAAGCAGCAACGAGCAAGCCAAATCTAGAGGACTGAAGCAAGAGTGTCATGTGTGTTAAGCTAAGGGATAAATGTTCATTGCAATGTCTCCAGGTTAATTCACAGCACCAATGTTAAAAGTGGAGCAACATGACAGTGCTTTATTTGAACAGTTAATCATTTGGAAGCAAAAACATTTATGATTTAGTTCTCTGTGTAGACGTGGTAGGAAATACAGAAAGCAGCACTTGAAGTTGACATTATCTTGCTAATCAAAAATGAAATATTACAACTCCTGAAGGACTAGCAACCACTTTTTATAAGAAGTCTCCATGTTAGTTGCCTTGCCAATGAAAACACTCATCCTGCACTTGAATATTAATCTGTACTTTCTATGACGGGCCCAATGTGATGCATCACATTCTGCTTGTAAATAACGTACAGATGAGATACTAACTTTAAAGAGTCAGAGCTTGATCCAGATTTCAGTGAAGTCAACATGAAGACCTAAGAAATATAAAACAGGCCTTCATAAGGCAATTAGGATGGCCTCAGTTTTGGGGATGGGGGAGGCTTTTGAAATGCTGAAATAAACTTGGATATGTGTTCTCTGAGTTTCCTGATCCAAAAAACCAAGTTAATTGATAGCAGTTTCTACAATTTTGTGGAGAGTACTTAGGGTTGGACTGGACCCTGTCTGCAGACAGTGCTGTTCACACAGCCAGCAGAGAGTGTCTTTCAAGGTCTTTTTTTTCCCATTTCTCAGGCTGCTAAGAAAATACATAAAGCTCAAGTGAGAGGAAGAGCCTCAAGTACCTGCTGGTTTCTGGGGTCTGGCAAGTTAGAGAGGACAGACACTGGCCCATAGGTGTGATTTCTGGAGCTGGAAATGCTCACAAGGCCAGATTTCACAGTGTATTCCCCAGGCATCATGTCCTTGGGAGGAAGGCTACTCTGCACTCCTTTCTTTGGGCCACAAATACCCTTCAAATGAGTGGTCAGGATCAAAGTAACCCCGCAGGCCTGAATGCTGAGTGAGCTAGCAAGGGCATTTCTGTCACAGCCACAACCTGCCTCCTCCAGCCAACAGAGAGCTATCTACAGGGAAGGCAGGTAGCCACTGCTATATGCTGGGTGTCGCAGCCCCATGTTCAGGGTATTACCAATGGATAACAGAAGACTGAGTGTAACCAATGTTGGCATGGAAGCTCACTCCACTGCGTGAAGGGAGAGGTGTTTGTTGGCTACACAGCTCAGCCCTTTACAAACAAACCCCACAAATGTGGGTATAGATGCAACATCCCCATAGGATACTCTGTGCACTGAGCTCCCATGTCCATCTGCGACTGCCCGCACTCCCTGGGGAGCTGATCGACACACTGCAAACACTACGTCAGTCCTTCATGTAAGCCCAAGGAAGGTCAGGCGCTCCTCAGAGCAGCTCTCCCTCCCTGCTCCCATCCTCTCTACGTTCACCTAGGTCCTGATTTTGGCTCCTGCATGTCCTTGGGCTGCCATTCCCCACTGTGGCACACAGGCTGCAGTGGGGCCATTGTCGTTTCCAGGCAGGAGGCTGTCAGGGAGGCTGGGGAGCAGGGCAGCAGGCAGAAACAGGTGTCATGCAGCTCATGGCTCAGGCAGCTCTGTGGAAAAGGGGTGTTCATGGTGCAAAACAGGCATGCAGCGGAGCCACCATGCTTGACTGCAAACCAGAGGGATTAAACCCTCAGCTGACTCAATCAACTGTGGTTGTAATGCAGCCACTCTTGCTGCAAGCATCAACTGCCCGTCATGGCCGGGTCAGGCTGGGACCCGCTGACAGAGCAGGGACTGCATGGGCAGTCTGCGGGCAGGGAAGGACAACTTTGGGATGCACCAAAAGGGAGCCTTGGTGTCCTGTCGGCCTGTGCCTCAGCAGGGGAGGAAGGAGGGAGGGAAGGAAGGGGTCAGGATAGCCAGTTGGTGGGTCAGGCTGACATGGGACTTCTCCTGGAGGAAGACAGGCGCAGGCTGCATGGCATCACTGCACTGCTGCCAATACAATCGTATCTGGTGTTTGGCTTAGGGCACATGCTGTTCCAGCCGCTTGAATTTTCCCACCAGAAATGTGGGCAGTCATTCCTTGGCAAGAGGAAGTAAGTGCCTGGCTCATGGCTTTGCCATGGGGCTGACAGAATGGCAGGCTCCCAGGGAAGGCTGGTCCCAGGGAGGAATGCCAGGCAGGTGACTCCCTCCTCAGACCCTAGTGTCAAGATGCAGGGTCTAGAAGGGTGCAGGAAGGAGAAGTGGTGGCACTGCCTGAGCTCAGAGCTCAGCTATGGCTTGGACATCCCTGTGTGGCCGGACTGGCCTGTCAGGCATTCAGGCAGTGTGTGACGGCAGTCCACGGAGGATGAAGAGCCATGCACAAGTTGCATACAAGTCAGACTCCTCCCAGGGTTAAGTGAAGCAAATGTAGGCTAAAGATCAGGAAGAGCTTCTTGGAAGGGAGATGTGCTGAGTGGGGGGGGGTCAGGAGAGCAGTGTAGGCTGGGATGCACAGCTGTGTCCAGCGGGCTCAGCAGGGATTGCTGCTGTGGAGCCTGGCACTGCACCAACATAAGCAGCCACGGCTTGATGGGGCTCTTTGAACCCCACTGCACCGTGCCATCAGCACCAGTGTTACTCAGCCTTCAAGAGCTGCGCACATACATAAGGGTTTCAGCTTGTAAGAAAAGCAAGTTTCTACTCCTTGGGGGTGTAGAGAGAAACTTGGAAGTGTCTAGGAGTCTAACCTAAAGGAAAAAACCAACAAACAGTCGAGAAATCCCTTTTTTTTTTTTTTTGTTCTCCATATAGTTCTTATCCCCATCATGTGATTGTCTTCAGTAGTCTGAATCACAGTTGGTTTAACATTTGGCATTGACAACAAGCGACTGAGGACGGAAAGCAAAGGATGACTTTCCCGGCAAGGCGCACTATTTAGGAATCACACCGGGTTTCCCCTACAGCTGTTTATCTGTGGGGCTCACTCAGAGGCAGCCTGGCTTCCTCAGAGAGAGGGAGCGAGCCACACGCAGGAATGTCGAGAGAGTTTTAAGCTTCAAAGTGTCACTCCCCCCCCGGGGCTCCCTCTCCACCGCCGCCACGTTGTGCCGTGCCGTGCATGCCTCTTCCACTTCCTGCTGCAGAGCCAGTTCTGCCGCTTACCTGGGAGAGGCAGGGAGGGTGTCGTAAAAGGAAGAGAAAAAACCACCCGGCCGGCTGAGGAAGGAGCCCCGGGCACGGCGAGAGCGCGGCGGGGTGCGCAGGAGGCACTCCAGCCCTCTCGCTTTCCTTGGTCAGCTCAACGTGAGCAGCCCTCGCCTACAAGGTAAGAAGTGTGAGAGATGTTGCCTTTCTCAAGCCCTGTTTGTAATTAGCTGTTGTCCCACTTCTGGCTCTCAGTGGGTATTTTTCCCCCTCAAATTGCTGTCTGACTCGCTTTCTCCCCCTTCTCTCGTGCAATGATAGCCTGAGTTCCACAGATGTTTACAACATGTTTCAGCTGTTTCATTGAAGTTTTGGTTTGTTTTTTTTAAATCAGGAGGGTTTGGGGGTAAACACTGGGAACGGACACGCCTGGTGTCGAAATGTTGTCCTGCCTATTTGCAAAGCAGCCTGGCAATGCCTGGCAGCCAGGCCTGATCCCGCTCCCGCCCTGCGCGGCTGTGCAAGCTCAAGGTGGTTTGTTGGCAGACAGCTCTCTTCCCCTTCTCTCCCTCTCACTCTCTCTTTCCCTCTTCCTCTTCTCCCTCTTGCACTTCTCTTCTTTCCTTTTCTTTCACTTCCCTTTTCTTCCCCCTCTCCACCTCTCATTCCTCTTCTTTACCTTTCATCTCCTCTCCAGCTGCTCCAGGGCCATATAGGACAGACCTAGTGAGGGAGAGGTGGCTGTGAAATGTGAAGAAACAGGGTTGTAGACCCCTTTGGCACAGTTCTGCATGGCATTGGTATGGAAATAGTGGGTAATTAATTAGGATAAAATCAGCCATATAAAACCTGCTCCCATTTCACACAGTAGCTGATTGTTTCAGAATGCCACTTTTCTAGGGCTAGCTTTGGGTGGGCAGCTGGGCAGTGAGAACAGCAGTGGGCTTACTGGTCTTCAACCGCAACCAGTAACCACCAGACAAGAAATTCTCATTTCCTGGAAGCCCCAGGCCGTTCAAGGCCTGGCCTAGCCACATCCATGTCATTTCAAGCAGTCAGCAGTGCCCTGCCACACAGAACAGGGCTGTGAGTCCCACAATAGGTGATGCGGAAGACAGGGGTGCAAGAGGCACAGGAAGGAGGGATGGTGACCTCGTGATCACTCATCACTGCCACTGGCTGTTAGGAGCATCTGCCAGTTGTGCTGCAGCATGCAGTGCCATCAGCCTCTGAGGCTTGGCCTTCTCTTGCTGAGCACCAACAATGTCTTGAATGCTGTTCTTTATTTATTCTTTTTTTTTTTTAATGGGGTTGGGTTTTCTTTTGTCTTTGTAAGGCAGGAAACACGGCATGTGCAATTATGGCATTCATGTCTGTCAGTGCCCTCCACCCCCCGCAGCAGCTTTTGAAGTTTGGCAGAGAGTACACGTCTGAAACATATACATTTCTGCACAGTACATGAAAGCAAGCAAGCGAGGCTGTTCTCACGCTGGCAGAGGGAGATACGTCAGGTTCCCCCAGGCTTATCCACACCCCCCCACCACCCACATGCCCTGAGAGCAGGGAGGGACAAGGGATGCATCAGCCCCACAAAATACCAGAAGTTCTCATCCATTTGGAATTGAAGGTTCCAATGTAAGGCACAAAGCTATAGAAAAGCAAGCTGGGGAGATTTATGCCCCTCAGTGTGGTCCCCCCTGTCCAACCCCACTTATCTAGCCGCAATTTTGTGCCAGGATATTTAGATGTCCCGGGGCCATGGAATATCCCAGTTTGGGGGTTATTCAATGCCTACAGGAGTTTTATAATAATCAGAAATGAGTGGGATGTAATCTCTGGCAAACAAATACGTTTTTAAGAATACCTAAAAAACATTGCAGACATTTTTGTATTTCACAAAGATTAGAAAACTGTCAGGAAATGCTGCCTATATATGAGATGCCTGTTTGGATCCTGCTTCAGGGTGTTGTACTTCTAGTTTCTTACTACTTACTGCCTAACATTCCTACTACATGTATATGTCATGGGCAGAGAGAATGAATGGAGCAGCCCTGAGGAGAAGGACTTGTGGACATTGATTGACAAGAAGCAGTGTGCACTTGCACCCCAGAAAGCCAACCATATCCTGGGTTGCATCAAAAGCATTGTGACCAGCAGGTCAAGAGAGGTGATTCTTCCCCTGTACTCCATTCTCATGAGACCCTACCTGTGGTACTGCATTCAACTTTGAGCTGCCAACACAAGTGGGATGTGGAACTGCTTGAGGGAGTGCAAAGTAGGCCATGAAGATGCTCTGAGGGCTGGAGCACCTCTCGTATGAAGACAGGCTGAGAGAGCTGGGCTTGTCAGCCTGAAGGAAAGAAGGAGACCTTAGAGCAGCTTCCAGTACCTGAAGAGGGCCTGCAAGAAAACTGGAGAGGGACTTTTAGCAACAGTATGTAGTGACAGGACAAGGGATAGTGGCTTTAAACTGAAAGAGGGTAGAATGAGATTAGACATTACAAATAAATTCTTTACAGTGAGAGTGGTGAGGCACTGTCAAAAGTTGCCCAGAGAAGCTGTGGCTGCCCCATTCCCATCAGTGTTCAAGGCAAGGTTGGATGGGGCTTTGAGCAACCTGGTCTAGTGGAAGGTGTCCCTGCCCATGGCAGGGGGGTTGGAACTAAATGGTCTTAAAGGTTTCTTCCTACTCTAACCATTCTGTGATTCTATGAAATCAAAGTCTACACTAAAAAGGCAGAGAAATATCAGGTCTACACTAGCCTTTGCACCATGTATTGCGCAGTGAGCAACATGAAAGCTGCAAAAGGGAATGTGATGTTTGCCATGCAGGGAGGATGTTCTCCTGTTTTCCTGGCGTATGTAGACCTTCATGCCATGAATGTAGAAACTATGTAAAACCAACCATATTAACCACTGTTGAAGAGAAATGTTGTTTCCATGTTCTTTTTCTACTTTTACCAGAAGTCATAAAAATAAACATTACCTGCCCTAGAGGTCTTAAAATCTGGGCCAGGAATGTGACACATTGCCTTAGTCTTCACTGAAGAGGGTACCCAAAGGAGAGGATATGCCTCTGTGATGACATCAGCCAAAATTCTTCATGGTGAAGTGTGAAACTCTGGAGCTTGGATTTCCTTGACTGTTTATTTAGGTTATAGACCCAAAGCAGTTCCCATATTTGCACTTGCTCTCCTAAAAGAATTTGTCTCTGAGTTTTTTTGAGGAACGCTATGTGCAGTGTTTCTGTAGAAAAAGTTGCACTTAAAGCAAGTATACTTACACACACTTATCTGACCCCATGGCCCCAGCATTTGTTGCAATCTCAGTGTGTGCATCCTCGTGGCAGCTTGCAAATTCTGCATCTGCATAATCCTGTCTTGCAGACAGATATCAGCAGCATCAAAAAGTTTAAAGGACTCATCCAAATTACACAGGAATTATTTGGAAATCAAAAAATCCGTGTTCAGCCCCACCTTTTGTGATCCCAGCTTTGCCTTAATCTATACCTGTGCCATTTCAGAAATGCTTTGAGTGATGAATAAAAAGCCCTTCCCTTACACCACAGAAGGTAAGGTTTCTTTTTCATCCTAGTATTTTCTTTTTTAAGAATGTAGACAAATATAACTTTGATCAAAAGAGAAAAGATATTTTCTCCCTCTCCAGAAAAGACAGGAAGCACAGCTATGCTAGTGTTGCAGAGACTCTTCTGTTTCCTCACGACAGAAGTTTTCTAATCAAAAGCAGATAGACGGTTGGTTGTGTGCTTTGGGACAGTGCATCCTGACAAGTCTTTGTGCTGGGAAACAGATGAAATACTTGGCAGATTTTACAACCAGCCACGAGAAAACTGCACAGATAAGCCTGAGCCTAACACCCTTCCTCTCCCTGGCCAGCCCCTTGCCTCCATCATATGTTTTTAGGGGATTTGGGTCTTGCTTCAAACCTTCACACTTGAGTGCTCAGGCTCATCTCTACCAACCTGCAGAGAAATTTGTTCTTTTTTTATGCTCTCCCAGCAGTGGTGAGCCTCCCACCCAGCAGGAATAGTGGATGAACCTCTCCAGCTGTAGGAAGGCTCACAAGGGACCTGGGATGAGGTTTCTTCCCAGGAGCTTGAGTCACTGAGCACACACCCAGGAAGGTTATTTTGCTGCATTAATGCACATTGCAGAACTGGATGCATGAGCATAGGAAGGAAGTGAAGGAGAAAGGGTGGTTTACAGAGTTCCTTCAACATTTTTGAGAGCAGTCTAGGCCTGGCTACTCTGTCCTTTTAAGAAGGGCCTCTTCACTTTATTACAAGCAGAAATACATGCAACAGCTCCAGCTGGTTATCACCAATCTCCTACATAGTCATAGGTGCAGGTGGGATATTAAATTCTCAAAGCTTTCTGGCAATATCATGATCTGACTTGAAGATGCAGTATCTTTGGAAATGAGATTGGGCACATTCTACATTCTCCAGCGGTCTCTGTGCCAGAAAAGGGATCAGGCTACAGGTTTCTAGGGATATTTCAATATGCTGAAGCATTCCTTTACCCTAATTCTTCAACATGGGAGATCTAAGTGAATGATTTTTCTGTCCTGTGAATAACTATATTTGCAAGATAAGCTAGCTAGAAAAGTCAAAGGAAACCTAATGAAACTAGCACGAGGCAATGTAAAATAACAATATAATGGGCTCAGCACTGGGTCTTTTTCCAAAAGCCTGTTTCAGCTGAGCAGAAACAAAGTCCTGAAGCACTGCTTTTGGAGGAGGATGTTTCTGAATCATCTGTGGAATTTCCAAAGCAGTGTGGGGATTTCTGTCGGGAATTCCCATCCACATACCATTCCCGGCATTGCTGAAAAAGCGTTCAGCATGTCCTGGGGTTAATTTATCCTCAGGGCTATCTCTACCTACAGAGCTCTGCTGTTGTAACAACTTCTTTCTCCAACCAGAGCTACTGAGGGAGGAGGAGGATGAAGTCACTTTTCTTCCTTTTTAATGATGTGTCTGTTTTAACACCAAAGCCCTCAGCCCCTCAGTGCCTGCTACCTCAGCCCCACAGGAGCAAGGGCTGTGCATGAGTATCAAAACTCAGCTTTTGTGCTCAGCTATCCTGCAAATTTCATATTAAAAAGCTCTAGAAGCTTTTGCAGGTAAAAGCACAAGTGCTGGAGTCAGATCTCTCTTCTGTCTGACTAAATTATTTTTACTCAGATCTTTGGATTCTTTTGGAATTTTCAGAATGTTTAGGTCATGTTACACAGGAAAGAAATAAGGCTGTCATTTAAATATTGATTTGAGTATTAAGCATTCATCCATTCAGAGGACTAAACTAGTAGGAAAGACCTATTAAACTATTCTGAAGTAAGTCAGTTGAAGAGTTTAGTAGCTGATAATTTGACATACAGTTTAATAAGGTTTTAATATCCCTCCTCCAAAAGGCAGAGTAAATACAATAAATGACAAACTTGAAGGAAACACGTCTGAATTTTTCTGCCCATGTTGTGCCTCTCATTAGGTTCACGCAGTCTGTGCATGATCCATTTCACAGACAGACAGATGGCAGCAATGGAACTGAAAAAAAAAAAAAAGACAAAAAACTTTGGAGGTCGTAGCCTCCAAAGGAATTTATTAACTTCTAAATCCCATCTGACACCCAGTCTAAAACCTACTGAAGTCATTAGGGAGATTCCAATTTACTTCACTGAGCTCTGGACTGAGTTCTCAATTTCTCCAGAGAAATCTGTTCTTCTTGTCATCATGCCTGAACTAAAGGCTGTTGAATATAGAAGATCTGAATTCAAAGTGTTAATTTAGCATTTTGATCACTACTTCAGAGACCACCAAAGAAGCATCCTAGTGTATGATTCACTATAAATTCATTTCTGAAAATCCATGTTTGGATATTTGCTGAGGATTATATCTAATGAGAGGGATGCTCAGACAACAAGTGTAGCTAAAGAGGTAGAACTGTGCACCTCTACCGCACAGCTGAGCTTGTGCTTTGTGAATGCCAGGGTGAATTTTGCTTAAGGAGCCAGCTCACTGGAGGTGCTCAGAAAGGAGAATAAGAGTTTGCAATGTGATTTGAGCTGCTCCAGTGCGAGTCATTCAGTTTATGAGCTAATGGACAGATATCCACAAGTTGAAGCATGTCTGAGCTGGCACTTCGAGTCCAAATGAACCAAGAGTCAGGTTTACAAAGCTATTGAGATGAGACAGAGGCAGATGCCTTGCAGGGAGTTTGACACCTAACCTTACAGACGCTCCTCTAAGTCTGGCTGTGGACCACTCAGCAACTTTGCACCCTGATTTTTGTAAATCTGACTTTGCACTGTGTTGTCCTGGTGAGTCACCACCACAAGGCAGCCACCATTTAATTTAAACTGCAATCTGACCAAAGGTCCCCGGTAAAGACTGGTTTGCCAGTGCTGCACACAACAGCACAACATAAGTCCCTGTCACAGTCCTGTGCTGATTATGAGAGCTCAGGGTTTTCCCTTTCCCAGCACATCACTTACGACTGTCAGTGAACCGTGACTCAGCTAGCAGGCTGGCTTTAGTGATGTGGCATAGAGGAAAAGGGATGCAAACTGCAGGGAGAGATGCGTGATGGTGGTGAGCTGGCTGTCAGGATTTCAAGCCTGGGTGCTTGTATCGGAAGGAGCTGGTTTGGCACCAGACCCAGTGCTCTGACGCAGGGGGCTGCAGCTGTCAGAGGAACAGCATGGTCACTGTGTTGGTACAACTAATAGCAGCTCTGAGGACTTGCCTACGTGGGAAAATTTACCAGCATAATTATCCCACTGTAATTATCCCGGGATAAGTCTCTCTGTGAACGTGCTTATTATAACATGGGGTATGTATGCATATAAGGCAAATCTTCTGCATAGATAAGTTTTAAGTTAGACAGAGGAGGAATATTTACATTGCAGCCCAGCAGCAAAGCACAGTTTTTATCCTGCTTCCCAGCAGATGTTACACGCAGAATTTTCTATGCCAGAGATACTTTCAGGAGGAAATATATGTAATCTTATCTGATCAACATGAATGTAAAGCCTCACTCTTGCCCTATAGCACAGGGCACATCATTTGATTTTACAGACTCGCTGTGAGAGGCAAGGTGAAGGTTGAGACACTGGCTTACACCTTTCTGTCATCTTGTTCAACTGCTTTTAATACTGTGGTCATTTGAATGTGTTCTTCATATGACTTTTCTGGTCAAGCTACTGTGGCTGAAGTTGGGAGAAATCCTTGGGTTACTAGAAGTTCCTCAAATGTGTTGTCATTTTGATTTTTTTTATCAGGCTTTCAAGCCAGATTCTGTTGCCAGTGGTCATTCCTGTTGCTTGAGTGCTTAGTCCATTCTTTGCTAATAACTCGCCTGCTGGTGATTTTAGCTTCTCCAGTGTGATAGAAGAAAAATGGCTCAAGCATGAAGTGGTTTGATAAAATAAGCAGCAACTCTTGGGAACAAGCTTTGGAGTGAAATTACTCAGCTGGGTGTGTGGTGAAGTTTAGAGCTGAAGCATCAATGTGAAGCTATTATTAGAAGGTCTGGAGTAGAAGAATTGCAAGTGATTACATTCCCTGGAATATGCCAGAGCCAAACCTCCAGAACTAAGTAGCCTGCTCTTTTGTCAGTTGCAGAAATTACCTCTGAGAGGGAGTTCATGTGCTTTTCCCCCTCCAGGCTCAACAGGAACACTAAGTTCCAGAAATCCCATAAAAGCATCTGTTTTGCGCAATGCGATTTCCAGAACTCTAACTGGTATTTCTTTTCCAGTCTTTGAGATGGAGTTATTTTAGGATTATTGCCTATGTGAAACTGTACCATGTTCACAATAGTTGTTTCTCTTGTTTTCCAGTTTGCTGGAAAATCCTGGCATTGAAGTAAGGCAGCTGACTCTCATTTCCGGTGTGACTACAAAACTTGGAAATGGCCTCTGTATCAGGTTAGTCCAAAATGTAACTCTGTGCTAGCCACACTCCAGCTAACCCTCTATTCTCTTGCTTTGCCAAAATTCAAACAGACCTTTTTTGTTGCTTTCTTCCTGTCTTTTTAAAAACCACAAAAACACAAAGAATACATATTGGAAAGGAATACATACTGGTTTTCAGTATTCCATCTTATAGTCGCTGAGTGAAGACTAATGACAGGCATTTGTCTGCATGGCTGTACGTCTACAGTGTTTCTTCTGTTTCTTCTACTTTTTCAGGCACTTCTATGGGTCAAAGCATACCAGTTGAAATAGATGAATCCATGCCATGGTCCCCATTTCCCAAACATATCTTGGAAAAGGCTTTGCAGTCTGCTGGAGAAGATACGAAGGATGAGGAGTCCCAGAGACCATGTGTTGCTCAAACACCTGAGCCTGTGGCAAATGCATCGTGCCTCTGCAGAGCACCAGCACATCATCAGTCAGTGCCATCCACGGAGCCAGATAGCAGCTTGTGGTCCAGATACAATGATCCTGATGTCGATGGGTGTTTCTGCTCCCCCAGTGAATCAATAGCTGGAGTAGTTGCCTCCAAGATGCATCTTGTAGCTATGGACAAATCAGGCATGCAGCCAAGATCGCAGCTTTCAGCTGACACTGGACACAACTCCAGTAAATCAGAGCAAAGCTTGTCTGATGCTCCTGAGGACTCACTGGAGGAGAGCAGCCAATGGAGTTCACGGTCACAGCAACACTCAGGAAACAGACCCCCAGCAGAGCTGGGGACTGTGGACACAGGGTACAACTCCCAGTCACGAGATGTCATGGGCGTCAGGCACCTGGATCCCCCTTTACCACTGGTGTCCATGCTGAACTCCCAGGACCTTCCAGGACCACTGATCTCCAGAGTGTTTTTTGGACCTGAGCACCAGCAGTGCCCTATGTGCCAGCACTTGCCCCATCCTAATGCCTCCTCACAAGCTCATGGCCGCTTTGAGCACCGCTGCCCGGCAGAGCAGCACCCCCAGGGCCCATGTGAGTAGCACGACTCATCCCACCAGAGGTTTTCAGTTATATCATAGCTGTCATTCACCAAGCTGGTGTTTTCCTACTGTACTTAATGGCAATGCATGGCATGTAATTATTAACCTTTTTAAACATCTATTTGCAGTCCATTTTGTATTTCCAGATTTTCAGGTTATTCAGCTGGACTCTGAGGCAGAACCTCTGAGCTAGATAAAAAGCTAAAGAGGTCACAGTTGCTCATCAAATGAAGGTTAATGATTTTGCCTAGAAACTGGCCTTTGTCGGTCACACTGAACATAACCAGTCTTCTCCCTGCTGTTATTTCATATTCTAGTCATTTTCTTCCTCCTTGCATCAGTCATTCAGCAGCCTCTTATACCAACCTAATTCCTGTTGTTTTCATAGATTTACTTGCTCCTACTTGGATCTCCAAAGTTGAGAATTTCCTGCCAGGATCAGGATGGGAGGTTACCCTTGATCTCTGTAAATAGTGTCTCCCAGCATTATGACCAAATTCACCCATGTGTTTTATCTCTATGTGAAAAGAATGTGACATCCATCATCCTCTTTTTTTTTTTTCTGTTGTCAGCTGAAATGAAAGCTCATTACTTAAAATGGAGCCCTCTTAACTGCTGGTGATTGTATTACTGAATGCTGATGTGACTCTGTCAATATGGGTGTTTTGGCTCTTGGAGACTACAGTTTACAGCCTGCTATTAATTAGTATTCCTTTTCAGTCTCGGAGATTTTTATCTGTTATGAAGTGAGCTTTGAACATTTAACAGCAATATCGTTGTTTTAATATAATTTATATTCCATTAGACTCATGAGACCCCATCCCATTTTGGGCTGGCTTTGTAATGAAAAACTGTAGGCCTGTTCTGATAACCTTTTTTTTTTTATAACCCTTTTTTTAAAAAAAAACCAAAACCTGTTGACTCCACAGCATTTACATTACATCTGTTTAAGGAGTTTTGTTATTCCAGCAATGTGCTATAATTAGGTATATGAAAGAGAGAGGGTATCAGAGCCTCAGTTTTCATCACTGATCTTGGGACTTCATAAATGGGCTACAGATGGACTTTCAGCTGAACATTCGCAAAATGTCCTCTGGTTTTCTTTTTGTACCTTCTTTCAGTTCAGCTTTAAGCAGACAAAAACCTGGTTGCACAACACCCCGCAGTATTTACCTCCATTTACCTCCTCCGCCAGCAGACATTGTGAGAAGTAGGACATTTACTGAATGAGGCCATTTTGTTTTTAAGCAGGAGCTCTGAAAGGCTTTCTTTAGAAAAAAAATCACTACCGTTTCAACCATATCCAGAGGGCAAAAGAAGAAAATAAACTCAGATGGCTGGAGCAGATTTGGTCAGGACCAAGAAGCTGGCAACTGTACTCCTGTTTCTCGCATGCCTGGTACAGCGTAAATCACCTCCTGACAGCTCCTTGCATTTCAGATAATTGTTGGGCAGTGGCAACCCACAACAAAGCTCTGCAGTTTGTATGTTGCAACATGCCTCTCCCGGGGAATAGCAATTGTGCCCGTAGGCCCTAAGCTGGCTCCGGACACCTGCTATTTGAGATACAACAGCAAAACTGCTTCTAAAGTCAAAGAAATCCTTGCAGCAATGCTATATGTCCAGAGACCATTATTTCAGGTATTTATATATGAAAGCTGTTGGTGTGATCGGGCATGCACGCTTGGCCTTGCTGTGCTTCTGCACAGCAGTGGTTGCATCCATTAAAATACTGTATGATCAGATAGATCCAAAGGAAGCTGGGGAAACATTGGCCTACAAACCTGTAAACCAAACTGAATTTCCCAGAGCCCCACCACATTTCCTAGAGCTGGTTATGAGAAACCCATGAGGAGACCATATTTACTTTCAATTTTGTTCTCCCATCTTCTTTCATAGAATCCTAGAATAGTTAGGGGTGGAAACAACCTTAAGATCATCTAGTTCCAACCCACCCTGTCCTGTTGCATATAGTTAAGAGGGGAAGCAGGAAAATCTCTTAAAACAGTGTCAACAAATGTGAGTCTCAAATGTTATTACAGACTCACAATTTCATCAGGAATCTCTTTGCAGTTGTGGGGTTGGGTTATTTTAAAGTATTTGCTCCTGGAATTGGACTGTCTCATCAAAGCTTTGTTTCCTTTCCCTTTTTTTTTTTGTCCTCCCTTTTAAAAAAACAGTCTAGGCCTCATGGCTGCTAGGGAAGGGAAAGCATGACCACAGAATAACTAAAAGGATTTAAAAAACCAGGCAGGGGCTGGGGAGGGAAAAGCATTTGAGTACTGCAGCTTTCAGAGCCAGCTCATAACACCATCATCATGCAGTGCTAATAAGCCTTGCCAGGCTGGACTTTGATCTGTGCACAGCAGCTTGAGAGTGCACAGAGCTGCTGCCTAATGAAAACTGCACACAGAAAGACTGGGGAAGGGGGAAGGGGGGAGAGAAAAAAGTAGTTTTCCCCTTTTGGGGAAACAAACAGCTTACATTGCTTTCAGTTTATGCCAGCAGTTCCACTGTACGTTAGTTATTAAAGAGCATTATGTGTGTGTGGCCAACAACAGTAAGGTTTTTCAGAATTACTTGAGCAAAATTATTACTTTGGGTTTTCCCTGCAGCCTCCTGGATGGCAACAGGAGCAGCAGCAAGGCTTTAAAAGGTCACTTAGGCAGAAAATTCATACAGGGTGAAGTAACAAACCAAGAGATTATTTTTTTGCTTTTCATTTACAATAATCACAGCCTGTTTAGCTTTAGTGTTGCAAACTGATCTGTTCCAGGATTTTGCATCTGCTTTCATGAGAACGTTGGGATGATTCATTTCCACAAGTTATTGCCAAAAAGAAATTAAAAAAAAATAAAAATAACCAAAGAACACTGAGGCATGGTAAATGCAGGAACAAAGCAGCCCTGAGTGTTTAACTGTCAGTTATCCCAGCTAAGGGTGGGGATCTGAACCTTGCCAAATGGGAAATGGAAACTTCAGACTGCAAAATGTTCCTTAATCTGGCTTCTTTCAGGCCAAGATACCTGCAAATGCCTCCAAACTGCTTGGTTTCCCAAGACATGGAGGAGGACGTGCCTGGAGAGGAATAAACACAAACTGAGGGAAACTGCATTGGCTGAAATGATATTTGCTGCCTTTATTTTCTCACTCTCCCAGATGGCAGAACGCCTTACCAACATTTTGAACATGCACCGCAGCCCCTTCCTCCTGTTCCTGGACCTTGCGTGAGAATTATCCGCCCAGCCCAGCAAGTCATCCCAAATTACTCAGACCTTCATGCTGCCCAAGGCACCAGAGGCCGACCACCCCAGAGGACATGCTCCTCCCCTGGTCCACCTCGATTCCTGTAAGTATGCCCTCAGTAGGGGGGGAGCTGGGGAGAGAGGGTTGTGCACAGTGGAAGCTCCTCTGACCTGACTGTGTGTTTTCAACCAATAATTCTGAAGCCTTGTAATGTTAGTGTGCAGGGGCACATGCAAGACGCTGGGTAGTTTTCTTTATTTGCTGTTTTACACCCAACAGGGTCCTGACCTTACCCTAGAGAACTTCAAAGCCAGATACCTGATATGTTATTACAGCGCACCCTGAAATGCATGCGTTAAGGAAGATAAATGCTGAAAGGTTAAAGGGATGAGGGGTTGAAAAATATCTCAGTTGAAACCTTAGAGCTATCCTGCCTGAGAGCAAAGGTCAACTCAGTGGCTCACTGCAGTCTCGAGCTTTACGCTGTACCAGCCTGGGACGCCTCAGTTATTGGCATCCAGTGATTTTGTTCTTATCTCCTCTGCAGTGCAGAGAAAAAAGGGAGAAAATCCCATCTGTTGCTGATATATCTCTACATTGCTGTTTGCAGCTTTTTCCATGATTTTTCATGTAGTAGTAAACCATCACAAGGCTAGCACTTTGTATCCAGGGCTTTTTACTGCTTCTCAAATATTAATTTACCAGGCCTTATATCTCCCTCCTTGTAAGTATGTCATTAACAAATGGAACATACTATCCAAGCAGAGTTTACTCCAGACTCAGCTATCTAAAGACAAATTGAAGCGTCAGGTATTGAGGACATCTGGAATCAGACTGGTTTTATTTAAGTGCCACATTACCTTTACAGGTGCTAAACTTACAGGCATCTGTGTTTGAAAATGTGCACTTAACATAACACGGGCAGAAAACTGGGAGAATTGGTGGGACGGTTGGTGACTGAAATATCACACTGTTCTGCCTGTGAAAAGTTAGCGGCTGTGACAGAATAGTGACAGCAAGATAGTGCAGTACCTGCAGGCAATCGAGCTTGTATGAAATGTAAAAATATTAAGGAATAGTGGGTACCCTTTGCAGTAGTAAAACTTAAAAACAGGCTCCTAATTTTTGGCACATTTGTTGGATAAGGTGAACTTTTGGGAAGATCTGTAAATCAGGCACATGATAGTTTTTTGTGGCCATCGATGGGGTATGTGTTGCTTTTCTTGGTACTTTCTTCTGCTAAAAAAAATCCAGAACGTGCGGGGTCTGTCCTGCGGCTGCCTGCGTGGTGTTTGCATTCTGATTCCAGGAATGGCAGTTATATGTTCATAGTATTTGCCTATAGAGTATTTTGTAACAGAAAACATCTGTACCAAAATGAATAAACCAAATCTTAATGTGACAACAGAAAACATGCTGTGACCAGCTTGTCATCATTCATTTAAGGAAGGCAAAGAGAAAAAAGAGAGTGGGCTTGATTGACTAAACATCACTGCTCTGTGGGGAAAAGCTGTCAGAGAAACCTAGCACTTGTCCAACAGATTCAACCCAGCAGAATCAAAGCACACCTCGCATAAAAATCTCAATAGATTCCCCTTCCTGACTTAAACTGTGAAGCCAAAGTGCAGTAGAACAAGAACTGATAATGTTCCTAAAGTCCCCTTTTTCTCTTCTTGCTACAATGGGGAAGATGTTAGGCAACATAATTGCAAGTCTGGAGCGCAGATCCCTGCCATGAGAAACCCTTGTGTCTGCTGTTGCTGCTCAGGAAATTAACTTTGTTCCCTCTAGTAAACTTGGAATTTTGTCTAAAACTGGAGACCCTCCAACCTATGCCAGTGTTCAAGGTGGAGTGCCCTTGGACCTTCTTTTTCCCAGTTCCCACCTTGCACTGTGCCTCCTTGTGCTGCACAGGGCATCCTGAGAGCCTCAGAGGTGCCATGAAGAACCCTTTAGATATGGGAAGAGGTTACACAAGTGCCTCTCTGCTCCCATGCATGCATAACCATATCCATGATACAGCATATATTTTTCACTCAGAAACAGCCTTTGCTTTTGCTAATTGCAAACTGAACAGCTTTCAGCTGTGAGGTGCACTTACTTCCTGTGGCAAATGTTGCTTCTGCAGTAAACTGCTTCTTGTGGTAGACTGTCACCAAGGTATCCGTTCAGAAGATGCTGTAATAACTAAGTAGAAATGCCAAGCAAAGCATTTCTGCAAGAACTTTTCCTAGCTGATGTGCAGATATAAAGTTTTTAGTGTGTTATTAAAAGACAAAAAAAACATTTTGCCTGAAAAGGAATACTCTTAAGTCCTCACTTGCTTTTCTTTCTAGAAACCAGCTATACAACCAGCTACCTAATGGCCAGCTGCCCCCCAAGGCATGTGGCTCAGATGAAGCATGTTGTTGTCCTTGTGACAATTTGCCATCTCCAGCTGCCGTCCCAAGACCTCTCAGTAACCCTGCAGCCAAGGGAACCCTGAGAACCAGCAATTTGCCGGAGGAGTTGCGTAAGTGGTTAGCAAATTTGTTCTGTGCAAGATTTTACAGCACACTCTGCAAGCTTTAGGTGGGAAAGCTCCGGGGGGGAAGAGAGGGGGAATGACATTAAGACACAAAGACAACAGAAAAGAAAACACTGAGTGTCATCGCATCTGTAGGGTGTGAGTGTTTGGGTTTGGAGGGATGGAATTATCTTCTTCAGTCCTGAAAACATAATTCTCATTAATTGCTTGTTATTTTGTTTACAAAAAATAAATACCATTTAGATTGCTTTCATGACTTCTTGCTAAACAGGATGTCCCTTTGAGGCAGGAGGCACTGAAGTTTACAGTAAAGGACTAATAACAAACAAAGCCTTAGGGATAAAGTGTTTCAGCCTGTCCCAAACCAGACAAAGTTGTTGAGTCTCGACCTCATTTCCTCCCTGACCTGGTGACTAGAGAGAGCTTTGGGCAAGGAGCCCAACACTGAGGGCTGAGGACAGCACAGGCACTGGCTTTCTTCCCCTGGCATCAGCCCCTGAAGAGCTTTCACCCTTCAACTCCTATGGGAAAGTCAGGTTTCAGAAAACTGCCGTTGTTCTTAATGCCCTGCTGTCCAGCAGATGCCATTGCTAAGAGCCCTCTACATCTCTCCTGAGGTTTTGATTTTTTTTATCCTTCATTTTTTGCATCATCTCTCCAATCCAGAGAGTTGCATCTCTCTGGCCTGTAGGAGTGAGTTATGACACCAGACAACACTCTTGGATAGACCCTACTTTATCAGTGTGTCCTAGATGCAGGAATTACTGGATAAAATTGTGTCATTTGTGATACAGACACAGCTGCATTAGATTAGCCAGCTGGTTTACCCTGACTGCAGGTCTATGATTCCTTAGTTAGTAAGAAAACCTCCACAATGGTAAGGCCAGCTGAAGACGTTGCTATCTTCAGCCATCCATCCTGCCTGCACAGGGGGTACAGCATGCATAAGGGCTTCTCCGGCTGTCAGTCAGATCTGTGAGGTCTGGGGGAAAGCTGTGCTGGTTGCAGACGGTGTGGGTGACATGAGCTGTAGATGAGGACTCAACCTCACATATGCCAACAGGCTGGGGAAGAAGCAGCTCTGGTAGAGAGCAGGGTGAGCAACAGAGTGATGGTACCCTCTGCAGCTTCCACAAGGGTGCTTGCCAGCAGTAAGGCAGTAGGAGCTTAAATCTAGAGCAAGGTTTCTGTACAGTGGGTTGAGTTCAACACCAAGCCACTGCGCTGTTCCCATCCATTTTGTAAATCTGAAGAGACATAGGTGGGCAGAACGTGCAGTGCAGTGGAAGGGGAGGGCTCTGAAAGTCACCATTCAAATGTTGTATTTTAATGCCTTGCATATTCCTGTGGATCCTTTCTCCTAGGCAAGGTCTTTATAACCTATTCAGTGGACGCAGCAGTGGAGGTTATGAAATTCGTGAACTTCCTGCTTGTAAATGGATTTCAAACTGCTGTAAGTATTCGTTCTGGAGAAAATGACTTTCAGCCAGGAGAGGAAAGGGACATTTTGTAAAAAGCAGAGGTGATACACTGTCCACTTAAACGTGTTTCTGTTTATCATTTGGTAGGTTAAACAAGGTACAAATAGATGAATTAGCCCAGACTTTAAACGTTTAAACTTAAATGATTTGCCTTTTCATTTTCTCATGTTTTAACTGAATTTTCATGCCTTTAAATGTGCTTTAATAATGACCCTAGAAAATTTTATTTAGTGACACCAGATACCAGATGGGCAATAGTATGAAGTTTTGTGAGCTATTCCATTAACACTGTCTCATATTTGATCTGTAATATCAATATTAAAAAGGTCAGTTTTCACGTTCGTCCAATCCCAGCTTTTTTTCTGTGGTGCTGTTACATCGCTGGTTCTTCAGATGTGAATACCTTTCTGCTAAAAATGATCTAAAATCAATGTATTTCACAGAGCTTAATGAAACAGCCTGTCTCATGGTTTCATTTGCTTTGTTATACTTTTAAAAGGGATTCTAAATTCACTGGCCTGAAAAGGTCTGTGTCCAACTCTAATTCCATAAGCCATCCAGATTTTCATTTAATTTCTCATGAGCTTGCTTCATCATAATGGCCCTCTCTAAGGGAACCATCCACAGAGGCTCTAGGATTTGACGTTCATCAAAATCTTGATTCATATTTTCTTATTTCAAGTGCATATGCTATCTGACCTCTCAACCTTCACTCTGGCTTCAATTCAGGAAAGCATTTAAGCAAGTGTCTATCATTAAACTGAATGAGACTTGGTGGGAGGCTTTACACAAGCTTATTTATTTTCATAAATCAAAGATTTTTTTCCAGAGACTGTAATTGTACTTCTCTCCGGCAGTTCTGTACTATGACCAATTCATAAGAAAGCTCTGGACACCACAGAGGTATGGAATAGAAGGCTCATTAATAGCACCTTTGCTGGACAGGCAATTCTTGGAGCCTGCTGCAGAGTAATAAATACAGCAAAATGGCCCCAAAGCAGGGAAACAAAAGGGGGAAAAGACTTGCGAGCATAACATGACTTTTTATCAAAAGGTTGGAGAAGTTAATACTTACTGCATTGGTCACAGTCATTGATTCCCAGTTCCTGGGAAGTGAGTGGCATTGGTTGCATTCAATCCTATGAAGTCCTCTGCCTCTGCTGTTGATGAAATCTGGGTTATCCGTATCAGTGACCTGCCTGAGTTCCCACTACACACCCTGAAAGTTTAGTTCAGTATGAATCTAAGACGTGACACCCAATATATACCATAGCAGCCAGAAAACAGTGGACATTTGCAGCTGTACAGATAGAGAATGTGGACAACTATCCACCTTTGTGAGGTGTTTAGAGAGGTAAAAAAGCCATTTTGCAAGCATCACATATCTGACATTCACCAGCAGTGATTGTTTCTTGTTCTGTTGAGCAAAAAATGCCTGGGAGTTGGGAGTCGGCAAGGCAAGGTGCCTGGTTAAATGTCTGGCTCACTAGGAGCCCAGTGGTGTGCCTGCAGCATCTCCCCTCCACCTGCCTACAGTGCCCATCCAGTTCGACTCTGGGCTTCTGGGAAAGGGGAGTAGTTATGTTTGTACGTGTTTCTTTGCTTAGGGAATTGGGCATGCAGTTAGAAGCTAGGGAAAAGAGTAGGTGCCTTTTCAGTGCCACCAAATGAGGAGGAAAGGTGAAAGGATGCTCATCACAGACTTTCATTCTCTTGCAGATTGATATATTTGAGGACACAGTACGAGGTATTGACATCATTAAGTGGATGGAGCGGTACCTAGGTGATGTATGTAAAGGCAATTTAACCTTGTTCATGGCAGAGGTGACCTGAGGAAAATGGTCGAATTATTCTAATAGCACTAGGAGCAGAATCAAAATGCAAGACCCTACTATCATCTTCCCTGCCCCTATAGAAATGGCAGAGGCCTTGCAGAGAGAGCGCAGACAAATCTCCTTCACTTATGTATCTTATGGTCCCAAAACTCGCTCTTTAAGAAATGAAGTGCTAGTTCTGGCATTCCTGCCAAATTCCAGTGCTGGCTGTTACATTCAGCCTGAAGTTGCCAGTGGAAAAGTTGTTTCTCCATCTCATTTTTAAGTAGTGGGGTTTATCTATGCTTGGTTAAAATGATTATCTGTATTTCATCCCGGGCTGCATAGTAGTGGCTAGTGTTCATCCTGCTTCTCACCTGTAGCTTTTACGTTGCTGTCTAAAATACTGAAGGGTTCTTCTGGATAAGCCATGCTGTATGCAAACTGAAATTGGTATTCTGTTAGTCAAATGATAAATTTCCTCTCATCACTTTGTATCTATCCAAGCAGTAAAATAGAGATTTATGTTGCTGCCAATGGAGTCCCCTGCAGCCGCATCTTTCTTTGAAGTTCAACTAAGCAGTGAGCGCACATCTCCTTTAGGAGCAAGCCAAGTGGTCCCATTATTCCAGCACAGTTAGACACAAACTGTCAATTATGTCCCTCGACACATGCCATCATGGAGTGGTTTCAGTTCATTTGTGCTTTGCTGGGTACCCACTGGGACTCTGACTCACTCTGGGCTTATTTCCATGGTTTGGGAGCAGGATGACAAAGTGGTGGGCTCTCCCCAACCTGAGCAAGGAAGCCTCACCACCTGAGACAGCACTACACAGGTTTCCAAAAGGTGTCCAGCAAGACACTTCAGCTCAGGTGCTCTACCGTGCAGAACCAGCTTGGGGCCTCTGCTGTGGCAATGCAGTCAGGCCTTTTGAGGCTTTCATCAGGACAAATTAGGCTTGGGTTTACCATGTGTAATGGAGGCACTGAAACTAGAAGCCAGGGTGAATTTGCTTTTGCCAAGATCATTACCATTTAAAATACAAACTGGCAGATCTCCTTTGGGACTCCTCCACAGTCAGTAGGAGGGCCCAGTGTGTGCAGAGAGTGATTCCCTTCCTCCACATGAGAATACTTCTCTGGCTGCCCACCCCAGAAATGTTTGTTTTGCTCCGTTGACTGTGGAGGCAGTTTCTAACTTTAAAACCCTTAAATGCGTGAGGAAGGAGGGACTGCTTGGACACAAGCGGGGGGATGTGTGCAGCTGGGCATGTCTCTGCAAACCCTCAACATCTGTAAGCGCTTACATGCATGTCAGGCGCAAGCAAAAGTAATTCTGGAGTATGTTAAGTTGGTGTAAGGGATAATGGCTCCTTAGTGTATTTGACCCTGTGGTGAGGCAAATTCCCTTGATACTGCACAGAAGGAAAGAGTTAATTAGGTGCCGAGCTGACTATGAGCCACAGACTTGGAAGCCTTACACAGCCTGATGTGGCAGGGATGAAAGACAGGCCCTAGGTAAACACAAGCAGGAGGCTTTCATCTGCTGAGCCTCTTCACTGGCTCACCATTAAGGAGGAGAGGCATTTCCCAGAGATGAAGGATGAATCCTCTGAGGAAACCTGAGCTCAGTGGGGGCCTGGGATGAAACAGGATCTGGGCTGTCCCAGCACGGCAAGGAGCATTGCCTTCAGCCCACTGCAGCAAGGTGGGACAAAGCTGCTAGGTACCCCTAAACGTGCCCACATCTGCCACTGCAGTGTCCACCACGAATATCAGCAAGAACAGTTGCCATTTCTGTTGCTGAGAGCCCTAGAGGTATCTTCCATAAGCAACTGCCTTTAGTGTCTTTATACATAAAAAGCTGTAGATGGTTAAATAGATGCACTTTTACATAGCTGAAAAGATGCACTTTTACAACATAAGCTGTTGGAAAACATTTAGGGCTGAATATGAAGATAAAACTTTTCTGTGTATGCACATAGACGCTCTACACTGATAAAAAGTAGCTTTTTATGACAGGGATTCCAACTGTAAACTGGTAGCTGCTAATATATCTCTTGACATTTAGATTTTCTATATTATGAGATCTTGAGAAATAATGAGGAGAATGAGTGCACAAGTTCTCCTCTATTTCCTGCCAGAATGAATGAGATCCTCTTATGTTTGCCAAGAACATAAAGATCACTTAAAACACAAACTGGCAGATTTCCGATCTGCCTCTACCAAACACACTGCATTTCCCAATTTCATAAAAGTGCTTTTTTCCCTAACAGAAGACGGTGATGATAATCATAGCAATCAGTCCAAAATACAAACAGGATGTGGAAGGGGCTGAATCCCAGCTGGACAAGGATGAACACGGCTTACATACTAAGTACATCCACAGGATGGTAAGCGAGGACATGCATTTGCTGTTTTACAAAGACTGTCTCTTCTTCTCAAAAGACAAATCTGTCTCCAAATGGCAGGTTCTTTGCTTTGTTTTCCCTAATCCCCATAGTTAAACGCCCCCTTTGGAATTCATTAATCCTCCCTCTCATCAGCTCCGTATGCTCATTAACATCTGCTAAGAGGTTCAAGGAAGAAAAATCCTATTAAACATGCTCATCTTATTTCTCAATATTCTTTATTGTTCAATGATTTTTTTCCCTCCTTTACCTTCTTGAACCCTTGTTGCCCTGTCCTATATAGCTCTGAACACAATCTTATCTAACAGTACCTGACCTCCCCTCCTATAAACCAGGCCCTGTTGCTTTGGTCATCCTGTAACTGAGGTCTGTTTTCTGGCAGCAGTAAAGCTGACTGAAAGGTGGAATTGAAAAGCAAAGGCCAGAGCTGCAAAGGAAAGCTCCTGGGTGGTGCAGATTGACAGGGGGTCAAAGAGGCTCATCTCTGCAGTCTGTCACAGGATGGACACTTAGCCCAGAAGTGCCCACAGAGCCATGAAACTCACGTTTCCTCCCTCAGTTTGCAGTTTCCTGTCCTTCTTACCCTGTTACCCAGTTTATATGTTACTCAGATTCCCCAGTTTGATTCTGCAGTCAAATTTCTCAGAAGCTGTCACCAGCAGATGAGCCTGCAGCAGTACTTTTGCTGTCCTTACAACTGGGATGCCTGTGTATGGGAACATGGGGAACAGGCTATCCCAGCTCAGACATGGAGCTAGGACATGGGGGACAGACTAGGTCCCAGTTTGGACACAGCCAGTGTTCAGCGGAAATCTTCCACCTTGCTGGAGACTGAACAAGGGCCTTAGTCAAGTCAGGCGTCACTGGTTCTGGATGGATTTCATGGGATTGCAACTGCAGCTATATCCACAATTATTTCACACTGCAGAACTAAATGCTCAAGTAATGTTGACAGATCTTTCCTGTATCTTTTCTGTAGTAATGAAGAATCAGATTAAGTGGCCAAACAAAACGATACCGAATCCACCAGCAATAGATCAAATCACTTAACAGAAGAGCAGTTTAAGTAAGCAACAAATGTTTTTATGCATAGGATTCAGATGCATGCAAAGAAAAATTAATGTGTCATTACAATAAATCTGGCAATTTGTTCTATTCTAGATGCAGATCGAGTTTATACAACAAGGAAGCATGAACTTCAGATTCATCCCTGTGCTTTTTCCACATGCCAGAAAGGTAACACTTATACGTGCATATATACTTGTCACATAATTAAGCACATATTATTTTGATCACAGTGCACCAGATGAAATCTTAAAACCCAAACCCTCAATTTCTTGGTTCTTAATATCCCACTAGTAATATTCCAAAGCTACACTTTACATTAAAAGTTTAAAGTTTTATGCACATACAAATAAAAAACATTTCATCCGCAATATAAATCAGTGCATAAATGTATTTCTGATGATAAGTGTACAACTAAAACTGAAATTGTCTTTAGCATTGAAAGAATGTACATGCAGGGAGACAGTCTACCCAGCAAACATGCTTTTTATATTAACCCTTTTATAATTCTGTCCAGATGTAATGCCGATGAGTGAGGTGGGAGAGATTTATGACTGATGTGAAGTGAGGATCTGGGAGAGGCTGGGTTGAGAATATAAAAATAAAGAGGATAATAAATACTAAAGTACTAGTCTGTTGCTTGAACTTTGATGGGCCCTTCGAAGGCAAACTGTAAGGTTTTTTAGGACTTGCAATTTCATCTGCCCTCCTTACTGGTTTTGAAGATTCATTTGAGAATAAGTAATGCAACAGATTCCTGTCTCTTCTGCCTCACTCTGAGAGAATCTCTTGGATTGTTTTCAAGTTAAACAGCTTCAGTTATAGTTGAGAGATTGCATTCTTCCCCAGACACAGAATGGCTATATTGTACTCATGTTCACTTTTCACTGCTAAATGCTGTGTGCACTGTTGGTAGCTGTCATGTTACCCCCAGGTACAGGTGCATTTTGAAAAAGTATGGAAAGTTCCTTACATTTCTTTGGGTGCCCAAACTTTGGAATGTGAGCCAAAATTTAGAAACTGTTATTAGTGATTGTAGAGCTGTGCCATCCCACTGCACTTGTGGATTTTAGTGGAACAAAGTTCTTTATTTAGGCACAACTTGATACATGCTCAGAAATTTCAAAACATGTCCCTGCGTCTGTAAAAAAAGTGAGGTCCCTTGGAATGAATGGTACCTCTGCTATTTCATGTCATTCAGCTCCCTGCCTGAATGATCTCAATCCGATACTTGCCTTAAGTGTGAAAAGCTGAGAGGCTGCCCTGGTGGGAGCTGGGCAGACCAAAGGCAGGGAATCAGGCAGCATTTTCAGTTATGCTTTGCAGCTTGATCCAGGGGGAGAAAGACAGGACTGCTGCTAACCTTGGGGCCCCCCAAGCACCTGCCACACAATCAGCCCATGTAACTTGTAGCCATTTGGCACCATAGGGTTGCAGAGAGAGGTGGCCCAGGAGGGTCTGTAGCTGCCCCTGGGGTTTGAACAACAAACCTGCATTAATTTTGGCTGAACTTCATATATCACAAGACTATTTAGCATATAGGGGCGGTTCTCTCAGACAATGAGCTATAAGGGATTTCCAGGGTTGGTTTATTCAGTTGCTCCTATCAAAACATCAGTCTCCACGCAGCCTTCTTGCCCATCCTTTGTAAGTCCACATCACCCTTCAGTTTTTCAGGACGTGACTTTCTTATCTAAATTATGCAGGTTGTCATTTTCTATTGCCGTTGAGCTTTGCTCTCTTTCCTCACACATTTCTTTGGTACATCATCTAACTTCATCTAACTAGGTAATGATGAATATAACTGAGGACATGGTGGGTAGAAGGAGAGCACCAGACTATGAGCAAGTTGCAGTAGTGAAGCCTGTAGGCAGTCAGAGGAAAGTGAGGCACCTGAAAAATGCCACATATAGATACAATTAGATGATGTTGGCAGACAAACTACTTTCATTTTGTCTTTTTTTACATTGTTCGTTACATATTCAAGTACTGCTGTAGCTAGTAGTGGAAAAGAGCAGGAAAGCAAGGTCGGGAAGGTTACATCTTGGGATATGGCTATTAGATGACAATCTCATATGAAGCACATCATAAAGCACTGCTGGTATGTGAAAATTAGTCAGCCTTCAACAAGAAGGGAACTGTGTGATCCAAAGAGTGTTCATTAGGAAACTGAATAATGAGGGGGAAAAGCACAACACACAGTTAAGGTGGAATTGGCATTTCCAGCTTCCCATCATACACTACTAAAGGAAACGTGGGTCTTGCTGGTTCAAGGCTTGCATCGAACCAGTCCTCAGAAATGTGTCCTCCTGATCTGGTCACCCAGTGACCAAAGCATTAAGTTGTGACTTCCTTAACATGGAGGCTCCCTTTGTCAGAAGTGAGGCAGCTGGACAGATGAGGTGAGCAGGGTTAGTCCCAGGGAAGCCAGGGGAGCTCAAAACATGCTGCGCCAACATGTCCCTGCATGCACAGCCCTGCCCTCTGCACTAAAACGCTCTGCCTTCTTCCTACCAGTTTGATCCTCAGAGTCATCAAATACTCTCTCTGTGGCATAGAGGGAATTTCCTTATGGCTTACAGATACACAGCCAAATAGAAGTAATATTAGGGTGGTAAGCATTTTCCCCTTGCTCCCACCTGCAATGACAGCCAGTGTCACTTGGCAAGGACACTTTGCTCTCCTTGTGGATCAAAATAGCAGCTATAGTTACCCCTTTACCCCTACACACCTCCCTCAAGTTAAAATTATTGCCAGAGATGATTAACGTGCAGGTGCTTTTTGCACTGAGTTCATTATGGAAGATATTAAATGCAATTGGCCGCAGGAGGTGTTCTGGAAGAAAGACATAGAGCCTTCTCTGGATGTATAGTGCCTCTCTCATTATATCCTCACTTGCTGGTTTCTTACCTGCTACACATTTCTCACACTAATTTCCATTTTTTCAAGCTGAACTAATGATTTCCCATGTGGATCTGTATCAAATGCTTTACTGAAGTCCAGACCGACTATGTCTACTGCATTTCCTTCCTCACAAAAAATGTAGTTTCTTATCAAAGACAGAGAGAAG
Organism: Neopsephotus bourkii; assembly: GCF_033783945.1. Lineage (NCBI taxonomy): Eukaryota > Metazoa > Chordata > Aves > Psittaciformes > Psittacidae > Neopsephotus > Neopsephotus bourkii. The sequence continues at coordinate 4,342,122 of NW_026901837.1, read as the reverse complement.
GCTCATTTGCTGTATTTAATTGCATTTCCTTATGTAGCTTTTAACAAGATTTAGTAAAGAAACAAATTTTACATAGTAAGAGTGTGCACATGCATGCAAATGCGGTTATCTTTCTTTCTCACAGAAACATTTGAATCTCTTGGCCAACTTCAAACAGTTTTGTGAAAGGAGTAAAGATCGCAAAGATTAAAATCCATTCCTATGCAAAACCAGACTTGCAGGTGGAGGCAAGAGACCTTACTTGTGCTGCTACCAAAGGGAGCGCCGCAGGATCTTACCCTTGTTGGGCAGTGAGGTGTCCACCTGAAGGAGCGACATTTTAAAACCTCCACTTTGGGGAGACCCTTGACCAAAGCTTATACTTTCTCAGCCACTGGAGAAAGAGAGGAGGGCCAGGCTTGATAGATACTTCTGCCTCTCACCAAGCTGCTGGTTCAGAGGCCTAGGTGGGGTCAGAGTAATGGCTGTGTAGGTGCCTGGGTGTCCTACCTCCTTCTTCTTTATATAAATCCTATCGATCTAACAAAGTAGTTGCATCAATGAACAGTAACCACTCCCTGGGCAGTGGAAACGACGCAGTCTCGTTCCTACAGCTATACAGGCCAAGGAAGAGACAGCCAATTTGAGAAGCATGAAGCTTGGTAATGAAGTATTTGGTCTGCAGTTAGGTTGTTTGCTGGCAGGCTGGACGTGTGCTGCCCATGCCAGGGCATCGCCTGGCAAGGTGCCACAGACACAGTGCATGCCAGCAGCTTTTTGCTTGGTCCTCTTGAAGCTAGCTCTACTGGCTTGACAGGGACTGTGCTGCTCCTAACAGGGGCTACCTTGGGAAAATACTGTCCTGCTGAGTAAAGAGGACCAGGGAGCAAGTGCTGGATGTCTTGGCTGCTCATGTTGCTTATATCCTGTCTCCCTTTGGCTTCTGTTCTGGTGTCTCCAACACAGCTCTCCAAAAAGAAATCTCCATAGTGGTCATGAGCTGGTTTTGGTCAAGGATCAGTCTTTGACCCTATTTTAATTAGTGGTATGATAATGGCCTTTTCACCCCACACATTCACACTGTCTGTATGCAAATCACCCAAGGCTGTGGAGGAGACATGAGAACATGAGGTCAGAGCAGGGTCCTATCCACCAGCCCACTATCACTGTCCAGGGCCATGGTGGTCCCAGCTTCATTACGTTAATGAGCATTAGCCAGCCCCTGAAAGGGGGCATCTTCCCCAGGATGCAGAGTGGGGAGGGTTTGATTCTGCTCAGCTGGAGATGCATTAGACTCTCCTCAAGCTCAGCATCGGCCTCAACCTCCTGCTCAGGAGATGGCCAGAGGACACCACACTTGGTGAAGCAAAGTGCAAGGAGAGGGGGTGAAGACTGCCAGGATGGCAAATGCTCCTGGGGTCCTGCTCAAGGTTGAACATGTTGTGTGGATCTTTCAGCAGCTACTAAGGTGGCAGCCTTTCCTTGGTAGGGGCACTGAGATGTCTGCCTTCTTTTCTCAATGTTTATTTTCACAAGCCTTTAGATGCTTGTCATTGAGATCAGACTCCCTTTGAAATGTAGTGAAATTAGCCAATGTGATGGCAGAAAAGAAAGAGAGACAAGCAAGCTGTGAGATCACACAAGGTTCATTCATCTAGGAACCTAAATACAACTCTGAAGCCAAATTAGAATTTCTTGTTGTTACGGGAAGTGCCTGGAACAGACAAAATGAAATCTTGCTTGGCAGGGTCTGATGGAATCTGCAAGGTTCTGGTACAGATTCAGGAGGATTTATGGGATTTCATGCCTTTTTTTTTTTCACTTGTTTTTCAGGAACACGTGCCTACCTGGCTGCAGAACACTCACATTTATAACTGGCCGAAGAATAAGAAGAACATCCTTTTGCGGTTACTGAGGGAGGAGGAATACATTGCTCCTCCGATAGGACCTTTACCAACACTCCAGGTTGTACCGTTATGAACACTATTGCTTAAAGTGCACGACAAGCAGTTGTTAAAGGGTTGTTCTTGGCAGGGAGCCAGTGCTCTTCCAGATGGCTCTTTCTGATGACAGAAGACACTCTTTCTGCTAAAGGGATTGGTTGTTTTGGGTAACTCAGGCTCGGCTTGTTCTCTACCATGATCAACATCTATTTCTGAAGCTGATGGGGCAGAACTCTCTTCTCTAGAGTTTTAAGAGCTGAACATGGAAAGAATGCCCAGTTTTATTTTAACATCTGTTTTTAACATTTTCCTTTATTAGTCGATATAGCAAACAAATACCAGAAATAATGTTGCAATAAGTGTAAAATAAAAATTACATCCTTCTCTTTGCTCAGGGTTTCTTTAAAGATATTCCTGTCTTGTATAGCATTATTGAACAGTTAATTTGTACATACACTATTAAATATATTTGCCTTTTGCAAGGCAACCTTATATATTGCGTCAGCTTTTATTATTGCTGGGAACAACAGAGGAATGGTAACTGTTGGGTAACACAAGTTTGCCTTAGCCTGTCTTGCATAAAGATACTGTCTTCAATTAGAGGACTCTCAGATCTGAAATCTCTGGAGTTCCATTTCCTCACAGCTTGGCCCTGAACACCTTCAGTGTGTTGCAGCAATAGTCCACAAATGGAGAGCAAAATGCATGACTACATGTGTGCTGTCAGTACCATGGAACGCTGCAGTATTTTTTACAGCAGGCCTCTAGTTTCATTACTGCTCTTCAGCCCTTATTTAAAACAGAGCATGTCAAAGGACAACTGGCATTTGGAAAGCCAGCAATTGTTAGGAGAAGTAACATTGACTCTTGCAACTTGTATGAAGTGTGGAACAATAAAATACTCAAAGATGTTGGAGGGCCACAGGGTATTGGCAACCATGGAAGGCTCAACAACACCACATCTGCTAAAACTTGAACTTTTTATTTTACAGAGCACATAAATATGACTTTGGTGAGGGCCCTTTTTTGAAAAGCTGCCTTAACCACACTGAGATAACAGTGGGCCCTGTTGGCTTAAAATTCTGCAGCCCTTATTCTTTAGAGTAGTTGTCCTGCTCTGACACAAAGCACTTCGTGCCCGCTCAATGCAGGCTCTTTCCAAAGATCCTCCTCAGCTTTATTTTTGTTAATAGAATTACCCAAACACAGCTTTATAAAACAGTACATGTGCTTGGGAGTCCAAAAAGTAAATCAGCCAAGAAATTAATACTCCTGCTACATTACCCAAAACATTTACTTAGCTTTCCACGCAGGTGATGCCAGTGTGGTGTGTTGATACAGGGCGTGCTTTGTGGTGCACATGAAAAAAAACCTGAAGAACCACATTGCAGATATAGTCACATTTTCCTTTAGCAGGCTTGTGCATAAGGAGTTGCAGCCATTTAAAGGGAACTGGGACAGGGTGTGTCCAGTGTTGTCAATTGTCACAATTTTGATTGCGGTATTTGCAGGTATTTCTTATAACTCCAGTTTCTAAAGGGAAGCTCAACAACTGAAACAGGTTCGTACCTGACATTGCCAGCAGCTTCCTGACAAGGCACAGTAAAATTGGGTTGGGTAGTGATACTTCTTGTTATCCACTTGCATGTGGGCTGAGTAGGTCCATTTTCTATGAGGTAAATGAAAACTTAAACTTCCAATTAAGAAAATAACTTTCTAGTCTATGGTGACAAGCATGAAATTGTGACAGAAATCCTTCTTAAAAGCTCAACAAAGTGAAGACAAAAGGAATGGGATGTGGGTACCTAAACATCAACATTTAGGGTCACTTGAAGTGCCTTACAGTATTGAGCTCAGCCTCCAGGTTAAGCAAGACTCCTGAGATGCTATGTCATACCTGCCAACTCAGTACGGCTTTCTGTGGTGGTTGAAGTGTTTTAAGACTGTGAACTAGTCTGCCTCAAATGGCTTCTGAGCCCCTCAGCCAATCTCTACCACATTTAATAGGGAGAATCTCAAAGACATTAAATGCCTATGAATGATCTTCATGGAAATAATTACCTGAGCAAAGACCTAGCCTCAACCTTCCTCATGCTGGGGAAGAGGCAGTGGTGGTTGAGGTCTGTGGAGGTCTCTTCCCAGAGGTGGGCAGCTGGCCAGCTAGAGCTCACAGAGTCACAGCTGGCCACTCTGCCCCTGGACAGGGCTGGCAGGGGGTCAGGGGGCTTTTGGAGTGCACAGCCTGGGAGAGGCTGGAGGAGGAATATCTATAGGGAATGCAGCTGTGTCAGTTTTCCTCCTTGCAAAGCAGCATATTTAGGAGTGCAGTTAAGCATTCAAAATGATTAGCCAGGCTGGGTAGTAAATTCCTTTCATCATTTTGGCTGTCATCCTAAAATATGTGCTCTAGATTTATCACAGATTTGCTTGGTTTGGGCCAGGGAATTTCATTAAGTAACTCCTGCATCATGTGATACACAAGGTTGCATTAAATGGTCCAGTGATCATTTGTATTCTTCTGTTTCAATGATCCTTTTCTGAAAAACAATGCTAGCAGAGTGAGGAACTAAAACTAAGCACTGGTGTTTAAGAAGTACAAAAAGCCCAATCTAACTGCTGGGGTATTATTTGTTTTAATTGAATAACAATTCCCAGGATTCATTGATCTTTACATTAGTTAGAGCATCCTACAAGGACAGAAACCATGATGGGCAGAGTGTGAGTAATGAGCTAGCAGCCTAGTGAATCATTTCCCCTAAAGCTTTGTATTTGTAGAGAGACAGATGGTGGGAGCTGTGAAGAGGGAGAGGGAGGAGAAAAGCCGTTTTCTGCAAGCAACAGAAGCAGAGATAGAGGACAGTGAAAAAAAGAAATAATCAGCAGGTAAGGGAGAAGAAGAGGGAGAGAATACACTGGCTGTTCCAAAACTAACACACTAATGTTAAAATGTGTTAGGGTTAAGGGAAAATACAGGAAGGAAATTACAAAAAACAAGAGCTTTGTGGCTGAGAGGGTAAAAATTTACCAAGAATGGCCCTGAAAATACATTTGTAGATCAACTCTCAAGTCAGTTATTAACTTCATGTGTAAATAATGGGGAAGTAGCTGAAAGTATGCAAGCCTTTCTCACAGAGGCTGGGAGTGCTGCCCAGCTGGAGCTGCCAAGCAGCAGGTACCCACAGATGAAAAAGGCACTCCTTGAATGGTGACAGTAGCACCAGAGATTTCTCTCACAGCACCTCTGTATTTGCAAGGGGTGTGCAGGAGAGGAAATACACTGTCCATAATATGAAAATAAGAAGCAAAGCAAGAGAGTTACAATACCTAACACTGGGGTGAGCAGAGCATTAAGACAAAGATCATTGAGAAACAGCCTGCTTTGCGGCCTTGCCAAAACTTAGATGACATTAATGCATGTAAAGATATTTTTATGTAAGTCACCTGCTTGACAAAAATACGGCTGTAAAGCTTTTATTCCACAGTTAAGCTGTATCAGCCTCTCCAGCAAGGGGAGTGTATGGTGGTTCTAGTACAAAGTTAATCCAATAAAGCCTTGCAAGCAAGACATGAAACACTGCCCTAAGAGCTCATTTTCTCCTGGTAGGCTCTTAACTGTCATCATTTGGTGCCTTTTAAGAAAATAAAACAGCAGATATCCCTGCAAGCATCTCTGGGACCAGAAGCAAGGCAGATAACAAAGCTGGCTCATTAGAGCAGCCCCACCGAAGGGCACCTTGCTGGGAGCATGCCTTTCCTTCCTCTCCAGACGTCTACCAGGCTGCAGGTACCAGAGACCCAGGCATCTTAATAACCTGGGCAGCAAGCTCAAGCCACTGGTCAGTGTGGTCAGGGAGCTCCACAGTGAGATGTACTGAGGGAGGAAAAGGAACAACTGCCACCATGCTGCTGCTTCTTTATCGTGCTTTTCAGTTGTCAGATTGAAGGCACTGGGAAAAGCTCAGGGGGATACCTGGTCTTAAAAGAAAAGGGGTGAGGGAGAGAAGGGGGAACTACATGGCCCCACGGTGCAAAAGGTGTACTGTGGTCACAATGCAAAATGCGTCCAAGAGTTTCCTCACCCTCAGTGTGCAGAACAAGTACACGTTATCTTCCACAGCAAACATCTCTCTTCTTATGCTTTGGTTTTAATTTAACAGATTCCCCCATGCCCACACCTGCCGGAGTCTGCCACTGTTTAACACACATTTGGGAAACAGCCTGCCTGGAAGGTCATGGCTTTTGGCAGCCTCCCCCCCTCACCATCCTTTATCATGACATTGCTGCAGGAAAGCACTGCCATAATACTGGGTTCACAGTACTGTTGGGTTGGGGCTCCTCCTTCTACCCAGTCCCCAGCATGGGTCTTCTCAAGTTCAAGGCTGCCTCATAGCACATCAGCATCATCAGAAATCTCCACTGTCTCATTTCTGCTTGAGCTATCCCAATAGCTGCTCACATGGGTCCCTACAGCCAGCATGAACTGGCACACGGACATCTCACAAAAGCCACCTGCAAAGCCCTCTCTGAAATGCTAGGCCTTCAGACATGCACCTTGTCTGATTCTATTATAATTATTGGAGGAAAAGCAATGTATTTGTGTGATATTTGTATTAAAGCAGTAACTGCTAACAGTGAGAGGTGTTCTCTGGTCTGCAGGAGGAGCATGTCTGGAGCGAGCAGAGGTGTCCATCATGTGCAGGCTCTGAGCCAAGGCCGCAGACAGGCAATGGATGCTGCTGCCTGCTCAGGCAAAGCCAACCCAGGCCTCGAGGCACCAGCCTGCAGGAGAAGGCAGCCTCTCCAACTCCAGCTCCAAATTAAACCAGGAGAAAGCTGGAAGAGCTCAGCCCCACTCCAGCCTTTGCAGGATCAGAGCCCTGCCTCAATCTGATCATGGAGCCATGCACAGACCACAGCTGTGTGTCCCTGTCTGTGGCCAAGATCACTTGTAAACAGACAAAAAACCTTATAAAGCTAGGTTTCCCAGCCTGACCAGATCTGCCAGCTAGGCTACATTTCAAAGGCTCGCTTGTGTAGATGGCTCTGGGTACTGCATGCCATTGTGCAGATCTGTGCAAACAGGAAGAAATGCCACCAAAACCAAAGGCAGGAGATTTTTAAACAGTTGCTCTTCACTGATAGGTATCAGGGGTTTCAGGTTCCAGCACCCGCTTGCCCACCTAATCCTGGGGTCAGGGGAGCTTCACAGCAACTTCTGAAGCTGCCAAACCCACAGGGCTAATGGACAGACCCAGGGAATGTCAGGCAAAACACAGATGCTCCCAGTGGGTGCAAATCCCTGCAGGACTAGCTGTTGTGGAATGGGGAAAAGGGTGGCCCAAATCCTACAGGGAGTAGATGACTTCCCAGCACCTAGTTTGCAAGTTGGACAGATGAAGTCCTTTCTGTTGTACTGTATTATATCAGTCCTCTAAGGTGGTGGTGGGGTTAATGCATGCTGTGGGGAAGCCCCAGAGAACTACAAAAGTATGGGTTTTCTGGGGCTGCAGAAAAAGGCACTGTAATGGCAGACACTGAACAAAAAAGAACCCGAGTGATTAAAATAGTTAATAATTACAATTTATTTTTAAAAATCATGACCAGCACCACCTGCAGTGAGCTCATTCTGGCTGTACTGCATTCTTTGGATTTTCCACTTCTTTTCTTATGTGGGAATATTATCTTGGAGGCTTTCTTCAAAGCTGCTTTCCTTTACTTGGGCTGACAGTCCTTACAACATGTCTGTTCTGTTTTTCATCAGATACCTCCAGTGAAAATCTGCTAAATGTGATGCTTTGTGCCACTGCAGTACCCTCATACGCCAGCCTCGGGATTTCCAGCAAGTAGCAGGTGCTGCAGTCTGCTATTGAAAAGCCTGCAGTCTTCAAAGGAAGCAGTTTAGGGACAAACACTTCTAAACCGAGAACACTACGGGAGGTTGAGGTGAATAGCCCAGGAGTAGTGAGTCTTTTATCCCTAGGCTGGGAGAGAGCATTGATCCCAGCTTGGCACTGACCAAACCACAGTCAGGTTAGTATCTGGTAGCATCACTTCATTTCTCACTGTGGGCATCTCACTCATATGTGTGAATGCACATGGCCAGATGCACAACACACCCATCATAGTTTTCCTCACAGATCTCCCCTCCAAGCACGTTGTGCAGAGACACTGAGATCCAGCCACAGCGTCAATACAGGCACTAGTGGTTCCTGAATGCCACATTAGTAGCATGCAGCAGACAACTGTCCAGTTCTCTTCACAGATACCCCTACCAACGATTCCAGGTGCTTGGTAACTGGCTTCCCCCATGTATAGGGCAGTGCGTATGGCACTGAAAAACCATTTGGAAAACAAAACTTTATTCTCCACTTTACTACTGCATTGCTGCAGACTGCAGAAAGTCAGCAACTTGCTCTGCTCCAGCCTCCTTACCCAAGAAACCGAGACATTTAACATTTAAGTAAAGTTATTGGTGACTTATTGATTAAAGTACTATGTGCATACAAGCAGTATTTATTCTTATAATGTGAGGGTCCATTCTCCTCCCAGCCTTACAAGAGGCACTTTTTTCTTGAAGCACTGGCTGTGTAGAAGCTGAAACAGCAGAAAGCCAGCACTAAGACTGTCCCAAAAGAGAAATGAAGGGGTGCTCTTGAAACAGGCACAAGAGAAACTAGAAAGACAGGGAGTACAAGAAAGAAGCGAGAAAGAGGAAGAGAACTATACTGTAATAAAATAGAATTTAGTAGGAAAAACTAACCAGCTAGCCTAGATTCATCTGTTTTCTGGCTGCATTTTAAAAGAGATAAAATAATTTATCATTTACTATTTTTAAAATGAAGAGGGGAAAGACAGCAAAACAGTATCCTCCTCCAGGCATTTGTGTCCTGTTTTAAATTATTAGTTGGAACCCAACCTAGAAAAGCAGCACGGTTCCTCCTGAGGACACAGTCATACCAATGCTAATGGTATATTGGTGTATCAGCAGTTCAGAGACCAACAGCTGCATCAAGACAAGACACCCAGGTACAACGCACAGGGAAAACAGGGAGTTTCTTCCAACACAACAAATGAAAACCACGTTATCTCAAACCCTCACATTTACTGATTGATGCAGCCCAGACTCCTTGCTCGCTCCAGGCTGCAGGTAATTACTTCCAGGACTAATTAAACCGTAGAACGGTCATTTCCCGAGGTGAGCAGCTCCAGAGAGGAGCCTCGAACCCCAGAGCGGGGGACACCCCGCGGCCAGGAGACTCAGCTCCGAGCGGCGAGAGCCCCCGAGGGAGCCCCGAGCCCCTGCCAGGCCTTAGCAGGAGCCGGCAGCTCCGCTGAGGCGAGCACAGACTCACAGGGGGCGGGGCCGTCCCTCCTGGCCCCGCCCTGAGCAGGTAAAGCCCGCCCCAGGGAGCGCGGGAGCAGCGCGTGCCGCCAGCGGGACGGGGGAGGTGTGGTCACAGACCCGGGGCCCGGTCTGGGAGCTCTGCTCTGGCTGCCCTAGCGGTGACCACCGTAGGCACCCAGACAGAGCAGATGAGAGGGGAGGCTGCAGTGCAGAGCTCGGGGTGCAGAGAGTGCCTGCACTGCTCTGGTGAGGGGGAAGTGCACAGTGGGCAGGGCTGCACTCAGTGCTCCCTGGTGGAGGCCCTCCTGCAGCAGGGGCTGAGCTGCGGGACGCTGTCAATAGCAAGATGTCAGGGAAGCTGAGAGGGAGCAGGGCTGCTTGCTCCAGGCCCGAACTGTGCAGGGGCTACAAGCGTCCACCACAGCGCATACAGAGAAGGAGGAGGGCAGTAATCCGGGAAGCTGGGAACTAGTAACAAAACAACCCCAACCAAAACACAGAAACCAGAACAACAGAAAAAGGAAGAAGAGGTGATTGTCCTGTTGTAATCGGCGCTGGTGCAGGCTCACCTTGAGTACTGGGTGCAATTCTAGGCCCCACCATTTAAGAACATGAAGGTCCTTGAACGCGCCCAGAGGTCAGCAGCAAAGCTGGTGGCAGGGCTACAAGGCATATCCTGTGAGGAGCGGCTGGGTTTGTCTGGTTTGGAGAAAAGGAGGCTGAGAGGTGACCTTATTGCTCTCTACACCTCTTCCCAAGGAGGTGAAATGGAGAGGGAGGTGCTGATCTCACTGGGATCCATTGATAGGACATGTGGGAATGGTTCAGACCCCCGCCAGGGGAGGTTTAGAGTAGACATGAGGAAGCATTTCTTTACGTAGAGGATGGCCAAAATCTGGATGAGGCTTCCTAGAGGGGTGACCAATGCCCTGTGCCCATCAGTGTTTCAGAGGCATTTGGACAACACCCTTAATAACATGCTTTAACTTTCGTCCAGCCCTAAAGTGGTTGAGCAGTTGATGATCATTGTAGGTCTCTTCCAACTTCCAATCTTTTTCTCCCTACTTCCTTGTTTTCCTAAAAGTACATGCTGAGGAAATACTGGATGACATTTCTTCCCAGCCCTGCACTAGTGGAAGGGATTGAATGGGTATCATGTTCCATCACAGGCATTGGCTCTGTCACTTTGTGGGAAGGAGGCCTGTGCTTTCTTATAAGGGTGAGAGATGCAGATTGTCTCTGGATCATTTGAGTGTCTGAACAGACTTGTGAAAGACACGTGTGAACCGGTTTTTGAAACGCTTCTGTATTCATCCAGTTTATTTGGGTTTCCACAGGATAGCAAAAGACCACATCTCTGACATCAGTGAGGCTCAAAGATCGAGCTCTCAGCCTGAAGCAGGATATGCTCCTGAGCTAAATGGTTGCAAATTTGTTTATATGGGCAATAAGTTCTCATTTCCTTGTGATTTCCACCCATCCGAATCCCACCCTTCTCCCACATACTAGTGTTTGAAAATGCTGGAGTTGTTTCTTTTGGAGAAACAAAACACAAGAGCCTGGGAACACCACCACTCCACCGGGAGCCTATCTAGCCCAGTGCTCCCTCTCCAGTGGCACCCTGTACATGGCTAAAGGAGAGTACATGAGTAGTGCAGGTCTACTTCTGTCAGGGTCCAGAGGGTGTTTAGGCCTCAATGCCTGGGACCGGCCTGCCTTGGGACCTGCACTGCAGATAGCCCCTCAGACCTGTGCCAGAGCTTGTCATGCAGAACTATATGCATAACATATCATAGCTGTTCTGTTCTATTCTGTTCCACTGCGTTCCATTCTGTTCCATTCCCTTACCTGCACTCACAATGAGTCGTATAATGATGAGACCATTATTTACCTGAAATGCCAAGGGGTTTTCCAGCACCAAAACCACTTTCAAAGACACAAATCAGTAAGGTTACAGGTGGAAAGAGTACTTTATTTATAAATAAAGTTATTTTAGTTTAGTTAATTTTAGTCTAGTTTAGTTTAGGTTATATTTTCTTTTTCTAAATCTTTCAGAGTGGTGCCATGGTAGCGCGAGAGCAGTGCAAGAACCCAGCCAGAAAGGGCCGGGGAAGACCTGACAAGGGGTGGTGCTCAATGCTACAGAGGACAGCAGCTAGTCCTGGGGCCATGCTGGGGCCACCCTGGGAGTGCTGAAGGCTGCCTCCCACTGGATGCGGGGCACGAGGGCCAGCTGCATGGAGCACGAGCAGCTGCCTTTGGGCTACAATAGCCCAAAGGAGCCCCATGAAGGGGCTGTGCTTGGCTGCAGAGGAGGCAAAAAACCCTGGGGACACTTGCTAGTCCAGCCTGGGGAGAAAAAAGCCCTTCCTCCCCCAGCTGCAGGACACGAGGGCCACCATCATGGAGCATGAGCACCAGGCCATAATGCAGAGCACCAGGACCAGAGAAGCCCTGACAAGTGGTCATGCTCATGAAAAAACATGGCAGTCAGGTGAAGTTCCCAACTACTGGAAAAAGGGACATATAACCTCCATTTTCAAGAAGGGGAAAATGGAAGAGCTAGGGAACCTCAGACCAGTCAGTCTCACCTCTGCGCCTGGCAAAATCTTGGCGCAGATTCTCCTGGAAGGCATGCTAAGGCACATGAAAAACAACAAGGTGCTTGGTGACAGCCAGCATGGCTTCACTAAGGGGAAATCCTGCCTTACCAATCTGGTGGCCTTCTATGATGGGGCTACAGAACTGATGGACAGCGGTAAAGCAGTTGACGTCATCTACCTGGACTTGTGCAAAGCATTCGACAATGTCCCGCATTACGTCCTTGTCTCTAAATTGGAGAGACATCAATTTGATGAATGGACCACTCAGTGGATAAAGAACTGGCTGGATGGCTGCACACAAAGACTTGTGGTCAATGGCTCAATGTCCGGCTGGAGATCAGTAACGAGTGGTGTCCCTCAGGGATCGGTGTTGGGACCGGTCTTGTTCACACCTTTGTCTCTGACATGGACAGTGGGATTGAGTGCGCCCTCAGCAAGTTTGTGATGACACCAAGCTGTGTGGTTCGGTTGATACGCTGGAGGGAAGGAATGCCATCCAGAGGGACCTTGACATGCTTGTGAGGTGGGCCAACGCCAACCTCATGAAGTTTAACCAAGCCAAGGGCAAGGTCCTACATCTGGGTTGGAGCAATCCCAGGCACAGCTACAGATTGGGCACAGAAGAGATTCAGAGCAGCCCTGAGAAGGACTTGGGGTTGCTGGTCGATGGGAAAATAAACATGAGCTGGGTTCAGTGTGCGCTCGCAGCCCAGAAAGCCAACCGTACCCTGGGGTGCATCAAAAGGAGTGTGACCAGCAGGTCGAAGGAGGTGATCCTGCCCCTCTACTCTGCTCTCATGAGACCTCACTTGGAGTATTGTGTACAGTTCTGGTGTCCTCAACATAAAAAGGACATGGAACTGTTGGAACAAGTCCAGAGGAGGCCCACGAGGATAATCAGGGGACTGGAGCACCTCCCATATGAAGATTGGCTGAGAAAGTTGGGGCTGTTCAGCCTGGAGAAGGCTGCATGGAGACCTCATAGCAGCCTTCCAGTATCTGAAGGGGGGCTGTAGGGATGCTGGAGAGGGATTCTTCATTAGGGACTGTAGTGATAGGACAATGGGTAACAGGTTAAAGCTTAAACAGGGGAAGTTCAGGTTAGATATTAGGAAGAAGTTCTTTCCTGTGAGGGTGGTGAGGCACTGGAATGGGCTGCCCAAAGAAGTTGTGAATGCTCCATCCCTGCCAGTTTTAAAGGCCAGGTTGGACAGAGTCTTGGGTGACATGGTCTAGTGCGAGGTGTCCCTGGCCATGGCAGGGGGCTTGGAATTAGATGATCTTAAGGTCCTTTCCAACCCAAACCATTCTGTGGTTCTATGAATTTTAAAGCTCTCGGCTGGATGGACTTTAGCACTGGATGTTGGTTTCACTATTCCCTCAAAGTGGTGCAGGATGATGCCATGAATTTTGTGACCTGTTTCACTGGAGCTATGCTAGGAAATAAGCATCATCCCCATCAAACCATCTTGGTTTTTTTTTGTTTCTGTTGCCCATATTTCTCAGTCCTGCACATCAAAAACTTCCCTGTTTTTGATGAATTACAGGTAACTTGTCTTGACTTGCCCAATGCTCCTTGTAGCAGTGGCAGTTTCCAGTACAATAAAAGTTTCACCTGGAGACCCACATCAGGCTCAGCCTTTGCATCCCTACATAAAATCCACATTTGGTCCAGTGTGACCCTGTGGTGCCTTCACATGAGCTTGGAAGGTGAAAGAAGAGGTGTAGTCAAGCAGCACTATCGTAAGGATAACTATTCTATGATTCTAAGGAGAGGGTGGTGCTTAGGAAAATTATTCAGGGCATTTCCAACATTAAAGTTGGTCCAAGGCTACATCTGTGGTGGTACCCAAACTGGTCTTCAGCAGATAGCAAGAAGGCAAGCCCAAGCCTTTACAAGATACTGTCTGTGAAACAGCATCAGTGAGAAAATCCAGTAAGTGCCATAAAATCTGGTGTCACATTTTTTGTCACAGAGCTCAGTAAAATGAACGCCTTCAAGGAGGCAGAGCAGTCCTCAACCTACCTGCTCCCTACATCTAGAACATTTCCTAGGTACATCACAGGAAAATGCATTTTATCATACCAGATGCACAATATATAAACACAGGTTGCAAACAGCATGTCTGTGAGCTCCTAGCTTGTCAGACAAGTCTCAGTATCTCAAACCCTAACACGCACTGGGATTTAGCAGGCTTTCAAGGCATTCTGCATCAGCCCAGATACTGGCTCTGCTGCTATTATGCAGTATATGCGCTATTGCCCAGCTAAAAGCATAGTTTTAGTTCTGATTTTTTTTTCTCACATGCTTCCATTAACTAGCCTCTAATCAAAAGAAGCAAGTAATTTCTCATGTATTGTCTGTATTTTACATTAGAGCCAGTTACATAGATAGGTATTCTGTGCCTAATGCTGAAAACCTGAAGGCTGTTCCTATGAAGAGCTTACAGTCTGACTCTATCTGGGATTTGAGTGGCTAACTGAAATCCTTTGCAAATTATCTGTCACTTCTTTGTAAGCCCTGCTTCCTTTCTTTACATCTGAATTTGGACTGGAGATAATGAACTTCCTGTATCATAGACTAGGATACAAGGAAACCCATTGTACACTCGCGAAGGAAGAGTATATGAGTAAGTAGCTTATAAGGCGGCTCTGAAGGGTCTTGTTAGAACGACTTATTCTCTGAGTTTCAGTGGTTTGATTAAGTGAATCATGTGATAAACACTTATAATGAACTTCTTCAGATGCTACCGGGCGAAACACAGCAGATAAAATACTGAATCCCACGGCTTTGCTCTCTGCATAACAAACTGATTACAAAGATGGAAAAAATCATGTAATTCACTGGCTTCTTCTCCTACTCAGGACAGCACAACAGTGTTATACAATTTTCTCTCTGCTGCCCCAAATTAAAATATCCTTCCTACTAGATCCAGTTCAAACTAGTGCAATTTTCCTCCTCCTATTCACTAAGCAGATTACAGCTAAGTGTAAACACTTGCGAGCAAGTCTATTCATGCTTCTGAGTAATTTCTTTCTTATCAATCAAAATACTACAAATGAACAAAAAAAAACCCCAACCCAACAAAACAGAAACTGAGCATAAACTCACAAGTGAAAATGCTAGTTTGATTTGTTTAAAAAATGCCAATCTAAGTCAACCTGAATCACAACGGACTAAACCTCATTTCATTGGCAAGTGAGAAAGGTCAAACAGCAGGCCATATTCAAGCGCATCCCCAGCAGTTTTGGCCAATACCTGTAGGACTAATGACCAGAGTAAGCTATCAGCATCTGCTATGCGCTCTCCTCACCCCCAGTTAGTGGCTTGTTGTTTCTCCTCAACAGCACAGCCTCTCTTCTTTATCCCACTCTCCCAAGTTGTCTCCACGTAACAAGCTACAGTATCTCTGCAAAAGGCATCCTGCCTGAGGCATGAAGCATGGGTTGTATGTACTTATTCCTGCCCTGTCAGTCAGCATGAATTATGGTGCTGCGTCTCCAAGGCCAGTGCTATATTGCTGACATAGGTGTCATCTTCAGCACATATGATGCATGGAGTGCCTTTAAGAGAGACATCTTTAGGTTCTGGCACTGAGATGAGGGAAAGACCCCAATGACCTCTGCTGGAGCTACATGCTCCAGCTACTACTGGCAATAGCTGTCTGCACAAGGATATGTATGTTGGTCTCATCTGATACCTGATTAAAATACCTAAAAGCTCAGCTATACAAAAAAGGGCTAGGTCTGCTGGCACTTTGAGGTGTTAGTGTAGAGGAGGTAACCGTTTCAGCTGGGTATGGTACTGCTGTCAGTGAACATGTGCACCCAAGTGCTGGGCTCTAAGTGAGGTAACTGGTTTTACTTGGGATGCTTAATTCAGCAAAGGGGTAGTGAGGTCATGAATGGTGCCCTTCCTTTAAGCTACTTACTGACTGGGTTTCCCCCAGTCTAGATCTCAGGCTTTACAAAGTGGTAGTTAAGATGCTGCAAAGCCAGCTCCTGGTAATGCCTGTCCTCAGGCTATCTCACTCCATATCATCCCACTTGAATAATCAGCTTTCTAGGGTCACTGGGTGAATCACCTTAAAGGGAATTGCTTTGGGAGTTCAGGCGTCAGGACAAACAAGAGGACAAAGGGTGGTAAATGACACGTCACCCCCAAGTTCTGTTCTGCACATCACCAGTAGGTCTGACATCTGTCAATGACATGCAGTGGAACCAAAGGCAGTGCTAATTCCTCCACCACATGTGAAGCCCTTGCATTTCCCTTCTGTTTGGCAGCCTGTACACACAAGGCAAGAGTTCCCAGCCCAGCCCAGAAATGCAATTGCTTGTGCATCATCACTAGAAAGACTGCTTTTGCACAGCACTTTGGAGAACAACCTTGGTTATGGTTTCCATCTCACTGTGCTCCCCACTCCATCTGCTTCTTATGCACGTAACAGCCGCACATCACCTGTCCATTGTGCTGAGTAGTGTGCTACCAATGTATCAAACCACTACACATGCACAAATATGCAGGTAACCTCGCAAGTGAGATCCTGTGCTTGCAGTTTGCAGACACTAGAGCTGGCCCAGAGGCAAGCCTCAGAGCATCCTTAAAATACAATACCAACATGTTAACATGTATGTAGAATGACAGACTCATCACATCTAGTGCAGCTGTTATAAAGGGAGCTAGGGATGAAATGCCTGCCAGACGAAGAACACATACATAAGTATCAAACTGAGTGGTCAAATGAATCAGAGCATCAGAGGGGTGGAGGGGATGCCTTGCTCCTTGGCTTGACCCATCAGAACACTTCTCCATCAGTTGTGCTTTTAGGAACAGTCCAGCAGTTAGAGAGTCCTAGGGGACTGTAAAAACTGTGGTGTCTTTTTTAAGCAGCCAATCTGTAAATGCAACTGCAGTTTAAAGTGTACATCAGGCTTTGTATATCAGCTTTCCTATTCACCATAACTAGCCATTAAGTTTCTCCAGGTCATGTTATTTTTCAATTAATGGGATTGCACAGGTGTAATCAAAGGGATAATACAATACCAATCAGCTCTCATCAGTTGTGATGGCATGTGAGATAGAGAGCCTTGTCTTGATTCATTTTACAGCCAAAGGGAATTCATGCATCTAATAGTGAGGGGAAAAAAGGTATCTTTAAAACATTATTTTTAGGTAATCATCAAGAATCAATAGCAGTAACAATACTGCTATTAGACTCAGTCATCACACAACAATGGAATTTTAATCCTGTAAACCCAGTGAAAATTTGCTCTTTAAATTATTTTGTTTCTACTTGAGGTGTCTTTCTGCTATCTTACAAAACAGATAAAGATGTTTGTGGTTTCAGCCATGGGTGTGAACTTACTCCTGAACTACTTGGAAGTTTTGAATTAGATTAATTTGGACTGCTATTCAGTAGCTGCTTTTTTACTAGTCTCATACTTGTATGTATTAAATCCACATACTTCCTGCGTCCGCCTGTCCCCAGGGACTGAGAACCTGGTGTACACAACTCATAAATAAAGTTAGTGAGACATGAGCAAGAGAAAGTATAGCATACTTCTGGGAATCACTCCAGGAAAATAAATGTGCAAGATGGCACATCACCCTACACAAAGCTGGCAAAGGTAAAATAACATTTGGGTTTGATCATTACAGAAAATAAAATAATTCTATGTTCAAATGTATGTGCTGGTCTTCCACTGAGACAAAAGGGCAAAGGTGAGACCAGAGTTTGAGTCACAAGAAAACAAACCTGCTGGTAACAGTTGTAGCTTATTTAACTACATTGGAGAATGGAGTCTGAATTTGATCCCTGGCTTTCAGAAGGCCCATGAATTCTCCAGAAATGACCATCATCTTTTATTTCCTGTCTCTGTGGTTCACAATTCTTTCTATGGCATATGCTCTTAAGAGACTATCTAAATTCTAGGTATTCCTTTCCCTCCACAGTCACAATGCACAACTCTATACAGAAGTAGAATTAAAACATGGTGAAGAATGAAAGAGGAACAGTCGTCTTGCTTTCCTATAATGCCTTTGGATAAATATGCCCTCCTGTTTACATTTGTGCTTTACTCTTTCCTTGAGAGTAGGATATTACATTTACTGGCACTGACTCTTTCCTCAGGGCTTGTTCTTCTGCTTCCCTTCTGCTCTGCTCTCATTTTCCTAGTCCTTTCTACTTATTCTGTATATTTCCTGAATCCTTATTTTCCTATCATCCCTTGCACTACCTAGTCCCTGGTTTTGTTCACAGTTATTACTGTTTGAAAAGTTCAAGCCACTATATATAAGGTACGACAACAATCCGATTGCACAGAAATTATCACTAAGGGATGAATTGGCAGAAGAAGCTTCCTGCAACTAGGCAGATTGCAGACAGATGTCTACCTGCTTTTTGCTTGGCTGCAATTTGGAAATGTACAGAATTCTTTGAGAGCAAATGGAATGTGTTCCTGCCAGTTTTTAATTCAATGTAGATTGGTCCACATTTTTGCTTTTAGAGACGAAGGCTTACTATCATCTTATAACTCTTTGCCTTGTGATGTTTGCTGGTAATTTTGCTTGTGTTCTTAAATATTGTACATAACCATAGAATTGCACACTTCCTGTGCAGATTAAAGCTTTAAGCCCAGCTATTTACTGATGTCACTTTTCATTAGAAAGTTTTAAAATTTTGAGTTTTAAGAATAGCATCTTAAAAGTGATAATTTACACTATTCTAAATGTGTTTTGTTCAGGTACTCCGACAGTTCCTGGGGGGGGTGGGGGGGGGCAGGTTTTAAAATTGCTCTATGTCTATGCTATCAGATACTGCCACTTTCACTGCATGAAGAGCCTGTGGAAAAGCTTTTCATGCCCCTGATGGACTGAGAAGTTACTGATGATACAGCACCAGGAGTTTGATGACAGGTACATGTGCGTATCTGCTGGAATTTCACATTTGCTTCAGGAACTTTGAGGCATGATATACCTATACAGCACATCTAATTCCTGAGGCTCCTTTAGATTTTAATTCAGGCAACAGCACACTCAGTGCACCTTATCTGTATGAGAATCCCATATGTGCAGGAGTATAACAAAAAGAGAATAGGGACTGTGTGGCATATGCACACATCTAGCACGCATCAGTTACTGAAAAGTAACTCACTTTCTGTTCTCCCCCTAGCAGTTATCTGTATGCAACGTGTATCTGTATTTCCACCACAGTGTACTCAATAACAATCACTTGTTCCATGGCAGACTCAGCTGCCTGGGAGGGTGCAGCTGGAACAACACATTGTATCCCATCCAGAGTTGTTTACATACCCCAAGTAACATCTGTTGAATTGGAAGACAAAGCTTCAGGTTGATGCTCTGTCGATGTCAAAGATGACTAATTTTCTTGGTGAAACTGCCAGCACAGGTGCTGCTCTGACACAGTATGATGTAATGGTTTACCTGGAATTGCCATACCAATCTTAGAACATACGTGTACTCTGGAATATAAATAGGTAGGAAAAGTCAAGTGAATATTTTAAAATACTTCACTTTCTGTAGTTAACAGAGTACCTGTTTAATCCAAGTGTGGAGAGATGACTCTGTCTCCAGGAATATGTGGTTTGAGGGAAGAGTATAGAAAGATGCATTCTTTAGTTCACATGGCACTCCATAACCATCACTGGCAGAAACTGAAGGATGCCATTAAGTGCTCTGTGTCCATTTAGAGGAGGTGGAATCTGCTTGCACTTCTCCCTCACTCTTGTCACTGAAGTGATGGTCTCCAGGAGGTCATCCTAGCTTATAAAAATCATCAAGGGCATAAAATTTCTGTGGGGGACAGCGACTCCTGTGAGCTCATGGGTCCAGACACAGGTTGAAGTCTGAAGTGGGAGAACTATCGTATTTACCTTGGTTGGACACTTCAAGAACCACAGTTCAGTGAGGTGGTAGAAGCCACTGAATATAGACTGCTGCAATTTCAACTTCTTTCAGCCATTCAGGTGCTGCTCTAAAGCCATAAAGCAGCCATAGAGCTGCTGCTCTAAAGCCAGAAGATTAAAATGTCATGTAGCAATTCCTGAAATATAATCAAGGTATTTCATGGCTGTAGGAGGAAAATCTCATTTCCTTTGCCAATTAAATTTGCCTCAAAGAGGTCTTCTTGCCATTGATCAAACCTGAGTGAAAAGCAGCGCTTCCTATTCTTAACAGCCACCCAGTATGTAGGCTACGAGAGGAAACAACTTTAGTACAGATACTAAACCACTCCATTGCTCAGTGGATCCAAATGCAGGGAAGTCCCTAAATTCTGCAGGTAATTTTTTTCAGGATATCTGGAAACCAGGATTCTTTTGGCAAGTGGAGATTAAAAAGGTTAATTTTGCTGAGTCTTACTTAATTTTGCCAAGTATTAGGTGAGACAGAATGACTGACAGGTAAATATAAAAGGAAAAAGCTATCCCTGGAGCATGGAAATCATTTGTCTTGTTGACTTGTGCTGTGAAAATGTCTACTGAGGACAATTCTATAGAGAAGATACCTTCAAATGTTTCTGACTTCCTATCTGTTTTGAAGAGTGTCTGCTGAAATCTCTTACTCCGTTATCCTCCAGACTAAGCACAACACAAAAAAGGTTATATGCAAGTACTGTAATTTAATTTCTTCCTGGCACAAAGAGTGATGCCACATTCTCACACCATTGACATGAAGACATGTAAGAAAATTGCTAACAATAATGATGGCTTTTCTGTTTTAGATATTTGTCTGCTAGAAACTGGCTTAAGGGACTGACTTAACTCTAAAGAGGCCATCCAAAAACTATCAGCTGACAGTAAGTTTCTGTCATGACTTGTGTGGTGTCAAGATCTAAACTATATCCTGTGAGTTACCCATTTCCTACAGGAAATTAATCTTTGTACTGCCATATATCAGAACAGCAACCACCTATTCTTCAGTGAAATATCTGTCTACTTTCTATATTTCAATCTAGCAAGCATAATTTCCTTGCTTATTTTTAGAGTAAAATGAGAGGTAAGGGTTCTGTGGTTTGAAGAAGTCAAAGACACTGATTCAAAAGCAGATGTCTTTGTGACAGTGTGCAAATTGATGGATTTCTGTAGTTCACTGTCTCCAACAAGAAAAAACAAACTGAGGAATGAATTGATTTGTATTTGTGAAATATTCAGCTAATCTTTCCACCTGACTTGTAAGAAACAGGGATACAATGTTGGTTTGTTTTTTAATTTTCCGTGCTTGGAAGCTCCTATCTCTGTGGGGAAATGAGACCACCACAGCTATGTCTACACTGTAATGGAACAAAAAATCCTTTGGACCAGAAGTTAAGCATGGTATAATCTGTACCCACTCCCCCCTGGCCCTAGCCCCTCCAGATACGTGATGGTAGCAAGGACTACCAACAGACTGGTTGTGAGCATTAGCATGCGGGTGCACTCACCTTCCAAACTCACTCAGGTATGCAGATGCCAACATGCTCTAAAGAAAAGGCAATACGCCCATATCTGAGGTCAGTCCTGTATGTTCCCTCTATAAAAATGTGGGTAAGTGTGATTTTCAGCAAGATTTTGGGTCTCCTTTCACTGGAGTACAGATCAAGGTCTTAAGTGATTATGCAAATGTAGTAATTATGCAAATCTAGAAGACTTACTGGAATTAAGGCTGAGAATGTAAATGTGGGCCTTGCTATCTTGCATTTGGTGAGAGAAGTTTTATTTTTCTGAACAATATAACACATGAAAACCTCAATTCCAACTATCAAACCAAGCTGATGGGCAGTAGGATAAAGGTTAAGCATAATTTGTTATATACAGTTTTCAAAGTCATGTACAAATCCCTATGTTGTGAGTGCTAAACTCTTATGCCCCATACATATGTTGTTTGTTTTAGCAGACTACATGTGAATGAAAACAACAGCTGTGACCTCTCCTTGTACTTTGAAAGGGCTCTGACAAAAAAAAACAAATCCTCTTTAAGAAAAAAATTTTAATTCATTCATTCTGTATGTGTAAGAACCCACAGAATTATTCCAAATTTCCATTACATCCAGAATTTAACAGTGAAAAGGCAGCTGAGATAGAACTGCACACCTGTTCATATTCTGCGTTTGATTTCATTTATACTTCACACATATACCACCACTGTCTTCTAAGCTAGAACGAGATTCATTGTAAATTGGTATGACATTCATGTAAGCCTCTACCTGGGCTTTAAACTGTCAGCTCAAACAATTCCATTTCTTCTTTGTATAACCTTGAATAACCTGTTTTCCATGTACTGTTACCGACTTGGAACAGGTGTGCATATCCCATAGTTAAACTAATGCAAAGCCCTATATAGTCTCATAAAGATATAGCTGAAGTCAGTTAAACGAAATAATTAATCAGTATAAGTTTTAAATGTACTAAACCATGATACACATATTTTACTGTTCAGAACGCACAGCAATTATCGATCACCATCCCTTCTCTATACCTGCTGAACTGCACGTGCTCCTTTTCTCCCCAGAAATTAGAGATCTTCAAATACAAGCACGAGTAATGAGAATACAACAACAACAAAACAACAACAACAAAAGGCCTCTGAACTCAGCTGAAAAAGGAAGCTGCTGCCTCCCCATCAACAAGATGGTGTGGATCAGCTTGCCTTTCTGCGAGACAGCTGCTCGCAGCTTCTGCTAAGCTGTGCGCTCAGTATGGGACGTGGAAGAGAGGAGATAACGGCTGCTGGGACTGGAGTCTGGGAACAAGGAATAGTGCAGTTCATATTCTGGTGGGGAGGGAGATAAGGAAGGAAAATGCAACTAAACAACTGATTTGTGACTCACTGACACTGTGTATTTTATTTGCCTTGCTCTTGGCCTGTGCAAGTTTGATGATCTCTGTCTTCTGGTCTTCTTCCATATACTCCCACTGCTGTCTAAGCTTTCCCATGTGTCAGAATGACCCAGATGTTTCTCCTCCACTGCCTGCCTTCCAATTTAACTGAGCTACTCTTCTGATTAACAGGCAAGAGGTACATGAACAGTGTGCGTTTTTGTAACAAATTCTGCAGCTCATGGAAAACTAAAAGCTGAACACAGGACATTAATACAAATATTTTTAACATTCAGGTAATAGAAGAGTTTGGTTTGTGTCTACTTTCTTTTTTTTAATTTTCATACGTAATGATATTTAAAGAAATTTAAATTATATGATGAATTACCAAAGTCTGTTACAGAATCTCTCATTTTTAAGACTGGAGTAACAGAAAATTTGCTTATGCTTGCTGTATCACTGCCTGAAGAGATACAGGAACAGGCAAAGAAAGCAAGCAGAACATAGCTGTAGCTGGTTGTGCTCATGCAATCCAAATATTTAATAGACAAATATTCCTAATAATAAATAAGCAATAATAATCTACCCTGTATCAAAGGATATATTTGAACTCCCCAGGCAAGTTTTGGCTTAAACTTATGAAAGGAAATACTCAAATAAAAGATAAACATGTTCTGAATTATTTTACCAAAAAAGGGGAGGGGAGGAGGCAGGAATAATCTACACCCTCCTGTACTTTGTTCCTGAAACAAGCAGAGTCATTTCCCTTGATGTACACACTGTGAACAGTGCAGCTTGTGATAAGGTACTATGCCTGGCCAGATACCCATATCACCTCAGTGTGCCCACCTGGAGTCACATACTGTCAACAAGCACATTAGCTTAACTCCCAGAGAGTGATAAGAACGTATTTAACCACCCGTGAGGGAAGTGCAGTAAATCCCCTATGTCATTCTCCCAATGTTCTTCAAACAGTTACATAAACCCAACCCACATTTCCCTCTTACTATGTGGCAAACATAATCCTCTCTCTAACAACAACAACAAAAACAATCAATCTGAAATAACAAATTAAATAATTTTCAGGAATGATTAATAGTTCTGCTTACTGGTAAAAATCTGGTTTGAAAAGCTATGGTATGGTGACTTTTTAGGACCAGGATAAAGTTTATTTGATTCTCTGCAACTGAGTGTCCTCAGCTGAACCTACCAGCCCTTTGCTGTGTGAGGATTATAACTCACGCTGCAGTTGGATCAGCCTCCATTTCTATTTTTAGTGCAGATCTTGCTCCTTATTTAGTCCTGATTGCATAGCCAGAACTGCATTCTCAGCAGCTCGGTGAAAAGCCTGCCTGTTCCATTTTATAACTTTTCCAGACAAAAAGATGGGAAGCCTGTAGATTTCTGAACAGTCTTATTTTAGGAGCTTGCAAAATGATACAGTCCACAACCCAAGGGCCACGTGAATCTCTGCTGAGACACTATGGACTTTCCTGGACTTTTACACAGCAAGAACCTGGCTGTTTCTGATTTAACCAGGATAACCACCTCCTCCCCTTAAAATAATCTCCCCATCCTCAAAACACAAACAAAGAAATAAACATGGAAACATGGAAAATGTTGGTTTTAAAGAATCTCTTAGGGATGACCACACAGAAGTCATTTTCTGCCACTCAATTAAAACCGTAAGAGCATTTTCGGGTTTGAACAAAGTTTTCCCACTACAGCAAGGACTTGCAGCAATTCTGTCAGAATCAGCTAAAATGCTTCACCTTCACTTCTAAGATTTGTTTCTGGAATATCGCCTTAGTCATATATACTTAGTGAGTTTTGTTTCCATACATTGCACATAAGTGCATGACTAAAAACTAAGATTAAGACGTTCAAGGCTGTTGTGAAGTTGAAAACACACAAAATGTAAAACACCTACATCGACAATAGATTTCTACCTACACATCTTGAAACACATTGTCAGTAACGGATCTTATTTCCATGTGGGAAGACACTTTGCATTTTACTATACATTCAAATTACACACAGCTTCAAACAGGCCTTTTATTCCTAATCCAAGATAAGAGTCATATCCTCGTATGCACAGATCTCTTCTTAGACGTAATCCTAAACCCTTGCTCTCCCAACCTGCCATAAAATGCTGATGAACTGTTATACTGGTCAGACAGTGATCACTGAATTCAGCCATCTCTATAGTACGTAGAAGGATTTCCAGCACTCCTCCTGCAGTGGAGAGACTGATAGCAGACAGAATTTTCCCTCAACTGCCCCTGTATTCAGGCCATTGACCAGTCCTTTTATGCCACACTGAGAACACAGAGACAGATTTAAAAGAAAATTAACTGGAGGAGTAAATAATCAAAATCAGCGAAGGGAAGGATGGACCAATATTCTCATTGTAAATTCAGTAATTTAATTAGCCCTCAGTTAAAGACTGGACAAATTACAAAGCCAATATAAAGCAGAAGTGCTATAAAAATTATGTATTCAGCAGTTCTGAATTTGCATATTCTGTGTTCCCCAAATATCCTATTAATTCTGTGAAAATGGAGGGCATTCAAAATACCTGAAGTCAAGGTTTGCATCTTGATTTAAATTACACAGCCTTAGAGACAGAAGTTGAATGCCACAAGAAGTACTCAAGATCACTATCTCGAAGTCAGGGGGTTAGAAACCAAAAGGACTGGAAGTTATTAACTGAAAACAAAAGACCCAAGTACTTGAAAGCCTGCTCATCCTAGCTGTTATTAGGAACATTGTACCTCTGGAGCCTAAATAGACACTACTGGAATTTGGGGTATTTGAGATACAGAGTGTCTGGTCTGCGCTTCTCAATGTGCCATGTAAAGTTGCTGAAACTCTTAACACATTCGGAAAACTGTAAGCAAAAAATACTGGCATCAAAGTGCTAATGCTTAAATCAGGGCAATGCAATCATGATGTGTGCCTATAAATCAGGAACAAAAAATTAAGCATGATCAGTCTAACACAAAGATCTTTAAGAGCAGTTTTATTCCCAAAGAAGCACTCAGGTATTTTTCAAGATTACACTGAAAGAGACTGGACTGCACATTAAATCCTTCAGAAAATGCCAAAAAATATAGCCAGAAACTATATTAACTTCCTTTGAGCTCTTTTCAGAAAGGGGGCTTGGGGCTGATGCATAGGACAGAGAAGCCCAAGAAACTGATCCTGAGCTGCAGGGGGCCAAGACAGAGTGTGGAAATCTCTATACCTTTACGAGAATATGCCCTGTTCCAGGAAGGCTTGAAGAAATCTTCCACAGGGAGACTCCATACCTAAGAATAAATCTTGGAGGATAAGGAATGATGACAACATTTTTTTCTAGCATGCCCTGGCACAGACTATCTTATGAAACACCATACCATAGTACAAGAAGTATTGATTTGCCCACAACTACATTCTGGATGTAATTTTTATTAGTAAATTTGACTGCTGAATCCATTTGTAAGAAAAACTGATCTCAGTGTACATAGCTTTGTTTGCAATTCCACACTATAAAGAGTACGCTAACAAATTATGACTATTTGGTGTCTGATGTAATAACTATTTCTGTATTTTCAGTTAGGTGTGACCAGTTCTGTGTTTTGAGTTACAAAATGTGCATAACAGTAAAATAAATTACTCAATTACCATTTAAAATCAAAATGAAGTAGGTCACTTTGAAGTCAGCTTTGATGGGCAGTTTTGTTGTTGGGTTTTGGTTTTTGTTGCCTTTTCTTTTTAATGAGAGCATGAGTCTGTTCCTTCAGCACCACTTAATCACTGTTAACATTCATGAGGAGCAAACAAAAGGCCTCTTTTATTTATCCATAATGTTTCAAAGAGGTGAGAACAGCCTGATGCAAATAAAAATCATTAAAGCATTCTGCACTACCATTAACTGTCTGAGTATCTGTCTGTGCAAATGCAGCACATAACCCAGTGAAACTGCAGCCTCATGACCTTCTGTATCGAAAATCTATGTGTTATGACTCTCGTTAACAGTTAAAATACTCTCTATGACGTGCCTTTGTACAAGTGCTTCATTTGCATAGGCATAGAAATGGAGTGCAAGCCATTACACCGAAAAATATTCAGTTTCAGATACCCCCTCACCCTAACTGAACAAAGGGTAACATCAGAGATACCTGATTTGTAACAGTGCTACAGTATGAATAATAAGCTAAAAGGTGATTGTCCAGATCTAATCCTCCATGCAATTACATCCATAACTTCACTCATACAAGTAGTTCCATTTAAGACACAACGAACATATAATAATGCAAACCTTAAGTTGTTTGTAGGATTAGAGGTGAAATTAGATATAAAACCTGCTGCCCTAATTCTTTAGAACTTTGTCCTTTGTGTACCCACTTATGGCCATGCAAACAGCATGCAGAACACTGCTATTCGCACTAAGTCACACGAAACCCAAATGACAAAGATGGGTGAATGTATGGAGCTAGAGACTTTAGTCCTCTAACAGCACTACCTAGCCTCAGAAATGCAAGAGAACTCCAGCACTCTCAACAGTCTTTATCAGAAACCTACTCCTGATAGCTCAGACAGCAAGTTGCAGAAGGCCATTTATTGCTGTTCAGTCTGTCTCTCTCCCTAGTGAAATTTAGGTCAGTCATCAGGCAAAAATTTACATCTGCTGCCTAAGAGTTTTTTTAGAACTAAGTCTTGGCAGAGGACAAGGCTATCTCCCCCTCCTTTGGGATGCATACCTTTGTTGCAAACTCTCCTGTAAGGACACTGCATTATTCAATAGCAGCTGAAGAGGCAACAGTAGATTCAATTCTAGGCTTTCCACTGCGCAAAGGACACCAGACCAGCCTCCCTTGTCTCCTAAGACAGTGCCCCTATCAGCAGATGCTTGCGTGTGAAGCATGTCTTACCTCCAGCTTGAGTTTTTGCCAATCAGTGCTGAGGAATGTAACACTAAGAGGCCAAAAATAATGAGGAAGCTTTAATCTCCTAGGCTTGGCTATGCTTTTTTCATTAAACTGTAATTGTATAGCTTGCATATATAGTATTGAGTGCAGGGACTATGGACTTTTAAGCAGGGGGCCTTATTACTCATTTATTTGGATGTTATGAAAAGTAGTTAATATATTTCAAGTGCTTGAAAAAGAAAGGAATCAGTGGAACTGAATACCCCTAAAGGTCTTGTTATGAATTTAGCAAATTGGCACCTTTAAAAGAACCTTATCTGAGACACTGCTGCTCTGTTTCGTAAAATGGTACCAAGGAACAAACTTTAACACCAGGCTGCCCATCACCCACGCTGTTCAGCTGCCAGCATGCAGGCCCATAAACAACTAGCACCATCTGAAACAGTGCTCTCATGCTGATCACGGGATAGCATTTGGAGGCAGAGGGACACAGCCTTTTCTCTAGACCTTTTTTATTTCACAGTATAGATGTAATATATGTAATGGAACATTACAAAGAAGCCAACGAGGAAATTATGAATCCTATTGTCACAGTACAGTTCATACCAAATCATTTTAAATTGTTAAACCTCTGAAGCAGCAGTGTCATCATTTTATACAGGACTAAAATGAGCTTAAAAAGTTTTTGTTTTACTGGGGACATAAAAATAAACTGTGCTTACAACAACAGAATATTTACAGAAAAGCTGAACCTATAACATGCTCATTCCTCTCCTTTTCTTTCAAAACAGAACTAAAGGATATGTTTCCAGGTAGTGCACTTTATCCCTTTTGACAAGTACTGCTATATTTTCTCTTTATCTGAGTGAAATCTATTTCTAAACAGAACTATTTAATAAAAAAAAATACTTTCAAACTGTGGTAAAAGACAAAGGTACTCTGGGTAAGCTTAAAAAATGTGGTTGCTATTGATTTGTTTAAAATAATAAATTTCTGAAGTACTCCAGGCAAAAAACAATTCTGTGCCAGTCAGGAAAAGAAGAAATCAGGGAACTGACTAGCAATCCTGTGCTGGTACGATAGAGAGAAACTAGGATAGTGATCTTTATCACAAAACAGGTTTAAAAAGTTTCAAGTAGGACATGTGGTCTTTAAACATGTACTTTTTTTTTTCCTCAAACAACTAAGAAAAGGTGGAGATTTTTTAGTATGAAATTCAATTTCCTGTTCAAACAAATGGATATAAACCCGCCCAAACCTTACAGTGATTTTAAAAGCTTATTCATTGCAGTATAAAAATGCAGTCTAATTTTTAATGTGTACCTAAGGATTCACCCAGAATAGCCATCATAGCTGCTGTCTTTAGACAATGGTGAAGAAAAACAGGATGCAGGAAGGGTATTGTTTAATGAAAGACATACCCATTTTTCTTAAAGCACAACAGGTCTTGACACTGACAATTCTTGTTTCAAATGTCCAGTCCTAATGCCTTAAAATTATACCGATTTGCAGACAAGCCCACAACTACACTTGATTTACTGACTGATTCTCTTCTGTTTCCTTTTAAAGATAAAGAATGTGTTTAAAGCTGAATGTGAGAATGTGATCACTTCTTGGAAGGCTCTCTTCCCTCTCTTGAACAATCTGAGACACTTTCAAAGTTGTTTTTGCAGCATAACAATTTCCTATTTTCCCCTGAGTATTAGTACTCAATTAGCACTCAATAATAATTTTCTTTGAAAAAAGCATGGTCCTTATGCAAACACACCACTTGCTAGAGAAAAAAAACAAACAAATGAAATGGGTGAAAAAGTCCTGTCTTCAGAAAAAAACAGCTACACAAAATAGAATCATAGAATCATAGAACAATTAGGTTTGGAAAGGACCTTAAGATCATCAAGTTCCAACTCCCCTGCCATGGGCAGGGACACCTCACACTAAACCTTATCACCCAAGGCCTTGTCCAACCAAAATACTCTCCCCAAAATACCTTAGAAAGTAGCACAGAAAAAGGAAGGTGGAGGTGCAGCAGGTAGGGAGACTGGAATATGGCATAGTACTTAATACCTTACAGATTTTGGGGGCTGTGTTGTTACTTATTAGCTAAGTCAACAAGTTCCTTCTTTTGGACGAAAAGAAGCATCACTGATTTTCTAACTAAAGCAGCTGCAAGATTACTCAGGAGACAGCAGGAAACATGCACCATATCATAACAGGATTCACTCTCAGTCACTTAACTGCGCAGCTTCCAGAGAGAATTTATCCAATTCATGTACTTGACTAGGAGTCTGTAAGCAACATACATAACTACCCTCCCAAGAATCTGAAAATAGATTCACAGTGTCTCTCCTTTCAATCTTTCCTCACTTCAATTAATTAGCAGATCCACTCTATAAATCTGTTTTCCTCCCAAGTATGTATCTCCAAGTGTACCTATCTCATGCTTTGAGATATAAAATGATCAATACACTAGTATGGAAGTTAATTTTATTTGCCAGACTCCAAAATTGTTGAGGTAGATCTGTGTGCTGACAGGGCCTGCATTTTCAGTGTCATCCTTTAGTACATCCTACTAAAATTGGTAGATTATATTATTAGTAGTAGTATTATTACTGTTGTTGTTCTTACATAATCTCAGTATATAATATTATAGTATCATCCTTTCAATATGAGTACTGAACAAAAAACACTAGCAAAAGTGTTCTGCAAGTGAACATTTTTGAAATTAGGTTTCAGTAGTCATAAATTTTTTTTTTTAAACCTCTAGATAGAAGTATTACCTTTGAAATCCTAAACTATACTAGACTTCACTTTAGGCCAAGCAAGCCTGAAAATGTTAGTGGCAGAGGACAACAGACTACTAGGCAATATTTAGCTTACAATAAGCCAAACACCACTACTTTCCCCAAAATCCAGAACAAATACACGATACAAAGGAAATCTTTAGCTATTACATAACTCAATTTTAGGAAAGCATTTGGTGCTCTCATGAAACCGCAAAAATCACTGAGACTGCATTGGATAGATTACAATGCTGAATGAGAGGTACAAAGACACAACGACTGTGTAAAAATTCTGAAGCTTAAGGAAAACAGTGAGTGTTCTAGGGCTCAAGATAAAACTGCAAACGGACAGCATATAAAAGAATCCAAGATAAACAACAAGTGGCAATCTATCTGTATGCGTGACACCACAGGAACTGTTGTGAGGCCTTGTTTTATTTGACATCTTCATTAGTCCCTTAGAGGCCACAATGTGGACAACTTTGAGGACACCATACCTCAAAGTAATTTAGTGTGGCCAAAATGCAGTCAGAAAACAGTAAAATGAAATTGAGTACAAGAAAAAGCAAGTTACTGCCTACAGAAAAGACTGAAACAAATATTCTGGAACAGATTCTGGAATATATTCTGTAGGCTGGAAATACCCCAAGGCATAATATTTTTAAAATATATTTGTAAAGGATCTAAGGATAACAAGCAAGCAGAAACTAGAAATAGATTTTTAACAGAGTACCAATGAAGAGACAAAATTAGATTTGACTTGCAAACTTGGAAGCACTGTATCCTGGAGCAGGAAGGTAACAGTTTATCTGTATTCTGCTGTAGGGCAGAATGGAGAACATTTTATTTGTGGACAATCAACAAAGTCCTTCAAGCTTTTTGGTGGACCGAACATTAATGCCCTGAAGTAATTAATTATGCCCTACACAGGGAGGTCATATGGACATGTGAAACTAAGTAAAAAAACTCTATCTGGACATAAACTGTAAATTCTTCATCCATGAAGAATTCATCCAATTCTTTCCAATCACGCCTCGAATTCACCAATAAGTTCTAGGCGTATTACAAGAAAGATCACTGCAAATTGGATGGAATTCACATAAAAATAACAGAAATTCTTTGGAAGCCAGAAAGGCTCAAAAGAAAATGCTACAAAACTGAACAAGTGTTACCTTACTTGCTCAAATTAAGCAAGAAAGAAGTTCAAAATGCTTTTTTCTTAACATTGTTCGTTCTGGAAAATTATTTCAAAGGAACACACCGCCCAAAGGAAAATAATTATTTGAGGTGATAAAAGGTTATATATACTTACTTAATTAGGAACAGAAAGATTTATACAATAAACACGTACAGAGTTCTAAACTAAAGGTAACTGTCCTAATACAAAAAAATACGAGGCATCTGAAACTGCCACATTCACGTATTACTGCCAGAGATGGGCAAAGCATTTAATGGAGCTCTGCCATCTCTAATCTAATCTTAAAATATTTTAAGTTTAGTCTTGTGGTGACACTCCTCTCTTTTTGGATAACAGATGGCTGTTTGTGAGCCACATGTTTGACTGAGGCTTCTTTCACTTTGTCTGATGCATCAATGAGAAATGCCTCCAGTAAGTCAGATTACATGGCAGAATATAGTCTGACTTACAGACAGGAAAAAAATACAGCATCTAAAATTAAATGGATTTTACCACTTACTATCCAGCTCCATTTCTGTGATTCATTCACAGAAACACATTACACATTTTAAAACAACAAAAATTCAAATAATAACCACATACTCATACATATTTGGCTACATAAGTTATATGAGACTGATAGGGCCTTCGGCAGTCATAGTACTTGAAAATTTTCCATTATGACATCTTTTTAATTACTTACTCTTTGAACCACTTGGGACAACTCTTTTCACATCAGACATAATTCTCAACTGAGAGCTTCAACTAAATGCTTCAGCTATTTATCAGAACTAGAATATGAAAAATTGTGTTTTGCTTACCTGTTTAAAAACAATTCTTACAACCATTTACCTGAGCTGCATTGTTATGGAACAGAAATTTCAGAGTTTGAAATGGATAGGTACACATGTAGATATGTGTACATATAAACTAAAAACACTTTTAAAAGTTAATAACCCCACCCAGTCACATACACTTTCTCCTGGAAAGATGATGGAAGGATCAACCACACACACGCTCAACTGGCATCTCTGTTGCAAAAATAAACCACTTACTTTTATTTTTACAACAAAAACTATTCACTCAACCATTTTCCCTTTATGCTCCACTACTTGCTATTAACTTTCACTGTCAAATATACCATTCCCACAAACAGTATGAATGTTCAAATGCTGTATGTAGTTGCCTACAACTTTCTCTTTTAAGTCCATACCCAACTTTTACTACTATCAGACACAAACACTTGACAGCAAGTTTTTATATTATGCTGACTGAGCAATGCCACTCCTGAAACCAGCTCTAACACTATCATCTTAATCAAATTTTATCCTTGAAATTCTCACTGGCCTACATCCAATCACCAAACTTCACTTACTGCTGTACTGATAATTGTTCCTCAGCAATGTGTACGTTCTTATTACACTAAACTTAATTCCTTATGCAATCGTATAAGTATTTTGCTCTTGACAATAGGTCATTCTCCAAGCACGGGAAGGAACACCAATTGCTTCTTGACAGGTAGAACTCTGTCAGCACAGAAGATATCAGAACTCTCATCTTCAGAATTAAAATTAAGTGTTTAATGACCATTTTCTTCCATTACACATATGTTGCTTCTCAGTTAATTACTTTGTCAATTAAAAAAAAAGTGGCATATTTCTACATTGTTAGATGTGTAATTATTAATTTTTACATTTCAGTTTATACCATTTTCTTGAATACTTATGAGTTGTCCTGTATGCACATTCACTGGTAGATTTTTCTGATATGAGGGAATGGCAAGACCTGAAAACGGAAAAAGAAAAGTGTTACTTTCAAAACAAACAAAAAATTGAGTGACTTATATTTCAAACACAAGTTTTGATTGAAAGTTACTAAATGTAAATACAACCCCACAGGAAACAAATGCAGTCAAAGGCAGCTTTGCAATTCCATATAAACATTATTTATGTGAGTCTGTATACACAACTCTTTTACAGATACGAACATACACAGAAAGCCACAATACACGTTGCAACAGGGTTGCACTTCATGATAAAGTCAAGGTTTTATGAAACAGAAAGCTATACCATAGCCATGGTATGCAATTGTTTTTGTACAACGATGATGAAAACTTATCCTAATGGCTGAATTCCACTATTGAAATGTTTAAGGAACTACATACTATTCTTCTAGAATTTTGATCATCAGTTGCAGTCATGTGTGACAACCAAGAAACATCATATAACCCTTTTCATAACCTGAACAACCTCCATATTAAATCTTGCTAAAATGCTTGGCCTGTTACTTCTACTAAGAGAAGAAATTCATTCCTCCATTGGTTAGAAACCTTCTTTCGTAGCAAGTTAATTTCCAGTTTATATCTAATCATTCTACAGCAACACTGTTCTTTGTCTTCAGCATTTTTATTTCTCACTTACTCCAAAGTTAGCTCACTTACAGTCTTTTTTTTTTTGTTTTTCTAGATGAAGCCAACTTGGTTTTATTATCTTGATAAAATAGGTTTTTCATATCTATGACCATTTTCAGTACCCCACTTTGTATCTAGTTTAAAGTCATCCCTCCTGACTACTTAAAAATAGTCCAAACAAGGTATGACCAAAATCCCGTATGTCCACATTGATGTATCACTTGCTTTTAAAGAAGTAACCCACTTCATATAGTTTAAAACTGTACTTATCTTTATGATGCATCATGGGGGTATATTCATACTACTATGAATTCCAGATCTTTCTTCTGTCATTTCTGACATTCTAGTTTAGAGCAGAAAACTCATAGCAATTTTAAAGTGCAAAATCTTGCCCTCCATATGCTAGATGTTATGACATTTCTATTATTTCTATCCAAACTACACAATTCTTCCTACAGGATATGCCTGTTCTCCTTCAAATTTAAGGTTACCAGCAACTTTTATTTATATGCTAAATAGGACTACGCAAAAGGCATTAAATGGATGGACTCTAATTGTAGCCAACTTCCAGTTTTATAGTCCTTCTTTCAACACAATCCACTGTCATTTTCCATTAGCAATTCTTTACATTATGCATCCTACTTGTTACATTACACTATACTGAATCTTTCTACGAAGTACAGATTAAATCTACTTTCCTTTGTCAACAAATTATTTTATTAAAAAATTACAAAATGTACCTTTACTACACCAAAGATATTTTCCTTTTTACTTCTATGCCTTTGCTTATTCTACATTATAATTTGTTTCCTATGCCCTATAGACTGCAATAGTTGCACACAACACTTCCTTCGGCTCTCCTTCAAACGTATTTGTTACTTTCAAATCACATAGCACCATTATTGCCTTGATAGGTTTATTAAAAGTCGTTGCTAAAAGACATCTTGAACACTTCTAATATTTTCATAATTGAGACCTATGTTAGTTTTTCCATTAGGTTTCTACTGGCACGACAGTGTTGGTGTAAGGCCACTGATTAAACATGTAACTATCCTGGTTGTGACAGAACCTGACTGCATTACATTTCAGAGCCTAATGCCTAGCCTGTATCTATTCACTCAGAATAAAAAACAATCAAAAAACACCCCGAACAAAACAAACCAAACCGAATTCTCATGATCTTCTCATTAGGATCTTCTTTCCAAAGCATAGTTACTTCCACAAATTCACTCCGTAGCCTAAGTGGCACTTCAAGCCAGTCTGGTATCCAAAAGTTGCTCAATCCCCTGCTGTTCATGTGCTGTCCTTAGATTTTTTATCTGATAACATGCAGACAGTACTTGACTTTCAGCTGGTACAATGGACATGCACAATGTTGCCTCAGATTCTGGCATAAATGGGCCTAACTACCTTGAATAAAAGCAAGGCTTCTGAGCACTCTCATATGAGGAATGCTCCTGTATACCTTGCCTATGACGTCCAGCCTAATAAGCATTCTTAAAACATGAAAGACCACCAGAAATCAACCTTTACTAATATTCTGAATAGGTGCACTAACTCATCCATTAATCTACTGTTAAGGCACTTGCATGAAATGCGGATCTGTTTTCAAATCCCAGATTTGCTCAACTGGTAGCTATCTTTCCCTGTTACCTCCCAAATAAGATAAATGTTGTACCTGCTTAAGTACGAGAGGACTCCAAACTAAGAATCTCGAGAGAAGGCTTCAGCCTTTTCCCTGGACCCCACTGTGTTTAATCAGTAGATGATTCTGTGTCCGTGCATATCTGCATTATAATTTTGTGAGCTATAATTTTGTGACCATGGGATTTTTAAAAGTAGGTACATAGCAACAATTAAAAGAAAGAAAAAACTGATGCACCTTTTGTTAAAAAGGAAGGCAAAACCATACTGATTGATTCTACTCTGTAGAGAAATTCTAACTTTTAAGACAGTCATCAGTTACAATGATAACTAATACTATTAATACTCAATTTTTATTGTACAGCTGTTTAACTGAGCATAATTAGAAGCAGTTATATATATTCAAGCTTGATTATTTTCATGCAAATACTTGGCTGGCTAATGGGGAGAACAGCTGCTGCTTAGCAACTGGAGGAACAGAAATGGGATGACTCGCTTTACAGAAAACTGTATGAAACCTTAGAGAGTACATATAGAGTTTGAAGATACTAGAGAAAATGGGTGGTAGTGCTCTCTAACCATGATGTTTCCTTTTGCAATTATTGACATCCTAGGATGGTAGCATTTTCAGGTAATAAACTACAAGGAAACTGATATATAGTAGCTGCATACCCACATGTGCATGAACAATGAATAAACAAGACCTAAAGACAAACCCTGACACATGTTCTGAAGATAAATCTGTCAACTGTAAGGGTTAAACTGACTTTCAGACTTCAGCAACTGAAACTAGTGATCAACTTAAGCTACCACAAGCCAAGACTGCTGGAAGAAGTGTTCTCTTTTTCTTCCTGACGCTCAAAACTCAGCCCTTCACTACCTCCTCCACTGTGCAAACAAAGGCTTTCACACACCTACATAAAAAGGCATATCAGGGACAAGATCTAGGTTAAAACTAACCCATATTTCTTAGTTGGATCACTTCTTACCCAAATCAGTTTCCAAATCCAGTTTGTTAATGCAGCTATTCAGATGCTTGCACTGACATGAGGAGGAGGGCAGGGGACCTCCTGAGACAATGCTGACTCAAACCTTTTCTGAAATACATTCTTACCTTGGTGTGACCCTGCAGACTAACTTCTGACTTGACTGCAAGAAGAATATGAAAGCAGAAGTGCGCTCTAAGAAATTAAAGGAAACTGAAAAGATACAGGTCAGAAAGCATGTGAGTTCCATGTAGATGTTTGTCTGGCTGTAAAATTACCACTTGGATCAAGATACTTACATCAAAAAGGAAAGGTTGCTTTTAGGTGCTTTTTTCTGAGAGTAACTTTCAAAATTTTCAGAAATATCAATTAAAACCTCATACAGGAAACTGGCCCTGGATTCTTCTCTCAGTTCTGGTGCCTTCTGTTTGCAATAGTTCTTCATAATTCAAAGTATTGTTATCTCCTATTTAATAAACAATATAAAATATTTGTATGACATAGATGACTGAATGATGTACTTAAACGAGTCCTGCTTTATGCTTCTAAAAAAGTTAGTTATTATTCCAGCTACTTAACACTATCACATTGTGGGCAATTGCTTTCTCTTTAGCAGGACTATAAAATATGAACTTATGCCTACACCTGATGCACCACACTTTTTTAGAAGATGCCAGAACCTTCCAGTGGCTTAAATGTTTTGGATTATATACCAACCCATCTGAGGAGCAGATACACATCACATTCTGCTGCTTGTATATATGAGAACATAATATAGTAGTGGCTACATATACACTAGCACGTAAGTGTACTGCTAATGTCGTAGTACCTTAAAACTCATGCAGAAAGGGGAACCAGAGCACATCTGCCAGTGTTCAAAGATATTGTTATTGAAATAAACAGTGGTGGGAAGATACAGAGCTCAGAAAGGAGCTTCAGGAACTCATTCAGCATGGAATAGAGTAACACAAGGAACACAGCAGTGTCCCTATCAAAGTCCTACGGAAAATGAGGAAAATGTATTAGTTAAGCAGCAGCACAAAATGTATTCTAATGCCAAGAGTGCTATTTGTTAACATGCTTCACCAGTAACCTCCTAGTGACTTATTAGCCTTTCTGAAATTCAAGTATTCATAAGAGTATTCTTTCAGTTCTAGAGGTTTTCTAAATATTAGCCTTACAATGTAAATAACTGTCAAAAAATTAAAGTTGCAGCTTAGCTGGTTTTTAGATACAAAGAAAATAGTTTGGGTTTCAACCCTATTTCAACTACTCGCTTCTGTGACACAAGACTGCTTGATGACTAGGTAGCTTGACTTTTTTTTTGTTTGCATAAAAAGGAGCTTTAAGGAGGAAAACAGATGCGAGCTAGAGAAAATAAACAGCTTACAAAGAAAGAGTAGGAAACCAGTTACTCTTGAGTAGACAGGCAAGCTTCCTGTTCATTACAATGAAAAAATGAAGGGTAGCAACTGCCTGACCTGTCTTTTGTTCAAACCTAAAACCAAAACATATGTAAGCAAAATGTGAAACATATGTTCTACATATTGGACTTTTGTCAGATTTTATAGATTTGTACATGTCTCCTATCATCCACTCTTGCACGCATATGCAGCAATATCATTCTAAATAAATGTAAAAATATTTGGCCTTTTTATAAGCTGATACTCCACGCTGCCAACTCTTTTGATAGTTGGTGTGGGTTGGGGTTTTTTTGCTTCCAAATCCTCAGCTCTGAGACAAAGAGACTGTAACAGGAATCTCAGCTCAGGGGTTTTGCTTTATTTTGAATGAAACCCTGCATGAGAGCTGGAAAATGTAAAATAAAGGTCCTATAGCGGATCGAGTAAGAGAAACCTAAATCCTCGTAAATTTCACCCGAATTCACGCCGGGGAGCAGGGAGGCACGTAAGGCTCGGGATTCGCTTCTTCCCGATAAACGCAGGTCTCCGAGGGGCTATCTCGTCCAGTTCTGATGGGGTTCAAGAAGACTGACCCCAGTCTCAGGGCGCTCATCCCCAGGCGGAGAGGACCCGAGGTGATGGCCTCACGGCCGCTCCCTCACCCTGCCAGCAACCAGAGCTGGCAGCTCGCAGCCGGACCTTTATTCCTGGGTTGCAGGAAAGTAACGGGCAACCAAGGGGAGAGGGGAGGGCGGGCGAATAAAGAAACGCGGCTGCCGGTGGCCGTGGGGAGAGCGAAGGGGGAGGAGTGCAGCGGCGGAGCATGCTGCAAAGACACTGGGCCGGAACGGGAGGGAAGAGGCGGCGGCCGCTCACGCGGGGTTGATCGGCCCGGAGGGGCGGCGGGGAGGTGCCAACAGGACGCGGCCGCGGCTCAGCCCCCGCCGCTCCGCCGCAACGCGCCCGGCCCCGCCCCGCCTCGCCGCCACCAGCGCTCTCAGCAACGGCACCAACCGCCGCCGCCGCCGCCACCGCCCTTCCACAGTCCGCGCTCCACCCGTTCCCTCCGCCTTCGCCCCGCAAGCCGCGCGCAGGGGCCATTACAACCAAAGGGGGCGCAGGCTTCAGCGGGAGCGCCGCCTGAGCGGTGCCGCTACGCCCCCGTGAGTAACGGCGGCGGGAGGCTTCCCCGTCTCCATCCTCGCCCCCTTCTCTGCCCCCCACCATTTCTTTTCAATGCCTTATTAGCCCCCGCGACGTGCGGAGACTCACCTTCCCGCAGACAGGCGGCTCGGCGTCCAAAATGGCGGCCGACCCAGCTTAACCCCATCCTGTCCCAGCATAGCTCCCTCCCCGCCCCATCCTCGGCTCGGGATTCCGCAGCCTCACCCCAGCCCGTGCGGCCGATCGCCGAATCACCGGCACACACCCCGCTATCCCCTGCTCCCCAGCACACACATTCCCTTCCCGCGCCTGCCACCGGGACGAGGAGGGTGAGCAGCGGGAAAGATTCCCGCGCCCACCCGAAAGACGGAGGGGGGCGGGTGTGTGTGTTGGGGAGTGACACCTCTCCCGCTCGTTGCCGCCTTCTCCCAACACACGGCCCGTCAACCTCCCCGTTCCCCCCTATGGTTGCGTCCGTGACATCATCATCATGGCAACAACAGCTGCAGCCCGGAGCCGGGGAGCCGCCGCCACCGTGTCTGTGGTGTTGCGGGGGGACGGGCTCGCGCTGCCCGTGAGGCGACTGCGGACGGCCGGGCTCTAGAGCCCGCGGGGCGCCCCGGCCAAGTGCGCGCCCGTGTGTGTAGGAGCAGAGGCAGCGGCAGCGGCAGGCGGCGGCGGGGCGGGGGAAAAGAGCGGGCGACAGACAGAAGGAAAAGGCGCGTGCGAGGGCGCGCGCCCGTGCGTGAGACTGTGCGCGCGCCGGCGGGGCGTGCGGGCGGGGAGAGGAGAGGCAGGCGGGGGGCTGCGCTCGCTCGCTGCGGCGGGGGGGAGCCGTGCGGGCTCCGCGCTCGCTCGCTCCCTCCCTCAGTGCGTGCCTCGGCGGCGGCGGCGACGAACAACATGTTCTCAGTGCGGATCGTGACTGTCGACTACTACATGGGCAGCCCGCTGCCCGGCCTGGACCCCTGCCAGTCCCACTTCCGAGAGGCCCCAACCAAGCGGGTGCCCGTCGTGAGAGTCTTCGGCGCCACCCCTGCAGGTAAGGGACCCCCCGTCCTTGCTGCCGCCGCCCCCCGCTGCCGACGGCCGGGCGGGGACAACTCCGCTGCGGCGAGGGTCCTGCTGGCACCGGGCCCGCCGCCGCTGCCCCTACCCCCCCGTGGCGGAGGCAGCGGCAGCTCGTGCTCTTTGTGGCTGGGTCGCACTCTCCCCCGCCCGTCTACCCGCACCCGCCGCTGCGGCGCGTCTCACCTGCCAGCGAGCGCGCCGGGCCCAGCCGGCGCCGCGGGGCGGCGGCGGCGGCCGGCGAGGAAGGGACATGCCCCGGCTGTCCCCGCCAGGGAGCCCAGCAGCCGCCGCGGGCGGAGGGGTCATGTCCCGCCACACACCTCGCCTGCCCCGCCGGGCTGGTGGCGGCGGGGAGCTGCGGGGCCGGGGCGGAGAGCCCGTTGCTGCCGGGGCTTTGTGCGCGGCGCGGCCGGCGTGGGGGCTGCCCCGGGCGAGCGGCTGCAGCTGTGCAAACACTGGGGGCAGCAGCCCGCTCCGCGTCCCACACACCCCCGGTGAGGGCAGAATAACGGCGTGTGGGCCCGGGGGGTGGCGGCGGCACACGGAGAGATGTGTCTGCGGGGCGAATAGCGGAAGGGAGAGCGTACAAGGGGAAACCTTTGAACGTGGTTACAAGTGAGACTTCTGCAGTACTTACAAAGTGGGGGTTTATGTTGATCTTACGCTAGCGTGGTACACATCGCGTAAAACGGTAGGCATTGGTGCTGCAGTGCAGAAGGGAACGTCCTAACCGCTGGCCACATGTTGCCCCCCGAGACTTCCTAATGTCACATCCGACTTCTTCATTGCCTCTTCTCAATGGACTTGTGGTTATAGTGTTCGCACACCTCCAGTATGTTTTTGACCCTCAGGACAGATTTCTAACAAATGTAATATTTAGGAAAATAAATTTAATGTTTCTTGTAGCTTACCCATACGTTAAGCACCAAGTTGGAAAAAAAAGCCCACCAACCTGTTCTTTGAGATGTTAGAACTAATAAGTGTCATTGCTTGTGATCCCTTTTCACTTATTTTGTGTAATGCTGACCTTGGGCATTAAGGTATTTCTATATATTTTATTGACTTAGGTATCGAAAATGAGATATTAGTATGTACATTAAATATTAGGCAAGACAGCAAGAAAAAGCATGTAATTCCCTTCACCCAGTTACAGTTAAGCAGATTTTCATTTTTGTTTGGTGGGGTTTTTGGGGGGAGTGGTGGTTTTGGGGTTTATTTATTTATTTGGAATTATCTGTTTAGGCCCAGAGGAACATGAAATATTAAAGCTATTATGATCTGATGCATCTGCAGCTCCAAATTATTAAGCGAATGAGTGGGATGAATAGATATAATATTGAAATAGTGGGACCTATCTTACTGTAGTTCTAATTTTGCATACAAAAGATATTATGTAATAATATTTATGTAATGGCATGAGTAACTATTT
Organism: Neopsephotus bourkii; assembly: GCF_033783945.1. Taxonomy (NCBI): domain Eukaryota; kingdom Metazoa; phylum Chordata; class Aves; order Psittaciformes; family Psittacidae; genus Neopsephotus; species Neopsephotus bourkii. The sequence continues at coordinate 4,300,457 of NW_026901837.1, read as the reverse complement.
CATTATTAAAAAATGTAGAGCCTGAGGTTGTCTGGCAGGTAGCAGGCTTTCTGTGCATGCGTGTGGTTAACTCATTAAGGCTTATGTCTTTTAAGAAAATGTTTAGGCTGTGCCATATCATGGATGTGGCATCACAAAGTAAACAGTGAAGTAGTTTAGTTGTCCAGCTATTGTAGCACAGTAGGAAATCTCTGGCTTCCCAAACCATAAACTTTAATATTAGATTGCATAATAGAAGTGTTTCTAATTTGTCTTGGTTAGAGAAGACACTTCACTACAGTCTGCAAAGGAAGTGTGACTTGGCTATCTTTTGTTTATTTCCTTGTTAAACATTTTAATGGCTTTTTTTTTCTTTCTATACCTTTCATGTGTGCTAATAAGCTAAAAGACTTCTTGTTACATCTGTGCATTATCCTTTTCTTTTTTTAAAAAAGGAAACAAATGAAACTCTGTCTCTTTTCAGAGGTGTTTGACCTAAGCTGTCATTGTCAGAAGTAGTGTGACTACAAAGAGAGGGCTGTCCAGTTACTTGAGAGTTGAAATATGAAATGGAGTATAGCTGCTTACATCTACGTTGACATTTTCTTTGAGGAAGAAAAAATAGTTAAAAAACCCTTACACTGTATAGCAGTGGGATGTACTTATTGTTTGGCTTGCAGGCAGTGTGATGCATGTCTGCACTTGAGTGGGTCTGGATAAGCATAACCCTTCTCATTGTGTTTAACTTTTATGTCTTGCCTGCAGGAAAGGTGCTCAGTTGCTGTGCTGCCTACATGACAGCAAACTACTATGTCCATGTAGGCTGCTTCACCTCTGACGTGATTAACTCTGCACAAATCTTAGTATGTTTAAAGTTGTGTGTCCATGCTGTGCAGCTAATTGGAAGCCAGGTTCGGAGCAGACTCCAAGTTCCACCTGCTGAGTGAAGGGGGATTGATTGGTATGTGGAAATGGCTTATGCAGATGTTTAGAAAGTCAAATGTCTAGCAGCACTGTATCTTGTGTCTAGCATCAGCTATGGACATTGGTTCTGAAGGCACCTATCCATGCTTTCTGCCTCTTGTGGGGTTTGTGCTCAGTGTGGTATGTGAATGCCAAGGATTGCCAGTGTTCTTATCTTTGAGGGCTTTCATGTAATCTTGTATTCAGCAATTGATTTGTAAAGGTTTGCTGGTACAATCTATAAAATTTAAAGTGGTTTGTGTCATGGTGGTTAGAGGAGGTAAAACCCAGACATTTAATTAGAAATAATGAAAGGATGAACTCCTAGAATGGACTGTGTTGGCAATAACATTTGACAACTTTTTTAGGTCTTTCAAAGAAGAAATTTCATTGTATTTGGTAAGATTATGCGAGTCATCTCTTGATGTTCTACATTTTTGTATAGTAAGAGCTTGAAGGGCAAGGAATCAAAGTTTTATTTAAGCTCAAAGATCTGCCTGTTATTTTCTGTTGTTCTATGAAATATAAAGAGTAAAATTCTGACTACAATAGCAAAAGGGGAAGCACTACTTGAATTTATGTGTGAATGCATCTTAGCTGTTTGAGCCATTTCATTTCATTTTAGCCATTTGGTGCTTGAAGCAGACTGGCATGCCTGTTGGCATAGTGACTTGGACAAAAGTATAATTTCAGGAATGCTACAACAGTGCTATGGTGGTAATGCAATGAAAGCAGTGTTAATACTTTATAAGATTGTAGATACTATTGAATATAGTATTATTTGTATCTCTAAAGGAGTCTTGTAATACTGCTGCTTACATTTAGAAAGAATAGGTTTTAATTCATTAGGTAGTGCTCATCTATGAAACAGTTTCATTGTCTTCTCAGACAGTGTTTCTTGTCTGCTAGCTAGGAATTTCTGTAAATGCTTTTTATAAAAAAAACCCCACAAACAAAAAACCTTTGAGAAATTGCAAGGCCTCTTTATTAGAGTGAAATCGTACTGAAAATTGAATTTTCTGTTTATGGATGGTCTTTTTTTTTTAATTGGTAATTCTTGAATTGTCATTCTTGTTGCTATGTTGTGGTGTATGGATGTATCACAGTTTTGGTTTATTTCCTGCTAGCTTTTGGCCATTTCAAGCTCTTCACTGACCACTTCATAATAAGTATGCAGATGCTCAGTTGGGTGTTTCTGTCAGGTGCTTATTCAACTGCAGGAAGACAGAACCAAACTGTAAATACATCTATAAAGAAATCAGAGTGAGACTAGATGTCACATTAGGAGAGACGTGAACAAACAAGCTGAGGTTGCTAAGTTATTGCTTCACTTAACAAGACTGAGTGCAAGTAGCTGAGGATACTAATCGTAAACCACATACAAGATACCTGATGAGTCGATGATTTCAACAGATAGTTGAAATATTTTTAAAAAATGAGAAAATTTGGGTGTGACTTAAATCTGATACATGTTATAAACTTTACAGAAATAGGTGTGCAGTTTAAAATTGCTTGTGTTAGGCTGAGAAATGTTTGTGCAGTTGACAGGAGGGCCTTTGGAGAAGGCAGATTAGGAATTTACCTAAGGAAAACAATGTGTAATTTGAGAAATTATATGAGTCTGCTGTCCTCAACTGCCACTTAATGTATTTTTTTTTTTTTAAGGGTTTTGTATTTTACATTATGAAAGCACTGATCCAAGAGTGAATCTTACTTCAGGGCAGCACAGAAACTCAACCAAAGAGGAGGACGTTTTTAAGTTACTCTTACATGGTTTTGGTTATGAGTTTTTTCTGAGGCTAGGTGTAATTTAGAGTAGGGGTTTACTGCAGCAAAATCTGAATGCATCTCAGGTAGATGTCAGAGTTTCTCCTTGGTTTTCTGAGAGGCAAAAAAAAGCAGAGGCAAATGCTCCAGCTCAAATTTGGCTCCTTTCCAGCAGCAGTAGCTCTGGTATGAGTCACTGAGGGGGCCTGCTTATCTTCTTTCTTCTGTTCTTCCCTCCCCTTTCCCCCTCCACTGGCCTGAATAGGCAGTATATCTCATTCCATCCCAGTGTCTTTCTCTGCTCCATTGCTGCTCACTTGAGAAGGAATGAGCTCATTGCAGGAACTTCCTTCTTTCTGTGCTCAGCTTGTGATTTTCCCCCCCCCTCATTTTTGCTACCATTTCAGACACTAGCCCACAGTGGTCATTCCCTGCACTCTCCTTGATTCATTATCCCAGTGTTCATAGCCGAGCATCATTCTAGTTGCTGCTACTTCCCATATTCCATTTCCCAGAAGTGGGCACTTCTTAACAATTTTCCACTCCTTTCATAGTGAGAGGATGCAAAATAGGATGCAGCCATTGTGCTGGGGCTTATGCTTCTGCCTCACCTGTTCTCACCCTCTCCTAAAATATACCAGCAGACAACTCTTGATATGGGGTTATTCTGTGGACTGCAGCATGGCCTAGAAGATTTCTAGCATTGTACAGTGTAGCTCTACTTCCAGTGTACCATTTCTGCATCTTGCACTGGCAGGCTTCTCATACTTCTGAAGAGTTATTTGAAAAATAGCCTCATGTTCATTTGTTTCTCTTATCTCCAGAGGTTTATAGTTTCTGTGAGATGTGAAAGGGCTAGTGTAGGAATGAGAAATTTTAGATAATGTATTTATTCTGAGATTGTTTCCAGTGTTTGAGTTTTGTCAGTGATGTGATTGGAGGTCATTAGTTTGTGGCTTAGTTGGTTCTTAAAAGGATGTGTTTTCTAGTATGTTGTGAGGGTTTTGTATTTCAGATTTTTTTGTGGTTTTTGTTTTTTTTGTTTTTTTTAAGAACATTCTCCTTGTTTTGGGTCATTCATTACATACTTTGTATAGATTGCCTGCTGAGTTGTTTGAGCAGTGAGAGGCTGCCTGAATAAACTGTGAGATTCTGCTCCACTGGCATGAAACTTGTTAAGTAGCAAATTTAGTAGCCATGTATATACAGCTTGCTGTGCTTCTGTTTCTTAAATAAATCTTAAAATACTGTGACAAAATCAGTGTTGTAACTAGAATCCAGATATTAGTTTCATAACCAGTATGCTGTTTGCTACTGTAGAGTACCTCTTGGTCAAGTCACTGAATATATTCATACTTTTGCAATTCAGTCAAAACAATACATGTATAACTGACACTATGTGCTTATAACTCCATCATCTGCAGACTTTAAATCAGCAGCATCTCTGCTGGGTTTATATCTAACTTGGGACTGATTTTTATGGTAAGAGTCCCAGAAATACACTAATAGCTTATCTGTCTCAGCTACAACTTCCGGTTCTGTTACTCACTTGTGTTACTGGTTGTTGAAATAGCTTCTTTTTCAGTGCGTAAAATGAATCTCCTCTAAATAGCACATTGGCCTGAAAATTGTCTCTCTTATTTTTATCAGAGTAGCACATGCATATCACAACTGAGGTTGGTGGGATTAGACAATCTGTAAACACTGAGAAACACAGCTCCTGCTTACTAATTTTTTCAGTCTGAGTAGACAAGATAAATCTGTGGAAGAAGGAAACAGGTGTGGTAGCACCATGCTATCCATTTCTTCTTAGTATCTAATTTCAGAGTTCCAGTATTGATCATTTAATACCTTCTTCTGCTAACTGTTGTCATTATCCTGGTTTTGTCCTTTACCCTTGATTGACTTGACTGGCCTCTGCGTGCAGTGGGCCTCTGAGAAGGATGATGATGACAATGAAAATTTAACCATTTGGAAAATGGCAGCATGAACACTCACACTGAAAGATTTACAGTGGATGTTCAGTCTCACAGGTGAAGCAACTGAAATCTTTCAGAATGATTGGACCAGGGTCACTGGAGATTCAGTCCCATGTTACGGGAGATTATTAGCTCTACTGTTTTTTGTTGTTTGCTTGTTTGTTTTTTGGTAAGCATTCTGTATCTCCAGCTGTTGCAAAGCTCTTATCTGTCATAACTGGATGTTGAGTTGACGACTGGTGAACTTGCTTCTTTCTCTCTGTCCTCCATGTCATACTTACTGTCCCTGTGTGTTACAATTGTGTGCATTTTTTAAGTTCCTGTACAAGTCTCCTTTGTATTAAATACATTCTATGGGGAAAACATGTTTCATTGTTTATTGAATTGCTGTCTCGCATTTCAGGAACATGTTCATGACAGACACACAGCTAAGTATACCTCTGTAAAGAAAAGAATGGTTCTACACCAAATCAATTGCAGAACTGATAGTACAATGAAGAAGCTACTGTCTACAAGCACTGGTATTTCTGTGCTGCTACCCTGCCCACTAATAAATTAATGCATACAATAAAATAAAGTTTTTTAATATGCTGTCAAAGGTAGTTGTGATAACAGTTACAGCATTAAGGCCTAGGCTTGATTAACAAGATCCAAGGACCAGTTGCACAGATCTTCCATGAAATCTGTATAGTTCAGCTGTAATTGCACTGTTATTCATGATACCTACATGTATTCTGGTGAAACCAATAATTTTAAGAAATGCAGTGGAATAATCTAGTATATAAGATTGCAAACAGGCAGTATTTATCTGCTTGTGATACAGTTACTTCAGGACTGAGGATAGAGCACAAATATACAAGAATCTGAACAAATACCAGGAAAGTTTGTACTAGATATAGGGACTGTCTGAAATGCCAGTGTTTGCATGGGCTTCATTCATGCATGTTTATTAAGGTTCTTTTCTTTCAAGAGCTGCTTTTTATTACAGAGAGAGTTATAAGGTGTGTAGAAATTTGTGGGGTTTTTGGCAGGGCATTTAAATAAAACTTCACACTTGCTGGCTGGGGTGGACCATATGGCTTATTAGGGAGCCGTTTGATGTCTGTATGCTCCAGCCTTTCTGTAATCAGCATGCAGATGGCCATTTCAGATAACTTCTTCCCCTGCTCAGAGATATATATATATATATATATATATATATGCAGTCCATCATGTTGACTGCATGTTTATGAGTTCATGTTATGTGACCTTGGCATACGTGTGCGTGCCTTCTCAGATTCTCAGGTTGTGGAGTCATCGTACTTGGGTGATATTCAAAAGCCATCTGGCTGTGGTTCTTGGGCAGCCAGCTCTACATGCCTCTGCTGGAGCAGGGGTTTTGGATCAGGTGACATCCAGAGGTCCCTTCCAACCTCAACCATTCTGTGATTACTGAGATTACTCTCAGCAGCAGTGAGTATCCAGGTGCTCTGTACAGTCTGTTCTTGTGTCCAGGTAAACACAGTTGCATCCAAATGATGTGGAAAGGTTGCCAAGGAGCTGCCTTTGAGTTGATTACCCTATACCTGTGAAACTTACTGGAAGGTTTTGGCAGTGTTAGTGAAAACTGATTCAGATTTGGAAAGCAGAAGAAATGAAAGAATATTCACTACAGAGACCATTGCCAGGTTGTGACTGTCCCCCAGTGACAAGTTCATTTCCTGAAAGTTACAAAGAAAGTAGGAGCAGTCACTGCTTATTTACATTCAAGTTGTGCCTCTACTGTTTGCTGACTAGACAGTGTTTACTACAGCAAGGCTGTATGTCCTATTTTAGGCTCAATATCAACATGTGATGGTGAGAATATTGAAAGGGCTGTGGAATGTTGCACCTAATCCATAATACTTGGCATTACTCCTCAGGGGAGGTTTACAGTACAAGTTTTCTGAATTTTGTATAATGAGATATATAACGAGTCTTTCATTTTGTGTTTGAAACTACCTAGGTGTGTTTCTGCATAGCACAGATCTTAAGCAGTGGGAATTGGAAACTGATTCAGCCCTCACTTCTGCAGGTAGTTCTTTCAGATCAGTAATGAACAGACTTCTATTGCTGCCACCCTATTATATATATTGTCTAGATGAAGAGGTTATTTCCTGGAGTTCTTGATATAGCAGCTTTTATATTTCCTTTTTAAAAATTATCAATTTTACCTAGCAAAAATGTTGCAAAGGACTTTCATTTCAGGTGAATCTTCCTTCATGTTCTTGTATGTTTTTATCCATTGACTGTTAAGCAAATGGTTTTGTGGCATTCATATTTGTAAGCAGGGAAACCTGGTTTACTACTGTCTGTAGGAAATTAGAAGAAATCACCGGCACAGGCAGTTTCATACTCTGAGGTAAAATTAATCTGTTTTTAGAAATACTTGATACCAGATACTTTAGTTTTTTTGAATGTTTGAATTAGTTTTGTAGAACTGAGACTTCATCTGTACTGGTAGACCGAAATGGTAGCAGTAAAACCAACCTGTTTCTGCTGTGTTATCTGTCTTTCCAACAACAGAAGTGTGCCTTTACCCTCAGAGTAATGTTAGGGTTGGAACTGAACTCTAGAGATCATCCAGTTGGTCCAGGTGCCCTGCTGTAAGCAGAGTCAGGTATACCAGCTCCAAGGATGGAAATGCCACAACCTGTCTGGGTAAATTCCCATGTTTGACCATCCTCATAGTAAAATAAAACAAACGAGGAGGAAGGGCAGGGGGAATGTGGAACCCAAACTTGCATAAAGGTTGGGTTTTTTTTTTTAAGTTGCTTCTGTTTCAGTTTGTGCCCATTGCCTGTTGTCCAGTCAGTGGGCACCACTGAGGAGGAGTCAGACTCACTCTTTACTGCTTTCTATCTGGTGTTTATATACATGGAATTGTTAAGATCCTTCTGCCCTGACGCCAATCGTTCTCTTCCTAAGGCTACAGAATCCTGGGTCACGACGCCTTCCCTTGTATGTCTGATGCTCCTAGCCCTTAATCATCTTCATGGCCTCTCTCCAGTATGTCCATGTCTGTCTTGTACTGGGGAGCCCAAGCCTGGACCAGGCATGCCAGATGTGTCTCACCAGTGCTGAGTATAGAAGGGTCACGCCCCTCAACCTCCTGAGTGTTCTTCCTAATGCAGCTCAGGACACCATTTGCCTGCTTCGTGGCTGAGGCACATTGCTGGCTCCTGTCCTTCACTGAGGCACATTGCTGGCTCCTGTCCTTCTCTGCAAAGCTGCTTTCCAGACAGTCTGCCTTCAGCCCCTAGGGATGTATGGTTACTCCTCCCCAGGTGAGGACTCTGCTCCATGCTTGGAGAGCTTCATGAGGTCCCTCTCTGACCATTTCTCCAGCCTGTCAAGGTCCTGCTGAATGTCAGCACAACCCTCTGGTGTATAAAGCACTCCTCCAGATTTTATCACCTGCAAACTTGCTGAGGGCACACCTGTACAATATCCAGGTCACTAATGAAGTTGTTAAGCAGCATTGGCCTCAGTATCGACCTCTAGAGTACACAACAAATGACTGGACTCCATGTTCCATTATTGCAAGGCTGCTTCTCCTCACTTCAGTTTTATTTCTCTCCCCACTGCGTAAGAGTTAAATCTGTTTTATAGCTCTCCAGTGTGTGTTTTGTTGTTACCTCTTCCTTTTTTTTAACATGCCATCCTTTGAGGTGAAAGTATATGCACTTCATTTCATTTTTTATTACAGCAAGGTTTGTTTTGAAGCATTTATAAAACTTCTATGTAGCTATCTCAGGTATGGTATAACTATGCAAAAATAATGAATCCTAGGTCTGTATTTTCTGGGGTTTGATAGTGTGTTTTACCTGAACAGAAAACGTAGGAATGATCTAAAATAACTGAATATAAGTCATCATTTGACTAAAAAGGTATTGTGTGTCAGAAATACAGTTTTAAATGTCCCGTGTTTTCCTTGCATCAGAAAAGTAGCATATGTTGTGCATAACATAATTTAGTTTGCCATGGTAATTCAGGTCTTTGGGTTTTTTTTTATGTATAGTTCTTATAGAATTTGTGCATTCATATGTACATCTGTAAACTTGCAATTCCCATGCAGGGATTAATTTAGTATCTTTACAGTCTTATGTTCCTGTTTTGATCTGATGCATTGAAAAACCCAAAAGAATACAAAAAGCATACCTCAGAAACCCCACTAACAAAACTCCCCACCTTAGTATAGATGGGAAGAACAGAATAAAGTTCTGCTAAGCATTTTCAGATTGTGCCAGCATATCAGATTTAGGTGAGCTTCTGTTCTTATGCCAACAGTTGGAAGTGTAATCAAGGAAATAAATAGTCATTTTTAACCACTGCTTTATTAAAGATGAAAGACTTAAGAACAGAAACCAGTTGTTTTAGGCAGTGTGCAGATAATGGTGGATAGTCCTCACTCAAAAAAAAATCATGTTCTATATAAACAGAGCATTAAAAGGTGTAGAAAGAGTGATATGTTATGAAAACAGATGGCATGGTAATACTGTTAGTCATTATTTTGAAGTGGAATTTTGTAGGAGGGATTGCCTGAATGGAAAAAAAGGAGGAGGGGAGGATGTGTTGAAAGGAAGGCTGGGAGTGGAAAGGAATATGTAGAGCATGTGAGGTGAGCTGGGGAAGGGGGGTTGGTGGAAGGAGAGTGCTGAGAGCCAGAACTGTGGAAAATACTGATGTTAGACTTGCAGTAACAGGGACCAGTTATCTAAGGCTTCTCCCTTTTGGTTTCACTTGCTTTGGCTCATGGGGCTGATTCATCCCCTGGAATTTCTTATCTTCAGACTTGTGGCTGGAAGTAGATGGGGTGTTACATGAAGTTTATTGCTCTGTGCAGTGGGAGAATAAAGAAAGAAAACAGAGTCGTCGTTGCCACCCCCCCCCGGACTGAGAACTGTCCAAGAGGTATAGAACATACAGAGAGCTACAGTACTGAGCACTGTGCAGTTTGTGAGCATGTTCAATGTTGCCTGCTTTCATGAAAATTTGTATTATTTTTAGTTTAAGGGATGTGAAATTGTAAATAAAATTATTTCTGAATATCTAGTGTTCATCTTCCCAGTGTACCAGTAGAAATAAGCTAAAACCAGCCAGACTTAAAGCCTGACTTTGCAGCATGATGCATGTACAAGAAAATATATCTTTTGCTGGCAGAGCAAGATAGGTGGGTCTGAAAAATGTAGCTGTGTATGTGACAGATTTAAAAAATAGAACAAAAAACAAACAGTGAGAAGCAGGTCATTTCTTCAACTGATCTTCTCTTTAGTGTAAATGAGCTTTCTGTAGCCTGTTTGTCATGTTCTTCACTTGCTTCTATAAAAATCCTACTTGTTTTTGTGTAAGCTTGATTTGCTGAAAGAAAACCTTAGCCACATTTTGCTTGTTACACGTTAGTCTTTGGCTTTTTTAGGGTGTCATTCTCTTATGGAAACTACTAGCAATGCAAAGTTTTAATTTTATTAATAATTTGGCTTCTGTAGCCATATAACTCATTAAACCATGTCATGTCACTGAATGTTTGAATTCTGTAGTTTTTAAAGGAAAGAATGAGTGGTGGCAATTTATTTATTTTTTTTCATGACCAGGGACTTGGTATTTTCATAGCAGTACATTGATGGTGGGAGGCTGAAGCTTATGCATTTGACAGTAAAGGTGTGGAGATAAAATGGTAATGGAAAAATAACATCAGATCAGAGTGGCTAGAGAACCTTTAGTAAGAAGTTGGATTAGGAGAAAACCTGGTGACTTAAGATTGCAGTGTAATGCTTTTATTATCTGAAGATACATAATTTGATATAACAAGGGTCAGGAGAAGCACAAGTAATGTTTAAAACTGAGCATTACAAAACTTTGGCTGTTTTTACAGCTGCTCTGCAGCAGCTGTCAGATGAAGCTTGACTCTGCATGTGCTTCTAAGACAGTTTTCTGATCCAGTAGTTTGGATTTTTTTGTTTTATATTTAGTTAATGATTTTAAATGTTTTACGATATGCAGTATTGAACAGGAGTTTCTTACTCAAAGAGTTTAATGCAGGAACTGTCACATTGCAGCAGTGTTGCTTTCTGAAGCAGTCTGATTTTATTTGACTTCTGTTTGGACAAATGCACGATGTGATTATTAGTGTTTTTACACTAGGAAGTCACTTAGAATTGTGGGGGAGAGGGAAGAGGAGGGGAAAAGACTGATGCAATAGATTTGCTGAGCTGATATGAGACTTGGGGGACAGTGTTGTGGGGTTTTTTTATGGAGGTAGACTCAGTCTGTTTTCCTCAGATAACTGGGTTCTTTATTAACGCAGTGTAATTGAGGTTTCAGCTGATCTACAGCTGAAAATAGCTTACTGTTTCCAAGTATAGTGCGAGGTGTCCCTGCCCATGGCAGGGTTGGAACTTGATGATCTTAAGGTCCTTTCCAACCCTAACTATTCTGTGATTCTATGAAAAGTAGATAATTTTCTACCAATTGTTTGTTCTGAATTATTGCGGACACTGAAGCTCTGCAGAAGAATTCTGCTGTTTCAGTTCATCAGAACAGTGAAACAGGATCCTGCCTAGTACTAGAGGTAGCGTATTCATGTGAGGATTACATATATGGAGAGAAAAAAGAGGTAAACATAAAACTTAGGGAATTGTAAATCCATTCCATCTGCATTCATAAAGCAATCTCAACTTTTTTCCCATCTAAACATTATTAAAACAGTTTCTTAATTTCTTCAACTGTGTAGTGATTTAACAGCTATTCCTTAATGTAACTAGACGTGATAGACTTAGATATTCTGCTGTTCTGGATATAAGCCTGGCTCTTCAATATCTGTGAATTGTGTATTTAAATGCATACCTAGAACCATAGTATTTTTGGCAGAATAGAACCTAGTATAGTGGTTACAAATCTTGTAATAGTCCTCAACAAAATTTTGAATGTTAAAATTTAATATCACTTGATTTTTTCAGCCTTTTTTTTTTTCAGTTAAGTTGTAATTGGAAATTTCTGCAACTGTTGTATGGGTATCCTTCATTTTCTTGTCATTTGTAGGAAAGGAGAGGAGAAGTATGTTATAGGGGATTTATCCACTCAATCTTTGGCTCTATCACTACCAGAGTAATTGGGTATGAGTGCAGCTTCATGTGGTTATACTTTGAAGTGTATGTTTCATTTGTCACTGTGAGTTTGTTAGGAAAAATGAAAATATTTAAAAAAAATATTGTTTGAAAAATCAGTTTAACGATAAAACTTGTAATTAAGGATGATAGTGTTACCTATACGAAAGAATGACTTCTAGTAAACTCCTATAGAAGTGATGCTTTTTAAAGTACAGTGTTTCTTTCTTCATTGTAGCACTTGTATTCTCTCAATTTTGAAAGAAATGTGAGATCTGGAGGTAGTTTTATGTAATGTCTTAAAAATTCATTTTATGAAAGGAAAAAAAAAATTCATATTCTGAAGTACAGCAGCTGTTTTACAGCATCTGATTACAGTGACTGTTTTTTTCCCAAGCATTATGTTTTAAGAAGTCTCTAACGTGACTGGTTAATGTATTGTGATTATTAATAAATAATATAAAGGAACTTTTTATTCTCTCTGATACTGTTGTTTGCAAGCTGGGATCGGAATTGAAAGAATACAGATTTTTGTATGTAAGGAAACAGTCTTTTTTTCTTTTTCAACATGCTGAGTTGTTTGGGCTTTTTTCTATTTTTGATTAGTTTTCAGTTGACTGACAGAATTCATCACCATGATACCTTACATATTTTACCAGGAGGAAAGTGTTTTTTCATCAACCTATGTTCTAGTAGCTGCCAGCATTTAGAACAAGGAAATCTCCAAGTTGATATTGGAGGCTAGCCATGTAAAAGGATAGGGCGCCAACTGCATGAAGTGTTTTTCTGTCAGATAGCTTCTGTGTGCACTCATCCCTAGCTCAGAAGTAAATCTGATCTGAGGTAGTTTCTGCTTTTGTGAGTTAGCTCAAGTTCTGAATTAATGAAGCATAGGTCACATCTGTCGTGAAAATGGTTGCTCTTTGACCGTTTTTGTAGCAAGCACAGTGAGGTAAAGAGCTCTTTTTTCCAGTCAGGAGCTTCAGTCACATTTTAGAATAAGCTCAGTTGCAACTGGACATCATTGTCGCTCATTGCCAAGCTCTACATTTAACTGTTTAGACTTAAAAACGCTTCCAAAAACCATCTCTCATGAGGCTTAGGTATTTCTACATAGGCCCAATAATAGACAAAAGGCTTTACTCCAAAGGGGTTTGTAATGGCTAGAATTGCTGCAGTTTTCTTTTAAAATTTGCTCAAGCAGTTAAGAAATCTGTAAACAAACAAACAAAAAATCAGACATTTTCTACTGTTCGTAAAGAATGTGATGAAAATGGAGTAATCTTTTCCAAAAGTGAGAAATAAACTGAAACAAAAAGAATTGTGGGTGCAGTTAAAACTCCTAATTTCCATTAAGTGAAAGGTGAAAAAAGTGAGAAATGCAGATGATGATGATTATAATTAATATTTATGTAAAAATGGGTTGCACTTTTCCCAGTGGGGAGACAAATATTTATGTTCTGTAATTGTCTGTTAACAGAGATCTTGATCCCTCACTGTTGAATAGTAGCAGCCACAATAATAGGATTAATGTGTCAAAAATGTCACATTTTAAGATAATTTTTTTTGTTAACTTGCCATTATTGTAGGAAATCATGTATTCAATCTTTCTTTGTCTTGAGAGTTTCTTAATATTTGAGACATTGTTAAAATTTCAAGGGACAATTTTAAGTTGGGTGTAAGTAAGTTTTTTGGTAGATGATTTGGCTAATGTGGTTCCATAACATCATGACTTGATTTTTCAAAAGTATGTATTTACAGTTACTATAAAATCGATGTATTTCTGGTTATCTCCAGGAGTTCCACCCTTATTTCCACTTTTTTAACAAAAATGTGCTACAAATGTTTTTATTTAGAAACAATGATTAGAGTGCTATGTTTCTTCTTATGCATGATTGTCGGGGTGGTTACTTATTTGGAAGAGAGAATAAGCAGAAGTCACAGTCTCATGTGTGATTTGGGTATGAGGTTAAGCTTTTAATTCTTTATGACCATGATTTTTAAGTGATTGCTATTTTTTTCATGCAGTTGTAACTTCAAGTTTCTGTCTCCCACACAAATACCTAGTTCATGCCCTACACAGAATGTTACACTTCAAGACTGAAAACCTGGTAAAAGTGAGATAAATCTAAAGACTTGCCATATCAAACCACTGCCCTTTTAAGTAATATCTCTCTGTTTGGTCATTATACTTCTACTAATTAAAGTTATTTTAAATTGGATTAAACTCTTGCAAGAGAATAATTCATTCAAGTTGGCCTTTCAAAATTCTGTTCAGGTTGAAAGCTGAGAATTACATGCAGAACCTTTGCAAAGACATTTGACTTTTCTTTCTTTTAATTCTGTTCCTGCAAAGAGGGTTTTTATGAGTATTTATCTCATATATATGTACATGACTGCATTTCTGTCTGCCATATATGCAGTTAGCAAATGATTTTGTGTTTCAAAATACTAAAGTAATAGTTGAAGAATGAAGACAGAAGGATTGAATGACTTGTACAAGGTCATGAGGGGTTTCAAGTGGTATTCGTCCTCCTTTTCTTGCCTTTAGGTGTCTTAATCACAAGACCATCATTTGATATAATGATATGCACCAGTGCTTCTAAGAATTCTTCACAAGAAATGTGCCTTTATGCCGTAATACTGTGTGTGGATTTGTCCAGCTAAACTAAGTGAGCAATAGACTGGAAACAGACATTGTAGAATATGTTTTGAAAAGTCATAAACAAAAGGTGTTATTAAAAGGTTATATTTTGAGGGAACTAAAGATGGTTGTGCTTATGAATTTCAGCTTATTCCATTCAAGTTTGTGTTTTTTTCATCAAGTGTTAAAGATCTGGAGTATTCTGTGCTGCTAAATCATTTCAAAGACTGACAGCATAGCATTTTATTTTCTGAAGATTAAAGCTTTGACTGTGCTGTATCTTCCCATGTTTTTGAACCATACTCAAGCACCAATCTAGTGTACTAGTGCTAGTACACTTCCACTTTCTGAAAGAATTGTTTGAAGGATAGCCCCTGACATAGTTTGGCTCACGCAGTTCCTTTCTTAAAAAAAAATCCTGGACAGGGAAACTTGGCAGACAGTCCTATTGGAAAATAATAAACACGCCTCTGCCAGAGGTGTTTGAATTTGTTACAGTCATCTGGTCTGGACTAGTAGCTGCTTAGAGATCTATGAATAGCAACATTAGAGGCAGAGGAGCAATTTTTCTACAGGCATAGGGTTGAAATGATTCTTATTTGGAAGTCTGCCTTTGTCATCAAAGACTTAAAAACACAATGTTTTTGTTTTGGTTTGGTTTTTTTTTTCTTTTAAAGGGTTTTTTTCCCCCCTGAAGAAAATAATATGTGGCAATAAACAGAATGTAAAATTTGCTGGGATGTTCATTTTAGAACAGGACAGTGTAGAAGTACCCCGGTGACACTGGTGAAGGGTTTTTCTAACCAAAGACAAGACAAAAAAAAAATAAAATAGCTTTGCCTGTGTTCTTAAATCTCAATATCTTTTGGTAGTCTTGAGGCAATTCTTTTCTACTTTTCCTAGAAATAGATGAATTTTTTGTCTCTTAAGGGCTAGGGCTCCAGGGGTTTTAATAGTCAGTATCTCTTTAGAGTTGCACAAGGGTTACTGTTACTTGCTCTCAGTACAAGGTTTTCAGGTTGTTTTCCCAGTCCACAACCATCACTATTAATACTATGATGTAGTGGTCACCTGTGTGAGAAGTTCCCATTGGTCTGTGTTTTGCTCTTGATACACATTGTGTTTGTTTTGCTTCTGATATATTCAAGCTAATTGACTATGATTTGAAATTATCAGTTAGGTGTTTGTGTTAACTATGCAAAATGCTTTTTAAGCACAGGTTTTTATTCCTGGTTATGGTCTGTTTTCTCCAGGTGTCCAGGTGTTTGAATGTCCATTCAAAGCAATAGCGTTGGAAGGGGAGTCTGATGGTTAGGGTGTTAAAGTTCAGGTTTTGTTTTCCCATCAGTTTCCTGTAGAGCTTTGGAAAATGCTATTTACATCTATAGGGATATAAAGCAAAGTAGAAGCAAAGTCCTAATTTTATAAGTTGGCACAGTGCTGCACTGGTAATCTGATCTAAATAATTTGAATCTATGTTACCGTATTTTCACTTTTTGGTGTAATTGCAAATAAAAAAATTATATAATTTTCTTCATTGTTCTGAACTTTGCTATCAGTACTTCCAAGTTCTTCTGTTCTGGATGCCTGAACAAGTTCAAGTGTGTCAGTTGTTTCTTAAACTCACTGTTGACAATGCCATTGTTGTTACTCAAAGGGTTAAATTAAACCTTTCTCTCAAAAGGACCAGGAGCTGGGACAGTGAAATAGACTTCATTGTCCAGAATTAAAGTGCTACCATTAGTACTGGAAATAAAATGCAAATATTTCCATATCTGAGACACAGAAATAGGAATATTTGTGTTCTGTGATAGTGGTGTCCTCAGAGATTTTTCTAGACTTTAACTAGGGCTTCATATACTTCTCTTTATTGCTTTACAGAACTGGATACACCCAGAGAATCTTGTTTTGTTTTGTTTTTAATGAGTACGAGATGATGTTGACTTTACACTTCAATAGACCAAAAGCATTTTCTAATTAGTAATCTTTAAGGACTGTGAGTTAACTGCGGCAATAACTGTCCAACAGACCTCAGGAACAAAAATAAAAGGAGGTATGATTTGTCAGTGTACTTCTGAACCTGGATAAACTACTTCTGTCTCCTGACACTGGACCATTAGTGTGAAGTTGTTGCATGGCTTCAGGCAGACAGCCTTTCTTTTCAACTCTTGGAAATGTAAGTAATTGCTTCTCAGGAAAACTAAATGCTCTTTTAAGGTGTGTCTTCACTAAGTAATTAGCAATAGTGCTTTTGCTTCTTGCCCAAAAGTGTATTATGCCATTTATGTTAAAAACCTGCATGTGCTTTCAGATTTGGTCAAGTTTGCTTGCTTTAGGGAAAGTCATGCATTGGAATTCAAGCCCATTTATTTCTCAAGCTTGCTATGGTTTATTCTGGTAAAATTATTTGAGGGCCTGTGGTCCTCCAATCCTGTTGCTGCAGTTGTTCTCAAAGGGCATGTAAGCTGACATAATGTGCTCGAAAAGCTCTCGGAGGACCTCGGCATGAAAAGTAGAATACAGAAATACATGGATGAACAAAACCAATATTGAAGATGCATAATCACTGAATGATGTCTTACAGGGTTAACTTGGGGCTTCAGATCTGGTTGCTAACCTTTGAGTTTTCCATGGGGTAACCAGCTGCAAGGGTATCTAAACACATGTGAATAAACCAAAAGCTGTTCCAAAGATGTGAAGACAGTCACTTACCTGACAATGACAATGTCCTGGGTTCAGCAGTAGCAGTCATTTTTCTCCTTATTAGTAGCTGGTGCAGTGCTGTGTTTTTTACTTTAAGCCTGGGAACAGCGCTGATAACACCGATGTTTTTAGTTGCTGCTCAGTAATGTTTAGTCTGACCAAGGACTTTGTGAGTCTCATGCTCTGCCAGGGACGAGGGGAAGCCGGGAGGAAGCAGAGACAGGACACCTGACCCAAACTAGCCAGACAGGTATTCCATACCACAGCAGGTCATGCCCACTATATAAACTGGGGGCAGTCACCTGAAAGGGCTAGATCACTGCTTGGTCAGGCTGGGTATCGGTCGGTGGGTGGTGAGCGGTTGTATTCTCTTCTCTTGTTATTTCCCTTATCATTATTATTATTGGTGGTAGCAGCAGTGATTTGTGTTATACCTTAGTTATTGGACTGTTCTTATCTCAATCTGTGGGAGTTATATTCTTTTGATTCTCCTTCCCATCCCTCCAGCAGTTGGGGGGGGAGGAAGTGGGGGGAGTGAGTGAGTGAGTGAGTGAGCGAGCGAGCTGTGTGGCTGACTGGGCTTAAACCACAACAGGAAAAGAAACTATTTAGTAGCTTCTAGTCCTTTTTGTTTTCTTTTAGGTCTAGCTTGTTCCATTCCAGTAGTTGCAGCATGGGAAAACAATGGTTTGAGAAGATTACAAGATGTGTATTTTGCCCTCACCTGGAAAGAAGACCTAATAGATTCTTGTTTCTGTAAGCCCTTGGGTAAAAAGCAATGAAGCCACAAACAAACAACCCCCCCAACCAAACAAGCACAATTAATATGGAATAAAATAATTTCAAATGTTTACTTGGTAATAGCTTTATCAAAAATTATATTCAAAATGCATAAAATTACCTCTCATAACTGATCTACAGCGTTGTCCCCAAATTCTGTTACTGTGGTAAAGAAGACTTCATTTTTACTTACGAAGTGTACAGTGTCCTAGGAATTGGATGGATTATATTTTGTTGAGTTTTGTTCCTGCCCCTTTGCTCACTCTTTTAGCTAGTATTTAGTCCTAAAACTTTCCAACATGCTTTTTGTTGTTTTGTGTTTTGTTGTTTTTCTTTATTTTCCAGATAGGTACTACTCTTGCTTTTGTGCAGTAACCCCTTAGTCTACATGGACCTTTGATTAATGCAGTGAGATGTGTGTGTTTTGTTTAGATGTTGTTATTTCAGTTATCAGGTTGTAGTAAGGAGCTTAATGAATTCCTATGGGTAACTTAAATGTGGGATGTTACCATCCTGTTACTAAAATATGTAGCTTTTAAACTGATTACAGATAAATAGTGAGGTCTCACTTTGATCCAGTTAGATGATGATGGTGGTTATTTTCTCAGAGCATGGGAAATACAAGTTCTCTTGCATTCATTAATTATTTCTGTAGCTTTTGATGACCCGTTCAACTCAAAAGGTTAATACAGTAAGATTTTAAATATTTACATTAAACTTGTAATGATATTGTTGACTCCTTTTTCTAAACATGGTAATCAATAGACATAAATTTTCAAAACCTGAATGAACAAAGTCCTGTTAGTGGAACTTTGTATGCAGGTTTGTGTAGTATGTCCTATTCCTTGCTGGCTCCAATTTAAGCAGGTTTTTATGTAAAGCCAAGTTTCTTAAAATAATAGCAGTAATCCCAGGGGGCATAAAGCATCCTGGGAAGACAGGTAGACCTGAGTTTTTTTATTTATCAACTTTGTTTTCAAATGAGAACCAGTTCTGCAATTGTAGTTGTGAAGAAACGTTCAACGCTAAAACCAAGTTGATCTAATGAAATGCTGTCTGCTTGTGCTGTCAGAGAATTGAAACAGTAACTCTGAGGTATGAACTAACCAGTTCTCAAACCCATGCCAATGTGAGTGCCAGTAGTGGTGTTCTAAAATGTTACTTCTACTCACTGAGCTCTAGAAAGTACAACCAGGCTAGGTGGTCTCCAGAGATTTCTTCTCGCCTCACTGTTCCGTCAATCTGTTGTGTAACAGAAGAATTGTATTTAATATACCTGCATTAAAATAAGTTTATCCAGTTACTTTGTATTTCAGGTTTATTTCTTTGTTCCGTTGAAACATTTTAACTTATTCTATTGGATTCAATTAAATGAAATATTTATATGTATACCCAAGTCATTTCTACATAGTATTTATTAATGGAATTGAAACTAAAAACAAGTTTTCAGCTCTTCGTAAGTTTTGAATGAGAGAAATCTCAGTTTGACAGTGCTCTTTTAGTCCTGTGAGTAAAATTCTAGAATGCAGACATTTCAACTGGAGTGCTCCTTGTTTGAACACAAACACACACACACACACATATGCTGTTAACTGCCATATATAGAGATAAAAGCTGTATGATTACAAATGTTATTGTTGTTTTAATATACAGTCTATCTTGTGTTCAGTTTGACTGTTTTTGAGGTCTGTGACAAAAACATTAATTCTTGCATGCTTTTGCACATGTTTTCGGTGTTGTTATTGATGTATTTTTATATTTATATTCTTCTACTGTTTGTTTTATTGCAGCTTTATTGTTCTTTAACCATGTGCCAGGAAGTATAAACATACTGGCTCTTTCTGGCCTGGTGAACAATATTGATTCTTAACTGTAATAAAACTGATGAAAGTGGTTTAAGGTGAGCATGTCACCTTATACTGTATGCTTTAATTTGTTCTGAATTATATGTAGTTGCAGAGTAGTATCTAGAGTTTGATTTTTAGGAAAGTTCAGTAACTTAGGGGGCTTAATCACTTTAAAGAGCATAAATATTAATAAGCTACTGGTTATAATATTTATAATAAATTATTTTTAGTGCAAAATGGCTGTGAAATTTGTATCAATAATGTATAATATTAATAGAATTCAAGGAAGGAAAAGAATTGGAGAAAGTGAAACAGTGCAGCAGCCATACACACTTACGTAAATCACCTGACAGAGTTTGGGTATTCAGAGTGGGATGTTGTATGTAAGAGCAAAGAGTGTAAGCAGTGCCCATCATACAGAAAACAGTGATTGCAAAAAGAGTTTTGGATCATTGAAGACCAGCAGCTGACTGAGTATCAGTGTAATGATAAAAGAACTAATGTCATTTTTGGTTACGTTAATAGCAGGAGAATGCTTAAGAGGTTGAAGGTAGCATTTGTGAAACATGTGACAAGTGGTGTGTCCAATTTCTGTGCCAGTGTATTTTAAATTATGTTGAAAAAACATAGAAGGCTCTGTAGATAGCTCAAACATGTTTTTTCCTCCTCTAGAGGATATTTAGCTACATTTTGGTTAGACTGTAGTAGGAGCTTGTGAAGAAATGATGAGAATTTATGGTCTAGTGTAGAAAACCATAGGAAGACCAAATGCCTAAAATTTAAGCTAGTCAAATTCAAACAACTCAAACAGATATAAAGCAAAGAAGATTTTTGAGCGAGAGGAGTTTAAGGGATTTTGAACTGCGTGTTAAAGGAGATTGGTGGCCTTCTTTTCTCCTAAAGCTAGATCTTTAAGATCCTAAATGGATCTTTCTGGAATGACTGCTTTTGTCGTGTGACTTACTGGATGACCAGGTTAACTTCTGGGTTTGTAATATCCTGGGAGGTATGAGTTCCAGTTCCCCATTATGCTCCTTGTGTTATCTCAGAGCTTACTGGCTTGTGCTGTTCTAATCTGTATGTGAAGAGACAACCACAAGTATTGGGAATATAGATAAAATCCGTGGGTAGGAGGATTGTGTTTTCTGTATCTTGGAACTGGTGAGAGAGCTCACTAGCTTTGCAGCACCATTCTGATGGTGTTACCCTGTAGTAACAGCTCTGCAAACTGTCATGGAAGGAGCAGCTGATACATTGTAAATTTATGTGCTAGTTTAACCTGTTGTAACTTCTGTTTGTGCTCATGCTTCCAGGGGCGACAGGCAAAACATCATGCCTGTACTTTAAAAGCCTTTGAGCGGTTGTAGTGTGTTCATCTTGCGTAACTGTCATTGTGGGCACTGGCACAGTGGAACCAGAATTTGAAACTAAATGTGCATTTTCTATCAGATGCGTTTTGGGGTAATTAGGTCTCTCTCTGCGTTTATCTTACCATGGGGGAGGGAGGTTAGTGTTTAGGGCAGGGAGGCCTGTATTGTCTTCCAAAAGCAGCTGTTAAATGCACAATTTGAGTAAAATTTAGCTTAATACACCAACTTTTGAGATATGCTTAACCTTAGAAATGCATCTGATCAGTAATTTAGCATGTGTAGGATTGGATTCTCTTGACTGCTTGTGACCTAAGAGAAGATGACAGTATTGTGCATGTTCTCCCACCATGGCCAGGTAAAAAGCCAGAAGTGTTTGCGTTGAGTCACTGACTTTATTATGTATTCGTTATTGCTAAGTAGTTCTGATGCATATTGTATTTTCGCAGATGCTATTTCCTTGTTTCCTTTGTGTCATGAAACCCTTCTCCAAAAAAGAGGTAAAAGACTCGAGATACTTTTTCAGGTAGTGTTTGATCTGGTTAGATCTACAGAAAGATTTGGGCAGGTGTTTTCAGCCAAATAAAGCTAGTATTTTAGTAAACAGAAATGTGGTTTGGCATACCCAGTCTATTTTTATTCCAGCCTCTTTTTAGTGTATGAAAAAGTAACACTGTAAAAAGCAGTTTCAGTAGAGCACAGGATCAGGCCAGACCTGATGGTTTGATTCTGTGCTGTGTAAAATACAAATAGAAAGCCTCTGCTGTTCTTTTCTAAAGCAAGTGTACATTTGTTCCTGTTGGTGTTGAGCATTTCAGCATCAAGTATGGTAACGCAAAATACAGTACCACAGCATTATTTGAAACGGTTATCTTTATTTCTAGACAGATTTGTTTGTTTATGGCAGTATTAGTATTTCACTGATATTGCTCTGGTTTATGGCACTGAGAGACCTTCCTGGCACTGCCTTTGTGCCTTCCTGAGAGTGTGAGAGGTCATTGCAAAATACTGGACAGTATTGTTTGGGAAACAAATATTTCCAAAGAGTCAAGCCCATCTGGTGAAGGAAATTCACCCCTTGCTGTCAGAGATTTTTTTTACTCAGTCATACATTACACAACCCATGTTGATGAAATACAAGTCAGAATGAATCACTGGAGAAATCTCAAGTGGAATGGAGAAATAATGTGGTCAGTCAAGGAGCAGCTAACATCATCGTATTTACTCCAATACCTGCACCTATCACAGGAAAAGTGAGCCTCTTCTAGATAACCGGCTTCCTTTGTTGTCTCCGAAGTCAGATGTTCTTCACTGAATAATTACCAAATTCGGTATTGTTCATTTGTGTCCTTCGTGGAGTATACACTGCAGCTTGAGTGAGTGTTGTCCTGGTTGAAACCTAGTTCTTAAAGGGGAGAAACTAATAAAGGAGGAACTTATTTGTTAGGAGATCACCACTTTCTGGCCAGTCTAGCTATCAGCGATTTGCCTGTTGTTTTCCTTCTGTCATCAGTCTTCATCTATCAGTTTGAGGCTTCAGGCAACTCAGAAACTTGCTGAACTACAAAACTATGCCAGATCTTTTTGAGAGCCAAAAGAGAGGTCTAAAAACTGAGCTTAGTTGAGAGGACTTTATACTCTTTAGTGGCAAACTGGCAAGCACTTTTAACTGTATTTCTCAAAGCTTCATAGCATAGAGTCACTATTATTTGCTTGGCAATTGAGGTTGCATTGCTGTGGCTTTGGTTCTTTAAGCAGAATGTACTCCTAAGAAGACTTTGAGGAGCCAATGCCCATTAGCCATTCCTCTGCTTAAGGCAGACAGTGAAGCATATAATTTAATTTAAAATTTCACAAATATCACAAAGAAGTGATTCTCTTTGTGCTTATGAAAACATCTTTTTTGTTATTTTGGGGTGTTTTTTCCCCTCAACTTCAAAGGGGAACAATAACATGACAAAAAGTGGTTCTCCATTTCTGTTCCATGTTATACTGGTGTGAAGTTTTAGCTTGGATGATAATAGGAAACCAGCTAATATAATATCATCTGGTAACTACAACGCAGAGATGAAAAGTAGAGCAACTTTAGAACATGCAGAAAAGTATTGGAAGTCTGTTAGTGCATCTGGTGGTAACAGCTCTTCCAAATCTTTATGAATATAACATGCCTGTAAAATGTCTTTCTACTTTTCCATCTTCTGTTGCTATTTTGCTTTCTAGCTGTTTTTAAATGTAGCTGATTGTGTCCCTGAAACCCTGGAGAGATGTTGTCTGTACAACTGCTATCTTAAAATAGGATGGATTACCTGTTGAAGGGGTCCATCTGCCCCTACTCCTCTGACACAGAAACAGATAATGCTTACTTAACTGATTAGACTGGATGAACCTCATACTTAAAGAAAAGGTAGACCTCTGGACTAAGAAAAAAGACCCATCAGACTCAGAGTAGGTATGTATGATATGCAACTTGGAAGGTACGATTGTGCTGTTACTACTATTTTTTATTTTCTCCCTTATGATTCTTTCTGAACACTGCCCTTTTCCTTGTAGGTCAAACTTCAGTGGTAGGAGTCCTTAGGCCCCTTTCACTGTTAGGTTCATCTACAGTTCTGTTGACAGTTAGGCACGTGAAAATAATGTACCCTTTTGTCCCCAAAGGGACAACAGTACAGAAATGTCTTTATGGGGTGAAGAGTAGCACAAAGTATGTGATACAAGTTTTGAAATCAAGTACACATAGTGAAATGAGCCCAGATAGGGAACAGCAAATAAAGAGCCTCACACATGTAGACAGGATGCATGGGCCCTAAAGGTGCAGACAGATAGCTAGACAGATCATGTAATTCATACGTGGTATGATAACTACATGAAGAGTAATTTTCAGTATATTGTCTTGTGCCTACTTATTTTTGCAGTGATTTCACTTTTACTGAAATAACTGACTTGGGACTAGGAAAGTTTTAAAAACCACTTTGACTGTATTAGCCCCATTTGGTGTTAGACAATCCTTTATTAAATGTGTTTCCATTAGAAAAAGGAAAGTTACATTTATGCATGTTTAGAGTGTACACTGGGGGCTTGTCTGCACAATTTTTTTATATGCAGTGAGCTGCAAATTAGACTGTTAAGCTTTTTTTTTTCTTTAACCAGAATAAAGAGACTTTAGAAAATAGCATGTTTTGTAATACACATCCCTAGAGCTATATATCTTCCAGTTGAGTGCAGATGTTAATTATTAGTTGGTTAACCTCAAATTTCTCTGGAGCAAAAATGTAAGCATAGTCACATGGCAAGCCATAATGTTGATTTCTATCAACAGTACCTCTTAAAAGTTTTCTTAACAATAG
This sequence comes from Neopsephotus bourkii, assembly GCF_033783945.1. Taxonomy (NCBI): domain Eukaryota; kingdom Metazoa; phylum Chordata; class Aves; order Psittaciformes; family Psittacidae; genus Neopsephotus; species Neopsephotus bourkii. The sequence continues at coordinate 4,275,957 of NW_026901837.1, read as the reverse complement.
TCTTAGGTTTTTCTGAATGTTTAAGTAAATTGGCATTCTTTTGCATGTTTAGCTACAGATTGTGGTGGGTGTGTCTTGAATCCTCTATTGTGAGGATATTAGAGTTTAGATTGCTTTTGTTTCGCCTCATAAATCATAATTCTGACACAGTAACTAGAAAGAGCACTGTGTGATCCCTGAGGAAGCATTGCTTCACTTGTGCAGATGTGTTTGAATCTCTAATGCTGAGCCAATTTCTTGTGCTATAATTTCTGTGAGAATTCCCATGCATGTTTGTTTTCACTGTATAGATCTTACAAAGGACATTCCCAAAAATAGTTCACTTTGAGGGGTAGGGGAGAGGGAAGTGTAATTCTTACAGTATGACACTTTAATTCTTTCAGTCACTTTCAATCTCTTTAATTCTTTAAGTCAGGTTGGGAGTCATGGCTGTTTTCTGACCAGTAGGTGTTCAGGAAGTCTGTCTTAAAGTAGTGCACTTGAAACTGCTGGGTTTGTTCATTTCTGGTGTATTGTGATCCTTTAAGGAGCCTGAAAGTGTGAACGCATGATTTCATGATAAATAACTGCAGTACATAAAGCTTTACTGGTACCTTTCTTGATTATGAACAAACACACACACTTTTTTCTTTTTTTTTTTTTTTTTTTAAGGCAGAAATGAAAGTTTCGCCATTCAGTAGCACTGTCCTAACTCTGATCCAGTTATAGTAAAGTTGATACAGTTACTCTGCTTTTAGAAACACTTAATTTGATTTACACTCTGGATTAATTGATTTTCTCCACATGAAATTCAAATCATCTTACATTGTTTACAAGTGATAAGAATAACAGGATTTGTGTCTTAAAATGTAGAATGAATCCCTTTATGTTCTATTAGCTTCTGGAAGTTACTTGCTTTGTCAATCTGCTTTGCAAAACTATTGTAAAATACTGGCTGGCTTGCTTTAAAAGTAAGGAATATCTAGAGATCATTATTGTTTTTAAAATCACTTAGAATACCCTTAAGAGTTTTCTGTCAATAGCTACTGAAAGGCTGACCACAAAAAAAGACTGCTCAAATATTTCGTAGCAGTTAGTTAACTGGCATTCTAGTGTTTCCTTGCAATTGCAGAAAATACTGCTTGTTACCTCTAGTAAAGTCACGGAGGGTGCACAACATAAGAGCTATATGTGTGTACACACTGTCTGTTCCTTCCCACTTTATGAATGTGGCAGTACAGGATTGTTTCCCTTTGCTTTTAAAGTAGAAAACTCTTAGGTTCTAGTTTTGAATGTTGCTTATGCTATTAGCTGACAGTGATACTGTTCAACGCAATTGCTCTGTGCACCTTTGCCTCTGTGTGTGCTGGCACAAGCAGTTGTGCTTATGGTGAACTTGAGGAACCGATGTATGTTGAAAGGGTAATCTTTTTTGCAGGATCAATTTTTAGCCAGATCACTGTTCCAGCTCAGTTCTTAGTGCAAATGTTCAAAGTCTCGTACAGTTTCAAAAGAGAAATGAAGAATGGGAGCAAGAGCAGATGACATAGGCAGCTTAGTTTTCATCTGATTTTGTCTCTACAGCTGAATTGCTTTTTCTAAAGAATGAGGGTTTTGTGTCATGTCTTCTCCCTGCATAGACACCTGGAGGCTATTTTTGTATTGAAACGCTTGGAGCAAAAAGTTGATTTTGGGGTTGCTGTGGGTGGTTTGTTGTTTTTGTTATTTTTTCTTATGCTGTGTTTTGCTTTTTTTTCTTTCTCTTTCCTGTCCTAGAAGAATAAAAGGGCAAAAATTTAGAACTAAGAAGCATATATAGCAGGTTTCATACTTTGGCTTTGTATAGCTGTATGTTATTTCACTTCTTCCCAAGTGCTGTTAATGTTAAAAGTGGGTGGGAGAAAGGAGGTATTATCTTGAACATTGAGGTGTGCTTTTTTTAAGTTCACTGGGATCTGAAAAACTTAGATCTAAGTGAACAGTTTGCTATATGATAGGTTTAAATGAGGCTTTAATAAATCTCTTTTAAAACTTTCTTTAAATGTAATAAAACATGCTTATATTTCAGCAGTACATCATATTTTGGTCATATTTAGATAAATTTGCCATTTTAATTTGGAAAAAAATAGCCAGTAAGCAAGTAATTTACCTCTAACTCAAATGGATCTATATACCTATGCAATGTAGCTTCTGATGTGCTGGTACGAGAAGTAAATCTAGCAATTCAGCTGCAGTATTTGCAACTGACTGCATTCATCATTCCACCTTTTGGTGCATTTCCTGAAGTTGATGTGTGCAAGTGCTGAACATGTAATACTGTCATAACACTGGTTTTAGATTAAAGTTCATAAGGAATCTAGTACATTATTCATTCCAGCTACAAGGTGACTTGTACTGATATGTTGCTCTTATAGGGCTGGAATTGCATGAGAAAGTATATATTGACAATAAAGGACAGCATACAGCAATAGCTGAACCAAGTGTTATTTGTAATGTGTCAGGTTCTCTCTTTTTAGCCTGGCCTGGATTTGATTGAGAAGATTAAATAGTGTGATAGATGTCAATTGTACTGAGGTTGAACTCAATGTCAAGTCAGTTTGCGCTTGGTAGATGTTCTCAGAAATGACATGTAAGAGCTTATGTCATTCTTACACTTGCAAAGCATACATGTCGTGGTACCATTCATGGTTCCATAGTTCTTTATGTGTTGGTAATATTGCTGCTTCCTATATCTTGTGATTTACCAGTAGCCTTCAACTTCAATATATTGATGCTTTCAGGTGCAACATATCTAGCATTTACCTATCTCAAATTCCTCCATTATTCAGTGTCTTACTGTTAATTGGCTTGATTCTTTGTACTGTTTGTCAAAACATAGGAAATCATCAGAGGCCTAACCTGAAGTATCAGCTACACTTAGATGACAAAGGAGAAATACAGGCTTATGGACCCTTGGAAATTCCACAGAAATTTTTATAATACTTTTGGTCTTTCTGTGTCCTGAAGAAAGGAGCAAATGATTTTATTTCTTGATCTAGCTCATCAGGGTCTGTCAGGTGGCATCCAGTGGTCAGTTCAAATTGTTTTTTCACCTTCATAGAATCAGAATGGTTTGAATTAGAAGGGACCTTTAAAAGTCATCTAGTCCAACTGCCTTTCAATGAGTAGGTGCATCTTCAGCCTTCAGAGCTGCCAAATTTTAATAAGTTCCTTTCCCATCTCATTTTTTCCTCATGTTCTTTAGGAGTTCTGCAGTCCCTGTTTATCAGTGTTGCACGTAAGTGCTTTATTAAAAGATCACCGGGGTTGCAGTCACTAACAAGTGTGAAGAGTTGCCGGAGATCTTTTCCCCTGTGTGAAAGTATTAGGATGATTTTCAATACTGTGATCAAATGCTGCTTTTTTCACACTCTTTCTAGCAATTAGCAGCGTCTCGTGGTCAGTGACTTTTTATGCAGTTACTGAGCTGTCAGGCATAATCTTGTTTGTCCACAGTCAAAAATTTAACCCAAGTAAAACTTTCACTTTGAGAGATTATTTTTTTTCTTGTAATACTGATGTATTTATAACTTCTTGTGAAGTTACCTGCAAGTCAGAGCTGAGGTAATGATATTATCTTGTAAATGAAGACCTGAGATTCCAAAATGAAGATACTAGGTGTAAAATAGTTTGAACTTTTGTGAGGTTTCAACTTGAAAGTGTTACGGTTTAAGCTTTTATAAAATTACAGTGCTTAATGATTTAAATAAGCATAAAAATACTTAGCAGTTTTGTAAATAATCTCTGGCTGTCTCAGTGTAAAAAAAAAAACAAAACAAAGGGCTCCTTCTACCTTCTTTACCTACCTTACAACTTATTCAGCATCGCAATAAAAATTCCAAGAGAAAGGTGAGGATGGCATTTGTTTTCTAGAATGATTTTCGTCTGCCTCGATGAATTTTTCTCTGTGTGTCGGTGCCTGCTGTATTGGCATAAATTTCTAACTATTGTGACAAACGAGATACACATTATACAAACAACTCACTCAGCATGTAGTTCTGAATTACTTGCAGATTCCAGGCTTTTCCTGTGTATCAGGTGAAGTGAAGGTTTTGTGAAAAAAATCACTACCAGTTGCACAATTAAACTTTTACTTAATACGTGTACCTGAGAAATAAAAAAGCTTAGTTTAGAATCATAGAATAGTTAGGGTTGGAAAGGACCTTAAGATCATCAAGTTCCAACCCCCCTGACATGGGCAGGGACACCTCGCTCTAAACCATGCCACCCAAGGCTTTATCCAACCTGGCCTGCTGATGACACCAAGCTGTGTGGTTCAGTTGACACACTGGAGGAAAGGAATGCCATCCAGAGGGACCTTGACACACTTGTGAGGTGGGCTGATGCCAATCTCATGGAGTTTAACCAAGCCAAGGGCAAGGTCCTACACCTGGGTCAGAGCAATCCCAGGCACAGATACAGGTTGGGCAGAGAAGAGATTCAGAGCAGCCCTGCAAAGAAGGACTTGGGGGTGTTGGCTGATGAGAGAACGAACATGAGCCTGCTTCAGTGTGTGCTTGCAGCCCAGAAGGCCAGCCGTATCCTGGGCTGCATCAAAAGGAGCGTGACCAGCAGGTTGAAGGAGGTGATCCTGCCCCTCTACTCTGCTCTCCTGAGACCTCACTTGGAGTACTGTGTGCAGTTCTGGTGTCCTCAACATAAAAAGGACATGGAACTGTTGGAACAAGTCCAGAGGAGGGCCATGAGGATGATCAGGGGACTGGAGCACCTCCTGTATGAAGATAGGCTGACAAAGTTGGAGCTGTTCAGCCTGGAGAAGAGAAGGCTGCGTGGAGACCTCATAGCAGCCTTCCAGTATCTGAAGGGGGCCTATAGGGATGCTGCGGAGGGGCTCTTCATTAGGGACTGTAGTGATAGGACAAGGCGTAATAGGTTAAAACTTAAACAGGGGAAGTTTAGACTGGATATTAAGGAGGAAGTTCTTTCCTGTGAGGCACTGGAATGGGTTGCCCAAGGAAGTTGTGAATGCTCCATCCCTGGCAGTGCTCAAGTCCGGGTTAGACAGAGCCTTGGGTGACATGGTTTAGTGTGAGGTGTCCCTGCTCATGGCAGGGGGGTAGAAACTAGATGATCTTAAGGTCCTTTCCAACCCTAGGTATCCGATGATTAACTAGCACTTAGTTCTTGCACTAAGATTTCTGTCACTAGGGTGAGTGGTTTAGTTGCAAGTTGATTTCAGGCTGTTACCATCTGCCAGACTGCTCCCTGTATTTTTCCTGTCATTCTCACACTCCTGCTTCCTGTTTTCTCCCTGTGTTGCTTTATCTCTCTGTTTATCTTTTTGCTCCTCCTCTCTATTAACGGTTTGGTTTTGGGGGTTGGTGTGTGGGTGTTGGGTTTTGTTTGCTTGTTTTGTTTTTTTTTTCTTTATGGGATTCCTAGATAGCAGCAGTGGGGCTACTGAGAACCTGGGGAGGGGGAGTCTGTATATTTCATTGCAGTTATTTTGCTCTTGCTGCATACTTTATTAATGCTTTTAGACAAAATCACAGATGAAATCCCCATTATTTCTTAGGTCTTATTTTTATTTTTAAAGGAAAACTTGTAGTGTGTAGTGTATGTCTTGATCACAAAGTTGTCTTTTCTTCTACTTGGCTTACAGTTATCCAGGTTTTTTGCTATTAATTTTTCTCAGAACAAGGTGCTACATTAAAGAAAAAATCAAATACCAGAAGAGTTTGCATATGTAGCAGTACTTAAAAGTACTGTGATCATCCACATGGTTGTCACTGTAAGTATGTGGATACATGGTCCATTGAATTGCCAATGATAACTGTAATAATAAGAATCTTTCAGTAAGCGTAGGATGCATCTGTGGTATTAAGACTCGAGGACTATTCCTAGTGAGCTGCCTAAGTAGTAAGTCCATTCCACAGTAACCTTTTAAGAACACGAATAGTGCTGATTGTAGCCAAAGTGCATATACTCTTATCTTTGCCTGATTTTTCAGCCTGTGGTAGGCCATTCAAAACACAAGATGAAGGGAGCTTCTAAAGCATAGTATCCTGACTCTTAAAAGAACAGGAAATCTGTTATGGTATTAACAGAAAACTATATTTTAGAAAAAGCTGTGGACTGCTAGAGAAAAATAAACATCCTTTTTGACAACACATCAGTGCTATAATGAGTTTATCACATTTCTGTCAGTTTTGATAATATTCCACTCATGATCTTAAAATCTTAAGGTCATACGTAAGGAACACGTTTTTTGGAAGGCTAGTTAAAAAGTGTTAAAACATACTGCCTACGTATTAACTGCTGTCATTAACTGCTGTCATGGGAAAAGGGAAAAGCGGGAGTGGAGAGGATTCAGATCTGAACAGAGCAAGGGAGGGACTAGTATAAAGTAGTCCCTCTGAGTATTTGTTGGATTATCTGAAAATACGAAGCTAGATTGATAGCTGTTTTTTCTTCCCTTGTTCTTTTTAATTATATGTGTATGAGAGCTTTTGTTAATGCAGAAAGGTAATAATTAGAGTTGTGCTGTGCACAGGTTTTCAACAATTTAGAATGTGAGATGACCCTGTAAAGTAGGAATATCTGGATTGGGTGATACTACATCAGCAACAGATACTTCCGAGTAACACTTCAAAACATTTCTTAAAGAATGCCATCAATACCTTGTTTTGTCAAGTGGAGCATCCAGTCTGCACAGCCTTTACAACCACTCTGAAGGTTATTGAGTAAATACAAGGCAAGCACATGAAAAGATCTGTACAAGGCAAGTAGTTGTTGGATGCACTTTCTGTAAAGGGCTCAAATGTTTCTTGTTTCCTTTTTTTTTTTTTTTTCTCTCCTGTAGTACCGAAACAGAAAAAGATCTCCCCGTTCTAATTATGTGAACTAGAACAGTGTGTATGTTAGGAATTAATGACTGCCACAAGCCTAAGATAAGAGTGCTACAAAGACTGGGCATTTGTTGCAGAAACAAAGGCTAGAGCAGGCAGAAAGCCATGAAACCCTTCAAGTGCTACCAAGAGACAGCAGACTTTACAGAAGATGAAAAGAGGGGGATGGATGCCCAATTCAAGATGAGGAAAGGATGAAGCATATCACAAAAGAAAATAAAATAGGAAGTAAGATACTTAATAGTATTGCAAAATGTGCAGAATAAAATGGTAACACCAGCTGTATCACTGAAATAACATGCATTTGCATATTTTGCAATATATAAAAGAACAGAAAAAGGCATAAAAAGATCACATTTAAAGAGTGACAGATGCTGTACCTGCATTTAAGGTCTCTTGACTTTAGTGGGTGTAAAGGTTTTTGCTTACCTAGAGTGAGGGCAAAAGTAGAGTCTGCTTCTTCATAACCACAGCTGAGGGTGTGGCAGAAATCTGAGGACTATATACACGATAAAAGACAAGAAGCTAAAATACAGAATTTTTTACTTTTGGTTTCAAGTACTTCTTTTCTTGTTTAAGACTCTTGCCCTCCCATGTCTTTCGACAAGCAAGCGAGCAAATATTTTGACAAGCAAAATAAAACAGAAATGACATTACTGTAGCGTGATTCCCATATACCACACTATTGTAGTGTAAAGGAGAACATCTGTCATCAGAATAAAAAAAAAAAAGTCCTGCAAAATACTGTAATCTTAATTTGATTTTTCTAATGCTGCTAATGTTTCTACTATTTAAACAGTTAATTTTGCACTCGTACAGTACCTCTCGAGTTAATCCCCAGTAGCTACTGGCGATAAGTATAATAATTATTGAACAAATGTTGAACTGTAGCAAGGAGGTTAAAAATGAGCAGGAAAAGGGGCTGTAAGACATTTCCTTTTTTTTTTTTTTTTAATTGATTGTGTGTGATACAAACTATAGAATTGCTCAGGATTTGCAATTCTGTTTGATGTATCAGGTTCAGACCTCAGCTTTCAAGTATACTGCACACAAGCTTCTGTTCTTTGGAGCTGCTCCCTCTGTAACAGCTCTGTAGAATTTAATTTGGCTGCTGATCAGTTCATAGCAAACCAAAGGCTGCTGTATCAGCTGAAAATCATTTCCCTTGTGTAGCTGGTTGAAGGGTCCTATCATGAGAATCCTTACCAAAAAAAATGAATGAGGAATTGAGGTATGCACAATCTCAATTTATAGCATCCTTTTTGAAAGCTTCTATGGATTAGAGCATTTTATCATCCCATCTGCTTGCTGTAGTTTATTTCCCTCCCTCACCTGATGGAAATATCTTGAATGTTCTGCAACCTCATGCATAGCTTTTCTGGAAAACCCATGAACAGGCATATCTTCACTAATATATTTTCCAGTAGGTTTGTTTTAAAGGATAACACTTTATCCAACATTGTTTAATTATTATATTAATATGACAAATGGACAATGTTTATGCCATTATGTTATTTAATGTAAGTTATGGCAATATGACTAATTCATTGAAAGTTTGTGGTTAAATATGTTAACATTGCATTGAAAGGTTTTATCACTTTGGGGATTGGGGATATATGTTGGTTTTTATTAAGTTAATACGGGTAGGCTGAAACTTCTACTTTGAGTAAAGGTTTAAAGCAAAGACTTACAACTATAACAGCCTCTGAAGCCTTCTGGTGAAGTTACGTATTGCAGGGTAGCAGGTATAAGTCTGTGAACACAAAGCCTTGCTTTGCTTTGTTACCTTTTCCAAGCCTGCTGAAATAGTGTTCAGGCTCCAGCGGTGGACATCAAAGGGATCATTTCTGTTAACCAGTGTGTGCTGGGTTAGGCTTGGCTAACAGCTAAATTCCCACCTAGCTGCTTGTGCCAAAACTCCCCACCCCTGTAAGGCAGGGGATTGTAATAGGAAAACCAGAAACATTAAAACAATAGGTTGAGATAATGACAGGGAAATTGCTTACCAATTACCATTACAGGCAAAACAGACTCTACTTGGGGAAAATCAACTAATTTATTACCAGTTAAAGTCAGTTCAGGTAGTGAGAAACAAACTGAAACATTAAAACAGCACATCTTTCCTCCTCCTCCTGTTCTCAGCTTCATTCCTTCACTTCAGACTTCTCAAACTGCATGCCTTGCACTCTTACGTGGAGGATGACAGGGGTTCAGTGGTTTACTGGTATCTCTCTGCCACTCCTTCCCCCTCACATCTTTCCTCTGCTCTGGTGTGTGCTCTCCATGGGCTCCAGTTCCTTCAGGAATATCCTTGTGCTCCACTGGGGGGTCCTCCGCAGAATGCAGGGGATATCTGCTCTGCCATGGAGCTGTTCCTCCTCCTCCTTTCTCTGACTTCGGTGTTCCCTTTCTTAGTCATGTTTTCCCAGAGGTGCCCCAGCTTGGCTGAGGAGCTCAGCTGTGCTCTGTGGTGGGTCTGTTGGATCTGGCTGTGTCCTGCACAGGACAGCTTCTGACCTCTTTCCACACTGGCCACCCATACAGGTCGCCCCCTACACACCAACAGCATACCTCTTAAACCCTGAACACAGAGTTAGTAAGATATTAAGAACATAGTTCATTTTCTGGGTTGTGAATTCTGTTCCCTGCTATTATTATCGCACATGATATAGCCCTTTCAAATGCCTATGGAGGAATTTAAAAGGTGTCTAAAGTAAGGAAGTATTTCCTAAATTGCTGCTTGTCCAAAAATTATAATCTTCGAACATACTAAAGATGTTAAGAACTTCCTTAATGAAATAAAAAGGTATGTGTGATAAGGAGTGTCAAGTGTCACAAGTTTGCTTATGGATATCCAATGAGCAGTGCTTGTTTTTGTGGAGCGTGTCTTCTGTCTTTCATCAGCTAGAGGAACAGGCTGACGTGACAGTTACCTGTGAGTGGGAGATCTTAATGCAAATACAAAAGAAAAGAAAAAAATCCAATAAATATTCATAGAATTAGTTAGTACCGTTTGAAGAATAGAGGAAGAGAAACGGAATGTGTTGTTGTTTGCTTGTTAACATAAACTGATCTGACTCACGAGAGTGTGTATACAGTGTATCATTTTTCTGGATTACACAAGCTTGATGGTGTTCAGGAATTTATATGTAGTCAATGTTTCTGAAAAGTGTCTGTGAAAGATAATACTGATGAAAACACTGTTAACCTCATCACAATTAATGTCAGAGTTCTTTGTCTACAGTTTAGAGTAACAAATAGTCTTTGGCAATAATTTATGCTGCTTTTTTCCTGACTAGCTATCTAGCTGACAGGAAACTACCTCTGAACAAGAATGTTTCTGCTGGATTTGTTTGACACAGGAAAAAGGTGAAGTGTGACTGGAACAGTGCACACTCATTTCAGTATTTAATAGGCAGATAAGTTTCACATGGAGACAAAAGTTCAGTTATCAGCCAAGAACTTTTTCTCCTTTGAATATATATGCACCAGTTTCCATTTATATGTGGCTTGTGTTACGTTCGTCAGGCAAGCCCCATGAGATAGCTAACAGAACTGGTGTAGCGGTAAGAATCCTTAATAAAAGCTGGTTGAAGGAAACGGAAGCCAAAGGCTGTGTAACTACTCTGCTCCCCCTTTTTACTGCTAACTTAATTTGTCATCCTTTACAGGATGTGGGTAAACAACCTGTAAAAAAAAATTAGTTTATCTGGGACTAGTAAATACAATCTTTCTGTGCAGCTAGTCAGTGTGGTCTAATACAGTCTGCCTCGGTTGCATTCATGTGGTAGCTTTTCTTATTGGAATGACAGCTTGGCCTGTATTGCCAGCCTGTGCATGCCAAGAGCCCAGTATGATAGCTTGAATTTGTAGATGGGGCCAGCTACATTTTCCTCTTTCATGTAGTTTTGTTTAGTTCATATTAGGTGGCATCCTAGTGACTTTTGACACTCATTCTAGAAATATTGCTGATATTGTCCAGCTGCTTACCTAAGTAATCTGTCAATAGAGTAAGCAAAGAATAACAACATACTGTGTATGGCTCATTTTGTAGATACATGTTTAATAAGCAAATACATAACCTCTCCTTGTGTCTCTGCTACTTTCTACTAAGAAAAGAAGAAAATGCTATTGCCATTTCTCACAATTCACAAGTCATCAAGCTTGTGAAGAATGGTTTGTATATAGCTCATCCTTGATGTCTAGCTCATCCTTGGTATCTCAGGTGCTTAACTTCTTTGGTTTCTGTTATTTCAGGAGACCTGTACTTTTAACTTCTGCATCTATGGACTTCCCTGGTTCTACTTTGACTACATAACAGTAAATGTCATTAATTGTATATTTTTTCTGTATTTTCCCCTATGGATTCAGTTGGTTTTGCTTGGTGATAACTGTACGTAATAGCTGTTCCTTTCTGATGGTGTACTTTTACATCCTATAAATGCTTAGGTTTATCTGTAGTACTTCTGAAACTAGAGACTAGATTGTGAGTAATGTCACAGCAGGAATTCAGAAAAGGTCCTAATCAATTCAGGGCAGGAGGAGGTATTTTTGTGGAGATAATGAAAATATCTTCACTGACTTGACACATTAAATATCCCATCTTGATTTTCATGCTTCTCTTGGGGTTTGCTAGTTATTTATGTGAAAAGGAATAACAGAGTGTCACTTCCATATTGGAATCAGAAATACACATTAAAAATTCTCAGTAAGACAAAGACAGTAGCCTCGCTTTTGGGGCTTAACAACTTGTATTTTCCATCAGCAGTAATGCCCAGTATAACCTTTGAAGTCTCTCAGGCTAGAGTTTACTTCTTTTCTAGCCACCTCACAGTTCAAAGTGCCTAATGGACTTCAGTTTTGTGTGACAATTGCATGGATTTCTAGACTAGAGAAGACAAGACTTGGTGAGCCATGTGGTCTCTTAGGCTAAATGTTTCAAATTAATAAGAAAACTTATATGTGATATAAAAAGCTGTCTGAGCAAATTAATTGTATGGATATCAGATATCAGTTGGATATGTGATAGCTGAAGTCTGTAATTAAAAACTCACTAAAAATCAGTGTTTCAAATGTAGCTTTTTTGGTGTTAGATATGCTAATAACTTTGAACCTCTGAGCCATAGGAACATCTGTTCCAGGGTTCTCAAATCTCTGCACCTTGGGACCTGGTGTGTTTGCTAGAGAACTTAAGAGGAATTTGTCTTTTGGAAGATAATGGATGCAAAGAAGCTTGTGAACTTCTTGATCGAATCTGAAACTGCCCAGAGATCTGTGGTTCTGGGATGAGGATCTTTGTGCCACTTTCAAAAGCACAAGAATACAATTACACTTCTGGGTTTGGAGGGAACAAATGTCCCTAGAACAAATGATACATTGCATTTTCTTCTGATTTATGAGATTACATCTGCTTTTAGGAGCTAACTGAAGTAGTGTGATGCTTATTTCAGATTTTTACCTTTGTGAATACAGTAAGAAACTTTACTTATACTGATTTACTTTTTTTTTCTCTCTCAACTTTTTCTGTTACGTTATCTTTTTTTTTTTTAAACATAATTCAACTTTATATCTGAATTTTCTGCTGTTATTTCATCTCTGGTTTTGCCCATAGTTCAAGTGGAAGAACAAATTTGTTGACTGATTTTTCTTACTGTACTGAGCCGTCTTGTAGATGGGAAATTGAGGTCCTGTTTTTTCATATGGTCAGGTTGTATCAATTTTGCTGTTGCAAAAGTTTTGAAGGAAGCTGGGATTAGTTTCAGGGTTTGGTGGTGTGAAATAATAAAGATTGCAGGGGGCCTGCTATTTGAATAAGAATATGTTTAGTAGTGTGATTCTAGGCCTACAAAATGCTTCTGAAAGTTTGCTTTCCTTTCCAGGCTTGCTGAGATGGACATGGCAATATCCTGAATGGCATATTGCTACTTGTTTGAATACTTTGTCCTGTGCCTTCCTAGTTATAGTATACTCTTAACACCAGTCTTGTTTTTCTCTCAGAGTATTCCTTGTGTTTATTTAGCCCTTTAATAGATCTTTCTAATATGAAAGTACTGTTAATACCCATTTCACAATGAGAAAGTACATCATCTGTGGTAAGTAACTTGCCTGAGGCTACACATGAAGTCATCCTAGATGGGAATTGAACTTCTGTCTCTTTGATTCTAGGCTAGGTTTTACTTCAATATGTGCCTAGTTACACAGAGATTTCTATTTTAAATTACAGATGGAAAGCCCACCCCTTCTCCCTCTATAAGGATTTCTACTTTGAGGGTGAGGAACAGTCTAGTCCTAATGAGGCCCTCATTTTCCTAGTGGATAACCTTGCTTTTTTTTTTTTTTCCTTTCTCATGAGAGTAGAGGTATTGTGTGTTACAAGGAATAGTTACTGACTAAAGAATTAGACATAGATCAAACACTCCATTTGGATTCAAGCAGACGTAATTTAAAAATACCTTTTTTTTCTGTCCTGTTTACAGAAGTTACTGAAATAAGTGTTTTCTCACATAAGAGGGAAAAAATGAAAGCCCTGACACAAATACCTAATATATATGAAATATGGTCTTTGAGCTCTGCTCTTTATTTTGTTTTGAGGATATCTTGCTCCTGCAAGATCTTACTTCTTCATTAGCGACTGTAGTGACAGGATAAGGGGTAATGGGTTAAAACTTAAACAGGGGAAGTTTAGACCGGATATAAGGAAGTTCTTTACTGCAAGAGTGGGGAGGCACTGGAATGGGTTGCCCAGGGAAGTTGTGAATGCTCCATCCCTGGTGGTGTTCAAGGCCAGGTTGGACATGGGTGACATGGCTTAGTGTGAGGTGTCCCTGGCTATGACAGGGAGGTTGGAACTAGATGATCTTAACTTCCTTTCCAACCCTAACTGTTCTATGATTCTTTCCAACCCTAACTATTCTATGGTTCTATGATTCTTGTTTTCCTAGTATTCAGTACTTAAGACTACGGTATGCGTAGTCCTCCCTTTTTCTCACCCCTTGGAAAAAAAGCTGACTTGATTCAGGACTCTGGGAAAAGGCTGAGAGTTTCATTTAATCACTGAAGAAGTTACATTAATGTAATATACTACTAAAGAACTCTTTGACATTAAAAAGATAAACTGTTACATGTATGAATGACATAGCAAACTTTTTAAGAGGGAAAGACCTTCCCAAGTCTTGCTAGAGAAGGGATTTGTCTTAATCAGAGTATTACCTTACTTGTATCAATCTGTGTGTGTGATTCATTTACTTTCTGAGAGGTAAAGAATGGTGACTTTGACTTCATAGGCCTTATTAACACTATGAGGTAATTGACTCCTGTCCATTTTCAGTAGCGCAGTTCTAAGTGATGTTCAGTGATCAGTGTCTTGACAAGCTCACCCCATATTGAACCATTTAAGTGACATAGCTTAAATTTCAAGTACCATCTAAACTGTGCAAAAGGTGTTCATGTTGCACTGACCTAGCAAGGTAGAGTAAGGGCTCCTGTTACAACCTGATGTTGCTCTCTGAAGCCTGTTCCTGGAGAAAGGGTAACTGAGATTGCTTATATGGTATGATAACTGTTATTGTGGGGAAGAAATTACTTTGAAATTAGATTCTAATATCCCATTGACAAAAACTAATTTTTAGAATATTTTTTCTAACAGGATAGTCAGAAAAAATATTTTCTAACAGGATTCTCTCACTCTCTGTTGTCATCATTGTTTAGAGTTTCTTTTTTGTTTGGGTTTTTTTTTATCTTGGTGGTTCAACAGTTACTTGAAAATGCCTGTTATGTTTTAAAGATGGTAGTGTTACATCTTTTGGTTTCTAATGACTTTGCTTTACTGTTGCTGTTAGAGGAAGTAAATCCCCCGTGACTGTCTAGCCTTTTCTGCATCCTGCAGTGACACATTTGTGTGCGTTTCTTTGCTAATACTGTCCACGTTTAGTCCTGCCACTCTACAAAACTGCACTTGAAGTAATTTCAGTAGACGGCAAGTGTATAAAAAGCTCTTTGTCTTCTATCTTCTCCATGCCTTTTTTTAATCTCCAGCCGGAATTTTCCTAAAATCTTGGGATTTTGCCATGTATATAAGCACTGCTGCATTCTCCTTATTACTCCATCCCACTGTATTTTACAGTCATCTGGGAGAAATGCATCATAGTTCAGCAATTAAAATAAAAGTTTCAGGGAGAGCTTCAACAAAATTAGTTGTTCATTTACATACAGGAGTGGATTTCATGTAGTGTTCCCTATGGCTCTGCTTAGCTTCTTATAATGGGATCAGATTGTTCTGCAGCAGAAATACCACAGCAAAATGTTTGCACGTAGACCAGCATTGAGCTGTTTTCTGAATTGTAGTTATCTAATTCTAAATCCTAAATGAGGTAATGTCTATTAAATGTTTCCGGTACTGACTTCCATTTGTGAGCTCCTAAATTGAGAATTACAGGATAGGAGTTTAATGGCTTTGATTTGTAAGAAGTTAGTAAAACTGTATCACAACTGTAGGGCATGCTCTCATTCATTACTAGAAATCTCAGATTCAGGGATTTTGTATTTTAGAATCATCCTATCTAATGCATAAAGGGTACTGAGGCTAAAACATGCCTCACCTGCAGTAAAGCTCTTACTGTAGAAATCTTGCATTCCTCTCTGTGATGGTACAAATTCAGGTCTGCAGACCTTTGCCTGTAGTCTTGTGGTGAGGTCAGTCTAATGTGAAAACACTAAATTTGGCTATTCATAGGTAGAACAGATCCTAGAAGCTAGTGTGTGGTTTCTTTGGTGTTCCTTGACCTCAGTATTGACTTGTAGGCTCCAGTGTACTTTATTCTAGACTACAAACTGCATTGGTTTAGAATAATGTACATGCTCTGCTCAGACAGTTTTCCCATGAGAGTGGAAGTCTTCTAGAAGCGATAACTGGAGGCACTATTTGCAGGAGCTCTCCCCTTGCTAGAGTAGGAACCAGCAGGTAGTTGTGTGTGTGGAATTGCAGAACAGATGGATTTCTGTCTTCTCCTCCTTGAATACCTACACAGATTTTCATGTGCTAGCTGTGGTGAATCCTTAGGTGCTCCTTGTCTAACTTGTTTGCAGACTTTAGTCCGGAATTGGACAATACAGTAAGATCCCTTATCCATAATTTTCACATTTTTCTTTTGTACAGAAATTTCTCCAATTTGATCTCCCTGGAAAGACATTTTTAGAAGTTTAAATCAAAATCAGTTTTTTCAAATGGTTAAAAAGCACTTATCTGAGGAGACTTGTATAGCCATCTTCAGGTTCTCTAGCTAGTTGTGCTATGAAATCCAGTGTTTATGTGCTTGGTCGGGGGGACTGGGCCAAATGACCAGACAACCCAACCATTCTGTGATTCTGTATAGCTTGCATCTCACTTTTATCCATATCATACCATCCTGTATGGCTGAGCCTTTCAGTGGTCAGATGATGTCAGTTCCTGCATCTTCTTGAGCAGTTGTTTTGCAACTTTGTGTTCCTTTATCATAGTGGTTTCAGTTCTCTTAATTATCTTGAAGTTCTTTATCTTCAGGGTTAGTACAGACTCAAGGATTATGTTTGGTTACGTGTTCCTAATAGTAATGCATATAGCTACCATCTTCAAAAAAAATAGCAGGCTGGCTGGCTTAATCTCTCTTGTGGGTTTGGAATATGCAGAATGCTATCTTTTGACTTAACACTTCAATAACATTTATGCCACTTGCTTTTGTAAGTATGGGTTTGGGGGGTGGGCTCACTTTCTTTACTGTCTGAAAATATTGCATCTGTATTATTTTTTTAAGTTTTGATTCATTATTATTCTGTCTATTCATCTATATTGACATTTACTTGGCAGTTTCTCCTTTTCAGAGAAAATAGCCAATTTACTATCTCAAGGCTTTGTAAGTTGCCTCTTCTCTGTTCTATGAGCAGTTTTTGTGTTCCTTCATTTACCACTTCATTTGGTGTCTGAAAAAGACTTGCGAATAAGCCTCAGCTTTACTTCTGTTTTTCTGTGTGTTTACTTAGCAGCCCCTTGAGTCATACACTGGGGTGCTTGATTTGTAACCTGCAGATAATTCAACCATTGCAGAGCCCATTCTTTTAAGAGAGTGTGGGCCAGGGAAATTGTTGGAGCAGCAGCCTCCTCTCGGCTGTCAAAATGCATGATCACCATCAGTCCCAGCATTTACCTACACATTGTGTTCATTTGTTCATTGAGACACCATGTTTATGTCTTGTGTACCACATGGTTGTGATGCGTATGTACAGTAGGTGCATGATGAGGCCACAGCATGAAACATACTTGTGGCCTGCCCCATCTGAAAACTCTGGCAGTCCGTTTCAGGTGACCAATTTTGCATTGGGAAATTCTGAGGAGAGTGATCACATAAACTGCATGGCATTTCTGCAGAATCTGCTGTTGATCACCATTCCATTGATTCTATAGATGTAAAGAAACTGATGAATAGATGTAAAAATAACATCTGCTGGTCGCTGTAACTGGTGGCTGTAACAGTTGCTGTGGTACAAACTTGCTTCTGTCTGTGTCTCTGTAAAGAAACAGGAACATAAGATTGGCACATTTAAAGCATAAAACTTCTTAACCTTATCCCAAGCCAAGTTTTTAATTTATGATGTTGATTGATGAGTCTCTGTGGCCTGGGATCCTCAGTGGGTAGATCTGTTTTCTGCTTGTGGCTCTATTGGAAAGAATACACTAGAATTTGTAATGGCTTACTGCAAACCCTGGTTGCTATTACTGGAGTCTGTGCTTCAGACTCAACAGCATGACATTTGGTGCAATTTGATGCTTTTATATAAATGATGGAAGCAAATTACTTTGTTCTTAACACTAGGAGGGGAAGACCCCAAACATCATGGTAAATAAGTCAATACTAGCCAGGATCAAAGTGAGTAGCTATAAACCCACATAACTTGACAGCTACTGGCCTAATAAGAGTCTTAGATCAGCAGTAGCTTGTTTGCTGTCTTGGCAGAGTCAAAAATGAAAACAGCCTAGTGTGCATGTTTTTTAAGATTTCCCTGAAGTTAGGTGGTAATTTGACTCTTTGGCCACTTGAAAGGAGTGCATGGGAAGGGGACAGAAGGAAACAGAAGGAAGCATTTTGTGTTCTTTTTTTATTCAACAATAAAATGGCATATCAGTTCAGCAAGAACTGTTAAATAGCTGCAGTAGAAATTGATTGGTTTTTTAAATTTAATTAACTTGAGTAATGACGTGCTACCTATAAAAGCATTATTATTTGTCTTACATAACTTGAAAGAAACCTGAATTTAAGTATAGTAAACATAGACTGTCTTTCTGTTCTGTTTGTTCTGGTGCTTTGCAACTTTGTTTTCTTGAGGAACATAAATTAACTGTAACTCAGAATATTTGGGCAACCATTAAACCAAAGGTATTTTTTCAAATACTGTCAAAAAGAACAAAAGCTCATAGCTGTTAGTGCAAAACACCCAACCTCTAGCTCATAATTTCTTTCTTTAGTTTCCTCTTTTTCTTAGTGTATTATTATTTGAAGTACATAATACATAAATAAGAAAAGTCTTCCCCTGAAAAAGCATGAGCAGAACTCATCATAGATGATGACCTCAACATTATTGAATGCATGTGTAAGTTGTATTTAAACATTGCTGAAGAGACTGGATGGGGGTGACTTAACAGGAAGAATAAAATTCACCTGGGAAAATGGACTGTAGTACTATCCTTTGAGCAGTTTCTTTCATTTCCAGACATGACGTGAAGGTCTAATAAATATTCGAAGAAAGAACAATACATCTGACCCCCAGTTAAAAAAAAAAAAAAAAGAAAAAGTGATGCTATTTATGTTATTTGGAGGTATGCATTGCACAGGTGTAAAAATTTGCAAGCAGACCTGATTCTGAAGCTCTTTTTTTTCTGTGCTTTAATGGACTTAGAGTAGTCTGCACTTAGTGGCCAGTGGTGCACTGTGTATGTATGAATGAGTGTAAATAGTTCAGGCAAGGTCCACCTGCTGAGAATTAATCTCAGTTTGAAAGGATGGACTTTTGAAAGTGTTTCAGTTGTTCTTGTGGACCAGTGAAGTTGTGCTGCCTCTTCTGTCTGTAATATTTACGTCCTGGTTGGTGAAAGCACTGCTTTCAAATATTGTTTTGCTATCTTTTTGCAGGGACTTCATCCAGGCAAAATGTAAGATGATGTACTTTTCCTGTCATTATGGTGCAGTGGGGGTTAATCAGTTCATTCTATTTTTCCATAAACTTTCTTACTGAGCAGTGAGAAGTCATGAATGATTGTTGGGGCTGAAAGGGTGATGAGCAGGGTCTGGTGTTGGTTTCAGCAGTGAATACATGCTCTGTTCTATTGTGGTGAGGAAAGAACAGGGAATACACATCACAGTTGAGACTTGCCCCCTCAAAACCATGGTAGGTTTGGGAGATCCTGGTCCATGTCATGTACTGCCTTGTCTGAAGCAGAAGCCTGAAGCTGTGGTCTAGTACAGTGGTTTTTGTGGTGTGTTCTTTCATTCTGCTGTTGAAAGCTCATGAAAGCTAATACTGAGAAGTGTTTTGTTAAAAGGCTAGAATCTGCATACGCAATAGAGCCCTTTAAGGATCCACACATTTTAAAAGTTGAAAATCACTTGTTTTTTTCCGTATCCCAACTTATGCCATAGTCTCATAGATGCTCTAGACATTGTTTTTAATTTCTGAGAGGTTGTATGCTGTTTCCAGTGAAGAAGGGGAAGAACTTCGATACTGCAAAATTTTCACAAAGGCTGAGAAACCATTAAGTATCTGACAGTGGTTCAGTATGCAAAATTGTTCTCAAGAGTGGTGGTGTGTTATTAGTACAAAGAAAATCATTAATGGCAAGTTCTGCTTTTATACAAGTGTAATCCTGTGTATGTCATGTAACCACATTTGTTCTATATTGCTTTTGTCAATGAATCAAATGTGAGAACTGCTCTAAATCAGTACCTTTTGTTTGAAATACACCTTAACTTGTTTCATAAATTTATCCTGTCTGCAGAACCTAAAAAAAATCAAATTTAGGGAGCACTTAAAAGAAGAAAAACATGTAGTCATGAGAAAATAAATGTTGATTTGTTGGTTTGGGGTTTTGTTTTTTTTGTTTGTTTTTTTTTTTAGGTCAAAAGACTTGTCTCCACTTACATGGCATCTTCCCTTACCTCTACATACCATATGATGGTTTTGGACAGCATCCAGAATATTATCTTCGTCAAGTGGCATTCAGCATTGACAGAGCACTTAATGTGGCTTTAGGCAATCCATCTTCTACTGTTCAGCATGTTTTCAAAGTGTCATTAGTATCTGGAATGTAAGTATGACCTGTTAGGATTTTTGGTTATTTATTCTGAAATGTTTTTGTAGTTGTACTGCACAGAAGCACTTACTAATGGACTTGGGTGACTGCAGTGCTTTCTCTTTTACCCCATCTGTGTCTTCATACAGGGCCTGTACAACTACTAAGTAACTTTTATCACTTGCTTTGATTTTTAACATGATCAACAGGTTTTCCACCTAATGCTCAACACAGCCATTTTTCCTAAACTTAGATCCTAGGGAGGATCTTTAGCCTAGTGAGGTTCCTTTTAGCTTTTTCTGTCTCTGCTATGATAGCAGTCTGTCCATCCATCATTTTCTACCTATCTGGGTTATTCTAGGGTCCCTGTGACCAGGCAGGAGCCTGACTCTTAAGCCTCCTTTTCTTTGTTCACCTAAGATGACAACTTTAGGAAGCACATCACAAGAGACTTGTCGTATCGTGTTTATCCGTCTGATCCTCCCAGCAGCAGAGGCCATGAAAATGAAGGCTTTTAAACATTAACTTAGAATCACAGAATAGAATAATAGAGTAGATTGTGTTGGAAAGGACCTTAAGATCATCTAGTTCCAATCCCCCTGCCGTGAGCAGGGATATCTCCCACCTAGATCAGGTTGCACAAGACCCTGTCCAGCCTGGCCTTGAACATGGTCAGGGATGGGGCATCCACAGCTTCCTGGGGCAGCCTGTTCCAGTGCCTCACCACCCTCATAGTGAGGAACTTCTTCCTTACATCTGACCTAAATCTCCCCTTTTTAAGTTTGAACCCATTACCCCTTATCCTGTCATTATAGTCCCTGATGAAAGAGTCCCTCTCCAGCATCCTTGTAGGCCCCCTTAAGATACTGGAAGGCTTCTTGTGAGGTCTCCACACAGCCTTTTCTTCTCCATTTTGAATCGTCTCTTAATCAAATTCTATTTAACGTACATAACCAAGTATTGAAAAATACGTCTTATCATAATGACTAATAGGAAGCTGTCCTGGAGGAACACGGTTAATCTATACATGCATTGAATTTTTCATCTTCAAAACAGTGTAAATGCTGATTTTCAGTAGTGTGCAGCACTATCTTTTACTTGTTTTTCTTTATTCACTTTTGAAGTATGTTCTTTCTAACAGTGAAATTTAGGAAGGTAATCATTCTGTTCCCAGCCAGTTCTAGTAGTATCTTCTAGATATTGCTAGTAAAGTGGCTGCAGTTTCATTTTCACTTTTAATCAGAACTTTCTGATGTGTTTTTTGCAGTAACAAGGAAGGTAACCCACCAGACTTCTCATTTTTGTTAC
Organism: Neopsephotus bourkii; assembly: GCF_033783945.1. Taxonomy (NCBI): domain Eukaryota; kingdom Metazoa; phylum Chordata; class Aves; order Psittaciformes; family Psittacidae; genus Neopsephotus; species Neopsephotus bourkii. The sequence goes on along the minus strand of NW_026901837.1, from coordinate 4,254,447 downwards.
TTTTGTGAGAACTATGTGAATTGTAGTATAGCTGTTCATCTCAACAGTGAAAGCTGGGCAGAGTAAACTGCTGAAGACACTATTTCCTCAAATCAGTGAGAAAACAACAGATGGACAGTAGGAGAACCTGCTTTTTTTTTCATCTCTCTAGCCCTAAGAGCTTCCAGTCAGTCATTACTGAAAATCAGGTGCTCATTGCAGTAGGAATGAGAGTTCCGTGTATTTTGTTTGCTTGAGTAAGAGGCTAATGGGAAGCACCTAACAGAAACTAATACATCTTCATCTTTACCTGGATAGATATGCTTATGTAGTTGCACAAATCTATTTGTTTTCTTCTGTTCTGACCTGAGTCAGATTATGCTTTATAGATGTTATTGTTGAGAAACCTGGAGGTTTTTTAAAATCTTGGAGGTTATTTTAGCCGTTCTTTTCTGTTTTGGCAGGAAAATTGTGCAATAAAGATGCCTGCTGAACCCTTATAAGTTTAATGTAAGATTTTTTGTTGCATTAAGTTCAAAGCATAGTGGAGGTACAAGAATAAAAAAGAGGAAAAATATGCTGCCTTTCTGCACTGTGAAGTTAAAGTAGGTGTTCATAGATAATATTGGAAGTGGTGTAAATCTTGCTCTTCCTGCTGCCATGTCAGTGTTAGTACAGATCACTTGCCATCCAGGTGCTGTTTTTTCAGTGTAGCTTTTGATTTACATGCCTACAGCACATTGAGTCATTATAACTCAATCTATATAACCTGTTATTAGGTTCATACTGTGTTCATAAGAAAGAGGTTTATACAGTATTATACAGTATACATGATTTTATCTCCTTTTCAGCTTAACAGCTTTAAGTTTGTTGTTTCAACTTAGCTCAATTTTAACATCGTAAACATTTTTTTGCACAGTTCAGCCTAGCTTTTGGAGATACTAAATCTGTGTATATTTAACCATAGTAAGGGTAACAGTATTAATACTGTAGTTGTGCAGTTCTGATGAGCTTGCATTTAATTTGGGACTGAAATCTCTCTTACTACTTGACTTGTCAGTTTACTTAACTACTACTTAACTAGTCAGTTTTTTGACTTAGCAGGTAAGCATTCCAGTTGCATTTTTAATAATATTTTTTATTCAGGGATTTTATTTTGTAGAGGTAACATTTAAATGTATGCTTTCCTGAATTTCTGTTGATTTTGGTTGTGATTACTGTAGACTTCTTGCATTCACCCAGTGTGTTGAATTATGGCCTGTTTCCTTAACATGCTGTTTTACAAGTATTTAAGATTAGATTAGAATTCTAGATGCTGAGAAGTCAGTAATTCAGTCAAGTAATACCAGAATTAATGCTGCCTGTTCAACCCCAGTTTAGTCTTGACATATTAATTATTCTATGTCTTCTTTAATTGCATTCTCAAATCCTATTTTCTTGAGGATTCATGCCTCATTTAGTGCACAAGATGATTAGTAATCACTGAAAAGGGGCAGCTATTCACTCTTTTAAGCTGTTCTGATTGTTCAGTTATTAATATTACACGGCTGGTATTTACTCATTTACACCTGAACTGCAGAATTAATGTCCCTAAGGATTTTGTTACAGCATTTATCAGAAATGCTTGAATGTTGGTTTTGAAGCAGTCCAGCACCAATTGTTAATGTATTAAAAGTACTCTTATGACAATGTGCCATAAATGTGTTAATAGGTGGGGAAAGAGAGAAACAACATTAAGACAGAAGTGCATTCTAATTTCAATTTGGTTTTTTTAAGATACTTTGATATACATAGGGCTTTTTCTTTTTATATAGTAACATAGTGCTCCCCTTTGGCCTGACATGTGAATTTTCATTCTCCTGGATATGAAGGGTTTTTTTGTTGTTGTTGTTTGTTTTTTTTCCTAGATTTTAATTTTGTGTTTATAGTAAAATGTGGTTGAATAAATGCCTCAGCATAACTGTCTAGCTTCTTGCTTTTGCTTCTCACTCTCCAGGCCTTTTTATGGTTACCATGAAAAGGAGAGACAGTTTATGAAGATTTATCTTTACAATCCTGCAATGGTAAAAAGGTAAGGATGTGGTGATATGAAGTTCTGGCAGAATTCCTTATATCTTGAGTTAAAAAGAGAATTTTGAAGCAAGATTCACCTACATATTACTAAAATAAAAGTAACAAAATCACTGTGCAAATTTTTCAAAACACATTAACAAATTATGTATTTTAAGCATGCCAATAATCTTTTCAAAGTAGTAGCACATTACGAAAGCAAGACTAAAATATACTTGACTTGCATTTTCTTGTATTAACTGTGATTCTTTTAACACTTGAACAAATTTGCATCAGGTTACTTTTCCTGTAACTCTTAAGGAAAACCATGTAGAAATCTTTGATGAATTATGAAGTAGATTTTCATAGATTTGAAGTTTTTAATTTCTAGCACCCATTATTAAATTTAAATAATACTTGGAAAACTGGATAGTTTTTGTTATTAGATAGTTTCTCTATTTTTCAATAAAGTAACATTTTGTTAAATGAAAGCACAGTTGACCTTAGTCTTACTGTCACAGTAGTTGCAGTAAATTAAGGAATAAATAAGGAGGAATTACTTCTCCAGCGTAAACTGAAATCCCTGGAGTGTGTAGTATTACCTGTCTGAACTGTTGGGGTTATTTTAAAGATCTGACACATGATCATAAGTTAGGATTGTCTGGGTTTTGTTCTAGGCTGGTGAAATTTTGTGTTGTTTTAATTTCTGTTTTAGTGTAACCTATATGCCTGTATGATATGGTAGTTACTTTGAACTTTGGAGCTTCTCATGTTTGAATTACATTGATTAAAATAATTCATCAGCATTGTTGTATTGGAATGATTTTGTGGTTACATTCTGATTTGTCTTTAATTTTAGAGTATGTGAGCTTCTGCAAGGTGGAGCCATAATGAACAAATCTTACCAGCCTCACGAAGCTCATATTCCCTACCTCCTTCAACTCTTTATAGACTACAACTTATATGGAATGAATTTAATAAACCTGGCTGCTGTCAAATTCAGAAAGGCAAGGAGAAAAAGTAAGGGTGTTATTTCTTTAGACCAAATAACTGCTTTGAAGGCTAAAAACTTCCATTTTGAACAAAATGTCACTAGCTGTTGGACAATTGCCATAGTTTGTGGCTGAATGAGTGTTGTGTGTTGCTTCCCTATAGTTTGCATTCTGTGTGAAAGCAAAGTCCATGTGTAGCTTTCTACCATTTTTTGGTTTTGTGCCTGTATATTGGGACTGAGGAAGAGTCTCCTTCCTGAAAGGAGATGCTATATATCAAATAAAACTTGATCTGTCAGCAGTGCAGCTGTGACCATTTTCACAAAATGACCACACCCCTTTTCAAGTTGGAAGATTAAAAAATATTTGCTATTTAGTTGCAGTATCTGGGTTTTTAATTTTATTATGTTTGGTTTTGATCCCTGTATCAATTCTAATCAATCTTTCTGCTGCTGACAATATTTTAAATTAAAATGCTTGTATTTTTACTAAGCTCATTTGCTCTTAGGTGAAATTTGAAATATTACTGTTTGAGCAAAGGAGGTGCTTTGAATTTCCATTTTAAAAAGTTGTTTTGGCATTTTGAATGTACACACTTACATAACGTTATCTAAATGTTTCAGTATAAAGGGGAGATAACATCATGAAAACTGTAATATCTTTAGTACTTAACATTTAGAAAAGTAAGTATTATTTATTTAAATCATAATTGTTCCTACAGCTAAAACAAGAGCTGAAAAGAATGGTAAAGCATCATTCTGTAAAAACAGCAAGTAAGAATTATGCCGACTTTAATTTTGTCCTGTTATTTTTATGCATGTATGGTCAGACACCAACGGGTTAGTGCATGGGTTTTCATAAATGATTTTTTTATAAAGAAAAATACTCTTCATACACAGTGATAAACCACACTTTTTGCTGGTGTCAAAATTGTAGGAAGACAAAAAGCTCAGCCAGAGACAGAGCATCTTCAGGATATTCAGTCCTGAGGAAGTATGTTCAGGTAACTTTGGTTTTCCAAACATCCAAAGCTGCCTTCTAGAGACATGCAGTGTGATTGTGTTGAATGGTTGCTCCCATTCTTTTTCCATAGCTTTTTCCTCTCTCAGATAGATGAAAGACACAAGCTAGCTATATTATCCTCGTAACTTACTTAAGGATGAGAGACCTAGGTCTTGAATGGAAAGAAGAGAGTGAAAAAGGAGCATGAGTTGAAACCAGTGAAGTTTAACTATTGTAGTAGGGAGGAATCCAGTAGGATAAAGGCAAGAAAATGACAGACTCCCTTGTCCTGGCTTGATCAGATAATGGCAACAGTGCTCTTAGCAAGATTCATACTGCTTTGCGTAGCTCCACATCACACGTGTATAAGTAGCCTACCTCAGACTGTTGCAGTCCTTAGGCACATGATTGCTATCTACAACTCCTAGCACAGCAGCTGAGTGGCAAATGGTTTGTCCCTGGTGCAATCTTGTAGAACAGCTCTGTCAAGAGGCCAGTCCTTACACAGCAGCCCTGATGAGCACCATCCTTTCTACGCTCAGATCTGTTGGAGCGGAGTGGAAGGCACATCCTCTGCTTTATGATTGACACACTTACCTGAATGTTCCACAGTTTCTGTGGAATTCACATTCATTTTAGTCAAGTGTGGCCGTGCAGGCCAGACTGAACACTGTTTCTTAGACGGCATTAAAAGCCTTTATCTAAAGATGTGCAGCAGGTACCTTTCTTCCTTTGCAGATAATGATATAAAAGTCATTGTGGTAAGGAACAGAAAATTCAGTAATAGGTCTGTTACTAAATGTAAGCAAACAGCCTCAGGAGTCTGTTTCCAGTGGTATTTCTCTCACTGAAATAAGTAGTCTGCTTTGAAGGCTGAGAGAGGTCAGCAGGGAAATACATAGTAGCGGGGATACTCTGCCTTCATCCTCCTGTTTCCAGAAGATGCAGGAGTTCTTTTATTCAAGTTCTCTTTGCGTGGTGAGGCTGCACGTTCCTTCGCGCACCACGTACCACTAAGCCTATTATAAAACTTTCATTTTCAGGAGTTGAATATTTTCAGAAATATGACTCTGAAAGACCTTGTGTCATGTTTTTGGATGTGTCACTCCTACTGTTCTTAAAGATCTTCAAGTGAAGAAAATTGGGAAATTAAATATCCTTACATCTCTGTCCACAGGACTAACCTTACTAAAGAAATAAAGAGATACAGGAGTTTGAGTCTGTTTTGTTTTGGTGGTTTTTTGGTTGGTTTGTTTTTTGGGCTGGTGTGGTGAGGTTTCTTGTTTGGTTTTGGTTTGTTTTTTGTTTTGTTTTTTTCTTCAGAAATATTTGAAAACATGAATATATTCATGGAGAATAAGAAATGAGGTGTTGCACTGAAACTAGTGTGGTATTTGAAATGCATGGAGTTTAAAAATAATAGTATTTTACCAGTTGGCCTATAATCTTGCATAGCTGCTTTAAAATACACGTTCCTTTAAAATACACAACTGTCCAGTCACATTTCATCAACTCAGAATAATCAAGTTCCAGCTAAAAAATAACAAGAGATGTTTCCATGCATAGTCAGCTTGTATTTTAATATGGGGAATTAGCTCGTATGCCACACAATAAAAACATGGCTGTGTTTCTTCCTGGACCAGTTTTGCCCAGGGGGAAGTTGTCACTTTTGAACAGCACCAACACAGTGCTACATTTGGTTTGAGCAGGGTCTGTGCAAGGGGGATCAGGTATTTTGTGTTATCTTTCTGGAATCACTTGCTTAAGCATCACAGTGCATAGACCATCTTAATGCGCTTGTGGCTGAATGTGAGCTAGCTCCTGAATAAACACAAGCATTTGTTTTCACCACAGAGTGACACATTTCCCATGTGATCTCAGTATTTGTGTGTCGTATCAGTGTGCTTAGGAGTCTGATGCAGGGGCAAGGTTTGCCAGAATTAGTATGGGTGCAGTAAGGTTGGTCTGGAACCATTAATTAAGGTGGCTGGATTTCAGTTGCTTCTATTTGTAGCTTCTAAGGCACTTTTGGCAGGGTGTTTCCCAGTTGTTTCTGTAGTAACTATATTACTATTCTGGGCTTTTTGCTACATGAGATATCCCTATCCCTGCTATTCCAAGTAGGAATTCCAACTAATTCACATTAGTACGGTTCTGTTATTAAATATACTTTGAAATTATAAAATAAAAATACATGTTCTAATAAATATGTATTGAAGACTAATGGATATTGAAGGATAATGGAATTATTCAATTAATGTATTAAAAAAAAAATGCAAAAGTGTTCGCTATTTCTGAACGGTAAGTCTAATACAAAAGCCCTGCTAGTGTGTGACACCAGCACAGCTGAGAAAATTCAAGGTTCAATCTGGTCTTACACAGAAGTGAGAGAATGAATAGTTTTCATGGTCTTCTGCCATTCTGCCTTCCCAAAACTCCATTCCTAGGCTTTTTTCATTCATGTGCCGAATCCTGTGTATATTGTCTTTTCTTCCTCTGAAAAGTGAAGGTTCAGGAGGAGACCACAAGGGAGGTAGTAAATCTTCAGAGGAGACTTCTCCAGCATGGCTTTGGAGCATGCTTCCTGACACTGAGATCTCCAAACAAACTTACATGGTGTTTTCTTCATTTGTAGGTCAGACAACATAGAATCATAGAATAGTTAGGGTTGGAAAGGACCTTAAGATCATAAAGTTCCAACCCCCCTGCCATGGGCAGGGACACCTCGCTCTAAACCATCTCACCCAAGGCCTCGTCCATCCTGGCCTTGAACACTGCCAGGGATGGAGCATTCACAGCCTCCTTGGGCAACCTATTCCAGTGCCTCACCACCCTCACAGGAAAGAATTTCCTCCTTATATCCAATCTAAACTTCCCCTGTTTAAGTTTGAGCCAATTACCCCTTGTCCTATCACTACAGTCCCTAATGAAGAGTCCCTCCCCAGCATCCCTATAGGCCCCCTTCAGATACTGGAAGGCTGCTATGAGGTCTCCACTCAGCCTTCTCTTCTCCAGGCTGAACAGCCCCAACTTTCTCAGCCTATCTTCATACAGGAAGTGCTCCAGTCCCCTGATCATCCTTGTGGCCCTCCTCTGGACTTGTTCCAACAGATCTATGTCCTTTTTATGTTGAGGACACCAGAACTGCACACAATACTCCAAGTGAGGTCTCACGAGAGCAGAATAAAGGGGCAGGATCACCTCCTTCAACCTGCTGGTCGTGCTTCTTTTGATGCAGCCCAGGATACGGTTGGCTTTCTGGGCTGCAAGCACACACTGAAACAGGCTCATGTTCATTTTCTCATCGACCAGCACCCCCAAGTCCTTCTCCGCAGGCTGCTCTGAATCTCTTCTACCGTCGTTACAGGTCTCCACATACTGCTACTGCCACTGCATCTGGACTATATCGTGTATTCTCTTTCAGCTCACAGATAAGAAAAAGTGTGGAGTACAGTTTAGTATTTTCTTTGGCTTCTGATTTCCACTGGGATCTGTCCCAAGGACCCAGATACTTGGAATTCTGAAATTTACATCAGACTCTGCATGATTTACTTTGAAATTCATGTGGATAGGAAGGGATGGAATTTAGGTTAAGATATGACTAGAAAACAGGAAATGTAGTTCTAATGATGTCAGTATGTTCAGATACATTTTTCTTTTTACATGTATCTACATGTTAGAAAGTAAAAATTAAGTGATACCAAAGTTACTTTTTAAACATGATGAAATGTAGTGCTCTATTCTTTAGGAGCATTTGGACTGGTAGTATTAAATGCAATTATTTAAGGATATGTGTGAGAAAAAAAAAGTTATCAAGTAAATTAATTAATTTCTCATTTGTTTTTATTTTCCAGGTGGTACATCAGGTGTAAGTAAAAGTTACAGAATTCAATTGCCAGAAAATTCAAACCATGCATCTTTCGCTGAATGGGAAGAAGATGAAATACCAAGGTCAGCATGACAATTTTTTACTTTTTATGTAGGCTGTATTTTCTCCTATGCATCAACTTGTATATGCTGCAGAGTTCCAGTCTCTCTTTAAAGCACCCTTACATTTTGTATGTTCAGAAAAACCCCCAAAACCAAAAGATGTGACACAGGTAATCATTACTTAGTTTCTTTGTATAGTTTGGTAATTTGAAACTTTCTGGTACATGGTTGTAAAAATCCAATTGGGAGATAACAATAAAAATACATGTGGCAAATTCAAATTTCTGTTTTCTGGAAGGTATGTTCCTGGCTAATGACTCCTGATGAAAAGCTGAGCAAGTTTAGTAGTTATAGAGAATACTTAACACATCAGTTAACAGATTCTGGTTTTGTAACTGACATGAAGTGTGCTCTCAGAGTATCCCAATTTGTCCATTTCAAGTAGTAGCTACGTAAGAATCTCAGATTAAAATTTTCACATCTATCTTCCATACTCTTCCTTTCTTCTAGACATTTACAGATAATCAAGTAATGCTGTAGACTAACTTGCTTGTAGACTAACTTGTAGGCATGTAGACTAACAGCTTGTAAATTGTAATAGCTTTACTTTCATGAGAGAAGGAATATACTTGGGTTGGAGGCCAGGGGGCGGGGAACAGACAGCATCTGGTTCTACCTCAATTTGTACAATTTACCCACAGCAAGTTCATTCTTTAGCCTACTTTGTAATGTTTGACAGGTCCTGTAAATACTCTGTCATTTAGTAGTCTTCTCATTCTTTGGGTAGCTCATTCTTCTCTGAATAGCTTATTAGGCCCAATATGCCATGCTGTTTGCTAGCATTACATACTGGGAGCATTTAGTTCCCCAGCAGAAAGTAAGTGCTTTAAATCAAGCCATACTTCAGATTTTTCTAGTGTGCAGAAGCTTGAGCTCCCACAAGGTAGCACCTATTTTTCTGATTCTACTACTTCTACTATAAGGAGATTTTGAAACAACATTCGTTTTGTATTCGTTGGTTGTATTGTGGTTTTACTCAAGGTCAACTCATATCCAGTTGTTCTTGGGCTATATATTCTCCTTTTATGGCTGCATACTTCATTCATAGTCCGTATCAACCTTTATTTGCCTCGCTTATGTAAGCCAAGTTACTTAACCTTTGGAGGGTTGCATTGTAAGTTTGATCAAGATTATCTGATGTTGCTTTACACAGATCTGGGGAAGGCAGATAAAAAGAAAGCAGAGTAGCATTTCCTGGCTGTCAAATCCAGAGAGGGCACAGCTCAGCATAGCAGGAGCCAAGGCACTCATCTTCATGGCTGTATACATAAGCCGCCTTTCCTTCTCCTTCCACACTTTTGCGTATACAGCCAGGGATACAGTCCCTCACTTGTGGCAGTCCTTTTCCAGGTCTCACACATTCCAGCGGTGGTATGTTAGCAGTACTGGGTCAGATACTAAGCCTGTCCATTTCCCTAGCATTCATTCTCTGTACTTTTGCCAGTAGAAAGTTTTTTCTTGAATGTAAAGCCTGAATACTACTATATAGTATACCAAACAAATTCTCTGTAGCACCATATGCAATGATACTGGTAGTGTTCTCCCTGATATGCTTTACAGTATCATTTACCATGCCATTTTGCCTTGTAAACATTTTGGGATTTGTTAGTACAACATGTTTCTCCTCTTCCATTTTTCCAAGTGATAATCTTCTGTTTGAAATCCCTTAGAAGTTCCCTTTTCTAAATTTCACCCTGTTTCTATCAGTCTACTTCTAAGGTATCCCACTCTTGTTTTATGGTACTGTGATCTGGTTATGTGTCTGGTATGTCTACCAGCTTGCCTTATCAATGTGTTTCATTAGTATATTTATTCCTGCACATCCTGCCAGCAATATTCTGGTCTATATTCAGCTCTGTGTGTTAACCCTCCATCTTCTTTTTTTAATTTTTTTTTTGTATAACCAATAGGAATTTCCCCTTTAGCCACATCTTAAAATGCTTTAACAATTTAGGAACTAATTTACATCTGCAACTGAAATTGTTTCTTTCCCATTTGATAGTGTCAAACGTTCCTTTGTCTAGAAGATTATTTCTTTTGTTAAAGTTGTTCTAGCGTGGCTGCCTTTCCCTGTGGTGTAGGATGTACATGCCACTGCAAAATAATGAACCTGAACTCTTTTCCATTCTGATTTTACTCTGTTCTGTATATACACAAAATTAATTGCCTGTTACAATTTCTCCTGCATTATTTATGAGAGGCATCAACTTCAAATAGTGCCCTTTAATCAAACGCATACTGCAGTTTGTTTTCCTACTTTATTTCCTTTAAAATTCTGAAAATTTGCACATAGGTTGGTTTAAAGGACTTCTAATTGTTGTGATCAGTGTTGCTAAGGGTGAAATCTGACCCAGATAGTACATGAGATATCTGTCCAAGGAAACCCTTGTAATTGTTTTCTAAAATGATCATGACTCAGATTTTTTCCACGCGGTTTTTATTCTTGCAGCGCACACCATTACTTCATATCTGTAAAGGTGACATTGTTCCATTATTTCTGTCTTTCCTTAACAAAGTATATACTGTATTCCAAACATGTGGGGTTTGTATATAGTTGTATAGATTTCTAGTTTCATGCACAATACCAGCAGTCTCCTTGCTTTATTGTACAATCTTCTTGAGTTCATGTTGAGACATCTAGCTGCTTTGTGAATTGTTTAGCCACTCACTTAATTTCACCATTTGACTGCTATTTTAAGCATCATTTGGAGGTTCTTCTGTGTGTGCTGAACTTCTAAGTTTTCGCTTGTCCCTTAGATAGGGAAAGATCTATGAGATCTTTATGCCTTTTACCAGTACACTTAAGTCTTTCATTGTTCATTGAAGAAAAAGAAAAGGGGAAAAGACAATCAAATGTTGCTAAAGACTGCAAAATTTCTACAGCTGTATTCTTAGCTGTTGGGATGTCTGTTTAGACATGCTGTCCTTGGTTTTGTGCACATCGAGGATAAATTTTAACGGTAGTCCAGCATGTGTCTGCCAAGTCTTTGCTGCAAGTGGCAGTTGGCAAGTTCTCTAATATAACCAATGCCAGTGATTTGGCATTTCTTGACTTTGTAGTACAGTATATCAGGTGGCTGAAATATGGTGCTGGATGCCTGGTAGGTACATATGTAATGTTACCAGCATTTTGCATGAGTAAATGCCAGTAGTGGTTCCTTATTTGAAAAAAAACATTTGAAATTACACCAAAGTTTCTTGGTGACTAAACTCACTGTTCACTGCTAGATAGCACCTTGCTACTCTGCCATTTCTCCAGAACAGTATTTAACCCAGACATGTCCTGTCTTGCTGCTGGCAAATCTCTGAATTATAAACTTGCTGCTACAATTAGCATACTGTATTAAGCCAGGGACAGTTCTTTTTAATCTAATTCTAGAGTGATTCTGTTAAAAAGTAGACAGATATCCAAAGGTACTAGTGCCCAGGAATCCCTGATGTGGTAAGGCTTTTAGATACAATACTTGCCAGTGTTATCAGGCTGGAACCTACAAAGCCCAAGTTAAAATAGGCAGTAGTCACCTGAGCCTTGCAGTGTGCTATTCAAGTTTTGAAGAGGAATTCTTCACGTGAGAGACATTTATGTTATCCCTCAAGTAAATGACAATAAATGGTGAAACACATCCATGAATTCCAGTGAGAGAACTTTCTGGTAAACATCAGGCTTGGAGTAATCTGCCAGTCAAGTTTATCACTTGGACGTGATGTGTTAAAAGCAGAATGATCAGTAGAATACTTTTGGGAAACACTTTACTTTCTAAATCCTGGATTTGCTATTGGACACTAGTTTATGCACATAATCATGTTAAATAACTGTACTTCAGGACAGTTTTGTACTCCTCCTTCTCCCCTGACATTTTTGTTTTAATCAGAGTAAATGAAAATGTTAGAAGAGCCAGTTAAAGCTGCTGTGCTTTCATGTACTTTTTGAGGTTTTTCCCAAAGTGGGAACAGGTGCCTCCTTGGCCTTTGTGGCTTACCTGGATGTTGCAGAAGCTTGTAGTGCTACTTCTCTGACTTTTGCTAGCACAAGTGTGTAGCAACTCACCTTGGCAATGATGTTAAGTACCAAGTTAATGACCAGGTTGTATTGATAAGACATTTTTCAGTTCTCACAGAAATCTTGCTGTACATGTCAGTTGTCTTTTATCAGCCTCCACATCAGCCTTTAGAGTATGCAGTTTTGACTGCTAGCCCTGCCTTAAAACTGAAAAATTTAATGAGAATTGTGGTGCTAAGTCCTAAATTTGTTTGAAAAAAAGGGTTCTTGTTAGCTCAGTGTTTTTAATTTGAATAATATGCCATGTTAATTGGAATAATGTAGTTTTTAACAGAAAGTCCTTATGTCTGTTTGAGTTAGAGTTTGGACAAAATGAGCTTTTCTGCTTCTAATTGCCCAAATGAGTGACTTGCAGACAAAGAACATGCTTCAAATTACTGTTATTATGGAAAAAGACTTAAGCTACAGTGACAACTACCAGTTTGTTTTGAATTCAGCAATGTTGAATTTAGTGTTATTTTTATAGGATAAATCCATAGTAGAATCTTTTATAAATAAGAAATCTGATTTTTTGGAAAGCTCTTGGCCAGTTCTGTCTGTGGTATTAATCAGTTCTCAAAGACAAATCACTGGCCACATTCTTGATGGGGATGTGGGAAACATAGAGGTGTTTGTTTGGTTTTTGACAAAATGTCCCAACTAGTTAAAGGGAAAGGAATAGAAGGCTATTTTTGTCAGAGGAAAGGCAAATTATTTCAGGTAATGGCTTTAGTCATCAAACAGACTCTTCAAAAATATGTCACTGACACTAGAGGTTTATTTTGTCTTAACTTTTCGAGAACTTTCTTTTTGTCTCCACCCTCATTTTTTAATTTTTTTTTTTTTTTTTAATTGGATTCTTTTAAAAGAGGAAATCGGTGAAAGTAGAAAGATCAGAGCTTTGCTTGTTCTATCTACCAAACAAGTCAGAGACAGATCTTGACCAGATTTCTGATATCAGTGGCCATTTTGTATTGTGGTCCCTTTTTACTTGTTCAAATCAAATGCTTTGATTTCATGAAGGGAGCAAAGTTTTTTTGTGGCCTCCTTAATTCTTGTTTCCCAGTGATCTTGCAGTTCTTCATTATGTGATCAAAGTGCAAGTTTCAGCTTGCCTACAGTTCCTGTTGCCTGTCATGTAGGCAGGCTCTGTTAGAATGCTTTGAATATGAGCACCCAGAGTGTGTGACGTGAAAATTACACGTTTTGATCATATTGTTTCTCAGCTGACGGTGTGATTGGGAAGGGACGGAAGCGACGGCATTGGATTGTCCTTAAATGTGCATTAGGGCGTGGGCAGTCAAAAGGCTGACCTGCTTTGGTTTAGGAGTTATATATCTGCTTTCTTAATTCTCAGAATAACTCTGAAACAGTACTGCTGACTGGAGGGATTGGTGATCATATATTAATGCATAGCATTTTACAGTCATTAATGTGTTCTACATGATAAGTACTTCTCAACTTCTGCCAGGTTATTTTTTGATGTTTAGAATAAAGAAATACCCTTCTCTGCCACCTTGTCCTGCAATTGAATGAAACACACATGTCCATATAGCAAGAAATACATTTACTGTATTAAGGTAGCCACAAAATGCGGCATCACAAGTTTTAAAAGTATGCCTGCCAATAAATTACTCTGGAAACTTTGTTTTCCCTGCTTTTAAGCTATAGGCTTTCAAAATGTTAAGTGTCAGGCATTTCCTAATTACCTATTCTTTTTTTTCTTTTCCTTCATTAAAAATCCAATTGCTGAGATTTCTCTTTTGTTTCTCCATTTTATGTTGTGCATAAGATAGGATTTTGTTTTCCAATAAAAACTCCACTATTATAGTGTGATACAGGAGGAGAGCAAAGATGATTCTTGAAGGCTGTGTACTGTAGAGAGGTTGAGGTTATCGTGGTTAAACACCATCAGCCTTACAAGGAAGAATATTTCTTCTTACCCCAGAAGTCAAGGTAATGCATCAGCTGAGCAATTGAACTAGCAATACAAATTAAATGTAAATCTACCCTTTCATTTTACAACTATCCTCCCTTTTCCTGTCACTACAAGCAGTTGTAAAAAGTCCCTCCCCGCTTTTCTTGGACGCCCCCTTTAGGGGTATCCCCAGAGCCTTCTCTTCTCCAGACCAAACAACCCCAACTTCCTTAGCCTTTCCTCACAGGAGAGGTGCTCCATCCCTCTGATCATTTTTGTGGCCCTCCTCTGGACACTCTCCAACAAATCCGTATCTTTCTTGCGCTGAGGACTCCAGACCTGTACACGGTACTCCAGGTGGGATCTCACCAGAGCAGAGCACAGCAGGCGAGAAGAATTACCTCCCTTAACCTGCTGCTCACGCTTCTTTGGATGTAGCCCAAGATATACTTGGCTTTCTGGCTGTGAGTGCACACTGCCGGTTAATGTCCAGTTTTCCATCCATCAATACCCCCAAGTCCTTCTCCACAGGGCTGCTTTCAATCAGTTTTCAAAGAAGGTGTCAGGGATATCCATCTTACAATTCCATCATCTAGTACTTCCTTGTGCTATAGTAACTTCTGTTCAAAGCTTATAGATGGCATTGAAAATATTAATGAATTAAATATTAGATTCCATACTGAAATGTCTGAGGCTCTGTATGTGTCAGGGAATGTAGGAATACAAGTGGATATCGTAAGTCACCAGTTAATTAACCTAGACAAAGGGTCCTGAAGAATATTATTTTAGCGATGGGGAGTTTTCAGGGGACTTTCTATAGTTCCCTAAAAATTTTCCAAGCATAAACAGACTTCCACATAAACCTGGGGGAAGATTTCTCTTTTAGTTTCCTCCATGGACTCCTTAATATTAGTTCACTGACAGCAACAGGTGGAAAGCCACTGACCTTAGCAGGTCTGAAAAGGCACAGCAGGAAGATGATCAGATCATTATACAAGGTTGAGCCTGTTTCTAGTTTTTAAGACTGTCCAAGCCTGTTACCCTTAGTTCTGCTTGTGTTTGGGATGCTCTTTATAGTCACCAGGCTACCCCTAATACCCTTAACTATATTAAAAAAAAATTAAAAAAATTTTTTTTGCTTCACTTCCCTGATTGGAAATATTTAACTGGTTTGCATTGCATTAATTGTGAATAAGAGAAAGATTCTTGGTGCTGTGTTTTCTGGGCACAAGATACGTGAACACAGATGGCCCTATTGGCTGAGAGTTCTGTTGCACATTTCATCTTGTATTTGAGGAGGAGAACGTTATCAGAATTGCTGTAGTATTTAGAGTTGTTTACTACTTCTTTCTCTTCTCTCAAAAGAAAAAGCCTTTAAGTTGAAGATACAAATTTCTTATCTAACTAGATTTGAATATGACCATTAATTTAAGGACTTCCAGGTGAGGATGAGAACTGCTAATTCTGTAATCAGATACTCATCCCCATCCCGCCTGAAATCTTTTGAATGTTAGCCCAGATAGAAAACAGTGATGATGCATGTTTCAAAATCAATGTACTGATAAAATTAACCTGTGGTATTTATGTTGTCACAGTTCTTTAATGTTGAAGGGTGTTGAGCCACAAAGTACCTGTGAATTGGAGGTGGATGCAGTAGCTGCTGACATTTTAAATCAACTGGATGTTGAAGGTGAAGTGTTAACTTTCCATGTAAAATGTTTTAGGACAGGAACTACATTGTCATCTTTTTTTTAAGGCTCATCTCAGTTAAGCCACGATCCAGATCTGAGTGTTGGTGAACTGTTGATCTACAAATATATACTTTAAAAAAAAAAAAAAAGGTTGAATTAACTCTGGAAGAAAACAGGTTATAGGAATAGCCTGTCATCAGAGCAATAGAAAGAGATTTTTATTAATGCATAAACAAAAGGCTTCAGACCTATAAGGAGAGTAACTGAAGTAGCAACATACATCTATCTGTACATGCATACACACATACTTGGTGAAAAGACCAGCAAAACCCAAAGATCTAGATTGATGAGCAGATCTAGAAAACAAAGCTACACCTTAACTTTTACATAATACTGAATTCTAGAGTAAGGCAAGAATTGCAAATAAAAAATTCACAGCTTTGAATGACAAAAGAGATGAAGAGTGTCAGAATCTAATTTGTGGGGAAGGATGCTTCATCACATGGTCAGACCTCCCTTTATGTACTGTTTTATATTTCAGCCCAGATTGGCAGGAACCCTGGTTTACAAGCTATATGGGAGGATGAAAAGCAGAGACTGAGACAGAAATGTGAATCTTCTCAGATTAAGTCACCTGAGTCACAAGGTAAAAAAAAAACCAAACCGAAAGTGCAGCTGTTCATCAAAAACTTTGAGAAGCAAACAGGGTAGATTTTAATTGGTGTATCAAGTTTGAGGGCTTCCTAGATGTGCTTTTTTTTCATTTCCAAGTTTACTCTTTGCCCACTATGTGTAAGACAGATAACCTAATCTAAAAACATCATGCTTCAGCTAGTTGCAAAGTATTCGAGGCAGAATGAATTATAATGACGGTTAAGTTTGTATGGTTTATGATGGAAAACATTTAAATGTTTAAATATTGGCAAAATTAAATCTCTTATCCTGAAGTGTATTTTATGCACAAAGGCAGTTCCTTTGAATTTCTGTGGAATTACAGCTAAGGTGATGTTAGATGAAAATTCTTAAAGGATGGACAGGTCCCTGTATTTTTATGTAAAATTCACTGCACAGGGAAGACTGTGCTCTGCAGATTATTTGCATAATGAGCAGAGCTCTTCTGTGCAGAACCTGGGCCACGTTTCTTTTAAAATATGAATGATACTTGGCAAGTAAGCCAGAGAATTGCAAGGAGGAAAGAGGCAGGTTCCTGGCTAAGGCAGACTGCTTTCTGACTGCGGGGTTTTTTTAATGCGTTTCTGTGCAGTGTTATTCATGCTGCATAAACCAGACTTTTCAGAATTGTTCACTGATTGTTCTTTTCCTGGATGCTCACCTTGGTGTAATTGCAACATGATTTGTAAATGCTGTTGAAACTTAGAGTTGCAAATGAGATCAGTGGGAGTACGTGAAGTACTTTAAAGTTTTTAAATACACTTGAAAAATCAGCCCTCAAATTTGTCACTGAAAATGAGCAGGCGCTTCATTTCTGAGCCATTTCCTAATAGAATTAGTAATTATAGCTGCTCTCTGTGTTGAGAGGTCAAAGTAAAACTGAATAACAAATATTTTTCAAATTTTAAAGACCGTGGATTTGTGCCAACAACAGAGAGTGAAAAATTTTTTCAGAAGAGACTTAAGGAAATCCTCAAGCAAAATGACTTCTCTGTGTAAGTGTTTAGCCATTTGTCATAAAAGTATAGTATTTGATGCAAACCTTAAATATGCATTTAAAAATTGGTTTTCAATTAACTAGAACGTTGTCAGGATCAGTGGACTACAGTAATGGATCAGAGGAGTTCTCTGCTGAGCTAACACTACATTCTGAGGTACTTTCTCCTGAAGCCTTTCAGTGTACACCAGCTAATATGGTAGAAGTGCATAAAGATAAAAAGATGAACAAAGGTGAGTATTTTTAATAGCTTAATTGTTTAGGCATAAATCTCTGTCATGCTTGGGCTGTTTATACTATTAGCAGAAGCAACCCAAGGAGGATCTGATTGTCAGTTGTGAAAAATGAGCAGTACTTTTGCTTTTATTTTCATCATTGTCAGAGTAAGCTTTTTTAAAATTGCCGTAGCAAATAATGGAAAGATACTTGAATAGTAAAATACATTTTAAAGTAGCTTGCTTTCATAATGTATTCAAGTCTGTGACTATTTGAAGTTTTATCCTTTCTCTTTTTGTTTTTCTTTTAAAGAATCCAATAGGATGCACACTGATAAAGAAGAGGAAGCACTTATTAATGAAGAAGCGATTTTAAACATTGTGGAGAATAGTCAGAGCTTTCAGCCTTTGTCTCAAAGACTGAGTCAGACTCCAGTTTTTAGTGAGTATAACTGGAATGTCTTTTCTTCCAGGCTATGTTATTGTTCCACCATCTTTGTTGTATTCAGTTACGTTACCAGTCATGAAAGAAAGTAGTTTACCTCAGGGAGTTTGTCAAGCAAACTGAGACTTCACACACACACAACCTACCACTACCACCAAAAAAACCCCACCTTATGTTTTCAAAAAATGTCACCAGAACAGTGTACTTGTAGAGGCTACTGTGCATTACTGGTTTGCTAAGCTTGTCCTTTTGGCAGATCAGCTCAATGCAGTCTCTTATGGATATTGCTCTTCCTTATGCTCCTAGGGTTATAGGACAAACTGTCAGAGTAAATAAGATTTTGACTGTCTATCCATGATAGCCTTGCAGTTACCACTTCTTTCTTACAGTTCCGGTAGTGAGCAGGGCTACCTTTAGAAGCTCAGCTGTCTGGAGATGCTGGGAAATAGGTAGGCTGATAATGAGAGACAAGCTGAAGGAGAGCATTTCCCCAAATTTATGGATACAAAAGAGTAGTTGAAGAGAAAGAAACAAGAAGAAAAACATTAAAGAGGGGGATAAAACCTATGATAGCAAACAAACGTGGATGGCATGAGGAGGAAACAACAATAGAATAACACAACAAAGGAACTTGCATGAAAGCTACTTCAGGTAGAAATAGTTCAGATACTATTCTAGATGAGGTCAAAAGTACATGGTTCATGCTATCTCTGTATTCTCTATATATACATTCTTATTTAAGCATAAGATGCAATGTTAATATGCACTACAGTTGATATAAAATGGGGTCAGCAGAGTATTTAAAACCCATAGCCTCCAGTGCTTTTGGTGCATACATGGTATGAATACATGCATGGACAGCAGGATACAATATGGGCAACAATATATGTCTATGGGTAATAGAATATACAGCAATATACAATCTTTTCTTGCAAAGGAAGGAGGAGAAAGTGGAGTGAGATTAGGAGTATTTTTCAGTGCTGTTTTCTTTTACAGAAAGTAGGCAAGATTTTGGTTATGGAAGTTTTATAGGCAAAGATTTTGATTTAACAGGAGAACTGTAAGTAAAGAATTTATATGGAAGCTGGGAAACATGAGCATTGATTTATCTTTGGGTTTGGAGTGGTGGGAAGAAGGTTGTGCTGAGATTGAGAAGTGGCTAAGATAATACATAGGGTACATTTTACAACTATGTATTTGATTTGCTCAACTGAATAGGAATGTTGAAATTGTCCAGTGATTAGGTAGTCCAAATGGAGATCTTATGACTCCTTCTCCCCCACACTTTTTAACACAGAGCTACAAATTGCTGGTGTCTTGTGTGACCATAAGTTCATATGCTGCATCTCTGCATCTCTTATGCTTTGTCATGGCATAGACTAGTCTTTACTATACCTTTGTAGAGTTTCAGTGTCACTGTGAAGTGCACTGCTGCTGCTGCTTTGAAGCACGCAACAAGGTTTATATTAATGGGAAGTGAAGGTTGGAATTTTATGATGGACCTCACAAAGGGCAAAGGAGCCAAGAATAGAAAGTACAATTGAAAGTGGGTTAATTCAGATTTCTGGCACAGGGGGTGATTTCCATTCTAAATAGTTGCATGGTGTCTTGGTGAAGCCTTTGTAAAATACAGAAAATGCCTTCTTCATCAGTGTTGAGATCTATTTTAAATGATTCTCAGGGTCATTGTAAATCATATGATATATCCTGAGCAAGGAAAGTAGAGATTGTAGTCCTTCAGCCAGAGGAGAAGGAAAGAAGTAGCAAAGATCTCTGATAGACTGGAGATCATAAATTGGTTATGAGGTCAGATGAAGGGTAAGCAAGAGGAGAGTGAGAAAAAGGCTCAACTTGGAAGGATGCATAAGAAATAAAGAATGAGAAGGCAAGTGCATGAGTCAGTCTAAACTTGGGTCAAATAAAGGAAATAAAAAAATGAAATTTAAAGGAGGAGTGAAGTCAGGTAAACTGAGTGTTTAGAGGAACCTAGGAAAAGAGTAGTTTACAGTTAAGAAGAAAGGGGAGATGAAGTAATATTATAAAGGACAGATGTAAAGAAGAGCTTGTTGATCAAAATCACCACCTTTCATGGGATGCAATGATTGAAAGTTTTCCAAGTGATACGCAGAGAAGTACTCAACAGTGTTAATGCAGCCATTGAAATGGTGAAGCAAGAGAAGGCAGTGATGCTTCAGAAACTGACACTCGTCCTGAAATAAAAGGGAAGAGTGCAGCTTTACTGAATGTGAGAAGGTAATAGGGTGGAGAGAGAGAGGAGCGATAAGTGCTTCCACTAAATGTACTACACTTAGTGTATTTGCCTTCTTGAGGGCAAATGTAAAAAAAAGAAGGTTGTAAAGTCTCTAGGTAAAGAGCTAGAAAACATAACAAGTCATAAACCTTGAAAAAATATTAAAAGAGCTTTGATTTTGTAGCCTGCTTTGCTTTAGACAGTAACAAACCAGCAAATTTTTAAATTTTGAAGGGTTTTTGGTTTTGTTTGTTTGGTTTTGGTTTTTTACTGGTAGACAGTAACTAGTCATTTACAAGTGGAACAAAATACAGATTCTACTTATATGCATTTGTTTGTGGTTTTTTTTGCAGTGAACACTGCTGATGAGGCCTTGATTGATCTCTTGGCTGGGTTGGAGAATGATGGATATCAGATGGGACATCACAAAACACTCTCTCACCATCACTCTCTTGCAAGCTGTCGAAATTCTCAGAACAGTGATGATGAAGAAAATGAGCCACAGTGTGAGAAAGAAGAAATGGAACTTAGCTTATTAATGTCCCAACGGTGGGACAGTAGCATTGAAGAGCCTGGGCCAAAAAGAAGGTATAATATGCAATTTTCTTTCTTAATATGTTCTTTTCTGCCAGATCCTTCCTCCATCCCACCCTGTTTTCAAGTGTGCTATGAGCCCAGTAAGCTGTAGAGATGGCTCTGTTTGACAGCACTGGAAAAATCCATGCAGATCTTAGGATAGAATGTAGTTGTTCAGATGATGCTGTGAATTGTCAGTTTTATATGGAAATAAAGATTAAATGTT
This sequence comes from Neopsephotus bourkii, assembly GCF_033783945.1. Taxonomy (NCBI): domain Eukaryota; kingdom Metazoa; phylum Chordata; class Aves; order Psittaciformes; family Psittacidae; genus Neopsephotus; species Neopsephotus bourkii. The sequence continues at coordinate 4,233,405 of NW_026901837.1, read as the reverse complement.
CAGGTTTGGATAGACTTAAGCTTCTAGTTTGCTGTTTGAGGAAAAATGGAATAGATTTTTTTTGTTCTACAAATCCAGATACAAAAATCTTTAGTTGTAACCTCCTTTTAAGGTCACACCTTGGATGTAGTATAAATGTTAATGTATATCTCATGTGCCTGTAACTTTTACTGAAGTGAGTATTTAGGAAGTATTCTTATGAAGACTGACCCAGAGGCCTGAGAAAAACACCCGTTTGTTTCCATGCTCAAAGCTTTAACCAAAACATGAATGTTGCTCAGTCTGCTGGACTGCTAAAGGTCAGCAGCTTGAATATTTTTAAGTCCAAGATTCTTGGAACACCTTCTCAGGCTGTAATGACCTTTCTGTGCAGTCTGCACTGACAGGTGTTGAAAGCAGCTATATCCAGTTTCTTCTCACACCTGCTTTGGGCAGACGTCCTGGTATTTATAATTTTGGTTGAAAGGTTTCGCAGACATAACATTTTGATATTTATGGATTATTTTTTCCCCATCGGAAATCGTAATTACACTAGGATTTAGAGACCAAGAGCGGCATAGAAATATGTAATCTTTTCTTTCCTGAAGAAATACAGAAAAGTTATAACATAATCAGAACTAATAATAGATTATTAGTCTTCTTGTTCTAGACATAATTCATCCCTAAAGCTAGTTTTCCTTTCTGACCTTTGATTTGCTTTGGGTTTTTTCCTTCACAGTAGTCTGAAAAGTTGGAATTTCCATTTAAAACACTTGATGTTAATCTTCAGTTTAGTGGTAGTGTCTGTGTAAAACTAGCTTATATCTTGCAGAATTTATTGGCTCAGGCAGAGCTCTGTATGGGCATGACTTCACGATTCAGGTAGGGTCCTTAAGCAATTAATCGCTTCTGTGCAGTGAAGAATCCTGTTTAAAAACTCAGCAGACTTATGAGCTGGCTCATTAATAACTTGCTCATATGTGACTGCATCTTAATCCCACACAGAAAGCACTAGGGAGAATGTACCAGGTGCCTCCAAGGGGAGTCAGATCATGTTCAGAGGGAGTTATGATCAGTGTGATCTCTGCAGAGTTGGACTGACTTCAGAAGAGAGCATTGGATATCTCTGCCCCTGCATGATTTTGCTTATGCATAAAGAGCTAGTTTAAGTCTGACAAGGGATCCGGCCTTATTTTGCTTAGGCTCATTGTGCCTGTACTGCTTCCTAATGCATCCTACTTTATCCATATTATCACTATTCTGTTACTGGGTGTTCACCAATCTTTCATTATACTAAAAAAGATATTGAGATAATGAGGAGCAACAACACCCTACTGAGTGAATTAAATGGCTTGGGTTTGGTTTATGCTGAACTAGAGAAAAAAGCCCATCAAGATCTGGACGAGTTCATATATAGGTATAATGCTGTTACACAGATTTTCTTAGAGTCTAAACTGATGGACCTGAATGTAGAGAAGTCCAAATCTCCAGCCTGAATAGATTTACTAATGTTGACAAAGATTTGCTTCATGCAGAGGATTATATCATTACTCAGGTTGGAATAAACACCTACATGCTACGTAGTCCAGTGCCCTAGTCGAAGCAGCTTTGAATAGATCAGTTACTCAGGGCCTTGTCTGGTCAGGGTTTGCATATGCTGAAACGCAGGGATTGCATGGCCCACACTAGCAACGTTGCAATGTTTGAACACCCTCATAATGAAGAATGTTTTCATTGTACATAAAGTTCCCCAAGGCAGCCCTATGCTTATGGCCCTTATCATGTTGCTGGAAACCTCTGAATTGGGTTTCGTATTCTTTACACCCCCTCACTGGATACTTGACAAGTGCAACAGGATCTCATTTTAGATTTTTGTCGAGGCCAAATAAATCCTGGTCCCTAGCCCTCTCCTTAGACATCGCGTGTTCCAGCCCCCGGTCACCCCGGTGCTCACCTCTGCTGGATTTGTTCCAATTTGCAGTTTGCAGTGGGATGCCCCAAACTGAGCACAGTACTCCAGATGTAGCCTCACAACTGCTGAAAATGGCTATAGTCTGGCAGTCACAGCCAAAGATGCAACTGGCCACCTTTGCTACAAAGGCACACTGCATATTCTCAGTGGTTGTGTCCACCAAGGCTTTTGCATCCTTTTCTGCGAAGCCACTTTCTAGCCAGCACTCTCCCTGCCTGTAGCAGTGCATGGGTTCATTTAATCCCATTTGTGGGACTTACGGATTTGTCTTTTTTTGATGTCCATGAGGTTGCTATCAGCTCATTGCCAAGTATATTGAAATCGATTGGAACAGCAGCCCTGACTTTCAAGAGTATTGCTTGCTCTCCCAAGTTTGATGTTCATTTCCATGTAGACCTGAATGTCATGTGCTTTTCCGTGTTTTGGGAATGTAGAACAGGGAGAATTAAGCTCACTTTAATCATGGCTACTGCATACCTAGCTGTGCATGTTGGTTGGTCTCTTCCAAGTCCTGCTCCTTCCAGACTTGAGTTAGTCTGGAAATCATATAGCCATATTTGAGCCTATTGTTCCTGAGCTAATAAACATGGTTTGATCTTTGCTGGCGAAGTGTTGAGCACATTGAGGTGTCTGTGGTGTTATGATATGTACAATTCATGCTCTCATTGAACTCTGCAGATAAAGAGATCTTCAAAAGTAGACTGTATTTAAATTATTGTGGATTTTCCTTCCTCTAACTTCAAAATGTTTGTATTTATGCCTTCTAAGGTGCTAAACAATAATGTTCTGATATATCAAGCTGCATTTTAACAAACAAAAAACCAAAATGCACACCTCCCAGTCTCAGTGGATTTCTCTCTTTTAGCCATAGAATAGCTTATTTCCATGAAGAATTGCATCCATCTCACACTTAATTTGAAAGAAGAAAAAATGAAGTTCCTGAGCGCTTCTAGTTATTATATAACAGGGGGTTTGGTGTTGGAGTTTTTCTATATTTTTCTTCTCCCCTCCCCCATAAAGCCATACCACCTTAAAAACTTGAAAACCTGGAGACTTTGCACAAGCTTTTCTTTGTAGATTTCCTTTTTTTGTTTTGGTTGGTTGTTGGGTTTTTTCCCTCAGCAGATTTATGATTGTAAAAATGGCAGTGTAGATCAGTTAACTTTGAAAAAGCCGCTAAGTATTAGCAACAGCAACTTTAGAATGTTGAAAGAATGACACAAACATTGTTTTGGTGGCTGTGCTTTAGTTAAGCCTGCCGAGAGAGAATTCTTACAATACTTATAATAGTAATAATAAAGCAAAGTTTCCTTAAAAAAACCAACAGACAATAAAATGAAATTCCAGTAAAATTGAAATAAAATTAAGCATCTAAATGCTTTCTCTTCTAACTTCTTAAGCTAGTGAATCATGCTGGATTTGTCTGTAGTTGTTAAATAGTTGACTGCCACTGTTGCCTCTTAAAATAGTAACACTTAATAATATCTTCAGTTTCTCCGTGAGAACTGTAATAATTTTTGTTTCACTTTGCTTCCCCAAATTACACCATATGGCACCACACCACTTCGATTTTAAGGTTCCCTATGGCTATTGGTAGTTTGCAAGAGAAGTATTGTGCATCAAATAATTCCTTCATTTTCTGTAGGTCAGCTGGCAAAAATGTGCATCGAAGTTCAACAGAAGAGGATTCATCTTCAGAGGAAGAAATGGAGTGGAGTGGTAACAGTATGCTCCTAACTAATCTCTCTATACCTCAGTTAGATGGGACTGCAGATGAAAATGGTGGTAAGTAAATAGAAAAACAGCTTTGGAAATTGAATTATTACCTGGGTTGTAGTTTGTTTTCAGATCAATTTGCTGATTCTCAAAAGTATTAATCTTTTTCAGTTCTTGTTTCAGTTGGAAGGAAATGCTCTCAACAGATTGCATAAGCAGGCCCTTAACATCCTTCTTATTAGTAAAAAGTGTTTTAATCTCAGTGCCCTCTAGAATTACAAGAATCTGCTTTTCCTATTGTATTAATGATGAAAAATGGGCATTGCCTCATTATTCTTATGGAAAAGATAGTTACCTTGTTGCAAGAGGTATTTTTCTGTTAGTTTGTTGTGCAAATATGGTATTAAAATTAATGATTCTTTAGGATCATTTATCCTGCTAGGATTTCATTGTAAATAGTATATGTATTACTGTGCAAATTTAAATGGCTTTCTGCTTTGCAACTGTTTGCCACACATCCTTAAATATAGTAAGCCTTCGGTTGAGCCTATGTTTCATTTAACAGATTGCATGTTCACATCTGGGGATTGTATGAGTTAGAACTATGCAGTGGCAAAGCTGATGCAGAAGAAACTAACTGCCTTTCAAAATCTATAAAAAAATAAATCTGTAACTTGCTGTCTTTGATCAACTAACCTGAGTTAATAGAATGCACACTTTGAGGTTAGGCAAATATATAAATATTACTACTGGTTTCATTAGACAATCTACAATTAGACAGTCTTTTGCTGTTGAGCAAAATAGTGATAAATGTATGGATCTCTTGAGGGAAAAGTATGTATCTGTTTCCAGGTTTTCTCAATATTAGGTTCACTCTTCTTCTTCATCTAATCAGCAGTAATTGTTCTTTATTTAGAAATATTAGTCATACTTCATTGCCTGTAAAATTTTGAATTTGTGGTTAACATCTCCTTGTATAGAAGCTTTATTCTTAATCTGTAGTTCAGACTGGTTAATGTAAAATGTTGCTTGTGCTCATGCATGTACCTTATCCACACATGAATCTGTGCCCACAGTATCTGACTGATGGACAAGTACTTTTGCAATTTTTGTACCCGAAGAATACTCGGGTATCTTCCAAGCTTTCATTGACATTTCACCCAACTCCTGTTTTCTTGATTTTCTGTTAATCATCCTCATTCTTTGTGTGGAATTCTAAACTCAAAGAATCATAGTCAGCATCTCCCAGCTGTGTTTCACAGCTCAGGGACTCCGTGTAAACATTAGAAAATGTGATTAGAAACAGATTCAGACTTCCTTTTATTTTTCTCACCTGGCAACAAATACATTGGTAAGCTGAAGGCAGCATGAATCTAAAATAATCCCCAAATTGGTTGAGACTTACAGTAAAGGCCCGAAGGATCCCCCGTCTGGTATGACAGCATGCAGTGTGTGCTTCCAGATCATATGGCATGTTTTGTAACTCCTATCCCCACTTCATTTCAGCTAAAGATGTGGACACATGAACAAATTGCTGTGTGCCAGGAGCAATGTGGTAACTGACCCTTTGCACAGGAATAAACACTTTCAAATTACTTGATGTTCATCGTGGTTATGAGCAAGCACACAGTTGCTGCAAAGCAGTTGTTACTTACCAGCTGCCTGTGCACACTTATCCTGCGGGAAATGTGGTAAAAGTATTAGCAAAAGAGACTGAAATTGTCCCAGGTATCATGTGATGAGTCTGCACGGGACAGTTACTGCATCACATGCTGGTCACAGATCTGTGTAGAAATGTTAATGCATGGTTATAAAATCATGGTATAACTTAATGGTGTGAGCTCCTTGCATAAACACCTGAATAGGTACTGGATTGCTCTGCTTCATAAATGTGCAGCAAACTATGTGTACCTAGTGCACAGGACAAATACAAATATTACAAAGCCCTTGCCATGTTGTTAGATAGTACTTTAGCTTTCTGTATAGGGAAAGTCATCAAAGTTCTTTGTTTTTTTAGAGCCAACGAGTATGCATGCTTCTCAGGGACAAAGCAGGATACAAGCTTTTATAGAAATCAGTCTGTATTTAGTTACTTGAAAGTGATTTTAGAAGCCTTCTTTCAGAAAACCAACATGAAATCTTTAGCAATTGTAAGCCCACCATTTAGGAGTAACTGACAGAACAGCTGAAACACAAATGTGCCAACAACATGATTTTGATAAAGCAAATCATGTACTCAGGATCTGTTGTTGTCATGATCATAAATGCCATGTGATTTAGAAGAGGGTTGGCTTTTTTTTCTTCTTTGGATGGGAGGACTTTCAGGGAAGTGTAATTAAAATGGTTAATGCCTTAGGTTTTTGTTTTGTTGGTTTTTTTTTACAGAAAAGCTAGAGTAAAATTGCTTGTCTTCCATTTCAGACAATCCTTTGAATAATGAAAGTTCTCGAACTCACTCCTCCGTCATTGCAACAAGCAAAATGTCTGTAAAGACCTCAATCTTTCACAAAGATGCTGCTACGCTAGAACCCCCATCTTCTGCTAAAATTACTTTTCAGTGTAAACACACAAGTGCCCTTTCTAACCATGTTTTGAATAATGAAGATTTAGTAGAAGACCTCTCACAACCAAACACAGAAACAAGACCTGAACTTTCAGTACACTCTCTTACAAAAGAAAGCACTTACTCAGCAAAATATCCAACTCCATTCAGCAGTAGTACCCATGCAGAAAACTCTCACAAAGAGAGTAACAAGAAAGATGCTCTCACAGTTCCTTCATGTGAAAATAATATTTTTGAGTATGAAGATGATATTTCATCAGTGAGCAGACAGATACCTAGTAGGAAGTATACTAGCATCAGAAAGGCTGAAAAGGATGTCTCTTTTATGCATGTGGGCCGCCACATTGGTGACAGCATGTTGAATAAAAACTTATTTAACTTTTCTGATTTGAGCCACTCCAGCCATTCCAAAGGTAAAATGTCCTCTGAAGTAAATGAAAAATCCAGCAGTGCAAGTATAAATAGTTTTTTTCCAGCAACAGTTACAGAAAATTGTGAGTTGGTGTCTTGTTCAGGAGGCAGTCGAACTGTGGTACATTCACTTGAAAATAACACTGATGAAGGTGGCCTTAATAAGCTTAAAATTAGGTATGAAGAATTTCAGGAGCATAAGGCAGAAAAGCCAAGCCTCAGTCAACAAGCAGCACATTATATGTTCTTTCCTAGTGTTGTTCTTTCTAATTGTCTCAGTCGACCACAGAAGTTAGCTCCTGTGACATACAAGTTACAGCAAGGCAGCAAACAGTCCAGGTTGAAGCTGAATAAAAAAAGGCATAATTTTATCAATCATCAGGAGCCTTTAAGTGTAAATGATGTTGTATCAGTGAAGGAAAGCTGCTATACACAAGGTAATGCTTGTAGTAACATTCCTGATAAGGATAGTGCTTTACCTAGTGACTTTGTTCAAGTTCCTCTTGAAGCTTTTGAAAACAAAATGCCTGCAAGTACTGCTAATTATACTGACTGTCAGTTTTCAGATGGGTCTCTTGAAACTGAGCAGTCATTTGGATTATGTGGGAATAAATATACACTCCGAACGAAACGGAAGGTAAATTATGAGACTGAAGACAGTGAATCAAGCTTTGTCGCACACAACTCAAAAATGAATCTACCTCAAATGATAGAAGGTGTTGAAAGTTTGGATGGGTCTCAGAAGTCTCGAAAGCGTAGAAAACTTTCTAAAAAATTGCCACCTGTTATTATTAAATATATTATCATCAATAGATTTAGAGGGAGAAAAAATATGCTTGTTAAACTAGGGAAAGTAGATTCTAGTGAGGAAAGAGTAGTACTCACAGAGGAAAAGATGAACTTATATAAAAAGCTTGCACCTTTAAAGGACTTCTGGCCTAAAGTTCCTGACTCTCCTGCAACCAAATATCCTATTTATCCACTAACACCAAAGAAAAGTCACAAAAGGAAAGCAAAACATAAGTCAACCAAGAAAAAAGCTGGAAAGCCACAAAAAACAGGTAGTAAAAATATTAAAAGAACTTTATCTTTCAGAAAAAGGACTCATACAATTCTTTCTCCTCCTTCACCATCCTACAATGCTGAAGCTGAAGACTGTGACTATAACTATAGTGATGTTATGTCTAAGTTAGGTTTTCTTTCTGAGAGAAGCACAAGCCCAATAAACACATCTCCACCTCGCTGCTGGTCTCCCACTGATCCAAAAGCAGAAGAAATTTTGACCAACCTGGAGAGAGAAGCTTTATTTAATAGGGGACCAAATATGTACAGCAGCAAGAATGTTCATTCTAGTGCAGGAAAAAACAGTCGAGCAAAAACTCAGGTTAAGAAATGTAAAAAGAAATTTGCTAGCCCCACTGTATCTACTAAGAAAAAGAAAAAGATCAATCAGACTGATAAAACAGCAGATGATGTAAAGAAGAAACCGAGAAAACAAAGACAAAAAACAGTTGAAAAAGCAACCTCAAGAAAGCGTGTTGTATTTAAACATGAAAAAGGAAATGCTAACTCTACTGCAGAGGTGAAGTTTGTGCTGAAACATCAAGATCTGCCTGAGATTTCTTACAACTCTGCCAACTTGCAGCCACTTCATAACTGGAAAGACAGTCCTTTTCCTGGCTATTCTGCAGGATATCTACCATCATCCCAGCTCCCCTCAGCAGCTGATGCACAAGATAATTCATCAGGCTGTTTTCATTCTTTGATGGAAATTGATAAGCCTGTAGATGCACAATGTGCACCTGCTTCACAAGAAGACCCTCATTCATCTTTCACATCTACTCCTGCGGCATCTGGAAGGGAAGTACCAAAAATCAGCTCTCAAAGGCCCAGGACTCAAAGTGCTGCATTTAGATTGAAGGATTCTGCTGTCATTCAAAACATATTTGATCCGTCTAATCACGCAACTCAGGTAATGCAGAACACATGCATCTCTAAAGACAAGACTTCTGCAAAAGCAGAAGAGACAAAAAATTTGCAAAACAGATACTTACCACCAGCTGGGAAATTAAATGAAACTCGTGACTCATTGGACACAGCAAAGATGGATCAGTTACATGCCACTAACTATTTGCATTGTAAAGACAATAGTCAACAGCAGATTTTTTGCTTACCAGAGGCATCCAAGCATTCTGATCCTTGTTCTTCTATTCTTAAGTCATCTGAGGAAAGCCCTGGGCCACTTCAGTTGCCTAAAAACTGTTTTGTAACATCTTTGAAGAGTCCAGTGAAACAGTTAAATTGGGATCAAAACCAGAGAGGATTTGTTTTGGATATGTCACATTTTAAACCTGAAACAGTAAAACAAAGGTCTCTGTCTGAAACAACCATGCAACCAAAACCCATCACCCAGTATAAAAACAGGACTATAGTGGCCCCATCAGCATTCAGTGAAGGACAGTCTGGCCTAGCTGTTTTGAAAGAGTTGCTCCAGAAGAGACAGCAGAAAGCTCAGAATGCTAATGTTACGCAGCAACCATTACCAGCTAAAACACAGCTGAGCAGGAGTATACCATGCCCTCTTGAACAGAATAAGGCAGTTAAAAGGTCACGGTCAGTCGCATCGCCAAGAAAATCTCGCGCTCCCAGGAGCACAAAACCTAAAGAAAAACCAGCAAAACTTTCAAAAATGGAGTCATTAAGCCAGCAGATCACGAGTCGCATCGATCACTCTGTGTCTGATGACAGCCCCATTTTTTTTTCAGACCCTGGTTTTGAAAGCTGCTACTCACTTGAAGACAGCTTGTCTCCAGACCACAGTTACAACTTTGATATTAATGCTATAGGACAAACTGGATTTTGCAGTTTTTATTCTGCAAGTCAGTTTGTCCCAGCAGATCAAAATTTGCCCCAGAAATTCTTGAGTGATGCAATTCAAGATCTTGGTTCTGGACAAACAGCAGAAAATGACTTTGTGTGTCATAATGACCAAAAATCTGAGGAACAAAAGCAGCATTCTCCAAGCACAAGTAAATGGATACGGACTAGTTCCCTGAGCCCTGAGCTTTTTGAGAAAGCCTCACTGGATAGTAATGAGAACCACTGCCATAGCCAATGGAGGAAAAATGTGCATCCTGCAACTTCGAGGTCTAGTTCCATCGACACCTTTTGTACACAAGAGACTGAGGTTTGTTTAAATGAAAAATTTAAATTGAACAGAAATACAGGTAATAAAGAGAGATTTCTTAACCTTCCCCAGCCAACCACCTCAGACTGGATTCAAAGCCACATTAGAAAAGAAACCACTTTTGAACCCTGTCAACCACTTGATTCAGTTAATACCTCTTTTACATCAATTTTATCTTCTCCTGATGGTGAGCTTATAGATGCAGCTTCTGAGGATTTAGAACTACATGTTTCAAGAAACAATGAGGCACTAACCCCAACTCCAGATAGTTCACCAAGATCAACCAGTTCTCCCTCACAGTCAAAGAATGGAAGTTTTACACCTCGGACCGCTCACATTCTTAAGCCTCTCATGTCCCCACCCAGTCGTGAAGAAATCATGGCAACTTTGCTGGATCATGATCTCGCAGAAACAGTTTATCAGGAACCATTTTGCAGCAATCCTTCAGATGCTCCAGAAAAACCAAGGTACTGTGTTAAATACGTTTCTGTCTACATGTGCTTATGATTATACTAAATTTAATTTATTCCTAAACAATTTTATGCTGTTATGTGGCACAGATGCATGAAAGATCCCATCTGATACCAGTACATTTGAAGTTGAAAATTACTGTACTTCCCTTGCAAATACCCATTTTTCATTCTTGACACTTCGGTTTTTTATTGCTTCATATTACTGTAGTAAGTGGGAATGTGTCTGCTTGGTTTATAAAAGGAAGACACTGCCCACAGGAATTGCATAGTGCGAAAACTAGTTAGCAGGATTCTGCCTGTATATCATCTTGAGGACTGTTTTGCTCTAAATTGCCTGTAATGCAATTGAGAGTAAAACAATAACTCAAACTATTTTCTTCACAGGGAGATTGGAGGACGGCTTCTCACAGTTGAAACTAGGCTTCCAAATGACCTGCTTGAATTTGAGGGGGACTTCTCATTGGAAGGTCTACGGCTCTGGAAGACTGCATTTTCAGCAATGACAGAAAACCCTAGACCAGGGTCTCCTCCTCGTTATGGTCACTCTACTGTTAATAAAAGAGAAAATAATAGCCATAACATTAGTGAAGACAAAAAAATAGTCATAATGCCATGCAAGTGTGCTCCAAGCCAACAGCAAGTTCAGATGTGGCTTCAAGCCAAAGAAGAATATGAACATTTCAAGAAATTGCCTAAAACTCATCCTGCTGAGCTGGCAAAGGCAGCTGAGAATTTCAGCTCTATAGTATTGTCTGAAGAGAAATCTATAGAAGTAGTAAAAGCGGCTAAAGATCTAAATTTATCGAGCCTGGAAGATGAAAGACCTATTTTGCCTACAAAGAATACTGCTGATGCTGTGGCAGAAAATACAAAAACACAAACCAAGGAAACCTGTGATAAGTCTATAAGCACTATAGGAACTTCTGTAAATACTAAAAATTACATGGACTCTAATAAAACTCCATCTGAAACCAAGACACTTGTTAATTCAACACTAGAAGATGATAAGGAGGAGGAGGAGGAAGATTATTATATCAATTACAGTTCACCAGATTCTCCAGTACTTCCTCCTTGGCAGCAAGTAGCATCTCCAGATCCCAAGCAGTCCAAATTAGAAGACACAGAGTGGACAAGTCAGGACGTTATTTTGTCATCTGTGGAAGGAAATGATGTAGTACCTGTGGAAAGTCCACAAAACTCTCCATCCACCCATGAGGACATTAGGACATCCTTTGCCACATCTCCATTTCCAATTAATGAACATCCTGGAAATTCCAAATCTATTTGCCTACATAGTACTCCTATTGTGCAGAGGAAAAATCAAGATAGAGTGCCTGAAGTTCTTGGGTTTACTCCTTTATCCACAGGTAAATTGCATGAATGATTCTAATGATACAGAAAAAAAATCTGAATAGGACACTGTATTTCTTTTGACATAATGAGAATTACATCTCCACAAAAATAAGTTTAAAACTAGTTTTGGAAAGAAAAAGGCCTTGGCATTATTGTTAAAGTAACTACTGAGTTATGAAAAAAGTGTAGAAGCAGAACACCCTTTTGCTTTGTGATGGTCTCTAGTATCTGAACTCTGAAGTGCTGTTTAAAAATTAAATCAAAATATATCTTATTTGGGGGATTTTGAAATCTTTTTTGTTACATTGCTTGCATTTTTTCAAACGTAATCTAAATGTAGAGAGTGAATAACATTGCAGTGTTAAGATGGTAGTCATGTGAGGCTTGGTAACTTACTGGCCTTGTATTACATGTTCCTAAGTGTCCATAGATACCAAACCGAAATAGTTTTGCTTTGGATTGGACAGAGAATAAAGTTGTATTTGTTTTAATATAACGTTTGTTTATAATGTTAACCAGATGCCTTTGGTTGTTTCTAAAATGTTGTTTAATGTGTAGGGAATATTAATGAGGCTAAGCAGTTTTGTACTCACGTATGTTTACAGAACCAAAAGCCCAGAAACTGAGCCACAAGAGGGGAAATAATACTGATGGTCTTCGCAGAGTACTTCTAACCACACAAATGAAGGTAAATTAAGAGTTTATGTACAGATATATTTTTATTATGCCACACATACAAATTTCCATTCACTTTCTCCTACGTTGTTTGTTTTTGTTTTTCTTTTGCTGTCAAGATCTTGAAAATACATTTAAAATGGTAGGGTACAATTGCTGTAGAATCAGTATACACTTAGAGCTAGGATGAGTTGCGAGTTGGCAAAGCCGGGTATTGTAACTATGTTCTATGCTTTAGGGTAGTGAGGTACTAAAGAGACTGTAAGGAGAATGTTTTGCTCTTCTTAGTAACATCCTTTTTAAGTTCTGTTGTGATTTCCCTTCTGTATACCTTTTATAGGGATTTTTAATATACCTTTTATATTTTTATTTTCCCTTTTCTGCATACACATAGATGTGTATATTTATGTGTCTCTGTGTGTATTAGTTTTCAGACAACGTTCTAAGCATTTTCTGAAAACAACATAGGCAGTGAATAGCACTGATACGCTAACAGAGTAGAGAGGGAATGGATTGCATAAAGTTATCAGGCTCACATGTTTTCCCTAAACAGTATTTCTGTTTCCCACATTGGAAAAGGAATGGTAGGCAAGGTGCATTATGAAAATGACCCAATAGTCTTTTCATTTGTTCTCAATATTCACTCAGTTCAGGTGGGTACTTAAGTCTACCCTTAATTCAGTGCCTTAAAGTGGTGACTGAAACTGAGGTTTTTGATGAATTGTTGCTCAAGAGGGAATAGAGATTTGCTGGTTCCTCTGTCCTCAGGCTTCTGAGCAAGCCAATATATGTGGATTTTTGTGGGCTTTTCAAACTGTCTATTGCTTTAGTGTGAGGTTTCATTAAAATTATTCCTAAAAGGCAGAAAGATACAGCTGTTGTTTCCTTGTTGAAAAATTACATTAGGAGATAGTGAAAGCCATTTTTAGTAATTGTAGCATATTATTTACATTTTCATTGATAAATTTGTTTCGAATATTGTATCTGAATTTAGCAACCTGTAGTTTTTTCAGTATTACACTATGCCTTTCTTCTTTCCCTTCTCTTCCCCCAATAAGAATCAGTTTGCTGCCCTTGGTGCTCCGAAGAAAGACACTTCTCAGATTGAAGGACCATCTTTAAATAATACTTACGGTTTTAAAGTCAGTGTGGAAAACCTGCAGGAAGCCAAATCCTTACATGAGGTAACTTACATGTTATTTTATAAAATGATAGTTAATCAGACCAGTTTTGTAATGGCAGAATTTAAAAAATCTTTTTCTCCTTGGTCCCTGCCTGACATAGTCAGTGTGTGAGGGCAGCAGCTTTAAGTCCTCTACTAGTTTAAGCTTTATCTCCAAGTACCTTTATTTAGTAGGATTGACTTAAATTTCACAGCATTTTTGTTGAGAAGGTGGTAAATTTTCCTTTTAAAAAAATACAGATATGGGAAAAATGAGAAGGAAGAACTAGTAAGGTTTGTATAAAAACATTACTGGAAAAACTAGCTGACCAAAACTTTCATGGATTGTTTCCTCAAGAAACAAGGCATCTTATCTTTCAGTCAGGCCTGCCTGGTATCTCTACATGTTACCTTCTGAACCTATTGGCCAGTTTCTACTACATCTAACAAACTGGTACATACATACCTCAATGAGTATCTCTATATATTTCATGTAGATCAGTGGTTGGTCTGGGAAGACAGATCACAATTGGTGCTGGAGAAAGCGATTCAGTGTGAATATAGTACTGTTGTGTTTGAATGCTAGCTGGCCAGCCAGCATGTATGTGCTCTCAAACAGTCACCACATCTGTGGTTTGGAATTAGCTGTTGTCTAATTTACAGATGAGATGGGAAGATAGCAGTTTTATGCACTGACTTGATGACATAGGAGAAGCCATAAAAATCTGATGATTTTGCAGGAAATGGAGATGGAGCTTGGTAATAAAATTTCATCTCAGTGATGGCTGTAGTAATTTAGAATGCAAATCTAGAGGAAATCAGGTTGCCCCCAGGGCATTTGCTTACTCAGAAGTATTTGTAACTTCTTCCTTTTCATCCTTCCAATTTGGCCATTAGTCCACATTATCAACTATATTATGCAAGACAATAGAGCACCAACATAGCATTGACACAATATTAAATACTACAGTATTTATTATAGACACAAAACTGTATAATATGTAGGGATCTGTATAGACACAAAACTGTATAATATGTAGGGATCCCCTATAGGGATGCTGGGGATGGACTCTTCATTATGGACTGCAGTGATAGGACAAGGGGTAATGGGTTAAAACTTAAACAGGGGAAGTTTAGATTGGATATAAGGAGGAAATTCTTTCCTGTGAGGGTCGTGAGGCACTGGAATGGGTTGCCCAAGGAGGTTGTGAATGCTCCATCCCCAGCAGTGTTCAAGGCCAGGTTATATGAGGCCTTGGGTGATATGGTTTAGAGTGAAGTGTCCCTGCCCATGGCAGGGGGGTTGGAACTTGATGATCTTAGGGTCCTTTCCGACTCTAACTATTCTATGATTCTATGATTAGCATTTTCTTAATGCCAGCCATTCTTCAAAAAGCTGTGACAACATGATGTGGATATTAATTAATGCCAGTGAAGGGAAAGATAGGTATTCTTCATATCTTCCTGTAAGTGACTTAGCCTTCAAGGTATTTTGTGTGTCTTGGGTGATGGAGGGAAAGGAGGATAAAGACCAACAGTGATTCTTATTCTTCATCAGTCTGGAAACTTAATTCAGCTCAATATGCAAAGCTGTTTGAAAACATTATAGGAATTTGCAATTGTTGAACATTTCTGTTTGTATTTTCTGCTTTTGGTAGAAAAAGATAATATTCAGAAACAAATACTCAATTGTGTATAAAAATACATTGTAATTAATCTTTTTTTGTAAGCTAATGCTTTTTGCAAAAAAGTGAGATCCAGAAGTGCATGTTCTGGATTACTTTTGATCTTCTGGTGTGACCTCTTAGTTACAGTATAATGTGACCATATAAATGTCTGCTAATAATGTCCTCTTAATTTTTTTTTAAGAAAGCTCCAAAGCACACTAACTGACTGTATTTATTTTTTGGTAGGTCCAGCACCTTACCCTCATCAGTATGGAGTTACATGCTCGAACCAGACGAGATCTGGAACCAGACCCAGAGTTTGACCCGATCTGTGCTTTATTCTATTGCATCTCTTCAGACACAGCACTGCCAAATACTGATAAAAAAGAAATCACTGGTGCTATAGTGATTGATGCAGACAGGACACTCTCAAGCCAAGGTTCTTATTTCTTTTTTCTTAACATATTTTACAGAAATATTTATTTCATAGTAATCAAACAGTAGCAAGCAAAATATAATCGAGTATCTATATTACTATGTAGCTCATTTAATTTTGTCTTGTTGACTGTTGGATGAATGGCCATATTAAACATAGAGTTTTCCTGCTTATATTTTTAAAGAACTATTGCATGGGCTGTAAACCACAAATAACATACATATGTGCAAAATATCTATGTTTGCCGACTTGTGGAAAAGCTCCTGCAGTGTTCTAAAAGTATAAAGAGGAAAACCTGCCTTCAGTTTCCTGCTCAAGCTGCTGGATAGCTGCAAGTAGAAAATGTTAAAAGCAAGACAGTATGTTTTATATTTTACTTAAGGGTTATTTTTGTGGTTTTATCTGATCCTTTTAGGATCTAAACAGGGGCCCTTATTCTATTGTACCTTTTTGGCTTTGTTTAGACCAGTGATACTCAACCTGTGGCTCTAGAGCCGGATGTGGCTCTTCATGGCCCTACAGGCGGCTCTCGCAATGTAGGCGTCTGATCGGCGCTCCACTCTATCAGGCAGCGCGGGGAGCACTGAGCAAATGGACCAGCAGTGTGGGAGTCGCTGAAGTTCCCCCTCCCATAGGGGGAAAGAAAAGGAGCTGCTGGGATCCCCCCACAGGTAAGAGTAGAGATCACCTCCCACCCAGCAGCCGTGGGGCAGAATGGGGAAAAACTCGCCCTTTTGCCCCTTCTACCCCTCTACCCCACTCCTTTCTAGCAGCCAGAAGGGGTTGAAGACAGAATGCTGCTGGGAGAGAGGATGCTGATGTGTCATGTCGTGATGTATCAATATGTGATGATGTTGAGGCGGCATCATCACACATTGAAGTGTCATGATGGAAGAAAAATCACACTGATGATACTTGATTTTTATGGTGCTCTACAACTCCATTTAATAAAGAAGTGGCTCTCCAGCTGTTAAAGGTTGAGTACCACTGGTTTAGGCTAGTAAAAGAAAAAAACAACCAAACAAAATACCTGAAACCAAAAGTCCTCTTTCTTTCAGGGTTTCTTTGTCATTGTGAATGTGTATTAAACCACAAAATACTGTCTAAAATCTAAGCGTAGACAAAGCCTACCAAAAATAAATTCAGCATTAAGGCAACAGTTCCTTCTTTTAATCACTTTATTTTTCGAAGTATTGTAGATACTGTATCATGTTAAGCTAAGTTCTTCTTATTCTCAGTGAAGTTTTTTGTGGTATTATATGCTTGTTACTATCTTACTAAGTGGGACTTCCCACAGTATAGCCACTATGGCTCCCTAGGTGTGTGCCACTGATAAATCATCAAGAAAAAGCTCTCTGTGAAGAGGTACAATAATACTTTTAAAAGCCAGAGGTTCTGATCTGGGTTTGTTAGTGTAAGTGACATGTTTAAATGTTATTGTGCCATTCCTTCCTTTAATTGATGTGTGCTGTTAACATTTACTTGGTTAGAACTTTTGAGTTTCCCTGTGGAGTGACTTGACATTGAGAAACACCTTTTCTTTCCCGCTTTTTGTATTATTATTGCTTTGTAAGTTACAGTACTCATTTTAACTTATTTCTGAAAGCACACCTTTTTTAATTACCAAGTTCTTAAGAATAAAAGTAGAATGCCTTTTAAAAACTCCATATTGTTGCCTTAATCAGAGATATTACTATCTGTTGTATAAAGAAAATGAAAACATGCAGTATGTGTTGCATATTAGTAAAGAAGGGGTTTCTTTATATGGAAGGCAAATGCTGAGTTCCTGCATGCACACAAATTTAGCTATTGTTCACACATTTATCAACGTAGACACTCTTAACATGCCCGAAGTGAGCAGTTGCTCATGTTTTCCACTGCTATTAGTAACTTTACAGAATTTTTTTAAGAAATGTCCTGAAATGCTGTGTAGCATTTTCATTCTTCAAAGTATTTTGCAAAGCAGGGCTCTCAGCTAGCAATTAAAGTATGTATTTGGCATGAAAACTGTGGTCCTGCAACATTTCGTATTCAAAAATAATTTTCTAATATCTGGACCATTGTACCTGGAAAATGGTGAAATTTCTCTTGAATAAAATTTATATCAGAGAATTTGTGCAAGATTACCGCTAGGGTAGAATTTTACAATGTGGAAAAAATCAAACTTTTCCACCCAAGAGGAACAAGACAAGTCCATGAAATTAATTGTGGTAATCATTAGTGTTAAAGATAAAAACTAGGTTGCATTCCATACTTCTTTTCAGTTGTATGTTTTATTCTAAAGCAATATTGTTGGCTGAAGTAATGGATGAATGAATGAATGAATGAATGACTTCTAAATTGTAATGATGGTTTTTCACTTTATTTTCTAGGGAGCAGAGACCAAGCCCCCTTGCTCACAAGATCTGGAGTTACAGGACTAGAAGTCAGTTACGCTACTGATGAAAGAACTCTTTTCCAGGAAGTAGTGAATATTGTAAAAAGGTAGCATATCTGTACGTTCTGCTTTTATTTTTCAGGCTTGGTACAGCAGATTTAGTTCCTTCAACCCTTCCCAGTCTCTCAAATACTGGTTTTTGTTGATGTTGATGTTGTTGTTTCCCTCAAAGGCTTATTTCTAGAGTGGACAAGCATGGTGGTCATTCAAATAAAAGTACTTTTTGCTTTTCCTTTTCTCTGACAGCAAGAGCATTCAGATCCTCCTAAGCAGCTGAGTTACAGTCTTGAAACTCATCAGCCATATAAGTAATCTTCTTTAACATATAACCTTCTCTGTTAATCCCAGAATTCATTACACATCTCTTTGAAACTTTGAGAGTAGTAGATATTAACAATGCTGAGAGCTATAGAAAACCCCTCAGATGGGAAGAATTTTTCTAGGGACTCTGAGGCAAGACAGCAAAAACCCTACATGGTACTGAAACTACTATTGACAGATTTAAATAAGCAGTAGTTGAAAAATCAGTTTCCTTCATTAGTTTTGTCTTCTCTGAATGGAAATCACCTGCTCCATCAGACTTGGAAAACTGCTGGTTTCCCCCATCTCCACCAAGGCTGGGAAGCCTGTTTGGTAGCCCTCTCAGCTGGTGAGTAGGTGGAACCACAGACATCTCTCCAGGCCCTACTGTCAGAGGTGCAAACCTGTAAAATTGCAAGGAAAAATAAACAGATTTAAACTCTGAGTCACCCTGCTGAGTGGTGATAGAGGCACAAGAAAAACTGTGTACTAGGCAGAGTACATTTGCAATTCTTTCTCTCTCCAACCAGAAAACCTCTGATGAGAAAGGCATTGACCAAGCCCATGAAGCCAGAATACAAAAAGAGTTGCTGAATGCAACCAACACAGGGTGGGTCCTGACAGAGCAGCAGATCCCTGTTCAGAAAAGACAAAATTCAGGTAAGGAACATAATTTTTTCTCTTTCTTGGAAATCTAGTGCTCCATCAAACTTAGGAAAATTACTGAGAATGAGAAACTGCCAATAAATGAAGAATTTGCCCAGTTATGTGGAAGTTTAAAAAGTAATAGTACATAAAGAGTAAGAGAGAACTCAGCAGTTAGAATATGTATTTGTCACTGAAGAACAGAAGTCATCTACATCTGTACATATTGAAGGCATTATGGAATGAAAAAAAGCATGCAGTTTTTATAGTACTTCAAGGGAATGTACCAACCACCAGGTTGCTGTCTGAGAAATCTCTTAAGAGATCTCTTTCAACACTGTGCTAGCATGCCTGCAGAGATTTAGTTAACTTGTATTCCTGAAAGAGAAAAGATTTGATCTATTAATGGAGAGGCAGACTGCTGTCATCATCTTAAGTCTACTTCCTTCCCCCCTCTATGCAATACTACTTAATGAATCAGACTTCTATTGAACTCTCAACAAACACATTTTTAAAACTTGGACCGCATCTACAGTTTGCTATGCTTTTCCCCCTTTATTTTCTGTAGCCTCAGCAAAAGAGAATCAGAAATTTTGCTGGTGTAAATGTTTTATATTAAGCAAAAAAAAAACAAGTGTTTGTATCCAGAGCAACTTTAACTGAAGGAAAAAATACTGTAAAACTACTCAATTAAAAAGTAGTGGACCACATTTTTTTTTTTCTCAATGGGAATGAACAAGCAAACAGCTTTAATAAAAACTTTCATCAACAGGAATTATTTTTTAAACAATGTTTTGTTGCTGGTTTTAGTGTTATTTTTCCCAGCACAAGCTATAGATACTTCAGTGTTGTGGTAGGAGCACATAATGGTAGGTCTGTTAAGTCAGAGAAAGAAAACAATTAGGCAGTATTCAAGAAACATTACCACTTTGGGCTCATGGAACAAAACTCAAAATCAGTTTAATTCATTAGCAGAGAACCATATCAGTATCTTATATACTGATGTAATATCAGGCCAGAGGCTAATAGGTTCTTGTGACCAAATGGCATGCGAAGCATGACTACAACTTGACTTTGGTTCATATTCTTGGCATCTTTGGCTGTTAGAGGGAAGGGTGGAAGAGTGAAATTCCAAATTCCTAGCACAATGAATGACATAGTATCTATTCAGTCTTGATCATCGATACCAGGAACAGACTTCATTAGCTTTGTTGGTGCTCTGAAAAAAGTGTACCTCAACTGTGGGAAGAATTCTTACACAGTCCAATTGAAGAATTCTTGTTCCCGTTTCTAATCATTCTCTTAGTAGTTGGCCTAATTCTTGCTCTTATTTCATCAGTCTGTTTTTCCATCAGAAATCCGCAAGCGTTTTGTCTTTGAACAAATGACCCAGAGTATCCATGCGAATAGTCTTTATAACGTGCTGGCTGACTTGAGGGACACAGATGCTGAATCAAAGAGTGATGAGGTTTTAATGCTTGCTGGTGTTTTATTCTTAGGCTGCACCACTAGCGTTTTGTCACTGTGTTTCCCAAAGCTAACTTTTTGTAGCAGAGCTGAATTTGCTCTGTTACATGTTCACTGAGTATTGCTTCAGAAAGTTCACTGGAATTCATGATCTGAAGCTGAATTCAGTTATAACTTCACTGTGAAGTTGTTCAGCATGTGCTAGATCTGAATGACGACAGTAAGATTAACATGTGTTTCCACCTAGACGTCTATAAAATAAATACCAGGTTAAATGTTCTTCTGTGAAATTAGTAGATGTTGTCTCTGATTAACTGTGGGTAGTTGGCAGATGAAGTCATCTTGAGGTCTGTAGACCAGAAGGAGACCTGGCTGTTTTTCTGGAATTATGATCTGTGATTTCATCTATGCTGAAAACTAGCACATTTGTCCAAGTATTGAGGGGAATAAGCACCTTTATTTCTAGGAAGTTATTACCGAGTATTTCAGCTGTGAAATGAAAGTACTTGTAAGCGTGAGTACCAAAAGCTATGTAGGGGCAGGTAAAAGAAAGCACATCATTGTAAAGAGAATTTGAGAATTCTCTTTAGTTCTAAAAGGTATTGAAATCCTGAGCTCTTTGAGGGTTGAGAGGCAGGAAACAGTTTGAAAAGAAGAGCTGTAGATTTACAACAAAGAAAAACATAGTTACAGTGTTCTTGGTACCCTGACAACCATACTGGAGTTTGAGAGAAAACTTCACCTACATAGGTCAATTTTCCATTCTTCGGTAAGCTGTCCTCTGGCTCAGAGCAGCTGAGAAACAGCTTCCTTCCCATCCTGTGCAGCCAGTGTGGATGATCTACAAGCACAGAGTGCCAAGTTGTAGGCTCTTTGGAGTTCTCATAGGGGAAATTGTTTTTTTTCTTGAAATGGAGTTTGCATCTATATTGCTTTACTAAGGGATTGTGTCATGCTGCCTGAACAGCCTTCTTGAATAGACCCTCTCTGTATCATAAGCTGTCAGCTGCAATGAGCTGGGAGGAATATTGGAAGAATCTGTCTGCTTGAAAACGTAAAATGAAACCACCCTTCTGTCTGAACCTGAAAGGCAGAGAAAAGAGTAAATGCATTCGCATCGCTCCATAAACCAGTCATTGCAAAACGCAGGAAGGCTGGCACATTGAGGAGGGGGATGAGGAAGGGAATGCTACAAGAGTGTTTGTCTTGGAGATTAAAAAAAACCAGGAAAACTAGAGGTGTCCAAGCCTGATGGAGCAGTGGATTCCCATGAAAGAGAAATGAAATGTCTGGGCCTCTCCTACACTTACAAGGCAAATTGTGCCATTCTTCTGTAAGTGCAACTACTACTAGAGAGCAGAAAAGGGCTGGTCCTGCAGGCATGAGAGAGGCAAAATCTGCGGAATTCATGTGGAAAGGTAGAGTCCCCATCTTTGACACACAGAGGATGTGGAAACGGGATGTGTTAGAAAAAGAGTAGCAGATTTGCTGCTACTTGAAACTCACCAGCCACCCACAGCTCTTTGTCCCCAGGGAAGCAGTTTCTGATAAAAGTACAAAAATGGTATAGAATTGTAAGATTTTTCCTAAAGACTGTGGGGATAAAACATCTGTAAACTAGTTGCTAATACTTATCATTTAAATATTTTGTGTAATGTTTTTCTTGTAAAGTATGATGACAGGTTTTTGGTTTTGGTTTTTTTGTATGCAATACATTATATTTGTTCTTTTCTAAATGGTCTAGCAGTGTTTCCTTTTTAAAATCAAGATGTGTAATCTGACCTTCTTTTTCCAGGCCACTGTTGTCATCTGTGGTGTTTTCCTCTAAAAATCTTTACTTAATGTGTCAACTGTATCAACTTTATGGATTTTTATTGTTGAAGCAAACTGGAAAAATGTTTTCAGAGATTTCAGTTATGTATTTGAGTCACCAAGTGTGCTGCTGCCATGTCCAGTTACTGCTTTTGTCTGTATCATAGCTCTGGCCTAATTCTATTCCCTCCCCCCACCCCTTTTCTCTTAATTTTAGCTGGAAGAAAAATAGCAGTCAGGAAAACCAGACACATAAATAGAAGGGACAGCAAACTGGGAGCTTCAGTTTTCATTCATGAAATTAGCAAATGAGAAAGAGGAAGAGACGGCATAACAGCACATAACGACAGCTAGAAAGGAAAATAATCACATTTCTTCTCTCTGCAGCATGTATGAGTGGAATGCTAATGCTGTCATCTTTAAATCCAGCCAGCGTAAATGCTGCTTTTCATCTTTGCAGAGAGACTGGCAACAGCATGCAAAGCAGTATCAGTGCCCATCCTTTTAACAAAAGAGCACTATGTTGGCAGGCACATCTCTTATTCTTGTCATGTTAGCCCTAGCCAGCAGCTTCCAAATCTCAGCATTGTAACTTACTAGTTTCTTGCAGGTGTAAAAGCTGGTCTCATACAATTTAAATAGAACAGTTTAAACTGATGATGAAGACCAACTGGATAATATACTGTAAAAATTGTGAGAAGGGAGGATGAAAAATATAAAATTGGTCATCTCTTTAACTCACAGCCTGTCATCTTTGTGGTACCACATGAAAAGGGGAGAAAAAAAGACAGACTTCAGTTGAGCGGTTTACCTGTTCATTTTCCCATTTGGGATAATGTCAACTTGGCCCCAGGCATCTCTTCTTCTCTAATAACAAAAAGAAGACTGCAGGGGGTCTCAACAAATGATACAGTGGTCCACTGGTACAGCTGTACATGGGATTGGGCTGCAGGAGAAAGCAATTCTGATGCATAAATTGAGATAGAGTTGATTAGAAAGGAAATAAGAAGCAAGAACAGCAGCACCTCATGTTAGGTGCAAGAAATCTGATAGGTCTGTTAAACTTATAAGGTAGACCTTATGCATACAGGAGTTTGGGGTCCCAAGTTTTGCTCAGTAGAAGGGAATTCTACTTGAATTTAATCTTGCTTTGTTTTTTCCTTCTAAGATAATTCAGAGATACACTCAAACAAAAATTAGTTTGATTGTAAAATTAAGGAAGTACCTAAGTATCCATACTTTGTTAATACTGGTTATAGTCCTTCATGCATATACATTGTGAACGTATACAGACAGGCATACAAAATACTGCAGTAAGTCACACATACATTTATCTGAGCTACTCAATTGCTGGAAGTGTGTTTACCATTTTTCATCCTTTCAGGAGGACACCACTTGGATCCAAGTTTTAAATAAGGGGAATTGAAACTAAGGGGGACTGTGTTTACTGAGAATTTACAGTAGGGTTTGAATTCACTCTACCTTGATTTTCCATGTAGGTTACTTTGTATGAGAGTTGTCTGACTGAAAGGACAAGGGGTAACGGGTTGAAACTTAATCAGGGGAAGTTTAGATTGGATATAAGGAGGAAGTTCTTTACTTACTGTAAGTGTGGTGAGGCACTGGAATGGATTGACCAAGG
Organism: Neopsephotus bourkii; assembly: GCF_033783945.1. Lineage (NCBI taxonomy): Eukaryota > Metazoa > Chordata > Aves > Psittaciformes > Psittacidae > Neopsephotus > Neopsephotus bourkii. The sequence continues at coordinate 4,209,508 of NW_026901837.1, read as the reverse complement.
AAGTTGTGAATGCTTCATCCCTGACACAGTTCAAGGCCAGGTTGGATAGAGCCTTGGGTGACCTGGTTTAGTGTGAGGTGTCCCTGCCCATGGCAGGGGGGTTGGAACTTGATGATCTTAAGGTCCTTTCCAACCCTAACTATCCTATGATTCTGTTATTCAATGAAAGTTAGACATCTATTTTTAATTGTAATGTCTGCTATACAGAAAGAATAGAATCTTATTCTGCAGGTGGTGGCTTATAATTTTAAGTAATAGATCACCCAGAAGCCAGTTTTCTTCAATGACAATAAAGAGACCAGCTTAGAAAAATTACGATGCCAAAATTAGTAGAAATGAGGCCCTTCCCTTAATGCGTGTGTAGTGTCTTGTTGGGAAGGAAGACCAGAGTAAGTAAGGCACTGTAAAGTGATACCCTGTGACTCAGTAATGTGCCATTATGGGCAATCCCTAATGGCCTGCACAAGCAAGATTGAGTTCAAAACTAGCGTGCTGATTTTTTTTAATCTTTTGAGTGATAAGCTTTCAAATCTTCATGTGAGTTTACATAAAACTATGTTAAAATATGTAATATTTAACTAAGATACAGTTTATTTCTATAAGAAAATTCATGTATCTGAAAACATCATAAGCTAAAGTGGGTTTATGTCTTGTCCTGTAAAACATCTTCCCATTTGAAGGATGCAGTTCTTGAGATAGTATGCAGATTGTTTACCAAGGTCATTTTATGCCTTAGCTTAAAAAGAGAATAGTAAGATTAACTCAAGAATTGATGAAATGTATTCATACAAATGGGGGGATTTGCAGTAGTAATGTAATAGCTCACTAAAATTTGGTTAAGTAGGAAGTGAGGGTAGTTTATATACTACTTGAACAAGGAAAAACCCAAAGCAACTGTCCTTAATCACAGGTGACAGCTACTTAATACAGTTACAGCAACTTACTGCTTCAAACAGTACACTTGTTTCTGTTCAGAACAGGCTTAAAAGAGCAAGCAAATTCCTGGCATAATGAATACTGGCTTATGTGCCACATAAGCAGTTCTTCAAGTTTCTCATTCACGTTTGCATTTATCATGGAACCCATCTGTATAATGTCTTGCCCTGTGTAAAATCTAAAAGTATTTTCCATTTTTAATTACATGAAATTGAGTTACATTTTCAAATCTGAACATAAATAACTATTTCCTTCATTTTAAATAATCAGTAGTGTTTTGCAGTATGCTAGGACCATGAGAGTTTAGCTACAAGAATTAATGTGAAAATATGTTAATTTTTCTAGCATTTATTCTACGACTGTTCTGCCTACAAAAGGCATTGTATAATGCCTTTTTATTTCAAAGCTTAGATGAAGCTGTTCGTAATTTTGGAGCCTCAGTTGGCAATCATTGAATGTTGTGCGAGCAGCAAGCGGTCATAACTCTCTTTGATGCTGATTCTGGTGCTGGAAGGAACTGCAGGCTAGCATCATTTTGTGTGTCTATAAATTGTTCCAAGTAGCTTTGGGTTTGTACCACTGGTAGAATAGGATTCCAAAATGATGAGTTTACTAACTTCCATTCATGATGATCATTTCCTGTTTCCAAAAACAAAGAATTGTTCATTGGACATTAACAGCAGATGGCAAAATACCCACCAAATGCAAAGTGATAGTTCTTTTACTTTCTCTAGAATGCTAGAAATCAAAAGCTTACTTTAGAATCTTCTGCTTTAGCCAAAAATTTTATCAAACCCATTCCGTAGAAGGTACAAGTAGGTGGTAAAAGGGATTTTTGAAACTTCTGCTGACTGATACAAAAGCCCAAATGGTAATAAAGAGGACAGCCATGCTGATTAAGAAGATTCAAATACTTTTCTGTTTATTTTCAATTAAAAGTTAGTGTCCATGGCAGAAGTATGGAGAAGCTCTTTCCTGGAGCTATTTTCAGAGTGGTTAGTTACTTCTAAGTGAGTTGTCATCTGCATTTGGACACACATGCATGGAAAACACTATCACGATGAAGTCTGAAGCTTCATTTGTAATGTCTGTGATAGAACTCTGACTTAGGATTCAGGAAAAGTGATTCTCCTATATCTGACAGTCAGGAAGTGTTGGCATCTTTTGATGCCTTTAATGATGCAAAAAGTACAGAGATCCTGTTAATAAGCCAAGGCCCCTGCCTACTTCCATAAATCAAGGTCTACAAGCCTGCATCCTCTTGAGGATCTGGCATAAACTGTGGTACAGGACCCTCAGCCTATTATCCTGTCCTTTACCTCTTGGCAGCTGCCCTTTTGTCATTCTGTTGTATTGAGTGCTGCCTGCCTGCTGGAACTGAAAATCCCTTGACTGAGCTGCACTGAAAGAAGCATCTGTTATTCCCAGTGAAGCTTCCTTTCTTTTTTACTGTAAAAATAACAGCTGTCTGGTGCTACTTTGTCCAGTCTCTTTCTGCCCAGCCCAAGAAAATCATTCTTGGGCTCTTCAGCAAGTGACCAGATCATGACTTCTGATGTTAATAGTGCCTACTGAACAGGTAGGCGATACAGGCTCTTCTGAACCAAGTCCTACCCATGCTTTGACTTTGAGGCCACCTTGACTGTCCTTCTGCCTAGTCAGCTCTTCTCGGCGGAAGATGGGCAGTGACTGTCAGAAGACAATTCCAAGTTTCCTTTCTGCAGCACCTAAGCCAGTCAGATTTTCCACCTGGCCTGAGATACAGCATAAAATGAGTTTTTCTTGTGTATCTTGCAGAAAGAAGGTTAAGTTAAAGGAAGAGGTATTTACACAGAACTGGTAGATAGAGTTACTTTTCTCCACCTTTCAGTTTTGGCAGCTCTCGCTTAACTGTGACTTGTAACTTTCCCAATAGTCACCATTTAAGAGCAGAACCCTCCTCTGATTACTGTAAGCTACACTGCAGTATGTGTGATACATTGTTACCAGGCTATTTGAATGTTTTGCAGACAATTAATTCTACTCTATTTCATAAAGGAAAATAGTTACATTTAATATATGTTACATTGAATCTGTCATATGCTGTAGCTGTGTTTCAGTTTATGCTTGATATAGACTGATTCCATCCATAAAACCTGATTAGACATAATTTTGTTCTTTAGAAATAGAAGCTAAATAAGAAAAATATGTTTTTAAAAAATCCAATTAAAATATTCCTTCTGAAAATTTTTTTAGTTGAATGTTATTGAATAGCCTAAAAGATTGTTTTAAATATTATCTCTTAGTCTAGATGATGCTTTCATAGAAACCCATTGTGGCTGTTCCTTTTCTTAAACTCGACATGACTGGAATGAAATCCTGTTTATACACTGTTCATGGAAGGTATTTTCTTAAATAATATGAAACTCATTTTCCTTTCCTCCCCTGTCTAGATATGACCCAGACATTTTGTTAGGCTATGAAGTCCAGATGCATTCCTGGGGTTATCTCTTTCAGAGGGCTGCTGCATTAAATGTTGATTTATGCCGGATGATTTCTCGTGTGCCAGGTAAGTTATTGTATAGGGGTTCAGTTCAGTTCTGTAGGAGCAAGTTGTAATCTATGAATAAATTCAAAATATAGATGCAGTGTATTTCTTCAGATGGACTGGTTTGGTTTTTTTAATACCAATGAGATTCTGGTTTTCAGTGTGTTCTGTATTTTTAAATTCCTTATGTATTCCACTTCAGGGTATGTCATGTATCCATGAACCTAAACTCATTTTCAGTAGTTGCATGTGTTAAGTTTTTGATTCTTGGAGGTGTTCCTGCTACCAAACCTTCTCTTGCTTCTTCTTGATTTCAATTACATACATCATTCAGGGTACCTACCATAATCATTATTTGACATCTGTGTAGCTGGGATATGAGGACATAAAGATGCTCCTAAGCAGCAGTCATCCTGGTTAGCCTGTAGTAAGATTCTTACTTTCAATAGTCAGTCTTGTACTGTGGACAAATTTTACTGGCCTAAGTACTGATGCTTTCCTCCAGCATTCAGAAAAAGACCTGTTTGGGCTCTTCTTGAAAACCTCAGGAAAGGTTAGTGTGTACACTTAATCAATAGAAGCTATCATTCTCCAATCCTAACCATTCTATGATTCTGAAGACTGCAGTTAGTGAGCAGCTAAATCAATGTGTTGCACCTGAGAAGAGTCAGGATGACCTTTATAAAATTAAAAACTTTCAAAATTTGTTGTAGCTCTTTACAGTCATCAGGAAGATGTGGATGAGAGAGATTTTAAATTGATTTTAAAAATCAAAACAATTGAAAAAGCCACTTCTGTCAGGGCTCTTGCCAAAGATCTATGCAGAAACTAAATAGCCATGAAATAAGAAGTGCTTTCCTGTGATTTTCCTATTAAAAACTTGATCCCTGCTACTCTGTAATGATTGAAAAAGCAGATTAAATGCTAGGAATTATGGAGCAAGGAAAATACAAAACAGTGATTGTAAACATAAAAATCTGTAGTGTGCTTGCACCTTAAATACTGCTGATCTAGTCTCTTCATAACCTTTTCCCTATGAAAATGAGTATAGGAGAACTGGCAAAGAAGAGGGGGGTAATCTAGATGTGTCTAGTAATTTAGTAAGTAAGGATTCCAGAAGAGATGTAACTGGATGAGGAAGGTAAAAGCCTATGAAATCTTGAGTCACAAAAAGAGAAATATGGGTCGATTGTTCATGGTCTTTTCCAATGCAAGAATCAGAAGCCATCAGCTGAAGCTAGCAATGGCAGCTACAGTATAGGAATTGATTTTTCCTCAGCACAAGATAGTGCAAATGCTTAAAATGTATGTTGCTTTAAGAAGAGAGAAAATCTTCCAAGAAAAATCCATTGGGAACTACTATACATGTGAAAATAATGCCTGGAAGCTGCAATTGTTAGAAGTTGCAATAGCTGCTTCCCCTTTTCTTGAAGCATCTGCTTTTAGGTACTTGATAGAACATGATACTAGCTAATTGCATCTTATGCTTTCCCAGCATAGCAATAGCATCTTTTACTTTGGCTTCCTGTGTGCCTGGCCAGGAGAGCATGATGTTTTAGAAGAGCTGTGTTCACACACTCCTTCCTTGAGATTTGAATATTTATGCACTCTTTTGATGTCTTTAAAATCTTTTGATGCTTTTGATACCTGTGACCTGTTTAGAAAAGGTCTGAGTTAGAGAGACCTCCCAGGGACAAGAAGACATGAGAACAAATCTGCATCTTCAGTTTAAAGTTGTTGGTGAATTTTTAGATATTTAATATATGAAAACAGGAACACATGGTTATCAAAGGTCACAAGTTTCCTTCTTCAACACAAAGGTCTCAAATTAGTTCTTCAGGAATAATAACTGGTTGCATGAACCTTGTTATAAATTCCCCATGATGGCTCAAATTGAGATGATGGGCTGGTTGCAGCAATAATGCCTCTGGGTACAGTATTCCGAGGTGTTGAAGAATGCTCAGGAAAACTTTGGACCCCTTACCCTTCAAGGTTTGCAATACCTTTGGTAAGAGGAATAGTAAGTGTTGCAGTCAAAGGTTTCTTAAACCTCCAAAGATCACAAAGGTTTACTGCTCTACTGTAGAGGTATGGCTGAACAATCTCTTCAGTTTGGGACAGGTAACTAATGTGCCTCTGCTTTTGTTCTCAAAGGCTGAGTCACAGCCCTTGTCTTGCATAACAGCTGTGTCTACACTGTAGTTGATGCAGAATCAGCTGTTACATCAGCAAAGCTTTCTGTTGTACCCATCCTCATGACACAAGCTGTTCAAGTTACTGAAATTGAGGTATACATAAAGAATTCCTCAGAGAAGGAAGGTTACTTCTCTGGGAACTGTATGGTTCTTAATGGTGATGCCCTTATGTATTTCACAGTTGGGCTTCCTTCCCTACACTGTGAAGTCCCACAAAACACGGGTTCAGTTCTTGTGAAAGAAACCAGGGCTGTAGCCCTTAACTTCTTTGGACATACATTTAAATTGGGCACACAGAACATAGGTGTGATCTCCACAGCACTGATATTCATAGTACAGATATTTGTTTACTGGGTGTTAGATGCAAACATAGAAATGGAATACACTTAAAATGCTTCTAAGAACTAGTGTTATTGTAAGGTAAGTAATGATTCTTTTTTGACTGAGCCGCAGGAGAAAGATAAGGAAATGCTCACACTGATGAGGTCCTACCGGAAATCTGATGCCATAAGTGTATAGGCTTGCATGCATGACTGTAAATGTACAAATGTTTTGTGTTCTGTATTGCTTTGTGGCCCCTTTGTCCATGGTTTTGACCGCATTTGTGTTCTGCTTGCTTTTCTAACCCATGTGCTTCATATTTCCTCCACACACTGTATTTTCAGAACAGGAACTACTCCTTCAAGTAGTATGCTCCTCTTTGCTCCTATTGAAATAAAGATGGAAGGTACTTTTCCTTCCCCATGATTTCAACTTAACAAAAGAAAGCTGGACTTCTCTCTGATTCTGCTTTATTGGCTGGCTGCTGCTGCCTCTGCCATTTATATTCATAAGTCATTAGGACACACCACATGAGAAGTGTGTACTGTGCCTGTGTGTAGTGGCATTTTTTGTGTGTGGCCTCTTGTTCCCTCCTTTGCATCATGGCTCAAAAGTTAGGGAGTGGGTAACAGGATGAGAGGAGATTTCTTTCTGTTTCATCTCATGCACTTGAAAGATAGGGAGAATGTCCAGTTCTCCTTCTTAACAGCTGTTTTCAAAGAGGCTCCTGCTGTTCTGGTGATAATTCCCCACACCAGCTGCAGAGCACTAAGGCTTTTGTAATTTTGCAGTGCTTGTCACATGCAGAGTCTCTCGCTCATCAGGGCAGAGGGTCTCTCTTGTGACCGCGTTATACTTTGTTACCTGTCTTTACCAGCAAGACATAAGCGAACTTAAACATAGGGAATCTCCTGAAGAAGTCAAGAGAACAGGGATGACACTGCAGAAAGTAGAACTGATAGTTCCCGTTTCAAATTAAAAAGAATTTGAGGAGGGAAAATAAAATCTTAAGTTCCTCACTTTCGCAGGATATCTAGCATGTGGAAATGGAGAAAAGCAGAAGAAAAAATGTTGCTGCTTGTGGGGCTTTTTGTCCATCCAAACATGAAAACAGATTGTTACTTTTCCTTCTTGAAAATCTGAAACAATAAGGAGGCTAAAAACATGGCATGCATTTTGATAAAGTGTATGAAAGGTTTGCTAAATTTTGTCAAGGCTCTGTGATTTATTGATAGGGTCACTAAATGAAAAATAGCTTTCCTTAACTATATTTGAAATATCAACATATGAAATTTAGTCTGAATTATACTGTTTGGCAGCAGTTCTACAGAATTTCAAGCAATTTTTACTTCTGTCTTCAAGGGTAAATGTGTTTCATGTCTGTCTGAGGAACTAATCACTCAGTTCTGATCATTATTGCAAAGCACTGTATATCCAAACTTCCATACACTCTGTCCAAAATGTTCTGCTCTTTATTAGTAGGGTACTGTACAGGAATATCTGATACATGAGTAGTAGCAGCGCACAAAACCAACAGCTGAAAAGTGGGTATGCCTTTAGAATTGTGGGAAAACTGCCTCCAAGTGCTTTCTTTTTCATTGAACAAGTAAGAAGGAACAAGACTGGAACATCAAATAATACAGTGTTCTCATATTGAATTTTAACCTGTGTTGTACCTTTTAGAAAACATGTGTGTAAACTCAGGAAAGGATACTAAAACTGTAGCCTTAGGATGACTGAAAAAAGAAGGCAGTTTCAAGAAACATATACTGAAAATACTGTCTTCTCTTATGTTGTACTATTTCAAAGCATGAGAAAACTCAGGGATGGCAAAAGAGGATATCTTTCCTGTAATGTTGTCACCACTGTCTTACAGAAAGATTCAGAGTGCTACTTCTGCCTACACATTTGTTGCTACTTCTTCTCTCACCATTTGTGCTACCCAGCACTTGTGTCTACCAGCTCCCACTGCAGTGGGCTTGCTTTTACTGTATGAAAGGTGCTGAGTTTTCTCTCCCATGATCTGTGTAAGATTCCAAGTAAAGCTCTGAGTTATAAACTTTATAGAGCAGAAATCACTTTTTTTTTTTTTAACGTTGTACACTAGCGTACATTCACCTGGCTCTCAAGTGACATTCAGCATTGCTGAACCAGTATTAGCTATGGAGACTATATTGCCATGGGCACTATTCCAGTGAAATTGAAGTAAGAATTACCTTCAGAGGGATGTGCAAGAGCAGAAAAACTGGAGGAGTTTTATTTAGAGATCATGTAGAAGACTGGTAAATAAATAATCTTGTGCAATCAGTAACAGTCTTTAATAATCTGTATTTTTCTAGAGAGCTCAAATAGGAAGAGAGACAGCTTGATCTGGTCTTGACTGCTTATAACTTGTCTAAATATATTTGCTTTTAATGTCTTTAGATGACAAGAAGGAGAACAGGTTTGCGGCTGAGCTGGATGAATATGGATCAGATACAATGAGTGAAATAAATATTGTTGGGCGAATTATCTTAAATATTTGGAGAGTGATGAGAAATGAGGTAACGCTTTTCAAAGGTTAATGTAATTGGCTTACGGGGGTTAATTCTTGTAGATGTTGTCGAAAATTTCATGTAACTAAGGTAATTTTTGTTCTTTATTTGTATACCTTCTCAAATGGAGGAGTCTGCCATGTTGTGAAAGTGGATTTTTGCATTTTGCTATAATGTAAATTACTGAAGTCCTTATCTTCCAGTAGTGCTTCTTAATGATACTTCTTTTCACTTCTTCGTGGGTTTTGAGAATAACTTACCTGTTTTAGCAATTTGTCTAGTATGGGACTTTTAGTAAATTAAATACTTGAGCTTACGTTGAGCTGTCAGACTTACTCATTGTTTTGCTGTTTATGACTTTACATTTAATACTTAAATAGTTCAGTCTTTACAAATCGTGTTCTGAACAAATTCACATTTGGTCTTTGTGATCTTCTTAATTCCACGTATACTTTCCAATTTATGAGAGATACTCTTTCCTGACTTGTAAGAAGTTAGGGACTTCAAAGTATAAATGTTCACCTTTTTAACAAAGAATTCTAATAAAAAGTTGATAAATGCAATTGTTACAGTTCGTAAGCAGCAGAGATTTCTCTGACTGTGAAAGACCTCATGCATGTTAACAGGTCCTCTGTGTTCTTCTAGGTGAATCTGATGAATTACACTTTTGAAAATGTGGGCTTTCATGTTCTTCATCAGCGTTTTCCTTTATTTACTTTCCGAGTCCTGTCTGATTGGTTTGATAATAAGGCAGATGTCTACAGGTAATGACCTATTAATCCATTTTGTTTGTTATTTTTAAGGCCACATTCTTAACATTGGATAGGTACAATCTAAAGTCAGCACAGGAAGAAATAATCGATTTAACTCGGGTGCTAGAATGGTCTATATGCAGCAACATGAGCTTATTTGCTCTGCTGGTCTGCTGTGTAGTTATACCCTCAGTATTTCATCACTGTATTTTTCCGTTTAAAGTACACAAAACCAAAAACATTTTCAATTGTAGTTTCAATGTATCTGAATAGAGGTACTATTTTGAAGTTCTGTAAGGTCTTTATTTTGTATGTACTGTTAATCAGAAGGACTTCCTATGACATGTATCTCACTGGGCTTCACTTTTCTTGGAGTCTTCATTTGGTATTGTGTGATATGAACAATTCATAAAACTCGAGTACTGACCTGAACGTCATTTGTGACATACGTTTAATTTCTGTAAAAGTTAAGTACTTTTTAACTAGGTGGAAACTTGGTTTAGCGCTGAAATTATAAATGTGTGTTCAACTAAGACAGGTATTCTTAATACAGAAGGATGTTTCCACAAAAGTCCACTCAGTTAAAAAAACCCATGTAAACAGATGGAAAGAAATACAAATTTATTTCTTTATATTTATTTCAGTAATCCTTTAGGGTACTAAAGAAAACAGGATATAGCATGTCATTGAGATATGCTTTAACAGTAGTTTGCTGTAACTCATTCTGTGTCTATCTTTAGATAAGCTTAAGTGTATGCTTATGTGCACCACATTTTTGGAAGAGCCATATGAAAATGTCCCTGGGGAAATTCTATTTGCTGGTTTGTAGCAAGTTATCATAAAAACATGTTTTTCTTATTAGAAAGAGCAGCACTTTCCTGATGGCTTATAATGAGGCATTCATTTTCACAGGTGGAAAATGGTCGATCATTATGTTAGCCGGGTCCGTGGGAATCTCCAGTTGTTAAATAAACTGGATTTGATTGACAGAACAAGTGAAATGGCGAGACTTTTTGGCATTCAGTTCTTGCACGTCTTAACAAGAGGCTCCCAGGTATGATTTAGTTTTCTGTATACTTCACAAACACAAAATAGTCTTCACAAAATGTTTTAGTTTCTTTGGCATCTTTTCAGTCAGTATACGTATATTCATAAGGTCACAGAAGGCTGTTTTGCATAATGTGAAATTGAAACATAAAGAAAGGCAATTCAAAACCAGTAATAATGGATTGAACAGTTTTGTCTCGGAGATTAGAAATAAAATAGAATGCCCAAATGTAATCGTGCCAGTGGGTCTCTTCTGCTGACTTGGGGAGTGCTACGTTTTTTCCCTTTGAGTTGGAGTTTTTCACACTTGAATGAGTTTGCAAATGAATACGTTTTAAAACATTAAGAAATATAATTGAGCATGTTTTAGAAAGATGAGATTATTTTCTTCCAGGGCAGACAAAACTGCATTGAATATGTTCTAAGTGACATTTCCTGTGAAGCAGACCTCTGAGTGAGATTTGATGGTAAGACAAGAAGGGCTCTGGCTTTATTAAGTAAATGTGTCATGCAAGATGTGTGTGGTCCTGTTATTTTGATACTAGCATCAGAGGGAAAGGGAGCAGGACAGAGTGAGATTCACACAGCTCTTTCTCTGAGACCCGCAGCAGTCTCCAGTAACACCAGAAGCTTTCCTTGCCCAGGTTCTGAGTGACTAGACTAACTAGACTGGTTTTCATGGCTTCACATGAGCCCTGCAAGAGACACGAGTACTCTCACTCAGGTGTGTCTGTTCTGTTGTTGTCTCCTTTCATACCATAATTCTTCTTTTCTACCATCTGCTTTCTATTTGAACACACAGGTAGCTGAGTTGACCAGGGCTGATTATTCTGTAAACTTCTGAGGGCAAAAAGAAAACTTAAAAACTAATGTCCTAACTGGATCAGCATTGCCTTAAGCCAGGCAAAAATGGGAGAGTCTGAAGCTGCAGATCCTTAACAATTCAACCCAAATTAAAGAATTTTTCCACCTTTTTTCCTTTGACTGCAGCAGCCTCTGTCATCTCCTGACCCAGTGCAGGTTCTTGTTGGTCTTGCTGGTACTGGCCCTATATTCCACAGCAGAACCATGGTGGCATTTACTGGGTATTTGCCAGTTTAGCTCCATGATCTGATTTCCCTTCTTACCAGAACAGTAGTGCTCTTGGAACAAGGAAAGAGAAATGCAGTTAGGGCCAGTGATGGTAGGACTGGCTTGCTGCCAGCGTAGATATGCTTAAACTGTCATCATTGCAGCCCACAAAGACTGTTCTCCCTGTCATTTTCTCAAATGGCTGTGAGTGGGAGTGAGCAGCAGAAACATGCTGCATTTTCTGTCCTGACTGTTCTTTTTTCTTTCCTTCTGTGCACGTATGTTTTGTTTCCGTTGAAACTTTATAAATCACAGAGATGGCAGTGGCAACAATTTCCTGTCACCTCAAATAATTGGGGTTTTTTTCACTCAGAAGAATCATCATTACATTTTATTTAATACTCCTTTTCTCCTTAGCTGAAAAAGATGTTACAATGGAATAGTACGAAGAACAGATTTCAGATATTTTAAGTTATTTTCCATATTTTTGTGCATCTCACCAAGAACTTTTATAAAGGTGGGGTTTTTTTAATTTTATTTTATTAAGCTAACTTGAATATATTCGACAGTAGACTAAACAAGTGAATGGAGATGGTCATAGGCATACAGATTATTAGTCAGGTGACTGAAGAACTTGCTGAAAACTAGGGAAGAAAACCCAAAAACCACCCAAACTAGCTCTTGCCAGATCCGGTCCCTGACCACCTCATCACATCTCTGAGTTGATCCCTGGACACAAATCGATGTGCAGTTAGTACAAGGCAGCAGCAGCGTATGCTGCTGCAAAACTACGCTTTCAAACCCCAGCTGGTTTGTAAGGGGTCAGAATCTTGTTAAAGCTGTTGGTTCTGTAAGTTCATTTAAAACACAAAAGTTAAAGAAATCATACCTAACCTATTCAGTACAATGGTTGAATATGTACTGCGTCAGGCAGAGGGCTTTTGAATAGTAACTGAATTGTTTATAAAGCACAGGATTTTAGGATTACATAGGATTATTCTTTGATATTTTGGGTTTTTTTTCTGTCCTTTGCAACCCTTGTGTGTAATTTTCAGGTATTTTGGTTTTTATTGTCAGTGAGCAGAGTGAATACGTGGTTATTAGTGCTTTTAAAGCCTTACTAACACCCTGCATAATAGGGCTGTGTTTTTCTCATGTTGCTACCTCCACATGTGACATTCTGTGATGTCTTGAACAAGGTGAAAGTTCAGAAACTCTTTGTTGCTTTGCACTTCCTGTACTACGTGTGGCATCATCAGAGAGAAAGCACAATACCCAGTGCAAAGCAGCACACTTTTGAAATAGGCTGACATAGAATCTTCCATTGGTTCTCGTGCTGACAGGTACATCCTAGTTACTTCTCAAGGTCAAAAGGTTGGAGGCACAGTTATCAACTTACACAGTTCACATGTCATTTCTCTATTCTCCAAAATGTTGGAATGAAATTGCTGAGGAGATTCCTATGGAAAATGCTTGTCAACTGTATATTTGTTTTCTTCAGTCTTGTGCAAGTCTAAAAAACTACAGTTTAGCAAACGCTCATTCACTGACTGTAGCATGGCCCTCACTATATTGTTGCAGCATGTTGAATGTTTATTTTTTTCCATAGATAAAAATCAGAAGTACTTGATTGTTAATGATTAGGGCTAAATGATAAAAGAACACATGGAAAAGTTCTACTATATGTGATAGAAAATAGCCATACTCTTGCTTTTAATGTATCTTTTGGAAAGCTAGCTGCCTGTGCTTAAATTCGGGAAATGTAAGTGCATATTTACACAGTTTTAATGCATCCATGTTTGTTCTGCATTTTTTAAATTTTAATGATTACATCCATACTGTTTTGCAGTATCGTGTGGAGTCTATGATGCTGCGTGTTGCAAAGCCAATGAATTATATTCCTGTGACACCCAGTGTCCAGCAGCGAGCTCAAATGAAAGCCCTGCAATGTGTTCCCTTAATAATGGAGCCGGAATCCCGCTTCTACAGCAATGCTGTTCTTGTATTAGATTTTCAGTCGTTATATCCTTCCATTGTGATAGCATACAACTACTGCTTTTCAACCTGCCTGGGACACGTTGAAAACTTAGGAAAGTAAGTTGTTATTCTTTTCTCACAAACTTTGGTTCTGTAGAGACTATCACCTTTTCTAAGGTACTGAGAACCCTTGGTTGTCACTGGAAATGGTGGGCATGTATCAACAGCACTGTTTTCTGTTACACAGTAGAGGTGATAAATAATAATGCATTAATGCAGAACAGAATTGGTAAATTAGATGTGTGGAATTGAGCCATTCATTACTACTTCATTCCTAGAGCCTTTTGCATGTAGCTAAGAAATTTTAAATGATAGTATGTTTGTTTATACCTGATATTATAATTCTGATTCTGTCCTTGCATTATCAACATTTTAGTGTGAGTTGATGCATTTGCTTGATCAGGCTTTAAATGAATGAACTGTATTCATATTTATTTTTTTTCTTTACTAGATATGATGCATTCAAATTTGGCTGTACATCTCTCAGAGTACCTCCCGACTTACTTTACCAGATTAGGCATGATATCACAGTGTCACCCAGTGGAGTAGCTTTTGTCAAGGTAATTATATTACTGCACCATGACAGACATTTTCAATTCCTTTTGGCTGACTAGCTTAAGATCGAAATGATACCGTAGTTTATATTTTGCTGCATTAAGAGCAGGCAGAAGGGGGGAGGTTCAGCCTCCCATTTCCCAGTGTTTTTTGATATTTGTCAGAGTGCTGAGTTTCTGGCAGTACAGGAAATAAAATGTCATCTTTGTGCTTTCAGTTATACTGAAGGCTTATTTCATCTATAATTAAACTGTACTTTTCTTGTGCAGTTTGGGGATCAAACAGTAATTATGTGTGTGTAACACTTCATTCTTCTCCTGCTGTATAGCAGAATACTTTCCTAGGAAAAGACTCGTGGCTCGGGAGATGAAACTCCCTTGACTGGCTTCTATTGTTCACATTTTATGTTATATGTACTGCTGGATGATTTGTAATGAATTAATAAGTATGGCCTGGAGCTCTTACAAGTAAGTAGCCAGTCACCAGTGTACATATATGGAATGTAAACCAGAAACTTTCAGTAAAGAATATTTGCAGAATTTTTAAAATACAGTTTTCCTTTAGTGTTTAACATCTTGAGAATCAACAGTTTGATACTTAAGTCCCATTTTAGTTAATAAGATTATCTAAACAGTGCATTAGCAGGGCTGATGAAAACAAAGAACAAAAAGCTATTCACCCTGCCTTTTAAGAGCTTTGCCTGTGCTCTAGGTTGCTTGTATTATCTGTGGGAAGAGCCAAACCGTTGGTGCCTAGGGCATCTTCCTAATTCATTTGTCTTCTTAACAGTGATTGTCTAACAGTTCAGAGTTTCGCTTTTACTCCTAACTGTTTAGGTTTGGCTTTTTAACATAGTTTTTCCTTTGTTCCCTTTATGGCAGCCTTCGGTAAGAAAGGGTGTGCTGCCAAGAATGCTAGAAGAAATCTTGAAGACTAGGATAATGGTGAAACAGTCAATGAAGTCTTACAAGCATGACAAGGCTATAACTCGAATGCTTGAAGCTCGTCAGCTGGGCCTTAAACTTATAGCTAATGTTACATTTGGTTATACTGCTGCTAATTTTTCTGGAAGAATGCCGTGCACCGAGGTAAGGGTTGCAGAAACAAATACAGAAAAACTCTGGAACAGACACTGTTCATAAAGTACAGTCAGACATCGCAGTATTGTGATTTGAAATTTATTTAAACTAAATACCTTCTTAAAAGCTGGTTTGATTTGTAGCACTGAAAATCGGCCACTTGGGATTGATTTGTGATCCTGAGAAAAAAAAACTAAAAACCAACTAATTTTTCTTCTTCCCATAAAAGAACATTTGGAGTTGGCATTTTCTGTAGAACTCTTTCCAGAGGTAGATGGGATTACAGTTCTAACAGTGGAAATAAAATAAAACATTGTAGCTCTTTCATAGTTTTCATAAAAGGAGGGATCAGCAGAATCCAAAAACCAGAGAAAATGATCTGAAGCAGTCTTGTCTTGCTCCTTACACTTCTAATAAGCCTAAAGAAGTTTAAACCAAATATTCATTTATTTTAGTTCTTTGTAATTTTTGATCATTGTTGCTGTAATTCTTGCTATTTGGGGGTAACATAAGCAACCTTTTTATTTATTATATGCATTTAAACCATGAAATAAAATATAGATTGTCTCAATATAATACAATTCATAAACAGATCAAGCAAGTTTAGACTGTGTTTACCAAGAGCTAGTATTTGGTTTAGCAGTAAAGATTTCCAATTGATCTTCAACTTTGCAGGTTGGGGATAGCATTGTCCACAAAGCCAGAGAAACATTGGAGCGTGCTATAAAACTGGTGAACGATACCAAAAAATGGGGTGCTCATGTTGTGTATGGCGACACTGACAGGTAATCAATGGTCTGGTTCTTGCAGTGCTTTAAAATCATAATAGTTCTTCATAGATATATTTTTCTTTTGTCTCAAATAGGGGAATTCATGATACTGAAAAGAGTGTGTGGACCCTTTTTTGGATATTGCTTACTGCCTTGCTTGGATATACAAACTAAAATGATGTTTATTTTCCTGGGGTTTCTTTTAAGACTTCTAGAAAGAGCTTTGAGGTTTTCCTTTCTTTTGAAAATCATGAGGAACAGAAAAAGCGGGGGGGGGGGGAAATCTTATTTTTTCAGCTGTGAATTAATGTGTCTTATTTATCAAATGAGTACTTTTGTGCTTGTTGCTGCTGCCATTTTTATTTTGGAAAACAGTATTCATAATATAGTAGGCTTTGCATGTTGATACTTAGAGGAAGGCACTATTTTAAGCTTCAAAAGTGGATACAATTCAGAAGCAGCCACCAGAGCATGCAAAGATATGATTAGGCTGCCTGAAATACATCGTATGAATAGCTCTCCTTTCCCAGTCAGTCTTTCATCTGAATAATCGCCATGCTCTGGGCGTATCCATCTCTGGGGCTAGGCTTGGATAATTTTCAGCCATAGGAAACAGAGCTTGTCTGGCTGTCTTCCCTTAATACCTTGATTGCTGTGGTAACTTCACAGCCCTGATTTCAGCCACATTTGACGAAAACCTCGAAATTTCAAAGATACTAAATTCATAGTAACTTCATGAAAAAAAGGAATTAAGAAAAAAATGTTGGAGAAGGAAAGTAAAATTCTCTTGCGGCCCATACTGATGGAAAAAACAATGTACCAGAGCTCTTTACAGTTCTCCCCTGGGAACTCAGGTTTTGCAGAGCACAGGAGCAGTCACGTTCCCTGCCTCAGCAGAGAAGACACAGCATTTGTTGTGTCTTTGGCACTTCTAATCTCATTCAGAATGCTGAAGTTTCTCATGGTTTTGGCTTTTCTATGTAGGAAGGGAACAGAATTGATAACATCCCTGCCTTGCCACCGGGAAACTATATCTTACAAGTTTTGAGAGCTATATGGAATAGATTTGTGCTTATTTCCTATGTTTGGTTTCTTGTAGCATGTTTGTACTCTTGAAAGGAGCCACAAAGGAGCAGTCTTTTAAGATTGGTCAAGAAATTGCTGAAGCTGTAACAGCAACAAACCCCAAACCTGTTAAACTGAAGTTTGAAAAGGTAAAATGAGAATATTTTGCATCAAGTGTGTTGAGTGAAAACATTGTTATCTTAAAAAGTGAAGAGAGAAGATTTTTCTGGACGTTAATGTAGCACAAGGATGTACAGCAGTCGTGTGCTGTACTGCTTCTGCAGGTACATTGCAAGCTCCTTGTCAGAATGCTGCAGCCATGAGCAGCAATAAATAGTCTTGCATTGACATCAGGTTCCCTGGTGGCTTGTTGCACTTGGCAGCACCAGGCAATCTGAAATTCATCTCTCATCAATATTTAGAAATCACAGAATCAGAGAATGGTCTGGGTTGGAAGAGACCTGAAAGCTCATCCAGTTCCAACCCCCTGCCATGGGCAGGGACACCTTCCACTAGACCAGGTTGCTCAAAGCCCCGTCCAACATGAACAATTCCAGGAATGGAGCAGCCACAGCTTCTCTGGGGAGCCTGTGCCAGTGCCTCACCACCCTTACAGTGAAGAATTTCTTCCTAATATCTAATCTAAATCAAACCTGTCAGTTTAAAGCCATTCTCCCTTGTCCTATCCCTCCATGCCATTATAAAAGGTCCCTCTCCAGGTTTCTTGTAGGCCTGTTTTAGGTACCAGAAGGCTGCTATAAGGTCCCCCCAGAGCCTTCTCAGGCTGAGAAAGTTGCAGTTGTTCAGCCTGGTCTTCCTAACAGAGGTGCTCCAGCCCTCTAATCATCTTCATAGCAGTCCTCTGGACTCACCTCAACAGGTCCATGTCCTTCTTGTCTTTGCAGCCCAGGATATGGTTGGCTGCAAGTGTGTAACATCTCCCTCAGTTTTGTATTACATACAATAAAAGCAATGTATGCAATTTGGTAGAGGAAATGTACATGATCCCTTGAAGTGATTTCAGTGCATTAATTACAAGCCTTATATGTGGTCTTCAGCCAGATTTAGCACACTTCAGGATATGTCCATGGGAAACATATGCAGATAAAATGAAAATTCGTAAAAAATCCGTTCAGTAAGCTTTCAGAAGTATTAATGACAATAAGCATTTTATAGAAGAGCATGGCTATGTGATACTAATTTTGGTGGAAGTTTACCATGGAAAGTCATTAGCAATCAGTTCAGGTGCTCTAGATACTTACATGTACATACACAACTCAACAGGTTCAGTCAGAATTTGTAAGCAAATTGCCATTTTCCACTGAAAATACAGCAGATAAATATTAGCAAGAAGGTCAGGATACATGTGGAAGGCACAGCAGCATTTCCTCAGTGACCAGTATACACAGACCCTTCCAGTGTGAGGCAATTTGTGTCATTAAGCTGAAGCAGTAATTGGCCAGAAAAAAAACATTAGGTGCAAAGATATACTTGAGAAGATGGCCAAGTGCTTCACTTCAAGTGCTCTTACTTAGCTGTGGGTCAAAGTACTGAGTTCTGTCCTAGTGTGGCTTCCTAGCACAGGAAAAGGAAAATGCCTTGAAGCTGGAGCACTGTTCAAGAAGTGGAGCACCTGTGTGCAAGACCTTCTTCAGCTTGAGGCAATCCAAACTGGCTGCTCCCTCTTCCAGGAGAGTCAGGAAGATGTGGTGTTATACTGTGTGTAAACCTGGGACTATTGTTCTCCCACTGTTTCTTTTAAAACTGGTCAAGGAATACTGACACAATCAAGAATGAAATAAAAGGTTGGATAAAACAAAATAGATCATGACCCTAAAAATCCATTCATGAGGAAACCATTCTGCAAGCATAAGCATTTAATAAACATGCTTTCCTCAAATCAGGATACTGGACTGATTCTAGGTTCATAACCTCATAATTAGATGAGGTTTGAAAATAGAAAGTTCAAAGCCAGTACTTTAGCTGGGGAAGTTTTCTTCTCCGATGTTTAAAATGAAATTACTCTCTTTTTAAGAAGGAGAGATAATATGGTTACATTAAAAGTGCTGACAGGTGCAATCCAGAAAAGTAAGGGTACTCAAGTTATACTGTGTGTTGCCTTTCATCTGATCTTCAGGTTGCTTAGCCTTTGCAGCTAGGTGAACTGACTGAAGAATGGGACACCACTGAATCCCAATTTCCTCATCTGTTCCTTTAACAGTCTCTTGATCTAGAGCCACCTTTTACTCCCAACACATGCTGGATTGGGCTATCTTTTGTTTTAACATTCCAGGTCTACTTGCCATGTGTCCTGCAAACTAAAAAGAGGTACGTGGGTTACATGTATGAAACACTGGACCAGAAGGACCCAGTATTTGACGCAAAAGGCATAGAGACAGTCCGAAGGGACTCCTGTCCTGCTGTTTCCAAGGTAAAATACTCACACATCTCTTCCTGAAAGAAATTAGAGCATTCTGTTATTTCTTTCATGTTCATCCTTTCTCAGAGTTCCTAGTCCTTGTGGGCTGTCTGAGACTTCATCTGCTTTTCTGGTATGAGCCATTTGAAAGACAAACTGAAGATCTTGCACAGCATTACAAGGAATTGCACATTCCATCTTTACTGTCTTTCAGCCCCTAAAATCCCCATAAAAAGCCCTCAGCCCCATGTAAGTTCTCTAGGAGACCATTCTTGATCAAGGTCACTTTAACTGGAAGTAAGTATTACTCCGAGATGAGTGGGGCGCACTGATGTGTCTGCTAAGCAGCTCACTTACATAAATCTAGTTTAGCTAAGAACTGATTTAAAATAAACTTCCTTACCTGTTTATTTGAAGCTGTGTATTGGGGGCTTCAAAAGAAAAGGCTCTTGTTCCTCATCAAGTCAAAACAAATTTATGCCAGTAAAAATGGTAGCCACTTAGGAGGATTTATTTCAGTTTTTAATCCCAGTTATTTTTGTTTGCTGATGTGGTCAGAAAGTCATGGTAGAATATTTTAGATGATGGGAAAAAAAACATCTCTCATACTCTGGAAAGCGTCTGTAATTGCTGAACAGTCTTAGTGCCAGAGTATGGATAATGTCATGAAAGATGTGTCAAACTGAGGAAAAACTTGTGCAGTAATGTTTATGAATGTTTTTTCATGGAAGGGAATGCAACCTGTTGTCATATTAACATTCTAGCTCACAACTGATACTTTTTCTAAGCATTGTGTCAGTATCTCCATATAATTTACTGATTTATTAGGAATTCATTATCTTTTAGTTAAGCATATGAGTTTTTCCTCACTTTTCTCCTTTGGTTGTAAAGATACTTGAGTGTTCTATCAAGCTGCTATTTGAAACACGGGACATAAGTCAGATCAAACAGTACGTTCAGAATCAATGCATGAAGTTACTGGAAGGAAAAGCCAGCATACAAGACTTCATCTTTGCAAAAGAGTACAGAGGGAGCTCAGCTTACAGACCTGGATCCTGTGTACCAGCCCTGGAAATCACCAGGTAAGGCGATTAAGTGCTAATCGTAGGTATCTTTTATCTTGACCTTGTACTGCCAAGTTACAGGTAGCAGTGGGGTGTCTCCTTCAGATCTTGTTGCAGCAGTTGGCTGTGACTTTCTTCTGCATGTGAAGAGAGATCAGGCATCAGATAGTGCTAGAGAGCCATTCTGTAGTTCTTGAAAGAGCCACGCATGTTGAAGAGTAAAGCCTCTTGTCAAGATTCTGCAGCGGTGTGTTCACTGCTGGTACTTAAGCTTTGGGATTTGTCCAAGGGCTTGACTCTCCAAGGATGCCCATCACTCACAGATACCAGATGTGTTAAAAACTGTAACAGTGACATCTCTCAGTGCTGGTAGATACATCACAAGGCTTTAAAAGGTACCTTACTAAAAGTTAGTATTTCATACTGTTGATACTGTTTATCAGTAATTGATAAGATGAGCTGGCACATTTTGCACCTTGCTTAATATAAAAGGTCTTTAAATTAAGCTATGGTTTTTAGGTAAAATAACATCAAGTCCTGGACTGACACCTACTTCAAATTGAATTGTTCTTTTCTGTCTGCGTACTTGAGCTCTTTTTAGTACCCTGGCTGCTCTTCATTAAAATACTTCTTTAAGGAAGAGGTAGCTGGAAAGCAGCCTGCATGCAAACCCAAGTGACCTGAAACAGAAGGCGTCTTTAGGGCTCATGTTCCAAGTTTTAAAATTTGGGTCTGTTCATGAGTGCTTCATAATAGGCACTAACTTCAGTCTCCTGGAGAGGTACTGATATAATCAGATGGGGAAGTTTACAGGCAAAGGAGGTAACTAAGAATTTGTCCCTGGATGCATTCTAATGGCTATTTTTAAACAGGAGAATGCTCGCTTACGACCGTCGCTCTGAACCACGAGTTGGGGAGCGAGTGCCCTATGTCATCGTGTACGGCATGCCCGGCCTGCCCCTGATCCAGCTGGTGAGGCGACCCATTGAAGTCCTGCAGGATCCCAACCTGAGGCTGAACGCTACCTACTATATCACCAAACAAATTCTGCCACCGCTGGCAAGGATCTTCTCACTTATTGGCATAGATGTCTTCAGCTGGTACCATGAGTTGCCACGGGTAAGTGTTTGGAAACAGATTACAAACGCAACACATCTATAGCGTGTTTGGTTTCATTGTGACTTTTAATGGAATGAGCTTTACATGAAGCAACAACAAAAGTTATTTTACAGGGCAGTGTTTGATGCCCAGACATGCAGACCTGCTTCTTAGATCCCACTTACTAGATCAGGGTTTTTGGCCAGCCCAGAGTTAACCAGTGTCAGCACCTACTTTCCAACCCTTCCATAGTTTAAGAGTATTTTGCCATAACCATATATTTTTTAGCACTACTAGCATACGCATCTGTTTGGCTGTACCACGTTTTAAATCTCACTATAGTTAGATGTTGGTGCTCCTGTTTTTCCAAGATGTTCTGAAGATCTTTCTTTTTTATAGAAAAGGTGTAATGCCCCAGCAGCAGGAACACTTCTTTAAAAAACTGTATCACCAGAAATTCTAAACTAATTATTTCCAAAAGTGAGTTTCCTAAAAGTTAAAAAAATCACTGAGATGAAGAGATGTATTAGCTGGATTTTAGTCTGTGATTCCCCTGACAAAAAGGGGTGGTGAAAGACTTTATCTGTGTAGTTCGGTGACTCTGCTTAGTGTAGACTTCAGCAGCATAGAAAGTACATCGTGTTCTCTACTGCATGCTTTTAATATAGCCTTGGTGGAGTTCAGTTCTGCTTCTCTACCTTTCCAGTGGCACTGCAACACTCACCTTAAGTATCTCCAACAAGCTGCTCTGAAACAGCAAAAAAAGCCCTGATTTTCTGCAAGGCCAGAGAGCACGGAGCAGAGGTTGTGTTTGAAGCAGTGAGTGCGGGATAGCACAAAGCATAAGTCATGCAGCACGAGGAGTGAGTGCAGAGAACAAACTTCCCTGGGTGAGGGGGCACCAGTGGAGCTTCGTCTGGAAATATCAGAGCATGTGTTCTGTGGCAGCTCTGTGGCTCCGACTACACCGGCACAGAAACTCGATGGAGGCAGCCACTGGGGCTCTAGCCAGGAACACCTCTGGATGTGAAGTAGATCAGCACCTACAGAGGTACTCTGCAAGAGGCAGAGTTTGAGATAAGATCAGGAATTTAGCATGTGACTGGGGATTTCCTTGGTTGCTCTGTCTTTTTTGGTGAGATTCGCTGTGAAATAGGTGTGGGTGGGTTCTACCCTGTGTATCACTTCAGGGCAATGCTGCTCTCTTTGGTGATGAGATCCATGTTAATAGTGTGTGTCTGAGGCCATGCCCTGCATGCAGGCTGTGTTGCACTTCCATACTCCTTTCAGAAAACAGGAGGCTGTATAACACAGGAGTAAGGTGAGCTGTTCTCTTTAAAGTTCATTACCTCTTAATTTTCTTTTTCTAAGATTCAGAAAGCTTCCACAGCTGCCCACAGCGAGCTGGAAGGACGCAAAGGCACGATCTCCCAGTATTTCACAACCTTACACTGTCCTGTGTGCGATGAACTGACCCAGTATGGGATCTGTAATAAATGCAGAAGCCAGCCACAGCATGTGGCAGTGATTCTCAACCAAGAAATCCGAGAGCTGGAGCGTAAGCAGGAACAGCTGGTCAAGGTACGATTAAAGCACTGTCAGATGTCTGTCAGCCAAAGACGGGCTGGAATTTCAAAGCAGCCTGTTACTGAATGCCCCCAACCAAAATGGGAAGCACAGTCTGGGTGCTAAACGTGTTGCAACTTGTTTGCTTTTTCCCATTGCTGTTGAAGGCAGCATAGCAGCTGTTCCTCTCCTTAGCTTTGCATAAAACTGAAGGCAAAAGGGGGGTGAGATCAGAAAAAAAAGATGCTTTTCTTTATCTTACACAGTTTAGAATCATAGACTCACAGAACAGTTTGCAGGTGCCTTTTTATGATGACAGTGATGGAGAGTTGTGAAAGTATGAGAGTCACCTTTTTTGCACTAAAATAACGTGACAATATTCTAGTAACAAGAACGTTGTCCCAAGAAATGCATTTATTTATGTGTTTAATATGGATGTGTTTTAGCCTGGGGGTTTTCTTGTTATCTTTCCTCTTGTAGGAATTTTCAAAGCTGTTCTTTTTTTTGCCCCCCCCGAGCTAGAAGTCAATGCAGAGGATGGCTCACGGTGCTCATCAGTATATTCTAGCAGAGCACAGTGCCTCCCCTTGCAGAAAGGTGTCTGTCCTCACCTCATTTTCCTACTGTTGTAGCTTATCATTAATATTTCTGTTACAATGTATTTTTAGCAGTAGCATGTGAACGGTGTTCAAGACTTGTCTGAATTGCAGGGATATGAATGTTCCCATAGTGTAGGCATTGATTTGATAGGTTCCCATGGGGTTCTGTTGCTAGAAAACCATTACCGTTCACTATTCATAAATACTGCATTAGTGTGTATTTGGTAACATTTGCTGTGACCTGCATTGTAAACGGCAATAGAGGAAGGTGATGCCTGTTCTGCAGTGTTCTGTGGTACTCTGAACCTTTTACATTGCTTTTGTTCTGGAATAACTCAGACCTGGGCAGATGGGGTCAGCCCCACGGAAGGGTCAGTGCTCTCATCAGAAGAGTCTTTTGTCTCTGCAACACCCAACGGGTTGGCAAGGCCTTGGATCAGTGTTGTAGCCAGCATCTGATGACTCAGCCTCTCCAAGAGTGTCTGTCTCATTTTAATATGAAGATGTATATATCCTTCACAGTTTACATTCTTGGCCCTACCACATCATAGACATGCTGGAGCCAGCAGAAAACTGATACAACACTGAATGCTACATTAGTTTAAAACACACTAAAAAGCTATGTGCCACAGATAAAAGCCAGAGACTTTTCCCCTCTACACAAATTGAATGTAGAAAGTGTCTAAAGTACCATTTTAGGTGGTCCCTTGCATTCAAACCAGCCACAGCCTTACAACAGAACAAGGGTGGGCTTTTTCTGAGGTTCTTCTAGTGCTTACAAACCTGGAATAAATGGTTTAAATCCCGTTCCTTTTGGTCACAGTTGCAGGTCAGAGACCTGGCATCCTCCAAGGTGCCATGTGTGGGACATGGCTGAGCAGGGTGGCTCCTCTCCAGCTGCTGTCAGTGTGAATTTACGGCCCACAGGGATTCAGTGCTGATACAGGTCTGGCCAAGAGGCTTGCTGATACCCAGATAGGTTTAAAGTGGAAAGAAGGAAAGGAACCAGTTTTAAAAGCAAAGGGCTAAGATTTTGATTTGTTGTTGAAACGGTGCAAATGGTGCAGTAACGCTGTGTCACGTTTTGATGTTACAAAACACAAGTGTGGCTGGAAGCAACTTGCTGAGTTTTTGGAAGAACCATCAGAGGTGGCAGATGCTGGAAAGGAATAAAAATAAAATAGCGAAGAGGGGACTTTAGTTTTCTGAAGGCAGCTACCTTTGGAAACCCTGTGCCTGCTGCTATTTGATTCCATCCGGTATTTCATGTTAAAAGTACTTTCAAGCAGGATTAACTACATTAAGGAATATCCATGAAGGAGGAGAGCAGTGGAACCTGTGTGCCCTGTGCATTTCTGTCTTGGGATTGATTAAGCCCGACCTGGAAGCTTAACTTGAAACAGGAGTAGTTTATCCAGTCCCTTTCCTGTGTATAACTGCAGACTAACAGTTTTGTCTTGTTTCAGTAGAAATTTTTTCTGCAGGCCAAGTTTATCATGGATATAACACACTGCCCCAGTTAATCCACTCATTTACCTTACTTTAACACATGCCACCACATCCGAGTAGAACTCCATGAGCAGGATTGAGGCCTGAGCTGCTCAGCTCTGCTGCCCAGCGCAGGGCAGGTGCTGCCAGCCCAGCACCAGCACCGGCAGCACAAGGAGCAGCCTGGCAGCTGCAGGAGAGGCTCCACACCCAGAGCAGAGCTGCTCTGGAGCCCTCTTGTGTTGCGTAAAGGTTGGTGCTGGTGGGGTTGCCCTCTTCTGCTATTAGTGCTGAGAACTTCACAAGTGATTTATACCTTCCTTCTTCCAAGTTTGCAATAATCTGTTTTGCTTTTTGACATGCAATCTAGATATGCAAGAACTGTACAGGCTGCTTTGATCGACATATCCAGTGTGTCTCCCTCAACTGTCCCGTACTCTTCAAGCTCTCCAGAGTCAGCAGAGAACTGTCCAAGGCACCGTACCTTCGCCAGCTGCTCGACCAGTTTTAAACAAGCTGTGTTACAGGATTCCAGGTGCTACTTTTTTGTCCCTTCAGTGTTTACCACACTAAGACTATTGTGCATGGTGCTTTTCAATTCTCATCTAGTCCAGGATTGCCATTTTAACTGTTTATTACCTGAAGAATAATGAACGCTTATCCTAACTAAATTAAAAACCAACAAACATTTGACCTATGAACAGCTCACTTTTTAAGATGTAAAAATTTCTTCCTTCTTTCATGTTTCTAACATACTGTTTTCTAATGCTGATGTTGAAATTAAATAGCTATGTGTAACATCTTGTAAATCCATTTTCAAGTAGAAGTCAAGTTTACTTCCTGGCGGAAGGAGTACTGAAAACCTCTTGAACCGATACAACCATTCGTGTGTGTTCTTGAACTGTCAGTATCAAGACGTGTTACTTCGATATTATCCATTCACTTTATAATTTTGTCTGCGAAATATTTTGTAAATACACTTTTTTACTTTTCAAACAACTGAGTAAAATAATGTGCAATGACTTTTATACAGATAATTTTAAAGTTGGTTGGTATATCTCCTCCTGAGTTTTGCTTGATTCCAAGTAGATGGTTATTTTGATCAGACTGTGCAGGCAGTAGTATCATGTGTAGCATTTTAAAACATTTTTTTCTAAGAATTGCTGTCTTGCTTTAGCTATTAATGGGGCATTGTGAGGAACTGTGCAAAGACATTTTTGTTACAAACCTGTGGGACTGTTGCAATACTTTAAATATAAAATTTTATTCCATTTTTGCTTGTTTTGTATAGACATTTCTATTGCTTCTAAATATGCTTAAAATATTTTCTTTCCTTATGTACTGTACAGTTAAATCTTATTTGCCACCATCTTGACAAAAATGTGTATTTAGAATATTTGTATAACTGTATAAAATGGAAAAGGAATTATGTGGTCAGTGCATTGTTTTCTAAACTGGAAATCATTTTGTTTTAGAAGTTAATAATGGAAACCATATTAAAGTTGAATAAAATGATATGGTAAGAATTACATGGGTTTTTATATTTGCCCTCAGCTCTAGCCACCTCTGTTGCCTTTGGGTGGCCCACAAACAGTCACAAAACCCAGACTGCTCAAGTAAATTGCAAACCCAGCTTAAGCTTTGGGATCTGAAACTTCAGTATCATCTCTTGGAGCCCTTCCCCACATCCAAAGAGAAGCGGTGCCAGTTCTCCTGTAGTCACAACAGGAGTAAGTTTCAAATCTACAAGTCCAGAGTAACTTTGAAAAATAGAACAAAACTTTATTTACATCATGGAACCTGAGTGTCTTCTCCTGTTAAGAATTTATTACATTCAGGATACAAGTCAGCCCGTTAAATTTCACAGCACACCATAGGATGTAAACCCACACCAAGCAGCATAAAACCTAAACCAGCCACAGACTGCAATGCATTTTTATGCAAAGTAACTAAAAAAAAAAAAAGTAAAATCAAGGCACAAAACTGCCTGCTCTTGCATTCCAGCATTGCTCATGTGCAGAATCAAAGTGCAAGTGCTAACCATATGGCAGTGCCTCGGAGGAAAACAAAACTAACACAAACCAACAAAAGGACACTTAGCTGCAGGTTACCTCCTACCCTGGAGCAAACGGGCACGTGCTCATTTTCAACCCACTCCTGGGTTTATGGATGGAAAACAGGAGTCTTCCTTACTAAATTCACATTTCTAGTCCATGGACCACAGCTCTTGTCCTCAACAGAGAGATGACTTCTCTAGCATAAGGGAAGGGTGAAGTTAATAGAGCTTGCTTCAAGTTAGTTCAGCCCAGAATAATGTGTAAGTTGAAGTGTTTAAGCTTTCTAGAGGATCTGTAATGTAAAAGACACCATAACTAGAGCCACACTGTAAACAGATCCTCTACCTCTATATGCCAGGATAAAATTTACTTTGGACAGAAATTTAAACATGTGAAAACTAACATTCACTGTCTGAAAACAAGCCTTGAGGAATGCCAAAATCCACAAACTAGGAAAACTACAGCCTTGGCTATCAAGGATGTCTGAAATGCTGTGAGTTGGGCTCACAACTAAAAATGTCCTAGATCTCGTCTAATCTTACGCTGCTTTAAACATTCCATTGTCATTACAGGGCAGCCCCCGCTATTGAGAGTCAGCTGCTAAGGGACAAGGAGAACAAGTCCTGGAAGTATATTCCGTTTCAGAATTAAGACAGTGAAGGCTCCAAGTGCCTGCTAAGATGGCCCAAAATTTAGACATCATCCAAAGGCCTCCAGTACCAATCTGACATGATGCTGCACGGTACCAGTCAAGATAATTTAACTCTCTTCCTGCCAGTGCTTTTTTGGATCCTTAACTTTTGGCAAAAGGCTGCTCTTGCCTCAACATTCCAGGCTGTTGCTCCAATCCTACTTATATGGGCTTCCTGCTTCTGGGAGGGAGGAAAATGGGGATGAATTCAAATGAGTTAGAGGTTAATAAAATAAATAATAATAAAATAAAATAAAATCTTTGTTTTGCACAATATTTTTGCATTGGTTGTGAAGACAGTCAGAAAAGCATGCAGTAACTGGATAAGGTTCAAAGAGGGTACAGCGTATTTCCCAGTGCAGCTTTAATTTTTCTGGTTCTTTTTAGTACTTGATTATGGAAGATGTGTAAACTGTCCCTGAGAACAATCTTATGTGCAGGACATTCCACTTTGGAATTTCATGCCAAAAACTAGTGTATGGATTATTTAAGATCTTCCTGGTTGCCAGGTGTGTCTCTCAAAGTAATTTGCTTCTGGCAACATGGTCTCAGGTACAGGGAAACTTTTTTACATCACTGTCAATTCAGATATAGCCTGTGGATTGCAGGGACAGCAGGGAGCTGCCACGGACCTGTTTCTGTATCTCGTGTGTTTGTCCTGCACCAAAGTCAACAGCCTCTGTCAGAGGAGACTACCCCAAAAGCAGAGCAGGAGCAGTTCACACTCCCCCCATGCACCAGAGGGACCTGTACTTTCCATCAGGTAACACCTCCCACTTTCTACACACAAAGCAGTTACTGCAGCAGAAAAAAGGGGAAAAAGTTGAAGCCACTCGGGCTTCATTGCACTTGTGTAGTCACTCCCTGTGCCATTTGCTGTCATATAAAACAAAAGACACAGGGTGACACAGACTTGCTTCTGTTGAACAAATGGTCTCGCATGTACCAAGGCCAGGAGATGGCCTTACACTGAAAAACATTTACCATTAGTTTAAACAAAGAAGAGCCTAACAAGGGAAACAAAGGGTTATTTTAAGTGCAGGTTCATGCATTGCACTGGGTAAGATGCCACAGAAGTGCACATAAACACACAAGGTAAAAGGGAAACTGGGAAAAAACACAAGGGCATTTCAGTGCTGACAGCAGAGGGAGAGGGAGGCCCTGCGACACGGCAAGATGCAAGACAATTGTGCATTTTCACTACAGGTTGATTCCTGCTTCTTACAAACTTTGCAGAAGAAAGGAAAGAGCCGCAAGATTCCAGGTTGTACACTCAGGAGATGAGAGAGGGTACAAAACCAGGCCTGAAAGTACACAGAACACCTGCAGTCCTGTGCTGTTACATCTACAGCTCCTTCATTAATAAGTGAAACTTCTTTTAGCAAGAAAAATACTATTAAAAGTCAAAGTAAAAAGACCCTAAACATGAGCACGTTCTGATCACACTGCCTTAAGAAAAACCAATACTCAACCTACAAATGTAGAGAGCTTCAAGTAGACAAACAGACTGTTCAGAGGCAGTCTGCCATGAGCTGCTGCAGTTTCTTCTGGTGAGGGCTCACCACTGGGGTCTCCGTCCTCACAGACTCCTGCTGCTGCTCTGCTAGGAAGTGTCCACCTGTAAATTGCCACTCAAAGAAACAAAATCCAAACTGGAAAGGGGTGAGGAATCATGGTACAGGACAACCCAGAAGGATCCTCCCATCAAGAACTCCCTCAGTCTCCTCATTTTAACACATCCCTTGATAAATAAAGTCTTGGCACAGGAAGTCAGAAAAGTTATTAGAACCTTAATTTCAACAACTGGCTTAAAATACCACATCCCTATCTCAATAACATCTATTAAGTAATCTGCATGTACAGATGATTTTATCATCTTTGTACACTGGTTGATTCCAGTGGCAGTGCAGTCATTACAATCACAGGTACTTCAGACTATTGAGATTTGCCACCACTGTTTAACGAGTAAATCAGAATTGCGCATTACAGTGATTAATAGGACCCATTTTGTCTCCCTTCCCATACCACACTTTTAAATGACCCAAAGGCATACTTCTCTGCTCCTGACAATTGGTTTTCAGGGGGCTTACCCCATCTTAGTGACAGAACCAGGAAAGTATATCCTTTGCCAACAGGTTACCCAGTTTGCAGCATGAAATTTGACTTGATTTCCTGGTTTACGCCACACACAAACTTTCAATGCAGTAGAAGCATTCCCCTGTCACAAGGTAACAAGGTTCAGCATCACAGGTAATGGATTTCTCTCCTCTCTCATGCAAATGTTTTGCGACCAGGAACTGAGCACCTCTGGACCCACCCCAAACAACCTGAGTGGTGTGAGCAGTCCCCTTCTTTCCTTGCTAGTTTTTATTTCGGCACACACTACTTCAATACATGCCTCACATTTAGAAAACATCTCTTTATGTTTTAACGGTTTTGGCACAGTCTCTACATTTTATGTCATCACCCCATTCATGTCATTGTGGACTTCCCCACTCCGAGCCACATCAATGCAGGCTGAAAATGAAAGAGACGAACATGCTGAGCGCTGCACCACTGTGAAAGGAGTCTTGAACCACTCTACAACAATAGCTGCAATTCAGTTCCATTTCTCTTTAAAAACAGTCACCTTTTACTTCAGTCGTTCTTCTCCCGGTCAGTGTTCACATTTTTCCTCCCAGGGGAGCCACCAGCAACCACAGGGGAATCACACAACACGTTGTCCAGCCGGGGATGGAGAGAGACTTTGGCTGGAGAGTCCCCTGGTATCTTACGGGAGGTCTCTATCACAGAGTTTCTCAGCGTGTCATTCATTTCTATTACCTCAAAGTCTGCTTCATTCCACTCCCCCGCATCCTCCTCATCCTCTTCATCCTCATTAAGCCCCACATTTGACAACAAAGCTTTCCGGTCCTCACTCTCACTCCTTTCTTTCAAGCTGCTCTCTCTGGGAGAGTTGGCCAATTTGTACATGAGAGGGAAGAGCACCATAGTGACTGCAGACGTTACCAAGGCGGTGTACATAACCACAGGGACATGGTGAAACCTGCCCTGAAGATAGCCCACCACAGCAGGGATGCACATCTCGCCCAGCGCGGCACCAGTCACAAACAGAGAAGCCGACTTCCCTTGCACCACCGTGTACTGCTCTATCCAGGAAATGCCGCTGGGAAAGATGGTGGCCATTGATGCTCCATACACAGCAGTTCCAACCCAGAGCAAGGCTGGGGACCTCGCAAAGAAGGCCAAGCACGAAGAGGAGACAGCAGAGCCTATGATACTCACCAGGATCATGATGCCGGGGTACAAGCAAGCAGCACAGAATATCGCCACTCCTCTGCAAGCGGCAAACGTGCCCCAGAAGACAGAATTCAAAGCGGCCGCTTCATTTTCTTTCATCTCGGCAAAGACTTTTGCGTAAGTAAATATGTAGGAGCCATACGTGACCTCCGCTCCCACGTAGCAGAAGAAGAACACAAACAGGAGACTGATAAGTGCAGAGTGGTATTTGGCAAACACGCACTTCTGCAGAGAGGCCTTGGATTTGTCCCGAGCTGAGCTGCCTTTTGAATACAAGATAAAAAAGAAGAAAGAGACTAACAGAAGATAGGTGCCTATGACAACATAGGACCACTGAAAATCTGCACCCAGACGGTCTCTCAGTGCTGACATAATAGATGCAGCCGATGTTGTCGGCACAGACCTCAGCACAGACTGGTTTGACTTTTCAGCAGCTGCGAAGTCTTTAGAGTCGGAGCCTCCCAAGGCCATTTTAGCCAGGATTGGAGCCACAAAAGCACCGACAGCAAAACTGAAGTGCAAGGCCTGCATATGAGGCCCAGCCTCTGCTCCCCATGTGTTCAGTGCCAGTACATTGCCACCTGCAGATCAAAGAGGAGGATTCAGTTCTTTCAGTCTGAAAACAGATATTGTTTTAAAGAAAGACAAAACAAAACAAACCATAACCTAGAGTTGCAATGTGCAATAACAGCAGGTTTAGCAAATACAATATACAAAACTGTAGTTAACTGAAATTCTGCCCCTGAGCACCTTCAACCCATGTAAGAGCTTGAGCTTTAGGAGGGAATTCACAGAGTCAAAATGAGGAGCCATGCAATGGCTTATTCCAGCTGCCAAGGCTGCATTTAATGTTGTGCCTTGGGAGGCTTAGATTGGATATTAAGAAAGATTTCCTCACCAAAAGGGTTTCTTCACCAAAAGGGAACAGGCTGCCCAGGCAGCGGTGGAGTCACCCTCCCTGGAGGGATTTAAAAGATGTGCAGATGTGGTGTTAAGGGATATTAGTTCAGTGGTGGACTTGGCAGTGCTGGTTTAACAACAACTGGACCCCATGGTCTTGAAGGTCTTTTCCAACCTAAACCATTCTATGATTCTAATTACCCTACTTGACAATCTGCAGCATTTTTCAGCCTTTTTTCAAAAGAGCAAATTTAACTGCTTCTCATTTATGTAAATATTAAAAGCCACAATGCACAAGGTGAAGAACCAGAGGCCTCATTAAACAACATCCCAGGAAACATCAAGAATCACTTGATTCTGAGGGGCTGGGACTACCTCAAGTGCACTCACATGACTTTTCAGAAGCAATTATACCTCTGCAAAGACCAACCTACAACACCCTCGGATAACAATAATGCTAGAGAATAAGGTCTCAGGTGTTTTTAATTAGTTCCTGAGAAGAACGCAGGAAAACAGTAATCGTACAGCAGCACTCTTCCAAATGAATTAACTCAGTTACACTCTGCTGCCTTGCTCTGAGTTTCTCCTGCTATTTCTGCTCAGATTGGGAAGCCTCCCTGCCTCAGGGCTCTGACAACCAAAAGCACATCCACCCACTGGAGACATTTATACAATTACCTGACAAGATTTTCCCATATGAAGGATTTTTAAACCAAGTGCCATGTATAATGATCCTGCCAGAGGTAGCAAGTACACCTCTGCACTCAGGTTATTTAGCATAACCTGTGACATGAAAAACCACCTTTTTCACTGCTGGATTCCGTATCATGTTCTTCTTACTGTTAACACAGTTCCCTCAAAATCCACAGAGTTACAGCAGATGGCTCACATGTGCAGCTATTGTTCCTCTGTATTGCCTACCAGCGAAGTCTTCAAAACCAGGCCCCAGCTGAGATGCTTCCAGAGCTGTGTGGGTAGCTAGGATAATACACCAGCCAGCTCTTTCTCAGAAATAAGCCTGCCCTCAAAGCGGTCAACCAGATCCAGCAGTACCTTGCTGGCTGGTAACCACAGGCTCCCGCAGTAAGCCAGGCAAGCCAGCATGCTGCTGGCAGAGCACTGCTAAGGTGCCAGGTGAGCGCTGCCTGCTGCAGCTCCACATTCTATAGCAACTCCCCAGCACGCCGCTGCCAGCGTATTCTTGGCTGTTTCCTGATCTCTATCTGCAAGTCCACCACCATCACCCATACGTCTCTAAGCGTGCTTAAGTCTCTTCAGGTGGCCTTGCCTCCTGATCCAAACTGCCAGCCATCGCTAACCCATCCTAAGCCATGTCCAATGAAGTAATTCCTGTAAGAGTTTCTTTGTCATATCTCTGGCACAACTGACCTTTCCAGCCACACCTGCAGACACTCACTCTGCACTTTACCAGTACATCTTCCTCCATAGGGAATCTCTACTAACAAATTGAGTTTGAGCAGGTTTCCAACAGAAGTGAGGGATTTTTTTTCCCCAGGCTATATGCAGCATGCACAAACCACAGACTTTCAGTTTGAGAAATACAGTAAATTTGTATTCCCAAGCACTTAACTGAGGCTGGCCAAGGGCAGTAAATATTCCTTAATTCAGGAGATGGATGCCAGCTATGGCAGTACCCGTCTCCTGTGAATCCCCAAATGCTGCCTACCCAGCTTTAGGTGGGCAACTTTCCAACACAGCAACTGTAAGACTCTCAAACACCCGGGGCCTGTTCACCCAGGGCTAACATACCTCCAGCTAATGCTAATGACCCGTGACACATCCAGCTTCCTGCAGGTGAGTAACCTAAAGCAAACACTGCTTAAAGAGCACCTGACACTTTCTCTTATGCTGTAACTGCCCACTGAAACGTGTACTGATCTCCAGGAAGCAGGAGGTACCCAGCTACCACATCAGTTAGAAAGACACAAACACTGTTAAGTCTTGGGATCAGAATAATCCATGAACCCCAGCCAAGTAAAACAGCTCCTTCTTTTAATTCAAGACATGTCACATGAAATATCAGCAACGGTTTTGTTAAGCTTGGAGTTTCCAATGAGTGCAGTGAAGGAACTGTCAGAGCACGTGGTCCCTTACCTGTGTCTAGAATTCCCATGGAAGCTCCAATAACTGACATCAAGACAGTTAGCAGCAGGGATTTCTTACACCAGGGTATCCCATACAGACCAACAGTTGTTCCAAGCATGGATAATGCTAGAAAGGTTAAAAAAAAAACAATCAAACACAAAACACCCAGAGTTTCCATTTAAACTACAAAACCTACAGAAACCCAAGAAATACAAATAAACTCATAATTTTTAAAGTTACAGATAATCTTAAGAGGTGATGTAACCCAGCTACCTCAATTCCTGATTAGCAGAGCAGCTGAGAGAGTTCAGAAGAGTAATTTCTGTCTTGGAAAAACAGGAATTTCAACACAATCTAAACATTGCATGAAAAACCTGTTTTGCTACAGCTTTATTTGCAAAAGGAGCAGCATCTGCTGCTACACCACTAACAATTCCTCTGCAAGCTTTTGATTTATAAAAGCTATTTCAGTATCTTCTGCAAACTTATCTAGAAATGTTACTTTACCACAAAAGCAGCAAAATGTGGCCTTGAATAGTATGAAGTGATCCCTCCAAGAACTACAGAGCGTTAGATTTGGCTCTATTTTAAAAGAGCCCAAATCACGGAATTCGTAGAAACCTAGAAAGAGATTGCACCCTGGCCAGCAAGCGAGCTCCATGCACAAATGCTGACTTTCATTTATTTTCTGTTCTCAGATGAGAGAAGTATTCCAAAGGCTTTCTGGAGTTTTAAGACACAGAACTACAAAATTTCTCTTCATAAATGTAGCAGCAGCTCATTAACTGTATCAGTTCTGCAATGTACCATTTCAAAAAATATTTTTTAGCAAAGGAAATTGTTTTCATTCCCATTTGGGAAGAAGTTCAGCAGTTAAATTCTATGCTTATAATCACACAGTAAAATAACCTGAAATTAGTAACTTGCATACACAGTATTAGGTTTTCAGAAAGCCTGTACCAGTTCAGATATCTCTATTATTTTTCAAATCAATGCTTAGGTGGGGCAAATACTTACAGATCAGTAGGGACTGATCTAATTAAGACCTTGGGTTAATGCTCCATCCCAGACAGTGCTCAAGGCCAAGTTGGACAGAGGCTTGGTTGACATGGGCTACTGTGATACATCCCTGCCCATGGCAGGGGGGTTGGAACTAGATGATCTTAAGGTCTTTTTCAACCCAAACTGTTCTATGAATCTATGATTCCAAACAAAAACAACATCATCATTAACAAAGGAAAAAATAAATATCCAGAGCCCTAGAGCCCTACCCAGGTACTCAGCATACACATCTCAGGACATTTTTGAAGGCTGGAATACCAAGATGCAGAGAGAAAAAGCTAAAGATGGGGTGCATTAAGCACAGCTTCACAGATGCGCCACTCAGAGCTGAGAAATAACTTCTCAGCAACTTCTCAGTCATCCATTCCATCTCTATGCCTCAAGATTGGAACCTAAACACTTCCTTGACAGATCATGTCCTCATTTTTTTTCTCTGTTCAAAAGTGGGAGGTAAACTACACCAGCCATAATCTCTTATAGCAGCTCTCAGACAATAAACATGAGAGATGATTCGGTTGCTTCACTGTGGTTTTGCCATAAGTACTACCAAATTTGAACAGATCAGGAGATGAAATTATCTTCCAAGTGCCGCTGACAGAGAGCGATCCTATGTGGTACCTGAGGAACAGAAACAAGTACTAAACTATTTCAATTAACATTAACTTCCACAGGTGTATCAACGCCATTGTGGAAGGTAAAGTCTCCTATGCCACACACAGGCAACTCTGACCTTGTCAAATGCACAAGGAGGCTGAAGGAAACCCGCTTTACTGGTGTTCTGCAGGAGAGGAATAAAGAACAGGGAGGAGACCAAAGGTATCTTAGAACAAGATCAAATAAGAACTGAGCCAGGAAGATGAAGACAAAGAGGTGCGAGGGGAAAGGAAGACAGATACTGTATGCCATGACTGCTCCTGACAGCAGGAAAAAGGCATACATGGATAAGAAGAGACACAGTTCAAAAACTAGCAACGGAAAATGGATTTTCTCATACCCTCTGAACTCCTCCTGTGACTACAGCACAGTCCTATAGAAAGACCTAGTTCTGTCTGAATCTCCCTGAGTAAAAGCATGGGAAGGAGAAGGAGAAGAGAGAGCCCCAGTAACTGCTTTAGTCCCTAACTTAGGGCACAAAGGCATATGCTGACATTATGGCACTCGAAAGGAAAACAAGACAGAGCTTCTACTATTTTAGGTATGTGCTCACAGCAACTGTGAAAAGCTCAACCTGAACAAGACACTAACAGAACTGTAAAAGAAGCAACTTGGGCGCCCCACATTGCCAGAGCAAAGCTAGTCCCATGCTCTTATAGGCCAGTTTCCATGTGGCCAGAAAACTGTTACAATCAGAAACAAGGGCTCCTATGAAGTTTATATGTTTTCATAGCTAGACAGCAACTGAGCAGCAAGTTTCCACCATCACAGGTGCTACTTTATGTTTTTCCACTTTAAATAAGTTCTAATTCAGTTAAGGCCCTCCAGTCATAATCTCAGTACTTTTGTCCTATATGTGAACCTGATCACTCCTGGCAAGCTTTCAGAAAAGGAAGGGGTTTACAAAGCTCTCCCCTTGCCTCAGCATGACTGCTCGAGGTCTCTGGTGTGTGCATGCGAAAGCCAAAGCCCAGCTTCCCCATTTTGTTCATGCATTTCACAGTGACGTTATAGAAACATGTATATCCCAAGAGGATCTATACTAAGCCTGTTATTTGATATGAAGGGTAAAACTTAAGCCAACTGTACTCTTTCTGCACCTTCTGGTCAATCCAAACAGGTTTTATCAGTTCATAACAGTTACCACAGTTACTAAGCCCAGTGCGCCCAACCACTTGGAACCCCTGCTGCACAGCTGCGATGCCCGGACACACGAACCCAGCAGACTGTCGCGACAGCGAGCAACAGTGGAACTGCCGCAGGTTATGGGGAGCGGCACCTCACGCCCCGGGGCCCAGTGTCCCGTCTCGACGCCGCGACTACCCCTCAGACAGCGCGAAGAGGGCGGGGAGGGAGAGGGCAAACCCGTCCCAACGGTTCCCGCCGGGGGGGGACCGGGGTTTTGGCGGCGGCCGGCACTCACCGAGAAGGAGCGGGGCGTTCATGCAGTCGAAGAGCAGCCCGCCCAGCACCGATCCGCCCAGGTAGCCCAGGGACCGGCCCACGAAGATGTAGTAGATGTCGCTGACGTTCTTATGGACGTTAGCGGCCAGGTTTTGGAACGTGGGCCCCAGCAACGCGATGCTCATCCCCTGCAACACATTTGGACGGGGGTGACCTCGCACACCCCTTTCCCTCCTCCCGTCCTGGGCTGAGCTGACGGAGACCGGGCCGCAGGTGCCGGGGGACGCCAGCCCACCCGCTCCCCCCCACGCTCACCAGCCCCAGAAAGGCCGCACACAGCGCGCCGGAGATGCACCACCGCAGCACCGTTCTGTCCCCGCCACGGCCGCCCCGCCAGCCGCCGCCGACCATGGCCACCTCCGCGCGCGGCGCGGCGGGGAAGCGCGGCCCCGCTGCCGTTGCCGCCGCTTGTCCCGGTGCAGCAAACCGGACGTGCTTCTTCCGCTCGGCACCCGCCATGGCTCTCCCCGCCGCGGGGCCGGCACCAACGGCCGCTGCACGAGAAAGCCCCGACCCCGCCCCCTTGTATGGAGGCGCAGCGGGAACTACAGCTCCCGGCGTACTCTGCGCCGCCTGCCGGGGCCCCGCCCACTGCCGTTACCATGGGGACACGCCCATGGGTGGGCGTAGTGCCGTAGTGCGGGGTGTACGCGTGCCGTCGCTGTTTCCACCTCAGGTGGTTTTGGGGGTTTTTTGCCCCGTTTTGCACCGCTCTGAACGGGATTTTAGGAGTGGTAGCAGTGGGGCAGTAACACCTGAGCTCGCACGCTGCAAACAGCTACAGGCCCGTGATATAGCGTTTCCACTGGGAATTTTAAGCCTCACAAACAAGTCCGAGATAATTCGAACCTGGATCTTTTTGTCGTTTTCCATGTTGTTCTGAACAGAAATATACGCTAGAATAAAGCAGACATTGCGTATGAATTGCAGCAGCCTAGTCTTGTTTCTCCTGGCAGTGGCTGCCATGGTGCAGGTACAACTGCAGGTGAGGATAACCTGCGGGAGGGGATGTACACATCAGAAAAAAGAACGTGGGTACAAACAAATAACCATGCAAGATAGCATTTGCATCTGGTTGGTCATAGCCATGGTAATAGCTTGGCAAGGAGTACAGTCTGTCTCAGGTCCACAGAACACTGCTGAGCTGCTGTTCATATGTCCATCAGTAGAGACTTCCAACTGAAATTATTTCAAGTCTAAAATAATAGTAGCACTTTTCTGAACGTGATATACAAGTCTGCATTGGGTTTGCATGGCAAGGTTCTGGTAGTTGGGTACAGGGGTGGCTTCTGCGAGAAGCTGACAGAAGCTTCCTCTGTGTTTGACAGAGCCAGTGTCAGCCAACCCACTGCTGGTCAAGGCCAAGCCAGTCAGTCACAGTGGTAGGGCCTCTGGGATAACAGAATTAAGAAAGTAAAGTAAAAAACCAACCGTGTGCAGCACAAGCAGCTGTCAGAAGAGAGGAGGGAGAATACGTGAGAGCAACAGCCCTGCAGACTCAAAGGCCAGTGCAGAAGGAGGGCAGGAGGTGCTCCAAGGCACCAGATTCCCCTGCAGCCTCTGGTGCAGACCATGGTGAGGCAGGCTGGCTCCTGTAGCCCATGAAGGTCTACGGAAGACCCCACGTTAGAGCAGGGGGATACCCAAAAGAGCCTGTGACCCCACAGCAAGCTGGAACAGGCTTCTGGCAGGACCAGTGGTCCCTTGGAGAGAGGAGCCCATGCTGGAGCAGCCTTTTCCTGAAGGACTGCGCCCCATGAAGGGGGCCCACACTGAAGCAGTTCATGAAGAACTGCAGCCCATAGGAAAGACTCACGTTGGAGAAGTTCACGGAGGACTGTCTGCAGTGGGAGGGACTCCACACTGAAGCAGGAGAAGAGTGTGAGGAGTCCTCCTCCTGAGGAGGAAGAAGAGGCAGAGACAGCCTGTGATGAACAGATGACAACCCTCATTCCCTGTCCCCCTGCACCACTGCAGGGGAGGAGCTGAGAAACTGGGAGTGAAGTTGAGCTTGGGAAGGTGGGAGGGATGAGGGCAGGTGGTTCAAGGTTTGCTTATCCTGCTCTGATTTGACTGGTAATAACTAATTTCCCCAAGTCCAGTCTGATTTGCCTGTGACAGTAATTGGTGAATGATGCCCCTGTCCTTATCTTGACACACGAGCCTTTCAGTTACATTTTTCTCTCCCCTGTCCAGCTGACATGGGGAGTGTTAGAATGGCTCTGGTGCAAACCTGGTGTCCAGCCAGGATCAACCAACCCCAATGGCACACTGCATTTTTAGATATTAGTATTTTGCCTTGTTAGTTAGCCGTCATTGCAAATGCTGTATAAAAATAGCTTCCTTTTAAAAGTACAGAAGTATTTGAAATGTATTCTATAGGCTAATTTTTGTTTTAAATACTTACAAAGAGTACACCTTGAGAATATACAAATTGCAACAGCACTAAGGTTCATATAAAGGTTTTGGGCATCTTTTTCAAATTTTAATTTGAAATATAATCAGGCTAGAGACTAATTCCAGGTAGAATGGGAAATATTCCCATTAAACATACCTTATCAGGTATGTTTATTGAAGAGAAGGAAATACTTGGCCCTAATACAGAGAGAAGGCAAATGAACTCCTATGATTTACTGAAGCTGTCAATGAGGAAACACTTCATGCTGCCAAGGTAAGCCAAGGTGAAATTGGTAGTAGGCCAGTAAATGATCAAAGATTCCACTGAATTACACTGGCAGTTCATGAAGCACAAAAATACAGAATTCTTTTAAAATGCCACTCAAATTTATTCTGTCAGCTTCCCCTCCCTCAATTTTACTTCTGCCTTTTGTGAAGGCAACGGTTAAGTTTGATATTAAACCCCAGACCAAATAAAATTTTCAGAAACAAGTAACTCTAGGTCAGTAGTTTAGGTTTATAAACCATTGGTCTTAAAACAGATTGTCAGCCCAATCAGAATGAAACGTGTTGCACCATGTATTAATTTAGGAGTAAATGTAATAGGGACATTCTGATCAGAATACAG
Organism: Neopsephotus bourkii; assembly: GCF_033783945.1. Taxonomy (NCBI): domain Eukaryota; kingdom Metazoa; phylum Chordata; class Aves; order Psittaciformes; family Psittacidae; genus Neopsephotus; species Neopsephotus bourkii. The sequence continues at coordinate 4,169,126 of NW_026901837.1, read as the reverse complement.
TTGTGATAAAAGCCATAAAGACTTTTTATATGAAGTCTGCACGAGACAATAATTACCAGACTATAATACAAAATTACTTTTTTAAATGGCAAATTTTACAAGAGAACGACTGAAAATTATGCATGCAGTAATAAACAGGGTGCTTAAGAACCATCATCTTTATTCTGAATAATTGAAGACTGATCACAGTTACTTTAGCACCATGAGAAACATGAGACATTTCTTACCCTTCTAACAAAGCAGCTCTTTAAAGAATGGAGTTAAGGCTAGCAAAATGTATATCCTTTAATATCAAAAACAACATACAAAATATGATGTCTACAAAGATACTCAAATATGTCAGTGTTATCAATATTAGCACAAATTTTAGTATAAAAATCACCCTAATCTTGGCATAGACAGTTCTAAGACATTAAAATTGTTGACACTATATATATGTATATATATATATAAAGACTAAAAGGCATACAGCCAGACTGCACAATGACCAGAAACTTAGGGGCTGTATGGAACTGAGGTGGTGTGGTGCTTGTCAACAGTGAAACACACAAATGAAAAGAATTAGGTTTTCCTCCCATGTCTCCCCCATTCCAGTGCCACAGCTCCTGTAGTTCAATGCATAATGTTTGTGTATGCCCTGGTCAAAATAAATTGTATTTATATATACACATACACACGCACTTTTTAGTATCTGAGGGTCATTTGTGACAGAAGAGTTCAGATGGCTGGAAGTCAGCTTCCATAATACTTTCAGCTCTCCGGAGGGGAATGCAGTCCCCGGACAAGGCAGCATCTCTGCTTGGAGAGGACAGCTGAGCTCCCCTGCATGGGCTCCCACAAAGCAGTGAACTGCCCTGTGCCAGCACAGTGAGAACCTGGCTTTTAAGCTGACCAGTAAGGATGATAGTAAGGATAGTAGTGTTGATTCCCATCCTTAGATACATCCTTTGGGGCTTCAAGGAAGCAACTCCGGTCCCTTTGGTGTGTACTACCTGATGCAAAGAACTGAGCAACATCACATCTCCCACTTCACAGGAACTTTTTCCTGGTCTTATCAGGCTATTCAAAGGTTTAATGCAGGGCAGAAGTTTGAGAATAGAAGGCTGGAAAGTACTGTCCATACCAAGTATGGTGCACATCAGCTTTGACAATCCAGTGTCTCCAACTGGGAGGAATGCATATGCTTAGACATTGTGCATGAAGAGCCAAAAGGAGAAAAGTATCAGTTGTTTATGTCATCTGATACTGAATACGCCCTGAAGGATGGCCATAGAATGGCTGTCACCACCTCTGACTTGAATAAACAATTTAGGAAGGTCCATAAATGTTCACTGAAAATATACTTAGGAAAAACAAAAAAGTTAACACTGAACAGGCAAAGAACTGGAATAAAGAAATTCTTACTAAGAGTATGTTCACTTGAAGTCTTGGTTTAAGACTTTTACAGGTGTTCTAAGATGTAGCCAGAATAAATCCAACAATATTTATTAACTATACAGTCTATACTGTTGCATTACTTCCATGTAAGAAAGAACCTGAAGGGCTTTCATTATTTCAGACTCTTTGCTGAACAGCTGTATTAAGATTTACAAGGATCTCATACCTACTGAAAAGACATGTCAGCCAAACATAAAACCAACCCCCTGCTCAAAATTGCTCTTTGTTTCATGATCTGATGTATTAAATTGCAGCATTAAGTAGGACTGGAAATTTCACACTGCCATTTTAAGTGAACCTCTTTCTACCTAATTTCTCTGAAGCTTACCCTGAGAACATTTGACGGAAAACAAATGATTACTCTGTTTAGAGAGTGGGAAAGCAATGTCCACAAAGAGGACTCCATGAAATGTTCTCAAGGGAGGGATCCATCTGAATGACTTAGGGCCTTTCTTGAACTAAGCTAGTATTCTAGTTTTAGAATCTACTCCCAACAAGATTAAATCTGTCATGAATTAGGTCATCAAAACAGGAGTTCAGCAAGTTTCCCATGAACAGGTTTTCAGACCTAAAATTAAATTATTACAAAAATTTATTTACATTTACTCAGTGAAAATAAAATTGAGTATTTGGTGCTTTTTGTCTCCTAGTTTTCAAAATAGCAACCATTTCTACATTATTCAGTTGGGAGGTTTTTTTATAAGCATACTAAATAGTTGCTATTTGTATTGGGGTTTACTGTTTGGGGTTTTGTTTCTTTCTAAAGGGAGACAACTAACCTCGTTGTTAAAACCTCAGGGCATGTAGAATCCAGTATATCTCTAAGTAAGTTTCTCATGGGTTAGTTAGCCTCACTGCTAATAAGCTGAAATTTACTTTCATTTTAACAGCATCTTATCCAGCTTTTGGACACAATCTTCTTATGCTTGTGTTCAATAAAGAGCATTTCTATTGGACATTTTCCCCACAGCTACAAGCTAACACTAAAGATGCTAACGAATTCTCATGCATTAATCCTTTTTCTTTTTTTTTTTTTTAACCTATTCAGAAAAGTCTTCTTTTCCACTAAAGCCTTTTCAATTTTAGCATCATTGTAAAACAAGTGCTGGTATCAGAAACAGGTTCATTATTCCTGCATCAGCACAGCAGCATAGCTTCCTCAACCCTAAGTCTGCTTCCTTCTTGTCTGACATCCCAATCACTAGCCGTTTTTAACGTAACAACCAGTCCTAAACATCTATTCACTCACTGTAGTACCCTCTTCCCGGAGTCTCTGGGGTTTGGTTTGGGTGAGTTTTTTTCTTTCTTTGTTTAAAATGCTGTCCGTCATATTTGTGAGCATAATTTACATTTTTGCTTAAATATGAGCTTGGATTTTTATGTACAGATACATTTTAAAAGCATATGGCAATAATAAATTCATACTATCATTATACTATGTCTGTATCATTTCTAAAACAATTATTTTAGGTTCTCTCCCAGATAATTCATATAGATACAGAGCAGCAAGTCAAGAAGATGCTATAATTACGTCAAGATATCTGGTCACAATGATTTCCAGTGGCAGTAGTGCTAAAAAGCAGCCTTGTTTTGGTTAAAAACTCAATGCTGAAACACATGAAATGTAAGATCTGTGATCTTATTTTTCATAACAAAGCAATAGGAAACAAGAGGCTTTTACCACGCTTACTCAACACCTGCATTGACCATATAGATAATACTGAATGTCATGGTCTGCAAAAATACTCTAGACAATAACAGAATAGGCTGTTAACATCACTTTTTGTAATGAATACAGCATTTTATAGCCATTTTAATTAATAGTATGCATATTTTAATGACATTTTTAGAAGTACTTACAAAGTAAATTTTACAGATTGGTTTGGTGTTTTTTGCTATGTCCAAGTCCCTCCCATATGCATCTAACATTTTAAGACTTAGTTCTCTCGTGTAAAACAAGGACTGGAATTCTGCAGTATATAAAAGGTATGAGCTTTGATCTGCAACAATTAGGATGCTTTTCATTATTATATTTAAAGAACTTTAAGTTGATGTAAACATTCTATTTAATAGTATTGCTAATACAGTGTTTTATATCACAAATGTACATGGGTCTTCTGAGCATTTTACTACAACTATGGAAAAAAATAATTAAAATAGGACAATAAAAATCAATCTTAAAACAGTTTGCCTCCGTGGTTTATGTAAAGAACAGCTATTGCTGTTGATTAGGAAAATGCACTTAAATGTGCATTTTGTCTCCAGATCACATTTAGTTTACTCTTTGCTATGACATATCTAAACAAGAAAATGAAAGTTATTCACTGAACAGACCTGAAATAAAGAATGATTATGTATTTCACTGCATGGATGATCCATATCCACAAATAAACAATGTACTTGGAAGTGTTTGATGATAAACTGAAAAGCAGTGTTTTCATCTCAAAATATTATGCTTTCAAATATTTTTCAAAGAGGTTTTCAGAAATACCTGCTTGAAAAACAGTGCATAATACCCAAGAATACATAAGTAAGTAACAGGTCTGTATGTTTAGTATGTTAAGCAAGAAGTAGGAGAGGCAAAGACATTTTATACACTAATAAAATATGGTGCTACATCCTACATGCAATTGAAAACAGCTATAAAGATCTATAATAAACCTGCATGTTCACTTAGTGCAAAAAATCTTTAACTACTAAATGCCATTTTTAACAGGTTGTGTATATTTCTACATTAAAAACAACTTATTATTGCACTTAGAATGTATCGTTTAAAGCTGTCTTGGTTTTAAGAATAAAAAAATAAATGTAACAAGTACAACAGAATCATTTGAAATTTAGACTAATTCACAATACTGTTCCAAAGTCTTACTGTCAGTACAGTTTCCAAACTGTCAGCTCTTCTGAGGTTTAGCTGAAAACAAACACACACATATACATTAATAGTATTGCCTTCAACAAATAAAAAAAAAACCTATCATTCAGCAGCTTTACTTCTGAATGTGTTTGCACTTGCAGCTGAGTTTGCACATATTCAAAACCTGAGCCCATCAAAAATTCCATCCCTAATGTTCTTTGTCTGGGCTACCTTGAAAAGGCGAATGCAAAAGCAGGCGACTGTTCAAGCAAACTGAGCAGGCTCGGCTATTTAGAGGAAATTAAACAGATGGTTCATAATTTAGCTTTCTAAAGCAAGATGATTTCAGCAGGAGTTAAGGGAATTAAAGATATGCATATTCATGATACAGAATTATAAAAGACTGTAAAACAGTATGAGAAACTTCAAAAACGACATCAGTGATCAGAGCTACAACCTTTTCCAGTATGAACACCCATGGCTGTTCCTGCATTGGATGGACCAAAAAAGTTATTGAAGAATCCTAGGTCAGTGAACCAAAACCAGTTTTCACACTCCCAGAAATAGGTTCTGATGAACTAAAAAAATACTCTCTTCACACACAGAATCACTACACATGTACACACTAATGCTACAAAACTTCAAATACCTTGAAAATGTGGCTTGAAATCAAACTCAATGACTCATAAAAAAGTTCAATGATATAAAACCCCCATATGGCAGTTTTGCTATTTGAGCAATAGCTCAAGACTTCTTCAGTATCATGTAGTATCTTCAGCCAAAAAGTACAAGTCTAGCTTCAGTAGAGGGTGGCTGGGCTGGTACAGGAAAATAAAGCATCAAAACCCAGATTCCATTTCTTTGACTGGCTTTTCTGTAGTGCTCGACACCAAAGCGCTTTCATTTTCCAGCATTTTCTCAGTAGTTTCTGCATCAACAGGTTTTCCTCTTCCTTTTAACTTCTGCCGTTCATGGACCCAGGGGATGAAACATAATATAGCTCCACCAATAAGGGGAGGGACTCCAGCCAGGTAGAAGGCTACATCATAGCTGCCAAGGTGATCATGCAACAAACCTGTAAAGACAGGAAGTTACCACAAATAAATAACGGGGCCTTGGGGGTCTACAAGTATGTGTTTTCTTTGGATTCAGAAACTTGAGAGCTGGCACAGATTATTATAACCACTGATAAGACTTACTGATGGCCAAATGTAGGTCTGTATACATTGTGAGGTACTCTAGAGTTGATTTAAAGATTCCAAGTAATGAAGAACCCAGTGCGTCACCACTCCACTGCTTAATCACCACCCATCACGGAGACATTGTTGTGATATCACGAGTGATGGTTTTAGACTAAAAGAGGGGACATTCAGACTGGATGTGAGGAAAAAAATAAAATAATCTTTACAATGAGGGTGGTAAAATACTGGAGCAGGTTGCCCAGAGAGGTGGCAGGCATGCCAGCCCTGGAGACATTCAAGGCCAGGCTTGATGTGGTTCTGAGCAATCTCACCTAGATGAAGATGTCCCTGCTCATTGCAGGGTCAGCTTGGAGTCCTTCTATAACTGTCACCTCAACAGCACAGAAAATGTCAGGTGCTCAATCTAACTGTACTCCTTTTTTGAGGAATGCTTTACATCTGCATAACTTAACAAAAAAGACTGAAGCAAACTTTGGAGTATTACATAGAGAGTATTGTAGTATTATCTAAGTTCCATAAATTAATAACCCATGAGCAGTATTTAAATTCACCATATACTCTGTAGCACATACTGAGAAATCTTCCAATTTAAGTGTACTACATAGTATGTAGAATAGAAAATACATCCAGAAAGACATGCAACCATAGAAAACATATTAGCAGCTACAGACCATAGAATAGTTAGGGTTGGAAAGCACCATACGATCACCCAGTTCCAACCCCCCTGCCATGGGCAGGGACACCTCACACTAAACCATGTCACCCAAGACTCCGTCCAACCTGGCCTTGAACACTGCCAAGGATGCAGCATTCGCAACGTCCTTGGGCATCCCATTCCAGTGCCTCACCACCCTCACAGTGAAGAGCTTCCTCCTAATACCTAACCTGAACTTCCCCTGTTTAAGTTTATGCGTATCTGTTATGTTTAAGCATATCTATACTTACCTGCAATGGGTGGTCCGACTGTCATAGGTATTGACATGAGTCCCAGTAGAAACCCTATGGCCTGGGAGACATCCTGAGCCCCAACAAGCTCAAAGGCAATAGGAGCCATAATGCATATGAAGCACCCATCAAACAGTCCCATTAAGAGACAGACAGCAATGAGACCTCCAAAGACATTGCACAGTGGAATCATCATAGACATCAGGCCAATGAAGAAGAACGAGGCCACCTAAACATGATCAAGGAGAAACAAAAATATGTTGCATCAAATCAACAAAGATTAAGGCAATAGGTGGGCTTTCTTACATTTGTAGTGAATTAAGCTCTCTGCCTGTATTTACTTTAAAGTAAATGTAAGCAGAATCCATGGACTACCACTGTCAGAAGTTACATACCAACGTAAAACACACACATATAACTGTCATAACATGCAATCAAAAAAATTCCACTACCCATTTCACAAGTTTTCAAAATGCATTTGTAATGAACTATACTGCAGGGGTTATATAAGGCCATTTCTTGTGCACCAATAGCTTTTGAAGTTACCCTCTGCTTGTTTCACAAATGAAAGCCAAAAATACCAGAAGTTTAATACAGCTAATGCTCTATAATTGGACTCATCCCTGCTGTAATTAAAGGTAAAAATATCAGTATTATGAGTGATTACTTCAGGATGCTTATATTCAACAGAGGTGTAATGTGGAAGTCTCATTTCAATTTTTCCATGTATTTTCCTCTACTCCTGTGGCCATGCATACTTACAAATACTTTATATTTTAATCTTAAATTAAGATTGTTATATTTGTTGTAAATTAAAGGAATAAAACTGTCTTCTAGAAAAATGAAGCTGAATTAGAAAGAAAACAAAACAGTAAAGAGTTTTGCTTATGCACCATCCATATGTCAGGACAGGAAACTGATGTCCCGCCTAACTGCGCAAACATAGTTTCCAAACAAGACATATGAATTGCACATGCAGACCACTAAAGAAAAACATTGTCACTTAAGAATTATTACACATCACCATTTTTTTTTTATGGATAAGTGATATCAAAAATTACTTCACTAGAAAAAGTCTTCAAGCAGACAGATACATTAAACTTAATTTTCAGGACAGCATAGCAATTCTTTAAGTTAATTTAGTTGTAATGCAGTTATCTGCATTTTCACTTTTTATCTTAATATTGACATATCCTAAAAGTGTACCAACGGGTATTAAATGAATGAGATACAGTACCAGCCTCTCATTAGAGAATCTAAAGTTACCTAACTATGGTAACAAATGCTCCGTCTTCAGAAAGGTGGCTCTCCTGTTTTCAGTAATGTAGTACATATAATAGCCATTAGATGTCTCCCTTGTTACTCATTTTAAATAACAAGAACACCCAGCAGTTGACAACGTGAGTTTTTAGCTAAAGCTTTTCCAAAACTCTACATGAACACTGCTACGTTCTCAAAAAATATCATTTATAAGCTTGGAGGGTAAAAGTGTATGCTCTCCTTCACCTCCAAGCTTCAGCATTTCTGGAAGCTGTGCCTTTTTGCAAGTAACCCTCTTCATTCAGCAAAATTTCCTCAGCTAAACACCTCTCACATTCCCATGGCTTTATCATAGTGCACTACACACCAAGCATACTTAACACTAAAGTATCATCTATCAAGAAGAGATCCAAAATCCTCAAAAGGAAAACATGACCAAAAACCAAAAAAAACCCCAACCAAACAAAAAAAAACCCAAACCAAAACAAATACCCCCACCCCAAACAAATGAAAAAAAATAAAATAAAATAGCAATTGTCTGCAGCCATTATGAAATCATGGGATAAAACAGGGGAAGCAGAATCTAGAGAATTCCCAAAGGTCTTCTGAAATGCTAATGGTTAGTAATTCCTTACATTCCAAGCTGAAAACAGCCAGCACGTAGCAGACGTGTTTCCTTAGCATTAAAAACATAAAAAATATAATAAAAATTCATGAACTTTGCACCAAAGGCTCCTGGTATCAAAGCCCATACACTGAGTTTCATGGACCTTCGATGTTTCTCAGATTTGAGTCTCCAATTAGTTAATTCTGCTTACTTAATTGTACCTGCAACCAAAGCCTTCAGAATAGTTTGACTATTGCCGTGGAATGCTGTGAAGACATACCTGTAAGTAAACTTTTTTTGCACCGGGAATATAATCTGCAACTCTGCCAAAGATCAATCTGCCAACTCCTGAAGTAATGCCCAGACACAGCAGAAGCACTTCTTGTGGCACGTTGTCACCAAATCTGTCTTTTACATGCTGCATCTGTTTAAAAACGGGGTTAAAAAAACAAACTAGCTTTAGAATTAAAAGGAGGATAACCCTTAGAAAACTTGAGTTAAACAGAACTGATCTGTGAATCTCAGACTTACAAATATGGCTAAAAATGGTCAACTAAATTACTCTGCTTTTACAGATTTTAGAATAGTCTTCCACTGGCTTATCAGTATTAAGTGAAATACAATAAAACCAATCTAAACCACGTTGCTGCTTTATTCACAATTAGGAAACTTAATTCAAGAAACAATACGGCTGCATCTAACACCAAGAAAATTGAAAAGAGCCTGAAGTATTCTCCTCAACCCCATTTAATTTCCTAGTCACGGATTTAACGTAACGCAGAATCCACAAGGGCTGTCTAGAACTGGCTGCTTCACTGGCCAGGGCATGCTCTGAGGTCTGAAGGCACTGAATGATTAATGAGTATCATTGCAGTCTTGGTCTGTGTATTAAGACAGAGATGCATGCTACCACGCTTGTAAACATAGCTCAGGGCAGGAGCAAGAAGCAGAAGGGCAGAGTGTTGAAGGCCAAATGGTGCAAGTAGGAGATGCCTCCCCAGACTGCCACATCCTGACATGCACAACCACCATGACATCCAGGGGCAAGGAAGAGGAGCAGGAACTACCTGCAGTGCCAAACACAATAGCAAGCACTTGTAGGAGAGGGTGCAGTTACAGCAGCATTGAATAAGGCAGGCAAAGAATGATTTATCAGCCATTCCAATCTGAGGAACTACAGTATTGACTGATGGTCTTGACAGTAGGTCATCAACTATAATGTGATGAACTCAGTGTCAGTAATTCTAACCTTTCAAGTGCTGTTAAGGAAAAAAAAACAGTTCCACAGTATTGGCTGGTTGTGGGTTTGTAGTTTTTATTTTAAATCAACGATGAAGGCCAGAAATTACTCATAAGAAAGTTTTTTTGCACAATCACATTTTGAAATGCACATGGCAATACCAAACATGCCAAAGTGGGTGTTAAGAGATGCAAAAATCATTTGTGTAGTCTTGCAGTCTCTGTGCTCATACCTAGTTCCAAACAAGAAACTGTAAAGACTCGGAGGTGTGAAGAAGCAAAAAGAAGAGATGGATTTTAAGTAAAGATGTTGTAAAAACATTTGAGAGACCAGGGGACAAGAGGCTGACAGACCTGGATGGCAAAAGCCGCATACCAATTTTGTTATTAATTCCGATTATGTGATAATGTGTTGAACTACAGAACCCTTAATTTTGCATCTATAAAATCTCAAAGTCCAGTTTTAGTAAATACTTCTAGAGCAAAAGAGTCAAGATTCTTTCCTGGCCAGAGCCTTAATATAACAAGCAGAGCCTTCCCACCCTGCCACCCCCATTTCTCCAGCAAACAAGACATGCTGAGTGACGGCGATTTTCTTAAGTATAAAATCAGCTGGGTTTTGTTCACATGCCACAAAGTCTATTGAATCCAATATTCATTTGTCCCATATAATTGATTTTGTCAGAAAGGAAATAAAAAAAACAAGGGTTAGTGGTTTTGTTTTGGTTTTAAAAAAATAACTGCTAACATTAATTGAGAACAGATGCTTGCTCCTTCTATTTTTTAGTTTGTTTTTTCTTTGCTTTTTAAGACACATTTGGGAACAGAATATTATTTTGCATCTGGAATGATATTTCAATATAAAAGATAAGTTGTTCTATTTATTCCCTTTCTGTCAAAGGTGAGAAGAGGAAAAGCTGACAGTTTTCCCACCCTTACCTGTATGTGCCTGTCAGCACCTGCCAGCTCAGCCAGGAAGAGAAGCCAGAGTATTTTCTGCCATTCTTGTCACCTGTTCCACTTCCATGTTTCTGCAGCCTCTAGCTTGTTTAATTAACAGACCCAATTCACTCGCTCCCTGGAGGCTTTTCAAGAGGTAAGATAAAGCTCTCCATCTAGATAACTGTTAACCCTGCATCTGTAACAGTAGAATTTCTCAAAGGAGCACTCAGGGTGAAATGCAGTCCTTTTAGAGAAGTGGGAGAAAATAACCACTATTCATCTCAGTCTTCAAATATTTAAATTACAGGGTTTTGCTTTTTTTACCTTTCACCCCTCTGAAGCACACCCTTACATTAAACAGAGCTACCAGCTAAATGTAAGGAGAGGGGCAGTAGGCAGTGGCATAAGCCACCCAGATAGTTCAAGTCTCTTTCTTCAGAGGTTTTCCAGACCCAAGTGCACAAAGCCCTGAGCAACCTGTCTGATCTGAGAGCTGACTCTGACCCTTAACAGCATTCAATCTTCAGTGATACAGTCACTGAGCTGTAAGTAACAGCAGTATTATTAACTGAATATCTGAAAATGCAATGATTCAGGATTAATTCACTACTGTAAGTGCTAACTCATTATGGTCTTACAGACACTTCTTGTAAGAATAGGTTAAATATATTTATAATGAAGTAGTTCTAATGAGATTCAGATTTCCACATATTTTTAGCTGTCAGAACTACTAAAAAATCCCATGATGGGCAATTACTTGTGAATCTTCCCAGGCAGCATTTCATGCATTAACGCTCTTGTCATTGCAGAACTACACAGGCTGTAATTATATGACTCTAGGCATTATGTATGTCTATCAGTCAAATGGGGACCCAGGCACACAGACACATTGAAAGCCAAAGCATTTCCCTATGGGTTCCGCCTGCTCTCATTAACATAGCTAGCTTTTCACTCAGAGCTGCATGCATGCCGAATGGCAGGTCTGTTCTTTCCAAATGTAGAAAAGGTGAGAGCCAACCAGTCCAGACTAGCACGGCTCCTTTACTAGTTTTAAATAAGCTATCTTTGTTTTCCAAATCAAGATATAGACAGTGGACAACATAACTGAATGCATCCTTGGCACCAGCATTCTACCTTATACCCTTTCTCTCTTAATATCAACATAATGCATACACAGATCTCCAAATTCTCGTTATTGTTAGGATGAGACTAGAAAAAAAGGTTAACCACTCGGTAGTGACTGGAATGCTTTCACATATACTGTCTTGGCTAACCTCTGTCCATCCAACTGAGACCCAGATTTTGCCAAGATCTTCCACATACAAGGTGCACACATTTCAGCTGTCTTCATGCACTAAATCAAAGAGAGCAATCCGAGCGTAGCTGCAGTTCCTTTTTCCAAACACAAAGAACTTGAATCTGAATAAAGTGGTAAGGAACTAATAAGAAACAATTCTCTCTGTCAACTGCTTTCTTCCTGTGTATAGTCCATTTTAGGAATTTCCACTCAAGTAAAGCTGTAGTAGGCTAAATTCTATGCAATCTCTCACTGAAAGAGATGGCCAACAGCAATATGTAGCCTAGAAAAGTTTGAGCACACATAAATCACTATTTTCAAGTCCTGATGCAAATCCTGATGTCTGATACTTTCATTCACAACCAGTGTAAGGATAAAGGAAACATTTACAGAGTACTGCTGGTACCATTCATAAATCAGACACATCATTCCTAACTGCTCCAAACTAAGTTCCCTGAAAGAGTAGACGAGAGTTCTTTTGGTTTTGATTTTTCTTTCCAAGACAGGAAAGTAATCTACCCTGAAGTATAAGCACTTGTAATATCCAGAACAAGAATAATGTTTTTCCAGTACTCATTGGCCCTCTTAGCCATGCAACAATTTCAAATCCAGACACTCAAAGTTATTCTAGATTTGTATAATGTATGAGACTTGGCCAGCACTCTAGGCATGGCAATACGTCCCTAACCACCTGATTTGATTATTACTACCATGGCTTTCAAAAACCCATTCAGTATTACTAGATGAGATGATGGGTTTATTCCCTCACTCAAGATTTTTTTTCCCAAGCTGTAAATGCAAAAAAGGCAAAAAAACAATAATAAACTAAGTGGATGTCCACGTAAGAGTACTGGCAACTGACAGGACACAAGTGGAATGGGTAGAAGGATTATACTGATGTTAATCTTCAAGAGTGCAATTAGATCCTCAAAATTTCAGAAACATAAAAGCTTAGGTTTATTTCACTCACATCCACTGATAAAAACAGCCTCACTGATGATGTACAGAACTTTCTGTGCTGTTAGTGCCATCACACAGCAGCCTTCCTTCAATGAAGGAGTCAACCATATTCCTGAACAAGCTGATTCCTTCAAAGGCCTAGAGGAAAAAAAAACACTAACTGGTGGCCTTGATAAAGATCAAGAAATTTGCAGTGAACTGACCTGGCAGACTGAAAGTTTCAGGATGGGCTTAAAAAGAAAGTATAAAGTAACTCTGGACAAATCACCATTTATTCTTATAGATAAGGACTCACCACAAAAATGAGGGAGAAGGAAAAAAATATATATATATAAAAACTTGGTTGTCAGAGAACTGTATGATACCAGGCACAGGGAAGATAATTTAACACAAATACATTTCTGGTCCAGACTCCACCAAAGAATCTTTTGCTGATGAGCCAAAAACTAGAGAGCAAACTGGCAACTCCTGACTCCTGAGCACTTACTGAAACAAAGACCTTAATGCTAAGAGACATAAAATAGCGATGCTAAAACCTAATGCAGATCACTGTCAGGGAATGCCATCATCCTGAGATGGCTACAATAGCATCTTTTTAGAAATTAAGTGTCTTCACATGACAAAAATATGGGTATATATACATCTTCAAGATAATTCCTGTTTACATACATGCCACAACAGTGAGAATACTTCTTTATCTCTGGTCCATTTTATCTACATAATGAACAAGGAGAGAATTAAAGAAACAAGTTGATTGTTACATGGCAATCAGGAATTTTTTCTACTATTCCACTAGGTAAAGAAGATTAAACAGAATAATCCATATATCATGAAGAGACAGAACAAATATAATCTGAATTTCTTAAGTAAGGCTGAATATAACTTAACAGGTTAAAAGTTAAGCCTATTTAACATAAAAAGTTAAGAATTTAGATTAGGTTAAAACAGACTGAGGTTCACAATTACATAGTAAAGTAACTTTGTTGGGTTTTTTTCCCAAAGAAAAAATTGCTAGTCCTGAAGAAATTTGCCAGAAACAAGAATCATAATCATCACCATCTCAAAGCTGTTACCTTTAAGAGCCTGTGAAGGACAAGTATGATCCCAGGGATCAAAACAGGCAACTAACCCCATAAAACTTATATTGGAAAAACCCAGACCAATAAATGTTAACCAATAAATGGTTTTCCTACTTGGAGTTACAAACGCTAATTCTTTTTTAAGAAATTAAACCAGCACTTGTCTTGACATGACTGCCAATTTGTAGACCTGAAATATATTCAGGAAAGAGTACCAGAAAACATGCTGGGGACTGAAGAAAGCCTGAAGCATGGGGAGCAACTCTTAAACTGCAGCACAAGACAGTTCCATTTTCCACTCCATCTCTCAGGATATTTTCAGGTCCTATGCTTCAATAGTAGCTCCTAGAGATGCCAACAGGTACTGGAACCCACTGGAGCCACAAGAGACAGCATAAAGAAATGGGTACAAGGATACTGGTGGATTGGTGTGACTTAGGCAGCAGCAGCAAGACAATTAAGGCACAGACGTAACTGCAGAAGCTCATGGTGACTGAGAACAAGGATGAGGAGTAAAGCCAGGGGTAGGTAAGAACTGCTTACATGTAAATGAGAGCCAAGATTGAATGGTCAAATAACGTCCCCTTTTTTAAACATTTTTTAAATTGTTTCTCATTTGTGACTACAATCCACAGCTTGCAGTTTTAGTTCTGCTTGTTCTTTGTGGCCTACAGCCACCTGTTTCCTGGGCTTACCTTACTCTAAAACTCAACTAGCCACTACATCCAAAATTAGCTCTATCAGCAAGTCCTAGAGAGTTACAGGTCAATCACATTCACTTGAATTTCCAAAATAACAACAGGGGAGGAAAAAAAAAAAGAAAAAAAGACAAACAAAACCACACAAACACCCACCAAAAAAAGAAACAACAACCAACACACAACTCTTTTATCTAACCTCATAAGCTAAGGACCAACACAGAGTGGTGAGAAAAACATCCTAATTTTCCTCTGTTACATGGTAGGTATCAAACCTTGACAACAAGGGGAAGGACAGATTAACAAATCTTGACCTTGGCTAGCATTTAGAAATTCCCTCAAACAAAAATTCTTATGAACCAGACTGGAACATATGACTTAAATAGAACAACTGTAAACATGAGTGTTCAAACATTTGGAAAAGCTATTTTTAATTAGTGATTCACTGCAAACCGAATATGCCAAAGAAGGCTCCATAAAAACCTGCCCAAACCTATCACTATTTAACATTTTCATTAATGACGTGAACAGTGAAAAAGAGAATATACTTATTAAATTTGCAAATTACATCAAATGATAAGTACTGCAGGCACTGTAAAGAAAAAGACTGGAATTCAAAATTATTTTGGCAACCTAGCATATAAGTCAATAATTGAAATAAATGGCTTAATTTCCATAAAAAACATTATGAGGAAATAATATTCAAAAAACACTATATGATGTAAAAATCAGATGCATGAATACAATATGGAAGAATAATCTGGCAACAGATCTTTAGAGAGGGAACTGAAGGTTTAACAGCATGTTCCAATGTCATCATATTACAAAAATAATAGAATATTTATCAATTCAGGACATGTGACCTTCACATACTGCTCTGTACCAGTAAGGCCTCAGTTGAATTATTATGTGCTGGTTTGGTCATTACTCACTATTAAAGACATGGACCCAAGTGTACAGAATCCAAAAGAAAGATCTGGCAATAAGCAGAAGTTTAATGAGCATGACTCGCTTGCAGAAAAAAAATAAAAAAATTTAAAAGTCTTTTACCAAAGTAAGTCTGTACTCAAAATAAATGGGGTAAACTCAAAAAAATGGGTAAACCGGATAAAGTACTGGGATACCTCCACTCTTACTTTCTATGATTTCTGAAGTTATTTGATGAGTGTCTCGGAAGTCACAAATACATACTTACTGAGTGTTGTAACTTGATTTCTTTAATTATTATTTATTTTTTAGCTCTAGCTTGGTAAAACTTTCCTGCACATTTGATTAAAAGTAACCTTATGACTGAAGGAAGCAATTATCTGACATCACAACTTAAATTTTAAAGGCAGTGTTCAAGGCCAGGTTGGACAAAGCCTTGAGTGACCTGGTTTAGTGTGAGGTGTCCCTGCCCATGGCAGGGGGGTTGGAACTTGATGATCTTAAGGTCCTTTCTAACCCTAACTATTCTATAATTCTATAATGCAAGTCATTCTTTTCAAATCTTTGCAGTATTTACTAATGTGATAAAGTGTTATCGGTTTATAACACGTAATTAAAACTAAGCACATTATATGATATGCTATGATTAAGAAATTATGGGCTATCAAAGCAATGGATTAAGATAACTTATACAAATACCCAAGTAACAAGAAAATACTTCATTAACCACTGACGATTAATGTTGTGCACACCAGACTTTTTAGATAACCACCTTGGCTAATTTTTTAAGCACAATTTAAGATGGATTCTCAAAGCAGCTAAGAGGAGGAGAGCAACTAAAACCTAATATAGTAAGTTCATCCTCTTACAAAAATTAAAAGCTTATAGTATGGATTAATTTTATTTAGCATATTTAAGTAAAACTGCAATACAAGTCTGCTCCTACGCATTCAGTTTAGTCTTCCCCAGCTCTAAGAAAAATACATCTATTGTACTTGTCTGTCTAGTGATAATACCTCGGCCTTGACTTTTGAACAAATAAAGTAAAACTTCATTAGCCTAACTTAAAAATAAAAATAATGAGAACACTGAGAAGAGGAATACATAACTTTCTTTACTGTGAGGGGGTTGAGGCACTGGAACAGGTTGCCCAAAGACGTAGTAAATGCTCCATCCCTGGCAGTGTTCAAGGCCAGGTTGGACAGAGCCTTGGACACCATGGTTTAGTGTGAGGTGTCCCTGCCCATGGCAGGGGGGCTGGAACTAGATGTTCTTAAGTGCCTTCCCAACACTAACTATTCTATGATTCTACAACTCTATAACAGCATATACCATTTATCCAGAAATAAGTACAAGGATACACTAACAAAAGTGATTTCCTTCCTTAATTTTGCCTAAATTAGGAATTGCTAGATATATAGCATAAATTTCATAGAAAGCATGTATTTAGCTCTGACATTTCAGTTCATCAAAGCAGAAGGTAAGCTTACCACTGACTGTATGGGAGAACAAGTGGGACTGTGTATTAACCAATTAAATGAAGCAGTAAGTGAAAAAAGGTGAGTGCTAACACCATAATACAACAAGACCTGTATTAGAATATTGTGTTAGCTACAACATTTACATGTCACAAAAGAATGTATTCTCACTGCTGAGCTTAAGATGTCTGCCTTACTTAGCCAGCTAGTCTTCCTCACTGATTAAAAAAAAAAGGCAGATTCTTTGAGAGGCAGTTCAGAAACCTGACCCTGATGCTCCAAATTGCCCTCTGGAGAAGATTCTGGTTCTTTAGACCATAAGGATGAGTTAGTAAAACTAAAGGTCTTTGAGTCAAGTAAGGCAAATAAGTACCCCTCAGCCTGAGAAAAGTGTTGAAAGACAGCTAATAAAACTGATTCAAGGCCTCTGAAGCCTGCCACACTGAAAAGCTCACCAGGCAAGAACTCATGTTCTTTCTTCAACTACTCAGACAGGAAGATGAAAAAAGCAAAGAGAAACATGGGAAGCTGAACTAAGATCAGAATTAAAATAAGCATTTATTTACATCAGTAAAATTAACCAGGAACACAAAGCTTTTATTAAAGGATGGGTTTCCATTTTACAAAATAGCACTGCTACCTTAAGTAAATTTTCCAACCCATCAGTAGAAGTAGCAGTAAGACTACCAGACAAGATTGCATGACTCATTGGGAGGGGGACAACAGGGGAAAAGGGTATGTGCGCACACACACACACACACACACACACACACACACGAAACAATGACTCACTACAGTAGCCCCTTCTAAAATTTACAAAGATTGCATTTCTTACCTGTCTTGAACAGCACATACACAACTAAACTGGAGTTAACTGGTTAGTAAAGTAGGGAACCATCCATCCATCTAAATGCTACAATGATACTGTCATCTTCTAAGACAGACTGACTTCCTTACTCAACATATTTTTTGCTACTTTTATCAAGTTTTCAGGACTGGACTCCTTAGGTGAGTAAAATCAAAACACAGATTCTCAAACCTCTTTTTTCAACTGCCACATGTTTATGAGGGCATCCATAGCACTTCGATATCAGAGGTCTACTTGTGGACGTGGTTGCCACCACCTCAGCTTTTACAGAGCTGGTTGAAGCACCTGTCTCATTCTACTGGGAAATACAGAAGAAAGCTCTTGTGAAAGTCTCAATTGTAGATGAAATTCCCAGTATCTACCAGATCAGGGCCCAGAGAAATTGAATCAAGTAGTCATATTTTCATTTAAAACACCACAAAGATTATAATTATACTCTCCTGCTGTTCATAGATACAGACATTTATGTTTAATTTTCTTTCCTGCCTGGAGCAATCCAAAAACCATCTCTCCCTTTTCCTAGGAAATATTCCACTGAGTAGTAATGACAAATCTTAATCATTTAGAAAAGAACCTGAATAATAGCTCACAGCTTGACAATTACTGACAAATGAAAGAGTTAGGTTCCAGGATTTCCTCAAAGGAAAATTGAAAACACATGGAAAGAAATTTGCAGTCTGAACAGGATTTTAAAAAGCAAAGAGAGTTTCTATGCAGCAATTTTTGGAGCAGAAGTTGGGCACAAACAGGTCTGTGTATGAGTAAGGGAAGGTTCTTAATTGTGGTGATTTCTTTAGTCTGTATGAAGATGGAAGGAAAAAAGTGTGTCTCAGGATTCTGGGCACTTGTGGAACATGAATAGTTTAGTTCAAGTCAGAATGCTTCAAGCAACCAAAGACAGGATGCTGAGTTTACCATTAAAATAGGATTTAAAAGAGAGAGAATACACTTCACGATTTAATCTGACTTCAAACTATATGCTCTGTTTATTATTAGAATAATCTGTATTATTCACGAGTACATTGACTAGTGTGCTTTTAGAGACTGACACAATGGAAATTGTAATGTACTCAGACCTCTTAATCAGCTAGTACTGCACATACCTGAGGAAATCTGCTTTGCTCTTATCCTTCAACATCATCTTGCTGTTTGTACCTGAGGATACCCGCTACCTAGAATACTTTTTGTAAACTTTCATTTACTTCTAAAAAAACCCAGAACTATTTGTTTTATTCTTTTCAGTTTCTATTCTTTCTGTACTTTGGATTTTTATTCTTTTCTAGTACTTATTTGGAAAACTTTGTTTAAATATGCTTTTGTTACAACTACAAGCAGGAAGTAATCTCTTTTCCCACCTCCACCCACCCCAATGTCAAAAATGGACAGTCTAGCCAAGAATATATCTGCCAGATCAACACTGAGGAATACTGGGAAAGAAATGGGTGCACAAGATAGTTACAGAAGTGGATAAAGGGGGAAAATTTCACTAACCTGGGCAGTCAAACTGCGGCAGATGTTGAGATCTGAAGGGAGATAAATGCAAAGATTAGAAAAGCAAGTAAAGCAGAGGAAGCCACTGGGGTGTCAGAGGTATCTGCTTAATAATTATATTTGACCTTTACAAATCCAATGCCTTGTTAGTCTTCCACTGGAGACAAATATGGCAGATTAAGTGGATGACAAAGGCAATAGTGCTAAGTTTGACAACTAGACCTATAGTTTAAACTTCTTAGAGTAACTACAGTATAGAGAAATATCTGTTTGACACACAGTTACCTGTTAGTACTGAACATAATTTGAAATACATAAACCTATCATTACACAAAAAACTGAAAGATCCTGGGAAATAAAAGATGTGATAAGACTTCAGACAAACGACTGATGCAGGAAATATGAAGAAATGAACAGGTTTCTTGAACAGCAGCCCATAAAAGCAAGTGAATGTAGTAATGGAGGCTGGTTGTTTCCAGTTTGAGTAAAAAAAATATCCAGATGTAACAATCAGATATTAAATATTATTTTACACAAAATTCTAAAAGTAGCAAGTCATGACATAACACAAGTGGTTCACAAAACAGAGACAGTACTTACCTTACAAGAAGTAAATTTATTCAAGATGTGCTATGTGTATGCACTTTACTGTGGAGATGTTTAAGTTTAGAGATTTTTGGTTACTAGATTCCATGCAGTATACTATCATACCTTTCATCATACTTTGCACTCAGACATAAAGGACAACATTTATATCTGTGCTTCTATTTGTATCCACTGTGGAATCCAGGGATTTAGGACTTAAAGGGAGGAGAGAGGTACAGGATTAGGACCGTACACACAGAATGCACAACCTGAAGAACTTCACTTATTGCAAGATATGCAACTCCGTTCTACTATGGCTTCTTGAGCAGATGCGTGTCCCATTGCAGGGAATACAAAGCAACTATCACTTTCTATGCAGAGAAACCACTCTTACAAGAAGAGCAGATGAAACTGGTTTCTCAAATAAGAACTCTAACTTAGACATGCTGCACCTGACATCTTGTTGAACACAGCAAGAGTAGAGGAGGCTTGAAGAGTTACAAAAACATTTGTAAGCAATGTTATAGAGGATGATAGGGTCTTGTTGGGCAGAACATCAACTACTGCAATGAGATTAATCCTGACTATCTTACAGCTTGTTCCCATATGGTAGCTCAGATCTGCTTGGAGAATCTTGGGTGATTTCTATACACTTCATATTTTCCGGTATAATTTTTCTTAATGACCCAAAGCTTTTGCTTGGGGAGGGTGTAGTCTACAAGTGGAAAATTATTATTTTTCTAATTGAGCATAATAGAGACTATTTTGTTCTGACTAAATAAAGCCTTTCAAAATTTGGCTTTATAGAAGTTAAGACAGTTTTAAAGTACATGGCAAGAATTTCATCTAAGTTCCTAGACAAACTGTGGCTACAGAGGATCTAATGGACCTTGGCTCTTCATTTCTCCAAGTTGATTGCACAGGAGGACAGTTTTTACTGCCACATGTTCTAGGAGGCAAAAGTTCAAACATTGAATCTGCACAGTAAAATCTGACCTTTTCTTAAGAAAAACAAGGCATGTCAGTGACACAGAGTGAGAAATGGGTAGACACAAGTCAAAACGGCTGGTTGATAAAGAACAGAGTCGAAGGACAACTTATCCTGATTCATTTTAGGAAGGTGGCCCCATGTGGTAAACAATTGTAGAATAGTTAAATCACATGAAGGCAAGGATCTTACATTACAAGGGGGGGCATAAAATCTAAAGATCTGCGTTTTTTATAACCCATATCAGGAAGTCCTGCTATTCATTATGTTGTTTCTAAGGGGCAGACAAGGGAGAGTCACAACATGGGGGAGGATAAAACTTCTTAGCTAAAGAACAGGCACAAACTGGATGTTCCAGCAACAGATTAGGAAGTACAGACCAGCAGACAGCACTATCTTTTTGTCTGAGGACAGACTATCTGAGCAGAGTACTAGCCCCAGCAACTTCAAAGTAACACACGCAGAAGATCTGGAGACTAAGCCACACAGAGAACAGACTAATATTACCTGAGCTGTGTAATTCTGTGAGGCAGCCTAGAAAATCAGTTTGTCCATATGTATTAAGAAGTTCTTATGATTAACAAGTACTTTACCACTATTCCAACCACCTCCATGCCCCTCCCAGGAACAAAAATGTGTGTCTTGTTAGGATGGTAAAGACTTTTGAATGTAGTTTAGCTTCCACCTGAGAAGCAGACTGCCTAAATGATTTAACCTTTAAGTTCCTATCATCTGTTCTGATGAGATATATCTGAAATACATTGCTATAAAGCTTCTCTCTACAGAAAAAGGATCATGACCTTTCTCTCTGATAACAGAAATTACAGCTGCAGCATTGTTCATAACTATCTTTAAGCACAGAGGTTGTCTAGAGAACAGATTCCTGAGTTCTGAAGACAGTTTACATTTTGAAGGCACTGTATCTGTCACTAAAACCAGTGAGCTTCTCCAAGGGAACTTGCTGCCCCAGATATCAAAAGGAGGTTCCCCCACAGACACTTAATAAACTCTTCTAGTATTTCACAAGGGCAGAAGCATATATATATATGTATATATATATATATATACACACATAAAATACCTGCCTGTGGAACAGGCCAACCTTCAGCAGTCCATGTGATCACACATGCAGCCTGGTACGTGGCACAGTGTACATCTCCACTGTTGCATTTTGATCTGCAAGCCTGAACAGACTCTAGAACTTACTGCAGTAGAGGTACGCCCTTGCAAATGTGGAAACCAAAGAGGCCACCATCACCCTCATACCAATGGAAAAGGTTTGACTTCTGCAAGGGTTTAAAAGCCCTAGTGAGGTCTTTGATGAGGTCTCTAAATATTTCACCACTAAATATTGTCTGTAGAGAACATCTGTCTGAATTAGTCAGCTACCACAAAGACCTGGGTTAAAATCCTAAAAGCTGTCAACAAGTCAGATGACAAGGGCCTTGTTATTGTTAATGGTTTTGACCCAACAGCAGCTGAGGAACTTCACACATGTGGCCTTGTAATGGAAATGTTGAATTCTGAAAGTCATGACATAAGAACCAGTTTCAATTATGTTTAATTTCAGTTTGCAGATGAATAGATTTCGCCAAAGATTTTTTTTTTTTTTTGAGATGAAAATGAGTAATTTCCTACTTTGCAGAAACTTGCTATTGTAAACGTTGCCATTGGAAGGGCAGCTGAAACACCATGGGAGGCAATGAATAGGAAACAAATTGAACTGGAAGGATTATCCAGGTGAAAAAGAGCCCAAAATGACTGGGTAATGCCAACTCAAATGATCAAAATGGCCCAGTCCCCAAAGGAAACACAGCAAGGTTCTTGATCTGTGACAGTTGTTTATAAACTGAGCAGAGCAGGGGATTAGTGGCCTGGTAAGAATGCTTATCATCACTGGCATGTCTTTCCAGCCATTCCTAAAGTCTATAAAAAGAAAAGGCAGCCAAATTGATTGCCTTCATGCAACATATAATACCATAGGGAACAAGGAATCTCCTCTAAATTCTTCCAGACACAGTGTATTCCTGGTTTCATACAGCAAAGCACAGCACCACAGAGGACATATACACTGTGGTATTTTTATTTTCCAGTGAAAAACAGCTATACAGGGTTCACTACTGGCAGCCAGGCTTATTTAGAGACTAAACCTTCACTTATCATCACAAAGTTTCCTCAGGAATCTGAAAAGGCAACTGATGAGCAGAGCCAGCTAACCTATTTTCAAAAAAGATGCCAGCAGAGCCTCAGAGTCTGTACTTAAACAATGGCCCTGGGGCTGCTGTATCTCTCTGGAATACCTTTTAGCTGGTCATCTGCTTGGAAGCCTCTTTACTTTTCATTATGCAGTTGACGCAAGCCTTCAAGTAGAGACCAAAAATCATACTTTGTTTCTCAGTGGCAGTTTATAAAATCTGAGGCAGGTTCTACTTATCTTCCCCAAACATTAAGTCTGCAGTCTTGCTTCCCTTTTGTTGGAGATCCAGCTGAACCTATTCCTGACAAGTGCAGATTCAGAGTAGCAATGAGACTCTAAATCTTCAGTATCTATCTATGGAGGAGAATACATTCAGTATTTGGGTCTGCCTGAAGATAGATTCACCCAAGGAAGCTGTTTGAAAAAATGGCCAGGCACACCATTTTTTCAAATCTTAAACAAGCAGCACACAGACACAGAGCACACATTCCACATAGCTACTGCTAACCAAAAGTCTCTACGAATGCAAGTATGCACCCATCACAGAATTTGAATGTGGATAAGCACTGAAGTCAGATTTACACAGTAAATCAAGGAATAGGTAGCAAAGCAGGGTGAGAAATATTGAAGTTATTTTTCCTGAGCTATTCTGAAGGTTAAAGACAACAGTCAGTGTTATGGTTAACTTTCACACTGCATATCAATTATATACAAGCCTATAGCCATATTTAAACAACAAGCTTAACTTTCAAAGAAATAGAGTTATTCTTTAGAAGTGTTTTCTTCATAAAAACCACCTTAGACTTAGAAAAGTAAGCTTTATCAATACACATATTTTTACTGCGTTGTGCTAGGTATACTTTGCTCCAAATACACTTAATCATTTCCTTGAGATAGTCCTTTAAATACAACTTGGAAAGTGTTTTGCATTTCTGTTGTGGACTCATATTTTAAACCTGGATGAATTAAACTAGTTTTTATTTGGTTATATGCCTATTTTAGGGAGACGTTAAAAGAAAAAAACTCTCAAATCACTGCAGTTTAGACTAGTTTAAAAATTGAGAGGAATAACAACTATTTGATTTAGTAACCCTATGAATTACCAATTTGCTCTTCAACAACCTGAATTAATGCTTTAGTAGTCTCCACCCAAACCATTCCATATTGTAAGTCAAAACCTATTTATAGTATTTCTCACAACCCAGTTCCCCAAAAATCACATGGAATGGAACACCTACTAATGGAATTTGACACCAATTAAACTGGGATAAGAAAAGCTCTCCCCTTTTTGGTTCTCCCCTGTGAGAGCCAAAAGGAATATGATGCCTATTCTGCAGGCAGCTGTATCTACCAGTCAGAGACTGGTAGTTCTTGCCAGCTGCTTGTTATGAATCCTATATAGCCTGCCATAATTCACTTGTTTAGTTTTAGTTAGAACCTTACTCAAGAGCAGGTTATTTTCTCTGGTTTTAACAGCTTTTATTCTATCTAGAAAATATGGTACAGATGGTTAAAACTGTGAAGTCCTGGCTAATTCTATTATTCCAGAGCTTTTATTTCTGTCCTACTACAAGTGTCACAATGTGCATCCTCTTTTCTTCCAATATGCTTCAGGAACACAAGAGAGAGAAATCAGGGCTTGTCCCAGGTAGAGTCTCTGAGTACTTCTGAGGCACTAGGAGCTCCTCTGCTGCACCAAGCCAGCAGACAGCTGCTGATGTGCAGTGACAAGAGCGCACCAAGTCTGCAACCTCCAGTTGCCATGGAATGGTGACACACAATGACCAAAACCAGTAGGACCTGTAGCACCTGTCTTTCACCACATGGTCAAGAGCACCCAACACACTAGCAGAAACTGCCTTTCTGCGTGGGAAAAATGGGGCTTGATTAAGTGCAGCAACCAGCTATGAGGCCAAAGGGAAGAATTGTAGGCATGAGGCTCTGTACTGAAATGTTTTCTCTTAGGGCACTTGGAATCAGCATCCCGTTCGAACAGTCTAGCTATTGTTGGTCAACCCTAATGGTGGGAAAATTTCAAGAGTTTTAGCATGACAGAAACTGTCACTTGTCCAAGTGCTATATCTCTTTTACAGTATTGCTCCAGTTTCAAAAATATGCAGTAAACAATGGAACAATAGTACCTTTCATTTTCAAAAGCTGAGGAAAGTAATCTCAGGTTTGGTAGATGTATCAGCAGAAAGTTATTTTTTTCTTATAGTCTTTGACTTATCTGGAAGTACATACTTTTACATACTTCTGTCAGTACACAAAATGTGGGGTTTCTTTAATCAAAAAGTAGACAAAGCTGCGACTAAGGAAGTCCAGAGCTATCTACTGGAGTTGAAGTACCTGTGTTGATGGGCAGAATCCACGCTGTCCTTTGATGAAGACTAATCTAGACACTTTCCCAAATACAGATCCACAGAAACTCTCTAAGATTTTAAATAGTCCCCCAGCATGCATCACTGCCCACCAGCAATAAATGCTATGGTTCTTCACTTATGCATGTTTTCATAAAAATAAACACCTTTTTTAAAAAAACCCAACAAAATCTTAAATATATGACCTGGAGGTATTAAAATGTCTTTCATACTGGTCACTTACCCAAGACTGAAGGTTAGAAAACATCTTAATACATTCTGGAAACAGAAATACTGCTATTTATGAAATGCAAGTTTTAATTTTTATCAGTAATGCTAGGGATTATTTTATTAAACTATTTCTATTTCAAGTTTTCTGAAAGATTAGTGGGCATTCACATAGTATTTAATGGGCCAAACAGAAACCTCACATTGCTGTTACTTACATAGTTTTTTTTTTTTTAATCAGTGTAAACACATGCATTTTTATTCCAATTCATACTGTTTACTACCATCCCTATCATACTCGCTGATCAAAGTTTCGTTTAGGCTTTAAATATTTCAAAGTATGGTTAAGAGTCCTGGGTACATAACACAAGTTAAGTAGTACCTCAGTCCTCCATATATTGTTTGTGTGTATTGAAAGGTACCTAAACTAAGTTTTGCATTGAATTTAAATCAAACGTTTTAAGATACTAAAGAAAACAAATAAAGCTAGTTTCCATTTAATAATGTGATCTGCAAAGCCAAGAATGGAACTTAAGCTTCTTATTTAGAATGGTTTTAAATAGAAGCAGTGGGAGCTTACTGTAAATTATTTAATATTTTCCCTCTCTGGTTTACAGGAGGACCATAGAATTATACAGGAAAATTAAGTATTTAGAGACAAGCAAATTAAAACAAAAACTTGTGGTTTCAGGAGGTGGTTCTGATAATAAAGCTTATCAGGGAAGAATTCCTAAGAGCTGGTGAAGCCTCTCCTCTCAAAAGTGGCATACAGAACAAACTGACTACCACTGAAGACCGTGTTATAAATAGTTCAGCATACTTCAGCTTCATGGTTCCCCTGAAACTAAGGGGAGAAAAAAAAAATAAAATCCAACAAAAAAATCTGGCAAGCTGCCATTTAAATCTGAGCATTATTTTGAGGTCATCTTCAAAATACCAGATTCTAACCGTACTGTTTTCTAGTGTTGATCAAGCATTGTATCAGAAACCACATTAATCGAGTTGTTTTCCTCTACTGCAGCTGTATTTTGCAATCAGAATTTGTGCCAATCTGATATAGGATAGGGGGAAAAAAAAGTGCACTCAGCAAGAGTGAAAGCACACTATAAAAAGAAAAATAATATAAAAATAGAGGGGTTTGTCCTCTGTCAGTCAACCAGCAGCTTCAGTCCAGTCTAAAACTAAGAAGCATGCCTACAAGCATCTTGGTAAGAAGTTGTAAGCTGTTTGTTAAATAAATGTATTTTAGAGATTCTATGTGACTGCTTATATAGCCTTGTTTCTCTGTTCTCTGCAAGTGTTGACAATCATTTACCACCTATCCAAGAGCTTTCTCTGAAACATCCCCCTTATTCTCCTCTGAACACTGTTTTATTTCAAAACATCTCTACAACACTTCTGGGCAAACAGCGTAAGATGTCACAACAGCTTAGTCATCCAATTGTACAGTCTTTTGAAACAGTCTAATTCCAAGTGTTGTAGAAAGAGATCTACACAATTAAAAATTAAGTAACAAGAACCAGTCATGAATAAAAGGCCTTTTACAGCTGCTCAAAAACCAAACCATCCCCCACCCTAAGGTAATTTTTAAAACGAGTATCTGATGCAGTGTCAGTAACCTTGCCAATGTATTACCAGAAAGCAGTGGCAGCACTTGTGATACTGTACACAAATCCATGGGCTTTTAAGGAGTTGAAGACATTTACTATAATTACTTTTACTGTTTTATCATGGATGAATAATAAAAACTAACATGATCCTTCTATCTTTATAGCAGGTATCAGTTCATGCTTTTTATCAAGATCTCTTGAATATAAGGATGTGTAATGCTCTAAAGTAGAGCACCCCATTGCAGGTTGTGGGCTTTGGTTTCTTTTGGCTTGTTTTTTTTCCCCTTTCCCTTTTAAGCCTTTTAGTTTGCACCTCTTCAGCTCAGACAGCACTACCAGGAAGCTGTCCAAAAATAATTCACCACTTAAGTAAGCAGTGCAGTGACTGCCAGCCAGATATGTTTCATGCAATGCATCTCCCAGTTGCCTCAAAAAAAAAAAAAAGAAAAAAACCCAAACCCTACTAGGGAAACAAGTTAACTTTACTACATGTATAAGATGTTGCTGATGGACAGCTTCCCCATCATCAGAAGCTAACATTGTATACGACAATGAAAACCAGCTGAAATGGCAGTTAGAAGCACCACATAACAGAATTAATTATATGAGTGCTATAGCAGTAAACAACAAAGCTAAAGTTTGAGACAGGGAAATCCAAGTATTTTTCTTTTAATAAACCTGGAAAATGGTCAACAAAATACACCGTAAAAATTGCAAATTTTAACACACACCTCAACTTAAGGAACAAAATTTAGAAGTTTTACTTCTTTTCTCTTATTCACTCCTTCCATTACTCCACTGAAATACACAAATATCATTGACCATGTATGCAGCTCTACCAATACTTTTCTAATGCCTCTTTTCATGGTTAAAGCATTTTAAACCCTAGACTGAGAACAAGGAACTAAAATTTTAACTGACTCCACTAACAGTTCCGATGGGAGCCCCCTTAACCACAGACAACATCAAAATTAGTCTCATGTTTTTCCCTAACACAACAACTTGCAACAATTATTGCTTCCTATCATCTATCACACAAAAGAAAATAGCTGTAGTTTTAAATACATCATATGTAAGAAGAAACATGCACTTACCAAGTGAACATAAGGCACAAAGTATCCAAAAATTGCTGCTGGAATCCCAAAAGCCCAGATTCGGTAACTGAGAATTCTGAAAACTGAAAAATTACAAATCTTTTTTCCAGGAGGAAATCCGAACTTTCCCTTCTTTCCTCCCTCTGTGTCTTTGGCGTTGGAAACAAGGGGTTTGTATGTAAAGCCAGCCAGGAACAGAATAAACATGAGGATGCACAGGACCCGCAAGGTGTTGCATAGACCAACAGAATCGATCAAAACTCTCAAGAGGAAGGGCAGTGACACGGTGAACAAGCTGCTGCCTGCAGTGACAATGCCATTCACTAGTCCAAGGCGTTTCTTGAAATAGTGCCCCAGAATGACCAAGGACGGCTGGTATGCGAATGAGCACCCACAGGCGAATAAAACTCCATAGGTGAAATACAGAGGTTCAATGGCGCTAGGTCAAAAGAAAAACGAAAGAATCCTTAGTGTTTGTACAACACCGTATGCTCGCACGCACCTACCATACGCAAGACACAGTTTTTCAATGAATTGATACATTTACAGAAGTTAAGAGTTTGTATGTACTTATAGTTGAAATACACTGTGTAAGTATAATTCAGCAATTATTCCATTTCCTTCCACTAAGATTTTCACAGAATTAACTGAACAGATAAAAGAAGTAATATTATATTTAAGTATAATTACACTAAATAGTCAGACTAAGAGAAAGTTAAAAAAAAAAAAAAGTCATTGTCAGGGTGAATTAACCTAATGTAAGTTCAACCATTGCTGGGGGTTTGGCTTTTTCTTTTGCAGAAACTGTATTGGTTTGCTTTTCGCATTATGTCACTGTGCTAGCAGTTTAAATGGAATACTGAGAACTCCCCCTGAACCCAGAAAATCAAGTATTGCATAGTTTATTATAAAAATAAAACAGCAAAAGCAGTAAACGTCATTAATAGTGAAAAATAAGCCAAAAATCCTGTCAATTTTTTATAACATATTAGCAAATGATAGACTTTAGGTATTAAATTTCTTAAATATTCTTGTTTTAATTAAATATTCAAAATTCAGTGTTTTGACCAGATATTGGATATGCTAAGAAAGGAAAAGCACACTAAAAAAATGAAATATTTTCACTCATATCAAGGACCTCCATCATGAGGCTCTCCTCCATACCATCTCCTATAAAACTGAAATGAAGCACAGCCAGTGTATTAAATAATGGGCAGACATCTGACATTAAAAGGCACTTGTGTGAGAAACCTTAACAGCATGAAATAACAATGTTAGTATAATTAATTAGTATTATAGCATTAATAAGTCAAAGGAAACTTTTTTTACATGTAGATGAAGGAAGCAACATGTAAAAAATGGCTTTTATACAAGATTTGAGGTGGAACATGCTGACTGACTTAATTACTTTAAGTACTATGCTTTCAAGGTACCGTGGGCTCTTTTCTATCAGCTAACAACTGCTTTTAAAGCAATTATAGAAAATTATTTAATCTGTTTGCCAATATATTAACTTTTTTTTTTTTAAAAAAAGAGCTTTTTTAATAGGCTTCTTATTGCAGATTACCCACCAGCATCCCTCTGTAAGCTTCCCATGCATTAAGGAAATTCTTGGAAAATTGTATTTGACTAACAAAGGTCTGACACCAGAACTCTGATTTTGTATATTGTATTGAACATACACAAGGTAAGAGAGCAGAAACAGCATACAGGGGAAAGACTGATTACCTTTATCAATGCAAAATAACCAGGAAAAAATAGAAACAGAAGTTACAAAATGAGAGGAGGAACCTAATGCATTAGAGATAGGAACTTCTGCATACATCTGTAGATTCATTACAAGAATTTGCAGCATGGCATACACAGCAATATATTTTCCTGTATTACATATACTCTTACATCTCAGTTTCCTAAGAAATAAGATTACAGTAAGAAATAAGTATGTAACAAAAGCAGTAAATCAAATTTACATTTATCTACTGTATAATATTTTACTTTCAGAACACTGATTTCTGTATCTGAACTATACTCCCACAATTACCTGGTGACACCATAAGCATGTTTAGTGTAAGTAATAGAACACCAAGAATGCACAGTAACATGGCATGTACTCTAACAGGACTTCACCTCAAAGTATTCCTCAAATTCTGAAACAAAATTCAAATAAGCTAAAATATTTTTTAAAACTTTACAAAGTATTCCTTTTGCATTCCTCTTGTGCCCTTGTTCCATTGGGTATAAGGGAAACACAAGGATGACAGCATTTGTCAAAAACAAAAACAAACAAACAAAAAAACTTTCCTTTTTGAAATGTTTTCATTTATTCGACTGTTTTAGTATTCATCACTTAAACACACTACTGAGAAGCAAAGGGGAAAAAAGACTTTTCCAAGATGCGTGCTTTTAGTTTTAACCTCATCTGTGGTTAACAAGCCTCTTAAAACATCTAAGGAAGTAGGGGTTGTGTTTGCTTGCTTTAATAAAATAAAGGAAAATATTTGCACTTGGATTAACACCGCCAAATCAGAAGCTTGTTCAAGTAACAAAGCTTTCTTTTTCCCCACAAATGTAAATTATTCCAAGAATAAATATAAACACTAGTCTCAGTACCTAAGACAGAACTATTTGTCTTCTCCTGTAAACCTGTGTATAAGCTTCCATATTAGAGAACATATGCCCAAACTAGATGTATTAGCTCAGACATAGTGCCACACAGCATGGCTATTCATCCGTCTGGTTCACAGTACAAGGAACATAAAACACGTTTCCACCAGCCTGCCTCTAGATACACTTTCATCTTCGTAGAAACTCTTCTGAATTTTTGCTTTTGGTTGTTCCTGCACTTACTCTGCTAAGGGTGGAATAAAAAGCAGACTGAGACCTACAGGTAACTGTGGCTTATTTTCCTGCTATGCTACTTCTTACTCTATCTTCACTAACCAATTTCTGCTGGTGATTAGAATAAATGAGTAATTTCCTGTTTCCTCATCTTCTACTGGACATGTCCAAGAAATCAGCTGCTCTTGAACTTCTTAGGGTTTATTCTGCAAAAGTTACAGAAATGTATAAAATGAAGTGTAATCTAGAGGAAAAAAGAAGCTCAACTACAGTTCAAGTTTTTTCAGTAACACAAGAAAGAACTGCAATTTTCTTTATAAAGCCACTAAGCCCTAAGTATACATCATTATACTAAGGTTTTTCACTACCTGTGTTTGGCAATAGGACAAGTAATAATAGAAAATATCAAATTTTACTAGAACCTTAACACCTTCATGGAGGTTCTACTACATATTTATCAACATTAAAAAAGTGTTTTAAAAGCAAATGGAGAGGACAGGATGCGGGAAGGAAGACAGTGTTTTGTACCCATTACAGTACAGCATTCGTTAAGAAACATATAAGTTTATTCAGGACAACGCTGTTGATCTTACAGGATTATTCCTGCTGCTGATACATTTATATATACTGGTTCCTGTTAAATAGGGATTGCTGTTATAAAGTTATATTTTTCAAATTATTTTCAAGTTGAAAGTACCACTTGAGAGTTTTCACAAGTCATAGTTAGAAAGACAAAACCAAAACCAAATAAGCCAAGGTTCCTACTCTAACAGATAAAGTAGCACTGCTTACTCTTTCATATTGTGCTCATAGTATCAGAATTACACCCCCCACCATTAAATTGACAAAATACTTCAAGGGTAAAGAAAATTTTTTTACCTTACAAAAGAACTTGAAAGGAGTCCAACAAATCCTACTGCAGCTCCAACAACAGCTACGTTTCGACAACCAAACAGGTCTGTGAATATGCTGACTATCGGAGAACAGAAGAAGACCATCCCCATAGAAAGAGAGCTCACCCATGCTGCAGAATAGAAAAACACAGCATTTTAGAGGACCAAGTGATTTAAACTTTCAGCTAGCATTTCTTTTGGTTCAGCAACATACAAGCTTACATGAAAGTTGGGGAAAAATTGGGTAAATTTTAAATATGTAAATAGATTTAAAAATACATTTTCCTAACATGGTAAAAAAAGCCTGAATAATTTACATAATCAACTAATTTAGACTTCACCAGCTCAAAGAACGCAGTTAGCTACAGAAGTAGTTATTGCTTTTATTTTTTTAAATAACAATTATTCCTCCAGTAAGCCTAGTATTCAAACTGATGACTAAAACATTAAAAGATACCTTTGAGGCTCCATACCCATTCTGACATCAATCAACACATTTCATTTAATTCTTAACTTTAATGACTCTAAGAAGATTTTTAACTTAATTACATAGATCTAGATCATACTGAATGATAATCATGAGTAAAAGAAATAAAAGGCTTTTATGCTGTAATATACACATTAGAAATAGGATTTTACTTTAAACAAATTAAAGCTAGTACAAGCATTTCCATATTTAATGGGAAAATGTCACTACATCTGATGGTGCTCCAGTTCTACAGACATTGTTAAAACTGTACTGGTTTTATAAATATTATAAATCATTATGAATATTAGATCATTAAGATTCAGTTCAGGTGAGTACACTATGGTTTCTGCCACAAGTGTGATGTTTTACTCCAAGTGTACTAAAAATATCTTCACGTAACTTCGGCAGAAAAGAATTTTATTCATTTTGAATTATAAGTTAACTCTGTGCTTCACTTCATGCAGGGGCTCAGAACCACGTCATTTACCTGCTATCATCTATTCATTCTTTCAAACACGCATCACTGATGTTACACCCAACAGTTCTCCCAGGACATAAACGTAAATCAAGCTGCTGTAGCATAAAAGTTACAACAAATATATTCAGGTAGATAAACATCCCCATCTATTTGGGGGGGAAAAAAAAAAAAAAGGTCTAAACAGGTAGTGGAGAAGCTAACGATGCAAGACGCACTGAAAAAAATATTATAACTTTTTTGAATTATGCAGAGGATGAAAGATCTCTTTCAACCAGGAATGGATTAAAATCTGTGAAACTGTGGGATTTTTCATCATATCTCTCCTAAAGACACAGCTGGAGAATCAATATAAAAAAATATAACCAAGAAAGCTAATAAAGAATATTTGCAAGTACATCTATCAATATCAAGACTCCATGGTGTTGTTAAAGTGCCAGTAAGCCCTCCACATTGATGAAGACCCCATTGTGCAAGGCACTGAAGACAACAGCAAAACAAGCAAGCAAACAAAAAAAAAAATTGTTTCTTCAAAGAATTCACAATGTAAATGGAAGACAAAACAGAGCAGATGGCTAATAAAAACCAGAAAGGAGAGTATAAGAAACCAAACCTTTATTTTAGGGAGAACAATGGTCTCAATGAGCCATGACCTAACTGTTCGGTGCAGGGGGACTGTTATTGGGGTTTTTTGAGCATGAGATAAATATAATGGAGTTTCAAGTTGCAATTTGAAGAAGAGCTACCTCTATAGGCATTTTCTGGGTACAACTAACCCAGACAAGATCGCCCTGGCAGCCTTGCACCTATGCAGCAGAAGCTTGAGCTTCTGTTTGAAAGGAAAGCACAAAAGACTAGGAAGAACAGGGCCACTGTGACACTGACTGAGAGGCAAAGACTATGAAAGGTCTGTCCTTTCTCTTCCTCTGCTGTCAAGGAAGGTTCAAATGCACATTGGGTGTAACAAGAGATGATTTAAGAGAGCTGTCCTATCTTACAGCACAGATGGCTCCTGATGCTGCAAGGCAACATAATACCAACTACAATTTGTAAGCTGTTCTCATACAGCAGGGAGACCAGCCAGTTACAAAACTTCCAAGAAGTCCAACTTCTGCAAGATTCCTTACCTTTTTATTTATCCCTCCCAGAGTGAGCTATATAGAGACTGCAGTTCTCCTGTCCAAAGGGAACTGCAGACACTAGGAAGTAGTATGTCCATGACTTCCTGCCATCCCCCCAAGTAAATGGCAGCCCCACAACCGTAAGCAGACCTCAGCATCTCTGCCTGACTTGCAGGGCAGCACTAAGAATCATGGAGTACATGTGACACCTGGGATATCTGCAAGGCCAAGAGAAAAGTCAGCTAAATCTTAAGTGGGCATTACAAGACTGACACCATCATCAGATTCACAGTGGTATGAAGGTTCCAAGGAATGGTTAAACCTTCCTGCCTAGGTATGAGAAGACACAAAGGCAATTGTGACACTAGACAAGCCCACCAGAGATTACTGGTTACAAGAATCCAACCTCACTTGGATAGGTATGTGCCCCTTATTCATGCAGACAAACAGGTAAAGAAACTGGACAACTGAAACAGAGTTTAAGTAGCATGCATAAAGCCATAGACCGAATTACTTCAGAGCCACAAATACAAATCCAGCAGTCCTAATTTCCAGTTAGCACAGGCTGTGATTCAATTAGCATTCTACTTAGTGAAATCAAAGTTTACAGTGCTTTTTAATGGCTTATACAGCTAATAAAATAATTGGAATTTTAAAAAAGCCTGAAGTGAAAACATTCCCCTCAAATTACATTCAGTTAACAACATGCTGACTTTGGCTCTTCGTGCTTCCTAATGAAGAAATATGCCTTTCTTCTCACTTGACTCTTTTTTACTACAACAATGACAGTCAAACCCTAAAAAGAGAAGTTCCCACTGATTTTCAACACAGACAATTAAGAGGAAGGACAATGGCCTTATTTGAAGCATATCAGAACAGCACTGTGATTGAACTGCGGAAGTGGGAGTCCATGCTTTACCACTTATCTACTTAATGGAAACTGAAGCCCTTTCAATTATGACTTTAATATGAACCTCTTGTGTCCTACTGAAATTTAACTTAAAGAGATGTTGTGGGCATGTCTTGTATGAGCAGCTTTATTATTTAACAAAAATAATGTTCTTGAAGTTTAACTTCACATTAATGCATAGTTCAGTAAAGTCTGTTGTATTCCTACTTTGTGAAGAAACCTAGCACCAGAAAGAATTAAGATAAAAACAGAACAGCACATGTGAAAATCCTTAGTTTCTGTAGCTCAAATTATTGCTGCAATACCTTGATCCTATGAAGAAATCAGTGGCTATAAAATACATTCAAGAGATCCAAGTAATTTTCCCTATCACTTTCTCAAGTTTTCAAGCATTCTTACTCTTTCTCCCCTAGTATGAAAAAGGTACAACGAATTTTCTTCCACATTTTTAAAATAGAAGTTACAACTCTACCAAATAAGTAATATGAAAAATTACAACAACTGCAGCTTGCCAGAATAATGAGAGTTCTCTAGAGCAGTCATTACATATTAATTAAAACATTTCTCCTCCAGGCTACTGGCTGCTTTCCTGGCCACAAGCTGGCTACATTCCAGAGCTGCTAATTCAGATACTAATAACAGCACTTAATTGCTACATATAACTGCATTCATATTCATACACAAAGCACTTTGATTGCTATAGAAGAAAAGCTATTCCTAGTTTAAGGATTTAAGCCTTCCTTAAGGCACCGGAAGTTAAGAATTAGCTCCTCAAAACATGTAACTGCAGAATAAGTAATTCAAGCTTCCTTGGAAGATGGAACAGAAGCTATGCTTAAGATCAAAATATCAGACCAAGAGCCTATTCTTACAAGAAAACCCCAAACTATTACAGTTAAAATTATTCCAAAATGAAAGTACTTCAACTATAATCTCAGTGTATGTTCTTATACTTTTTAATTATTTCCTTGTTCAAAAATCTATAACAATGAAACTACACCATGTAGTTCCCAAAAATACGTTCTACAAATATGCTGCTGTTACCATGTGTTTTTAATAATCAGCCTTATTTTAGGTGTCTTTTGTCTTCAACTATAAGTATAGTATCTAACATCTGAGCATTCACAAAATCATTCCCATTGTCACAGATTATGTAATACATATTTATCTACCAAATTACAAACCAAGTTGTTAAATGTTTTAGTTCATTCTTTAGACTCAAACACTAGGAATTACAAAGCAATATAAAAGAAAGCGTTAACACCATATTGCGTCAGGTTTATCCTCACAAGTGTGTTTCAAGTGGTTCACTTAACACATTAATAATATCTTAATGAACTTCAAGATTTTTTTTTTTAATATCTTCCCTTGACATTGTTCTGGTTGAGACAGGGAGCAAAAAGCTACTACTGTCTGGAACAGAAAGTGATATGAGGCAAGTGAAGAGAAGGATATTTAAATTAAGGATTCAAAATCAACTAAATATTTTGCTTCCCCACGTTACAAAAATCAGATGTGCCTGTGTATCTGACACAGCAAACCGAAACAGCAGTGGATAGCTCAGTCATCTGTTTGGCATTACACATACAGACTGTGGAAAATGAAAACAAACTTTCTACATTAATATAACAGATTCTCGTGTGGAAAGACATAGCTACACTTTTGCAGGTTTTGAGCACCTACAGAACAGACTGGCCAATTATCCCCTAAACTAGTACCTCTGCTCACTGTTAAGACATCCTTCCTAAAAATCAGTTCTCCCACCATCTCATTATGTAAACAGTACAGTAGATTAGGCCACACTATACTGTTAGCACTTTTAAGTTCAAACTATAATGATGCTGGATAATAACTTCTTGCATTAACTCGTAATGAACAGAAATTACAGAATCTGAGACAAACTGCTTCCAAGTCAATCTCCTAATTTCTAAAATGAAAATATTTCTTCTCATACTGAAAGTGTATGAAATTCTTGGTGTTTTGTGGAAATTACAAATATTTATAAGAAAATTGATTTAAAATTATTGTGTAAAATAAACAATACAAAACAGATTATATGAATGGCAGATGTTTAAAAATGTTTCACTGTCTCACTAAAAAGGTTTGTGCAGAAATAACCTATTACAATAAAGTCATAGTGCAGAGTTAATATAACTGCTTAAATAATGGCACTTAGCATCTTCTGAAAGCTAAACTTGAATAATAGGAGGGTTTTCCTTTTATTTAAAAAAAAAAATACTTAGAGAAAGGGAAGGACAATATTTACAATACGAAAATCGTCATGCTTCCATTAAGTTACTAGTTATGAATAAGCAAGAAGGAGGAAGCCTATATGTACTCTCCCAGCCTCAAACCAGTAACAGCTGAGGGACTTCATAAGCCAGGTTTTGGGGAGTTTTCCTACTAATCGAATTTAGATGTTACTTTTTTCCCCCCAGTGTTTTTATCAGTATTCTGACCATTTCTTCTCCATGAACTGCCATTCTCTCCAGAAACAGTTAAACATTTTCAGCATCTGCAACATCTTACAGCAGACTTCCTCCATAACTCAACTATGGACTGTGCGAAGGACCTCCACTTCTACTATGGCCATTTACATACAAGGACATCCTCTTCAGCAAAGCAGAAGATTGGCTTCCATGAGATTTGTTAGTAGTGTAGCTTGGGAATTTGAAAGATCCTATTTTGGAGGAGACAGAAGTGGTTGTTCAAAGTTATTTTTGGAGATAATTGCTCGTCTCCAGCTAGTATTAATAATTTTTTGCCTGCATAATCACATTTACGTGGCATTTCTTTTTAAGAAGAAAAGAATTGCAATACTCTGCAGATCAAAGACTGATTTAGCCCAGTATCCTGTTTCTGACCACCACAAAGTACTTAGACGAAGAACATTTGAAAAAGGGCTAGCATCCTACAATACTTTTGTCCCTGGCTATGTTCTCCCAACATGCAGCAATAAACAGCTTAGAAACCTCCTAAGCAGGATGTTCCATCTAACCATTCTTCAAGAACATTTAGTTCCATCACTACTACTTTGGCTGCAGTGCATTTTGTTGTAATAAGTTACAGAACATGCTCAGCATCACATGAAAAATAAACTCCCACCGGTTTTGAACCTGCTCATACGTTAACTCTTCCGCTGTAAGAAATACAAATGAATCATGCCTGCTAAACTTCCTCTTGCAACATATGATTTTTATATGCCTTGATCAGATCTGTTCATACTAGTTTCTTCTCCAAAATGAAGCATCTTTTTGACTTAGTCTCTCTTGTACTGAAGATACACATTTACCTCTTTCCCCTTTATATAAGTCCAATTTTATCTTACTGTTTCTGAGACAGGGTAGTCTGAGACAGGGTAGATAGAACTGCATATAGTATTTAATATGGGACAAACAATAACTTTTAGTTGTTAGCCCAACCAACAGTTGGGCTAGCAACATTTTTTTTCCCCATTATTTCCTAATTACCTCCCTCTTTTTTTTTTTTTATATATTGCAACCACTTCAGAGTAAAGATATTTAGAACACTATCCATGACTTCATTTTCCTGCTAATGGTAGTGATTGATGCAGGGTTTTTTTCCAGCATGTATTTCAATTCTATTTCTCCCCATGGTATACATACATATGCTGAATTTTATCTGCCATGCTAATTGCTCTGAAATACACAACAACCCAGCAAGTCTAATAGTCAGCCACCAACATGCTCACATATGAGGAGACGCTACAAACAGAGTTTGTTCACCCTGCAGATAGGAAGACCAGCACCTCAGAAGGAATCTAATTAGTGCCTCCAGATATCCAATGGGTAATTACTGCAGAATATGGAGCTGGTCTCTTCTCAGTGGTGCACAGTGACAGGACAAAGAACAACTGAAACTGCAATGAACAACATTCCAATTACATGCTATAAAACAATTTTTCAAACACCAGAATGTGTGGCCCAGAAAGGCTGTGAAATTTCCATTCTTGGATATATTGAAAACTTGACTGGACAAGGCTGTGAACAACCTGATCTAATTCAGAATTTCAATTTATTTAGTTATTAAACTTGGCCCTGTTTTGAGTGAGGGATGTCAGACCAGACAACTACAGACTCTTCCAATTCATTTATGAATCTTAGAAAAATACAAAAACTCCTTCAGGTAAGGAAAACAAAAAATTACATATATATATATATATATATATATATATATACCAAGTCATAAGATTAACTCCCCCTTTTTTTCCCCTTCAGACATGGGAAGGACTTAAGGGTATCCTTAACTTCTAAGCCATTAAATCCTCTGAAGTAGACCTCATGAAACCTATTGTAACCATTATAGAGGTAAGCTTCCCTCCTCAGAACAGCTGTATCTTCCTCCTAATGATGCACTTTATCCATCAATACTGTTTTACTCCTGTTGCCTGTGACCAGAAGCACAGGGTTACCCTTTGCCTAAGGCACTCCAGATACATGCTCTCTTATCCATTATTTATTTTTCTTTCTCCAGGGGGAAAAAGGGTAATTTCCAGAAGAGGGAATTGTACAACAGATATTACGTAATCAACAGAGACCATTAAACCCAGGAAGTATCCATGTCCACAGAGAGCCTCTGTAGGTCAGCCTCCTGGAAACTGCCAACCCTATTTTTATCCAACCTATTGCTACCCAAAAATGATGTCAAATGCCTTGTGCTACATGCCTTTCCTACACACACCTGTGAAAATTGTTTCAGAGCCTGCTCAGTAGCTTGCTCATGAATTCTGAGAAATTTCATTAGTTGTGGGTGCAAAAGGGAAAACTGCATTTCCACATAGCCGCTCCCACTACTAAGCAATCCACAGATCACAGAACAGTAGGTCACTAGAAAAGAAAAGCAGATGTTGAAATATATGTATTGACACATTTAGAGTTCCTAGTCAGAAAAGTGCACTGCTTCTTCTATTCAAGAGATCTGTTGATCCCATTAGATAATGTACGTGTCTAAGGACTAAAAATTGATTTATGACATAGGAAGTATCCTATACTCTAAATTCAGGTTTGCATAACTACAGCTTTCAGTTTGCTTGCTTTGAAGTGTATAGTTTGCATGTCTGAGTTAAGCTCTCCCTTAAAACAATACTATATGTAAAGAAAAAAAAAAATCCCAATTTAAATGAAAATCCTAAAATATTTTGGACAAAGATAATTTAGTGCAAGGAAATACCATCTCTTTTGGACACCAAAGCTGTCTTGAACAGTCTTCTAAACTCAGAATTATCTATAAAGGATCAAATTAGATTTCCACAACATGCTCAAAGAGATCATGGCAAATACACAAAGACTTATGAACCAGGATCTAGTGGAATCATCCAACAGACATGTTTTTTTCCACACTGTCTTTTTCTTTTGTCCCTGAAGAACAAGTGTTTTATTCAATAACCTTATTACTGAAAGATACCAGTAGTTATAATGAGTCAGAAACCAAGAAATATATATGACCCACCGGATCCTGAGAGAGATATTTGAACAGACACCTTGTTTTCATATAAGCATCAAAGCACAAACCTCTGTTTTCAGCATCCATTAAGTCATTAGCAATCTGAATTAGTTTATTTTGAGTGAAATTAGTTTATTCTGACTGAACTCACAGACCTCAAAAATAGTTGAAAACTGTCTTGTGCTTACACATAGCATCTCTTCAGTATGCATGTCTTGTGACAGTCCAAAATGCTACTTCAGGCCTGTACATGCCCTTTTTAAGCTTAATGAAACAAGGAGGAAAGAAGCATATACTTGCTGAAAAATTGTAAAATCAGCAACATAAGCTCATATAGTAGGAGTAAAAAAAAAAAAAACGAACACTGTATCAAGTCAGAACATAAAATGTCCTGGGTTCAGCTGCCCGGTTCCGAGTTTCTGGCTGGGGCTTAAACCACAACTGGTATCTTTCAATGCTTTATACATGGTAATATGTTCTCTGACATGGCATGTGACAGATGAAAGACCAAGTGCCAGAAGAGGTTCATGTATACCCTTGATACAGTGATACTTCCCAAGCTTGCCTTGTACAAATATCGGACTAGACTAGTTTTGCTCTTTGCCTTCATAAGTAAAAACAACACAAGATGAGAATTTCTACTGAGATCAAGTCCTTTTGAACATAAGTAGCAGAAAAACAGAGAAGTCAGAAATAAAGGGTATTCATGCACTGACAAAACATCCCGTATCACTGCAACTTAGCTACCATCTAATTTACACTCACTATAACAACACAAGCTTAGGCAGAGTTTCAGGGGCTTTTTTGCTTATTGGTTCCCCCTTTAACAAACCAATAAAATGGATAGTAATGGTAAACCCAAAGCAAGTATCAGGGAAAACTGACTACAACACTTTCTTCAAACTGTAAGGCACAAAAGAGGAACCTGAAATAGTTAAAGAAGGAGATATTCTTACAGGCAAACAACTTTTACTACTACAGAGACTGCAGATATTCTATGTAGTTTAAAAAGTTAGAGGAAAATAACACATGCTCAAGCTAGTGAAAACTCAAAGCTCAAAAGTAAAAAAAATGCCCTGCTAGGCAAAATATTGCTGATAGAGATTATAAGTATTAAGCCTTCAGGAACCTTTAAAGGAAAGCTGAAGTCAATCATTAACAGAAAAACACATGCATTTGGATTTCATGGCAAACTGAGCTTGACCTTTGACACTTAATAAAGTCTGAAAATACTGTGGTAGGAAGAATAAACAAGGAACAAATCGATAAGAAATGGCTGTAACTACTTGTTTTTCCTTTTAGAAGTCATACAGGAATGTTTTCTGCTGTCTAAGACAGTTTTCAAAGCACAATGTAATCACATTTGTAACTAACAGCCTAAAAAACTGAATACCAGAGCTGATTTCCAGACATGTTTCTATCTTCCCTTCCCCCGCCCCATTAACACTGGTTTCTTTTTTTCTTTTCTTTTTTTTCTTTCTTCTTTTTTTTTTTAATACCCAACAGCTGAACACCAAGAACCATGTTCTGTTTGATTTAGGATCAATAAAATTCTGCGTAAGACAGTAGTAGACATTAACGTCAAAGATGACAGGCTGATTTTCCAGAAAGGTTTAATCCCAACTACTCTCACAACCAAATTACACACATATTCTGAACATACCTGCAACCAAGCATGTAATTCAATGGCCTCATGTTCTAGAGCTATAGCATAGATTAGACCTCAAGACCCAAATTTCTAACTTCTTAAAAGAGCTACTAGCCTTCTTCCTTTCCCCTACCTCACTTGTATTAGGGCAAGACTTACAAATCAAGGTTGCTTTTGAAATGGCAAAGGCATACATTTCACTTTTACACCATCAGAAGGTCTTGTGAGAGCATGATGAAGACAAAACCAGAGAAGATAAAGAAATTTTAGTTCAAAAGTTTGGTGCACTATTTGAAGCTCAGGAGCACAGTTTGCCACAAGCAGCTCGCGTGCTAATGCACGCGTGGTAACTTTTCACATGCAAAGATTTTCTGAATCCATCAGAATTGGCCAAAAGAACCCATCACACCTCAGTAGCTTTGTGAGCATCCTCAGGACAGATTGTAATAGGATGTATTCTTCAATTACATCAACATGTATTCACTTTATATTCTGTAGGTTCCTACAGAATAATCAAGCTGAATTTAGGTTTTAAATACACATCTTCAAAATTCAAACTGTTACCAAAAAGTTCTCCTAATGTTACAAACCACCAAACACCCACCCACCCCCTACCCATCCACTCCAAAACTGTTATTAACAGCATCACATTTAGGGC
Source organism: Neopsephotus bourkii (assembly GCF_033783945.1). Classification (NCBI taxonomy): domain Eukaryota; kingdom Metazoa; phylum Chordata; class Aves; order Psittaciformes; family Psittacidae; genus Neopsephotus; species Neopsephotus bourkii. The sequence continues at coordinate 4,126,302 of NW_026901837.1, read as the reverse complement.
TTTATAGACAAGCAAGTCTCGTTTTCAGCAAGGTAAAGTGAGCTGACAAGTTATAAGTTCAGTATGCCCACATTTCATGAAGGATGCTTACTTTTGGGTTTTTTTCAATGTTTACATATAAATTTATCAGTCTCATCACAAATACACTGCCAAATGGAAATAGTCCAAACCTGGACTATTTTTAAGTGACACTAAGAGTTATATGTTATTTTCATAGGCTGATTTATATGCATCACATTTTCTTTAACCCGTATCTTCTATTCTCTTCCCTTCAAATATTAAGAACTTTATAAAATAACAGGGGTACCATAAGTTTTTGGACAGCAAATGGATTACAGCACTGTCCCTTTCAGAAGATTAACAGGAAGTCGTTTGCATGGTAAGAGCAAATACAAGAAAAAGCATATATGACAGGGTCACTGTCAGTATGTGCCCTTTATATCAGTTACATGCACACGTGACTAGGCTTGTGCACTCTGTAACCCTTGTAACCAAGTGAACCAGCCACTATAACTCTTGACCTTGTTCTTGTAGCTCATCTCCATCCAAAATTTTCAGATCTGCCAATATTACTCATTGGGACAGTAAAATATTTCTCATTTATTTCGTTCCCAGCTACACAGGCAGTTATCTATCCATTTTCCAGCAATCCAAATACCCAGGTTGCCATACATCTAGGAAACCTGAGCAAATTGCTACTTTGCACACACACAGTAATTTTATGTTAGATATTCAGCTGGTAAACCCTCAGGAATGTGACTTGCTGCATACACAGTATTTCACATATGCAACTGTGATAAACCAGTCTGACAGATACAGGACACACAAACTACAGCTTGTTGAAGTACTTCTTAGCATATTTGTTGTTCACATCTGTCCCATCTGGTCTAATATCCAGCTTGCAAAAAAAGATGAAAAGCAAGAGGTATATTCATTCATAAAACCATCAGAATTTTGCCTAGAGTCTCTAGACACTGCAAATACTAATAAGTATTAACAGTTACAATTTGGATTGTATTTACAGTTAATAAAGTACAAAAAAGTTTTACACAAGAAGCTTCCTGTTAAGCTGTTGCGTCACAGGCTCTCTCCCAACCATTAAAATGTTGTTTGTTTGCTTGTTTTTCCTTAGGAAACACTGAAGAGCCAAACATGAAAGCAAACACTTCCTCAAAGCTATTTTAAAGGTGTACCATATTCATTTTAAGTTCATATTCTGCAGCTGAGAATTTAAATGAGGTGAGTTGACCCTGGCTGGACACCAGGTGCCCAACAAAGCCACTCTGTCACTCTCCTCCTCAGCTGGACAGGGGACAGGCTCCTGGGTCAGGATAGGACAGGAAGATCATTCATCAATCACTGTCACAGGCAAAGTAGAACTTGAGGAAATTAGTTTAATTTATTACTAGAGTAGAATAATGAGAAAAAAGAGAAAACCTTAACACACCTTTCCCTCACCACTCCCTTCTTCCTGGGTTCAGTTTCACTCCCCAGTTCTCTACCTCCTCCTGTGCAGTTGTGCAGGGTGACAGGGAATGGAGATTAGGATCAACTCATCACACACTGTCTCTGCTGCTCCTTCCCCCCCCCCCCCCCCCCAGTGAGAACTCCTTACACTCTTCCCCCACTCCACCTGAGGTCCCTCTCACAGGAGACAGTCCTCCATGGACTCCTCCAACGTGAGTCCTTCCCACAGGCTGCAGTTCTTCACAAACTCCTCCACCATGAGTCCCTTCCACAGGGTGCAATCCTTCAGGAACAGACTGCTCCAGCATAGGTCTCCCATAGGGCCACCTGTCCTGCCAGCAAACCTGCTTCAGCATGGGCTCCTCTCCACACAGGGCCACAGGTTTATCCAGGTTACTGAGTATATCCAAAAAAAACAATTTAAACTCAAGTTTTTCATAGACATTTTCATACAACTTCCATATTTCATGCACAGCACCACATAATTCCCCAGCAAAACATAGCAATTTCATTTTAAAATACAAATAAATGGGCGAGTAAATGAGCTACTTGAGCAGTTTTGTAATTGTAGAACTATAATATTTCAAGTTAAAATTCTATTTACTTCAGATAGGGCACAAATTTTGCAACATTTGTCGCATATGTAGCTACTCTCCAGCATTACAAGCGGTCTCCTTTATGATACTGTATTCCTTTGTAAAAAATACTTTGTTACTGTTAAAACACCCAGTCAGTTCTCAAAATACTGAGCCTACTTCTAAAGAAAGTATTTAAGGGCTTGGGTTGTTTTTTTGGGTTTTGGTGTTTTTTTTTCCCCAAAGTTTTAGATAGCTAAAACTTTATAAAAGAAAAAAAAAAAAAAAAAGCAATAGTAAAGCATATATACAATGCTAACTAGAATAAATTTGTGGTTCAAATCAAGAAACACATCTTCCTATTCCAACAATATTCTTACTACATTATTTATTCTTTTGCTTTGGATCCACCTATTAGTGATCCTTTACCAAAACTATGATACCTGCTTCCAAAACCACCAAAGTTCAGCTAGCAGACAAAACTTTCTGAAGCTTCTCTTAAAGAATCATCTTGCTTGGTAAAGACCCTACTATCTTTAAAAACAAACCCAAAGATTTTACTGAATATTTTGCTGTGTTCTGAAAAATACCAGAAGTCCAAAGCTCTTATTTCTAAAATAAGCAGGTACAACAGCACAAAATTCTGAGCCAATCACACTGCTGGTTCATTTCCTCCCCCAGTTTTCACCAATGCCTTTAGCTTTTCAAGCTCCTGGGTGGCTGTATTAAAAGACTCTTTGTACCTACCATGAGCAAACAGACACTGGCACACACTGTCTAGTGTCAACTTTTTCTCTCGCATCCTGGATTAAAATATTGTCTATTAGTTCTTTAAATTATGAAAGCCTCTTTTCTTCCTTCTAAAAAAAAAAAAAAATAACACACCACCATAGAATTTAGTTAAGAAAACTGCTGGAATTGGTAATCTCCTCCAAATATCTGAGGGTTGGAAGACTCTAGGGATTTTTGATGCATTACTCCATAATTATCCACTAGAGAATCTTTATCTCTGTTTCTGTTGAAAAGAAGCCTAAATCCACCATTCTGCCAGGCAACTGCAACAGATTTGCTTAAGCTTTGCAAATCAAACACTTTCTTGCAGTGACTTTGCCATTTTTGTTGTGTCAGTGGCAAGAACTGGTATATATTCGGTACAGAGATATTCCCCCCCCAATTATATTTCATAATAGCATTACAAGTGGTCTCCTTTATGGTACTGTATTACTTTGCAAAAATTATTTTGTTACACTTAAGAGATCCAGTAAGTTCTCAAAATACTGAATATACTTCTGTAGAAAGTGTTTAAGGCTTTTTTTTAAAGTTTTATATAGGTAAAAGCTAACAACAGTAACTGCTACTAGATAACACGTAAATAATTAATAACGTGCGTACAGTACATATCCACACTTCACAGGGAACTTCACAGCTAATATTACATATGCAGGCGTTACTAAACTTCTAGAATGCAAAAGAAAAGAAAGCTTCCAGTTCCTATGATCTAAAAAGCTTAGAGTGATATTTCCACTAACAAATAAATGAATTTGAAAGAAGAAAATGCAGGAAAAGCAGCAGAACAAGGAAAGCTGCAGATACATGTATTGCATGTAAGATCCTGAACAAAATCTTTTGAGTTCTGTTTCTCATGGAGTACAACTGTTCAGCTTGGTAGAAGGCCTGATGTAGGCATTGCTACTGATGGTAACAGGTATCAGGCTCTTGTCTTCCATCAAGCTCCATTTGTGCAGTGTTGGATTATGCAGTAAAAGATCATCTGCACACCCACAAAGGGGCACAAGAGAGGCAATGGCAGGAGGGTGCCCCAGTAACATCCTGCCCTGGCTCCTGCCAGGCCCACAGTAGGAGCCATCACCCCTGATAGCACCAGCCTGTCTGTGTGCTCAGGGGAGCACAGGGGCAAAAGCAGATGGGAACCCAAGCTGCAGGCTCAGAGGGGACACCCTGTCCAGTGCCTTACTGGGCTCTCCAAGGGCAACCTCAGCCCCTTCGTCCAGGTGTGATGCCCACCATGATGAATCAATGCCAGGTCACTTTCAAGACTGAAGGGGATTAGTGCCTTAGGGCATGTTGGGGAAAAGCATTTCAGGATGGCACAGAGTTTATTATGGGATGTTTAGGAAATGGGAATTTAAGCAATCTGTGGAGGAACAGTGTGGAAAAATCAGAAGGATTTTGGTCCTTGTAACGAGTTTGCTTCTCTGGCCATGCCTTTTACGGAATCAGCACAGCCTGTCCTGCCTACTTCCTAAAACCTTTCTTAACCTTTTCCTGAGCAATAGGCTCTCCAGCTGTGCATGTATCTGAGTCTGAGCTCAGCACATGGAGGGATCCACACTGCAAACACATATACATACATTATAGATACATTACACACACGCATATTCTGAGTAGAAACCTCCATTCTGCTCAACTAGAAAGAGAAGTAGGATGCAGCTTCTAGTGTTATGTTCATGTGAGCATTGTTATTTGAATACCTGACAGTTCATCAGTGTGGCCTGCCCTATACACATGTGGTGCATGTGGACCCTATAACTGCCTACTGGAAATACACTGTCAGGCTAGACCAGAGACACAAAGCTGCAGTAGCCTCACTTCTCTTGAGGTTTGGGGTCTGGCCTGATATTTTCCCAAATACTTAGAGCTGGTGGGGGATAAAAAAAAAAAAATAATATATATTATATATATATATAATATATAGTCCTATTTAAAATACACTAGTCCTTCTGTCTTGGTCCAAACTTGTATTTTCAGGAAGTTGCACTTGTCATAAAAGAACAATTATTTCTTTCTTCCAACACATCTTATGAAACAGACTGAAAAACCAATGACACAGTAAAGCTTAGTAGAGCTGCCAAGATCATTTCAATTTTGAAAGTTCAGTTTTAATCCCACCATCTTAAAAGGAGTTTCTGTGTATAATATCCCTTCAGAAACAAACTTACCCTCCTTAAAAGCTACTGATGTGGCATCAGAAGTGCTACATAGTACTGGGGGAAGAAGAGCGCATCTCAGTTGCGCTGAAGAAATGCTCTTCCCCCAGAGGTCTCCCTGTCAGTTAAATTCACAAGTAGCTTTTATATTGGTAAAAAAAGTACTTACTGGTATTACTCTCTCAAAGAAAATCTCTGGAAAGCTCTGCACTTCCTCCCAAGGTCTCTCACAGTGTAGGACGAGTTGCTAGGGCAGAGCACTCTCCTTGCAAGAACTGAAATACAGATTGGGAGTTTGGGAACTTGGCTGCTATTATAAACTATACCAGCCAAAGAATCCAAGAAATAAAAAGCAAACCATCCAAAGGGTAGCAAAGTCTAAACATCTTTATGGGATAAACTCAATGCACTGGATCCCTCAGAAATATGAAAACTGGTGAACATAACTTCACCTTGATAGCATAACATGGTGTGAACCAGCATTAGGTAAAAAAATACTGGATTGTCTCGAAACAAAGATAGAAGTACAGTTTGGAAGAACTTTAAAGTAAGACTGCAAACAGACTGCACAAGTAATTAACTGCTGGGAATGTGGGCAGCAGAAGAACAGTACCTGTTTTTCAATTATTCTGGAATTATTAAAAATTGAAGCATGCTATGAGTGTTACTTTAGATGAGGTGCTTCAAAGAAAAGCTGTTAACAGTCAGCATCCCCTAGCCAGACTAAATTAAATAAAAAAAAGAATCAACAAGGCCCACTTGCCCACTTTTACCACAGTTCACCCTGTAGACTGGAGTGCAGAAAGCTCTCTTGTCTGTGCTTTGTTCAGTAAAAAGCATTGGGTACCAAAGGAGTTAGAAAGCAGCAGGAATGTGAGGAGCCCTTGGCAGTTCAAATTTGGTAGCAACTTCCCACCAGTCCTCCGGGAATCCATCTCCAGAAGGTGGCTGCTCTTCAGAGAGTTTGAGACAAATAAGGTTCACTGTGCAAGGAACTCATACTCAGCCCATGACAGGAAATGGATCACGACACAGAAACTGCAATTATCGAGCATGTTAACATGGTTTGAAAATGGGTAAGTCTGCATGAATGAACAAGACAGGAGCCTGCAATACTAAGGAAAAGGATTAATCTGATAAACCCCAAGAACTAAAGCTAGTGTGACAGCAGAGTCCTGTGTTTCCCCTGGCACCAGCAAGGTAGAAAAGAAAGAAAAGGGGGAGACTAGAGAGATTTCTTGAATGACAGGATAGGAATAAAAACATTCTAGCAATCAAACTGGAGTCCCATATAAGCTGAAGGTAGCTGAAGTGAGTAATTTTAATAACTCAGACACTAAGGCCGATACGTGTATTTTGGTAGCTTAAAGGGTAGTAACATATAAACAGATGGTAGCATGAAACAGAGGCAGATGTTCTCTCCCTTCTTCTACGAATGTAGAGACATTTTGTAACAGAAACGTTAAGAGTGATATGATTGGACAATGAATGGGGATACCTGAGTGTGGAAACCCCAGAAAAAAATGGCAGAAGGAAGCCCTTAAAGAACAGCATGTGTTGATGACACCTGTAGCTTTGCTACGTTTGTCATGTAAATGGAGGGTGATGAATGGGACAGGTAATGGGAAAAATAATACTATAGCAACAAGGGAAATAGTCCATGACAACCATAGATATGCTATCCAAGCATTAAGAAATCACACATGCTAGCCTCAGTATAAACCATTTTACGTCTGACTCAACGTTCCCTAATACTTGACTGAGGGGAAGATTTGGTGGCAGCAGAAATTCCTGCTTTCCTTAGTAGCATAAAACACTAGTTTAGTGGGGAGGACACACCAAAAAAAAACCCACAATAACGCACCGCAACACCACCAACCAAAAACCAAATCAACAAACCTGATACAGCACTTTAAATGCCAAACCACTCCAAATTTAATATTCTTTTAAAGCTCCCATTTAATTAATTCTCTCTGGGTATTCCTGGCTTATGAACCTCACAATTCAAAGACCAATTCAGACAATTCCATACACCAATACAATGATGTTACATTTTAAGACATTCTTTGACAATAACTTACATGTGTTGCCTTCCATTTAAGCTAGACAATGCAACATCAAGTCACTTGCATCCTGCAGTCATTTCTTAGTATCACGCACTCAATCCAATGAAACTGGCAAAAAGTAAGACTTATTAAGAGAACAAGTGAAAACAAAACCAAAGTAAAGCTTGTTAAAAAACAAAGGAAAACTAATTAGGACAGGAATTTGATCTAATAAATTGTTCTGCATGAATAATGATCAGCTTGTCAAAACTCAGTGTCTGTTCATGAAGCTCACAGCTGGAAACAGCAGGGATATTTCAGGTCAAGAATGAGGTTCTTTGGCAAAAACTTCACAAAGAAGTTTGCATAGATCCTGCCAACACCATGCTTAAATTGAGGCAATGGCTTTTAATTTCAGGGCTTTTAAGTGTCTCAATTAAAAGAGAAAAGAAACCCTTAATAACATACCCAATAATGAAAACAAAGGATTCTAATAGTTCTACAACTAGTTTATTCTCAAGAATATTAGACTTCATATGAGAAATTACAGAAACCAGAACATTAAAAGACTCAAACCAGCAATGTTATTTTTAAGTATTTATCTTCCTTTGTACCTTCCTTAGAGACAGCACCTTAGAAAACAGGACAAATTCACTGCAGTTTATCATACTCAAGATGGCTTCTGCTAAACAGGGTCATTCCTGCTCTTAAAAAGCCTGAAAGGAAGAAGACATGAGAGCATCTTTCCCCTTGTCCCTCACCCTCAGTCAAAGAACATTTTCACATAATCCTGACAAGGCGAACAGATGATGGCATATACTTCAATGCTGATAACCATAAATAATCATTTAAATATCCTTTAGATGCAGACCAGGAGGAGCTTCATGAAGAACACTTAGCCTTTTCATAGCTTTCATACAGAAAGATATAACAAAAGTATTATTAAAACCCCCAAAGGATGGGCACAGGAAAAAACTTAATCCTGTTTCAGGATAAAAAACCAAAACAGCATTTCCACATGGCAGACACACAACTAGGAATTGTTTTAAAAATTAATCCTCTAGAAGAACAAAGGCACTTCAGTAAATTATTTGAGACATTGTAAAGTACGTTTTCTGCACTTTGCTAAATGCTAGAATAAAGCTTTAAAAAGCTAGTTATCTTATTCTTTTGCAAGGCTTATTTTCTTTTCATTGACGGAAAATCCTCCATCTGAATTTTATTCTAGAAAACGCTAAAATAAAACCAAAGTATTTCTTCACCATAATGAGGAAGCCACCTTCGATACATGTCCTCTTCAAAGTGGCTGAGTATCATGAGCTTTTGCACATCTAAAAGCAGCTTTAGACACTTATTCATCAATCAATGAGTTTAAACATACTTTGAATAAAGAGATTAAAAAAAAAAACAGTGTTTAGAAATAATCACTTAGTGAGAATTATCTGGATATGCTGAAGTAACATGCCTTTCAAAATAAGTCTATCTAATGGTTAATTGCTTAGAACTTCTTAAAGCTTTTAACAAAAGGTTCATCCATCACAGAAGATTCTTAGAGAAACACAAGTTTCCACTGGATGAGAGGAAAAGCCCTCGAAGGTATGACTAAACTGGCTAAAAGAAACAAGAGGTCAAATTCACATTCAGAGAGCAGTTACCTGTAACATTCAGAAAGAATCCATGGTAAGCCCCTTATTGTTTGGTAGTATTAACAAGTTGCCTGGAAAAAGTAGAAAGGCTGAAGAGACAAAACTCCTTATCTTAAAGCTGAACTCAAGTGACTGCAACCAAGAGATGGTTTTTTGTCTTTCATAACCAGAAGGTTGGTTTGGGGGAGGGCTTTTTTGTGATTTGTTTGTTTTTAGAAAGAATATATATGTATAAGAGGATTATTGTTATTATTATTATTTGTTTGTCATAAAGCAACAATGGAATGGGACTCCCAAAGTAATGAGAGAGCACATTTAGGACACAAGGAAATGTGAACTATGTTAAGAAAATCAATTCAACTGTGCATCCTCTACAGTTGAGTGTTCTGAAGACCACAGGTATTAAATTACTTTGAAAAAAGGCAATTGATACAGTGTGGATTCTCTATCTCTCCAAGTCATAAAACTATTGACTGGCCAAAGGGAAGAAGGTATATAGTAGGAAAGACTACTTTTTTAGCTTCATAAGCATCAGTTACTAGTATTGGATACAGAAGAGTGGCTTCAATAAATCTGAGGTGACGTATTCTATTTACTCATACATGATCCAGTCATGAATATGTAGAGTTACAGTCTCTTTTACTAAACATTAAAGCCATACAACTTGTTTTACAAGAAATAATACGGATGAAAAGAAAGACTTCACATGCACCAAGTCTTGATAATACCACATTTGAAAGAGTGACTGATACACTGAAGGACTTCCAACATCCTGAGAAACAGGCCAACAAGAAACAGAAGAAACTAAAAGGCAGACATAAAGTCTTGCACCTGCTATGAAAAACAACAGGAGCCAGTACAGGCTGCAGGTCAGCTGCTCAGATAGATTTGCAGAAAGGGACATGAGGGACCTCATGGACACAAGTTGAAGCTGAGTCAGCAATGTGCTATTCAGCAACAAAAATTGACTGTGTTCCAGGAAGCATTAGCAACAGCATTGCCAGCAGGATGAGGGACATGGGCATTCCACTTCCACAATGCATACCAGGTTTTCTGCTCCCCAGAGAGACAGGCACTGACACACTGGAGTGCAGGAGAAGGCCATCAAGATAATTAAGGGCTAAGGCACACAATACAGGGGAAAAGGACTGGGGAGAATTGGATTTTTTCAGCCTTAAGAAGAGGCTTGGGAGGCAGGAGCAATGTAGATCTTATTGCTGACCACAGCTTACCTAAAAGACAGAGAAAACAACCACACTCAGAGGTGCACATCTATAGCACAAAAAGCTGAAGACGTCGTGTTTTTCACTATGAGGTTGATCAAACAATGGAACGTGTTATCCAAAGCAATAGCTGTCTATCTGAACTTGACTGGACAAGGCCCCAAGGAATCTCATCTGACATAACTTGCTCAGACCAGGGGGTCGAACAAGATGGTCTTCAGAGATCCTATCCAGCCTTAGTTACTCTATGATTCTATGAATACAGACACCACAGCTAAAAGTTTCTCAATTTCCTCTAAAATACTGTCAGGTCACTTGAAAGAAAAGGTCATAAAGCTTGTTTGCAATTAGTAGGAGGGTCCATGCAAGCACAGCATTATAAATTAAGGTTTTGGAATGTTTTCATGCAATTAGATTCTCTTCTCCATAGCTACCAAATACAAATAAGAAGATACAACTGAAACAACAATAACCATATTTTTTGATAAACGAAACTATTTTTCATTTACAGGTTTGCTAAAGTGGCTCAAGCTGATAACTAATACATCAATATTAATCATCAAATTTCTGCCAGAAAATTAACAGTTGATTTACATATTTCTGTCAGCAGCTCCCATTTCTCTTTGAAAGAGTTAAACCAGTAAAAATACTACTTTAAAAAGGCAAAAGTTGAATTCAATTGTTCAAAGAGCTTTGTGATCAGGTTTAACACCAAGACTCTATTTTCTCAGTCATACCACTAAACACTGACACAATTTAACCATTCATTACTTGCAAGTCAAATCCCACCAAAACAAAAAAAAAAAAGAAGAAAAAAAGGAAGAAAAAAAATAAGAAAAAAAAGGAAGAAAAAAAAAGAAAGAAAAAGAAGAAAAAAAAAGAAGAAAAAAAAGAAGAAAAAAAGAGAAGAAAAAAGAAGGAAAAAAAAGAAGGAAAAAAAAGAAGGAAAAAAAAGAAGGAAAAAAAAGAAGGAAAAAAAAGAAGGAAAAAAAAGAAGGAAAAAAAAGAAGGAAAAAAAAGAAGGAAAAAAAAGAAGGAAAAAAAAGAAGGAAAAAAAAGAAGGAAAAAAGGCAGTAAATTACATGATCAGGGATACATGCAACCATAAAGTCTCGGTGTGATCAAATTTTGACTCAAGCATTTTAACAGCTAAGGCTGAGAGCATGTGAATGGAAGTTCTAAGAAATCCAATTTCCATCTTGCACAATAATCCAAACCAGTTGTTATTAATAAATCAATGCTAAGTCCATTAATAGCTATGTATAAGTAGCTCTTGACTTTAAATTAAATAGAATTCTTCATCCCTAAAGTTACGCAGAAAAAAAAATAATCTAGGACATGATGATCCTGCCCCTTTATTCTGCTCCTGTGAGACCTCACTTGGAGTACTGTGTACAGTTCTGGTGTCCTCAACATAAAAAGGACATGGAACTGTTGGAACGAGTCCAGAGGAGGGCCACAAGACTGATCAGGGGACTGGAGCACCTCCCATATGAAGACTGGCTGAGAAAGTTGGGGCTGTTCAGCCTGGAGAAGAGAAGGCTGCGTGGAGACCTCATAGCAGCCTTCCAGTATCTGAAGGGGGCCTATAGGGATGCTGGGGATGGACTCTTCATTAGGGACTGTAGTGACAGGACAAGGGGTAATGGGTTAAAACTTAAACAGGGGAAGTTTAGATTGGATATAAGGAGGAAATTCTTTCCTGTTAGGGTGGTGATGCACTGCAATAGGTTTCCCAGGGAGGTTGTGAATGCTCCATCCCTGGCAGTGTTCAAGGCCAGGTTGGATGAGGCCTTGGGTGATATGGTTTAGAGGGAGGTGTCCCTGCCCATGGCAGGGGGGTTGGAACTTGATTATCTTAAGGTCCTTTCCAACCTAACTATTCTATGATTCTATGATAATAGCCTTAATAAACATGTTAATAAACATTCATCAGATACATTACCACAAAGTCAGAAAAACATGGTAAAGATGAACCAAAATAAAATGTTCAAAGAGTATATGGACAAATAAAACCTTAGCTTACTAGCTAGAAAAAGAACTTGGAAAAGGAAGCCCAGCATCAGCAAGAATAGCAGTCATTTATACTGCACATCATGTTTGGAGTCTAATTTGGAAAACTCTCTGCAGTCTAACAGTTTAAGTAGTTGGTTTATAGCAAAGTTTGCTATTTCAGGATCTACATCTACACTTACACTATGGCACTGAACAAATGTTCTAACCTCCCACACAAGCATTTTATTTTATTAAACTAAAACATGCCAATTACTACACATATGTATATGGAGATTCTTTGGCATATACTAACTTCTTTGTAAAATCCAGAAGTTAAGCCATCTGGGTTTAGAGCCACCTTTCAAGGGTTAAAGACAGGTATAAAGCAATTCTAACACCAAGTTAATAAGACATTAGGAAATACCAAATCATATAAGACTCTATTAGCAGTAGTACAGGAAAGCAAAACACTGAAATACAAACTCAAGAACAATACAGGGGAAAATTAACACTGTTCTATTTTGCCCTGCTTCTGATAAGCTGTGCACAGTGCCACACCCCTAATTACTGAAAATTGCCAAGATTAAGCCATTTTCTGGTTTGCACATGAGTTGCATGTGCATGGTACAGGAGACCCATAAATTTGAAATCACATACCTCTGTGTTTTGTATCAGCCTGTGCATAGGTTTTTATTACTATAATCCGTATTAATATTAAAATTCAGATCTTCAGTGACAAATACATATAATATTGACCTCTTTCCCTTAATGAGTATATTTCCACTATGTACAGGCCTTATAAAAAACAACCCATTGGAGCTGTCATGGCAGAAACAAGTCTGAAACATCAGACTGCCTGATTCTGCTTTTGTACTTTCCTAAAAATGCATACATGTGTGCATTCAGAAACATTAGTTCCTGTGTGCGAAAGGAAATGCTGGGTTTTGTTTGTGCATTAAGAATAAACATTATGTATTGCAGCAAGTATGTCCGAGACTACAGACCTTTTACACATCTCCCATTATGTGTTATCTGAAGGTTGAGTGTTGAGTGCACGGAAACCTCCATGCCCACCCTCCTCCTGCTGCTCCTGCTCACTGCAAGCATTCTCCCTCTCACTGCAAGCCTTTGGGAGTAATGCAGAGTCATTAGCACCCTCTCCTCCTAGGGTGAGGGGAGTGCTATAACCTGTCTCTGGAGGGGAAAGCACGCATACACACACACTCCCTCTTTTGTAGTGTAGCAAGAACAGCTGCAAAACCTATCTGCTCAACTGAGAGTCTGACCATGGTGAAGTCTAAAGAAAAGTGGTTTCAAAAGCATCGTTTTATCTACCCCTAACACCAGTGGTGTAACGAAAATGTATTTAAAACTGTGGATGATACCACTTTAGCCCTTAGGGGTATAGAAGCATTTGATTTCTTAAGGCACAAATTTAACAAGGTGAAGTCTAAAAGATTCAGTATTTTTTTCTTTTTATTAAAATGCCACATAAAACAAATTTACGATAGTATTAACATGAAATTCCAAAAACTCTAAATTTAAGTCACGCATGACTTACTGAGATCCCTATGCCCTTTATATGGCAAGTCTGCTATACCCTAATATCTTGGCAGAAGTTAAAATAAATGGCAGTAGATTAAATAAAGCCTACTTCTTTAAATTGAGGAAATTTCAAGCAGAGATTCCACAATGAAAAGACTGTCTACAGGAAAGAAGTCCAGTCCTCACTGACAGGCAGAAACATACTGCATAGAACAATTACTTACAATCAGAGTATTTAAAATGAGTTAACCAGGGTATTGCTATCCCTTTGCCAGGATTCCTGTGAATTTTTTATCAAAGATGTAACGTAATAAACATTGTAACATACACTGTAAGAGAATCAGAGGAAATATATACTGTTATTTGTAAAGACCAGCTGTAGAATAGGAATTTGACCAAGGCAAATACAGATTTTCATAGCCTAAAAAAATGCATAAACTGGCCATAGCAACAATCTACAGGGACAAAGTACTCATCAGGTCAGAAAGATCCAGGAACCACTTATATTACTCCTTAGTTATCCTGCAAATGCAAGATATTGACATTAACTAGCATCGTATTCTGATACAGTATGTTTAGATAGATTTAAGGTTTGCTTATCTGATTATTTTGAGGCCCTGAATGTTTCCAGATGTATGTGTAGGGGAGGAAGACTGGTCTTAGACAAAGTAAAAGATTCCAGTGAGGTCAAGAGCATAAGGGTGACCTAGAGCTAAGGAGCAGGAGCTATGAATAATGACTCCTAACACCCTCTTTCAGGTTGGTCTCCAAAGTCAGAGGAGTGATGGCCACCAGTGACAAGGAGCATGACTTTCAAATACCAATACCACAAAGACATAAATCACAAGTCCACCCAGTTATCAAGAACAAAAAGAATTTTGAAAGCTAGCCTGCCTAATTTAATGTCAAATAAAGGAGAATCAGGGAAAGCTACAATGCATGATGTAATGCCACAGGGTAGACTGTCTAAGCTAAAAACCACTCACTTTCCTTTATGTCTGAATTGGAAGACCAACCCAAAATGAGTTACTTCAAACCCAAAATGGTTTGGTCATTCAAAACAGCAATACATATTGTATCTTATTCCACATACATCCTAACTCTTGTACTACCAGAAACATTGACATAAATTTAAATCTTCAGCTTAAACTTCAGTTGGTAAGTTATACTAAATCTCATAACGGGAGAGATATCTATCTCCACATACTATATACACTGCAAGGTTCAACCGCAATAGTTATGAATAAAAACTGAAAGTTCAGCTTCTGTTCATTTATGGTTAACCTTTTGAAACAGTTCACTACTTCTGACAGTTCCATAAACTTACAAAACAAATTTCTTTAAGAACTAAGATCTCCTGCTCAGCAAGCAATTACCCAAAGATTAGTGTCTGGTAATTCATTTATTCCCTTCAATGAGCAGAAATAATGGGAATTGGGTTTCTGTGACTTTAAGCAGCTCATGCTCAGTTACTACCAGATGTTCAAAGTCATCACAATGAATCAGAGCAGGAAAATACATTAATTGGATTAAGTGCTACTTTTATATTTCTTTCTTCCCAGTTGAAAATAGAGAACACATTACCTCATTTAATATGAAGAATGCAAAAGTTAATGTAGTAAAAATAATAGTAAAGCTAATAAAATAACAGAAGAGTAATTCTGTTCTCCTGTTTTTCTTCTCTGGTTTGAGAGCCTGGAAAAGCAAACAGTTGCAAGCAACTCAGCTACAGAAACTGTAGAAACCAGTGCTTCGTATTGGCAATTTGCATCATTAAAATATTGAGAGCCAAATCATACAGGAAGTCAGGAACCTTACATCTTGCTGCTGAAGACCAACAACATAAAATCTTGAGACAAATTGTCCAGATAACATTTTTACTTAAGGGAAAGAGGGAAGAATTTCAGAGAGAATAACCTAAAATACTCTTCAAGCCACTAGCAGAGCAGCACTGACCTTTCCAGATGCTGCTATATACAGACCATAACAGTTAAGAAGGAAATGCCCCTTCATTTGCATGCAGAACTTTGGGAGTGCCACTGGTTGCCTGCACCTGTTTAAGCCAAAACCAGGCAGCACCACTGTTCCAACAATCTATTTTCATAGCAACTGGTCTATTTTCAGAGAAGCTGAAAGCATTACAGAACAGCAAAAGTAGAATGCTCAAGTTAAATAAATGATAAAAACAAAATAGAAACATTTTAATTATATTCAGCATAAGTGACTACCAATGGGATCATCACAATCAGGACTTTTTACATTAAGAGATCATCATACCTAATGTCTAAGCTTTCAGATTCAGTTTTTCAATTGTTTTAGCCTCTAATACCAACACACCCCAAAAATACCTACAGACTCTATGTTATAGCTGAATACTTTCAAGTTTTGTTTGCTACAATGTTTTCTTAAGTGTTTTCCTTAGACTAAGAAATTACTAGAATGCTTCCACTTGTATTTGTTTATATCCAGCAAAACCCTAGTCATCCAATTTATTTACTAGGCAGTTTCCTCCTAAAAACCCTCCAAACTTCATTTACAAGTATTTGGTCATCTTTATGAGATATAATTAACACATGACCAAAAGTCTCAAATAGCAGATTAGCCCAGCCAATGATTTAAAAAAAAAAAACAAAAACAAAACCAAAACAATCAAAAAAACCCCAACCGGTTGACTGGCAGGTACCAACTGGAATCTCTCAGATACTCTGCCAAAACGTTATGCCCTGCCATGACAGCTTCCAGAGGAGCAACACATTGCTTCAGAGAGGAAGCAATTTTCAGTTTCCAGCTCCTACCAAATGTGGGGTTCCGCATGAATTCTCTCTCTCAGAGACACGACATAACTGACTTGGCACTGTCTGGCCTCTGTGTATGCCAGGGGTTCTGTAATCCTGACAAGATTAAAACTGGAAACAGAAAGGTTACAGAGGCAAAAAAAAAAAAAAAAAAGGCACTGAGCAGCCATATATTGCTGAGAACACATTTTAGAAGTCTACCAATGTTGGCTTCTAAACGGCTCCAACCTTCTTGATATATTCACAGTGTTTTTTTTTCTTCTGTGTAGCTTAATTTTGCACATCAAACAACCACTGGTCACAGTCATGCCTGGAAAAAATGTCTACAACTGCCTCATATTTGAAAATAGCTGAAAATAATGCAGCACCCACAATTATACTCTAACTGTTGGTAGCTATATAAACAAATTTAAGCATTCCAACTAAAAGATTACCTTTACTTTTGAGGAACAGAATCCTACAAAAGCGTTTTCTACAAACCCTGCATCAGCCTGTTCTCCATACGCGCATGAACTAAAATCTAGAGCAATTAGAGGTTGGAGCTCATATATCACACAGAAGACAGTTGAGCAAATACAGTTAAACCAGTAACTACATACAACATCAGAGCATCAAAAAGCTCTATGGGGCATTGTTTTCTGTACCAATTTTATCAGGCTCTGGTAAACCTTCAAATGGGAAGATAACTTTGACAATAAAACCTTTAAAGACCCAACTAACTGGATTTGTAAATGTTAACTCTAACTAGCAGGCACTGGTGTGAATGTCAGCATGGATACTACTATTTGGAGCAAAGATACTACAGATGTAGCACACACCCAAAAGTGTATGCCTGGTTTTTGTTGTGCCCATCACCAAAACCAAAATGCTTGGCGACAACAGAGGACACCTGAAGTTGTATTTAGCTTCCATGTTGAAGTACCCAAATGTAGAAGATGCCTGTGTGAGTGGAGGAACCAAAGCTCCAATTAGGGTCAGTGGAGATCTAGTCAGCATGGCTAAGGGTAAATTGCAGAGCTTCAGCCCACCCTGAAGTTGAAACCTGCACCTGGCTAGCTGGGTAACTCACTAGATTCCACTGAATGTCCTAACTAGATCTCCATCTACTATAACCTGCAAGTTGAGTCCCGTACCTTGCCAGTTCTCTGCTGGTGTAACATCACAGTTGTATTTTTTTCCTCACTGGCTGACATCCCTGTGTCTCTCAGCATTCCTGTGCAGCTAAACAGACAAGCAAGCAGAGCAAGGCAAAAGAAAAAACACCAAAAGATCTTTAAAGCAAAGTGCACATTACTGGTCCAGTGTGATGCCAAATATTACTGAATGACTGGCACCAGTTACATTTAAGAAGGCTGCCTTGCACTGCGGTACATGTCATGCCTTTCAGACAAAAAAAAAAAATCCTCTGACCATCACATTTGCTTCAACAGTTCCAGTGGCCCAGATAAAAACATGAAAAAGAAAGGCAAGGAGGGGACCAACTATACATACCTTATCTATTTATGATTTTAGTACATGCCAGGTATTACTACTACTGGCAAACATGCAACTATAATATTGAAACTGATACTCCACAAACTGGACACTAGCATATGAACAGAGGAGCTCTAAAATCGTACAGCACTATTTACTATTAAGAAAGATTTGTGATACCTTTGTCTTAGTAAACTGAAATACACTACTTACAGAATTTCAAAGGTTCTGTGCCTAAGTTAAATCAACCGCATGTAGAAAAAAAGCTTTACAATTATGAAATAATTTCATAGAATAGTGGAGAGAGTAGATGAAGAAAAAAAGTAACTGCTAAAACAAATGACAATGCAACAGCAATGCATAGCTGCAATCAGAAGCAGTACAAGTCCATTTGCAAGATAACAGCTTATATTATCAAGCAAATAAATCTGTATGGCTGCAGCATTCTCACTAGAAGGTGGCTTAACAAGAGCCCTACCTTTAAAATAAGCAGACTGATTTCCACCTTTGATCTCTTCACCAGTCCTAACAACTGGTGGAGGCTCCTTCTTCCTTCCTCTGCATTTACACTAGTCCCAGCCTCCCCTCATTCAAACTTCGTGTAAACACTGCTAAGTCATTCTCTAACCACCTGCTAAGATTCCCACTAAAACATTCATGCCCTCACCCAATCACAAAACCCTTATTCCCATTCCTCAATCAATGTCATTGTGTTATGCAAAGCTACACTCACTACACTTCACTAAAAGGTTGGCCACTACAGCAGTTTCACACTTAGTGACAAGTGTGTCTTTAAAATTAATTGATCACATCCTCAAACTCCAAGTTTTTCACAGACAGGGATAGTTCTAGTGGTAATGGCATGGGGAGCCTGAGAAAAAGTTATAAGAATCATAAGAGCCAAAAGCCCCCCTTAAATAAAATTTAAAGTTGAAAGGTAGACCTTACAAACTGATGGAGAGTCCTGCATTACAGAGCAGATGCACTGCCTTTGTTAGAGACCAAAAGTAGGCAGTGAAAGTCTATAGCTTTTTTGGAAACACAATGTATACACAAGATACAGAAGTTGTTATAGGGCAGCCTCTCCTACTCCTCTAGTTGAAAGGCTTATGGGCTTTTCTATCATAGAGGTTATATATGTATAAAAGTAACAACATGGTATTTATCTATTAAGCAGGATGCAGAGCAAAATTCAAAGATATATTTTAAGATCCAGAACATAAAATGTTATTAGGATTAAGTATATTAATATAAACAGCTGATGATACTGATAAAATACATATGGAACATTGCTAAAAATTGTATGGACAAAACCTAGCATTTAATATCTTAGAAGGAAAAAAGCATGATTTACTTAATTTCTGGGAGATCGCAATAAATCTACTTATGAGCTAAAAATCACACCAGCCAGAGATTTGCAAACGAGTCGCCTTGTCCGTGTTACGGTTACTAGCAATTTCTAAGACTAAAAACGACCACTCTTAGTTATCTGTTAAAGCCCACTGAGCCTCCTCCATTTCAGATTTTAGTTTAACACACAAGAGAAAAGCAGTGACCAGTTCTTTCAGCCATTATGACCAAGTTGTGGTACCTCAGTCAGAGAAATTGTTCTCTCCCAGAAAAACAGAAATAACTATGTTTAAGAGAAATTACAGAACAGGTCATGCAGCTCTCTGCAGAGTACTGCAAAAGCTCAAGAAAAGTAGCACACTAACTTTTTTCAAAGCAATATATTCATAGAAACAATGAAACCCTTTTCACTTTAAGAACACTGTTCATAATACCAAGATCTTCTCCACAGTAAACACTAACCAGCAATCTCTTAGGCTGAGTTCCTACCTCAAAGATCTAACACACAAAGCTTCCACAGAAGCCACACTGCTTATAAACAAAAAAAAAAAGCAGTGAGAAATGATAAGATTCATCCCTTCAGAAGGCCATATAAAACTTGCAGTATATTTTCATCTTGAAATTAAGTGTATATCCTTTTCATTCTGATCTTAAATTTGAAACCTGCGGGAACGCTTTCATATTAAGAATCCACATCCTTTCTGTTTGAAACTCGAAAACAACCACATAAGTCCAATAATAGGCAGTCTTAAAGACACAACACAATTTTTCACCTGGCTTTTAAATTTACTGCTTATAGGATCATGCTTACCTATCATGGTCAGGAAAGTATGCACCTAGAAGACTGGTAAACCTGAGACCTCAGCTGCTCAGAGGCGGCTATGACAGTATCCCAAAGAACAAGCAAAAGGATAGTTTGTAGGATATCTGCCTGTCCCTACCTGCATTTTCCTGATACAATTATCCTTAATGAACACAATGACTTACAAAATAATTAAAAATATTTCAACCAATTGCTGAAATAATGTTTTAGCTGAACATGTTCAGCTAAAAAAATATTAATGCACTATACAGTTGTTTTGTCACAGACCCTGATGCAGAGACCAAACCTGTATCACATAACATACATTAAATTAAATGTATTGTACATATGTACAAAAGATTAATGCTGTAGCATGAATTGCACACAACATACTACATCCTCTGCCTAATATTAGAAAAAGAAATAAAAATTCAGAGCACAAGAGCTGGGTTATGATGACTAAACTTCTAACTGTGCATACAAAGACTGACACTGTCCATATCAATTTTGTGCCATTCTACTCCAGTTTCCCAGTAAGCTACCCAGTTCTGTCCTGTCTCCCTCACACACACCTTCAAGGGTCAGTGATTTCACTGCATGAAACTGAATGTTCATTAAACTGCTGCCCTATGAGCAAAAGACTTTGATATAGAGAGAGGTGTAAAAAGCTGCTAATGCTTCGTGCTTCAATTTGTGAAAAATGGGGTTACTCTGATAGGATTAGAAGATTCATCTCAAACTTGCATATTTTATTTAAGCTTCCAGAAAACTTCCTTGTATTGATTTAATTTTCTAGATCATTGCCTGCACCCAGCAGTGTCAGAAATTATAAGTTGAGAGTTCTAATTTCTTTCAAGTTTGGAATGCAGTGTTAGGTTTTGAAAAACCTAAGATACGCACATATTTCAAAGGTAGGAAATGACTTGGAGGTATAAAAGAACAAAGGACAATCTCAAATTTGTTTCCATGTGCCAAAACCATAACGGCTTTTGTTAAGTACATACCTTCAGTTTTGTCACACAGATGACAACTTAAATCAATGAACTCAAGAGGCCACAAGCAGTATTGTCACAAATGAATTGAAGGAAAACCCAAAAGTCATCATATAAATTGTACACAAGAATTGAAAAAATATTATCTAGCAACACTCCATCGACTTACTGAGAAGGCTGTTACTCTGAACACGTACCACAGACATGTCCAAAATATGCTCCATAGTTCAGATTCTTGATTTCAATCTCACTTTCTTTGAGGTTAATAGCATCTTTAGGTAAAGCACCATCACCACACCTTCTTTCCTCTCATAAAAATAAGCAGCATTATGATGTAATCAACCAGTTCAAACCACTTTGAAACTACTAGAGTATGTGCTTAACATGGAGCAAACTGACAATGAGTAGGTTTTCAGTCTCACCTACGTAACCCATTCGGATTATTCCAATCCCAGCATGTTCTTCATCATATTTAATTATAACACAGGCTCAGGATACTGTCCAAGGAAATCCTGGTTGTGTGGCCCAAGAACGCTTAGTACTTTTAATTCTTTTTTCTGGGAGACACAGGCCTCTTTGGGCAAACCAAACTGGTTTCTGTTTTACACCAATGTCATTGTTGTTCAACTGCTCATTCTGTGTGCCTTTTAGCTCTAATCCAGGCTAGTCTAGAGCAAACTAAGCACCTTCTTAAGAAATATCTGGGTAATACATGCCTGGGTATAGAAAACAAACAATACAGACTTACGAAAGTCAGTCCAAGGACAACAAGGGGCTCTGGTGTGCCAACACCAGGGAGCACAGTAGAAATCTCCAAAGATACAGCACATCAACATCCACTGAAGATCACTTTTTAATGAATATTAACATTCTCTTTTCTTGGATTCTTTGGCTCTTAAGCATTCAATGCAATATGGTAAGAGCTCAAACTAGGACTTCTCTAATTACAAGAATCCCTTTTTAGTGTTGCGGTTCAGAAATGTGGTTGGCTCTTTTTTGCAGAAGAGCAGTTTTCGTACCTTCTATACAAGAACAATGTTCCTCATCATCATATAATGAAATTGCAACTATGAAAGCTACATTTTGCTCAACAAGAAAGAGCTGTTCATTACTTCTAGACTGCAGACGAAAGCTTCACAGTTTATTTAGAACATTCTACCAATGTTTTATCCTTGCTCAGAGTTACAGTATTGATAGAGTTAAAAATATTAAATGCGTAAAGTATGTCAACTGTGCCATCAACATACTTAATAATGAACTAGAAAAGTGGGTTGTTGTTGGTTTGGGGTGTTTTTTTTTTATACTTACCAAATGCATTTCCTGTTTGGAACCTTATTATTGAAGAATCTTGAAAAAAATGACTAAAATCCAGACCATGAGCCAGAAGACAATTCTTACTGTCCATTTTACAAGCCATTTCCAATAGGACAATAAATAGTTAGAGTCTAAGGGAATTACATCAGTAGCTAGCATGTTTTTACTTATTCATATATATATATGTTCTAAAAAAAAAAAAAAAGGAAAAAAAAATATTCTGAGGTACTTTGAACACACACAGAAAGCACAGCTCTGCTGAACAAAGCACACCGGAGAAGACAGACAGCCAAGAACTTCATTACTTCTACTCATTACAGCAAAAAGGCTACAAGAAAGTTGCTTTACAACTTGCAGTCCAAGCACAACCCCACCACCTAAGGGAGATCACATTCCACGGGATAACAGACATGTTGCTGATAACAAGATTCAGACTCAACATCCCAGTAACGCCTTCCTGTGTGTGGGAACTAACACTGATGATTTTTAAATTGGTCCCATCCCTGCTAAAGAGCTGCTACTCTGACTTTGCTATTACAACAAGTCATGCCTACCCAGTTCCCATGAAAATTAACAGCAAGATATAAAACAGAGCGGCTATTCTTGTAATAAATTATGTATCTGGAAATAAAACAGATAATGTGAGATCACAAGGCATGTTTTCGCATAGAATTATCCTTTCTATACATATTTGCTGAAGATTAAACTGCAGTAGTCTAAGGCTGCATTAACTGCCTATGCTCGCAAAAGAGACTAAAAAAATTTGTACAAGACACATGAAAGAACCTATAGGATTCCTTCTGACACAATGAGTATTCAAAAATAAATCAGTTTTATTACCACTGCTACATTATCCTAGATGCAAGCAATTGGTACATCTCCTTCCTTGTAGTTCACACAGCAAAAGCTATTTCAAGTTGGGCAATTACTTGTTACGTGTTACAGCTTAATGTGTTTATTGAAAATCTATATTTTCCATAGCAACAAGGATCAATGTAAATTAGAATTTTATGAATATTCCTCTCATTTCAAAGCATGATCTTTGAGGTATTGAATTCTATTATAAGGTTTCATTCATAATTCAGACCAACAAGCCCTTCTCTTCCCTATGATATTAACTTACACAAAGATGTGGAAAAAATAGTCTTAAAAATTCAGACTAAGATTTACATAGATGTTTCTGAAAACAAAACATCATTTTTTACATATACATTTTGTTTAAAAGACTAGAAAAGATCAGGAATGCCAATAACAAATTTTTTTTTAACATTTAGCAAACTAAAGATGCTTTCATGTGACTGACCAAATATTTATTCCCAAGTGTTTTATAAGTATTAACAAACTAATCCTTAAATCTAGAAATGAGGAACTCCAATACAGATTAGGATAGTCTCTAAGCATGTAACAATTCAACAGCTAAACCTGAACTGCAGATAATCTTAACTGAGGAACTGAGTGGCATGCGGCTCTTAAAATAGTAAGTAGTATCTGCATAAAAATTTAGAAAACATTAAATACTAGATTTCATATGATTGTTGAACCCTCACATTATGAAAGCGGCTGGCCTAGAGCACAGATCCAACGGCACAGCCAAGGCAGGCAGGCACAGCAGCTTGCACAGCTACTAGCCCACAGCAGGACACAACAAAGAAGGCCAGCAGCTCTTCTCAAAACAGCAAACACTTGCTCAACCGCGGCAGTGCCACAGGGTACAGCCCCCAGCAGCCACTGGAGCAACTGCCCCTTGTGACACCATGTGTCCCAGCCCAGAAAGTGCTCCTGAGGAAGGATGCATTTGAGCAGGTCTGGGGCCCCTCACTGGGCCAACCTGCTCTCTAGTAGATGTTACTCCAAGCAGAGAGGCTAAAACTTTAATAATTTTGTTATCTGCAATTAATGAATAAAAATAACTAAAAGAGTAACTAGACAAAATTATGATATAATAGTTTGAGCACAACCTGCTACATTTCTTCATTTAAACTAGTAACTGAATAAAGGAAGAGAGACCAACATTAAAAATTCAAGTTGGCCTGTAACAATGCTCCTCTCAAGAGACAAAAGAAATCAAATCATGAGAGAAGAGACAGAATATTATCAGGAAACCTAAACTGTTTGGAGACAAAGCAGACTAGGTTAAAAGATAAAATCTTCTTTATGGATAGGCAAACAGCACTAAGCACTGGTATGTCTTGCTAAGTCTGAGAGAGTCTATTGATAAACATATGCATTCTGCTAACTTCCTCTTTAGACAGCAGCTATTTAGGCCAACTCAAAAGTCAGAAAGGGATTTGAGCAACCTCCAGGAATGGCAGCCAAAATGGATGAATATGACGACACTGAACAGACTGAAGGCACCAACTAAACAAAACAAAGTTGAAGAGTAAGGAGCAATGCATACTGGAAACTCCACTCAATGCAGGTACTAATAAAAAACAACAGGAACGTTAGGTTGTGTAAATAATGCAACCTAGATAGTACAATGTCATCATAGCACATCATGTCATGCTGTAAAACAGCAAAGCCTTATTTAGAATGTGACACAAAGTACCATTCTCCATATTACAGAAGATTATAGAAGTATCAGACTATAACAAAGAAAACGTATTAACTGAGAGTACAAAAAACGTTCCACATGAAACAAAACTATTAAAACTTGAAAGATTTGCCCAAGGAAAAGATGTAAGGAGACACACACATGAAAACGCACACACATGAAAATGCACACACATGAAAATGCACACACATGAAAATGCACACACATGCACCAGTCCCAAGCCACTTTGGAAAAATAAATGGCAGATGACAGACCAGCAAGCCATGTAGATAACATATGTTCAAAATGAAGGATGAAAAGGTTTCTTCTGCTACTTAGAAATTAAACCATGTTTGAGTCTTTACCATCTGCATAACAATCTAACCACATGATCCTGTTGCTTACTTGGATTCAAAATGAGAGCACTCAAAAACACTTTGCCTACACCCTTTAGAAATTTGCCATTTACGGATAAGACTGAAAAACAGTTTTAACACTATCTTAAAAACCATCAAGGCATTTCTCTTATGAGAAATAAACCAAAATAAAGTTTTGTTTTAACACTTTATTTAAATAAATATGTTTTAAAATATTTTAACCTCATGTTTAAGAACTTTTTCCTTACTTTGATGCATGTAACTAGATTAGCATAGCTGCAGGCACCAAATTACATTTAGCTTTTTAGTGTTGTACCAAGGTAACAGCTTTAAGAGAACACCTTTATTGATAAGGTTACACCAACAGCAAATTACTTGGCAGGACATTCAATAATATTCTGCTTTCATCTAACTTTTCATCTCATGAATAAAGCACAGTAAAATCTTAGTATTTAGGTAGGTTTGGTTTAAGGAGATTTTAGAGGATTGCTTTGTCTGAAAAGCTGCACAAAAGCTCATAACTTGAGGCACTTACTTTCAATGCAGAGTGATAGCAGCAGCCAGCAACCCCTAGAATTTTATTCAGATGTGAAATTAAACTACTGCCTCTCAAGAAGCCCACAAAAATAAACGGGTAACTGGCTTTTAGACACATGAGGAAGATTATTGTCCCTAACTAAGGAACTTGTTGCAAGTTAATCTGCAGCTGGAACAGTAAGAGATCCAACCAATGTGAATTCCAAAGTGAGGAAAAACAAGAAGACAACCTAACTAGCAGGCACAAAGCTAATCAGTCTGCAAGCTAGTCATCAAGAGTACAACAGAAATACTCCAGAAATGGAGGCATAAAGATATATGTGCATGTGTGTATGCATAAACAGTAACAGTATTACCTACTCTGTCCTAAAGAGGGACAGGATACTAAAGAAACTTCCTTCAATTTTCCAGTTTCACTCAGTCATAACTTCAACTACTTCAGAGTCTTCATTTACATACATATTTATAATCATAAAGCCAGGTCAAAAGAGTAAAAAAATGACTGCAGATGAATAAAATTAACCGTTACTTTTACATGAGGTTAGATTTCAGACAATCTGCTCTCATTGCTAGTTCCCCGCACTGATTTCAATAGCCACACAAACATGGGAAGGAAGGCAGACTACAGCAGTACCAATATCCATCAGTCCAAGTTTTTGTGGAATTACACCCTTCATTGTAATGTGGTCCTTATTGACTAAACTGCTACATAGCAGCCTGCTTTCTGGTAATTTGCACACAAATTACAGTTGTGTGCTCTGATAACGTCTGTGTTCCAAAACTGATTCTATTGCTTAAAAGAAAAAAAGGGCGAGAGAAAAAAAAAAGCCAGCTGCTCTCTCATAAGCCATACTTCCATCTTGACAAGCTTCCCAATTCACTGTAAACCACATCCCATAGAATTAAAGTGTGGTCCTGAAGGACAGTTACAGAACAAGGTCTTTAATTATAACAAAACTGCCGATGGTGTTTTTACCTCTGAAGCTCAGGAAAACAGCAAAAGATTCAAAGAAACTAAAGAAAAAAAAATCAACTTCAAACTGTTCTGTTAAATAAAAGAGCCAGCCCTGTTCAGCAAAATTAATTTTCCATATACAGTAGTGGTTCACTTGCTCTCAACATTTGTAGATCTTTGCAGTCATCCATTATTTCCAGTATCTGAGTTACAGCCTGTATATGACAGCAAAGGCAGAATTCCCCTCCCTGCCCTGTCAGACCTCAGCAGTCCAGCTCCAAGGGTCCTGATGGTACCAATGGTGTTAAACCAGCTCAATGAACTACCAATCATTCTGATACCCAGATACACCACCAAACACTGCACCTTATAAGGTGCGCTACTTACAAGGCAGACACAATACAAGCACACAGATAACCAGTTCAAGCCAGCTGATGCACTGTCCTCTAGTAACACCTACTAACACAAAACAAACATGAGTATGCAGAACAGGAATAGCAGTATATACTCCCTGAGCAAGGCTATTTGTACAAGTGAACAAACATATGAGAGAATAACCCAGTGGAGTTACAGAACCAGCACTATAAATCACAGAGTATGGAGTAATTAAACTAGTAGAACTAGTATTATTATCTTTTTTTTTTCTTAATCTCTGTTGCAACCAGAATCTCAGAATTTATTTGCCTTTTGAAAACAGGCATGTGTACATACACACACAAAATCCTATATAATATCCATCCAGAGAGCACAACACAGGACTCAATGCTAGATTTCTAACTGAGATAAAACAGGGGCTGGCTCAGTGCTCCATGGCCCCCTGTGCCAATGCCAACAGGGAGAGGAATCAAATGCTCTTCCTGCCAGAACCCGGAATGGCCCTAGTGCCCAAACCTGTCCCTTCAAGGACAATCAGACCACAGCTGCATTTGAATGCTTAGGCCTACTAGGTCTGCCCAGTTCCCAAGGACTAAGAGCCTCCCATATTTCATTGCCATTATGTTTTTCCACTCAACTTTTTCCAGACACAAGGAACTATAAACAATGAACAAAGTAGCTTCCTGAGACTTCAGGCATATCTTTCTAAAAGTGTTATACTTACAATGGCGGCTTCTCCTCTTCTGTAGTTAGCTCTTGAACAAAAAAAAAACTGGCTACACAAGGAAACAATGAAACTGCTTATATAGTGCACTACATAAGCAAAGAAACAAGCTTTTTAATAATATGAATACGAAAATACTGTATGTTACTTATGTCCAAAATTTTTCTTAAAAATGTGAACCATAACTTGACGTCCCTTGAAGACATCTGTGAACCCTCTATAACCCACACCACAAGTTTTTCCATTAACACTCCTAAATCCTGCAACAGTGTTACAGTTATTAATCTTATTTTTCCAGTGCTGATGCTGCATTCTGGAGATAGCCTAGCTGCCTTGCCTGTACTTTTACTTCCTTCCACTCCTTATCTGCAAGGCAGTCACTTAACTACATCCTCCTTCCTTCTGCCTCCCCCCATTTTGCCCTTCATACTGATAAATATCCATCAGTCTACTAAAAACAACAAAAACAACAAAACCAGCACATACTCTGATTATTGAATTCCCTCCCATTCTGCCCTACACAGAGATAGGCATCCATTATTAAGAGACTACAGAATTTATTACAAGATAACAAAATATTACATACTATAGTCTATTTAATTCCTCTTTTTTAGGAAAACACCAGGCAAGAGACAACTACTGGCTGGTCCCAAAAGAGCAACCTCTGGCAACACATACGCTTCTGGCAACAGCTAAGTAAAACTGTAGTTAAAAGAAATTGAAGTCTATGGTACTCTGGATCAACTGCAAGACTCCACAGACACCTGGGGTCCCAGGAGAGATGATCTGAATATTTATGCCTCTCATAAATCAGCACTGCAGATTTTAAAGAAATTTTTTTTTCCCAGATGGATTAAAATATTAAACTTTGTATTCCAAAACAAAACCACAGAGCAAGGAAGCTTGCATTACAAATCCCAGTTTTCAAATTCATTAAACCTGACTCAAACTCAAGTCTCCACCTGCCAGCTTTGAGTTGCTATCAGTCCGAACACAAGAGCCTAACTAGATCAAATGCAATAATCAATAACATGGAAATGAGCTGGCTGGACTAAAATCATACTGACTTTATCCTGTTGACGATTCTTTTTCTTTCTACAGAATGCCAGCTAATCCATGGGTGTTCAGAAACATTAAGTACAACTTGCCCTTTCTGACCGCAGCTCCCCTTGGTGGCAAGCTAAATGTACCAGAATTAGTTCACTCTTGGCCCTGCTTTAAACAAGATAAAAAGTAGCAAACAGTTTCAAGGCAAATAAGTTTAACACTCAAGAACCAAAAAGTATTGCTTGACAGCTGTTGGCAGCCTTTAGGATGCACAGACTCATTAGTGTAGTTTCAAGTACTGAAGGACACTTCTTTCATCTGCTGTTCTGCTAGTTACAGGAGGCTCTTTTGTACTTGCAGTCCTCTTTCTCGTGCACACAAGTCATCTAGACAAGGTAGCTATCTTGTGCTGTTTTCCCCAACTTAAACACATCTGGATTTAAAAAACAGTTAGTTCTTCTGCATCTCCCAAACCAGAGCACATCTGACAGAGCAAAACAAAACGCAGCTGTAGCTTGGCTGGATTTTCTTCACCCCTAATAAAATAAAGAAGTAGTAAGTGATGCAGGAGGTGCTGGCTGCATCCAGAATCCAGAGCTCTTCCTGCTCTTCTAAACAGGATGCAAGAACAACTAGGCTCTAAAGTCTGGTTCCACTCTTCCCCCACTCTTTTCTGCAGTCGGGCAAATTTTGAAAACACATGGGTGGAACACACCCACAATCTCTCCTACTCGAACACCAGTGGCGCATTATCTCTTGCCTTCTGGAAGGAAAGAGAGAACAGTCCCCCTCTTGTTGATTATTTTGACTAATGCACTAGTACCAAAAAGTCAATTTTTAATTTTTTTTTTTTTTTTTAGGACTTTTGGAGCTGGATTGCTGCAGTCTCATAGGGCAAGGAGAGGAATTCTGCCTCAAGTAGTCTCTCAAAAGACCAGTTCCTCAGAAAAAGCAATCACACCTCTGTACTGTGAACAGACCCATGTATTAACCACCAGGTGTTTTCTGCATTTCTGACCAGCCAGAAGCTGCTAGGTCAGCACACGAATTTTCACAGCACCGCCTCTGAACCACATTCTTCTCCTATACAGGATAAGGAGCCTCGGCACCCACTTCTGGATATGCATTTCCCTTCTGCAAAGTGGGCACTGCCACACCTGATGCATAGACATACATAGCTGCCCATCTTTTTATCTCAAGAACACCCTGCAATACACCTTGTACATTACCACAGACAGTCCAAACGCTGGAGAGTACATCACTTTATCATAGTTTTCCAGCTCTCTTACTCCAGTCTAAACACCTGCCCTAGTTTTCTACTAGAGACAAAAAAAAAAAAAAAAAAAAAAAAATCAGGAAAATTAGGGGAGGAAAATTAGCTTCCTTGCCTCCTACATCTCAACTTTAGGCCCATTTATCTCAATACTAGGAAGACAAATTCCAAAAATGCTATTAAACATCTGTAACACCACTCTGTACTGAGAAAATTTCCTAGAAGGCTTATAACCCTGCAGTGCTACGTAACTAGAACACCTTCTTTTAGTAAAGAACAAAAGCATAAAAGACAATGTTTGGTTTTCTTTAACATTTCATTTTAATAATACATAAACTACCTTTCAAATAAGCCACCTTAATTATTATTTGCCATAATAAATTATAATCCTTAATTCGTTATTATTGAGAGCCAAAAACTGCACTTCCTTAACTTACAAAGTAAAAGCAGAAGACACTTCTCAAAGATAACTTACACAAGATAGACTATACATTCACCTTTGAACTGATACTTATGTGTCCAGAATGATTTATGTCAGTAATGGCAGAGTGGAGATTTGGTTGGGATAATACCACTATGTCTTTAGAGTTTAGTAAACATCATTAACTTTACTGGTAAGCTTTGGGATACTGCTTACAGCAGTAAAAGCCCCACATCGAAATGATTCTTGACGTATTTTAAGCGCCACTGTACCCTACCGTTACTTATTTAGACTTCTCAGTAGGCTAATGAGAGAGGGGAATAAAACTTTCTGGGACCAAGAGTATGCATTCCCACAATGCACGATGACATGCCTAAAAATACTGCTGTGAAAGCAGCCAGAGCACACCTGCTTTTTTCCCCTGCACCTTCTCCCCGATGTCCTGGGAGCTTGGTGCCCCAAGCCCTGGTTCTGGGGCACGGCTGCGAGCGCAAAACCTCGCAGTGACGACAGAGGAGCTTCTCTTTGCCGTGCTGAACGATCATTTTCGAATCTCTCGGCCCGGCCCCACGTGCTTGCGGCGGAGCAGGCTCCGGCCCTGCCCTCCCAATCGCCCGTAGGGGTCCCCCTGCTTGCCCAGAGGGGCGGAGGGACGAGCAGCAGCAGCCGCCACCGCCCCCGGGCCACGCCGCGGGCCGGTCCTTAGAGCCCTGCGCGGCGCGGGCACTGACAGCCGAAGCAACCGGCCAGGGTTGCTCGGCCTGGGCTGTGTCGGGGGGAGGCCGAGGCGGAAAGGGCTGTATGCCACACCGAGCCTTTCCCTTGCCGCTCCTCACCTGTTTTAAACGCCAGCACCTTGTCCTCCCCGTCGCCGAAGATCTCGAGCATGGAGACGAAGAGGACTCCGCACGAGTTCTGGATGCCGAAGACGGCGCCGTTGCACCACATGGCGGCCAGCATCACCACCCAGCCCCAGCCGCCCTCGGGGGGCTCAGGTCCCGCGCTCCCGGGACACCCCGAACTCACAGGGGCCTCTGTCTCCTCCCGCTGCTGAGCCCCACTCTCACCGCTCGGTGCGGCCGGGCTGCTACTCCCGGAGCAGCGCTCGCCGCCGTTCTCCCGCCGCGGCTCTGCCGCCACCGCCGCCGCCGCTGGCTCTGCTGCTGCCGGGCCAGGCAGGGGGTCGGCGGCGGCAATGGGGGGGTCCTCTGCGCGCCGAGGCTCCAGCTGCTCGCTCACCGGCGCCATCCTCAGCCGCGACGCGGAGTGGGCGCGAGACCCTCCCCGCGAGCCGCTCCCGTTTTCCTCCTCCTCTTCCTCACGACCTCTGGGCCCCCGCCCGCCCTCAGCCCCTCGCCGCGGGCATCCCGCAGCCCTCTGCCTGTCTTGTCCGTCCGTGTATGCGCGCGCGCCCGAGGCCGCCCCGCCGCTCGCGCCCGTCTAGCCCCACACGCGCGCGCGCCCACCCGTGCCCCCGTTGTTCCCGCCGCGCCGCGCCGCGCGCCGAGGGGTGACCGGCAGCCGCCGCCGCCGCTTTATTTTAAAAGGGGGGCTCCCGTGGGGGCGTCAGCGGCACGAGGGCTTTTCCTCCGCCCCAATTGGCTGAGGGAAGGGAGGCGGCGGGGGGGGGGGGGTGAGGGAAGGCAGGCGAGCTCCCGCTCTTCTGCTGTTTTCTCACCACTCCCCCCCCACACACACACCGCCTGCCACAGCGGAGGGGGCGAGGCGGGGCCGGGCCGCGGCGTGTCAGCGGCGACGGTGAGTGCGCCTGCCGCCGCCGCCGCCGCCGTCCGGGGAGGGGAGGGGAGGGGAAGCGGCGAGGGGCGAGCGCGAGGTTGGGAGTCAACGGCCGCTGGCGCTGGGCGGGAGGCCACCGCCTCGAGCCGCCCCACACAGGTACCGCACGCTGCCCTGCTAGCGTCGGCGAGCAAAGCGGTAAACAAGCCCCTGGCCCCGCTTCCAGGCCGAGTTCGTTCCCCGTGAGGCAGGGCAGTTACACCCAGCGGTGTCCTGCTGCGGCTGCTCTTCCTCTAGGCAGCCGTGCGCTAAGGGGAAAGTCTGAAACGCCTTCCCTTGCAGTTTGCTGACAGCGACCAAGTAAAGAACAAACACCCCAAAACGCTACGGGAGGGGCGCCGCTTAGCCCCGGTATGTTGACAGCCGTTGCTCTCCCCCACGGCAGTTGCTCGGCCCTGCCCGGCGCTCCCTGGCCCCCGAAGAGCTCTTCATCGTCCACCCTCCCTTTCTAGCTCTGGGCTTTCAGCGCCCCGCTGCAGGGCCCTCCGGGCATCGGCTGCCCTCCAGGGAGCTGCTCTCCGGGAGAGCTGTGCACCTTTCCTCTTGGGCCACCCTTAGCACTTTGCCAGGAGTGACACTGGCGAAAATGCTTTTCCCTGGTTGTCGTATCCTTTTTTTACAAAGGAAGAGAAAATACTGCGGTTGAACACCTTATTGTTTCCCACTTGTACAGAGGCATCAACTCTTGATGCCTTTTCTCCCCACAGCCAGCAAAAGTGAGAGGATGGGGAAAGATGAGTGTTAAATGACAGACTCTCACTGGCGATCATGCTTCCGAATTCTCAGTCGCACATCTGTTCATCTGTTTGGCAGCTATGTTTTTAACTTAAAACTTATGTTTTAAGCAGTTTGGGCCTGATGAAAACGAGGAGCTGCTTGAAAGAAAATCAGCAGATTAAATCTGGGTACTTCATTCTTCCCCATGAGACCTGGAGGGCTCAGAGGAGTCGCTTGCATTTGTACGCCATCCCTATTTCTTCCCTCAGAGCCTGAGCTGCTATTGCTTAGTCAGTGGCAGCATCCAACTCCCCTGTCTGCCTGTTAAAGCTTTTTCCTCCTTTTTTGGACCCTGAGTCACCCTCTCTCTCCTACCTACCAGTGACCGCTTGGGGAAAAAAAAACTTAGTCCAAAATAAAGCACAATGACTTAAGACAATGCCTCGTTCAGCACAAATTACTCAGCCACTCTCCATATGAAAAGCAGTAGTTAAAGAAAGAAAACCATGTAATGACAAGATGAAAGCCTGTGTAATAATGCACATTGTATTGGTGTCAGCTTTAAGAATGCCTTTCAGAATTAATTGACCTTCATACCTTTAATTTTGCATGTTTAGTGTCCTCCAATTTGTTTTACAGTAGGTTATATTTAAAAAAAACTTCACAAATACATTTATAATAACAAAGTGCATTTTATAGATGCCCTTTGTCTTGTTACCATGCCCATCTAAGTTAAACATAAAAGCATTACGCATGCATATACCACAGCAGTAGAATGTGGAAAAAATAAGAGCCTGTAACAAAATGCAATATAGCTCAGTGAAATACCTAATAATCCTTAAAGCAAAGAGAGAACTTTTGGCCAACCATTGAAAAGTACATCTGTTCCCCCCAAGGAGCAAGTTTCAATGCTTATGAAAAACCCCAGCCTATCATAAGCTTAAATACGCTCAGAATATTTCATAAGCAAGTTAACATGCAAAAGTTAACACTTCATATTCTCAGCAAGTCTTTGTCCAGAGGCTGTTGTCCAGATCTACAGTACATCCTTACAATAAATCAAGCTTCACCAAGCACAATGTAACACTTTTGAACAGTTAGGACAGAATGAAACCTTTTTGGAACTGGTTTCAATCCTCATTATGTTTGCCAGCAATGTTTAACTTAATAAAACCTTGAGTTGCATAGGAATAAACAAGGACAAAAGACAAGATTGGATTTTAAAGATATTAATAGGACTGACCAGAAGAGTCCCAGTTCCACAAGCGCTTAAACATGTTTCTAACTTTTAGTTTCACTCCTTATATTACTTCAACTACATCCCTGAATGGGGGCCTGTAACCTGTATAATACAGTCAAATCAGCTTGAGGAATGAACCATATATTTTTTCCTCTTTTGGACAGCATTCAGTTAAGCACAAAAGTAATTCCTTCTCCACATGTTTTTCAGTGTAATATTTATGCACTGCAGTTTCATTTCCCTGTTTCCCATAAACACTCTGATGACTCCCCCCACTTTTAAGATAAAAGATGGGGGAGGGGGTTAAAATCCATTGTAAACACATTGTGTTAAACTTCTAGTTCTGGGCATATCTTAAAATAGATTATATTTTCCAGTTGTTAAGTGTTACTTACCCCTGATTAGCATGAAATCACTATTTTCCCTTTCTCCTCACATTGCTGGGAATGAAGAGTCACAAAAATCTGATTCATCAGTGCATACAATTTTTATAAATTTGATGGCTATAACTACTCTGCATGTTCCTTCAGCATTCTGTATCTTACTGTCCTATTACTATTTATCTAAACTAAAAAAATTATTATTATCAAAAAATTAGGGCACATAGGGCCTTCCTTTACAGGTCTTCAGTAGATATCTTGGGAAATTTTGTACCCCTTTGCTCCTTAGTACATTCTGCTCCTGTCAAGAATTAAGTCTCTTCCCTTTCAAGAGAGGTCTCTTGAGATCTCAGCTATTTCCCTAGTAGTTCCCAAGAACAAGAACAATAAAGGCTCACTCTTCATAGTCAGATAATTTCCAATCCCCACCTTCCTTAGAAAATATACTTTGCAAACAGAGGACAGGCAGGTTCAATTTCAGTTTGATTTCTAAAATTTTTATAACCAAAATAATTCACAATAAAAGCACTGGCTGGTGTTTCAATTATTGCTATCTAAGAATTTAAAACATGACTATTTGAAATTAAAAACTCAACCTAATTCTGGAAAGACATGTAACAGGAAAGCCACCCATGTGGTTCTGTACTGGTTCTGTTACTTAAGCCCTGTGATCACAAGAAAAATAGTTCAAAAAGAAAGGGAAAAAGAAGCAAGACAGACATGAGAGAATTGCCATAAAACTGTGAAAATAAAAAGATTACAGACTTGTATGCAAGTAACTATTTCAGCTAAACCGTTATGAGCAAGGGAGAAAAATCATCAAACCAACATAAAACAGAGAGGAAAGTGAAAATGTCAGTTGTGAATCAATAAGCTGACAAATGTGATGTGAGAAACACCTTGGTTTTGTCTAAGATTTTGTACTAGGGTTGTATGTGGGAAGCCTATGCTGGAGCAGGCTCCTAGCAGGACCTGTTGCTCTGTGGAGAGAGGAGCCCATCCCGGAGCAGGTTTGCTGCAGAACTTGTGACCTCACAGGGCATCCATGCTGGAGCAGCCTGTTCCTGAAGGACTGCACCCCGTGGAAAGGACCCTACACCGAAGCAGGGTAAGAGCATGAGGAGTCTTTACTCTGATTTGATTTGTAATAAATTAAGTTAATGTTTCCCAAGTTGAGCCTGTTTTGTGTATGATAGTAACTGGTGAGTGATCTGTCCCATCTTTATCTTGACCCACAAGCCTTTTGTTATATTTTCTCCCCCCTGTCCAGCTGAGGAGGGCCATGACAGAGCAGCTTTGGTGGGCACCTCATGTTCAGCTAGAGTCAACCCACCATAGAGTTGTTCCTGCTTATAGTAACTTACTTTACATGTTTTATTAATATCTAATAAAACAAACACCAATTGTGTATGCAAAAGACATTATGCTTGTGACAGACATCTGCTGTGGTGGTAGCCAGCTTAAACCTGGTTTAGGATCAATATATAAAATGCCAGTGCCAAGGGAGCAACTTGCCCTGTCATCTGTGGGCTCTCAAAAGCCAGATGAGGAAATAGCATCTTCTGCAACTCTATCTGAAATTCTAGCCAGCCCCTATTAAACATTCACTCACTCACAAGCTATGGGAAGTAGACCAATACTTCAGTAGCTCTCACATACTGCATTTTCTTCCACCATAATAGATGTTTCAATTGGCAACTATTTAAAAAAAATTTACCTACATAGTTCAAGTATGCGGTTAGTGACACACCAAGACAGCCTTTTCCATAAATCACTTTATATACAGAGTATTTCAAAATTATATAGTATTCTGCAAAGGTAAAATGAACAGGATACTAAGTGTGAAAAAGTACCCTTTCATAGAGTTTAATTCTTCCTTCTTGTGTTGATTTGATTAGAATTTGTACTGTTATCAATGAAAAGGGTATACCTACATCATCCAGGAAAAATAAAAAAGGTCTTTACTAAAATACCTAACTTTTTCACAAATTTGCAGCAAGTGGTACAATAGACGCAAGCCCAAGACAGCTGCACACTTTGCAGAGAGGACATGAGGCTAACATAAACTTTTGTGACCACTTAAACTCATGCTCTTAATGATTAAGCCTTTTTGTTGTTTAATTTTCAGCTTGTATTAATAATATACCTATTCAACAGAAGGATTTGGCCTTAAGTCAGAAAGATGAGATAAACAGGATAACCATTAAAACACAAAAACATATGGTATCACCAACTGCGTGAAGATCAACATCAGATTAATTCCCGTTCAGTGAGCAGTGTTTATGCATCGTGTGGCCAGACAGGATGTTCTACTGATGCTTCAGACAGGGCTCCAGCTGTGTTGTATGAAGTACAGGGACTGCATCTCACTGCTGAAGTGAGTGAGTCACATTTTCAAAGGTAAAAAGTACAGATTTTATTTGTTTACTGTAAAGCACAATAGAGCATTGGGAGTGTCTAACCTTAGTTTTAGCATTTGGTAACACCTACAGTAAAAGTTTCTTACAGTGCTATTAGCTGTCAAGGTACAGGTTCCCTCCTGCTTCACAAATAACTAGAGAATTTTCTTTTTTGTCCTTTCAAAAGAGAGTGAGCACTACGAGAAAGGGAAAGAGAGTAGTTTAAATGTCTAATTAGTGAAGCTGAGGGTAACAGTTCCAATTCCCACATCTCTGTTCATTTAAAATAAGAGTTTCAGACTTACCATTTCTTCATTTAGGTTCACCTAAAGGATGGGTGAGGCTTCATGTCTGGCTCCATTACAGACTAAATTTGGGGTTAGATTTTTATTGAGCAAAGCGTGGATGGGACTTGACAGGCTGTTATCTGCGACACAGTTAACATATAACCGCTGTTATTAAAGGTAGGCAAAAGAAAGAAAGTAATAGCTCTTAAGAGTTAAAGCACACCTGCAAATCTTCAGTTCCACAAAGCTAAGTTTTTTGTGGCAGACTTTTAGTGCAGGATGCCTCCATCCTACTTTACCACTGTCTCCACTGTGAACATCTGATCAGAGCTGGTCATCTATGTAGTCTTGGTAAGAGGGAATAGGGAATTCCAGGGGACAGATGACTTTTAACATTATCATGTATGGTGAGGTAAGTGATATTAAAGGACCTCAGATGACTAGCTTAGGTGTACAAGTGAGAACCCTAGGCACCTAAACTTTGGTGAAATTAACCCCACCCAAGAATATTAAGTTGAAGAGCATCCTAAGATAATGTTTATTTAGACCCCAAACATGAAGTTTGTTTTGATCCTACTGCTTAATGAGTAAGTGTGAAGATTGCATTGTCCTAGGATGATCATTCTTGGCAGCGAAAAAACTTAACACTGTTGGCAACATTCTCATGCAGCTTCAAAGTTAACATCTCTTTCAAATGTGCAGGAATTGCTTCAAGCCATTGTTTTAGGCTGGCTTCAGGTTTGGTTTGATACCGCTATCCAGGTCAAGTATTTCATGCTGCATCCATTATCATAGGATCTAAGCACCTCAAAGTTCCTTCCTTTGTTTATATAGGTTTAATATTTTCCAGACCACCTTTGAGATCTCAAGAATTCGATTTTGTTTTCAACAAAAGTTTGGAGCATCAGAGAAGCAAATGTTTTATCAAATAAACTCAATCTGATTGCTGTCTATAAGCAGATTTTGATTGTCTACTCATTTGCCACTCAACTTACTCAACTAACTTGTCAGATTGCAAGATGTCAAAAAAGCAAATAGCTACTACGTCCAA
Organism: Neopsephotus bourkii; assembly: GCF_033783945.1. Classification (NCBI taxonomy): domain Eukaryota; kingdom Metazoa; phylum Chordata; class Aves; order Psittaciformes; family Psittacidae; genus Neopsephotus; species Neopsephotus bourkii. The sequence goes on along the minus strand of NW_026901837.1, from coordinate 4,088,019 downwards.
CAATCCTACCTAAGCAACAAACCACCAAGAACAGATGACGCTAATCTTGATTTCTTGCTTTTTAAAGAATTCTAATTTCTATTCAAGTTAAATTAATGTTTTTTTACCACCATTTTCTTTTTTGTCAGATTGAAAGTGCTTTTATATTAAAGGCATAGCAGCCTTCCAGTATCTGAAGGGGGCCTATAGGGATGCTGGGGAGGGACTTTTCATTAGGGACTGTACTGATAGGACAAGGGGTAATGGGTTAAAACTCAAACAGGGGAAGTTTAGATTGGATATAAGGAGGAAATTCTTTCCTGTTAGGGTGGTGAGGCACTGGAATAGGTTGCCCAAGTAGGTTGTGAATGCTCCATCCCTGGCAGTGTTCAAGGCCAGGTTGGACGAGGCCTTGGGTTTAGAGCAGTGTCCCTGCCCATGGCAGGGGGATTGGAACTTAATGATCTTGAGGTCCTTTCCAACCCTAACTATTCTATTATTCTATAACAAGGGATAGCAGGTGTTAGTGGCCCCATTTCAAGATATGATTTACAACACCGTCAGCATTTTACTTACTCGATAAACAAAAATGTTTATCTAAGTGACTCAATTCAAATATTAAGGCATATGAAAACTGTTAACAAAGTCTTCCATGTAGAAAGTATACTTGCCTTTGCAAATTGAACACATTTGTGTCAAAAAATACAAAATTTAAAAAATCTAACATTTTAAGAGTAGTATGAGGATATTAAATATGTAAAAAAATATTTTCAGGCTGTTCAAATTTGCACTGAAATACTTAAAATATATAGGACATATTAAATACACGATAAATTTCCTTGCAGCTGGCACCAAAGAGCTTCATTTCATTCTACTTTTGTACTCACAGAGTTGCTTTAATATATGAAAGACTGACAGAGAGGCAATTTTCTTTTTTTTTTTTTCTTTTTGTAATTATTTTGCTAGGTCTACATCTATTTCTTAGCTATTATCTATCTGAAATCCTGAATTTAAAGTTGGGAAGTTGAGTATCCCACAGTAAAAAAAATCAGTCTGTTGCAGGTCAGTTTGAAACAGAATTTACATACTATTTCTGGTTCAGTTATCTGAAGTTGATGGATTATTTACCTCACAATTCATCCCATATCTGGTAATATGGCTAAAATAGATTTTTTAAAAAGGCATATGGAAATTCCTCATTCAGTCTGCAATAACTGTATTTTGTGAAATAGACTTAACGAATCTTGTTGGTTCCATCACATATCTCCTCTCCTTCAAAAGCAGAACTAAGTTGATCCTTGAATTAACAGGGATTTTTTTTTTTTAAGTTAAATAAATCTCATATCAGTGCCATTCCTCTAAATATATATTTACTTGGTGGCTAAGTAAAAATACGGCACATGTTCAAATGTAAGCATACACATAGGCTTTGTGCTTTCTATTTATGCTGTGATAGAAATCCATCCAGAGTAATGAGATAACCCTTACTTTAGATATAGAAATAACATAAATGGATACAGAAAAAAAGGATCTATGTTGTTCACACAAGCCAATTTCACAAAGGATTTCTAAATTTAACTCTTAATGCCTCCCATACTGCTTAGGTTGAGAAAGACAATGCACTCCCCTGGCCAGCCTCACACGCAAGGACTGCCAGGTTACCAAATAATTGTTCATTCATCGTGCAGCATTTACCTGAAAGCAAGATGTATATTGTCCAGATGCAGTAGCTCCTAAGTCCTACTTGCACTCCCTCTAAAACAGCATTTTTGGTAATTCAAGGGGTGCAAATAGACTAAAATTCCTGTCTGGGAAACCTAGATTACATTCCCTAAAATGGATAAAATTAATAATTAATTTGCTTTATCACTATAATGATCCCAATTATTTAAAAGAAAGATTATAGGAAGATTATGCGTTACAGTACCGTGTGATCACAGAGCTGTGACACAACAGATGCAGCGTCAGTTTTCAGGCAGAATTACTCAGTGTGTGAAATGACTAACTGTTTAGGTGGCTGGCTGGGTCTTATATTGTAGTTACAAACACCTTAATGAAAAAGGTGAGTCTTCCCTCCTTCTCTCACAAGGGTGAAATCAAGGTCATCTTATATAAGAGTAAATTCTCCCTGAGATAGTAATATTAATTAAACAACACTCCACTTAAATTATTTTGCTAAAAGCCTTCAACTCCTCCAAGCTCTACAAGTAGCATCTTTTAAATCTTTAAGAAGTTGCCAACTGTTTGAGTAACATAGTACAGAGTACCACCCTTTAAGGGAAAGATTGTGTGCTCAAACTGGGCCAAATAAGCAATAAGATGATGTAAACCCAAACCACTTAAACCACATGAATGATTCCTAAACACGTAGGAATCTGATTTAGAACCATACAAGCAGCAGTATCAGAGTTCCAAAATTCACTTTGCTGGAATTTACAGCAGTATACTACAGTGTACTAACAGGATTTTACAATTAATAAGACCTATAATGCTACTGATTGGGCATGAAAAATGTGTACAAAATATTGTACAATTCTTCTCATTGAGGTAAATTTACTATGGAGAATGACATTATCAATCATTAAGTCATCTCAGATTTCTGTATCACCATCCAAACATACCTACTACACTTGCTGAGAAAGTTGCTTCTAACATAAACAGGTGATCTTAAAAATAACTCGGGACACTTATTTTTACAGAAGGAATGTTTTCTGACTTTTTGTGACCCACTCTGTTGCCAGACTCTAAAATGCTGTAGTTCCTTTGATCTTAAGGCATTTTGCTAATTGTACTTCTGCAGGATACGTGATGTACTGCCACCAGTCAGTAGAAAAGCAGAAGCTAAAGGACTACCAGCCTTTTCTTACAAAAACTGATGTATATCCACATATAGAAGAGGAGTATTTTTATTTTTTTTCATGAACAAGCTTAATATATCATGGACATGTGTAAAAAGTTAACCAAGAAGAAAATAATACTCTGATATCAGACTGTTCACATAGGAACTGTTGTGGAGTAATTACAAAGTTTTACCTTCTGTTCACACATCAGCTGTTGTGGAGTAACTACAGAGCTTTAACTTTAGATCTTCTTTTACTTTACACAGTGTAATAACTTGCACCAGCCCAGTGAACAGGTATTGTTAAAGTGGTGTTACATCTCAGTGCGGGAGTGCTTGTTAAAAAGCTGCTCACCTGAATGCATCCAGGCTCCCATCTGCTTTTCTCCTTGGGAAAAATAAAGATGTTCTTTATTCAGAGTTGGAAGGGTTGATTCACTCCAATTTAAATATAATTAGCAAAATTGTTTCGCAAGGTGCAGTTGCCAGATCTTTATGGTTGTTAATGCCTCAGCCAAAGTACACAGTATTTTCTGTTTCCACTGTGATTTTACAAGGCCATCAGTTGGAAAAAGCAGTTTTCTGGTTGTGCAATGAATCCAATAGTAGCCAGGAATTTAAGATACAAACATAAGCCCCAACCTTTGTGTTTGACTTCAGCTTTTACAGCAGCACTGATACTTCAGTGTAACCTACTGGAAGGGTTGAGTGCCATTTTTTCTCATTTTGCTTTTCCTGATACGTAAGCGCAATGTGAGAGAGCTGGACTTAATTTTTTTTCTAGCCAAGCTGTGTGCTTCTCATAAAGATGAGATGTCAAGCTCATTATGGGGAGCAATATATGCATGAGCTATTAACTGGAAGCATTAATTGTTGTCACAGGTGGGTTGATGTCTGTTCTCTGGTTAGACATGGATTTGTTGTGATTGTCTCCAACCTCAACCTCCCACATTTTAAAGACTCGCTGATGCATATAGACCCAGTGTTCCTAACTCTGGATTTTGCAAGCATATTTCCAGGTATAGCAATCATGTTTGATCCCATTCTCATTACCCTGAGACTTTTCTGTCTCTTACCCCCAAACCAACCCTCCTAATTTCTTGGATAAGTTCCTTCTGAGTCTACCTTGCTGTTTCCAAATAACATGGTTTCCTAACAGCAGTTTTCAGAATCAACTTTGGTTTTAAAGCCAAGGGCACACACTTTTACCCATGAACATGTAAGAATTACAGGTTTGTTTGTTTTAAAACAAACTTTTTGAATGTAGCCCCTGCAGTCTGCTTAAACTATTCACCACCAGCAAATCTGGGACTTCCTTTGAAGCCCAAGGCCAGACAGCCCCTCCAGACTTCTGTTTTGACTGGCTTGTTTCTGGTGATACAGAGTCTCTTTTAGTCAAAGAAGCACTTTCTTTTTTTTTGACAGTAAGAGGGCTTCTAACTCAGGGTTTCACAGAGCTCTGACCGCTAACCATAGAAATACAAGTGCAGACATCACACACTTCTGGACTGTCTGCAATAGCTTGGGAAAGGGCCTTGAGTTAAAAACTGTTAATTACACTCTCAGTCTACCAATTCATTCTTTCATTATAATTTGATTATATCAGTATGACTGGAAAGTAAAACACAGTATTTCAGTCAGTCTGAAATATGGAGTGTTTGACAGTAAACCAGCCTTTTTGGCATGATCCAGTGTTTGTCTTCCCACTAGTTTTTCTTCTTTGCTCATTTCAGCCCTCAGACTCATATCAGAGGAACTAAATCTTAAGCCATGCAAAGCTAGATAAAGCTTGTTTCATAGCCTATTTATACATCTTGAGGCAAAAAGATCATCAGAGAATGATTTAAGAAACTGAGATTGAAAGAGAAATTCAGGCAAGGAAAAGTGAAATGTCAGTATATTTGTCCATTAGCTATAGTTCTGATTGCTGTCTTGCTGACTTTTTACATCATCCCAGAAATATTCTTATTCAGCAAAGAACCTTACTCGTTTCCATTATTCTCCTGCAGAGCCTTCTCTGCTAACCTTTCCAGAAGTTTGTCATTTATTACATATATTATCCATACCTGCATGCTCTGCTTTTTCTTCCTTTTGAAATCAAATGGCTCATTTCCTGTGGATCTGTAACAATAGGAAACACACAGTTACGTCCACTGTTTCTTTCATTTCAACTCTCCATGTCAATGCATATCAGGACCCTTTGATGTGACAGGAAGCATCCCAGAAACAATGTAGATTTTACAGTACCTTTAAAAAGGGACCAAAACTTCCTGTACTGCATGGTACAGCAGCATACCAGAGTTAACTGCCAAATGAACAAAACAGCATTAAGTGCTTTTCTCCTTAATGTACAACAGTACATATTCCACACACTGAGAAGCTCTGATATTTGATCTGTTAGTGGATGACAGGAAAGCTGAACTCAAATTTCAGAGGTGTTTTTACACTCAGTATAATATTAAGGAGATTGAGCCACTGCAAATCCCTTTTCTGTATGCTTAAAGGCGCCTAAGGATCCCTTAAATAACTGTAATTGCCATCTGCCGGCCAAGCCGGGAATGGTCTTTGTCCACAATTTACTTCATCTGGCTAAATTTGGAAATGGATTTTGGCAAGGGAGACAGTGCAATTGGCAGCCGAGTCTGCGCACTGACTGATGAGTGTCCCATCTCATCCTGGAAAGAAGCAGAAAAACTGTAAAGGAGGAGCTGAGTTTGAGGGTTCTGTGACATTGCTATGTTTTTTTGAGGTGTTGATTTAAAAATAGATAGCCAGCAAAATTATCGTTATCTTCTTGTCTGGAAATTCAGCTTTAAGTTTTATACTTTTGAGTGACAAAAGAGAACGTAGGAGAGACAAGTACCTTGCTGCTGGGAGAGGAAGGCCAGGTCTCTGCAAATTTCTGTCTCCAGATCTGAGCTGGTTGGAAGCAGGACGGAGGCACCACAGTAATCCCTGACTTTCCCCTCTTGTCTGCTTTTTCCCAGTTGTGACTTTTTATCTCCCAAGCCCTTCTGTCTCCAAACGAATTTTGCAACCCACCCTGACTCAGAGCCAAACAATTTCTCCCCATCCTTTCAATCCAGAGCCCCTGACATTTTCCATCTCCTTTCCTATCCTTTCCTAAATTCTTTTTCCTAACCAGATTTCCTTCTTTTCCTCCATTCTCACATTTTTTCCACATTCCCCACCTTCTCACTGCAAGAAACCCCAGCCTGCAGAGCACACCTCCTGCCCCCAGCCATTAGTGCAGGTTCCCACACCTGTCCCAGCCTCCTGACTTCTGCTCAGAACAATTCTACCTGTCTAAAGTAAAGGTAAGACAGAGGATGCGGAAAGGCATGACATGTCTTGGGAAACACAGATGTAAGTTTACTTGAATAGTTCTCTACTCCTTGGAAGTTAAAAGACAGGAATTGGACCCTCCCTTACTCTTCTCATCTGCAGGCTGAACAAACCCAGCTTTTTCAGCCTCCACTTGTGCAGTATGTGCTGCAGCATCCTGACCGTCTTGGTGACCCTTCCTGGACCCTCTCCAATTCATAAATATTGCTTTTGCACTAGGGTGGCCCAATCCAAACACAGTACCTCAGACATGGCCTCATACATGTCAAATACAGAGAATAATCACTTCCCTCATCTTGCTGGCCATGCTTTTGCTCATACAGACCAGTTAGTCCTCATGGCTGCAAAAGAAACTACAGCTGCCTATTCAGCTGATTGCTCACCTGCAGCTTCCTGCAAAGCTATTTTTTATACTGTGTATCCCCAGCCTGCACTGCTGCATGTGGTTATGGCAGCCTAGGTGCAGTATTTTGCATTTTCCATTACTGAAGTCCATGAAGTTTTTGTTGGCCATTCAGAAGGAATGTGCTAAGCTGGAGGAAGGATCCATCCTGCTTTCCAGTAGATTGACCCCTTTCTCCAATTCGGTATACTCCATGAGCTTCATGCAGGTACAGACCATTCCACTGCACAGGTGGCAAAGAAGTGAAGCAGTAACTTCTTCTCAGTGTTTCCCAGACTTAATGGACTTATGATAAATGAACTTGCTATATCACTCATAATATTTTCTGGCAGGAGTTCCATAGCTTCATGGCCTGTGGGAAATAACACATTCTTTTATGTGCCACTTATTTCCTGTAAATTTCATCAGATAGTCCCAAATTAACTATCTCTTCCCATACAAGAACAACCTTTTTCTATTAACCATCTCCACATCATCCATGAATGAATATATCTCTGTGATATTCCCTGTCAGTTGTATCTCTGTCAGGCAGAGGAGCTTGATTGAGTCATTCTCTCTGTAGAAGCCATTCCATATCTTTAGGTCATCTTTGGCCTTCTCTGACCTAGCTCTGTTATGGCCCCTTTCAAGCTGGAGGACAGGGATAGCTGAATTGCACACAGCAGTCAGGGTATGGATTCAATTTGAATTTATACAGGAGCAAATGTTTGTACTCTATTTCATTTTCCTCCCACTAATTCTTCTTTGCCCATACTAATTCTTAATGTTTGATTTACTTTTTTGACTATCAGAGTGACTTTTTCACTCTCTAATGTAATGTCAAGGTCTCATTCCAAAGAGCCATGCTTGTTAGTTCAGAACACTTGTAACTTACTTTTTTTTTTTAAGCTGATGTCAGTTTTTGTTCATCATTTGTACATACCAACACCAAATTTAATTTGAGTGGTATGAAAATGGCACCCTCAGAAGAGTCTTCTGGATATCTTTGAGGTGGCACTCATCTCTACAATACCAACTTATCCAACATGAGCAGCAAACTTTGTGACATCATGTTATCAAACTACAAGTTGTGGAAGAATTTGAATATAGCCAGTAACTGGGAAGCAAAATAGCAGCTTAGATTCAATGCTCAGAAACATAAATGTGAAGGAAAAAAACCCCAAAACTTTCTCTAGGTACACGAAATAATGGTCTCTAGTATGTTGTTGTCATTAGAATGTTCATTTGAGAAGAGAGATCTTCTTGACTTACTTTGGCTCCTTCTCTGGCAGAAATAGCTCCCTAAACAATAATGTCTAACAGACACATAAACCATTAATCATTATTAAGAAGAGAAAATAAAAAAGAAAGTCTTGTATATGTCAGAATTAGTCATGCAACAATACCTTTGTTATCACATACAATTCTCAGAAAGAATATAACAGAAGTAGAAGTCTAAAGAGGGCAAATTATCCATATGATACAGCTTCATTGTGGAAAGCATTTAAATTGGCCAAGACTCTTCAGCTTGGGAAATAAATCAGTAAGGAAACTGAGGCCTGTAAGATCATGAAAGGTGAAGAGAAATATTTATCTCTTGATTCTCAAACAAAAGACTTAAGGGGAGTCCAAGAATCCTATCAGGCCTCAGGTTTAACCCAATAATTACTGTGTCGCTCAACAAAACTAAATTATGAAACTAATCAATACAAGGTATTTGAAATGCCAAAATTATATCCTTAACAATAAAATAATAACAAGAGTCATAAAAGAAAGATGCCATAACAACAAAATACAACATGCAGGAGATTGTCTCCAGCTCAAGAACTTTATATACTTCAGGTTTCTTTATACTATGGAATAGTATACTGGGAAATAGCAGGAGAGGTATTGAAATAAAGCTCTGTTAAGTTTCTCCCTGATCTCATACTCTTTCCTAAAGCACCTGGAACAGGACACTTAATGCTCATTTTAAACTTCCAGGGTGAAGATAAAAGCAGTTCCCTGCTACCACAGACACTGCAGTTTATTTTCCTGTATCTGGGGAAATCACACAGAAAACCCATCCAGCAGGTAATGGGTGAGTCTTACCTTTGGGAAAGGAACTCTCTAATTCTTGTCCCTTCAGATGAAAAGAGCTGTTGATGTGAATTGAGTGTGGTTGTTCTTTGTCTTGTGACAGGGGTGAAAATTCAAAGTGGGTAGAAGTAAAAACGTTAGAGTAAAGCACTGTGCTTCTACATAACTGAATTTCTTCAACTTACAAAACATTAGCATGGATATTTGCATTATCATCAGGTTATACCAAATATAAAGGTATGAAATGTTTCCATGGTCACAAATCAACTTTTTCCAATCCCCGGTATTTTCATTCAATGGGATGTTCTGGCTATTCATTCTGATTTGGAAGAACAGAATTTGCAATGTTGCAATTCCCAGCAATTTCCTTTTCCTAACAATTTGTTCTTCATCACAGACTGATTATGAAATGCCAGTGTTTTTGTCTGGAAAAGGAAGGTTTGTGCCACTTCAAAACATTCCTCTTGTAGGTATCTTTATTCGTGCAACTGCTAATCTTTAGTGATCCCACTAAGATCTCTCCCTTGGCAGGAAGCTAGAGTGGCAATGAGATCACTTAGATCTTCTGGTCCATGGAAGGAGGATCCAGCAATTCTCCTATCCCACACCCAAACTATCAATCTAAAACAACAAACCACTTTAATCACACAAGTACTTCTTAGCAAGCACAAAGTAGAAAAGAGGAATAATTATTCTCCAAACAAAGAAACAGGAACGCTTGTTCTCCTTAGTGCAATAGAGAAATAAGAAACAGGGTTCTTGAGGTCAGACTGTGTTGAGCACTCTTCTGCAGTGTATGATTGCAAGTCAGCAGAAGCCCTCAAGGGATAAGATCTTAAGGTGTCTTGGTTTTTTGTTTTTTTTTCAGGAGAAACTACCAGAATGTGGGAAAACCACTTTCAGTCTCTGAAGAGCCATGTGCCACTTCAGTATGTTGGTGAGGACTTTTCCTTACATTGTGTTTTTCACTCTGCTGAGCACAACAAGGTTCTGGGATCCTTCTTGGAGGAACCTGGGTATTACAGTTCTACAATAAATAATTGTGGGCATTCAAAACCTTCTTGAAGATTGGGCTGTGATTTGAAAAGGAATAGAGTAAGATTTAAGACAAACCTCTCGACGAGTCTGCTACAAAACAGACTGTGACAGGTAAATTCAAACTTGGGAAGCTGTGGGTTTGGGGGTTTTGTTGTTTGCTTTTGTTTTTTAAAAAGTGTCAATGGGCCTAAGACTTTACAAATGGAACATGACTCAAGATCCTTAGGTAGGAATGATATGATACTTCATACTGTGATGCACTTACGGGAACCCATGCAGCTCAGAGTAGGGGTCGACACATGATGACAGCTTTCTGTGTGACATACGGGAAAAGGTTTTAAAGGTCTTGCTCCAACTTAAATTTTATAATTGATGATTCTTTCTCCCCTGCAAAACCTCCCTTTTCATACAGACTTCAAAACTGGTTTTACATACATGTGTATCATATAAGTTTTTATCTCTCCTTTTCCTATCTTTCAAAACAGATGTCTAGTTCAATGTCCATGAGGGGACTTAGAAACTTTCTGGTCTTCTGATTCCAGTCATCTGGCTTTTGCTGTGAGAAAACACCTAATGCCTTGTCTTAACAGTTTGCCTGTTCTTTCTTAACACTCACTTGTCTTGCTGACAGAGTTAGGCCCATGGAAATTAGCTCTCTACCTACTAGGTTGAAAAGTTCATCCTGTTCTATTTCTTAATAGAACAACAAGACTTTCCTGTAAACTCAGCTCCCAGAATCGATCACAAGTCTGGTGTAGCTGGCTCTGACCAAATGCTGGCACCCTTTTAAAAAAACCACAAATTTTGACAAGTTTTTTCCTTCTTCTCTGCTAGCATTTAATACATCTTTTCCTCCAGGCATACCAGGCAGGTCGCATAAATCTCCTGCCTCAAGCATGAGTCTCTAAAGGAAGAAGATTTATCTTTGACAGAATCTCACGCATGAGACCATCTTTAGGGTAGGTTTGTCATGTCCTCTGCGGCCCACATGCTGAAAAAAAGTTTCTCTTGTCACTTTCTCATAATATACCTTTAACTATACTTTTTCCTTAACAGGGACAGCTTTGTCTACACGCACTTAAACTCTTCAGTCACTTTACCACATAAACCACAGAATAGATTTCCTTCCAGGAATTGAAAGAAAAGTAACTGAGAACCTAATCAGCTGTTGCCTCCTGAAAACAACAACATGGGTCTAATGGAATTTAAATGAAATTGAAAATATTTTCATAACTGGAGAAAATAACTAAATCTGTCTTCAAAAGATTTGAGGCTCCTTCTAAGATACAGTATTAGCTTTCCAAACATAACATACCACCATGCCGTATTTCTGATCATGCTCAGAGTAGAACAAGCCCAACAATCTTTTACTCAAGTTCATTAAACAGAATCATTCAATGCAGCTCAAATAATCTTTTTCATGCCATAGCTCCATAACATCTGAGGGGAGGGAAGTATGTTGAAAAATCTTTATAGTGGAGAAAATACTTCCAGCTCAACTAGAAGCCACATAAGTTCTGTCAGAAGGTGGTGGAAAGGAGAAGTTTCCTGAATATTATTTTGGAGGTTCCCTTTAAACCAACCTGAACAGATTTCTTGGTGTTGTGCTAAAAGGCACACATATGAACTAGTATCTCCCTTAGTAGTGACCAGGGATGGGTGGTGTTGGGCTTTGTTGAAAAAATTTGACATTTCTGTGAGGTGTTCTTTGTATATAAAATCACAAATTGTGAGTGGTTCCATTTAGGTCAGCTTCTTTCTGGCCAAGCACTGCTGACAGCTGCTCCAGCTGCACCACAGCCCAGACTCCAGCCCTAGGAAGGCACATGGAAGCCACCAACAGAGGCCACACCAATAGGAAACTCACAACTTTCACATTTTACCTTTATTCAAAATGCAATTCTCTTCTGAAAAAGTCAGTTGCCCTTTGCTTTCACATCTGTAAAATGATGTTAAAAGTAATCTTCACAGGGAAAGATGTGAAGCTCACTGGCAAATGCAGGTCTCCAAAACCATTGGTTTCCTTAAGCACAGACTGAACCACAGTAATTCTCAAACTCAGGCACCATCATACAGATAATACTGCAAGCAACAGCACAAGCATCAGGAGTTACCTCACGTCTCCCATCCCACTCCCAGCCTTTTGCTTCCTCCCTAGCACACAGTGCACCACCCAGTTGTGCTGAGCCAGATCAGGGAACTGATCTCACTTCAAAACAAAGAACTTCTCCTTTTTTCCCCCCACCCCTCATTTTTTTAAGCTAGTTAAATTGCCTCATCTGGATGCTAGTCCCACAAACAGCTGCACTTTCACAATCCCTTACGTCAGCACTGCTGCTGAACCACATGGTGTTATCTATAAAGTGTTGGGTTTGCAATTTTGTTGGGGTTTTTTTAAAGAAATATCATTATGTATGACCTGCTGCCTTGGAGAAACTGGAGAAAGCTAATGGCAGGAAGGGTGGGTATCCCTCTCTCTGGAAGGAAAATGAGAAGGAAATGCTCAGCAGTCACCAGGTCTCTGAATCTTTCTTCAAGTGAGCCTTTCTGCTCAGCCCTGAAGAAACGAGCATCTGGAACACAAACAGAAACCCCTCACTCATCAACTACAGAGCACACTTGAGATGAACAGCTGTTTGCTTACGATATCCTGGAAGCCTTTAGGCATCTCAGGTATGCTCAGACAAGACAGAATGTAAAAGAAAAATAAAGGGCACCTACAAACTTCTTTTAATGACATAAAAAAATCAAGTCTGCCTAATTCAAACAACCCTTATGAGCAAGCAATTCCTGTGTGCAAAAAGAGCCAACAGGACCTGAAATCTATAATCTGTTACGAATTGAAAGTTTATTACTCTTTATGGGCAAGCTGCATGTGCACTTTGAAGGGGCTCATTAATTCTTTGTAATAACCTGTTTTCAATTAAAAAAATAAAGGGCTGTGATAGGAGATGGACGCAAGTTCTGCATTGCACTTTTTGCAGCAAACCAGCCCAATACAAATTTCTTGATACTGCAGATGTGAGTGCCCATCTTTTAGCAGTGACACACACCAAACACCTCTGCTCCTGAGAACCAGGAGAGCTCAACTTTGCTTAGAGATGTTTCATCTGAATGTATACTACTAAAAACATTGCTTTGTTGCACTGGACTAGTTTCTGTCACATGCAAGAGCATGATACACCAGGATAGAGACATTTTGCCTGAATCTTTGCTTTCACTTCAACTTCCTCCAGAGGAGAGAACAACTATTGAGCCAAGGAGCTCTATTTCCACTGGAGAAAAACATTAGCAACTTGCAATCAAAACTGAAAAGATATAACTAACTACTCATGGACTTTTTTTGGATTAGGAAAACAGAGGCCCCAACTTAGTACAAGGAATACGCCTTTATCTGAAAAACAGGCAGGGAGGGAAGAGGCTTTTAAACTATCTTTTGGCAACAGCTGACATTAGGCCCCAATATGCCTATCTACAGCTAACATAGATAATCACTGTTGCCAGCAGTCATTCCAGAGCATTAAGCAGCATCAGTAATTCCCCTGCCCAGAGGCCAGCAGCAGGAAGCAATGGTTGAATTTTAGAGTTTTTAAAAAAATAGAGAAAAAAACACCAGCACCTAAAGGTGCCTTAGAATTGATGATACAGGGCTCAGCCTTAAGTGAAGGCTCTTTTACTGCACATGTGCCAAGCACTGCCTTCTCCATGGACCACACATCAATGTTAGGAAAAAGGGAGATAGAGTTTTAAATCCATCTTTCTTTGCATTGCAGCACTGTATATGTAAAAAAAAAGAAATAATTCTTTTCATGTGCGTTACTGAGATCTTCACAGGCAATGTCACACAAGGCAAATATGCACAACCTGCTGGCAGGGGATAATCAACCACAGATATCCTTTTGAATTTGCTGAGCAAAGCCTGACACCCCTTGCACTGGCACCAGCAGGTCAGTGCTCTTGCCCAAATTCTCCATTTGGTAACAACTCGAGAAACGGGCTGAACTGAGAATGGAGAAATGGGTTAGACCTCTCCTGCAGATTTCCCTGCCTCACTGACATGCCTGATCTTGTAACTGACAGGACAGCTCTTCATCTCATCCCCTCTTTTGATTCTGGCTCCTGACCACCGGCTTTGTAGCTTGACTCCTCATGCTGAATGTGGCTCCCAGTTCCTTACTTCACTTTGCCCAGATGTTCTCAGCATGTGCCTTGGTTGTTACAGTGATGAACTGAAAGCAGATTAAGCAAATAATGGTGAGTTCAGAGTACAGAAGACATCTGAGAAAGATGAGGGAGACTGATACCGTGACCACTAGCAGAGCAGAAAGAAGAGATTGATGATGTATCACCACAAGCAATACAGCACAAGAAACTCCTTGCCAGTACAAAGATGATCTGGACGAACAGCAGGAAATGGGTCAGTGCAGCTGTGTCTGGTTTGAAGGCTGTGAGAATAAAAGAAATCAAAAGGAGAAAACTGCGGCAATCAAAATAGAAGGTAGTTAGGGCCCATATGAGCGTACTTTGGTATCATGGACAGAGTGAGAAATCCAGGTTTTGTAGGTGGTGTGTGACATCACAGGAAGAATTATCAGAGGGGAGAAGGGGAACATAATGAGAATTTGGGGAATGTCATTAACCACACATGCTTTCTGTTAAGTTCTGCTCAAAACTTCACTTCTACTTCTCCTGGATTACTTTGTGCTTATATTCTAGAAGCAGGTCAATAGAAAGATCAAGTTGAGTGAGCAGGATTGAAAGTCATAGAAAACAAGAACGGATGAAGAACAGGTGCCTTAGAACTGTCTCAGTCAGCATACATGTATCGTGCTCAATGACGGCTCCAAGTAGATGATTCCCATGTTGTTTAGGATAGGGCTTAATCCCAGATTACTGATAAATTTCTCTCCCAGTGCCCGTCTTCGCTTCTTTGCCCACAGAGCACTTAGATTCCTCCTGCCTACCATGATCTCCAAGTTAATCAATCCCCCCCATGTCAAGTAGGTCCCTCAGAAGCTCTGTCTCCCAAAAATTTCAGCTCCCCCTCACTATCTTCTGCATAGATGCATGACAGCAAAGCTGTTCTTCCTTTACAACATTAGCCATATCGTTAACTTTGAACATACATCCATTTAGGAAGGCAATCCTACACAGGCTTCACATTCAGGAGCCTCGTGGCTCTATTCCCTGTATTCTTTTAGGAAACCTGACTTGTGATACAACTGACCTATTTCTCAGCTATGCCTCTGAATTGCAGCTAGGATGTGTCACTAATGCTGGAGGTACTTTAGCAAAGTCCAAGAGCAAGAGATTAATTGGAGATTGGGGAGAACTATCTGCGCCACATGTAATACACGTTAATATGTATTTCATATGGCTATAGAATATAAATTATGCACAGCTGCTTTTTCCACTTCCCTCTTTTAAATAGTAAAAATACCTCTAACACAGTTCTGCTGTAGCTTCCTTATACTTTACATTATCTAGAACAAGAAATGGTCAGCCTTTTCCTCCCTGGCTGGAGGGTGCACCTGGTGTGTCTGCAATGTCCTCCCTTCACACTCTTTGCTAATCCTCCCAGCTGCAACCAAGCCAGTGGAGGGAGGAAACCCTCACAGTCAAACCCAGAAAGCACTGAGTGGAAACAAATAAGGTTGCTAAGGAACCGTAAAGATAAACTCAAACCCACAAAATCCAGGAAACAGAAAGGAGTTCATATGCTCTTTTCAAACACACATCACTCACTGCTCTCTGTGCTCGGTCTGTCACATCAGGCTAGCAAACTGCTAAGGCTGTGATTGTAGCGTCCAGGACTGATTCGCAAAAATGCAGGCATCTCAAGAACCTAGCATATCGTTGCCACTTAACTGTATCTACCTCTCTTCCTACTTTTTTTAATTGCACCACACATAAAGAGAGCCAAGTAAACTTGCAGTGCAGGTAGACTAAATTCTGTCTATCATTAGTTATCCATAATAACAGTAGCCTCCTTAACAGGAGCAACCAATATGCCAGTGGCACAGTTGAGCATACAGAGGCACAGATCATACCCTCCCTGCCACTACCATCCTGCCAGCTAAAGACAGCATGTGTTTGACTGCCAGTTAGCAGCTCCACCTCCATTTTACAGCACAGGTACAATATCGGGAGCCACACTTTGCCCACAGGGGTTTTCTTGAAACCAAATCTATTACCACACTCAGTCCATAAATAAAGCTATCTCCAGTGCGTTGGGAGGTAAGAAGATGAAAGACAGGGGAAAGGGGTGAACATGTCAGTTATGCCTTGCTCAAGCCAGGCAGACCCCGGGGGCATGTTTGTGTGTTTTCAGAGCCCGGTGAACTCTGGAAGCAAGGGGCAATTGAGGCAAGACAAGCCCCTTTCATCAGCTGCCCTTTGGGCACTTTCTTCATGCACACAGCTACATTGCAGCACCTGACAAATTTCATCACACCTTAAAAGAGTCTGGAAAATAAGAACATGCCACCAGAAAGGTTATATTTAGCCCTCCTATCTCCATTCAGCCTGAGCTAAATCAGATACTCAGAATAAAGCAGTTGCCTACCATGCATACGTGCAGTTGTACATGCCATACATCTGAAATCACATTAGCCACCAGCCTTGTGGTGTAATCCGTGCTTCACAGCAAGGCTGAAACCCCTCTGAAAGAAGTGAGGTGAACTCAGTTGCTAATTTGGCTTCATCCTATCTTGTCATACAGAAATCAGAGTGGTTCATTTGTGTCATGAGAAAAAAAAGGGAACATTTCCGCTTCCCAGTCAAGAGTCTGCACCAAAACAGCACCACTTTGAGTAGTGCGATGTACTTACTAGAAATGGAGCAAGCTTTAATCCTTGCTAGCAATGTAACTTGAAACTGAACAAGCAAACCTCAGAATCTCTCCTTGTCTCACATATCTCATGCATTTTTGTCCACGTGGCTGTATTGCACCAGCACAAAAACTACAAATAAAAGGTTATTCACACAAACAGCCACAGACATGGGACATCAGGCACTTCAGGTTGCACCTCTAGTCAGCTAGAAGACCCTGCATGGGGTGAATAGACACACCTGGTTTCTCCCTGCAGATCCATCTCCTCTGCTCAAGGACTTTGCATCTCTCTGAAGCTGCACAGTAACCATACGCAGTTGCCAGAAGGTGCAGTAGCCCTCACCTGCCCCAGCACGAAACAAAATCAATGCCAGGATGCAACAGCTTATCTCTGGGGGCTACTGCCAAACAACTGTCTCACTTTTTACATTAAGAAGTAACAGGTTAGATGGTCTACTGCTATGAAATTCAGGTTTTAAACAGCAAATTGAGCAACAAAATTAGCTTCCAAATTAGGAAAATACAGTTAAAAAGCCCAAGGCTTTTATGACAACGGGCATGCTTTTACTATTTCTTTTACAGCTGTTAAGTTCATTAAAATCACCATAAAAATAAGTTAATACATGGAAGATCAATGTCTGTGCCCTCAAAAAGATCCCAAATTTTTGAAGTGCTTTCTCTTTCACACAAGCTTTATCAAACCAGCATAGCAGGAACATCATGTGTAGCATTTGCACAGTCACAGTTACAGCTCAGCTCTCACACATGGAAAGCAAAACTGCCCAGCAGCTTCCATCTATGGTGCAGAAGTGAAAATAAGAAAATGCCTGTTTCTAATGTGACACATCAGCTGACTACACTGAGAAAACTAGTAAGAAAAGATCAAGTATTAAAAATATAACTAGGATGAGCAAGCTTATTATGTTCATGATAAAGTATGCATACTTTCATCATGATTATGCTGAAGGGCAGAGTAATAGCTTCCACAGAAACAAGCAGAAGGAAAAACAAGTTTTTTCAGTATGTTCCAAACCATGGAAAACCACACCAGTCTCACTGAGCTCTTAAACAAGAGTCTTTAACCGAGGAGTCTTCAGTAACTCACGAGCACAAAGTTAGAAGAAAAGCAAGAGTAAGAACAGACTTCCACCTTTCACGGTTGCTTCACATGCTTCCATTCCCAGCACAAATCAAGCATCAAAGCTTGAAATCCAAACTGTAAAGGTTTCATTTGCCTAAAACAAACATCAGGTACTTTCCTACCACAGTGATGAACACCATAAAAACATTGTAATCACTCCCAATTCTGTAAGTGTAAAGTAGGGCTTGGTGCGACAGTTACAGATCTAAGTCTGGTATCAGACACATACTGTGAGCTCCCACTTTAGAAAAGAATTTATAGTTTATTGAGTATTGCAGTCATGCAAAATTTGAAATACATAAACAATAAATGAACAGAGAAGTTGTACTGTGTATATTAATGTATATACACTACTCTGGTAGAGTGTAGAATTTACAAGATGAGTTGATTGACCAAGGGTTCCCAACATAGCATCCATAAAACTGTCTGGGAAATGAGTCACTTGCTTGACTGGCGTATGTTTGCTAACACCAAGAGCATAAATACTCAGCTTCAGAAAACTAAGCAAGTTATATCACATTTTTTACTTTAAATTACCAAGTTCTGTGTTAAAGCTCAATACCCCCATGTCCCTCTAAAATGACACACCATTAAGAAGACTTCCGTATAAAACTAAAGTTAACAGCAGCTGAATCTTTTATGTCTGACACATTTGTATTACAGTACATATATCAAATTTGAAGGTACAAAAAGATTTCAAAGCTGTTCCAGACTATCAAGCTGATTTTGACTTTTTGGGACTAACCCCACTATCTTCAGCTGCCTTCTCTGCTGGCCTCTTTTTTAACCCTTTCATTTTCCGTGTCTGCAGTTTCCCAAGATCTTGCTTCTGCATGTGGATTCGGCCATAAGTTGTACCAAAAGCATCATGGGAGATATTCTTTTTCTTCTTAGGCTGTAAGGGAAGAACAACATCGGTTATTTCTGAGTGGAGAGTGCCAGGAGTCTGGGTGGCAGTCAAGTGCCTAAAAGCCAGGCCCCGTAAAGTGGAGTTTAGAGATAAAGATTTGGTCTGTATGTTCTATGGGCTTCAGGGCAGTGTTTGTATGCCAGCTGATCACCACAGAAGTGCTGTAGCTCCAGAAACCTCACAAAAAAGTAATATATAACAGTAAGCTTTGGTCTAATACAATAATTAATACTTCAGGTTTTATTGCTCTTGACATACAGATCTGGAAGTAACATACTTTCCAAGGTACATACCTTCAGGGCTTTTGGCTGCTTTAAAGACAGCTTATAAAGGTCATCTGAAGCTAAATGTGTTCTCCTCATGACCAGATCTAATGAAGGTCCCATCTCTTCCAGTTCAATTCTTGGTATTTTACAGCCAGATTTCTTCAGAAGAACCCTAGAAGAGAAAACCAATCAAAAAATCAACACTGTCCTCTGTGATGAAGAGTCATCTGGCTTTACCTAAAGGGCAGGTTCAGCCCTGTAGCTCAGAAGACTATTAAAAACAACTGCTAATGCTAACTCTAATGCTAACTCTAATTAGCTAACACTAATGCTAACACATTATTGAGGATGATGTCTGGCAGTAACAATTTGTAATATATTAAATGTATCCCACCACAATTTGACACACAGTATTATCAGTCTTACTGTTAAAACTCAGTCCCAGCAACCTGAAAGCCATATAATTCCTCAAATTCAAAATAGTGGCCTGGGTATTAACAGCCATGAAAAACATTTACTATAGTTTACAGCAAAATAACCTGAGCACTAACTAAGAACATTTTTTGTTTGTTTCATTTGAAGAATGAGACTCATAAAGGTAGAGAAATCAAAATCACATGGAACACAAGCTACAAATGCTCACAGCCTCCTAAGGCAAGGCCATGATCTGTGAGGCTGAACACCAACACACTGAGACAAGACTGTCTTGTTCTGCCATTTCCTGTTTTTCCTAGTGTATTCCTGGCTGCAGCCATCCACCTGTCATTCTCCAACAAATACCAAAATGAGGAGAGTCCTAGAATCAGCCTGAGAACAGACCAAGTCTATGAAGTCTAAGACAGTACTCTGAATTCACCAAGTTAATTCTCACCACCCTACTAATCCAATCACACAAAAAAGCAATCCTCCTAGCTAGCAGGGAAAGCTCAACAAGAAAGGAAGCAGCAGGTTTAGGGCTTAAGTGTTTTCCTTCTGCTCTACAAGTGGTATTCCATACCACAGCACATCATGCCCAGTATGCAAACTGGGGGGAGTTACCCAGAAGGCCAAGATCGCTGTTCAGGTCAGGCTGGGTATCAGTGGTGAGCAATTGTATTGTGCATCACTTGTGTTTATTGGGGTTTTTTCCTTTCCCCTTTTAGTTTTATACCTTCTCCCCTCATCATTATTATTACTGGTGGTAGCAGCAGTGGTCTGTGTTATACCTTAGTTACTGGACTGTTCTTATCTCAACCCGTGGGGCTTACGTTCTTTCCATTCTCCTCCCCATCCCACCCAAACAGGAAGGTGAGGAATGAGTGAGCGGCTGCGTGGCGCTGAGTTACCGGCTGGGCTTAAACTGCGACATACCAAGAAGCAAGCAAATAGATAAAACACATACTCACTTATAGCTTCGCATGTAAATTTTCCCATCTACAGCTGTGAAATGCAGGACGTACTCTAAACCAGCCAGCCGAATATTGGGCACAGTAGGACCTCTGAAGAAATCTGAAAGAATAAATGCCAGCATTCTTGGCTGAAAATCAAACCAGCAGATGACTGTAACAAATTGCTTTAATCCATAATGGACTTGCATCACACCACTGATGTGAACTCCTTGCCTATACAGATACTTTTACTGCTTCTAACTGAGCAAGGCTATACAAGGGATGGCTCTAGAGAAGCTGAATCTGTATGCTTAATGTGACTCTCACAAACAGCTGCTACTTAAACTGTAGTCCTGCCAAAACACAGCACAGAAATCTAACATTGCACATGTTAGCTCCTGCAGTGGTGAAACCAAACATGCAGAAACCCTGACAGGCATACAGTGACTTCCCAGAGACTGTTACCAATGTACATGGTAAGTTCACGGAGAAGAGCAAACATACTTTCAGAGCAGTAACTTAGCTTTATTAAGGTAACTGGGATAACTGCATTTGCATTGTCTATTCCTTTAAATACTCAGCTCTAAAGTCAGAAAAATTAAACATATCTTTAGGCCAGTTTAAGCTCAACTAAGCATAGATCAATGGGGAGAAAGCACTAGTTCAGGTATCTGTTTAAAGACATCATTCAAAAAACCTGATACTTAAGATTCTTAATTAGAGTCAGATTTTGGAAGAGTACAAAGAAGGATAAAAGCCAGTACAAAACAGGTAGAAACTGCATCTTATAATCTACTCTTATCTGTATTTTCCCTCTCTGACTTGGGAAAAAGTTTAGGTAAGTTTCTTCCATACCTCCCACACAACAACGCACTTCTGTCCTTCAGGCAAAGCACTACTCATCACCTCAAATGTTCTCTATTTATTAAGCAACACATCTATAAAAATAAGACCGTTTGCTTAGTTTGCACAGGGAACACTGAAATACAGGTTAAATGCAAAACGAGCTGTCTCTAACAAGGTTCTTACATCAGGCTATGAAAAAAAATACTCTGCAATCAGAGAGCCTGCAGTAAGCACAGCAATCTGTCGAACATATGCAGAGGGTGGAGAAAGAATGTGACCTTGACTGAGGGAACAAGGTGTGCTAATAAACATGACAGGGTAATGCTGAAACACAGGAGAAATGTTAACAGATGCAAAACACATCAGTCTCTTCCGCTCTGTCCCACTTTCAGATCCCTGGACTAGTTGTCTTTTCCTCTACTACCTTCTTCAAGAGTATCAGCACTGAAGTGACATCCAAAACAAAGTCTTGCTGGCAGACAACAGCTGGAGTCTAGCCAGGAAACTTCCGTGGTCAACTAAATACTCTCCTCCTCTTGTGGGTTGAGCTTGTAGATAAAGTGGCAAATAAAATACTTTGGTCTCTTCTGGCATGTATTTGCCCCTCTGTGGGCATGAAAGCTAACATTTACAGTGGTTTTACTGGCAACATCTCCCGTTCACATTTTCCTGTGGCATCAAACATCTTTTCACCCACAGGATGATCTCTTCCAACAAATGCAGGTGGTCAGGAATTTCTGTTTCCTGGCACTGCTGAACAGCTGCAGAAACCTCAGGCTTCAGGATGCCCAGACAGCTGAAGTTTTTTTTAATGTACTCTTAATTTACAACTCTTGCTTTGGTTGGACTAGACTCACTTTCTCCTTTCTTTCCATTCCCTAGCTCTTTCTCCCACTTGTCCTCAACATGTTTCCAGAACTTCTAATTTACTTTTTCCTGCAGAGAGCTTCACAGGATCTTCCAATTTCCAGACTAAATTCCTAAATTATTTTGGAACACGAGTCTATACACTTCTTTTTGTATCAATTCCTATGCAAAAGCTGGTAACACTGTAACCTATGTAGCTATAGTTAGCATTAGTGGAGTTCAAACTCTGTCCCAGACATTTCCCAGTCACCCCCCTTCTTGGCCAGGAGGAATGTGCAAACTTCTGAGACTGAGTCAAAGAAGCCTGTGTGAAGAAGGCTGTATGAAGAACAAGCTGATGGCCAATCTAAAATTGTAGATGTCTCCTAGAAACCAACATTTTAGAAAGTGTGTAAGTAAGTCAGGCAGTTCCTCTCCATTTTTAGGATGAAATGGGTATGCAATAACAGAACTAGAGAACGGGCAGTGTAATAAGTAGTGAAACATTTTATAAATAAAAGCATAAAAAGTTATTAGACTCTCATGAGCTGCTTTCCAAGGACTTGCATCATAAATGCACTACCACACAGTAGACAACAAAAATCAGAAGAGAAAGAATGAGACAGTCAATATTCACTGCCTTCAAATGTTTGTAAGCACAGTTACTAGACCTTCATCTATCCCCAAAACCCAGTCAGCTGTATTGAGAGGATGCAAATTTTCTCCTTTTCTGCTCCTTTTTCAGTCATTGCAGAGGAAATACCTTGCTTTAAGGAATTACAATACTAATGGGGAAAAAAAAATTAATGTCTAATGGAAAAAAAAACCCAATCAAACCCCAACCCTGTTTCTAAAGAGCAATTATTCATCTGTTTGCCTAGAAAAAAAAGGAGCCCAACTAATATTTATTTTATGTCAAAGGGAGATTTTGCAAAGCTGTAAGATTATGAATTGGTACAACCTAAGAATGGAACTGAAAGAACAAAGCTGCTCTTATTTGACCAGGTTCAGTATTTTACCAGAGCTTAAAAAAATAATCTTACTTTTAAGAAACCTATTAAAAAGAAAAAAACCACCACCCTACTTACTAGACGTAGTGCTACCAGCAAGACGCGGTTTTTAAGTGCCATATGACTTCTATGTCCTCAAAAGCTACCCTAAGTATAATCATTTTTGTAGTTCCCCAGAAAGACCCCACAATGTGCTTTATCTTCCAGAGCCTCTAACCTTGAGACAGTAAAAAACTTGATGCCAGTTTTTGACTAAGCTCCAAGCCTGCTTTGAAGTTATGAGACAGCTATTATCTACAGGCTGCTTTTTACTGTGCCTGTTCTTTTCAAGTACTCTAATCAATGGCACTTCAGTAAGAATTGGTCACATTTCCAAAAGAAAATGCTTTCATCATATAAACACAAGTTCAATTATATGGATTTGACTTTTTCATAAGCAAAAATATCCCACTTTCTGAACTTAATCCATTGATTTCAGATTAGATACTTCAAAAATGTTATTTGGTTAGAAAAGCAATGACCCAGAGTGATTACATAGTAAAGACTTTTTCAAAAATTATTTCCCCCCCCATAATCAAAGTAATGAATTTTAGTGAGCAAAAAGTTTCAACTTGAGAGCCTTTTAGGCCAGACTCCCCTCCCACCCACCCCCAGTAGCAGTCACAATGATGAGTTAACTTTCACATGACATGAAACTTGCAAATGCCTGTTCTTGTTTTCTTTCTGTGCTGAACATAAGCAAACATTTATTGACAAACTAGCAGTTCCCAACAGAACACATTACTACAGACTTATGCAGTCTTACTGCTCACATAATCAAAATACTGACCAATAAGAAGGCTCTTCAGTCTTCTGTATTCTTCATTTACATCAAACACGTCACCAGCAAATATCAGCATTGGTTTTGTTCCTTCAGGACACTTACTGTTCTGTGGAACAAGAATTTTAAAACAGACCAAAGATTTAGACCCCGTCAGGGAACACACTATTGCCATAGTATGTGGTTAGCCATTCAGCACTGAATGAAAAACTCCTGTGACCTGGCATCAGTATGAACAGAATAGGCATTTTTGTTCTCTCACTGAACACCACTGTAGGCGTATGGGTGGACTTTGTATTTAAAAGGGTGAATTGTGTTATTCTTTGTGCTGGATTAACAAAAGAGAGCTTCTTTACTATAAAATGTAATAGATAATACCTTCTGGTGAACATGAGTGAAATTTCACAACTACTAACAAGAACACTAAAATTACAGGCAAACAAGCCCATTGTACTTCTGACACTAGAGAGTACACAAAAACGCAAGTTACAGTTTAGTCAATCACCTGATTTTAATTCTGTCCAACAAATAAATTTACTTAACTATAACTTTCCTGCTTTAAACAGTGTTGTGTAGATACACATCACAATCTGACTTCAAGGGTAATACTCACCTTTGTAAACAGTAATTTCTTCACTAACTCGCTAGACTGTCCTGCCAGTTTATACACTGTGATAAGAACAGGGACGATAAAAATTCCTTATTTTGCAGTGTATGAACTGCCTGATGTAAATGTACACATATATGAAATATGTTTTAGTCTTGCCAAAAGAAGTCTAACATAGCCATAAAAGGTGAATTTTCTCTAGGCTTAAATACTCAAGATGTTAGCTTCCTGCATGAATTAAGTATTGTCCTCTGAAAACTGGCATTTGCAGGTTACTGAAAGCTAAAGAAAATTTCAGAATCATCTCAGTCAGCAGAGTGATCCTCTCTAGTTACAATTTGGGAATAGAGATTTCATTTTTCAAAGCCTATGACAGTTTATAGAGGAACCTATCACAAGCAGAACGTGACTACAGAATTTTGTAAGTGTAACTGTTTCATTAAAAAGAAAAATATAAGGAATAAACTGAGTCTAAAAAAAGAATCTCCAAAGAAAGTTGAAAGCTTGCTCAAAACAACCAAAATAAAATAAAAAGCAGTACATAAAAAAATACCATTCTGGCATCAACAAATCAGCAATCCTCATAGACTGCATGAAATACTTTTTTTGAACAGCTCTTGTCCTTACTTCAAAGCACAGAAAAAGCCAATACCCCAAGAAACCCACCAGCAGACATCATGGAAATACTGAATTAGCAATTCCTTACCTTGACATCTTTTAGGGATACAAACTTCTCAACGCCTAGCTCAATCATATCTAAGACATGATAGTCAAACATGCGACCTGTGAAAGTAAAAAACAAGAAAATCCAGCTATTTAAATATTCATTGAAAATCAGACCTTTTCCCCAGATAAAAACCCAAATGAAGTAAGTTACCTATTACCAGGTTGTTCGGTCGCTTCTTGTTATGAGAGCCGAACAGAAACAAAGAACAATCTGATTTCTTGGAAAAAAATTCCTACAGTTGAGGAAAAGAACAAAACTCATGAGTTCCACTTTGAAGCATTTAAAATACTTTGTGAAGTTACATGTCACACACACGTGAGTTTAGGAGCTGCTTAATGAGAAGAGCAACTGCACTCACTAGAAGAGTTCTGAGCAAGGCCAAGTCCACATAAGCTAAAATTCACAGCTAGGTTCAAGGTTCAAATAAATCATTTGTATTTCCCATTGCAGTCTTAAAGATTAAGCCAGGTAACTTTTTCTCTCCATTCTACCTGTAATGCCCTTTTTCATAATTCCTCATTATTTGTTTTTAGGTAAAATACCTTCAACCACTTCTCCTTGCCTGAAGGGTAAGTATTTGCAAGTTGCCTACAGTTGTAATGCCTCATTTTAGTCCCCCAGATAAGATTTATGCAGCATATTTGCTTTGCCTAACAGCTTCTGAACATCCAGTTAATTCCCTCAACAGCAAACCTAGGAACATCTGCAAATATCTAAAGTTCTCACACTTGGGAACGAGAGTACTACTACAGAGCAACTTTGTGTCTATTGATTACTTAAGACTAAGACACTACTTAAATGGAAGCCAATAGTGACTATCACCACTGATACCTTTTCTCCAGGTTGAGTAGACGAATAACTTATTATAGTATTCTGACTAGAACTAACTTAACAGCAATTCTTTCTGAGGATGTCTAACTCCCAAACCCTTTTATGCACTGCTGCTTCTCAAGGCAGGCCCTCATTCTGTGCATCAACCATGATTCCTAGATATACACACATGCTATTTATCCTGTACTTCCTAGAAGCACCAGAGCTTCTATACTTGCACTTCACAGCTGTGAAGCAGAAAATGCCACTGCACCACCTCCTACCTCTGCAACAACAGCAGCTCAGAGAGGACAGTGCAACTCCGTCCCTCAGGAGGTCAGGAGAGATCCCCAGGGGCAAACGCACGCTGGAATAGCTGCACGTACAAATCGTGCAGCTCAGCACTGATCTCTGCCATCAGGTCCCTGAACTATACTGACCGTAGACAAATCAAGAACAGACCAGAGGGGACTCCCCTTGAAAAATCTGCTCATAGAACTCTGGTAATCACTGTGTGCTGATATATGTGAACTCTTTAACAGAAGTATGATATTTTATTAAAAACTCAGCTGAGGATCAGCTAGTTCCTATGTGTCTGTGAGACCAAGTCAGTCAGCTATGGGACTGTAAGAGGTTTAGTTTCAGCAAATGTTGTTACAAATCTTTCCCTGATATGTACTCTTAAGTTTTCCATTCCATTCATGATATTTTAGGGATGGTTGCCTTACTGTGCTTCGTGCCAGAAACAGAAGCACATACTACACCTCAGCATCATTTTTAATGCAGATGAAGCAACATTTTATGTTGGTGTAGCTAGGCCACAACCACAGTGTTTTTTTAACACATTAAAACTGCCTCAACTCAACTACCTAATACAATTTCAGCTGCTACTCTAGCACTCACTATTAAAAAATGATCCTTAAAGATCCATAGCTATCTCTCCTCTTCCTTTTGATTTACAGGGGATTTCTTAGATGTTTCCCCTTTAGTTGCACAATCCCTTTCAGACAAAGTGCATTTGTGCCTTGTACGTAGACATAAATATTTTTCTTCTTCATACACAGATTTACTTAGTACAATACCCCAAAACTGCCAACTTCATCATGCATCTTCAGTAAGGTATTTAAGTGACTGCCTCAGGCAATAAAAAGCTGACCCTTACTTCCCTATGCAAGTTAGCAGTGACACAGAACAAACTTTAAAAATCATGATCACTAGGAACCAAACAACTAACTTTGGGATAATTAATTTTGTCTTTATTGCAAATCTACATCACTATCTTCTTTCTCTCATTTTGAAGGAAATACATGTATTACTTTTACGGCAGGTACATTTCAGCAGTTAAAGTAATGCTTCAATTGAAGCGCAAATGCATAAGAGATAATCTTAGGATTGGCCCTTTATTTTTTGCCTTCCTGCTCATACATTATCTTGAACTCAAAGCACTGAGTCAACACCAAATCCAGATGCGGCATATAACCAGGATAGATTTGTACTAGATACAAGGAAGAAGTTATTTACTGTGAGGGTGGTGAAGCACCGGAACTGGAGGTCCAAAGAAGCTGTGGCTGTCCCATCCCTGGCAGTGTTCAAGGCCAGGCTGGATGGGGCTTTGAGCAACCCGTTTTAGTGGAAGGTGTCCTTGCCTATGGCAGGGGCATTGGAACTAGATGAGCTCCTAAATTTGCCTGTCAGTTTACAGAAACATGCATTTACAGCAAAGACAAAGTCCTCACAACATGATTCTGTTGGAGGAAAAATATTCCTACTGACACCATAAATCTAGACATAGTTCAAACTTCCACTTATCCAAACTCCCTATAAACCTTGTTTTTCATCTAGCTTTTCACAGAGCATTAAAAACAAATATCCTCCAATAAAGTTCTTCTTGACTATAAAATATCATAAGAGAAGTGGTTTCTACTCACCAATGATGTTTGATCCTCAAAAGGCCTGGTAATATTTTTCCTAATTAAAAAAAAAAAAAAAAAAACAAAAAAAGAGAAAGATTTAAACCAACCAACCAAACCCAGGCCCAGACAAGCACTTGTAATTAGCTCTCTGATAACACTAAAATTCTGCATTCTGCTAGGAACTCCAACAGTAGAGGTTCAGGTCTAGTTCAAACCGTAAGACTTTATTTACTGCCCGGAGCACCTCAGTGCCACCATTGCCATTTTAAGCACTTTCCTCCATATTTCCTGTCTCCTGGGGCCTGCTTCCAGACCACCACCAATGACACTTCATAAACTGCCTCTTCCTGTTCATCTAACATTGAATTCAGTTATTACAATTAATGTTTCTGTCCTACAACTAGATACTGGATTCCCATTTTGAGCAAGACTTAACTATCATTATAATCTATAACTCAAATTTATAGGAATTTGGACTCCGGCCTACCCACCTGACAGAACCTCTCCAGCTGTTTGCACAGACCAGTTGGAGAAGCCACTGTTCCAAGTTTACCAAACCCTGCTCCGTAACAGTAGGCAAAAGCAGTGGGCTAAGCACCAACACTGATCACGTATAACTTGTTTCCAGTCTACTGAAATTTATGATGAATCCCAGTCACCCTCTGCATCCTTTGCCATTGTTCAAGCCCCCATGCTGGCCAGCATCGCTATTCATGCTTTGAAATTATCAAAAGCTGTCTTGTTAACAGACTTGAAGATATCAAAGTGAGACCACTTACTTTCTATACAGTACAGCAAAGGGTTTCTTCACAGCATACTGCAAAAGACAAATGTAGACACGTTATCTCCAAAACATTCAAGTACACAGTACTGCTTTTTCTAAAACCCTGGAATTTACATGATCACAAAAAAACAGTGATTGCTTGTGCAAATGGGTCTAGAAGGCACCTCAAAAGCCTGTTCACAATAATGCCTTTCAAGTTGATAGAAATCTTGATCCCCAGTTAATTACAGGACTTATTTGTAGAAGCAATGAAATAACAAAATAGCTGAGAAAGACCTAAAATCAAAGCCATGTAATAGAATCTTTTTGCTTCTATGTAGGGACATGAGGAAAACCCGGGATTGAACAGCAACCTGATTAACAACAGCATAAGATGGTAAGAAAATGACAAAGCAAGGAGAGAAAACAGTGTAGGAACCTCTATAATATTTTCAGGTATGGAGTTAGAAGACTGGTTAGGATTGGTAAGTTTGAGTTTCAGAAGAGGTTGAAAGCTCTTCATCAATACACATAAGCAGTTTACAGAATTCTGGCATATAACCTCAGCTGAGTGATCCAGTCCCAGTTCTGTACCTAATCCTTTTATTTTCAAACAGACTTGCAATACTTCACCTTCTATGATGGACAATCATGGAAAAAATAACAATGAAGAGATTAAAGTCAAAACTTCTGTCAAAGAAATTGGAAGAAAATAATCTCCATTGCAGGGTAGGGAATGACACCTCTGGAGTGCTGGTCAATCTGATTTGGGAAATGGGGAGGGCATAAAATTATTGATTTTGAATCTGAGAAGATGCAAATTCTAAGAAAAAAAGAAAGGCTGCATTCTATATCCAGCCACTTACAATGTCTTTAAGCACTTCAGTCACCCTTAAGTTTGCATTTCCTCCTTTTATGAGCATAGCCATTTTTGTATTTTCTTTCAGCTTGGGTTCTCTCTTCTCAAGAAACCTTTTTGCTCTCTTAGTTTTAGGTTTTCTGTAACAAATTAAGAATTAAAAACATAATATTAGTAACAACACCCAACATTGCAGAAAACAGTGAAACAGCAAGAACTGGAACAGGTGTATTCAAGTAACTTGTTTCAGTGACTCAAAGCTAACCCCAACCTGCAGAATTACAATCTGTGCTAAATACCCAGTCTCAGATTAATGTATTTTACTGTTACTCCTTTTTCTCTTTGTTTCCCTAAACTAGCAAAGGTGATTTTAAGGCCTTGGGCTTTTCAGTTTCTGCTGATTTAAACAACACCAGAGGTCCTACGGACTCCTACCCCTTACACCAGCGCCCTCTCCAAGTCAGAATCGCACGTGAGAAGAAAACACAGTTACTCAAAGAACACCAACAGCAACCACAAGAAAAGATCAAGTACAGCACATCTATTGACACGAACCAGACAGTAGTACGGGCATTACTTGAGATACACCTCCCTTAGCAGGGGCACAGTGCTCATATAAATTAATAACTAGGTGGCTTAAGAGCTGCATTTCTCCACTAGATGAATTTAAAGCTTTTAATATCTTCTCCATGAAGCATTATATTTGTTTTCTTTACAAAGAAGCAATCAACCTCACACAGGTACTTCCACCTGCAGATGAAGACAGCTCCTTCACGCGTAGAGAAATACATAAATCCAACACCAGCAGCTCACCGCGGTTCCTTTACGGAGCAAGGGCTGTCTGACACCGTAAAAGAGAAGGCAGCGCTCGTTTTTCCTCCCTCCCGTTTACCCGTTCCCCGCCGCCGCCATACTCACACCACCCGGTCCAGTGGGTCCATGGCTACCAAACTGCTCCACGCGCGCGCCCCGCTGTCGTCACTCACTATCGTCCGGTACGTCACATCCGCTTCGGGGAGGGTGGGAGGAAGCGCTAGGTGCTGGGGCAGTGCGCATGGGCAGAGGGAGCCTCGCAGTCAGGTGGCGGATCACCGCTGAGGGGTGCGTGTCTGCTGGTTCCCAGGCAAATAACGGTGCAGCGCCGCAGCTGAACATCACCGCAGAGGCGGCTGGTCGACTTGTGTCTGACGTGTGTGCGTATCCTCCTCTCCTCCCGGTGTGCTGGGAATCACATCAGAGTTGTGCCGCTAAGATGTGGCCATTTGACCCCAAACTCGCTTATTTGGGAAGGCTATTACAAGTGAGGAACACGACCTCACACATAATACAAACCAAATGCCAAAGATTTATTTCTAACATCCCTAATGTGGTAGCATCCCTTTAAAAATAGTATCTACTCTTAAATCTGTTAAGTTTCTGATTATTTCAAAGCCTGCAGGCCTTCTGTCAGAGTTGTGCAAATTTGTTCATGTTGCTGCTTTTGCTTCTCAAGTCCATGTTTGATCATAAATTGAAAACTGAAGGTACAAGAAAGCACTACAAACACTCCCCACAGCACCAGTTCATAACATTCCCAGCATCGTTATTCCAGCTAGCACTATCCTCTATGGTATGAAGATGATCAGAGGGCTGGAGCACCACTCCTATGAAGGCTAAGAGAGCTGGGCTTGTTCAGCCTGGAGAACGCTCTGGGGAGACCTTAGAGCAGCTTCCAGTGCCTAAAGGGGGGCCTACAAGAAAACTGGAGAGGGACTTCTTACAAGGGCCTGTAGTGACAGGACAAGGAGAAATGGCTTTAAACTGACAAAGGGTAGATTTATATTAGATACTAGGAAGAAATTCTTTACTGTGAGGGTGGTGAGACACTGGCCCAGGTTGCCCATAGAAGCTGTGGCTGCCCGAACCCTGGAAGTTTCAAGGCCAGGTTGGATAGGGCTTTGAACAATCTGGTCTAATGGAAGGTGTCCCTGCCCATGGCAGGGTGTTGGAACTAGACAATCTTTAAGGAAATTCCAACCCAAACCATTCTGTGAATACACCACATCGGTCTAGGGGACAAAAGGATGATGGAGAAAATCCAAACTAAGCAATTTGATCAGTATTCAAACCCCAAAAAAGTAATAAAAGCCACACTTGATTTTATATTTTTTTTCAGTAACTGCAGTACAAGAGCAGATACAGTATGAGGCTGAATAGAACACACAAGGTGAATCTATATTTGAGAAATTCAGGTCTTTATTTAGACAAAGATTTTTCTTTTCCTTTTTACAAAATGTGTTCAATACATCAACATTTTTCTAAGGTAGGGGCTTTTTTAACTATGTAACCATTTCCTCCTCAATTCTGAGGTAGAGATACAGACATTTGCAATCATCATTTAAAAAATCAAACAAACACTTAAGCCCTTTCCACTGTGAGCCAAACATAAGAGTAATGCACAAGAGCACAATGTCAATTTTTCCACTATTAATTGCTCAGATAAATTTGAAATCATGTCATGGCCTATAAAAGTTGGCCCATTAACTCCATGAACAAGTCCTGAAAAGATCAGAGCTGGTATCATGGAGGGGCATCGTCTAAGGCAACGCTTCCAGAAGGGGAATCCTCTGCCCCAGAAGCCGGGCTGTCAGGCAGAGGACTTGAGACATCCATTTCCAAGCTGTGCTGCTTCTCCAGATCACAATTCATGTCAGAATTTCCCTCACCACTCACCTCTCCCTCTAACTCTTCTGTCAATTTGTCATGGGCCTGAGTGGACTCCTCAGAATCTTTTTCACGCAGGAAGCTGCATATCGTATTAGGCCTGCTGTAGGAAAAATCCCTGTCCTTGATCTGTAACCACTCCACTCCGCCTGAGGCAAAGAAGGAAAACTGATATTGGTGACAATAGTAGTTAAGAGTTAGCAGCAGTTTTTTAATTAGTTTAAGTTCACTAAGGATGAGCCTGATCAATATTTAAGAATCAAAAAAACCCAAACCAAATGAAAAGCAAAAGGGTAGTGCTACTAAATACTACTATATGTAGCAGGGTACTCAATATCAGAAGAATTAAAAGCACTAATGTCTGTATGAAAAAAACACCACTGAAATAAAGCAATCATATGAGCACTGAGTTCTGCCTATGTAATGAAAATCAGCATGAATGCTCTGCTAGGTGTGTCTTTGCAAGTAATTTAATTTATTCGTTTACACTTAACTGTAAACTCAGTAAGAACAATTCAGTTGTAGTGCATACAACACGAAACTTCTTACTAAGGACATCTGAGACTTTCAACAATTAGAGACTCTAAAAGTCACTAGAGGGAAAAAGAAAAAAAAGAGAAGAGCAGCACTTTTTATTGCAGAACTAGTGCCAAAACTTTCTACATGACACAGAAAAACACACCAGGAAACACCAGCATATGTTTGCCCTGCTCATACACAGTTCTGTAGGAATCTCCTACTAGCCACTTCTGGAGGCAGTATGATCAGAAGAAATCTCTTTCTGTGTGTTTTGTATGTTTGTATTTAAATATACACATTTGGTGCCTAAAGAAGAAAGTTCCTCTAAGTTCCTTTTTGCTCTTAAATCACTTAGTGCTGACACTCTAAGTATAATCCATCCACATCCCTGTGCATAAAACCAGAGGTACTAACCAACATTCTCCTCTCCTTCCTTCTTTTCTGTCAAAAGCGTCCGTGTCATGTTCAACTTCTTCACTGTGTGGCACTTGTATTTCAGCTGTACTTTTTGGTTGCCTTCTGCATCTACTATGAAGAAATGAAAAAAAAACAATACCCAAACCCCAATCATTGTAGTGAATTCCAGATCAACTGAAGCAAGACTTCTAACCTTCCTGGCTACCACAATAAACAGGACATCAAATCACAATTACCATGCTCTGTATTCTCTTCAAAAACCACACAGGTTCCCAGCGTATCTATGAAAAACAAAGTGAGAAACTCTTAGAGACTATTTTATATCCCCTGTAGATACTGTAACCGCCGGCACAGCTGTGGGAACATTCCAACTTCTAGCTCCTCACAAGGGCTCAGCACCGGTAACCACACTGCCAACTCAGGGACTGGAGTATCACACTCATTCAAAGTCATGACAAACGAGGATTCCACATCATTTTCTTACAGACCAGCGTTGTCACCCTGAGGCAAACTGAGAACTACCGGTTGCACAACATGTCAGTCCTGCTTATACAGGAGACAACGAACCCTTCAATGTCCCACATTTTTCCTGCTGAAATACCAGCTGGTGCAGCCGGAGTCAGCTTCCAAGGCACACTTTCCAATAAGTAACATGGGTGCATGACTAATTTAGCAGTGCTGCACCTCCATATGGTGTTATACAAACATCACCCAGAAATTCAGCAGCTCACAGGACCATGTTTTGCCATTAGCAGTGCAATTAACCTATGTTAAAGTTATTTGGGTCATATGAAAAAGGAGAGATTTTATCCACATTACTTTTCCTACCTTCATATTCTCCTGCAAATACATATCTATCCACTTGTAAAATGGGTTTCTCTGTCTCTATTCCCTACAAAAAGAGGGACAAAATTACACATGTCAGGTCTCTTACTCCAGAAAGTTTTCTTGCTATAAAGCCAGAGAAGACATATAGCAGAACCCAGATTACATCAATTCCTTGAAAAGATAAATATATTAAAAAACCAAACCAAACAAAAAAACCACCAGCAAAATAAGTACTCCATAACATGGTAAATGTGAAATAACAAGTTTCCTTTGCTATTAAGGGAAAAGGAATGGATTTTGGACTGCAAAGCTGTCTGAAATTGGCAGCTTTACCTGTACAAAAAGTACATCTTTAAAACAGGATTTCTGAAAGTGGATAAGAGTGGATATGATTTCACAGAAGCTAGCAGGCTCCTGAAAAATGGCAATTACGTTAATATTTATTAGTTAAAAAAAATGTTAATAAAAGATTACAAATGACCCTGAGGTCTTCTGCAGTGTTAAACATAGGGGTGAGGGGAGAAGGGGTTTTCTTTGTGTTTTTATGGGGAGCTTAGTTAAGCAGTGACAACAACTGTGACAGAGGGTTTAGCCAATCTTACTGTAGAATCAGTATACTGTTAAAAAAACAATAAATGTAATGACAATTTTTCAGTCTATCACTGTATGTTAAGTATATGAAATACAAAGAATATACCAAATAATACTGTTCACAGTAAATCACAAAAAAAACAACAGTGCTGAACTAGTGTAGAAAATGCTCTAGTATGTTAAAAAGGATCAAAGAAATTCAAATTAAATTGAAATATTTAAGTTATAGTAAATACAACTAAAGTGCTGTTATGTCCTCTAGGAAACTAATTTCACCTCTATTTTAAATTAATAATTAAAATACACATATTTGTATGAAAAAAAAAGATGTTATTTTCTAAGCTCTGATCAGTGTAAGTTCTATAAAGCAGAATAACTTTCAAAAGTATTCGGAAAATACACAAAGTGAAGAAGTGTGGCATAAAGCATTACACCGGCACCAGAAGTGCAGTTGTAGGATCTCAGAAGCTTCTGTGATTACTGTGTGCCTATAGCATGAAGGAGTTTGAAATGTTATTTGATTTTTTTTTCTAAATAAGGAGTGGGAGAGTAAGTTCTGTCAGCTCAGAGCAGAAATTTTTCAAATACACAGGCCAGGGACCCATTATCCTTTATATAAAATATACCTATAGACTGTATTTTGATAAAAATCGATGTCTGAGCAGAACACATTAATTAAGGGAAAATGTCTTTTAATGGTACATTGTGGACATCAACATTATCTTCATGTCCTGAATAAGCACACACTAAAAGTTTTGAAGATGAGGCACTGTCTTGTAAATTGTGTAAAATCCAGAACATTACACAGATTAGTCGGAATTTGTGTGATTTTCCTCTCATACTCTTAAAAAACCAGAGTATATAAGATCAGCAAGATTTAAGCTCTGGGATTCTCTTTCTGCTGCATAAACTGAGAATACCAGTAGCATTAAGGTAGAATCGTACTTTTTGTTTTACTACAGGAAATTAATTTAAAAATGAATACATCAGAACCAGGCAACAGCATTAAGGTTTTTAATATTAAACACTTTATTTCTTTGGCTTATTTGCATTCATTTTTGGACTACACATAAATTGAGACTGTCTTCCCCTTATGTGACCACCATCACAGAAAATTTGCTAAACAGTAACACAAAGAATCTTCTATTGGAGTTTTAGTAACAGTTGTCCATTATCAAAAATCTCAAGGAATGGTTACTCTGTGGAGCAAGTAAAGGTAGATTTGGATACAAGCAGATTATAATATAGATACTGACAAGTTGCTCTAGTAACATTACAATAGAATCTCAAAGCACAAGATTTAAAAGAATCCCAATAACGCTATTGAAGACTATGTAGGCATTCAGCCACCAGCCATGAATCATCTGTGTAATACATTTCAAGTGACTTAAGTCAGGTCCAGGAAGCAAATCTGCTTATAAAAACATATCTGGTGATGGATAATTTATGAATTATTAATGTATTCCTACATTTGAGATTTTAAGAATTGGCTTTACCACCTCACATGTAATCTGATTAGTGGCATACTCAAGTGTGCTCTTCCATCTTCTCAATCTATAATAAAGCTCTAGTTTCAGAAAGTATTTGTAAATCAACAGTACTTGTACTATCTATAGAGCTCTCATAGACCATACAGGTTTTGAAGGGCAAATAAAATTTGTCCCCTACAGAGAAAATTATTAAACTCCTCAGAAGAAAAAGGATCAGTACACCAGAGTCTTAAAATAACCTCACAATGAAGCAAACAATGTCCAAAACTGTTTACCAAATGCATAACACCCAGTTATCCTTTACAACACTTGAACTTGCCAGGCAGTACCTACAGAAGAAACCCTATTATAAACACAGTACAATCCAGAAAGAATTTGGCTTTAGTTGTCAGCTGTATTCAAGTTATTTGAAGAAGAATGCTTAACAATTTTATTTTTTTAAATGTGAAAAATCTGTCAGTTAGAGCTCAAAGTCGGAGTGGATAATGGTCCTAGATTATAAATACTTCTAAAAATGTTCCCTTATATTTATGTAATACTCTATTCAAAAAACCATATGCTATTTCTGAACTAGAGCCCACAACATGCAGCCCAACAAGGCCAAGATAGTGCATGTAAGATTTGATCTAAATGTTATCAACCTCAAGAATCTAGAAATAGCCTCAGTCCCTTGTTCACACATGTACTGACTTACCCCTTTCCTATTGTGCTGTAATCACTCACCAAAATCTTGCATTTGTTTTCACATTTCTCTAGGAAGTCTGAATCAATAATTCCTGACAGTTCCACCAGGACCAGTTGCTCCTACAAGGTAAGTTTACAGTGTACATCACTGATATATCTGAATTCATGGAAAAAAGAAAAAAAGCATGTCCCGTCCCACCCCCCCGAACGACAAACAACCCAAAACAAAAAGAACAGCATACAAAGACCTAGACCTTCGGAATAAAGAGCCCCCATATCTGACTTATTCTACATTTTAGCTAAAGAAAATGGCAGATGGATAGCCAGGGTACTGCAGTGACCTACTACTCCACCAGACACCTGGTTCACACCTGAATTTCACGGCCTTTTCTTCTTAGCTAGGAAGGGAGCTCTTTTTTTGCCCTTTATAAGTGAGGAACAAAAAAGCGCCACTTTGAAAAACAGTTTATTCAAGGAAAAGAAAAAAGAGTTTTCAAGAATCACCGTCTACTAAGCACACATAAATACACAGAATAATAAGAGTAATTGTATTTTCGGATGCCATGGGGGTAGGAAGAAACTGAAACTGGAAGATTGCTTACTGATAGCGCCGTTTTCCAGAAAACCTGAAACAGCACCTAAAGCGATACTGCTTCAGAGACACCACCGCTGCGCGGGGCCAGCACACCCGACAGACCACGGAAAAGGCGCTAGCTCGGTGCCCGCCCGGGGACAGCCATACGACCCCCGGCTCTCCTACGCGTCCGGCCTGCCCTACCAGCCCTCCGCCAAGCGGCGGCACGACGGCGGGTACCGGAAGTCTGGGGAGACAGGGACACAGTGAGAGGAGAAAAGCCAGCCCTTCTTCTACCGAGGCCTCATAGCAGGTGCTTGGCCGCGGCAGCCCACATGAGGGCGGGCGCAGGTCCCTTCACGGGCCCTTGACAGAAATCCCGCTCCGGCCCGCTCAGTGCCAGCAGAAGGGAGAGGGGGCTGCGCCGTATCCACAGGAGGGACACGCCCCGAGGGGGTCGGTCCAGCTGAGCCGCGTCCCTTCCTCTAAAGCCACGCCAACGGAGGAGGACGCCCGGGGAACATGTCCAGCTGCCAGCACCCACCAACCTCCACTTCTTCCTCATCTTCATCGTACTCCTCCGTACCCACTGCTGGTGTTACCGCCGCCATGTCACTAGAAGAAGCCCCGCTTCCCCTCAGCGGGCACCACGTGGCCCCAGCGCCGCCATCTTAGAGTGCGACCGGGCTCCGCCTCCTGCCTGCGGCGGCTGGAAACGGCGCCAACGGCAACGGCGCCCGCGCGCTGCCGCGCGCGCCAGCAGCCCCCAGCAGGTGGCGGGAGTGAGGCGCGCGCCTCAGTGACCGTTAAACGGAGGGGCGCGAAGAGCGGTCCCCAGGCGGGGCGGGGGGGATGTTAGGGAGAAAGTGTGGCGCTGCCGGGGTGCGCGGCGGAGCGAAGGGCATGAAGGTGAAGCTCAGACAGGGAGAAGCCCGCGGCTGCAGTGCGCGCAGGGGGTAAGATACGGGGCTGTGGGAACGGGAAGAGGAACAGGCAGCAGCAGGCGGGGCAGAGGAGGAGTGGCAGCCGAGGGAGGAGGAGAGCTCCCGGGGGTGCGGCCGGGGCGAGGCGGCTGCGTCAGGAAGCGGCTTCCGGGGCCTGAGCAGCTCAGTTTCACATGGGCGCCTGTGGGAGCCATGCCGTACCTTTCTGTCTTCCTGCCACCGCCGAGTCGCCTGGACCCGAGCTTTCCACCGTCTGTGAGGTTTTCCACAGACTCGGCACTTTGCCAGAGTGGAATCATACCCCGTTGCTCAGTCCTCGTTTGTCAGGCTGAACGAGGCGCATCATCTCCTCTTCGTTTCCTTTTTCATCCTAGCAGTTTGCCTCTGCACCTGTGCCACTCTCCCTTGTTGTGTGTTTTCCTTATGCACTCACCATTGCAGATTGAATCATGCCAGGCCCTTGTTCAGAGGAAGAAAGGGAAATATTTTGCTTTGTGTGTCGTTGTGTGTGTCTGACAAGACAACCAGAAAGCATTAGGCTAAATAGAACAAATACACTCTTGATTTCCATCTCAGAAGTATTCCTGACATGATAAACGTTGCACTCCATAATCCTTGGTCTCGTGCTGTTTCTTGTAACGTAATTCTCTGTTGCTTTCCTCTGTATGCTATGTTTCTGACTTTGTACTGAAAGTGTTTTCCTATGCACTGTGCCCAAGTCATTAATGAAAATGCTGGATAAAAACCCAACGGGCTTCACTGTACATTTTCTTCCAGCCTCTACTTAACCTCTATGAGATAAACATAATGTCAGTGTAGCACTGTATCAAGTGTTTAACAACATCCAGATATGTGTGATTTAGCGCATTTCTCATTTTCCTAGAAAAATCTTAAAACATATCAAGTAAGTTTAGCAGTATTTTTCTCTGGGAAGCCAGCATTTTACGTTAAGCTTCATATTTTAAATTATTCTTTCTTAGAGCTTGTTTTAGAATATTGAATACTGCTGTGGTAAGAATGGCCTATAGATTTGGATTGGTTCTAAATACATAAAAAGATGCGGTGGCATGGCACCATTCTGCCAGGCAAATGGCAAAGGTTTGAATTTTGAATTGCTTGAATTTGCAGGGGATAATAGCTGTGGAGCAGGTGTTTGGTGTACTGCAAGTGTTTATTATCAGATATTTTAAAATAACAGTTTGTATCATTTGTTTACTGTGGGTTGCTGTGTTTCAGCGTTTTTAGAAAACAAAAATAAGGGTTTGATTTTCATGTTCTGCCACTAGAAGGAGATAGATAAATAAAATTATGCTTAGAGAGCTTGCTCAACATTTCTGAGAGAGGTTTTTAATGAGCTTCTAACTTCTAAAGCTGTATGTCAGTGTCAGTAACTTTAGCTAGTTGTTCTTATGCTGCATAATATGAGCACATGAGTAGTAATACATGTTGTCTTTTATTAGTTCTTAACTTCTGGTTTCTATTTATTAAATTGTTATATTTGGTACCAGGTCTTCCTGCCTTTAGATAAAATTTTTGTTGTTTTAAAAAAGTTCTGCCTGAATAAAGCAGAATAAACTTTCAATCACAAATATGTATTTAAAAATTGTCATAACTGACAATGCTTCTGTAAGTTACACTTAACACCATCATTCTTTTTTTATAGGTGGGAGGAGGTTAAATGCCTTGGCTAAAACTACAGAAGGCCCTTACAAGAACATAAATGTGGACCAGATAAGCCTGTGTAAATCACGGACAGTCATGAACTGCCAAAGAAGGAACCAGTACACTTGCTTGCCTTTATAACAGCCTAAGTATCATGTAATATCCAGGTTCATCTCAATCTCCTAGTTACCATGGGTCAGGCTGTGCAGCTGGATGATGAGAAATTTTTGGTGCATTAGTGCCAAATGTATTTTTAAAGGAGACTACCTCACTGCTGGGCCAAACTTGTCATGGGCATTAGTGGTTTGCTGGGGCCTTCCATATCCTGGCAAGAGTATTTCAGCAACTTACCTCTTAAAGAGACTGTCCTTGGAGTCTGCTGGGGAGATTGAACTGCTTGATGAGATAAATATGGAAATACGTATTTTGAAGATCCAGGTTTTGGATTTCTTGAGGCCTCAGCTAACAATCCTGTCAGTGCTTGAACAGGTTTGTGTGTGTGTGCTGCCAGAGGCGAGTACCCAGCTAGCACTAAGGGCAGTTTAAGTCAGTGATGACCAAACAGTAAATTTAAAATAAATGATCGTGTCCAAGATCTATGTACACAGTATGCACGCACTAGTTTCAGTGGGTTCACTTGCAGTTTAAGCATGTTAATGCATATTTTGGGCCCTGTAGTTTGCAAATTTTTGTTGTGGAAGTTTATAGATCAGATACTTGGGCTATTTTAGCAAATAGCCATTTTTTCATTTAAGGTACATTACTGGAAATCAGAGAAAGTTCACTGAAACACATAATGAACAAATTCTGGCTTCTTTGTCTCTTTTTTCCATTTTCTTTTTATTTTTATCTTCATGCTTGGAATTCCTTCTCAATTTCTTCTCCTTTTGCAGAAGTCAATCACCCTCTCTCCATGCCCTCCTGAACACTTCTCAGTGAGGCCCTGGCATTAGTCTGTCTAAGTAAAAGGTTAGATGTGTTGTAAAAACACAGAGTGGGAAAGAGTCTTTGCTTAAGTTCTTGGGTTTTATCTGTCTGTTTAGACTGTGCCTCTGGTTAAAAACCTTTTGAATTGTGTAATAAAACTTCCACAGAATTTGGTATTTAAAAAATGCTAAAAGATCCTATGTGTGCACATATACATGTGCACACACTATATACGTATAGTCTGTGTATCTGTACTATTTGCTGAATTGACTGCCTCGGGAGAAGGGTGTTGTAGGTGTCTGGGCTTATTTTAAATTGGAAATATAACTAAAATTGATGATGTGACAAAAGGTGATTGCCTAATCAGACTTCTCAATGTTACCATGTGAAGTGACTAAGTGTGATGATACAGTGTTTTAAGAAGCAGAGAAATGCAGAAGACGGCTTGTAAGAGACTGGTGTATGTTTCTGATTCTGGTCAGTGTTACAAAAGGTAAATCAGCCCCAGGACAAAGGTAATTTGCTGATGGTATTGCAGAGGCTGATTTCCATTTCCCTGCAGCTACATTGCTGAGCCTCTTCAGTTAGGAATTTGCAAGCCAAAGTAGCTACTAGATGTTACAAAAAAAAAAAAGACCTGCTGGATTTCTTTGCATGTCTGCCTTTATCTTTTCAAAAAGCTCCTTACAGCTTATGTAAGGAAATCCTAGCAACACTATTAGACAAAGCAGTCAGGGATGCTGAATTTCCACAGTGCTTATTATTTTTATTATGCCTAATCTAAGGCTGTGGAGTGAGATGCAGTAGGAGGGAGAGAAGGAAGAAGCTGAGTGGAGACCTTTCTCTGGGATGGAGGCTCTGGCACAGGTGATCCTCCAGCAGTTTGCTGGCCTTCTGCTTTATTTTTAGTGGCTGGAATCAAGATGCCAGCATAGAAGGAGATTAAAGAAGGGATCAGATATTTCCCAAGTTCTGTGCTCTGGAGTCTGAAGGCTTCATGCCAGTCTAGGTGTCACAGACCCACTTATTGTACAAGGTGGTTAGTCTGCCCAGGTGCTTGCTACCAGGCCTCTGCTTCCCCATCTCTTCCATTTAATTTCTGCAGACACTCAGAGTGAGGTCTGTCATGGTAGGAGCAAGAAAGTTGAGAAGCAACTCTCTATGACTACCTGAAAGGAGTTGGTAGTGAGGTGGGGTTCAGTCTCTTCTCCCAAGTAACTAGTGATAGGACAAGAGGTAATGGCCTCAAGCTGCACCAGGGGAGGTTTAGATTGGATATTAGGAAAAATTCTTCACCAAAAGGGTGGCCAGGCGTTGGAACAGGCTTCCTTCCCAGAGAAGTGGTGGAATCACCATCCCTGGAAGTGTTCAGAAAATGTGTTGATGAGGCCCTTAGTGACATGGCTCAGTGGGAGACTTGGCAGTCCTGAGGTAACAGTTGGACTTGATGATCTTAAAGGTCTTTTCCAACCTAGTTGAATGTATGATTCTGTGTGGGAGCATCTTGCCACACATTGTATCTCAGCTGTGAAAGGGGAATTCAGCTAGTGAATCAAGGGTAAAGAAGAGGCAGGAAAGCGTGGGTGCATCCCATTAGGGTGCATAGATTTATGTGTGTCCAGTTTGCTTAAGTATTCCCTGACCTGATCCTTTTCAACCAAAGGTGCCTCTTCCTTGCTTCAGACTACTCCTGGCCTCTAGGGCCTGGAATTCCTGGAGGTCAGTCTTACTGAGGCAAAGAAAGCACGAAGTACTTCAGCCTTTTCTGTGTCCTGTGTCACCAGAGCCACAGACCCATTCAGCCCTGGGCTCACATTTTCCTTAGCCTTTCTTTTGTCACTTACTTACAGAAGCACTTCTTGTCTCTGACATCCTGCACTGGTTTCAGTTCCCTGCATGCTCAGACAATGTCTCTGTAGTCGTCACAGGTGTATATCGTTGATTCCACCTTCTCTATGCTTCCTTTTTTGTGTTCGAGTTTGGCTAGGAGCTCCTTGTTCATCCACACAAGCCTCCTGGCATTTTTTGCTTGACTTCCTACTCATTTGGATCGACAGGTCCTGGGCTTGGAGGAGGTGACGCTTGAAACCTGAAACCAGGTTTTCTGGACTTCCTCTTCTGTCAAGGGCGTTATCCCTATGGGAATCCACAGGTTGTCCTTGAAGAGGCTTATTTTGTCTTTTCCTCAGGGAAGGGTATACCTGCTGGTATCCTGTGCTGAAGCATATAAGGGGAAGAGCAGTAAGAAAATGCTGAGGGAAGTTGGTGCTGTATCCACATCTGAGAGAAATGCGTCTTTGTGTGTATGAGCGATGGGGCAGAAGGAGAGTGGTGTGGTAGAGTTGAGCACTGCTGCAGTATTCTGCATGGAGTCCTAAAACTGGGCTCCCTCCTAGTAAAACTTGTCAGGTGACAATCTTCTGATGCAGGTGATAACAAGTAGGGAGTAAATTATGCTACTTGTTACCCAGCTAGATCAGAAAGGGATGTCTATCTACAGAATTGACTTGATATTTTATCAAATGTTAATGTTGGAATCTTTTACAAGACCTCAGATTATTTGGCATCAGTTATTTGAGATACCAAGATGTAAATTCTTACTCCTGGTGGGCTGAATGCCCTTGACTTCAAAGGTTACTGGCAATACTCATTATTTTTCAGGACCAAGCTCTTATTTAATCTCAGCTGGCCTGTGTGTATTTGTTTAAAATACATTTAAAACAAACTGATACAAAAGGCACTTGGATTTTTTTTTTTATACAATTATGTAAAAGCAGGTTGTTTCTGTTTCATATGTATTTACTGATTTTGATCAATGGTCCTAGGGCTTACTTTTTATTAAAATGAAATATTTTTATGGAACTGTGTTTTGTTTTCCTTGTACATGAACACAGCTTTGCTTGTTACTGAAGTACTGTTAAAAGCACTTTTTTTTTAATCTCAGGAACTGCCAAAGTGGCTTGCAGTGCAGGAAATAAAAAATACTTATTAATCAATCTGTATGAGAAACATCAGAGTCTTAATTCAGTAAGTGTTTATTGAGGTGTAACTTGGCAGCTGTTTGGAATTCCTGGTAGTTTAGTGTTTTCTGTAGGTATGCCTGCTGACCTATGGAAAATATTTCTCCCCAATATAAAAAGTAAGAATCACATTGCTCAAGCCTGAGGGTAAACACCCTTATGAACTTGTTTTTCTTACTGTGATATTACTACAAGGTGTTAGAATGTTCCTTTTTCAATCTTAGTTCA
Source organism: Neopsephotus bourkii (assembly GCF_033783945.1). Lineage (NCBI taxonomy): Eukaryota > Metazoa > Chordata > Aves > Psittaciformes > Psittacidae > Neopsephotus > Neopsephotus bourkii. The sequence continues at coordinate 4,044,053 of NW_026901837.1, read as the reverse complement.
TACTGTGTGAGTAAAATATTAAATGCATTCTGTATCTTCAAAGAACAGGACAGATCTGACAGAAGTGAGGTAGGAAATAGTGAAGAGTAGTTGGACAAATAAGTCCAGTTGTACAACAGAAGGATTCACTGACTCTATTATCTGCATGTGCATCTCTATAAGTACTAAAAATCTATTGCTCCAAGCACACCAAAGCCCCACATCCAGAATAGGAGAGTAAGAATAGTTTAAATTGGCATAAGGAGATACTGTGCATGCTAGACATTTGAGAAAAGGAGGTATAAATTATGCAGGAAGGTAAAAACAGCTTTTTGCAATGCTAAAGGATGTTGAATCAAATCAATTACTTTAAAAACAAGTAACATACAACTTAGATGAATTCTAAATGAGATGAGACTAAAACTCTTGGTGCCGTAAATTTTAGGCTTCTTGGAGTGACTAGTGAAGGAACCTACAGGATAGAAACCAACTCTGGACTTGGTTCTTGATCACCATTGTGTATTACCCACTTCAAACTGTTTTTATGGAAGAGCCGTTCTGAAATAGTGATCTTAATATACTTGCAGTTGATGCTTTTGTGCCAAAATAAAGTTCTGTTTGCATTACAGAGTGCTGTGGACAGTGGCTCTTAAAAGAAACTAGGCTGCTAAGGAATAAGTTGTTCTTATGGATTGATTAATGTTTAAATGGTGGGAAACAAAGGGTAGGATGAAACGGTCTGTCTTAAAAATGGAGATCATTATTTGATTTCCATGGAAATTTGTAGTGTTAAACATACCCTAAATTATTGGTTTAAAAAAAACCCCAAAAGCAGTGCAAGTGAGATACTGAAATTGGATGATAATACTGTGGTTTTGGGTTGTAAAAATGAAAGCCTGTTGTGATGATTCATAGAATCACAGAATCATAGAATGGTTTGGCCTGGAAGGGACCTTAAAGTTCATCCAGTCCCAACCCCCCTGCCATGGGCAGGGACACCTTCCACTAGACCAGGTTGCTCAAAGCCCTGTCCAGTCTGGCCTTGAACACTGCCAGGGATGGGGCGGCCAGTTTCTCAGGGCAGTCTGTACCAGTGCCTCACCACCCTCGCAGTAAAGAATTTCTTCCTAAATATCTAAATCTACCCTCTTTGAGTTTAAGGTGATTAGCATATGAACGATTGGATGGTAAAATGGCAGGTGAATTGCAGCTTTTCTCTGGCTAGAGAACTCCTGAGCCAAAGATTACTGAAGGCTGAGATTTAGGAGGTGAAATACCTTTATGTGCTTGTCCTGCCTGTTCTGCTCTTTTCCAGGTATCCACTATGGGCTGATTTAGGTGACAGGGGTACTGACTAGGCAGATCTTTGATCTAGCTCAGTGTGTGGCTGGTTTGGGCTCTTAAATTTGGTTCAGAATGACAAACCAAACAGGTAATAAGCCTGCTAGATTCCTTTCCAGTTTGTAAAGGCAAAAATCTACATTAACTCACTGGGAGACTGGACAAGTAGTTGAAGGAGGGATACACTGGGGATAATAAAATGGGCAAATCATACCAGGCTGAGCACATCAACTGAGCTGACAACAGCTGGGAGTATACCACATGTACTTGCATTCTTCACCAGGTGACCACTACTGTGGACAGCATATGAGCTAGCTAGACCCAAAAGATTCTGATTAGTAGTTTCATTTTTCATTCCAGCTATTTAACTCAACTGTCTTTTGTACAGAAGCAGAGGAATATAGCACAGTAGATATATCACAGCAGATGACAGTTGGAAATCCCTCTGAAGACCCCATTGTCAGTTAATGTACATTTGGTATGCATACAGTTACTGCTTTTACTTGTGAAGGCATCAGTTCCTGAAAAAGGCTGTTACTGAGGTCTTTAGGAATTCTATGTAGGAAGACTGTGAAAAGTGCTGTTGCGAATGACTTTTAAGCTTTTAAAGCTATTGGAAAGGTAATTTTGAGGAGTTGTGTTGGCTTGGTCTGATGCAAACCCAGCAGTCACACCATCTTACATCTGTTTTCAAGAGGAAGTGAGGGTAATGAATGGGAAGAAGGACCTGAATTTACAGCAAAGCACATTTACCATTTCCCCTGCTTGAGGAATACTGTTCAGAAATGACAAACAAAAAAATGGGAAGAAGGAAATTGTCATGGTTGACCACATTCTTTTACTAGTCCTTACCTTTCTGATTCACCTCATTGCTTGAGAGAGGATGTGTTTGGAAAGCAAGGCAACCAGTGCAATATGATAATCCTTCCCTAGACAGTTCTTTTAAAGTGTTTTACATCTATGGTTGTTTTAAGAGGACAGTAATGCTTTAGATGCAACAATAGAAATGACAGATGGCAATGTAGAAGCTTTCTATAGAATATCAATTTCCTGATACAGGACAAGATATACATTTTTGTATGTATTTTCAATAATAATGAAAAAAGTAAATAAGACAAGCTAATGGATCAGTACAGTGTTTTTAAGTGAGTTCATAGGCATGCTTAGGTGCCACACTCTTGTGGTTATGTTGACACAAACACTATTGTAAGATCTTCTTGTTTCATTTCTAATGTGGTTTGTATTATGTAATTAAAGGACAATTATTTGCAGAACCAATTCTTAAAAATAGCTTTTTGTTACAGCACACAATGCCCAGGGTGATTTGAGGGTATATCTACATGGATGGGTGACAAGTTCCTTCTACATGTGCCCTGAACCAGGCAGCTGTGAGCCAGCTGTGGCTACGTATCTGTGATTTGTGTGTTCCTGAGTGTGAGCTAGTAAGTCTGTCTGTGAGGCAGGATATATTAGCTTGGGCTCAGAGCTGTGCTAATGTGGCCACATGATTTCTGGAAGGAATCTGGTGTTATGTCCAGCTGGCTCAGAGCATGAATAGAGCAAAGACGTGACTGCCTGTGTAAGCTAGTCAGAAATGCAGGTCAGGAGATTAGGTCTGAGAGAATTTCTCTGTATCTGTATAGCTGCTGTCAATGAAATTTTTTGCCTTTATTAAAAAAAAAAACACAACACAACAATTATTTAATTTACAGTAAGCTCATGATATTTAAAAAAAACCCAAGATCTATTAGCCTTAAGGCCTAAAGACCTCACCATCCTTTATTACTTATATCTGCAGGGAAGCATAGTTGTTTTTTCACAGCAAGCAACTGAGAGAGGGCGATACAAATGTCAGCTCTTGAGAGAGTTATTAGCTGTCTGCAAATGCCTCAGCAGTACTTCCTGCTGATTTGGTGGGGTTCAGTTGTGGTGGTTTTGTTGTGTTGTTTTTTGTTTGGTTTTTTTTGGGGGGGGGTGTTGGTTTGGTGGTTTTTATTGGTGGGGGGGGAGGGGGTTGTTGGTTGGTTTTGTTGTGGTTTCGTTGTTTTTTTTCCTGTAGAGATCTGCTTTGAGAAGAGTTTATACCTTCTCTTGCGGATTTCTGAATGGTGAAACTTGACTTGAGCTACTCTATACAAATCTTCAGTTTAAAAGGAGAATATTGAATTCTGTTGGCCTTCGCCTTTTTTTGCTCTATTTGCCCTCTTGCAGATTCTGAAGGCACATTATTAACACTTAGGATCATCTGCAGTCAGCAGCCACACAAGTGTTATAATCTCTACACATAATTAATTCAGGATTTTCTTTTCTTATTTCTGTTCTTACAGGCACGTGGTGTATTTGTGCTGGGTCCCCAGTGAGTGAACTTCCAATACATTCTTTTGTTACTAACTTTGTAACTTTTTGTTGCAGTTCTTGCACTCTAAGTAGTTTATACTGAATAAAATATTATTAATTGAATGGTGACTTGCTAAAGAACATTCATCTGAACATGTGTTACATGAGGGGTTTTGTAAACAAGATTGCCATTAACTGCTGCTTTATCTGCCAGGGTCCTCACACTGTAGTTGAGCAACAGAATTATAGATGAGAAAAGGTGTCTGTAAGTTTATACTGTCGTATCTGTATTTTGATGTGGTATTTTTGATTTATCCTCCTAAAGAACTGAATATGACATTCCAACTGTCAGATGTGAACATCTTGGCCATAAGGTCCATCATTATTATCTATCATGGGTACAGGATTCCCCTACAGAGAAGAGACTTCTGTTTTAACAAAGAGAAGTTTATGTTGGCATTTAGATACATATGTTCTTATGAAAACAATGTCAGGTACCAATTTAAGATGCCAAAATACTTTATTTTTAAGAGAACAGTTTTTTGAAAGATACTATGGTAATACTCAAGATGTTCTGTCTTTCAGTAATAGTTATATAATATGGTACACTTTCACTGTGCATGAAAGTATGCCCAGTCATTTGGAAGCAGAAAAGTTTTTCCCACTAGAAGCTACAGACTAGCACCTTAAACTTCCTTTCCCTTATATTCAGTGTGTTAAAACACATAATTATGTGTAACTGGCACCATCTCAGTTTCTTTAAGCTCATTCAGCCATCACTGTTCTAGAAACCAGAAACAGCAAGGCAAAGCATTACAAATACCCTTCTGTCATCTTCATTTTGGAAGAAAACCAAGTGGAAAGACTCTGCTGGAAAGACCAGCTTTGGACTGGGCAAGGAATTGCGCATTTGGCAGAGAGCTACGGAAGGGCCAGATCTGGCATTGCTAGCAAGAACAGTGCTCACTGCCAACACCTCGCCTTCACTTCAGTTTCTCTAATCAGCTCAGAATTAGCAGGCAACAGCCCTGAATTTGTGCCTAGAAACAACAAATGATTTTCTCTCTTGCCGCCTTCTATGCTATTCCAACTAGCTCTTCCTCCCGTATTAGCAGATACATACAGCAACCAGCAGTAAATGATTCATTTAGTTGGCTTTGCTGCTTCTCTGGAATTCCCCAACTGTATCCTTTTATTCAGGAAGTGTTACCAAGAATTTTAGAAACTACAAACCTAATCCTAGTACAGCACTGAAACAAGAGATACTGTGATGAGTATTTTCACTGCTGGAGATGGCGAAAAACTTAAAGAATAAACCTCTACATCTCTAGGCTGGTAACTTTAATAATGCCATTTTGGTTACTCAGAAGAGGGCAAGGAGTTCAGATCTCTTGACCTAATTTAGGAAACATATTGATGCTTATGTAGTCTTAAGATTGCCTTAACAAAAGAATCCTCACTATATTGGGGCATCAGGATAATTACTAAGGATCATTTCCTTCAGCTACTGCCTGTTGCCACCTTTTCTAACCTAGTTGCCACTGGTGCTTCTGTCAAGTGATTGTCCTTATTTCCATACTGACTGGTTTGCAAGATCATGAAAGGAGTAAGGACTTCTGTTCCTGCAGGCAGTTCCCACTGACTCGCTAGAAATCCAAATTTCAAGATGAAGACGCATTCCCATTTAGTCCTTAAGTAGTTTAAACAGACAATTTTCTGTCTTCCTGGGTGGTTTCAAGTGATGTAAGATTTAATTGTATTCTGGGATGCCTATCAGTACAGTAAAATCCTGCATGTCTCTTTTGGATTGTATGGCAACTTGTACTTATGCTTTGTGCTGTGTTGTTCTTTGGGAGCTTGGCTGCAGTCAAAGTATTCTTTAAGGGGGAGACGGACATGGTATTTGTATTCTCATCAGCATATAAGCAACCATTCCTTAGATTCTTAGAGTTCCTCTGGTGGTGGAAGGAATGATGCACCATTTACAAAAAGGCCTAACATCAAATCTTCCCATTCCATCCCAAGATTCATGAAAATACATCTTTCTGCAGAATTATGTCTATTGGGAAACTGTATGGGACATATAATGTACAACATGCTGTCTCAGAGCTCAGGCTCCTCTTCAAGGGCAATTTGGTTAGATTTGCAGACAGAATGGTCAAAATAATTCAGTGTCTTCAGTCTTGAAAATTAAGGATTAAAAAACCCCAACTAAACTTGACGAACTGTTACAAAAAGGCTATTCTAGAATTGATGTGTTTATGTATATGTTTATAATTTGCATATTTATATATAAATATGTACAGATATGTATTTATTTCATATCTATAATACATATTACAGGTGGAATAGAGAGATTGTATTAATTTCTTAAGCCACCAGTTCATAAACTGAAGAATATTTTGAGACATTCAGTATGGGCTGATCATCTGTGTCTGTAACCATCTATTTTTTGTGACTGAATTCAACTTTTTCTCCATATCTTCTGAATTCCCCAGGAATTTGTATACAATACCACATTGTAGACTTACCTTCCTCAGAGCCTTCACTCTTTTTCAACCAGCACTCAACCTAACAGTTTTATCAATATGTTTCTAAGATTCACATTCTGAGCTCTTCTCTGACTGTCTGTTCCTCTCATGTCAGTTCTAACAAACACATGTGCACATAAATACACAAAGAATCATACCAGGCAGTACCCTCCACTTACACTCTTCTGATTTCTGAACAGATTTATGCACATGTTTATTTTAGGTAATGACATATTTGGAGAACTCTTGACCTGGACAGGCAGTGGTTGTAATTATAGATAGGTTTCAACAAATTTTAACCAAATAGATGATGACATGCTTTGCTTAAAAATAATCCTAGGACGTTTCTCTACCATATGAAGAAGTATATTTATGTTACGTAAGATGAAGTGCTCTCCTGCCTTTGCTTGCATGAGATCTATAAGATCAGGAAACAAATGTAATCTATACATCACCTTTTACATTAAATTCCTATCATCAAGCTTTAGTACCTTAAGAAACTGAGAAGTGGCTCAATGATGTAGCATTGTCCAAATTTAGTAAGAATAGTTAGGTGACAATGCTTTTAAAAGGAGTTAGGACATAGTTTTATGAAAGCTAGTTTAAACGTGATTTCTATGTGTCTCTGCCACATTTTCTTTATTAAAAATAGATAGCTTTTCCAGTAGCTGATTCATTTCTCACCTACTGCCTGACAGACATAGTAACATGAGAAGCTGAAGAGAAAATCATGGGTTTGTAACTTGTCTGCTGAGCCCTTCTGGGTGGTCTGCATACTTCAAATATTTCAGGAATGAAGTATTTACGAGATCACAATGTTAAGAGAGCAGGTAATCAGAAAACACATCTTCCTGTTATGTAACAGCACACTAAATGGAAGAGTTGAAAGGCACAAATATAAACTGTTCAGCTTTTCCAAGTTACGCACTTAACCAGAGACTAGAGCTGCAAATAGTTTTACCAAGATTAAAACTAGAATATTAAAACCTATCAGTTTACAGTTTATTGTCTGCTTAGAAACAGTGAAAGCTCAGCTCAACAAATTAAATACTAACATTTAAACCAATATTAATCATAGAAGAGTACAGACAACTGTTTGCTTTACTGTTTTTGCTAGTCCTGTCAGCCTCATGCCCCGTATCCTTCAGCTGTAGGTATTGCAGCTTCAGCATTTGCATTCCAAAGCTTTTTTGTAGCTTGGTCTTGTTCTTACATATGACAGCTTTCACTACAGCACACTGGGTAAAATATACCTCCTGTAATGGGAATTAGTAATTTATTTTATTTTTATGTGTCTTCCCCTTCCACCCAGTATTGTATTTCACAACAGTTTTGGGAGAATAAATTTTTATTTAAATCAGCAACTCTATCAACACTTTTTAGTTTGCATCAGGTTTTTGCTCTAAATAAAATTTGATAATTAGAAATGATAAAATGTTAATCTTCAAATAAGGAAAAAATCCCCAAACTCTGCACTGTCTGAATGTGCCTGTAAAATACAGGTCTGTAAGAATCATAGAACCCTTAAAACCTGCAAATTTGGGCTACTGAAGAGGTTTGGACAGAGCATCCTATATGAAACCTAGCTAATAATGTGGGTTTGGACATTATGTAGCATATAAAGAATACAAACTCAAAGTCTAATCAAATGAACGTACAATGAGTACTCATTACGATACATGCCCTGCAGGATATCGTAGCAGCACTGGGAATGTTTTAGTAACTGAATAAAAACACACTCTTCCCTCTCCTCTCAGATAATGCAGCAACACTAGCTTTGCTTTAGAATGGCATCAGGAAATAACAGGAGGGAGACATCTTTAACAAAGAGAAGAGAGTGAGTTTGGAGGGGGTTACCATTAGAGAGTTGCCCTCAAGGGCTTAGGCCCTCTGGTTAGTTTTAAGTTTCATCTTGAAATAGTGTGGAAAATGTTTGTTACTGCTGTCTAGGCTGCTAGGCATTCTGGCTGCAAGAACTAGAGCAGCTAAGAAGGAGTCTTTTAATTGAGTCTAGCTTTATCTACCTTTTTATAGCCTGGATTCTGATTTGTAATTGGAAATCTGACCTTGCATTTGGCTAAACATTTTCTAACCCTTAAGAACCTGTGTTGTTAACAATGAGTCTAGTGAAGCTGACAGATACACAGGAAGTTCCTCTTTGAAACACCAGATCCAAACTTACAGACTGGAGATAACTGTAAAGTTACAGTGGCTAGCTGTAGATGGGAGTGGTCATATGGTGCGTTTAAAGAGTAACCTTTAGCAGGCAGAGAGGCCAGTGCCTCTTCAAGAAGCAGATGATGAAGAGGCACTATATTGCTCTAAGTTTATGAACAAGAAGAATGGGCTTGGAACAATTTGTCTTGTTCCGTTACATCTGTGTAACTAACTCCTGTCCACACTAGGACTGCACTCAGAAAAGAGGCTACAGTTTAGCCCTGTAATTTCAGCTAACAACTTTATTCAGTCCTGTGCTGGTTTTCTTCTGTCTTCCCGTTTTGCTGGTGAAGCATTTCTAACAGCATAAAACAAGTACCAAATCCTTACTATTGCACATAAATAAATAAAATTTAACAGATGGGAATTAGACCAGTGGAGTCAGAACTCCATTTCTATGGCTCCTCTGCAAACTCAAACCAGAACTCTGCACCTAACACACAGGCACATACCAACATCTTCAGTTAGAAAGCAGAAATCCTATGGTGATCTATTTGCATCATCATTTCCTTTAAACTATGAAATAAGAAAGTTCTCAGAAAGATGAGCTGTAACATACAATTGCATTAACAGCTATGCAGTCTGCATAACTAACTTAGCAGCTGCGTTACTGCCTCAGTAGTTGCAAGCTGGACTTGATGATCCGTATGGGTCTCTTCCAACTTCAGATCCTCTATTTTAGGATTCAGTAGATAAGTGGCCAACCAGATTTAGTAGTAATGCTATCCAGTTCACTCTCAAAGACAAAAAGCTGTTTACTTCTAGGGAAGCTTGTTTTAAAATTCATTTCTGACATACGATTGCTAAGGATCATCTTACTCAAAACTCACCATTACTTTTGACACCAGCGTGAAATGCAAGAGATGTTTATAAGGACTGTAGGACTGAGTTATAATTCCGCTCTGGAACAGGCTCTCATGTAAATCATCCCATTGAGCTCCCTGGGATTGAATTTACAAGAGCAATGATTCATTACAGTGCACTACGCAGTGCCCTATTATCCCTCCCGCTTCAGTCAATAGCAATGTAAGCCATGAGTTAAACAAGGGCATGATTTCAGAGAGAGTACTCTGAGGTAAAAACTCAAAATCCAACTGTTTAAAAAGGGTTTGTTATTTTTTTTTACCCCCAGTTTTAATATTCAGGAGTGTGTTTAAAAGAGAATAGGGTTTGGCTTCGTGAAACTCAGACATAGGCATCTGCAAGTTCTGATCATGGAATGAACTAATATTTAATGATTTATTATTTGTTTGGGAGGTGTAAGTATCACAGCGTTTCCTATCTCCACGTGCTTGTTCTCAAGCATGTAGCAAACTGAACCGCAAATTGACAGAAGCAGCATTCTTCTGATGTTTTGATACCTTTTCCCCTGTTTCTGGAATTTTTTCAGTCTGTTGTGTCTTGTTTTTGTAAGACATGTTTTATAAGCAAGCTACCAGCAGCTCGGACAACTTGCAGTTTTTAAGTGGCCCGATTTTAACTTGTAAACCAAGATCAAGCACTGTATCCCCTGTGAAAGCTTCACTTCAGTGCAAACCATTTAAGAAGCTGTAACGGGATGGCTGCTTTCCTAACTCACCTTCAAGAACTGGTCTATTCTGGCCAGTGAGACCTTCAAAAGAAGACCCAGTGCTCTTCCGCAGTCTAGTTGATAAGCTTTGGCTTCTGCTCAAATGGATGCAGAAACTCAGGAAGCAAAGGTGTGTGTGTATGTCTGCAGGTGTGGGTTGTCTGTCATACATATGCTTTACACCTTTGCATGGGTCTTCTCACTACGCAAGAAACACAGGGTGCTACTTATGAACTTACAGTAACTGATACGCCAGCAACTATGTATTTACACAAAATATATTTCACACGTGATACTCGGCTCCATTACACTTCACATGACCCCTAATAGAGCAAAATGGGTTGTGCGGGAAGATTTTGAAAACCAAATGGGTTTCTAATTTAGTCTTTGAGGTCCAATACTTTACACATCATAAATCAGTGGTTTGGGTTTTTTTTTTCCTAAATACATAAATCTCAAAATGTTGCAAACAAAATAAAAAGTTAAACATCATTGTGAATCAGACAATATTAGGTTACATATTGCAGATAATCCGATAGCTGTACCTGGCCTCCTGTTTGTTGCAACTAAGAAGTTTCTGCAACTCTTCAAGCAAAGCAGTGGATAGAAGGCGAGGGAAGGAAGAAGTTGCACTTTTTCTATCCTGGGTTGCATTTAAGACTGTAGAAGCCTATGAGCTGGTAAGTGAAATGATACCAGTCACAGAATATGTTGCTCCCTGCTTAGCCTGTCTGGAGAGGATCCAGTTTGGCTTCTCCAGGCTGAGTGGATTTTTTTTCTGGATTTGAACTGAGCCCTGGGAATCTCACACCGGTACACTTCATTATTCCAGACTGACACAGCAGTATTCTAGTGCTTGTCTTCACATGGGCAGATGCCTTGCGTGGTACTTTGAAATCTTAGTGTTTTAAGAGACATTTAGAAGGATAAACTGAGAAGATCAGTACAACCTAGAAAAAGGTATGTGAAGAAACTAACAGTAATGATATAAATTACATAAAGTAATTAGGTAAACCCTGCACATCAGGAACTACATAATAGCAAAAATGTGGTGTCATGTTCTGGTTAATCCAGGAATGACAAATACCAATACATGGTTTGAATTTGCTCCTAAATGTGACTTCCTGTATTGCACCTGAATACATAGATTTAAAATTAATAGCAGTTACCAAAAGCAGAACAAAGCATTTTATAAAGAATGTAAAATCCGTACCACGATACAGCTCTCGGGCAGCTGCAGAAGCAACATTCTCTAGGGCCTGCTTTTTTATTAAATGTGACAGCAGCTCTGGTATTGTAAGTGCAGCACATAACAAAAAATAAAAGAAAATTGAACAGTTAATTTGAAATTTAGCTAAACTTCATTTCCAGCCGTGTTTCTTTGTGGGCATGGAGTATACTAACAGCAAACATTATAGGCAATTTTTACCTTTATCTGCCCCAAATAGCAGAGGCCTGCCTGAACTGTAAGCAACATGCAAAATACCCCATGGACTGCAGCACCAGTAATTCTACAAAGTTAAGCAGAAAGAAAAAGCACAAGTGTAACTTCACCTGAAATTAAACCTGTGATTGAAAGTCAAATGAACAAATTGCAAGGAAATGCCTGTCTCAGTGGCTTTCTAATGACAGCATTGCATTCTCTTTCAAGTGCTTGTCTGTAAGTACATTCACAGTGGATGTGCTAGCATTCAAAATGGGAGTACGTCTACTCCTATGTTTAAGAATATGCAGGTGATTCTCTTAATTCCTTTACACATTAATCCTATTTGCTTAGCTACACATAGCAGAGTCCAAGCAGTTCCTCAGTTCATTAACTTTTCTACTGAATTGTCATTACTGTGGTTGCATAGGAGCTTAACAGGGGCAGTGCTGGAGTAGCATATTCTTCTGGGCTTTGGCCACAGGCCCTGATGGGCTTCAGATGCTACATAACGTGTGTGGAAGCAGTTATGCAGTTTCAGCTGTACAGCTTCGGAGACAACTACACTCCTGGAGCATCAGTTCAAGCCTTGTGCCTTCAGGTAGTGATGGCATTGCTTTTAGGACTATCACTATGGAAAACTGTTTACAGCCTCCTAGCTGGGAAGATTCAACATCTTTGTCAACACATAATCCCACACCACAAAAGCAGCAGTCAAATAGCCAGCATGCTCCTGGAGTCACCCTGCACTCAGACCCAAGTACCAGAGCAGCTGAAATTTATCTCCTTGGCATTAATACAGCTCAGTGGAGGGCTTAAGTTTTCACTAACAGTCTCAAACTACACAAACCTTAGATCATAGCAGTAGTTTGTGGAATGAGATGTGCTCCTTCTACAGGTGGCATAAAGTTAAGATACTATTAAAGGTGGAGACTATTAAAGCTGGACACCTCACAAACTCACAAGACTAGAGGGGATTCATCTGACAGCAGCACATCTGTAGAAAGCAGTTCCTCTTTACAGGAGGTTTTTATTTCATTGATTTATTCACAGAAACCAAGTGGAGATGTGGACTTGCAACCAGTTCCATCTCCTCCACTTGTCTGTAAGAAATACTAACATTTACATGTTGCCTTACATTCATGTTGCCATAATGGACAGAATTATGTACATACCATATTCTCATGTCAGTTATCAGAACCATTGATAGAAAAGAAGAATATTATTGAAGAGAAAAATATTACTGAAAATGAAAAATGCAGAGGTAAGTTCACAGGAGACCTGTAAACTCCAGGCAAAGCTAAAACAGAAAGCCATTTAGACAAATCTTTATTTCCGTGGCAGTCAGTCTAGAAAACAGTTCCTACAGGGTAGGCTGCTGCGACTGTTAGACATGATCTCTTGATGCTACAGGAGATGCTGGAATTCTTTTCATAGAGGACTCAGCTGGGCATTTTTAAGAGTGTTACTTGAAATAAGTAGGACTTAACTGTTTAATATCCAAAGTACAATTAGAGAAGTCTAGCATCACAGAATAGGTTCTGTGAAACTAATAAAACCTGTACCCAGACATGAGCAATTTAAAGGTATTAAGCCTTCAACAGCAATGCAAGTTTTCGACATTTGCGTGACTTTGGGGATATCACCATTGCTAGAGCTTTGGAGATGGTTGAACTGCAGGTGTTTTTCCTGCAAGACTGATCACATGCAACTGATGAAGTCCTGTTGGTTGCATCTGCTTAGCACTGACATTCCTAGCCACTAGCTTCTTGTCTAGTTTACTATCCAGATTAGATACTTGTGTCAACTTAAGAGACAAACTTCACCTTGAACTCTCAAAGTCAGTCTAAACTTAAGTACCATACATACAGGCGAGAGTTGTTATTTAAGACCAATAGAAGAAAAGAGTTATCCTACTTCAGAAGAATTTTAAGTGTTTAATGCTGACAAAAAAATATACACGTTAGATGAAGACACCAAATCTCAAGTTTTTAGGTGTTCATTTAGGCAAATATTTTTAGCCTCAATAACAGTGTCATTTTCATTTTGCTTCCTTTAACATCCTCATTTTTAACTACTGCTATGTTCACCGTTGAGATGCATTCCCTACAAGGGCAAAGTAAATTTAAAGTAATTTATGACAAGCAGCACAAATTAATTCAGAATGAAATTATCTGGTAGCAAAAAGCATGAGGCATGAGGAGTAGAATTGCTGGATCATCACTACAAACAATGTAAGCGAACTTTTATTGAAGCATTAAGTTGTGGTACAGATATTTTTAAATGATCAAAGTCTAACACCACAGGAATTATAAACACCATACTCCCCCCCTCCTGATCACCCTAGATAGTTCAATAATCCATTCAACAGCTTTCATTTTTATAGCTGAGGCTTATGCTTCTATCTGTAAATTGTGTACTTCAGTATTACTTGAAAAGGGATCTTCAGTCTTCTTAAAGGACCTCAAGCCAACAAATGTCAGGTCAGCTGGGACAACATAAAAAAAAACCAAAACCAGAACCCCAAAACAAAAAAAACCCCACTGAAATATTGGTCCTCAATATTAACACCACAAAGCATTAGTGCCATTTACAGCATGTAATCCATAACATTGGTAAAGAACATCAACAATATATTTAAAAAAAAAAAAAATCAAGCTGTTCCAACCACTTGATTTCTAACCAAGTAGACTTCAGTTTAGAGGCACTGGAAAAGTGCTTCATTTATAAATATGGAAGGAAAAAAAACCCAAAAACAACCATTGCGTCAAACCAGAGAAAGTCAAAACACCACTAGGACAAGAGGGGTAAAAAAAATCATCTCAATTTTGCAGTTAACATGCTGGTCTCACAGCTGTTAAAATCCCAGTATTTGCAGACATAGCTGAAAGTGTGCCACCTCTTTCAAGCCTGTATTTTAGTCAATACCATTAAAGTGACTTTGATTTATACTTATTCATGCTCTATGAGCAGCATTCTACTTCACTTCTGTCCAGGTGTCCTGGACAGTTCTTGTTCTATGCCTTCACTTTAATGCCCTCAAGTCACCATAAGAGGAACCACCTTAGTAGTTAGGAGGAAAAAAACAGATGAAGTCACAACACTCAAATACAACATAAGTCACATGCACAACAATGTCACAGGACTGTCACAAGATAAAGGCATTAGCTTTGCTTTGAACAACAAAATGAAGTGACACTGGACCAGTTTAGAAGCACTCTTTACAGTTAGAAGTGGTAGGTCACAGGTTTTACCAAGAGTAATCCAAATCAATCAACATACCCAGACTGGCAAATCCCACTCCTTCATTAGATCTACCTGCCAGTACCCAAAAGCACCAGCCTCTTAAGTCTGACATAACTGGTGATTAGGAAAGAAAACGTCTGGTGCCAAAATGAGCTTGCACTTCACAGAGCTGTGACACAACTACACCAAAGCACTTACAGCCTGACTCAGCATTTCCCCTATCAAGCCTTGGACCTTCTTTGAATTCTGCCATTGTGTAGCAGTGTGACACTCAGGGATGTGGACAGATAAAGAGCCATTAAGGTAGGATGAAATTTTACCAGCATTAGTACCGAGACCCAACTTTCTAAAGGTGAAAGACCAATGCATTAGCCCAGTGCTGCAGTACAGCTGAGCAAATTCCTTTAAGCTTTATTAGAGCATGAAAAGTCAGTCTGATTTAAAAATAAATCAGCCACCACTTGTAGTAGCAAAACTATTTGTAACTGTTTTAAGAACTTTTTCCAAACATGGACATGTTAGTGAAGAATCAGTTTCATTAGAAATCATAAAAGTTTGTCAAAAACTGTTTTAGACTGAAATCATAACAAATGAAAAAAGAGTGACGATTTAACACAGAACTGTCCCCAGTGAGTAGGTGGAGGCTAAAGCCTAATGAGGACGAAAGCCTTGTCTGTGGGGAATTTTTGGTGATACTTGGAGAAAAACTATACTGTGTGCAATTCTACCTGAATCATTTTTACAAGTGTTGTAAAGTTTCATACAGTAAGATTTTTCTACATGCACTTCAATTTCACAGCAAGAGTGGCATAGAGTACCTAAACACAGAAGAGAGCATTCATGCAAGATATCTAACTCCTTGATATAATAATGCATACAATTCAAAATGGTTATACTATGATTACACCTAGGGCTTTCCACAGCTACAAGGTGGTGGGAGTGGAAAGCATGGCCCCCTGAATCATTCACTAGAAAGCAACCACCACCTTCTATATGGGATTTCTTTTTGCGCTTTTTCTTCATTCTTAATCAACTATGCTGTTGCTGGCGATTTTTTGTGAAACTGGTAAAAACAAAATTGTAATCACTGAATTGGGCAATCTGGTGATCAAGACGTTTAAACCCTTCAATCTTCTGGGCAGAAGAGAACACTGTACGACATTTAGAGCTCTAGAAAACAAAAAGAGTGAAAAAGTCACTTTTGTAAACTTAGCATTTGGAGATAGCAAAGCATGTATTTTGCATGTGGTTCTTGTGATACTCAAGGGAGATCTTACAGCAGCCTTCCAGTGCCTACAGAAAAGCCAGAGAGGGAGTTTTTTCAGAGGCATGTAGTGACAGGACAAAGGGGCAACAGTTTTAAACTGAGAGTGTAGATTCAGAGATAAGGAAGAAGTTCTTTACTGCATGGGTGGTGAGGCACTGGCACTGGTTGCCCAGAGAAGCTGTGGCTGCCCCAGGCTTTGAGCAACCTGGTCTAGTGGAAGGTGTCCCTGCTGATGGCAGAGGGTAGGAACTAGATCATCTCCAAGGTCCCTTCCAACCATAACCAACCTAGGATTCTGTGACTAGCTGGCAACATCACCATAGTACAACTGACAGCTGAAGCCAAATCCATAAAAATAGCAAAGCAAGAAATTATGCCAATACAGAACTGCACAGGAAGTCATTAGAGCACTGAGACTGAGCTGCCCTGTATTAGTATTTTCTTAAATTTCCTGGAGATCAGATTTAGTATATACCAAAGCAATACTGAAGAATATTTCTACTTTCCAAAGAAACTACCATGCAAACAGACATAAACTGTAAACTACTAATGCTCCAGTAAAAAAAACCCAAACAAACTCTACCCTTGTTTTGTTTGTGTCTGTGCATTTCAGGGTCTGCCAACCTAATGTGAAAAAAAAACACCTCACCTGATTAACAAAGAGGGTTGTCACAAATTTTCCTGGCTTGAAAACCTCTACAACTTTTCTAATCAGATCATCATAAGAGGTCTGACTTATGTTTGTTTCAAAACTAACATAAGAAAACTCTGGTTCTGGAGTGATGTGAATAGTCCAGTAAGTTCCCTGGAAAGAAAAAAAAATAAATTACCAAATAGTAGCTATTTATTTTAACATTAATTATTGCTAAGTGTGAAACTTACATCTGATTTCATCCCATTCATTGAATACCCACAAGGATTGAACATTGTAGCATCAATAACAGAACCTGGTATCAGGTCACGAATTCCACTCATCTGAAATAGAAATTAAAATTACACCATTTAGTTTATCATACACCCTTACATTTGTTTAGATTTGAATCAAAGGCAGAATGAATAATTTAGGTAACAGGACACCAGAAGTCTCCCAGTAACAAGTCAGTTTGATAATGTGTACCACTGTAGATGAACTTGTTTTGCACCCTGTCACTTACCAAGTGACTGACAAGCTGCATGCAAGCTGTCAGATACACTGCGTCCTACTGAACCAAGCTGCATACCTCCAAGACAAGGGAACAGCTTAGGATTCTAAAACAGCATTGTTTAGTTGCTTCTTCAACTAAAATGGAAAATGGAGCTCCTGTTCAACCAGTATCCACAAAGTGAAGGCTGTTACCATTTACTCCAGAGTAACAATATATTTCTTTAGAATGAAGTACAATCCCAAGCACTTTGATTTTCCACGACAGCTGAGCTACAACCAAATCTCAATAGCAAATATGGTATGAGAAACAAAGCCTAAGATGAAAAACCAGATCAAGTCAACGTAGTTGTCAGAGAAACTTGTTTATGTCACAGGACCTTCCCATTGGAAAAATGAAGCAAAACCATCACATTACACCTAGACCTTAACCCTGCCTGGCCAAATGGCTCCAGGATTTAACCTTAACTCTGATACATAGATCCCCATGGCATTCATTATCTTCAGTCTAAGTCTTACTCCTCCTAATCTCCATCCTTTAGCAGCAATTAATCATGGTTTTATTTTTACTTCTCCATTTTCCAGAAGACAAGCTTCCAATCATGCAAAGCACTGCAAGTTGCTCCTCTCAACAGATTAAATTGGGGCACTGAAAATGTGAAATTATAGCCCCAAAAACATTCTAGATTTAAATTAAATCCCCAAAAGAGCAATCTGACATTTTCTATGGCATCTTTTCTGCCCCAAAATAAACCTTGTATTGAATGGTAAGTGAAATATTTTATTGCCACATTTCCCCCAGAATGCTTAGTTTTCAAGTGAACATACACGAGTGACATCATTTGCAGTAACACCATCTTTCATGTAGAACTGGTCCATCACTACTGGGTCAAGCTCACTCATCAGAATTTCCAGTGTCTGATCAGGCTGATTGGATATCCGACTCTCTGGGAAATCCAGGGTGTACAGGTACCTGCATAAAATACAGATCCTGTATGTAATGAATACTAGCAGCACCAAGTTGTACTTCAAGGCCCAAAGATTTCAAAATCTCCACATACATACCAGCAATCAGAATTCATACGCCCCATGCAATAAGCTGCTCCATCTAGACAAGGAAAAAAAGGCTTCAGTTAATGCAAAACAACTAATCCTTTATGGAAAAGGTTAGCTTAATTTCACATTTAAAGACAGAAATCTTCTGCAGAACACTAACAGTGCACTGATACAGTCAGCCTCTCCATCAAATAACCAGGCATTTAACTTCAGGAATGTAAAGCCAATAATCAGGAAAACAGGCTCCCCCAGAAGGTGGCCTGGGCACCCTAGTTCAGAGTCTACTACCAGGAAATTCCGATGACAGCTTTGGCTTTGCATGCACAGAAGCCCTGGCACTCTTAAGCATCTATTTAATGAATTTATGATTACCATTTATTTTCAAAGTAACTTGGGCAAGTACTACAACATTCGTGTTCCTTGAGAAAACTTCTGTCAGTTAAAATTCAGTGTTATTCTTGTAGGCTTCACATTGTATAAAAAGTTTAAATTCAGTCTTTAGTGAGTGACTTGCCTGAGAAAAGGTTACTTTTTTCTTCAGCATATTAGTTGCCTTAAATTACCATCCTACCTTTTTAATGGGGCATTACATAATCCATTAAGAGCTGGATTCTGCAAACTGACTTACTACACTCCACTTGGAAGTCTTCAGACTTCAGTTAAGACAAGGTACTGACTGTCAAGTTTTGTAGGATTTACATTTTGATCTTGGCATGTTAAGTTGCAGAAATGCAGAAAGTAAGTATTTACAGCTTTGGAATTTTATGCAGCCCAAGCTTGTGCTGGCTGCAGAACTGCAAGGCCTGAGGACTGAATGGCCTGGCAGTCTGTATGTGTCACTTCCCACTTCACACAAGCTGCACAATTTTACTTAAGTTTCACGAACTTACTTGGGAAAATTTCATTAAGAAACTCTACTTCTTCCTGGAAATTCCTATGTGGGTACTCCTGGTGGGAAGGCTTCATGAAATTCTTACGTGAATAAAAGAAGCTCTGAAAAAAGAAGGAAAAAAACCAAGTGCATCGTCACAGCTACTGAACATACCCATCCACCTTGAATATAAAGATCTAGAAAAATGCAAGCACTTAGTTTTCACAGGTCCTAAGCTTTCACTGTCAAAACACTGCTACCTGTATTTCTATTTCAGAGGTATATGGTTATTCCTAGCTTGATTTCTAAGCCTCAGGAAACACCTCCAAATCTGTTTTCCCACAACATGTCCATGACTTCAGCACTAACAACATACACATGGAAGTCTTTCATCCCTAAGTAACCTAAACTCAGCACAATAGCACTTGTAAGTTAGCATCCTTTAAGAGGAAAATAGAAGGCGAATCCTACAGCAAAGTAAGCAATCTTAAATTTCAATTTTCCCATTACGGGAAACATAAATGGCAAAGTAAGTTTCAGAATATTTAATAAAAATCAGTGAATTTGGAATACTCATGAAAAGCTTTGTACTTGCTAAGGAAGATGAAGCATTTTTGACACCTCACCTGAATTGAGTCAAACCCACTGTACTCCCTAGCAAGCTCCAACAGGGGAACCAGTGCTTGCAGTAAGAGGGTGGTACCACACGTCTTCAAAATGAAACGTCTCTTGGAGACAAACATGCTACTCTCACTGTAAAGAAAAAAATGTGTTAAAAATATATTAAGTGATCTACATAAAAGCCAGGAGGCATTAGCTAGATCTTGCTTCTTATCCCAACCAAATGCATTACTATAAGTGAACATTCAGCATACAGTACATAAACAAGCTTGGCAAATGGATCAAATCAAGACACTTCAGTTAACATCTGAGAGCTGTTCATGGTTTCCTGAAACAAATACCTGCAGCAAGTGTGATATGCACAGCAACCACACTTCAAGAAGAGAGGTACTACATGTGTTACATATCCTCAATCTATTCAAGGAATTACAAACATGCTGTGAAGCAGGTACACAACAGACATTCTATTTGATTTCTTAACCCAGACACACAACAGAGTCAGGCTTGAAATGTGACTTAGTTGGGTGAAATAAAGCCTCTGAAAACATGAAATCAAACAGGCAAAAGCCCTGATTTCATAAACTGCCTGCATATTCTCCTACAAAGTGGTAAATCAGCACCTATCCACACGAACAGGAAGCCTCGTAATGAAAGTATAGCCATAGCTATAGGATATGCTTTATACATAAGATTCAGAAGTGAACTATACATAAACCATAAGTCCGATACTTAACTACAGGGACTGAACTGGAGATAGGTATTGATACTACATCCAGAACATTTACACATGTGTAACAAGTATCTTCTCACCAAATAACTGAGCAATGGGAATACAAGTCTATCTTAAACAGCATTCCAAACTGAGTTGAAGAATTTGTAGGATGTATTTCATCCAGCACATAGTTGTAACAAGTTACATTCACTTCAGAATTTTATTTCAAATATACAAAGCTTGTGGAGTTTCTTGGACTAGCTTGCTTAGCCCAACCTTGCCCTCAAGACAGTCCTTCAGAGTGCACAAGCTTCAGTTTTTGTAATCTGAAGTAAAGCAGAAAAATGTCACTGTGTTTGTGAAGTTCATGTAGAAAATGCATGAAAGTGTTCTGTAAGATGAAAAACACATGGCAAAAGTAGCATCCTTACAACTAACTGCTGAACAGCACAGAAACTCCAGGATTTTGGAGAAGCTACATTTTCACAGATGTCCTTAGCTCAGCTGCAGGAGCTGTTCCCCTTGACTGCGCTGTCTGGAGTTAAAGCCAATCCACTGGTACAGTTTTTGCTGATCCAAAAGTGACACCCACATGCACTACTCTGCTGAAGCAATCCCAAACCTCTTTAACTGGGGAGACTTACATATCTCTGGACAAAATTCAGTGATCAGGTGCAGAAATACCATGGCTGTGTCCTTAATCTTTAGCTAAAGAAAAAATACAAACAAAAAAAAAAGGACAAAAACTTTGCTCTTGTGAGACCTCACCTGAATATCTCACTGTGTACAGTTCTGGTGTCCTCAACATAAGGACACAGAGCTGTTTGAGCATGTCCAAAGGAGGACCACAAGGTTAATCAGGCGTTTGAGCACTTCCTTTATGAAGAGAGGCTGAGAAAGTTGGGGCTGTTCAGCCTGAAGAAGAGAAGGCTGCGTGGAGACCTCAGAGCAGCCTTTCAGTACCTGAAGGGTCCTACAAGGATGCTGGGGAGAGACTCTTCATTAGGAACCATAGTGGTAGGACAAGGGGGAATGGGTTCCAACTTAAACAGGGGAAGTTTAGACTGGATATAAGGAAGACATTCTTTACTGTTAGGGTGGTGAGGCACTGGAATGGGTTGCCCAAAGACATGGTAAACGCTCCACCTCTGGCAGTGTTCAAAGCCAGGTTGGATGCAGCCTTGGGTGGCATGGTTTAGTGTGAGGTGTCCCTGCCCATGGAATTAGGTGATCTTAAGGTCCTTCCCAACCCTAACCATTCTATGATTCTATAACTATGAAAACATTTCCACTACTGAACAGAAGCATGGCAGTACAATGCTTAGCAGACCCCTACAAATTGTAGTCACAAAGAGCAGGATCTTCACCCAAGGCTGGATTCTCAGGCAAGTGGATCCCATACAACAGCTTTAACTTTTTGCCTCTTGGAGACTGAAAGAATAAACTAGTG
This sequence comes from Neopsephotus bourkii, assembly GCF_033783945.1. Taxonomy (NCBI): domain Eukaryota; kingdom Metazoa; phylum Chordata; class Aves; order Psittaciformes; family Psittacidae; genus Neopsephotus; species Neopsephotus bourkii. The sequence goes on along the minus strand of NW_026901837.1, from coordinate 4,022,291 downwards.
GCTTACCTGAGTACATAAGCTTCCTGCTTGTCAGTTTTTGTCACACTTATGATCAAACAATGCACATTCTCCAGAAGTTTGTCCCACTCAATCCTGTGAAGAAATTATAGAAGAACACACACACACAAAAAAGGTTAAACAAACTGAAGCTTTGTGGAACCCTGGGTGAAAAGTATAGCCGAAAACAAGACTGTAGCTCTTGAGTTGCTGGATCTGAGAGCATGAAAAGCAAAGACTTTTTATATAGGAACTGTACCACAATACAGTAATATCCAATTCTTAGCTCAAGATCTGTTAGTGTAATCTGCTACACAAGGACAATTGTCCAACTAAAATCCCAAGCACCAAATTCGGCAAATCAGGATAACCTTAAATCCTGCATTCCATATGTACTAAGATAAAATTCATTGTTATGACTTAAGGCATGCTTTAGGTTGAATGTCCATGTACTTCAATCACAGCAGCCATTGGCAGCTACTAGAGTACTAAATCAGCAAGTTAACATGTTTTATTTGCCCAGCTTGGAGTCAAGTTCATAGTTTTTTAGGGCTGGGTTTCAATTTAATTATCTCAATGACCTGAATTCCTCTTTGATCAATCAGCACCACAGAATTCCTTCTCTGTAGAAAATATAGACTACTTATAGCAAATAGTTTGCAGTATTACACTTGCAAAGAAATAAACTGAACTGTTTTCATATAGTGCAAGTTAAAGCTACAGTGCTAGATTTCAGTGTTGTGGTAGGAATTCAGTATTTCAATTCAGTTACTCATTCTACAGGGAATTTTATTTAAAAAAAAAAATATCAACATCAAAGGGCTCAAATTAAGCCCAAACACTTCCAAGTACTCATGAGGAATGACAGACCGGGGGGGGATGGGATGGGATGGATAAATTTGGTTGTCACTTCAGATCAGTAGAATCAAACAGCAGAATTTGCTATAAAGCGGACAGGCACAGATACAGCTTCCACAAGCTGCAAAATTACAGGCTGCCAGCAGCCCTACTTCTCCCATCCCTCCCTTCCCACAGCATATTCCACCCACAGGTTTGTGATGGCTCTTGTGCTCAGACCTGTCATGAGCCAAGAAATTTAGTAACTCAACTTAAAACAAAGCTGCCCATCAGGGCTGGAACAAATACAGGACCCATTGCAGCTGGTAGCACAAAACTGCCATTTATTTCATCATGAAGCAAGCTATTAGATTAGCTCAGCTGCCCATGTAAATGTCAGTCTAATCCTTCCTCAGAAGTTAGGTCTCTCTCCCTTTGACACTACGAAAGCACTGTAGCTGTATTTCAGGACAGAGCACTCACTGTTAATTCTATCAGGAGAGTTCCACCAGCAGCCACCATTTTTCCCCTTGGAAAACTGGTCAGTTTACAAAGTTGAAGTTTCAGATTCTGCTGTACATACAATTAAAATATCCGTATGTTCTTTGCTTCTCTAAACACCCCAACAAATGTCTCAATTTCTCCCTCACTTAAAGAATGCCTCTTGAAACTAAATTCTGTACCTTCACTAATACTTAAGTCTCTTACCCTAGAAAATGTATATTACACTAAGCCAGGATATTTATACAGAAGTCAACCACAATATACTTAAATGAGTCTTGCGCTCTGGCCTCCTTTTACTCAAGACTGAAGCTATTAAAAATGTGTTTAAGAGAATCCTACACATCTTAAAATCCCTCAGGATTTCATCTGCCATTAAAGAAGCACCAAGCGTCTGACATAGCACTTATGGAAGATAAGGCAGAGTTCCCTTACACTGCCTGATGCTGAGCTGCAGTAACCCCATTTGTACATTACTACAAATCTGATTTTGTACTTGTATAAATCAATGGCTATGTAACTATCTAAGCTTTGCAAGAGCATACATCCTGGCCTTCACAAGCTTCTTACCTAGTCAGTCAAAACCTTACCATTATGCAGACAAGTGAGAGTCAAGACAGACAAGTCAGAGAAGTGAGTTGTAAACAAGTATCACTGAAGTGCAGTTCCATCCAGACACCTCAGGAAAATGTCTCATTTAAGTTTCAGTCACATTATTAGCAGAGAAAGATGTAACAACTCTGGTGTGCAAGTAGTCAGAAATGAGGGATCAGTACAGCACACTAACAATACGATATCGCATGTTAAGTCCAAAGCCTAAGAAAGTCCCTAGTTACAACTGTTAGTACTACAGTTGGCATTTAGATACTGCAGCTGAAATTTGCAGTTGCCCAAGACTTTGTTTCTTAAAACTTTGCTCAATTCTTCACTATTTCACTACAGAAACCACAGCTAAGCATATGCTACATCTTCATGTGTTGAACCTTTGAAGGAAATAAGGACCAGTTCATAATTTGATCTATTTGGGAAAAAAAGCCTGCAAGTTGAGTAACATAAAAGACACCAGCCTTGACCCATCAGCAGACATGTAACAGACTAACAAAGGGTTGCAGCACCCAGGATGAGACTTGGGAGAAGTTCTGCTGTGATACTGTCCTGTACCTTATGTATTTTAAGGTTAAGCACAGAAAATTACAGAAAGGCCATTAAAATGCTGGATTTTATTTCAATATAATCTATTTAAACAAGATGACCTTGGTATTTGACATTTTCCATTGTTTAAAGCTGAGCTAAGGAAGAACATCTGGGACTACTTTCTATCAAGCAGACAGAGTTACCAGAACTAACTCTTGCATGTCTTCCTTTTCTTTAATCTGTGTAATTGTTATTCGAGACAAGCAATGTCAATCCACACTTACTGTAGATACAAGAAAATCCACCTTACAAATAGTATTTCAGTAGTTATCAGTACATGTATTGCAGCTGATCCTATTTTATTTTAGCAAATGAAAAATATCCTAAAAGTCAGTAATTGGGAAATACTTTATAACTTTACTACTTGCTTCATAACTGATTTTAACTGGGAAGCAAAGCCTCTAACTGAAGAAAGAGAATCAAAGATACTATTTCTCAATAAAATGCTATCGTGAGCTTCTGCTCTTCAAAATTCCCCTCTCAATGGTATTTGGATGTAGTAATGGTATTACTATGTCCAAATCACTTCCCATAGCCAGACATCAGAACAATCCTGGACACTTCAGAAACTCTTCTCCTGTACTCAAGCCAAGCATACTAGAAAACGAGGCATAAATCACTTGTAGCTGAGCAAGTTCTGTAGCAGAACGGTATCCATTGGAACTCCAAACCAAAAATGCATTTGTGAACAACTCCTCACTGTTAGGTAGGTTTATTCCAAACTTCATTCCAAAACTGTAAACTTCAAGTACCTGCCACCTACCGAAAGACAAAACAGTTTCTCCAGCAGACAAAGCGTGCATGTGAAATGGTTGCACATGCTCAGAGAAGACCAAATTAAAATGGAATACACCTACTCAAATGTGAAAAGCAGTCCATACTTGAATAGTAGAAAGCTGCTTCTTCTATACTTAACCAGCAGAACATGCAAGAGAAAAACATACCAAGCTCAGCAATCTACTTTACACCTGTGTTGCAATATTTAGTGCCATACTGGCACAGCCCTGTTACCAGAATGCAAATAATTTTCATGCAAACTGCCACCCAAGTATGTCAGTACAGGAAACCTATCAGAACAGAGAAGCATTCTATTTTCAGGAACTATGCTTTGAGCTTTTCATGAAATCAAACCCTCTCTACCAAGTTCAAAACCATGAAGTCTGCTCCCTTATTTCATATTTCTGAGAAATAAAGGATGAATAAGCCATGAATCAAGTCTCCCTTGCCAGATAAATGATACTTCTGAGTGGAAGTTACTGGCCTATTCTGAGCTTTTACCTTCAAGGGTAGATAGAACAGGTTCTTAACACAGGAGTCTAGTATATCAGGCAGTCACACAAAACTGCTGTTTCAGGCCAGCTGGGAAGGCAGTAACAGCAATTTAACAAGATAAAGAACTACATCAATAAATTCTTCCTATCAGCAATTAACAGCTTCTACAAACATATCATCCCACCACCCCAGTAACAGTACCTTGCTAAGGCAGCCTGAACAGCAATGGGAAGAAAAGTTGTTTTGCAGTAGGGCACGAATTCTTAGGAAATAAATCCTATGAAACTCTTGCAGACAGTTCAAGCTGCACACATGCTCTAGCACAGCTTTTCATCAAGACAGCTGACAAGTCTATAGTGATCACAGCAATAAGCATTTTCATCTTGTACTTTAGTGTAAGATCTTGTTTTAAAAGCAAGCATTCAACTGCAGAGCAGAGCAACTTTTTATTCCCTCACCTACTAAGTTTATTAGGAGCCAGATATATCAGTTACATCATTAGCAGGCTACAGTTCAGTAGGCAAATTCCTACCAGTGCCACGGTCCAGAGCAGTCAAACTCAATGCCTTGCCTAAACTGACAACGCAGTGAAGATGTAGCCAAGGCATTAAGAAGTTGGCTAAGTATCAGTGTCGGCAGCTGCAACGTTAGTTCCATGGATCCTGAAACAGGCAGATAACAGTACAGAGCAACTACACAAAACCCACAAGCTCTTTAAAGCACCTCCTAGCAGCTTGTGTATTTCGTGTAATTCACATGCAGACAACTGCAGGTGAATTATTTCCTATGAGAATTATAACCGAGTTTATAAATTGCTGTTTAAGATGGATTATCTTTAACTGTGTCCACAGCCTGAGACACAAGGCACTGGCAACTTGATAATTTTACCTCAGCATTATCTGTGGAGTGCACAAAACCCACACCCCCTCTCTCTATATGCTCTGAACACAGACACACAGAAAGACTGCCTGCATCTCCCTTATCTTTAAATTAAGAAACCTTCCAGGGACACACAATCTTGAATTAAAAGACAGGCATCTGAATGGAAAATTGCATCCAAAATGCTCCTTAACTAGAAGGTCCTGAGCCAACTACTAAGAAATTCCCAAAAATTCCAAAATGACATCAAGGTATTTCAGCAATGGCCAAAGATGGTCACAGAGAGTCTTTTAAAGTCAGCACACTTCTGTTGCAGGCCTTTCATTATTGCAGTTACAGCAGTATATATGGAATGGCAACTCCATGCTTTACATCCAAAAATATTTAATGTATATCACTGACACTCAAAATGTTTAAGGAAGCATGAGCTCCAACAGGCACATCAAGGCTTTCACAAGACTTACAGACAAGATTCAGGGCAAGTTTGAAAGTCATCTGTTCCACAAGGAACATACCATAAGGCAGCAAGTATCTACCATAAGCCTCAATTTTTTCTGTTCTCCTGGCTGACTAAACAGCCATTAGAGAACCCCTTTCAGGAATACACCAGTAGCTACAGATTTTAATCGGATGCTTTATGGACTCTCACTAAGGGAGAGATTTTTGACAAAGTGACTAACCAAGTTCTTTAGCAATTTCAGTGGTAAGGTGCAAAAAAACCAAAAAGCCTTCAACAGAAGTCTTTAACTTCCTGCAAGCAGTATCACAATCAGTAGTAACAGTAGTGAGTGTAAAAGGGCTTGCTTCCTTTGTGTGAAAGCATTATTTTATTACAACCGAGTCACAATCATTTTACTTCTGATTTTGAACTTGTTCACTGAAATCTAGTTTATGAATATCAATTTTGATGAGGAGAAGCCTGAATTCTTGCATTAAGTGCTCCAGACTACCTTTCACCTCCACATAAGAAAGTTTAACAAGCACAACGACAGAGGCCTTTATCGTGGCACAACCCTGCCATCTTCCCAGGCTCCACAAAGCAGTGCTACACTGTTTTGTTCCAAAGCACTCAGGATTAAGAGCAGAGGGGCTCATGGCCCAGCCTCCTTATACATTCTGTTTGAGACAGCAAATAACACCACTGTTATTTAGACTGGGGGAAGGGGTAGAGGTGCAGCGGCACTGCAGCACTGAGTTGACTCAGGCTACAGGGTGCAGTACAAAGCAAGTATTTACAGAATTTATCAGATGCTTGACTGTATTGGTGCTTGCAAGTTTTCATGTAGCACAGGATGAGAATCTCATGTCACTGTCACTTCCTTTTGCTCATCACCACACTTTTTTCTCCAGTTTCTTGCATGTCCACATAATTTAGACATATAGAAAGCACACTAAAGGTCCATAAACATGCTTAATTTCAGAGTATTCTTCAGGGTTGAATGCTTTAGATATGGACTTTTAACACTTGCATCATTAACTTATATTTTAAACTTCTGTAGGCTCCAGATACACCTTGAGATGGGAAATGCACAGTTGCACACCATCTCAAGGAATGAACAGATTATCTTACTGTGGAGATAGTAGAATGCACTGCTGACTCACCACAGAATTCCAGGGCTTGTGGCACAATAGTTTTGTTTGGGCTTATGGCACAATGGTTTTGTTTGGTTTTGCCTTTTTTTTTAATTTTAGCAAACTTTTTTATATAGTTCAAGGCTATTATTTAAAATAAACACGCTTTATAAAGCACAGTTGAGAAAAAGTACTGAAGTTAAAGCAAATTATTTTCACACCACCAAAACCATTTAACTCCATTCCACTTCTGTGAACAAGCAGGGTAGGCATCTTCCGTGCTTGCCATTATTTCAACCACAAGAACCTTTAACAGAACCGATTAGCAAATGATACCCCCACCTGAACAGCAAAGCCTATGTTCATTGCTTTTTAAGTTCATATTGGGAACTTTACTGAGTGTATTTAAACAGTATAGATCTCTTCTAAGAAAACACTTGACACCTACCCCAACTCTTCTCTAGCAAGCAGGCTTGCCCACAGGAGGAGGAAAAACCCCAAACACGTGACAAAAACCCACTTAATCGCATCGGTTCTTGAGCTTTTTTCCCTTTTTTTTTTTTTTCTGGTGATATCCAGCAAAGACTTTAAAACATCCAGTTCCTAGCAAGCATAGGCAACTTTTTTTTTTTTCTTTTTAAGGTTTGAACACCTGCTTAGTCATTCAGTAGATGAATGGCTCACATTTCACTATTAAGCAGGTATTACAATACAAAAGGCAAGCTCAACTGGTTTGGGACTTGATGCCAATTTAGCTATTGTTCTACAATTTCAGCTTTGATTTCAAGTTCAACAGAACCGGCTTATTCAGTCACCTTTACAGAATTAGCAGAGGGTTATGCTGTCAGATTTTTTTTTTTTTTCCATTTGCATCTGTAAACTGTAATAATTTAATTCTGACAGTGTTCCAAAAGAGAACATTCATGCTAGCAACACTGAGTCACTGATCATTGCTCCTGGACACAGGTTAACAGCCATTTTCAGACATGTCACAGCTTCCTACCAAGAAAGTACACAGCTTCAATTAACATCTTGTATTAAGAACCAGTTAACACAGAGGCCTTCAAAGCTTGTTCACCACTCAAACTCTGTTAAAGACCACATTTCACAGCTAACAGTTTGTATCTACTCTATTAAAGCTTCACAGTCATATCTAAACCATACAAAAACTGTCACAATACCTGCCTTGCAATTACATTTAATGTTCTTGAGCAGCTTTAGAAGTCTGAAGTTCCATAAAGATGAGCCTGAGCTCACAAGCAGAACACCAGAAAGCATGAAAGTGTCAAGGAGAAAAGCATCTGCAGAATGCCATCTCTAAACTGGATCTGTATATTCAAGCTCCAGCATATAAACACAAAGTCAAACGAGTATTTTTGAAATTTTCAACATTTCAAGTAAAACAAGATGAATCCTGAAGTGCCTACATAACTCAGATGAGCATATATTTCAGCTAGGATTTGCAATAGTCTTCCAGGATTGCCTGATCATTGACTGCACAAGCTGTTACCCTGTGATTATCTGCTACACCACTAAAACTCAACTGTATAATCACATCTAATTATTTCCATCTTAAGCACATTATTCAGAAAGGTCTAAATTCAGAAATCTGAAAGTTACATGAAAAAACTACCTCAGTACACCAACAGGTCAGTGCCAAATGTATTCTTCAGTGCTCCTGGCATAGCAGATATGAAGCCTCCGCTACTCATGAGCTAGTGGTGTGTGTATATATACACACACACACACACAAAACATGAGGGACAGGCAGTTACCTGCCTACTGGGAATTCAGATCTTTGGATAGTTAACTCTATACATATGTAAACACAGAAAAATTGCTGAGAAACACCAAAGGAAAAGACAAACAGCATATGCTAAGCATCTCCTTTCAAAGGCACACTACTATCATTAACATGTTCCAAACACTGAGTACATCACAGCAAGGCCGCCTCGAAGCTACCTGACCAGACCAGTGAGTAACAGTAACATACAATCAGACTTGGATACACTGAAAACATCCTCCAGCTACTATCTGAATCTAAAAAGCTGATCACTTTACTTATAGTTAGCTACTGAGGTAAATACAACCTTCAAATTTGCCCTGCATAAGACAAGCCTACGTCTTTCAATTATGTTAATTACATTTACATACCAATCCTGTCACCCCTACAAACCAGCACATAGTTCTGGGTCTGTTCTAGGCTATGTAAGCCAACTTTGCTTTGTAGCTTGCAGCTACCATCTTCTTACCCTTTTTGGACACTTCCGCCAGAACATAATTTTCTGGAGCCCACACTTGGAATCTAAAGTGTTCAAGGCCAGGCTGGACAGCGCTCTGGTCAAGTGGAAGGTGTCCCTGCCCATGGCGGGAGTGGGGGGTTAGTACTAGGTGACTTTTAAGGTCTTTTCCAACGCAAACCATTCTGTAATTACTGCAAGTGCTTCCAAACGGCCCCGTATAAAACACCGGACCGGTGATGGCGTACAGCAAGGACACCTCAGTGCGGTGTGGCCAGGCAGAGTGCCGAGGAGCCGCCTGCCGGCAGGTGCCTCCGGCGCAGTGCGCTCGCAGTGGCCCTGCCGGCGCGGGCCGAGCGCGGAACACGTGTGCGCAGGAGGCCGTGCGGTCCGCGGCCCTGCCCCCGCCCCCCCGAGTGGCGGTGGAAGAAGCGCCAGCGCATTCTTCACATGCCCATTGGGTGACGGGAGCGGGCCCACCCCCTCGCGGCGCTCCGCTCCCATTGGCCCGGCCTTCTCAATGGGGGAACAGGCATCGCGAGCCGGGAGCGGAACCAAGACACTCACGTGTAAACCGCGGCTCTAGCTGCGATTCCCGTTAAGGGGGGGATCCCCCCGCCGCCTGCCACGCCACGGGGAGACACGAGAAGGGCTCCCGCGTACCGTCCGCTTCCCCCTCCGTACGCGAGAGCCGCTGTGTGAACCTGTCCAGCTACACAGCGCCGAGAGCGGCTGCGAAACCGGCCATGTGAGGGGACCATCAATCCTCGTAGCGACAGCAAGAGGGATCTCCCTTTTCCTCCTTCCAGCTTTCATGAACTGAGAACGAGATTTCTATCCCCCACTCCCCGCAGTACCGCACAGCCGGTCCCAACGGGCAGCGATTTTCCAAGCCTTCCCATCCCAAAGCCGGCCGGGTCGAGAGGCCCCATCGTGAAGAGACCCGCGGCTCAGCCACTACCAGCCGGCTGCCCGGAGGCGCAGCGAGCGCGGGGTCTTGGTGCAGAGGGGTGGGCGCCGCTGCGATGTCCCCGGCCGCCAGCAGCACTGCGACACTCCGCCACCCGCCACCCCCCTCCGCAGGCACTCCTGCCCGGCGCGGCACACGCCCGGCTCTCTGCTTCCCGCCGCCACATGTTGCCAGCAGGCACCGCACGGGGCTGCACGAGGTGGCGGCACGGAATGGCTTCCACGCCGTCCCCGGCACTGCCATTTCCCCCTCCCAGCCCCCCCCGCCGCCGCCGCCCCTGGCGGGACTAAGGGAAGCTCCTTGTCTCTGGGGGAGAGGAGGGGGTGGTCTCTGGAGGGCAGCGGAAGGTGACCCCCTGCCCTCCAGCGGGTGCGGCGACCTTGCGCCGGCGGACAGGAGAGGCCGGCGCTGTCACTGAGGGAAGGGGAAGGAGGCCGGCGGCCGCGCAGGGCCTGAACCCGCCACGCGCGCGCGCGGCCGCCGCCGCCACCACCACCAACGGCTGTGCCGAGCCACCCCGGAACCACCCTCCCGTCAGCGCTGCCGCCAGCCCCCGCCATCTCCTCTCGCCCGCTCTCGCCCGCCGCCTCCACACCCAGCTCCGCACCGCTGCCGCCGCCACGCCCGGGCCGGGCCCCGCGTGCGCCGGCCATTCAACGGCCCCTCCCGCCCGCCGGCTGCTAAGGGCAGCGCTCCTACTCCCGCCCCGGCCGTTAACGGACCTGGGTATGGTGCGAAGATCGCCGGACCCCTTGCTCTGGTGCGGCTCCTGCTGCGCGGGCTGCTGCCGGGCGAACCACACCTCCAACAGCTTCTCGGTCCCTTCGAAGAAGTGTGCACCGTTCTCCTTCATGGTGAAACAACTCGGCAACCAACAACCACAGAAATTAACGACAACCAAACTACCGCCCCCGGCCGCTACCGTTTGCCGCTGCTGCACGAGCTGCGCTGCCGCCGCCGGGTCCCAGTCCGTCCCGGGCGGGCTTCACCTTCCAGGGGATTTGCTTAATATTAATAATAAAAAACAAATAATAATAAGCAGGATTATTTCTTTTTAACCAGCGAGAACCACCCGAGTGCGCGGAGGCGGGTGCGGCGTGAGCGTATGTGAAAGGGTTACAGTCCGAGCGGGGGTGCGGGCGGGCAGGCGATGCGGTTCGGTTCCTTGTAGTCCGTGTGTTCCCCTGTTACAGAGAAGAGCGTTGAGCGAGCGCTAGCTAATGTCGCCGGCCATACTGTGTAAGCGAGGGACTAAGTGCGCATGTAGCCCGCTTTATAGTCCGCAGGTAACCGCATCACGTAGGATCGCGCTTGCCCATTGGGCTGCCGCCGCTCGGGCCCGCCCTGCCCCGCTTCCTATTGGAGAATCTTGATGCCTGTCGAGGCATATGCCGGTTTCTCTGGCCCCGCCCACTGCAGCCCGCCTGCCCGCCCGCAGGGAGCGGGAGCGGGAGAGGGAGCGCGGGCGGCGGCAGGGTTGAGGCAGGGCTGAGGCAGCGCCCGGGGCCGCCGTGTGGCAGGGGCGCCGGGGACGGGTCACCCCCGGGGTGCGGACCTGGGGTACGGAGGGCGATGCGCGGACTGTGGTCGGCAGTGAGCAATCCGTGGGGATGCAAGAGGGAGCAGGGCTGAACATGGCCGAGAGATGACATGGGAGCAAACCCCGGAACAAGTACCGCGTAGCGAAGAGCAAGCCCGACAATAAAGCCTCTTCTTGGGCCGAAGCTGTAACGCTCCCTCTGTACCTACCGCCTCTTGCCTTTGCGCTGTCTCTATTGCTAGCTAGTGAAAGGGAGGCTTAACTGAACGCCCAGTCGGAATTCTCATTTCCCTCTTCCCTTCCAGGAGCTCTGTGTGTGTGACCGAAAGTAAGAAGTTATAAATTATATGCGTGTAGAAATGCCCGGGGAGGGCATGTGGAACTCTGCCACACGGGAGAGGCAATGTCTGCCGGATGGAGCGGGTGCGTGTGCGGGTGCAAAGATTTAACTACCGCCAGTATTTCTTGTATCTAGAACACATTGTTGCAGACACCTTTATGGTCGTTTAAAACAATTTTTTTTTCATCTATATATATACATCAACGCGCATCAATACTTTATAGTTCAGAATTGCAATACTTCATCGTCCAAGAGAGGAACAGAAAGTACTATCTGCCCCAAGGAGCTTACAGTATAAAGCACGGGACAAGCAGCAGCAGATGGCTGAGGACAGATGAATGAGTCCCTGCTAGGAGACAGTGAGATAGTATCAAAGAACATAATAGGCAGTGGGCTCTGTCCACTCTGACTCACTGAGTCCTTGAGTCATTCCCAAGGCAGCTGGATGTGAATCATTCCCTAGGTGGCTAGTCTCCACTGCACGCACTCCGAGCACAGCCTTACAGCTGGCAGAGGAACATGTCCTCCAGTCCTGTGGTTTCACTGGCTTTCATTAACTTGTTACTACCATAAAAAAGGTCTTCCGTTTATTTCTGCCTGCACGCTGCCTCCTTCTTTTTGCCGATACGAGCACTTGTGAGCTACATAGGGGACTGCATCAGGTTTAATGGGAACTACTTAGTTTTAAGCATGGTTAATAGTTTTTAATTGTGATCAGATTAATGTGCATCAGTTTCCCAAGCTGATTCACATCCCAGCTACATAAATGCTCATGTTGGTATAAATAAGAATTTATGCTTGGACATGCACAAGAAATTATGGATGGGGAGTGCAGGACCACTTGTTTCAGTAGCCACGATGAATTATAATTGGCTTAAACTGCTTATGAAATTACAGTTAAGAGTTTGTAGACTCTGTCCAGCCATATTCCCAATTTTTTTTTAATATCAGTCCCCCCCATCCTTGTTTCTGGATCTGTAACACTTGTTCCTAAGTCCTGTGTCCTGCTGCTTTAATGTTAGTCTCTGGTTTTCACTCAGGTACTCAGTCCTGCTTTCTGCTTGCAAGTGATCTGTGTGTCACTGCCAGATGTCTCTTTCTTATCTTGGATCCTGTCTTATATGGAGTCTCTGACTTCCTGATCTTTGACTGTAGTGGGGTCTCACCATGTGTCTTGGACTATGTGCACACAAACTTCAGCATTTCCCAAAGTCTGGCTGTGCTTGTCTGCCCCATTTTAACTACTGCTTTCCCTGGCTTTTCCAATTCAGGACTTCAACCTCCTCTCATGTGCTACCAGCTGGAGCAGGCCTCACCTACTAGCTGTTACTGTTGTCTTGTGGTTTTAAAACACACCAATCATGTTTCTAAGACATTCCAGACAAGGGCAAGACTCAGAAAAACGAAGTCAGTTCTTTTTTATCTCTAGGAAGCATCTTGGTATGAAGGAGAACCTATGGAATAGTGTGAAGTACTCGTCTGAAAGTTTAACAAGGGACAGTATAGCCCAGTTATCATCAGCTGACATGAGCAGGGAAATGATCTCAATGTTGAGTAAGATGGAACAGTGAAAGAGTTTGAAAACAAAGACAATTACTTTGTCTGATGTGATAGAAAAGTAGCAGGGTGATGTAGTGTATTTGGAGCCAGAGAGTATGGCTGTGAACATCTAAAAAGAGATTTATATTAATGCTGAAGGCTGCAGGCCTTCCTTCATGAGAGGCTGGGATGCTGACAGATACGCACAAAACAGGTGGAGGAGGGAAACACTGAAAGCTCTTTTTTGAACTTGACTGACAACTAGACATGAACAAAGCATTGTCCGAGAGACAGGCTGAGGTTTCAGGAAGGACAGAAGGAGATTGTTGTGGATTAGAGCGAGGTTCTGTGAGTCATCGTTGGAAAGATGGTTGCTGAATTCATGTTTACAGCTGAGATTATCCAGGGATAAAGGGCAGAACAGGAGCTGAAGGACTATCAGGTTTGAAACTGTCCATTCAAAGGGACTGCACTAATTTAACTAGAACAGTTTTAAGACTGATTTAATAATATTAATCAGACGTTTGAATCTGGATGAAGGAAGGTTTGGGGGGACAGGAAGGCTCAGATATCATCATATGATTGTGAGACACAGAGCCAAAAATTGTTTATGATCTAGTTCCTTTGTAGTAAATTGTTGGCACAACAGGTACATTGCCCTGTGCGCAGGAGGAAATTCCACATAGGAAAACAATTTTGTAACTACATCAGCTCCGTTTGGCATATTTTTGTGTTAGGTGTGTGACCAAGCCCAACAGTCAGAGCAGTTCAGAGTTCCTGCATGCCAAAACAGAGCTTTGGGACAGTCACAAGTGGGATGCAAGCCTGTATGCTGCCAAAGCTGCTCCCCATTTTAATTGCTAAACCAGCTGTGGAACACAGAGCTCGTGGAGTTTGCATGAAGCAATATTTGTTCTTATCCATGTTCTTGAACAGGGCAAGCTTGGTGTCAATAAATAATCAAGTCCAGAAAGAAAGATAAGAAAGTATGAATGTTTTCTTGTACTGAAAGGACAATGATGAGTCCTGTATTCTTATCCAGTCTCTTTACACTTTCCCAGTAGCACAAAGGTGTCGTAGAGTTATTGAAATTTCTCCCTTGGGAATACTCCTTCTGTAGAGGTTTCCTCACTTTGAACAGCTATTTTGAGCTGCTGCGATGATCCATAGGGGGCTGTGGCAACAAAGTAATCTAGAGGTGCCAACTTAGATGAGAGGCATTGCCAAGAAAAATGAAGATTCAAATATGGAATACAGCCACCTTTACCAGCCCTCCACCCAATGGGCAGCAAAGAGTCGTGCTTGCAATTTGTGAAGGGAAACATTTATTGTTAATATTTATGTAAAGTTTATGTTACACTAATTCTATGCAACCCCAGTGTGGGATAGTGAGAAGCAGAAACTGCACTGTGCTGCGAGGAGGAGCACTTTTGCTGCCTTTCTCAATTGTTTTGATGGTTGCTACAAAAAGAACAGAAAAGCAAGTTGCTACAGAGACAGCGTAGGCACAGAGAATGCATAACTTTCAAGGCATTTTTTTTCTCTTCTTTCAAACCCAAAAGCACTAATCTCTAATATTGCCAACCTGGCACTGCTCCTCAGTTCCCATTCTAATTTACTTGCCCCACTTCTCAGATTTCTGCTTACGAAGACGACAGCAACCACAGCCAACTTCACAGTTCAGAGTCAAAAGTTGTGGAACAGAATTTCTCAGCAAATCTGGGCTGTTTTTCTACATGGTAGAAATCCTAAATTGTGTCATAGTAACAAGCAGCAATGACCTCAAGCTATTTTTAGTTCAAAATAGTCACTGCAGGCACCTTATATGATTATTTTCTACCAAATAAATGAACTTACTGTCTACAACCAGCCAATATCCTTCTAAATTGAATGAGGAAAGTAAATACAAAGAGTTGTCCTTTTCTGAAAGCCTTTCAGGATGCCATTATCTGAAGTTTTCTCTGCAGTTAGTTCAGATTTGACTGATACTTTTAAGTGTAGTACTGCCACACAGTTTATCTCCTGACAAATGACAATTGCTGACAAAAAAATTGACAACTAAATAAGTCCTGTAAAATTCTGTGTAAGTTAAATCATGGGAGTAGAAGTAGCATACATTTAATACTTGGACATTTGTATTATGTTTTATTGGAAACATGAAATCACCAAAGCTTCTCAAAGTTTAGCTCTCATATCCATCAACAAATATTTGGCAAATAGAATAATCACTCAATTACATCTGGAAAAGGTGAGTGAAATAAAAAGGCTAGGAATTTCAATTTTTGCCTAAACTGTAATTGCTATTAGTTCATGTGTGTTCTGCAGGCCTGGATGTCGCAATGATGGGCTATAAAAACACCACTGCTGGAATGAACTGCATTTTTGGTTATAGGTGTGAAATCTGCTCCTCTCCATTCACCTGGCAGCAGACCCATGAGCTCATGTGCTAATTCCTTTCAGGAATGGGGTGGGGAGGACGTGGTCTTTTGGACAGGCTGCATTCATGCTCTTGAGTTCTGCTCTACCTTTGTTCTGAATGATGCTTTTCTGCACACTCCTGCCATTATCTAAACTGTCTCTGGTCCCATGTACAGTCATTGAACTCATTAAAAAGCATGGCAAAGTATTTCTTACAGATCAATAGGGAAGTGCAGTTTATGTTTTGCCAGGATTATCTTCCATCTGTCTTGATTTCATATTCCATAGCACTACAGTCCTTTCTTTTAATGTCTTTTGTTTATGGGGATGAAGAATCTTTTTTGTTGTTTACTTTTCGTACCTTTTTGGAAGTCTACCTCAGTTTGACTTTTGGCAGTTTTCACTTTATCCTTCCTTTTCTTGATCCTTTAGAGAGCATTTCCTTTGTGCTTAATCATTTTTCCCATTTTGTAAATGTTCTGGCGTTTGCTTGTGGTTATTTATTCAACTAACTCTCTTTGACAGAACTTTTCCTGCTTTCTCGAGACACAAAGTCTGCATACTTTTATTCCTTTCACTTAATCATATTATCCTCGATATTTGAATTCCTCAGTCCCTGACTTCACAAGGGAGTTCCTTTGTTTATTAAAGCTTGTCCTTTTGAAACTGAGAATATTGTGTACTTTTGGAGTAGAAGATCTTACTATGTTTCCTTAAAACAGTTTTGACCTGATTGAATTGTTTTGTATCTGTTGTAGCCCTCTTCTGTCATTAGTGTTAACTTCTCTTTGTTAGGCAATGACTATCATGCCTATACACTCTTTCATATGCATTTGATTAATTAATACAGTGCACTGAATGGAATAATGAATGTCATTTATAATGTAAGGATTACAACATACAATTTTTGTCTTTTATCTGCGAAGTTTACTTATAAATTCTTTTAGTTCAGTTGCAGTTACCTTCACTTTCTATTTGTACCTAATGTATTATTCAACCATATTCAAAATAAGCTACAGGTGATTTTCAAAGAGGAACTTCCATCTTTTTTCAAGGAAAGAGAATTGGGTAATCCTGATTGTTTTCTCACTGATGTTATTTTTTCAGTGTTCTAAAAACTTGCGCCCATCTCTGCATTTGAGTAATTAACAAGACCCACTTAAACTTCCCTTATTCTTCCCTATGGCATCAGTTGCATTTTTTGAAGCAGTATTGATTCGCAGTCACTAATACAAATAAAGAAAATTACCATTTTTGGTCCTAAAAGTATCAAAGATTGCCTTACTAAATGAGGCAAATCAACTGCTTTCCTGTAGCAGTGTTTCTGTGGCACTTGTAAACAAAGCTATCAGTGAATAGAAAGCAAAACTCATGCTTTCTCCTCTTCCACAGTCTCTAAATCCCCTGGTAATCTAGGTAATTTTAGTCCAATCTAAAGGAAGTCAATACACAAACAAAGGCCTTGCTCCTGCAAAGATTTACATGTTTAACTTTTAAACTAGTTTTGAAGTTAATCATAGCACACAAAATCTATGAAGCTATTCATGTACAGAAGTATTAGTATGCATGATGGAATGAGAAAGGCAGATTCCTCTTAGCTCCTTTGAGAGGAAGAAAAAAAAGTAGTTTACAGTGTTATACATTGTCATCTGTTCCCAGGATACAGGATGATCAGAACTGTCTTTTGGAGAGGGGTTCCAGGGAGGAAAATGAACTGTGCCCTTGGTTCTTATTTATGATGGTTTTTTTACTTTGTTTTTTGTCAAAACACAATGTTATTCTCCTTATTTTTACAATAGGAATTCAGATTCTGTTCTCTCTACCTTCTCCCCTCCATTCACCCCTGGTGAGAGAGCAAGGGAAACATCACAAAAAATTAGATATTTGGTTAAATTACATCATTGCATTGTCATGTACTGTAGTTAAATACTGAACCAACACATAAGAGATCTTTAATAAAGTTTCTGTGTCTCGTTGCCTTGATGTAGATTGTTAAGAGTTCATGTCTGAGACCTCTCCGTTATCTTCTGATAAGCAGCTAAACCAAGAAAGGTGCATTAGGCAAAGGGAAAACATATTATCTGTTTCAGAAAAATAATTGTTTTTATACTTTAAGGAAAAGACAAAACCCCATCTTTTCAAACACCCAAACTGGACTGTATAGAAATTGTGATTTGAAGGAGCTGACCTGGAAGGCATGTGATACCAACTACACAGAGGAGTTTTATGTACATAGAGTAAACAAGATGCAACCCTTTTTTTATGACCCCATGTAGAAGGCCAATGGTCAAAGCTAAAAGGATTCTCAGGGAGACAACACTGTAATGCTGAAAGCCATGTTTCTCCCAAGAGTGCATAGGTATATCCAAAGTTCAGTTTAAAATTATATTCTTTTCTATTTCATTTGGTCTGTCTGGGAGGTAAAGCATGTTCTTTCCTTATTGACTTGATTGAAGAAAGCAGGCTGTCTCTCCTTTATACTGGTCGCTTCTGCAGGGAGTGATTGTGATTGATTTACAATCAGCCTTCCACAGGGAAAATTTCATCTTCTTTATGACAAAAGTAATGAAAAAATATTTGTATATCTTGTAATTGCTTACATTGTTTCTAATTGCTCATTTATATAAAGCAAGGATTTACACTGGTTATATTATTATAAATTGTAATAAGCCTAAGCATAAAAAATCACTAGTTAGGTCTTAAGCTAATGAGATTTGTTAAAAAATAATGAGATTTCACACATTAATAAATCAGGATTTGACCTCTGGGGTATTTGTCAATGCGTACATTCAAAATTTTAAAACTCTGAAGCTGAAGCCAAAAGAAAACACGAGGCTATCACATGGATAGAAGTACAAATCTTAAAATGAGACACTGGGAGATACTGATATGATAAAACCAAAATGGCTATTCATATGGCTTTATGCATACTGCTGTGTTTCATCCATAGCAGGAAAAACCTTTCTTATAAAAAAAGAGGAGTAGATATAAGATTTAACATATAATTAACTGGTCTAGAATTAAAATAATTTATTCTACTCTACCGTGACAGTGTCATTTAAGTCTCTCTGTAGTAGTGTTCCCTGTTGACAATGCTACAGCTGAGCTGGTGTCAGCATTTCAAAAAGAAAACCTTTAAACATAGGTTGTGACTCATTTCTGAAAGTTGCTCTGGGATAAACTGTGAGAGAAAGCATAGTTTTGGGTGTTTCAAAACAAACTCTAGCTGTTCTGGAGACTGGAAGGCAAAGCTTTTACACAGAGTTCTACAAAGTGGAGCTGATCATAACATCCAACAAGGTGCTGGCAAAAAAATACCAGTTTTTCATGGTTGCCCTCGTTTTTAGTTTGCTATGGACAGCATTAAACCGGAGTGTAGTTTGGGCCCTCAGTTTTCATACATATTTCCTTAGTAGTTTAATACTACCCTTGCCTCTGTGTTTTCAAAATACTTGCTAAAGTCTGAATTGCACAACTATCTTTGATTGCAGCTTTGAATCTGTGCACCAGCTAGGCCAACTGGTAGAAGACACACACTGAACTTTTATACGCTTACTACTGACTGCAAGTGCAGGAGACAGACATTTGACCAACGAAGTATCTCTTACTATTGGTTTCATTCTGTGTGCGATCATAGACTATATGCTGCCTGATTATGAAAAGAAAAGCAGATCTTAAGCAATATATTCCGTTTAAACACAATAATTTGATTTTATTTTTTTTAAACTCAATACATGCAACATATAACATACGTTGATTGTACATTTGAAATAAATAATAGCTTTTCTTCTCCTACCTATCATCCCTCTGGTCTCTTTAATCCCTGCTTCAGCAAGGTATTCAAGGCTTTTCATCTGAAGAATTCTTCTTAACTGGATATTCTACCCACACTTGCATCCAACAAGGAAGCTCAGTCCTTGTAGCAAGAGTGACATACATGAACAGCGGTAGGAGATAGGTACTGATTTTCTTGGTTCATAGTCACACAACAGTTGGTGTACAAGACGTTAATGACTTCAAAGTAGTTCTTCAAATTATAAAGCAACCTGTACAAACATTACTCTAGATTTCTCTTATTTACAGCAAGAAGTTAATTTGGACAATCTCTTCAATCTCGTAGTTTTATAAGGGAAATGGCAAGATTTAGACAAGTAACCTAAGAATTTATTTATCTTTCTTTGTATCCAGGCCTGTTTACATCAGGAAAATAATGTAAATCGGCATTCAAACACTATGTCATTTGAGGTAACCACTAGAGTGATAAAGTTTATTGTTTTCTCAGTTTAATTTTCTAGCCTAGGACAGGGTATATTTCAGTTTGAGGAACTTTCCATATTGAATTTTACACTGAAAACTGGAAAATTCTCTTTATCTAGACCCTCAGTCAGTTCTCTCCAGGTTTTACCTGTTTCCTCTGCCTCAGATTATCTGCTCCAGATCTCTCCATCTTTCCTTGCTGATGTATGCTTCTCAACCATGTCTGTGTGCATTTACTTTGTGGACAGTTTTAAGACTCTAATCATTCCACGGCAAAAAGATTAATAAAAAGGCTGATCAGTATTTTCCTTTGGTCAAAGAACTTTCAAGTCCTTCCTTGGCTTTCAAAAACCATATATTTGAGCTCTTTGGAAGGTGTCAGATGTTTCATTTTTGTCTATGAAAAATGCCTGAAGCAATTACAGACACCACCAGAGAAATTAATCTCATTTAACTTTTACATATGCAGTGCAGATGTTGATAACTAAGATGTGTCACCCAGGGCTTCCCTTGGTGGTCAATGCAGAAGAACAGGTAAGTTTAGGGCATGAATCACCTGACTTATTTTAGACAGGGATTCATTAAATTTTCTAGGTACACCAAAGGGTCTACTTGTTCTACTGGAAGAGTAGGCATAAGGGTGGCAGTGAAACTATATGGCCTATCTGGGAAGAGTGAGCAGAGAACTGAACTGCCTGTGCAGCAACACCAAGAGCTTCATTACACATTTCCAGGAACACTACAAACTATGTTATAATAAATAATAACCTATGAAACACTTTGTTTAATTAATATAATTAAACTGCTAGGAATTTTGCATGAAGGCTCCTTGAAACGACTGCATAAAAGCATGCCTTTCTGTTTCAGGGATTGAAAGACTGATGCATCTTTACTGCAGAGAAAATATGAATAAGTTTCTTAGAAAAAAATTAAAGAATGGCACAAATCCCCCTGCTGAACACTGATCTATGAGCATCTGTCTTCTGTCTTTACAGCATCGGCACTGGAATTTGTATTATCTCACTGTAGGTGTCTGCAGTACTGATGTCTGCGTCTGAGCTAGTTCTCCAGACTTTGAGTCAAAGCAGAGTTAACTGACAACCCCAAGGTTTCAAGATATGACTACATGAGAAAGTATGCTCTCAGCTTACAACTGCTGACACTGCAACATCAGAGTACATTCATACATAGCTGCTCATCCCGACACAGCCCAGCTTCTCCAAGTGTGGTTGTACTGGGTGGAGTCACACCAAAATCTGAGGAGGTCTCCCTGTGCTAACTTACACTGCATTCCTCTGTGCAGAATTGTTCCAGTGTCAAGGTACTGGAATCAGTTTCCCACAATTCTCCACTGCAAAGTATTTTCTAAGGTACAATTTTTCTTTCTTTTTTATGTTTATTTTTAATAAAAATCCATACTTCACAATTTTCTCTGTGCCATCAGCATGCATATGCCATCTGTAGAAGGTAATGTATCTTACATTTCTGGTTTGCATATCTTTCATATATGTGGAACTCAAGCGAGTCCTTCTAAAATGGTGATTAGCGATGGGACAAGAATGATGACATTTTGGGGAGGAGGAAAAAATAACTTCACGCTACTGAATAATGTTTCTAGGCCAAAAAACCAGCAGAAGGTGAAATAGTGTGTTGCAGGTTTGGGATGACTAGCAGTGGATGAGGTAATTCATACTGAAGAAAGCCACATAAATGAAATTGTATGCTGAAGAGGTACTGGCCCCAAACTTCATCAAAGAGACACCAGGGTGAGAGGCACTTTGATGACAGATAAGCAAATAGTGTTCGTGCTCTAGAAGTTAGCAATACCAGCCTGCTAACCAGATAGTGGGCAGCCAATGGGGCTGGAAAATCCCCAGTGAAAACAGTTGTTGTACAGGTCTGCAAGATCATCAAGCATCTCCTTCTTTCTTGAGATTATGAATCAGGGTGGTGCCTGGGGAACAGAGGAATCTGAAGCAGGGAATGGCAAGTTTGTGGTAGGGAAATAGGTTGGATACATCCTGAGTCTGCATCCTCTGATGACAAATGGGCATGTTTGATTTGTCCATGATGTAATCCTTGGTTGATCAAGGAAGATACACAGTATATAGAGGAAACACTTTTCTTTGACTGTTTTTTTATTGAAGCATGGGTAGTGAAACTTAGCCTTTGCTTCCCAGATGCAGAAAAACAAAAAGAAGAGGTTCAACATTTGTTCTAGCAAATGCAAGATGAATTTGGATTACTTACTTAAGATTCACAAGTAACACATTATATTAAGCGTAATCTGAGTGAAATAAGCATGCTGGTTGTAATTGTTGCATACTTTCAAGTCAGGTTTTGTGAGGCCTGCTTTAAGCAATAGAAAAGCATGGCAGTAGGTTGGCAGGTTGAGTAGGCAAGCAGCTGGTTAGTTACTATGGCATTGTTTGCCTAAGGAAACATTAGGGGGTCCTTGTAGAGCTGTGTTCTCAGAAGGGCTGTTTGCTCGTGGTCAGTTCTCCCATTATTGACTTTAGAAATAATAATCAGTTTCAAATTAACTACATTCATTACTGAAGTCTCTTCAGTTTGAGGTCAGAGTCCAGAGGCTGAGGAAGGGTTTGGAAATGTCCAGGAACACCAGGACACAGTCAGGAAGCAAAGAGAACATGCAGCACCAGTGCAGGGTACTTCTAGAGGGTCATCCCCTCTCTGACCCACACATGATGCACACCTCTAGGCATGGATCTGCAGAACAAAGATCTTCCACACCAAAATACTGATGTGGTTGCACTCTCTATATGGCCAGAATGTTCTCCCCAAGGCTCCCTCTCCTCTCTCCAAGCCTCCAGGAGTTCATCACTTCAGGCTTCGAAACCCCTTGCAACAACTGACAGGGGAGCAGTGTGCGGGAGGGGCCAATGGCAGGAACCATTTTACCTGCAGGAAGTCAAGAAGGACAAACAAAGGGCAAGACAGATTGGGCTGCCTGGAGTTAGAGCCGAGGTGTTTGAGGATGGAGTCAGGAGCCAGAACTGAGGGCCTTAGGCACCAGGGTGTTGTTACAAGGACTTGCGTGCAAGCTGGAAATGCGAGTGTTGTTATAGAAACTTCTGCTATGCAGTTAGCATTGCCATCACAAAGAGAAACCTATTTTTTTTTTGCTAAGGAAGCTGGTGGGGTTTGATTGCTCTTAATATTGGTAGATGAGCACTCAGTGTAGTGGTAGTGTACTCTGCAGTTTCCCATTCTCAGGGAGGAAAGCTGAACTGGTACTGCAGACAACTTCACAGGGAGTTAACTTTGTACTTCAAATATTCTTACTGAAAGTAAACAAAAAATCAGTGATTGAGTACCTGTGTGATCAGGAATTGATCAGCACTTTGTTGGGTTGTTGGATTAATGGATTAAACCTGATAGTGTGCTACTAAGGCAACTGTGTCTTTTCTCAGCTAGCCAGGATTGTTTCTGTACAGGTAATCCATTTTTTTCCTGGTTTCCCTGGCTGGGTGGTCAGGCTGGTAAGGAGGTTGGCAACAGCTGCTGTTTGCAGCTCTGCAGCCATGGATGTTTGAGAAATTCCAAGGAGGAATTTGAGCCTGAGGGAAAGCTTGTTTCTTTTGCTCCTAAACTTGTTGTCTAGAGAACTGATTGATAACAGATGCACCTATCTGCCTTTCTGTTTTTCTTGAAGCATGTTGGTTTCAGCAACAGGATTTTCCCTGTGATCTCCTCAGGATATTTCTCCCTCTACTGTGTATGCTCCCAGTCAGGTCAGCACTCTGTGTGGAATAAAGAGGCTCTGAAAGTGTATTATCCTTTGTTTGACCTGTTTTTCCCCTTAATATGCATCAGTCCTTCAGCAGTTAGGGAGGCTGTGTTTTTCCAGCACCCTCTGTCAAAGAAGAGATTGTTAGATTTGCTTGGTAACAGGAAAGAGAAGGAATTTGGAAACTCCCGAGACTTCTTTCCCCGCAGGAAGGTCTGTGTCCTCCCAGGCAGCTTGCTCTGGGTAAAGACATTGCTGCAGGGATGCAAAATTGCTGGGGATTGCATGAGTCTTATGAAAGGGGGAACTGATATAGAGGATCTTAATTCATGAGCACTGGAACAGTGTAGTCAATATAAAGCTTAGTACAAGCAGTAGTGGTTATGACCACCAGAATGTCCCCAGCAGTGACAAAGGCCCACCAGGTACACACTGTTGCAGGTTCCAAACCATGTATCTTGGGAAGATCCAAGGGCATATCTTCATGCAGTGAAGATAAGAAAAGCATAGGAACCTAAGAAAATTATGTGGAAGAATCAGAAAGGATCCAGGAGGATAAAAAGGCCATTTTTCTATACATAAAATATATGTTCCGAGGAAATCAGAAGTCTTCCCTTGTCTGGAAACCAAAGAAAAGCAAGCCACCATTAAAAGCCTGTTCCTTTGTTATGCTACGCTGCATAGGAAAAGTATGTTCCTTTGAAGAGAAAGAAGTCAAGTTCAAGTATTGCCACAAAAGAAAAAGCAGACTTTTTACAGTAAAATGCAGTAGGATATCCTTGAGCTTCTGTCCCCTTTCCTTACTGTACTCATTTTAACTATTTGGGAATGGGTCTCTAATCCCACACCATTTCAAATAATCTCTCCACACTGGTGCCTGCCCTGCCTTAACACTCTGCTCTCTGCTGGCTCTTCAGAGGTAGGGGTTTTGTTCCATTTCAAGTGTGTGGACTCTTGGGGAATTACATTATTCAGGCAACACGAAAGCTTAGTTTTCATTTCAGTTTGGTGGTGGAAATGTGGATAAATATGACACAAGTTAGCACTTTAATTGTGGTACAGTATGCACATTTTCATTATAGATTCAAGAGAATAAATAAAAAGCAACTCAGTGCTGTGCCATCACTATGAAGGTAAACCAGCAAATCATTCTCTCTGCAATCTTCTCTCATATGTTTTCATTATGATATAGTAATTAAAAGCAAATAGATTTATGATCAATAGTCTGTAGGTCATGGAAAAATAAATGGTAGTCCCTTCCAAGACCTGCTGTAGCAGAGAAATAAGAGGTACAAAATATTCCTAAACCTAAACAAGGTCTTTGGCTTCTAGAATTACATCCAGCTTTAATAGAAGCTGCAGCTATTAATGGGCTCTCACATAATACAACAGAATGACTTGAGCAGGATTGTTTATTCCCAATCCTACCAACAGCTCTGAGTGAGCCCAGTTTAGTCAGGTGTTAAATATGATTAACTGCAGTGGCTTTGGGTGGCTTAACATTTTATTTCCAACACCTAGATTCTTACAGTGCTGCAATACATGAGGCAATCTGAAGATAATACAGCTATTGATTTTTTTAAAAGGACACGAATGCATAAAAATACCACTATAAGAAAAGCGAGAGTATGTATGATTATTGTCAGTATGTAAGATGACGTAATAAATGTAACACAAAAGTAGCATTCCTGGTACAAGACTAAAGCGGCTAATTTTGCCGTGTAATTACAACTGATCATATGAAGACTATACAAAGGTTGAAACCATTCTGAAAACCTGCCCCCACACAGCTTAGGTGTTACATTGTATCAAAAATCAATAGACACAACAAATTCCTTATTCTCTGATTTCACCCTAGTTTTCTGGAAGTCACAACTGGCTCCCCTACAACACCTTAAGCCTGTAAATCGAATAACAGACTACCTTCCTGTCAAACCCTACCTCCAATGGGGCTCCTTTCATGGAATGGTAAAACTTGTGCATAGATTTGGTGCTCTGACATTAGGTTTGTTTAGCCTTCTGGGGCGTGTTGCTCCTTGTACTGGTTTAACGCAGTCTGTGAGACTTTATGCAAACAGCTACCAGGTATTTATGTGTATGAGGGACACACCCTGGACCAGCTGCTGTGCGTTCCCGCATTTTCTGCATAAATGTCACTGCAGTAGCAGATAGGCATCTCACTGGGATAATGCGAAGGCTCAGGGTCTGTGGTCCCTGGTACAGAACAGCCACACGTTGATCTACTTGAACTCTGGGCAGTGAGAAACACACGTCAAATGTGCCAGGAGTTGAGATCATCTGTTTTGAAATAAAGGGATATACCACTCCCTTATTTTCTATCAACAAATGTGATGGTACAGAGTGGCCTCTACAAATCACGAGAGTGCAGTGATGATGGGAGCTGCTGTAGCCTACTCAGAGTACCAAATGGTCCAGTTGTTTTGAGCTGCTGAGCAATTTGGAGTCGCATTCTGTCAAACCTTCTCTGACACAGTGTGCGTGCCAAGGTTTATTTTTGTCTTTGCTTTTAATTTGAAGTGCAATTTTTTTGCTTCAGGGGTAGTTCATCTTCAGGGTCCTTATTATGGGTTTCTGATTCCCGAGCTGGGAAGACATGTACATTTTCCATCAAACTCTCTCTGACAGACTTCATGCAAACGGATACCAGGGAAAAACAGGGAAGGATAGTGGTAATCTCATTAACTCCAGCAGGATTAAGTGACTATTATGCCTGTCACTGTCCAGACCCAGGATTTACCTCTACTCTGGGATACCTTACACAATGCACCATCATTATCAGAATGTCAGCTCCTGATACCTCTTTTTGGTACCTGTCAAAATGTTTTTATTCCAGTAAACTGAATCTTGGCTAGAAAAAATAGATAGATTCATGTCTTAAGACATCAGAAAGATCATACATTATCTAAATTGGTTTAATTCTGTATCTAAATAATTCAAATAAAGAAAGGAAGCTTCTTTCCTGCATATGCTGGGCTTGCTATTTTTTGTATTAGCAGGCTCTTTCTTTTTTGTATTAATTACAGTGGAGTTTTCAGAATGACTTAAGCTTCAAATCTTCTGACTAAGAAAGATATCAGAGTTTGCTATTTTCATGCAGAAATTGCCCCACAGGATAAAATGATTGGATTTGGATTTGTTGTAAGACTACAAAGAAGGAACCTCCTACCAGGATGAGTGTGCTGCAAAATATTTGCATTCCTAAGATATGTAGAGTGCCTAGGTGGAGCTTTTACTAAGTATTAAGTTTGGAGTCACTAACTCTTGTTCAGTAATGCTGCCTTTGGGAAGACTGTCACTCGGTTCTTACTCTGTTAAGGATTTGGGTGTCTGATGGCCACAGTATGGAATTACTTGCCTACCATGTGGCCACAGGCATTGGCAAGTACTTGATTATACACTACTTGTCTGCAAGTATTGGTTCTCCAGGTCTGCTGTACATGTATATAGCTTTACAACTCACCCCACTCAGCAGAAAGTTAAGTTCTGAGGAATTCATGATTCAGGTGAACTGAAAGGGAAGGGCAGACCCTTACAATGATATAGAAACACACAGAAGGCATGGTGCTAAAATGCACCTGAAGTTCACACTTCAAGCAATAATTCACCAGTTACAAGGCTCGTAACACAAAATGCTGTTATAAGGCACACCCACAAAGTAAATGTACAGGTAGAAGAATGAGGTAAGCAGCCTTACCATGTTAATGCAATCTTATGATTAGAAAAATATAATAATTTTACATGCTATGTATTTATGCATATAGTAATGATTTCTGGGAGGTTTCTCAAGGCAGATTTTTTTAAATAAGGAGCCTAATTTAGAAATATATTGTGTAATAATTACAATGCTGGGACTGAAGGATTTTAATGTCAAAAGTTATCCACTTAATCTGCTGGTTTACTTGGTTTCATGTTGTATCCTTTCAAGTGCCACAAAAAAGCATTCAGGAGTCCTGGCTACAGCTGAAGCCATTAGCACCCCTCAGTGTGGCACACTCCATGCCACTTAGCACGAGAACAATATGGTAATTTACAGCCTGTGCCTCCCAGCTCTGCTGCAGTTCATTTCGCTCTGCTCAGTGGGTTTTTTGGTGTTTTCTCCATTAAGCTAATAAAGGCCTCCTAGAACCACTTAAAAAGTGCACTACTTTACATTACAGTATAATTAGATAAAATTAAATTAAAATGGGCTTGTGAGAATGATGAAGAAAAGATGTAGATAAAGATCTAATCTTCTTTTGTGCTTACATATTGGCTCAGGATGCAGCACAACTTCCTGCTGTAGATTATGATAGAATAGCTATTGTATTAGAGATAAATTTATATGGATATCACATCAGTTAAAACAAACCCTTTAGAATGCTATAAATATGTTTGTACAAGGGGGTTTCCAGGTTAGCAGGATTTTCAAATCCATATAGCAAGAACAGTACACAAGGCTGTATGCAATCAAGGTTTTAGCATGGTTCCGATCTGTTTACACAGGTTTAGCCATCAGCAGGGCAGCAGACTGCAGTTTCCATCCCAGCATTCCTGGAACAGATGAAGATGACAATGTCTCACTATTTGTCACCATCCAGCAGCAGGTTACTGTACCCATACCTATTTTGTAGGTGCCCTTTGGACACTTCACTGAAGTCACTCACCAGCCTCACTGGCACCGAGGGACCCGTTTGAGCACAGGCTGGCAGAACTGTAGGTGGAAGTGGCTTTTTGCAAAAGGTCATTGGTGAGCAGCTGGCTGGGGAGTAGTAACGACTTTGAATGAAGCAACTGTTTGCAAGCTTAATTCATGTTTATGGTCTAAATCTATTGTCATAAACCTGACAGCTAAAAATAGTTTTAAGTCAATATAAGAGAGACCACACCAAAAAATGTGAGCTAATTCAGTTAATATTGCTTGAATTAAGTCCATATAACTTCTGTACATAGGAAATATGGGATTTGGCCTTCTGAAAGCTCTGCAGTGGCCACAGCTCTGCTTCTTATATGAACGGTTTGATCTGGGAAATAAAATTTCGCAAATTCTGTGGTTTTCCTCCATCTTTTATCCTTATTTTCAATATTGTTTCTCATATAGACGTGCAGAATTTCTTCATTAGCTCCTTCCTCTGTGAAAGTACATTATGTGCCCTGCTGCCTGACCAATACAAGCTATAGTCTCTGCACTACTGCTACATCAGTAACTGAGCAGATTTAGTCCTTGATTTTCACTGTACCCAGAACTGGTATACCAGTTAGATAGCTTTCAGGCATTAAGATCTTCTTAAACCTCTTTTTGACACTAGATGGCTTTTCCTAACATTTCAGTGACCCGACTTAGTCTTAATGAAATCTGAATTATTGACAGACAAAAATAAGTTCATTTGTAATGTCACTCAGTTCAGTTCATATCTTTGTCTTCATTCCATCATAGTCAAATCAAGGTCAATTTGACGTCTGCCTTCCCCCAGAACTCCCTTGAATGTGTTCTGGAAGGGATAATGATGACATGTGGTATCAATATTTAAGTGATATAAAGGAAAAAGAGATTACACACAAAAGAAAGCATGCAATTTTATCAGACTTTAGAACAGGTATCATGTTACCTGCACTGTGCCCAACCCAGTTCAGTAGTTTTTTGTATCTGAATTTAAGTCCGATACAGTCTACGAATTTGGAAATGTTAAGAAATAATGCACTTAATGTGAGGCAGAAAATCAAATCATACATACACAACCATATTATTCTTATCTGTGGATGCTCAGGTAGTAGATCTTTCATATGCAGGAAGTCTGAAAGGCAGTGAAAATACTGCATTCAGTAGAGTTGTGTGGTATGGACCTATGAGTACTTTAAATTTATTTTATTTTTATTTTATTTTTATATGTCCCCTCTCCCCTTAGGCTCTGACAGCAAACTACAATTTTATAGGTTTGGGAGATGATGCCTAGCTGCTTGGAGCAGAAACACTGAACAAAGGCTCATGTTATGCCTGTCTGCCAGGCTTTACTAATTAATGTATTAATCCAAACAACTCAAAACTACTGTATTTTTTTCTGCTGTGCTGCCACTAAATGCCTTTGGAGATCTCTCTTGAATGTTGTAAATGATATGGAAGCTCCCAAGACTGATACTTTGCATATTAGTCAGACCTTTCATCCTCAAACCTTGTTCATGAGCTGCTGGGAATTGTCTCTGTGAGCCTCAGGAAACAGGGTTTAGGTGATATGCTGTTTGCCTACCTATCATATCAGACACCCTTTAATAACTTTTGAACCCGTAAGTTCATTTCAATTACATTTGATGCAGAAACTTCAGGTTATGAAGTTCCTCCAAGTTTCATGAAATGTAACAGCTCAGTAGAGGAAAGACTATTTCCTTCAGATTACTGTGACTGAAAGGCTGTTGCTGGAGCTCTAAGGTTATTTATGATGTTTAGTTTGGGGGCAGCCAGTATATACCTAACTCAAAAGCAACCATATCTCCTTGTTTCTCACCCACCTGGTAGCTGGGAGGCAGGAGGAGGGAGCTGTGAACACAGGGGCAAAGGAAGACTCATGATGGGCAGGGAGCTGGAGCTGTGGTCACTGGGAAAGGAGGAAGAATGGAAACCAGGGCTTAATTTCTGCCATCTCTTAAGAATACAACTTATTCTCTACCTGGGAATGACTTGAGTCAAAAGTGACACATCAAAATTAAGCAGACTGAAATGATTAGCACCCAAAGTGCATTCTTAGTCTAACCAGCACACCAGCACAACAGTCACCATTTAAACAAATTTTCTTTATATTTGTTTATCTTCTTTTCCATAAGCATCCAGTTCACTACATACAGTGTTCAGGACTTCACTCCTGAGAACAATATGGTAATCTGATTATAGTCTACTGCTATTGTTTCTGTTGCCATTGATATCATAATTATTTCTACTTCAAGCATGCTTGCTTCTAAACCAAGCATACTAAAGTTACAGCTCCTTGTTTTGTGATACAGACTCCATTGCAAGTGATAGACTCAATAGGTTATTTGAAGAAACTTTTGTTTATGCTAGCACCTATCATTTTACAATAATAAAGTAATAGCAATAAAATAATGGTTAATAATCAGAGTATCCAAAGTTACCAATTAGATTTCAGATAATCCATGAAGGATATCTAAATGTTATTACTCCTACTTTATGGACCCAAGAATTGAAACACTATGATGTAATTTTTCTGTTGGTAACAATAAGGTTTTCAACAGACTCGGGATAAACATGGCTCCATTAAGTTACTACTGAAGCTCCATTTGATTTAAAGAGTGTATGGATTTCACTAAAATATAAGTCTCCTTACTATAAAATAGCAAAGAAAAAATCCATGTTTTTTGCTTTCACACAATCCTCAAAAACTCATGCATCTGTGGAATCCAAATTCCTACAGTTTCTCAGAAGTCACAGAGTTACTGGAAGAGTCTGTTTTGCCTTAGGTTTACCCAATGGTGAGAAAACTTCAGTCAGAGGAAGATTTTGGTTTGGCTCTCATGATATCAAACTGTGGCTGTGCAGTACCAAATACAACAGTTTCAGACTGAGGAAGAGGAGAGATTAACGCTCAAGTTCATGTGACATCTTGTCACACACACTAAAGAGAGCGCAAACTCTGTAAAATGACATTACAGGATGCTGGTAAGCATTCTGCTGGAGGGTGGACCTGCATCCAAGGCGATAGGGTAACGTTGGCTTCAGCAATGATTGTTTTTTTTCTGACAGCTGGACATATAGAATGTGCAGGAACTTCGTACTTGCACTGCCTGCTCTTTGTCATATGGTGTAGCTCTTGCAGAAGCCACACACAAGCTTCATAGGTTGCCTATGCCTGCATTAGATGTTGGATGGAGCAGCACATTTTCTTTGGTTGGTGCACACAAAAGGAAGTTATCACTTTGTTAATCCTTTTCTAATCCATGCTGTCTTCTTGCTGACACTAGTAGATGGAGAAGAGAAAATGACCTGTGACTTCTACCCCGTCCTAACAAAAAGGATTTGGTAGTTTCCACATACAGAGTAGAAAATGAGAGGCATGGCAATTAGCCTAGTAAGTCGCATCCCATCTCATTCTTACCCTAGAGCTTTCCTGCAGGTGGTGGGTTGACCCTGGCCAACAGCTAAACACCCACCTAGATGCTCACTTACTGCCCCCAAAGTGGGATGTGGGAGAGACTCCAAAGGGCAAAAGCAAGAAAAAATGCATGGGTTGAGATAAAGACAGTTTCCTGAGTCAAGAAAAGAAAAAAAGAAAAAAGAAAAAAAAAGACAAATAAATGATGGAAAGCCACTCACTCGCCACCTGTCACCAGCAGACTGATACCCAACCAGTCTGCAAGCAACAGCAACTGCAAACCCCCCCCCCCATTTTATCACTGAGCATGATGTTACATAGCATGCAGTATCTCACTGGTCAGGTCGTGTCAGCCTACTTGCTGTGGGGGCAGGATGAGAAAGAGAGAAGGCCTTGATGCTGTACAAGCACTGCTCAGCCATAGCTAAAACACTGGTGTGTTATCAACGTTGTTTAGGTCACAAATCTAAAACACAACACCATACAGGTTGCTATGAAGAAAATTAACCTCATCCCAACCAGACACAATATACTATCAGAGGCTACAGGGAACCAAGGGCACTTTATCCTTCAAAAAAACATTAACATGGCAGTTGAAAGTACTTCAGCTTAGAATTAAAACTAATTGAATAGTTTTGATTGCCTTAATTTTGCTGTGTAAAATTGGAGTGAGGAAAAGACAGAAACTAGTGACAAGAAGTCTTACTCAGCATCAAGGGCACTCATGTTCTGTAGTAAGAGCAGCTAGTGATTTTCTCTGTGTGCATCATCCCCATATTTCTCTTCCATCAACCCTTGTTTCTCCGCCTTCTGTGAGGTCAAAGTCACAGTCACCTTTTCCATGGTATTTTACCCAGCCAGCAGCGCTGTAGGGGTTTGACAATAACATTTTTGATGTCTGTGGTAAGGGTGTAAAGTATTTTTTGCTTCAACAGTCAGTGCTTAGTTTTTTTTATATATGACATTAGCACTAGGTATTTCTCTCCGGATAATCTCTTTTTTTTTCCAAGTTGTACTGACAAGATCATAGCCTGAAGTACAAAAAGATTTTGGTCAGTTTTTTTTTTTGAGGCTGAAATTTGGCTGACTGCAAATTTTTTCTGGTCAATGGACACAGCTAGTAGAGCTAACCGATATTTTCAGTAATACTTTAATCCAAAAGTTTTCCTAAGGATGTAGAAATATTGTGCCTTACATTACATATAGAAAACCTGGTCCTCAAAGAAATAAAAACCATGTAGGACAATGGAACTCCTGTTCCTCCTCTTGTTAAACCATCTGGCTTTCCTTTAAAATTCAGAGTTGCTCAACTTCTTCAGCTTTGTGAGCCAACAGCCAATGCTGTCATTTCCTACTTGGCTGTAAGTACAGTTCTGGAATCTAGATAATGTAGGATTTTGCCACTGAGGCAAGGATGGAGTTAGGAAATAATAAAATTAGGGTGGAAATAAGAAAACCAGAACTTCAGCAAAATATTGAGGCTTTTAGCCTCAATATTTTCCTAGGTTTTCTTGAATCTAATTCTGCCATAGTTTCACAAAGCACAGAATCATTCACAGGCAGGAGGCATTCAGCTCTTGGATCACTCATTTTCTCTGTTAGCACATCCATCTCCTCAGATTCTAACAAACTCTGTTCTGGTGAATTCCTGATCTGGAAGTTTCCTCTGGTACACAACAGCCACAAATGACACAGCATTAATTAAATATGCCTTTTGGCTAATTTTTTTTTTTAATCATTTATCACCCCCCCCCCCCCCCAATAACTTATTTTCCCAGCTAACAAATCCAAAAGTATTTAGCCTCTTCTTGTAGGATCGTAAGAATGGCTGTAGTAGATGAGACCAGGGGCCCATCTAGAACATGATGAGAGAGTATACAAAAAGGGCAAGCAGACAGCAACTTTCTCTTCTGTGTGCCTTCCCAGCTTCCAGTAATGTGAGTCCTTCAGAAGTACTAAAACAGGGACAGTATTTTGTATTTAAAAGCTGCTAATGTATTTGTATCCCATCATTTTGCCATTTAATATTTTTGAGTTTTAGTTATTTGAATGTTACTAATCCTAATTATGGATTCTGAGATGAGGTGACTACAACTGAAAGCAATATGCAAGCAGTGCACCACAGTTGTATGTAGTACTGTGGTTTATGTTTCTTTCCTTATCCTTTTTCTAAAAAAGTTTACCTTTCTTGTACTATCAACCACCTCTGAGAACTGAACCTTTTTTCATACAACTGCTCACAGTGACTTCAAGAGTTTTAACAACTGACACTAGCTTTTAGAGGTCACAGTCGTATCTGTATGTTTTTCCTCCATGTGTATTACACTGCACTTTGGAACACTGCTTTCCAACTATCACTACTCACACAATGCTGTGGGAGCCTGTGTATTTTCAATCAGCATTAGATCTGAATTATCAGATATGTTCTTCAAATTTTGTCACGTCATCATTCATTCCTTTTCCCAGTTCACTTACACACTGTAAACAGCTCAGCTTTAAGTACAAATCCTTGTGGGATAATCCTTCTGTCACAAAACCTCGTGGTTCACTTCTGTCTTTTGAGTTTTGTGTTTTAACTGATTATTCCATGAAATGAAGCTTCTTATGTCATATAGAATAACAGACTCGCCGAAAAATAGGGCTGGAAAGAAAACAAAGATATCCAATTTCTCTCTACTCTCCTCATCATGGTAATGCTACCTTACCTACAAAACTTCTAAAATAGGTTTATCTAACTTTTTCTTAAAAATATGTAATTATTTCAGTTTTAGTCTAATGATTACACATTATCTCCAGATAATTTTATTATATAACTGTCTTTATCACTCAAAGTTTTTCTTATGTATAAAGTGCACTTGGTATAACTGAAGTTTGTTATTTCTTGTACAAAGACAATTTATTAAAGCGCTTTTGAACATTTGTTGCTGAGAACACTTGTAATAAAACATCACTATTTGGCTAGGAGCAACACTAAAGTATAATAGTTCTCTATATAAATTATATATGTTCTATAGACTTGTCATGAAATACTGTTCTATAGCCATGGCTTGTCTTTAGGATGAATTTTACTGATAAAGTGATATAAAACATTATATCCAATGGAAAAAGTTGGAAGCCTAACAGTAGAACTTGATATGGTTTGGGTTATCTGTTTAGCACAGTTCTGTTTCTTCTGTGGGAATGGATTTAACTTCAGAATGCTATCAGACAGTGCAGTTTTGATGTATCCTCCTTTATACGCCTCAAGCAAACCATATCCTGGGCTGCATCAAAAGAATAATGACTGGCAGGCCAAGGGAAGTGATTCTCCCCCTCTACTCTGCTCTCTACTGTGCAGTACTGCATTCTGGGGTTCCCAACACAAGAGGGATGTGCAGCAGTTAGAGAGAGACCAGGGGATGGCCATGAAGATGCTCCAGAGGCTAGAACCCCTCTCCTGTGATGACAGGCTGAGAGAACTGGGCTTATTCAGGCTGGAGAAGAGAAGGCTCTGGACAGACCTTAGAGCAGCTGCCAGTGCCTAAAGGGACCTACAAGAAATTTGGAGAGAGACTTTTTACAAAGACATGGAGGGAGAGATGCATGCAGGGATAGGACAAGGGGCAATGGTTTTAAACTGAAAGAGGGTAGATTTAGATTAGATATTAGGAAGAAGTTCTTCACTATGAGGCTGGTGAGGCACTGGAATAGATTGCCCAGAGAAGTTGTAGATGCTCCATCCCTGGAAGTGTTCAAGGCCAGGGTGGACAGGGCTTTGAGCAACCTGGTCTAGTGAAAGGTGTGCCCGTTCATAGCACTGGAGTTGGAACTAGATGGTCTTTAAAGTCCATTCCAACCCAAACAAGTCTAGGAATCTGTATATCAAAGAAACATCATTCCTTTTCCATTACATGCTATTGATTTTCTCATTTCATGGAAAAAGATCAGTGGATTCTACAGGCAAATTTAGAATTATTTTAGCCTCTTATAACCTTAACAACTAGCAAGGAAATAGAGCAGGTGGAACATGGTGGTGCTAGAATAAGGATGCCAACAATGCAGGTGGATTGAAAGCATGTATATCGTCAAAGCCAAGGAAGCTCAGTTACACCAACAGTGCAGCTTCAAAATATGCAAAGTTTGGCTGTTATATTCAGAATTAGAGTTTATGCTTTCTCCATAATGGGCAACATCTACATTTTTAGAAATCCAGGTTTTCTCTACATCTCTGCTTTGGAGGTATTGACTCTAAACCAGCTGTCACGCTGATTCTCAAATGGGAATGCAATGGCATTGGTTGATAGTATCTTCTAGTTATTTGGATTTTTTTCTGGCAAATTTAAACACTACACTGCATGCTATATGGCAAATGAAATAAGCTCACGCATCTTGCTTCACGATTCACAGGGAGTAGGTGATATGCTAAGAAAGATATACACGTGGCTACACTTAGCTGATCAGCGATCAGCTTGAGTTGTAGTTGTGCAAAGATGAACTGTGGCACACCATGCAATGCAGGATTATTTCACTTCTACTTTGCTGTGTCCTACTGTTTTTAGTCGCTAAAGGCTGAATTCCATTGGTTATGTTATGTAACTGTTCAGTCTGGCCAGTCCATAAAGAGAAGGTAGGTAACGGCTTTTGTGATTTCGTGAGGGTTTTATTTTTCTCAGGAAAAATCATGAGGAAAAACAGTACAGCCTATTTTGAGATCAGGTTCTTGGATTACACTCAAGAAAAGCAGTACAAGGTTTCTATTTTAGTACTATTTGGATTATGGTGCTATAAAAATGAATTAAAAAACAAAAACAAAAACAAAGCTAGCCAAATAATTATATAATGAGAGCAGAAGTCAGAGCTCCAATCTTCTGTTCCTAGCATGCTCTCTAGATTTACTGTAAAATCTTGGTAGTGCCCCTTAGTAAGGTACTTCGTTTTCTAAACCTGTAAAATAATGTAAATAGTTTTATGATAGGTGTTTAGAAGTTAATGACATAAAAGATTCCAAAACTCAGAGTTTTACTGGGAATGACAATGTATGAACTTACAGCCAGTAGAAGACTTTCTAATCCACCCCTATGAGAAATTGTCTGGCATACTGTCCCACTTTTATTAGGCTCTTCACACTCTTACATTAACATGTTTAAAAATTAGTGTATTTATATATTAGTATATAAAATTAGTATATTTCTACTTTTATTGGAATAGAACTGTTAGTATTTCTCTGCTTCTGTAAAGATGATAATACAGTTCATGTAAGACCCATATTTGTTCTGAATTTCTCTAGTCTTATTCCTCAGACTTCTGAGATGTATTCTTTCATTCTTAAGTGAAGCAACATCAGCTTAAATGTGACAGATGTAAGTAAACACTGTTTGCATATGTTTATTAATGTCCCATTAAAGATCTACTGAAAAAATGCTTTATTGATCCATAAGAGTTCCAAATTTCCCACTGGATTAACAAGTAAAAGCTTATAGAGAGAGTAAGTTAAGAAAAGGTGCAAATACTTCCAGATGTGGCTTAGAAAAATAAAAAAAACAAAACCAAACCAAACCAGACCCCCCCCTCCCTCCCCCTCATTTTTTGGTCCCACTAATATATGAAGAGAGAATGCAGTGACTTGACATTCAGGAGAAATGGTGAATTGAATGAGCAACAGCCCAGCATATTCAGTTAGGCTGTCAGGCTGAAAAAAATCATGCTTGCAATCTGCAAGCCTGTCATTTTCTATTTTCTTTGGTGGGGCTACTCAGACATTCTACATCAGCACAATTAACAAATGATAGGGCATTAAGTATTAAAAACATCACAGTAATTTCCCTTCTGACTAGAATTGAATAATACAATAAAACACTTTAAAAACCTCCGTGAATGCTATTAAATATGTATTACCGGCGTCATAACCATTCTACAAACATGGAATAGCAACGGCAATATCATGGTACTGTTCTGCCTCCTTCTCTCAGCCCATTTGCCACTACTCAGAGATTCATCTGTGCTCTGTAAATAGCTGCCTGTCACTGGCCCTCCTCTGGGACCCACCTGGAGAGGAGATGTCAGGAAGCTGTACTTGAACAGGCCTGACACCATGTGCCCACAAAACAGTTTTCTTCACCTTCGTGAACTTGAAGTGGAATCCTGCCATGTGCTCCAACCTAAAGAAGAAACA
Source organism: Neopsephotus bourkii (assembly GCF_033783945.1). Taxonomy (NCBI): domain Eukaryota; kingdom Metazoa; phylum Chordata; class Aves; order Psittaciformes; family Psittacidae; genus Neopsephotus; species Neopsephotus bourkii. Next base: position 3,984,737 of record NW_026901837.1, on the reverse strand, counting down.
AATGTGCCCATTTTCCATCTTTTAACCATGGATTGATAAAACTTCTGCATTATAAGAAGGCAGCTTCATTCTACTGGCCTCTGAGATGGCCTCCACTTGGAGCTGCTTAGTTGGTTCTACACTTTCAATGGCTTTTATGCGGCAAATGTAAGGATTCAGAAACCAGAAACAGGGCTTTGTCACAAGACAAGGAACCAGGGCACAGATCATGTTGTGTATTTTCCACAGTTAGCTTTGCATCAGTCCAGCTTCTGTTGGGGGGGCTCATGAGGGGAACGAGAAAAGCATGGCTTGTTTAGTCCAGCAAAATAAAGGCATGTGGGGATGAGATTGCTATCTATAAATACTTTTGGCAGGGGATACACACAGGAGAGCAAGAAAGGCTACTTCAAGACAGTACTTGCAGAGAAAGAAAAGATGGATGTGGACTGGTCACAGGAATTGTAGGTTTGAAATTTTAAAAAGTCTTCCAGCTGTTAGAGAGGTTTCTCTCAGACAGCCTCCTAGCAGCAGCAGCAAAGGCCAAAACTCACAATGATCAGTTTATGGAGGAAAGGATAAAATGGCTGCTTACAACACTAGGGAACTGAGTAGCATAGCTGTCTTGGCTTACAAATGCCAGCCTAGCTGGGCTTCCATAACCGGGGGTGCCGTTAAACCTCTCTCACCTGTGCTGTGGACATACAATAAATTACAGTGAACAACAACCTTTTCATTAAACGTTGGAATTGTAAGAGTAGAAAATGAAAACCTTAGTGATGAAAATGGGCAGTAACAGCTATTTTTTTTTTTTTTTTGTCCAAGAGGGCAAGGGGAACTACTTGACGAGTTTATTATTACCAACTGCAAGGTAGTCCTTATTCCTAATGACTTTAAGACTGAATTAATATATCTGTGTAGCATAACCTTCTACAGCTACATGCTTGCCCTTCTAAGTCTGTGTCCCTTTCTTCTCAGTGTTGGCTTTGACTACTAGGGGATCAAAGATGTGAACACTTTGCAAAATTTAAAGCTCTAACTTTAGCAAATATATTTAATGTTGACACTGAAAGATCAATGGTGTTCTCTCTCCTGTGCTCAGGAAATTTGCCAGATCATGATCAGGCCTTGTTCTGTACCTGCAACTGCAGAGAAAAGCTCTTGTAGTTCTCTGGAAAATATTATTTTGATAAAGGAGCGATTAAGTTTTATGAGAATTTAGGTTGTTATTTACCTGGCAAAAGGGACATTTTGAATCATCTATTACTTTCTGGAGGAAATAATCACTTCAAAATGGCTACACTCCCTCTGCCTTTGCTTGAGAAACAAACTTCTGGTTAGGACCTCACAGCTTAGCTATGCACTAGTAATCATATATAGTACCTTACCTCGTACTGCAGCTGACCCCTCCCTTTGCTTTATCAGCACTGACAGCTTCTCACCAGCTCGCCAATCCCTCCCATCCAGTGTGTCAGGCAGCGGGAGAACTTCCCATTTAGGTAACCAATGCTGGCTGAGCAGGTGATGAACCGAGATGGTCTCTGTATATGGACAGCTTCTGGTTTTACACTTTGCTTCTCTGATTTCATTCTGTTTCACTTATTTGCTGCTGTTATTAGCCAAGGTTGAATAGAGAAGGTGGGGATTATTACTTGCTTGTATGACAGGATATAACCTTGGTATTTTGTTAGTTCTGTGTGGTGCTTCCATAATGCAAATACACTTGCAGAGAGTGTTGTTTCTCACCAAGAAAAACCTGAGACAGACATAATTCCAAAATGCCTAAATATTTCTATCATTTCAAAATACTTAGCATGAAATCTGAACCTGAAAGTAACATCATGTTTGGCTAGAAAACTCTTTATGGGGCTGAAGGGACATAGCTTTGCTGTATTGAAGTAGAAAAGCCTCAGCAACAAGACCGAGCTCGTATTTGGATGCAAACACTGTAACCTGCCCCTGCGATCCTCACTTGAACGATCGTTTTATTCAGCAGCGCCTGGCTACATCCATCCGCCTTGCGAGGATCCTTGTTTCCAACATGGAACGGCAACCGCATAAAGGTTACTCCCGCTTTCCACTCCTCCTTCCCGTTTGCCCCAAACGGCCGTGGGCCTGCAGTGCAGCACCGCCGGACCGGCACGCACGGGACCGGGCCGGGCAGAGGCCCCCGCTCCGATGAGGAGCCGTTTGCTTTGGGCGGGCCGTAGCTCGAGAGCTGCCGGCCCTGGACGCGGCCCAACCGCCGCTTCCGCGCCACTTGTCACCAGTAGCAACCATCGCTCCTAAGGCCACACCAGCCCCCCTCAGCCGAGCAGTGGCTCTTCCCCAAAGCCGCAGCCCCACCGGGGGCGGAGCGAGATTGACCAATCAGAGGGCAACATCCAGCACGGGGGCGGGGCCGAGCCGTGAGTGGCAGCTCGCGAGATAAACAAGGTGCCGCACTATTCAGAGTCCCACAGCATGGTGCGCGTTGCGAGGCCCAGCGGTGGCGGGCGCGCTGTCTCCGTCCCTCCCCAGTGAGAGACCGGCCGCCCTCATCGCTGCCGCCCCTGCCTACAACGGGAAGAGTCAGCAAGTCCCCAAGGGCCGCTGAAACGCTGTCTCCCGGGAGCGCAGTGCGCCGACGCCGCTTAACCGGGGCGTCCCGGGGCATGCCGGGAGGTGTAGTTCTGCTGCCACGGCATCTCGCCCTCATCGCCGGGGCCGGCTCCCGCAGCCGCACTACGACTCCCGGCATCCCGCGCGCCGCGCCGCGAGGAACCCAGTTGAAGCGGGTGGCGGCCGAGCGCGCCCCCTCCCCCCGCCGAAAAGCCCCAAACCAAAACAAAAACAAACCGCCCCCCCTCTGCCCGCCCTCCAACCCCTCGCTCGCCCGCCGAGCCCCGGAAATGGCGGCGCCGGGAGGGGGCTCTGCCAGCCAGGGGTGCTGATCCGGCCGCCGTGTCTCCTGTCCGTCCCTCCCCGCCCATGGGTGAGACATGGACTACGAGTTCAAGTCGAAGCTGGCGGCCGAGCGCGAGCGGGTGGAGGACCTGTTCGAGTACGAAGGCTGCAAAGTGGGCAGAGGCACCTACGGGCACGTCTACAAGGCCCGTCGCAAGGACGGGTAAGGGCCGCGCCGAAAACGGCCGGCGGGACTCCCCCCTTCCTCCCGTAACCCCCCCTCCCCAGCCCTCCTCTCGTCTGTGCCCTGTCCCTGTCCCCTTCCCCTCCGCGGAAAGTTTCTGGCAGCGCGCAGGGGCCGGAACGCGAGCCTGCCCAGGCAGCCCCCGCCCCGCTCTGGGTGCGGGCCGCCGATGCCCTGGCCCCGTGGTGGGGGGAGCGGCCCGCGGCTGTGCGGTGCGTGTGCGACCGCCGGCGGGTGCCCCCCGAGCCCTGGTGGCTCGTGAGAGGGAAGCGGAGCTCGGTCACCCCTGCCCCACGGCTGCCGCGCCGCCCCCAACCTGTGCCCTCCATCCCGCCGGCCGTGACCGAGGCCGAGGTGGCGCGTCGTCTTCTGCACATTTCCCCCGCTCCTAACGCTGGCGTAGCGGGCAAGGGGTGCTGTGGCTGTAGGCTGTGCCGGTGGGATCGCCTTTGGTTTTCATACCAGGCTTCAGGTCATGGCTTTCGTCTTTTGTGTGACTGCGTTTGTGCTTTGGCGTTCTGATCTGAGAACTTGCAGGGCATTGAGAAACAAGCAAGTTTGATGCGAGGAGCATCTGGCTGGCCATCACCTTTCCCTGGGTTCTCCTGTTCAGGCCAATGCACCCAAGTGGTCCAGGAAACCCCTGGGAGTGTGTTGGTCACTGGTCTGGCCCCAGGTACTAGGCTGGATGGAGTCTGGCAGGCTTGGCTTGGTGATCTGTATGGAAGGCTCCAACAGGCAGAGCTGGCAGCACCTGTCAGTACCTACACAAGAGGTGTGTCTCCATCGGAACCTGTTTCACCTGTGAGAGCATGGCACTTGTCCGTATCCCCCAATACCTGGCTACTGGCTAGATCCTGAGGTTGTTTAGCCATTAAGCCCATGTGCGGTGGCTAAGCTACACTTCCTTCTTTTCCTCTGGGAGAAGACAGCTAGCACCATGGGATAGGTGTCCCGTGGATGGCTTTTTCTCTGTACTCTGGTTAAGAGAGCAATGGAGAACTCAGACTGTAATTTGGGATTGCTTGGCCGGTGCAGCTGTTGAAGAGGAGCAGTCCTGAGGCCTGCGTAAGGCTCTCAGGCAGGTGCAGGTTCCAGATACAACCCTTTTCTATCAGAAGGCCATTAAGCACTTTTTCACTGTTGTATGTGGACTGAAAAAACACGGACTGTATTTATAGAAGTGTTCTAAGCATACTTTAAAGTTTGATAAAATATGCTTGCAAATTGGAGGTATTACTTTTCTAACAGAAAGCCAAAGAGCATCTGTTGTAGGCAACTGAAAAAGAAAAGATCAAATACAGAAAAATGGCATTTTTTTTTCAGTAGAATTCTGAAACTGGTTAATGACTGCTGCTGTTTTAGATTAATAGAGAAGTCAGGGATTTTTCTGTAGGAGTAAATTGCATTCATGTGTGTCTTCAAAATTTAAACTCTTGAGTTAAGAGGATGTAGTATCAAGTGATTAATAACTGAAGGGTAGCACACTAAGTCAGGTGGAGGATTAAATGCTGAAAAATGAGCTCTGATTCTGACTAGCTTGCTTTGCAACCTTAAGAATACTAGAGCATAGCTAACTTGAAAAGGGAATGTTAAGTCTTTCATGGGTATCACAGCTGCCACTGAGGTCTTCTAATATTTATGGGTTTAGTAGTCATGTCCTTTTTTTAAAGTTTTCATTTATTTTTATTATCTACATATAAGAGAGGAAGTGGTAATAAAACCACCCAAAATGCTGGCTAAATTTTATTTTTTTGTTTTTGCTGTTCTTTGATACAGTAATTCTAAAGTTACTGCTTTTAAGAACATCATAGAAGAGGAAGAGCTTTGGGTTTACCATTTTATGGAAAAAAAATAAAGATGTCAGTTTCTGACATATCTGTTTCATTTGCATCATTGGCAATGGGAAGCCGTTGCAAGAATTGCATTGATACTGCAGAGCACCATAAAGGACATGTCTTCAGAATCCCTACATTAATAGTAGTGTTATAAATGCAAATGGATAATAAAGCAAAAGTAAATATGGTAAAAAGATAGCTAATCTGTCAGGGCTGGGAATAATCAAAGGGAGACCTTGAGCCATAACAAAACTGTCTGGTAAAGGAAGTGCAAAGTTTCAGTAGGCGGTATAGATTGAAATGTGATATGATATGGCATAAACGCAATTGTACTATATACTCAGTTTTTACTTCATGAAGCTTGGAAACTAGGTTATTCTCTCTTCATTTGGGTTTTCTTTTTATGGCACTGGTGAGTTTGCTCTCAGTTGCTTTAGTGTAACTTAGGTGAAAGCAAGTTGTGAGCAAGTTAGATGAAAATTAGAAAACAACCTGAATCATTGGGGTAAGGTGATTTTCTTATGAAAATATCCAGCTAAAATATCTCTGTGGGGTGGAGGATATTTAGTATAAGTTCTTCACTTTAAGGGGTCTTTAGTGGCAGAGAGAAACTTTTTCCACTGCTGGCAACAGAAACCTAGTAATGCTGCATATTTATAGTGTGCTGATCACTGGGGGATTTTGAGCCTCGTGTAAAGAAATTCTTCCTTGTCCGATCATAGAGACTGTTTTAGTATTTCAAGTTTGCAAAGCACTCCTGTGTAAAAGAAGAAGATCCTGGCTACTTGCTTCTTACAGTCAATTTACAGCATCAAGAGGGCTGAGGGCAGTAAGAGCCCCGTAGCTCTGCAGAAATTCCACTGAGAGCCTGTCACTTTGTGTTTCAAAAACTTGGCATATAAATTTTATGAAATAGTAAAATGTGTTTATACAGAGCTTGGCAAGCTGCTCGGTAAAATGCTTGTAAAAAAAAATAAAAGTGGTTGCATTGCTTAGATCTCCGTGAATGGCTTGGGCATAAAAGCAGTTTTTCAACAAAGTAACAGCTGAGTTTGGCTTTTTCAGCCTGGAGTAGAATATCACTTGAGCATGTTTCTAGTGAGCTGATTGATTTCTATGACAGTTTAAGATTATTATTCTGTTTTTTCATAGGCAGATTTGAACAGTGTTGGTGTGACATTTGCATGCACTGCATGAGCATATTTTTAAAGATGCTGGGTACCTGCAGCTTCCATTTATTTCAGTAGTATTTGTGTGGTCTGATAAGGTCTAGAGGTATTATCTAAATTAGGCACCTGGGTTTACAAAAGTAAGTATCTCTGTAGTCCAGAAAGAAAAAAAAAAAAAAAAAAAACCCAACCAAAAGCCCCACCAAAATTTATTTTGGTGTACACAGAAACTGGACCAGAGGCTTTTAGCAGGGGAAATAGTGATAATCAGCCTCATGATTCCAGTTCAGTAGTCAGTGTGAAGTTTCCAGCTTTTTATGTAGCTGAAAATCTTTTCGAATTTGTGTGTGCGCTGTCTCAAAACATCGTGTTGGTTTTCACTAACTTTTTTTGACGCTTGTTCACATTTGTCCAGTAAAAAAAATAATGCATTTTTTCCAGTCACAGTTAGGAAAATGTTACTTTTGACCTCTCCTCATGAAGTTTCTTGCCACTTCTTTGATCACAGTTTAAGTCCAATGTTGTGCTTAAATGTTTCATTTCCTTTATCTCCTTATCATATGAGAGGCAATTTTTAGGATGAAGTAAGTGTTGGAAATCCTGTTTGTTTAATGCACATGCATGAATTATTTCCATTTACTCTTTGGGAAAGATCAGTCTGTCAGTCCAGGCCACTACAGAGTATTTCTGTTCCTTGACCAGGATGTCAGCTCACCTGCAGGATGTTTGGATGAGTCAGCAAGCTGAAAAGATACTGCTGTTGGCTAGTCAGGAGTGCGCAAGGAATAATGGGATGCACAGTCAAACAGAAAATAGGCCACTCTGTTCCTAGTTCTGTAGCAGCAACAGCAGATGTAATGCTTGCAAAAGCTGAAATCTTCATGTGAATAATACCTTTCCAGTTATTGCTGCTTTTGCTTACCTTTAAACAAACAACTGAGCTGGTTGTTTTCTCTCACACTATACTATGGCTATGTGATATCTTTCTTTGACTCACACCTGGGATTTAGTTTATTAAAATAAAATTGCCTTTTTTTTTTTTTTCATTTCCAAGTAACTATGTAGGTAATACTTTTAATCTGTATATTTCAAAGTGCCTTTTGGAAAGCAGGTATGTGCTTTTTAATGTTGTTATGGGGGGAATGAGCAGACTTACCGAGTGACTAGCTTCCAAGATGATGGAAGAGGCAGGAGTTGTACCCTGGGCAGCTCTCAGACTCCTCTCCTTCTCAGCAGCTGGTGCTGCCCTGACAGCGATTCCTGACATGTTATCTTTTGGCAAGTATGAAAGGTCTGGCACTGCCCTGTGTTGTGTAATGTATCAGCTGAATGAAGTGTGTAGGTTTCTATGCTAGAATAGTAATATACTTCATTAAAAAAAAAAGGCATTATTCGTAACTGCTTGAAAGATACAAATACATTAACAGTGGAGTAATCGGACAAGAGAACTGGTATAAACTAGACTTCACCTTAGCTGCCAAACATGGAATTCCCTTTTGGAAATTGAACAATAGTAATGCAAGTCGGAAAACACCACTGTAAAGGACAGGCATAAGAGGGGGGAGACAAATGAAATCTTCTTTCCCCCTTTTGCCTCCAATTTTTTGAGTACCAAAAGCTTGCAACTGAAGAGGAGAGTCTGTTTTCCTCCTTGGACTAATACCAGTGTGCAGAAGCATTAATGTAAAGTTCTTAATGTGGATTTTAAGTCCTTAGAGCATCTAAATCCACACATGAGTTGAGTGAAAGTTAGAGCATGGGAAGAGAAACGAAAATGAAGTACATAGCCAAGGCAAGTGTATCACTGAACCTAGGAATGACTGTGGTCCTGGCCATGTAAGCTTTTGATTGTTTTCGATTTTTTGTTTGATGAATCTTATTTTTTGGAACAGAAGTGGAAAAATATTGATTAAAAGAGAAAAAGTAGTGTACTGTGAGGCATAGCTCTATTGGAAAAACGGGCTTTCTCCAAGGGCGATTTGCTGTGGTTGGGGTTTCTGCTAATATCGTTATGTTGTTCAGAGGTTGCATCTGGTCACAGTTAACTACTAAGATCACTGTGGTGGTAGAAAACTTTGAGTGTAGAAGAGGCAAAGGTAATCTGCTTAATCTCCTAAATCAGTATTCACACAGCAGTAATTTGTGTATTCTTCTCTCCAGATTGTTGTTCTACAGAACTTAAATTACTGAAGTCATCTAGCGTGAGTGTGTCAGGAAATGAAACTTGCACTCAAGTTGACTAAATGCTGCAAATGAACAATGTTGGTGGTAAAATCACAGGGGAATGGTTATGTGAGTACTGCCATTACATTTACTGTTAAGAGGGAAGCAACTCATTGATGTGGCAAGGATTATACTCTCTTGAATGTGAAACTGGAGTGTACCAATGCAAGTTCATACTTGTAAGATATTTAAGATTCTATAATACTTTATGTATTTACATCTTATTTCCTCTGAGATTGTCTTGACTGTCGGTAATTTGAGTTTGCAGCTGTAGTTGCTGTTTAGTAATGTATTCCTGTGACAGACTAAATTATAGAAATATTGACCCAAATCAGAAAGCAATGTATTTGATCCTGAACCTTTCTCTGCAGCAAAGTTTTAGAGCAGATTCACCTGGAAAGCATGCTAAGGCACATGAAAAACAACCAGGTGCTTGGTGACAGCCAGCATGGCTTCGCTAAGGGGAAATCCTGCCTGACCAATTTAGTGGCCTTCTATGATGGTGCTACGGAACTGATGGACAGTGGTAGAGGAGTTGACATAATCTACCTGTGCATTTACTTGTGCAAAGTGTTTGACACTGTCCCACATGACATCCTTGTCTCTGAATTGGAGAGACATCAATTTGATAGATGGACCACTTGGTGGATAAAGAAATGGCTGGATGGCCGCACACAAAGAGTTGTGGTCAATGGCTCAATGTCTGGCTGGAGACCAGTTACCAGTGGTGTCCCTCAGGGATCGGTGTTGGGATTGATCTTGTTCAACATCTTCGTCGGTGCACCCTCAGCCAGTTTGCCAATGACACCAACCTGTGTGGTTCGGTTGATACGCTGGAGGCAAGGAATGCCATCCGGAAGGACCTTGACACGCTTGTGAGATGGGCTGATGCCAACCTTATAAAGTTTAACCATGACAAGTGCAAGGTCCTGCACCTGGGTCAGAGCAATCCCAGGCACAGCTACAGGTTGGGCAGAGAAGAGATTCAGAGCAGCCCTGCAGAGAAGGACTTGAGGGTGCTGGTCAGTGAGAAACTGAACATGAGCCAGCTTCAGTGTGCACTTGCAGCCCAGAAAGCCAACCGTATCCTTGGCCGCATCAAAAGGAGTGTGACCAGCAGGTCAAAGGAGGTGATCCTGACCCTTTATTCTGCTCTCGTGAGACCTCATCTGGAGTATTGTGTGTAGTTCTGGTGTCCTCAACATAAAAAGGACATGGATCTGTTGGAGCAAGTCCAGAGGAGGGCCACGAGGATGATCAGGGGACTGGAGCACCTCCTGTATGAAGACAGGCTGAGAATGTTGGGGCTGTTCAGCCTGGAGAAGAGAAGGCTGCGTGGAGACCTCATAGCAGCCTTCCAGTATCTGAAGGGGGCCTATAGGGATGCTGGGGAGGGACTCTTCATTAGGGAGTGTAGTGATAGGACAAGGGGTAATGGGTTAAAACTTAAACAGGGGAAGTTTAGATTGGATATAAGGAAGAAATTCTTTCCTGTGAGGGTGGTGAGGCACTGGAATGGGCTGCCCATGGAGGTTGTGTATGATTCATCCCTGGCAGTGTTCAATGTTGGTCACGGCCTTGGGTGGCATGGTTTAGTGTGAGGTGTCCCTGCCCATGGCAGGGGGGTTTGAACTTGATGATCTTAAGGTCCTTTCCCAACCCTATCTGTTCTATGATTCTATGAAAGTCTCTACTAGTGATGGTGTCTGAATAGCTGTATTTCTTCCTACTTTCTTACTTTTTTTTTTTCTTGATGAAACTATCTTGAGGAAGGTAAAATGGCTGAAGGTGTTCAGACTTCACTGTAATGTCTCAATAGTTAAGTAAACCTAAATACTAGATAAACCTGCAAATCCTGAAAACACTTGTTACCACTAAGTGCTCATGTGTGAGAAGGAGCAGCAGAACTAACCCGAACCTGTCTAACTAGTTGCCTGCAATGAATTCTAATGAAAATACTAAGTCTAGGAAGAGATCATTAGTATTTCATAACTGCTTTACTGAGAGCTGCTCGTGCAACTATACTATGGCTTTGCTTCCTGCCCAAGAAGATATTGCAAGTGGTGATTGAGTAATTTCTCACAGACTCTTGCACACGACCTCTCCCATGGCTATTTTGTCCTTTCTTCTGTTATTCTCCCTGAAACTGAGTGCAGAAATGAGCCCCATAGCCTTTCAGAAAGGAAAATGCATTCAGCTGGTATTTTGTTTGCTACTGTGGGAAACACAAAGGTATTGTGGTGGTGGTAGGAGCTTGAGGAGAAAGGAGGTGAGTGTGGGTGATGAGACGTAAGGAGGTTAGATTTGAGAGGGGATCAGATAAAATTTTTTTGCCAAGCTTGCAGAGGAAGACTCATGCATAAATTAGCACATAATAAGCTGTGAGGCAAAACCTCTCAGGATTTAGTGTTTTGTTTTGTTTTTTGTGTTGTTTTTTTTTTTTTAAGAGATGAAGAGAATAAGAAATTTCCTGCTACAGTGTGAGGGGGTTAAGATTTTTCTAAATAGTGCTGCAGGAACAGGAGGTAAGAGCTTGAGGGGGAAGGAGAGAATCCCTTCTCCCCCCCCACTTGGTAAGAGGTTGCAAAGCAAGGTAGAACAGGGGCTAGTTCATGTGTGAACTACTTGACACAAATTTAGTATGTTGGTGTACTTCTGGGTCATCTAATCTGTTGTATTGTAGGTAGAAGTGTTGTAAAGTTTCATTCATAAATTCATGTTCAAGATGAATATTTTTACATCATGCATGATTTAAAACAACAAAAATCCCCAAGCCCCAGAAAATGCCATTATTCAGAATGCTACAGTTGTGTTCGCAAAAGTAACCAGAATTTCTGTGGTACGTTCTAACCAAATTTCACTAAAGATTTGTTAGTAACATTAAATTTCCCCATATCTTTTGGAAATACCTACTGAAATGATGTGTTTGCATCTTCTGTGGACTTAATCAAGGTCATGATTTGCATAGATGCCTTCTGACCCAAGTCTTTCTCCTCTATTTTTAACTGCCAAGTTCTGTGTTGTAAATAAGATTCTGTTTGCATGTGCTCAGTGCTGCTTAATGTACGGTTCAGGAGATGATGTGGTCTATAGGTATGATCAAGGAAGGGATTGTTAGTAGAAGTGATTGGCAGTTTTTACATTTTGCTTCCAAAGATGATGTTGTTTCTTGAGCTTCTTTGCTGGCATTTGAGAACTGAAACTGGCTGCAACTTTTTATTCTCTTTCACTGAAATAAAGTATTATAACTTGAAAAAGATTTATTTGTTTCAATAACAGCAGGAATGCTGAAACTGGTCCAGAAAAACTGCTTTTAGGATAAATTGGCTAACTCAACATGAGACTTTAGGAAATGAAGAACAGCTCTTGTTCTACTTCTATAGCAAATACAAAAACTGACAAGTCTGTTTTGACTTAAAAGTGTCATGCATCTAGATAATTAAGGTTTATAAAAGACCTTCCAGCTCTGGGGACTTGGTTTACATGCATCGCTTGACTGTAGGTTATATGGCTGACATATAAAAATGCTACTTGTGATATTAGAAATTATTATACCTCTTGTGAACTTCAGCTTTCTCAACGGCTTCAAGAAGGAAAAATACAGCAAAACTTTTAAATCAAAATCAGCTGTTAACAAAAGCCCTTGAAAGTCTTCAATAGATACTTAACTTCTGTATCTGAATTTCTTATTAATATTTTCTTAGCCTTGTCTGTGGGAGCACAATTCTTTCATTCAGCAGTGGGATTTTTTTCTTGAGAATTTATGAAATATTAGTATATTTAATAAGACTGTCTGAAAGGGAAGGAATGTTGTAGAAATAATACTAATTCACCTTTGCAAAATTGCTGTCTGTAAGTGTGGGTTAGGTTTTTTTGTTGGTGGAGGTTTTTGTGGGTGGTGGTTTTTTTGTTTTGTTTTGTTTTAATTAGCGAGCAGAAATTACTTTTCTGGTTGTGAGAAAGGTTGGAGATGAGATTACTGCAGTAGTAGATCTCTGAAGGGCATTATTCGTGTTTGCTTCTGTCTTTCCTCGGATTAGCAGTTTTAAATAAATATTTTCAGATGAGGCTATGCATAACTGCTTGTTTCTCCGTCAGTTGTCATCTGTTTTCTGCAGAGTTCATGATCTTGAAGTATCCTAGGGTTATTTATCTTGTAGATGGAGCCACACTGACCTTAGGCTTTCCAATAGGCAAAGCAACAGCTATAGATTCCTGCCTGTGCTTCCTGTGAGTATTCGACTGCTTGCTTAAGGATAAGGGTTCTGGGCTAACAAATAGCACAGATAGGAAATGGGGACAGTCTCAGACAGTATGGCTTCAAACATGTGTTGCCATAAACTTGGTCTTGTGTGATATGATTATTTTTTTGTTCATCCCCTGCTGACTTCAGTAGAAGAGGCTGTGGATTTCATTTTATAGTCAAGTGACAATAAGTGTTATAGGTAATTGACTTGGAGGCAGGAGCTAGATCTGCTAGAAATGCAATTATATCCAGAGGTGGTTTTCATTATTCTGAAGCAGTGTATCTGGTTTCCTCATGCGTTAATTTCAGGAAGAGTAAATCCTTTTCATGTGGCCAGAAGGTATTCTGCCTCATTTGGCCCTCCTTTCTTATCCTGTCCTTACTAGAGCACTTGGAATCATTCACACAGGTAATGCTGGGACTCTGCTCCAATTGCAGTTGTCCTTGTTTCTCCCATCTGTTTGGTATTTCATGGGGTCCAAGTGCCTGAAGAGATCTAATGATCCAAAGGCCACTCATGTATGGAATTCTACCAGCATGAGATTTATCATTTCACTCCCAAGGAGTTTGTTTTGAGGGATGCTTGCTTCTTATCTCATGAATTCTGCATATTCAGCGGTGTTTAGAGAAAATTCTTACCCCTATTAGTACTTCCATGCATTATCATAGATTCATGTTAAGATACAACACCTTGCTTACTCAAAATGCCATGTTTGTTGCTTTGGTTAATTATGTTAGTGCAGCTGACAGTGGGTTTTGAGTGTGTCTCTTCCTGGAACGGAGTTCCTGTGTGAGTTGTTGCCGTGTTCTCAAGGGTGTTGTAGACTTGAAAGTTAGCTTTATTTTCATACCTTTTAATTAAAACCACTCATTGCAGAGGATAACAAGTTGTTCCTTTGCCCAATTCTGTCATGCTCCAAATAAGGAACAGAGGCAGACAAATTATGAAATTTAATTTGATCTTCAGTTCTGAACAACCAAAAGACTGTTACATGTTGAATGCTATTTATTCTACCTTTACCATGATTTCAGTGGTGGGAAAAAAAATCAGTGTAAAACTTCATCCAAGTGATGCTCTTAAACTACAGAAGGAGCTTGAGAGGGCCTATTCTGACTACGGAGCATGCAGTTTTAAAGTTCAGAGGAAGTGGAACATGGCTTGCATTCCCTAGGAACAGATACGATGATTGCTAAATAAAGACCTTGTTTATTGTTGGAAGGTAGGAAGACTCTGTTAGTGGCTGGAATAAAGACATCTGTAACTTCATGAAATCCTGTTCCCCTGGCATTGAAATGAGGGGAAAAAAAGTGGAGATGTTGATTAGTAATTAAGTTTTTTTCAATTTAATTTTATTTATTTTTTTCCTCCACCATTGCAGAGTGAATTCCATTAGACCTCATGGTAACTCTGTAGTATTTGATTCTGCTCCTTATTCCTTCTTGTGAGGGTGTTTTTTCAACTCTGCAACTTTCCAGCTATAACAAATGTGCTCTGTCTCACTCTGCCTCTACAGACTGTTGGGTGTTGCTTGTTACTCGTGTTTTGGGTGCCAGGTTTTGTATCCAAAGGCTAGTTTGTTAGCTAAAAATTACATCCACATTGTGTTGGTGAGCTTTCATGTAGGTCTGGCCACAAGAACTGAAGATTTCACACCAGATCATTTGAGTTGGGAAGTCTGAAGAAAAAGAACAGAAATTGTGTGACAGATCTCTGATAAATCTGGGTGTTCAACATGCTGTGTAGGAAGCATTTGATTATGTTATGAGCTAGAAAAGAAAAAGTGAATAATTGTGTTTTTTAGGCCATTGTCCTTCTGATAGGTCTTGCATTGAGTCAAATTTTATTTTTTTTCTGCTACTGGTGAACCTAATGCTTGATAATGGTTTAGAAAAAACACCTGCATTTGGTGTTTCAAACAGGTTCTTACCAAAAAGACCCCAAAGAAATACAGGCTTCCTAGTATTTGATGACTTAATAGTAATTTTCTGCCTTTTGAAGTTGCAATACTTAGCCATGGAGAAAGGGATGTGGCGCACATTAAGCTGGACTGTGTAATTACGGTATGGTTTTACAGTATGGCTTTAGGATCTATCGCTATAAAATGACTGAAAACAGCTAATGTTCTTGATGTTTATAGTTAATCACAAACATTCTTCTTATAAGTGATTTTATAAAGCAACTGGCAGATGCTTCTCTGGCATAGTCTAGATGACCATGTGTCTGTGGCCTTGGTACATAATTCACTGATAAATAAACGTTTGTTTTGTCTTATTTCAGAGGTGTGTTTTTTTTCTTTGCTGCTGCTATTCCTTATTTTAGAGTAACAAATCCTTGGATGCAGTATTATTTCTGGAAGGGGAGGTATTTCCTTAATCTGTTAATTATCTATAATCAAGCCTGTCTGTAAGATTGAGTACAGCTCTATCCCCTGCTTTAATGTAGCAAATGCTGGAAGAAATTACCTGGAACAGCAGAATAATTTTACATCTTTCAAGGTTTAATACAAACGCTTCAGCTTTTACCTTTATAGATAGGCTGTCAAGTCTGCTTATGCCAATCTGTTATAAAATAAACCCATTTGTATGAATTTCACAGTTCTCAGTCACTCAGGGTATTTTAGAGCTAGTCTAATTAAAGCAATGGCAGCAACCATGTAGCTAGTTGAAGCTCCATGAATCTTCAACAGTAGGTTTGGGGTGAGGGTGCACTGATTGAACTTGAGTTCTCTTCTGTTACAAATGCATTTTTTTTTGTTATTACAGTGCAAATTTTACCACTAAATTTCCGTAAGATTGAGGTTAGTAAGATTGCCAATGGTTTGATACTACAGAGATGTTAAAAATCTGTGGTTGTGACTGTGAAATAGTCTGAAACTGTTGCTAACAGTTAGAAGGTATCTGTGCTACAAAGATTAGCTTTTAAATTTCTGAATTAGAAAGTACTGGAAAGATAGAAGACTACATAGTTAGGTTGTTTGTAATGGTTCTGGAATAGTTCCAATCTTCTCGTGTTGCTGTTAAGAGACCTATACTTCCCACTCCCTATTTATTGAAATTATAGCTGGGTTGATTTTTCTTTTAATAACAGAAAATTTTAGCTCAGATTCACAGTTTTGTTTTATTAATCAGCTGTCATCTTGTACAGAAAGAACACATCACCTACAGTAGGTAAAGATTGGATGGCATTTTAAAAGTATTTATCATCTTTTCTGAGACCGTGGAAGCACACAGTATGAATGTGTTTAATGGCCAGTAGCTTAGCATCACTTTAAGAACATGCACAATTCCTTCTGTTCATAGACTGGTTTACAGAGGAATAAACAGAAGGGTAGTCATATCAGCAGTGGCTTTTAAAGGTACATCTGGGGATATTCTATAGATAATAGAACAAAATCTGAGTATAGTTCACTTTTAAATATACTGTGATAACACTGTCAGTCCATTCATAATCTGATGCCAGTGGTGCTCTTAATATGATCTCATTTATATGGCTGGAACATGCCAGATTTTCCAGCAGGCTAAACTCTGTGTCGCCTCTGTGCTGCATGTTTCTTACAACATGTGTAATGAAAGTCAGATATTTTTAAGAAAAGGGTGATTGTTGTAATCAGTTGCTCTGTATTTGAATGCCTCTGTCAGTTTATAAACATTTATGGCAGACTTAATTTTAGAATGTTAATTTCAACCAACCAAATGTTATCCTTTTTAATTGGAAGTTTTTATTTTTAAACCAACAACAACAAAAAAAATCACTTTTAAAAATTCCCAGATTATAAATCCTGAGTTAGCCTTCTTTTGGGCATACATTTATGCAAGTACCTGACATTGGCAAGTGCATAACATTATCGGAAAATGGAGAAGGAAACTATGCATGGTGTTCAGTGCATTTTGGGAAGAGTAACATTTAAAATGACACAAACTTGTCTTTTATTACTGTTGTGTTCAGACATTCCAGAAGGGCTTAAAGTGTGAACCTGAAGTCTTGGGTGTAATGGAAGATAAAGTGCTGCCTTCTTGTGTTACTTTATGTATATGCTGAAGTAGCTGGTGTCACATGGGTTTTTTGAAGGGGGACCTAGCAGAGTTTAGTGCGATCATCAGGCAATGACACCAGTGAGCTGTGTAGCAGTCAGGACCCTTTTTGAAAATGGAGATTATAAGGACTTTGTGAGACAAAAGATTCAGAAACACAGTATGAAATGTAGCATATTGTTTTCATTCCATAGGGTGTTTTTCTTGTGTGTACCTGGATCAACCTTGGAGATTCTCTTCTCACTCCAGCTCTTTTGATATTGCATAGTAAAGACTGGCCTATTTGATTTGTTGCCTTGATCCCACCCCCCAGGTTTACTTTTAGGTGTTGTTTCAGACAAGATGAAAACTCAACTTTTAAAGATTGTATAGTCATTGCCTGCTAGGGAGGTTGGCTTCCTAAGAGGAAAGTCCAGGCCCAGGTTCGAGCAGATGACAAATGTGTCTTTCTGTATGAGGAGTGTCTTCCCGTGCCCTACACATGTGCTTTTCTGTTTGCAGCACAATATCCATGGACATGGTTTCACCATAGCAGAATGAGGTAAAAGTCTTCTTGTTTCATCCATTCTTTTCATGCCAAAACCAGCCAAATATAACTTGGGTATCCATGTCATATTGAACTTGTCTGGAACTGGGCTGTAGGAACAACTCGTAGCTGCTGTGAAGTTTTTTTAGCAGAGCAGCAAAGTGCTGCCCTTGAAGGTGAAGAAAGACAAACCTTTTAAAGGGCTGATGTGGTCATAGATTTTAGATGTCTGCTTACTGTACTTACTGTTTCACATTTTGAGTTTCCTATGTAGCCTCTCAAAATGAAATATGCATTGAAATTTAGCATGTGTACAGTTTTCTAGAAATAAGTTAAGATCAACTCATAGATTCCCAGCTTCTGTCACTTGTGACTGGTTGCTGCATGGATGAAAAGGAGCTGGCTGAACTGCTGACTGGGTAAAGCTTGATATGATTTGAGGATAATGATAAAAGAAAATTACTTTCCTAGTCTGTTGAAGAATGTGTGTCCTAGTGACACCATGTGTGGATTTTTTTGATGTTGTAATTTGTTGGGTTTAGTGGGTATTTCTATAGGCATAAAATACACTAAAGCATAGGAACTCATCACTTTTTGGGGAAGGATTTAGGTTTGTTTTCCCAGTCATTCATTCTGGTAATACTACCTTTGTAAAGGGCTGTGGCTATGTGCTATATGTGGAATTAAATCTGTGAGCAACTTGTGTTAAGTTAACCAGTGTTCAATGTGATCAGTGTAGTGGCTTTGCTGCCGTGTTTCAGATACCATGGAGAGTTTTTCAGTTAACTTCTAGGAGCACTTCAGTGTCATCGTTTTGCCTTTCTTTGGGGGGTGGGGGGAGGTGGGGGAAGAGGCGGCATGGGGAATAGTTTGTACTTCTTGATCTCCTGCTTCATGCTTTGTGGAAGCAATGAAACAAAGTGATTAGAGCATAACAAGATACTTGTATGGATGTTGTCCTTCCACTGTGTTTGAAGGACACTGAACTCAGTGTTCCCAGGCTTTCTCCTACAAAGTCACAAATGTTTAAATTCCGTTAGTGTTGCTTATAAGAATGAATTGTTGCTTTCTGTTACTTCTTTCTGTCTAGGTCCTTGAATGCATTTATGGTGCACTTCATTTGTATAAGAAAACATGCACTTTAATCATTATTTATGACAGTGTACACTTGACACAGTTTATACTGTAATGTTAATATCTATATTAACTGATGTGCTTCAGTGTGATTGCAGTCTTTCAAGCCAGTTCCTTGCGATGCATAAATAATTCTGAACTTGGGATGTATGTTAAAATATCTGTGAATTCAAGAGGGACTGTCATTAAAAGTTTTAAAATTTGGATAATAGGGATAAAACAATAGTTTGAACCATGCAGTATTTGCAAATCCTTCTTATGGTGTTGGGCAAGTTATTTCTAGTTTTCCACCGGCTTGTTTATAAAGTGGTTTCTCATATGATGGGAGCACTCTGAATTACAATTGCAATAGTTAAGACATTTTAACTCCTTTGAAATATTTTAATTATTTAGAATCTTCTGAACTGTACCCTTCTAAAGTGAATTTGTTACTTTGTTCTTTTCAAAGCTTTTGGAAAATGGAAGCTGAAAGTGTTATCCAGAACAAGTAATAATCATATTTTTGTTTTCTGCATTGAATACTGCAGTTGGACATAAGCCAGCTGAGTTAAATTTTTTGGGGGGCTAGAGGACAGAAATTTCCTCTGCACAGTACAAATTAAAATGTTAACATTAACCTGAAGTATTGTACAATGGAATATTTATCAGTGAGGGAGAAAAGATTCATTTCAAAGACCAAGTTACAGCCTTACACTGGTAAGTTTTTTTACAACAGAAGGATGTTCTCAGCTACTGCTGGTAGGCATGAGGAGTCTTCCATTTGGATGCTGCCTATGGCAATCTAAATTAGAGAACCAGGAAGTTTTCAGGATGGGGATATCTCATATCAGCACTTTATTTTTTTTGTGAGAAGTAAGTCCCTCTTAAAATAGCCTGAATTATAATGCTTCTGGAACTGGAAACAATGTTGATTTTAATCTTTACCCCTCGTTTTAGATAAGTGAACTGGAAGTGTGGAGAAGCCTGGTGGTGGTGTGACATGGTACTTGTTTTATCAGGCAGATTCTTCTGCATAATTTTGAAAAGGTTTAATAAAGATTGTGAAGTTGCAGCCTCTTAAGGAACAGTGTTCCCTTTCAGTTCTGTTTTGCTGTGTTTTTTGTCTCAGATTCAGTGAGCACGTTGCCACTGTTAGCTTGGGCTGGCTGTTTAATAGAACCTGCTTGATTACCCTGGCAGTGTTCTAAGGCCAGCTTGGACAGAGCTTTGGGCAGCATGGTCTAGTGTGAGGTGTCCCTGCCCATGGCAGGGGGGTTGGAACTAGATGATCTTAAGGTCCGTTACAGCCCTAACCATTCTATGATTCTATGATTCTATGATTAAACCTTGGTCTGTGCCTCTTGCTCCATGCCCTCAGGCAAACCCGCAACAGCAGGACCTTCAAGTTAGTTGGCCTGCTCCAAAGACAGTATTTCTGTGGACCAGATGAAAGTGATTATGGATACAAACCTTGATTCTCCTTGGCTATCCCTAGCATTGTGTTTCTTTTGCCTCATACCCGAGCTGTGTAGTTTGTCGTTGTTTGGGTTTGGTTTTTAAACTTGATCATGCTTGCTCTGCTCCCTAGTGAAAAATGTACTGCTATAGGATCTGTCAGAAAAGGATTATATGAGAACTCTCCTGCTGTATATATAATCTGTACAAGTTCTTGAAATGTGTTCAGAGTTCACTGGAGTTTTTCTGTATATTTGACATGAAGTAGAAATACTTCCCCCTGCCTCAAGTGTTTCACAAGAGCATAGGTCTTCAGGGAGTTAAATAGTGTACTTACCTATCTATCACACACACCATTTGACATTATTTACTGAATTTTTACAAGTCTAAGTAGAGTGCCTATTTTTTTCCTTTTTTCCTTTGGCCATTTAATATCATTTTGTTTAGTAACCTGAATTGTGTATTTCATCAGATTTCATTTGCATTCAAATTTTAAATGTATTTCTTTCTTTCCCAAATTATCTTGAGATTACTGTTAAGTAGGAAATATTTTTAGTTAAAATACCACTTGGTGAAAATCTGGAAAGTACTTTAAACAGCTATTGTATTTGCATAGTAAGGACAGTTAACTTTGGAAAAGTACTCATATAGACTTGCATTTCTGCCAAAGCAAGTAAATGGTATTTACGTATTTCAAGGAGGCTATGTTTATGATTCCAAAGCTGTTAGAGGGGAAAAAAAAAAAATAAAAATTGAGAGATCTAGAATATGGTATTTTTGGAGTTCTTTATCTTTGATACTCATTTACTTCAGGTATTTCGTTATCCCCATTTTCACTCATTGTTCATAAACCCCAGTGTCCTAGAAGTATCTTGTGTGCAGCTCTAAGATTATCTTCCCTCCTCCCCCTCCCATGCTGTAATGCCTTAAGTCGCTGGATTCTTTATTTTTTTTTAAGCATCTTTCGTAATTTCTTGTTTGTATCTTAAAATCCTGTGTAGAGTGGCTGGCTGTTAAGTGATGACAGACTTGCAGTGATAGGGGTGTTAAGTGGTGCTTTTGAAGGCAGTGTGTGCCAAATGGCATGCTCAGTCTCTGCACTGACCTTTAGTCTGTGAAAGTCTGAGTAAAGTGGAGGGCTGAGTAACTGAATGCAGTGCTTGCACCTGTAGAACTAGTTCCAGGGTAGCTGTATTAGTGGGGTGGTGTGCTGTGTTAAGTAGGCATGCTAAAAGAAAGGGTATACTACAGTGCTGTAGTGACTGCCTTGTTGGGGGATTCAAGACGGTATGTATGGGATTACTTTGTACCATGTTGTTTTAAGCATGACTGTAGTTTAAAAGCCATGACCAATTTTAAATGTCCAGAGTTGGTTTTGGTTCTGCAGACAGTATAATTTTGTCTTCACAGTCTCAGTAAGGGATCCAAATTGTGGAGTTAATACGTTACAGTTTACAGGCTTCTGCATAGATAGCAGAACAGTGTATGAGAGAGGATGGGTATTTATTATTTACACCTTAACATTTGAAATGATTAATAAAATAAAACCAGTTTCTGTGAGATAAGGTATGAACTGATTACCTGAAAACTTACATGGCTTTTGGTTCTGCCTCCACATCTTGAGGCAAGTTCTTTTAAATGACTCATTCATGAAAATACAGGGCAGCCCAGTGGGGAACAAAGAAGGAATCCAAATCACTGTATCAGTAGATTCTGGTGAATCCTTCTGCTTGGGAAGCTGACATGTATGCTTCTGAATTTACTCGTGAAAGTGTACTTATTGAACTACTCTGGTAAGGTGTTAATGCAGTATTTGGCCTAATTTTAGTGATGGTAACTTCTTTGGCTTTCTTTTGCCTTTGGTTTCTTTTGCCTCAGTACAGATTCAGAAGTTATATGCTTAAAATACTGCAATATGAAACTGCTTCATTCTAATTAGCATAGAGGAATAAGCCCCAGAACTTGGATTTCATAGTTGGAACAGCTGCTGAGTGACTCCTACTTCTTTGGAGGTGGGTTTACTTTTTGCAAAAGTTGCAGTACACTGAGTTTTCATGTGTAGTCAGGATGCTTCTGGAATTTTTCTTGGGTTTTTTTTGCGTCAAAAAACATAGTGCAAAATCGGAACCTAGCACAATGTTAACTATAGGTATGCTTTGTGGGTTTAGTTGCTACTGAAAATTACTGGGAATAATGATCACCTGTAGTCATTAAAACCATGGGGACAGCTCCCCACATTCCTCCGTTCAGCCACTTCACATCCAGTGAATTTCAGAGTTTTGGGGGTCTGGAAGAGGGTGGGAAAAGAAGATGGTGTTGCCCAGGATACAGGCCTTAAGTTAAAAGCTGTAGTGGCTGAAAGGAATTCAAGGTAACTTTTCAATGTAGCAAATCAAAATGGCATGGGACTAGTAGAAGGGGAAACTGAAGTTTACCAGAAATGCCATATGGAATTTGGATGGGGACTTGTGGTTTGTTTGCTTGTAATTGGCGAGTTTGCAGGAGTGCATCAGCACTGTGGGTAGTGGTGCTTAACATCTATTGATGACAGGTGAATCCTGCAAAACTGTACTGTAAGCAGTAAGCTGGTTACATTGTATTGCAAGGGCTTCAAGGTACTGCTTAATTTTCTTGTTCTGTTGGTCTTCTCTCTAAATCACTTCAAACTGTGATTATTTAATAGGATAGTACTAATGTTAATGTTGGACATTTTCATGCTCTCCAGCTTTGTACTTCAGAGCACACAGCTTCGTATGCCTTGAAGGGGTCTGTCAGTAGCCAGTGCTTATATAGGAAGTATAGTTCATTTAAAAGAACCGTATTTCAGAAGTAAAAGTGGATTGACAGTGGTTTGCAAAATTAAGCAAGAACCTTGTGGTTCCTGGGTATTTCTGGGAGATTCTTCCAGTCGTGGGATACTACTGCATGGCTCTTTCATGGCAGTAGATAGTATCCTGGAATTTCAGAAAAACTGTTCTTTGTAAACATATTTGCAGTTATCTGTATGCTTTCAGAAAGAAATGGCTATAGGTTAACAAAGTTTCTTTATGTTTGTTTGGAATTTCTGAAGTGTGTGTTAAAAGGAAACTTGCTTTTAATAATATGTAATTTATGTGTAAAAACAGATTGGCTTTTTAGCTTTGTGATCCAGACCAAATTAAAATAAATCATTAAACTTTTATTGGTTATTGTCATATGTCAGAGCTAAAAAATTTTTTTTTTTTTTTTTTTTTTTTTTTTTTTCAGAAAAGATGAAAAGGAGTATGCACTGAAACAAATTGAAGGTACAGGAATATCCATGTCGGCCTGTAGAGAGATTGCAGTAAGTGTACATAAATAAAAGTATTTTACTGACATTATTGTTCAACAAGTATTTTATTTTCTCTGAGTTAAGTAATATAAAGGTTATCTAAATGTTTTCTTTAAGTATGCAAGCATGAAAGTTATTCAAACATGACCTTTTCTTAAAATGCTTTCTCCAAATAATAGTAGTTTGTTTTTTGGTTTTCTTTTACTGGAGAGATCCAGGTAATACACCTCTTCCTGGTATAATTTTACTTTATCTACTTTTATGTGTTGAGAGGAGTATACATGTGAACCTTTTAACTAAGATTTATTTGTAATAAGGGATGTTTTTAAAATAACTTGTGGGAAAAAGTTCTGAAAGATTGCAACTGTCACTACAAGTCTTCTTGCTAATAATATATTCTGTTTCAAGCTAATGGTAGCTTACTGTTCTATAATACCTGAGAACAGTTTGTTTTCCTCATTCCTTGCTTGTTTTGTTAAGTAAGGAGAAATTTCATAGCAAGATAAAAAACAGTTTTGATTGTATTTTTATTGTATGTGTCTTAGGTAAAAAAATGGATTCAGAAATTATATGCTTTTGAGCACATATATAGGCATGAATGCCTATAATTCCTTCTAAGTATATGAAGCAAATAATTTGATCTTTAAATATTTATTTTATAGCTGAAAATTGTGCATTACTATCAGTGCTGGAAAGTGAGTACAATTTTGTAATGCTAAAATTTCTTGCATTGCAAAAGTGCACTTGCTTGATGAAGTATTTACCTTGTTTTAATGCTGTTGCTATGCTGAGGGCTGTTGAAATGTATGTTAAGATTGTGCCTTAAGCTTTTTATAATCCAGTAGTGTTCCATTTAAATAGAGCATTCAGGTGTGAGGTGCAATGTGAGGCATTAGAAACTCATGGTGTTCATGAACTGAATAAACCACTGTACTGTGGTGTTTAGTGCCCATGGTAATTGTATGAAGAGACTTAGCAGATAAAACTACATCCTTTTTAAGTGCTTGTCACTATAAGGTCAAGGTCACTTGTGGATTTGAGAGTTGCCTGCATTGCTGCCAGTCACTTTACACAAGAATCTGTGACCTTTTTGCTAATATTTCTGACTTCGGAAGAAATAAGTAATCCTCTTAACATCAATACTAGATTATGTTCTCGTTACTATAAAGTCGGTTTTGACAACATTGAGGTTTTTGTTTCTTGGTTTCTTGGATTCTTGTCCTTTGTTTTAAATTGTACTACTGTGGAGATGATGTGTGGAATAGTCTGAAGGAGACTTTCCTGTTGTCATAATAGCTCTGTGGTGTGTGGTATGGAGCTGGTTCTGTCATACCTGGACAGAACATTGTGTGGAAGTAGTGTGTGTCAAATTATTTTGTTTCTTTGGATGACACATCACCATTTCAGTCTTGATTAAAAAACAAAAACAACAAACAACACTTTTTTTTTTTCCTTGTTTCTTTTGACTGCTGGAGCTTTGTGCAAAGGTCAGGACAGCCTGGGAAATTTCACAACTTCTGTGTAAGTTGCTTGAGTCTTCTGAATGGTTTTTCCTGTAATTATTCCTTGAATGATACTTTACTCTTCTTCAGGCTTTATTGTAAAACTCAGTAACCTGAGATAATGTGGCAAACCACTGTTTGCCTCAGTGGAATTTCATGTTGGTCAAATATTAGAAATGTGAAAAAGCTAAAGGTGAATGAGTTGAAAAAGAAATCTGAACTTTGTCATACAGAAGTAAGCAGAATTAGGTGCATTTCCGATAAAGAGAACCAGACTTACAATTAGTGCATCAATAATTAATCTTGTATTTAAAGGTTTAGATAGGTAATAAAGAGGGTAATGTTTAGTGATTACATAATTAGCCTGGAAAGAGGCCAGGTTAAAATGCCATGACCGGTTCCTCTGACATTTAAGCCCCCATCCTACAGCCCTCACTCTCCAAACACCAAAAAAAAACAAACCCCAACTGCACCCACATTTTATAGAAGCTGAAAAAATGAAAGAAATGAAAGAAGCACTAATATATGTGGGTTTGTGTGTGTTCAGAATATTTTAATAATTCTGTAACCTGAAGATACTTGACAAATAACATACCACTGAACTAAAAGGAATTCAGTTTTGCAGTCCAAGATAATTTTGTGCTGTAGTATTTCCTTGATGCTCAGAATAAGGTCTTCAGGCTAACTTTCTTAAGAGAAAAGGCAGAGGACTCCTCTCTTCTGGCGTTACAGATCAAGTTGGTCTCTGTGCTTAGGATTTTTGAAAAACTTTCTTTTATCACTACTAATAGGACCTTTTCCTGGGAAGAGGCTTATGTCAGTGAAAACATCATATTGGCTTCTCAGGCAAGTGATGACTACTTTCAACTGTGGGGTAATACCTGCTGAAAGAACCCATATTTCAGCCAATTCTGTTGTATCAAATATGAAAGTACTGCAGAGGATTCTTATATAAAGAATTGGAGGGAAGGAGAAACTAATTTCTTCCTGATAACTCAAGTTTATTCTGAAAGGTAACTGAAATTTCAATTATTTCTGTGTTCTTGCTACATGGCAGACTATTGCTTGGCTTAAGCAACAGTGTTTTTGAAGAGCAGTGCTGTAGAATATGAATAAGAGTTATGAAATACAGAGTTTGCATTTTTACATGATTATTTTGTTAACATATACGACACCTCTTTCAGCTCAAGACTTATATTAGCTTATTGTGGAACAAGTGATGGTTCCAAATTATTGCTTGAACAACAGAGTGGAATTTCTGATTCTTTTGGTAAAGTGAGGAAATTTTTTTTTGTGAATTCTTAAAGCAATTTATAGACAAAGTGGCTCTAGGAATTTGGTACTACAGTTTACAGTATAGATGGTGGAAGAGAAAATACATTTTTAGCCGTTAAGACCTGAAGAAAACTGTTCCTTTCCATTCAGAGGTGGGACATCAGAGCATATGCATTGCAAGGTAGTTTAAGGGTACATCGGAAGCCTATGCAACAAAAGAGTATGTGATTGTGCTGCTGGGTGTTAGGATGAGGAACTAGATTTCTTGATGCAGAATGAACTTTTCTGTATCCTTTGATGTGGAATAAGAAAACTAAAGAGTTGAACATAATTGAATGTGAAGGTAGACAAGGATAATAAACTGGATTGAGAAATAATCCAGTGCATGTTTTGTGTAAGTTTTTTCTTCATTATGTTGAAAAAGTAAAAAAAAGTTAAGTACTTTATGGGGAAAGGTAAGACTTTTATTCAGTTCTGCTGCCTTTGTGTTTTATTCTTTGCGCCTCAACCTTATTAGGGTAGGCTTCTTGGAAGAGTGAGTGGAGCCAGAACAGACCTGAGGGGTGTTATTTGTTAGGGCTGTTTTCTTCTATGGAGTATCTTGGCCATCATCTGTTATGGACCTATAGCTATAACTTTAAAAGTTTGTGAACAGCTAATAGTAATGGAATTTTGTATTTATTTATCAAAATCACCAGAGTAATAGAGCTTTATCTGAGGTTTCTTGTCCCAAAGGCTTTACTTCCTGTGAGAGGATTATGCTGGTTACTTCAAGTGTTTTGCTTTCTACACTGAAAAGACTATCAAGTTCTGATTGTGGATTTTTGGAAAAACTGAGTCAGAGAAAGAAAAATATAACTCTTTTCTTAATCAGTGCTGTTCACTGGCTACTTTTAAAATACCTGGGTATGTAGCCTGTCCCTGAGCGTGGAAGAACTTCAGTGCAGTTGTTTCTAATGATGCAAGAAAAGTGCAGTCTCGTTGTGTTAATAAAAGGAGAGCAAAAAAAAGCAGTAAAATGTTTTTGCTTGATTTTTTTTTCTTAATTTAGGAAAAGAAATTTAGTGGCTGATTTGAACAGTGGGTTTTAGGTTTATGCTGCTGAACTGCACACTGTTTGCAGCTATCTCCATTGGAACTTATGTTAGTGGCTAAGTCACATTCAGAACTTGTGATTATATGTTGCTTTTCACATAAGGAACTGCAGAAACCAAAGACTGAATGGTAGTAGAGATTAATCTGTAAATCCTTAGAAGAATTGCAATCTCTAACAACTTGAGGAGCTACAGTATGATTATTGTTATCAGCTTATTTAGCTGAGATTGTGTAGTTTAGGATATTAAGTGAATGGAGCATGTCAAAAAGCAGGATCACAAACCTGGACTTCAGGAAAGCATACTTCAAGATATCTGCTTGGAAGAATCCTGTGATATCAATCCTGGAGAAAAGAGGGATCCAAGAGAGCTTGTTGATATTCAAGGATCACCATGTCCAAACCCAAGTTCCACCCCAACAAACAGGAAAGCAAGCAAGGGCAGGAGGAAACCTGCATGGATGAACAAAAAGCTCCTTTTTGAACTCTGACGTAAAAAGGGATCATACATGAGTTGGAATCAGGGATCGGTAGCACAAGGGGAATATAGAGTTGCTGTTTGATTCTGCGAGAATAGGAGTTAAGAAAGCCAAGGCTGGTCTGAAGTTATCTGTCAAGAGACCTGAAGGGCAGCAAGAAAGGATTTTAGAAGCACATAAACAGCAAAAGGAAAACTAAAGAAAATGTGAGCCTGCTGCTGAATGGGAACAAATGATACGGAAAAGCTCAAGGTACTCAATAACTTTTTGCTTCAGCTTTTACCAGTAAGACTAGCCTTCAGGAATCTCATGCTCTTGAGACCAGAGGGCAAGCCAAGCAAGGAAGATGTACCTTTGGTGGAAGAGGATCAGGTTAGGGAGCACTCAAACTAGACACACATGAGGCTGTGGCACCTGATGAGTTGCACCCACAAATGCTGAGGAAGCTACTCTCAATTATCTTTGGAAGATAGTGGTGATTGGAAGAGGTTCCTGAGGAATGGAAGAGAGCCAATATCATTTCTGTTTCCAAGAAAGAGGATCAGAGAAACTGCAGGTTGGTCAGCCATACCTCCTCAGTTGCTGGGAGGATGATGAAGAAAATCCTCCTGGAAACACATGGAGGACAAGAAGGTGATTTGGAGTAGTTGGCATGGATTTACAAAGGTGAAATCATCCTTGACCAACCTAATAGTCTTCTATGATGAGATGAACTGCTTGGTGAACAAGAAGAATGCTGCAGATGCTGTTTATTTTAGCAAGGCTTTTGATGTCTCCTGTAACAGTTTCACAGACAAGCTAGCAAAGTACAGATTGGATAAGTGGAAAATAAAGGGGACTGAAAACTGGCTGAACAGCTGGGCCCAGAGAATTGTGATCAGTGGTGCCAAGTCCACTTGGAGACAAGTCACTAGTAATGTACCCCAGAAGCTGATAGTAGGGATGATACAAAACTGTGAGACATAGCTGACACACCAGATGGTTGTGCTGCTGTTCAGAGGGACTTCAACAAGACGTAGAAATGGGCATTAAGCAGAGCATTGCCAGCAGGTCAAGGAAGGTGATCCTTCTCCTCTAATTTGGTACTGGTAAAGACATAACTGGAGTGCTGGGTCTAGCTCTGGGCTCCCCAGTACGAGGGAGGCATACAGCAACTGGAGTGAGCCCAGTGCAGAGCCATAAAGATGACAAAGCAACTGGAACATCTGGCGTAAGAGGAGAGGCTGAGAGAGCTGGGGTTGTTTAGCCTGGAAAACAGAAGGCTTGGGGAATCTTTATAATAATTATAAACTATAATTATAAATTATGAGAGGGAATGAAAAAGCAGGAACCAGACTCTTCTCTGTGGTGCCCAGTGACGGGACAGAAGGCAATGAGCATGCACTGAGATGCCTGAAATTTCATCTGAATACCAAGACACTCCTGTACTGCGAGGGTGGCCAAGCACTGGAACAGGTTAACCAGAGAGGGTGCAAAGTCTCCATCTGAGGAGATGCTCAGAGCTCGTCTGGATGAATCTGTGGGCAGCTTGCTCTACTTGGCTATGCTTGAGCACAGAGGTTGGCCTTAATCTCAAGAGGTCCCTTGAAACTAAAGATTCTGTGATTCTGTAGAACAGTCTTTTAGTATTTCTGTCCATTTACAGACATAGTCATACCTTTCAGGTGTATTTCTAGTAAGCAGATAAATGTTTTGTACTAATAAAATAGTATTATATACTGTTCAGCAGTGAAATACAATGAAGAAACATTGGTTTGCAAAGTTGCAATAAAAGCTGCAAGTCCCTTTTTTATCCTGAGGCTTCTGGCTGGTTGCTGAAGTTGGGTATCTTATGCAGAGTTGTTGGAAAATTTCTGAAGGGTCTGATCTTTATTCCTGAATATTTTTTTGGGGGGGTCTGTTTGTCACCAAAATACACAGACGGTCTAGTACTTACAACAGTTCCCTGATATGAGTTGTCCATATATTGAAAAAATTCAGTGGCAAATGAAAAATAAGTTCTGTTTTCCTCTGAAAACCAGTGGTTTTAGTGTATTCTGGCAGTTCTCTTATGGAGACAGTTCCATGGAAGTATATTGAATAAAATAGTAAAATGTCCTGGAAACCAGTGAAGTATTTGTAACAGTCACTTGTACTTCGGTGAGTACAGGCTTTCTCTGAAATTCTTAATCTGGAAGAGGGTAGTTTGTTTTATTGTAAGATCATTCCCCTCCCCCCCCATAAAGCACAGCCTGCTTTAGGTTTTGTATGAGCTAGTGGCTTGAGTTAGGTCCTAGGAGGCTCTTCTGTCAACTACTGATCTTTTCCAGCTTTTCTCACCATCCCCAACACTGAGACCTTCCCCTCTTGCAAGGATAAATTACCAACTCTAGCCACTTTCTCTGTTAATAGAGGTCTTAATTCTAAACTTCATTGGATTTTTCCTATGTCAGGATTTGTTTATAGCTCAGTAGTTTTTTGGGTTTTGTTTTTTTTCCTTGTGGGGAAAAATAATTAGACTAGGCTGTTACAGATGATTTAAATGGGAGAAGTGGAGGCAGAAACCAGCAGCATTTCTCTGATAGCCTTGGTTACGAGTGCCCTGAATTGCTGCAGTTTTGCCCTGCATGAATGTTATAGGTCTGGGATGTGTAACCATTTTAGTTGCCACATCCTGTGGGTGTGTGTGCTGGTTGTTGTGAAGCTGCTAGAGGTTGCTCCTTCTGGGAGACCTTGAAATGTTGCCAGTGCACTGTGGGACACTAGTGGGAACATTAGTTAGCCTTTGTGTTCATACTTGCATTTATGGGTACAGGCTAAAATAATTCAGACTGTAACACTGAGTTACTGAAAGCTCATTCAAACAATCTAGAGTGCACAAAATACTCTCAGGCCTTTTGCCTATTAATACAATGTATGTTGCAAAGTGCTAGGAGGTACAAATATTTTGGCATTCTCATTTTCTGAGGGTAGGCAAGGTTTCAGAAACCTTACAGGTTAAATGATGGGTTTTTGTAACTTTTGTGTGTGTGATTCTCTTGAGCAAGGCTCAGTCTCACTATAGTTATATTCTTATCTGCCTCCCTGCTGTCTGTGGCCTTCCTTCGTGAGTAGACAACCTTTCTGCGGCTGTGTATCCCTCCTCTTGACTTTGGGGGTCTGTGGTGTTGTGGTACTGAAGCTGAGCCAGGGAGGTCCAGCTATACTTACTGTGTCTCAGAGCACTTTGTGCCTTTGCTGTGTGATACTCAGCAGTGCTGCTGGCAGCATGGCACAGGGACACTCAAGGGGACATATCATGCCTTGCTGGTAGAGCTGGTAAAGCTTATTTGCTTTTACCTCTGTCAGGTGCTGCATGTCATTTACAAGCTGCTCTCAGCTGCCTGGTTTGAAACCGCTTAGTCAAATGAACTGAATGTGAAGTTACTTAATTTGAGGCTGGCCTTATAACTTGTTTGATGTGTCTTTGCATCTCTTAGGAATACAGAAAAGATCATCTGTACAGGAATAATGACAACTTTTCAGTATTAATAAGACTGAAGAGTTGTAATGCCATAGGCATTAAAAGGATAGTTAAGTAAAATTTCATAATAGGTATAAGTCTTCTTTGGCTGTATTGACCTTTTATTTAAGCTTGCTGTCGCAGCAGCTTGCAGTGTTTCCTGTTACGTAGAAAGATAGGTTTCCAGCCTTCATCCCTGGCTTTGTTTAAGGTGAAGTTAGGTGAAACAAGGCTTTAAAATGTCTGTGTCCCTGAGTACATTTGCTGTAGGAGATCCCTTTTGAATGTGAGAACTTCTTTTCCTTTGCCAAGATAACATAAATGTGTAGAATATTTGGCAGTATAACATCTCCCCATAAATTCTCTAGTTGCTAATTAGAGAAGATTGTTAGATTTGTTTGTGGAAACTTTGAAACTCCACTCCCTCATTCAATAGCTGGAGGTAGTATACATAAAAAAAAAAAAAGAAAAAAAAAGATTTTTATTCAAGAATTAAGGCATGTGTTGGCTAGAAGTGTCTGTGGATCATGATTTTATAAGTATGAATCAGCTGGAAGGAAGGTTTTGGTTCAGCTACATGACAACTCATGTTTTGCATGCCATAGGAAGAATAAGAGCTCTTTGCGATACATTGCCTAATCTTGTATAATCTGTCTAATTTGAATGCTTTTTGTATGAGAGAGTACTTGAATTTCTTCTTTGGTTATTCTTCAAAAGAGTTCTGTGGATTTTTTTGTTTTGTTTTATTTTACTGTATCTGAAAGAACAATTAACTTAAGTACACAGGTAGTAAATCTATGGAATAAAGAGATTTTTGTTTTAATCAATTAAATCTACTTTATTCTTACTGGCCCCACAACTGCACTGTGATGTTTATGAAAAGAAGTTTCACAGCTTGAAGTGTTTGGGGTTTTTTTTGTTTGTTTGTTTTTTGGTCAAGTAATTGTAATAAAAGTAGAACATCATGTGAGGCAGCTGTCAGCTCCATTGTCTAACTACAGCCACCTTTTCAAGCAATTTAACAACAATAAAGTGCATACAGAGGAGAAAGGAAAAGAGAAATACTGCTTTTAGTGCACCATTGCTTTCTAAATACAAAATTCTTTTTTTTTTTTTCCAAATTTTTTTTTTCTTATACAGAGGTTACTTTCTTTTTCTTGAAATTGTGTCTGCTCAAAGCAGGAGAACAATTTCAACAGATCTATGACAAGTATTTAAAAAAAAACCCAACAAACAATAAAAAGAAAGCTTTTTACCCCATTGTAACGCTGAGCAGAAGCAGCTTCTCTACAGATTTGGTGCTTGACATCAGTTACATATAATCTGAATTCCCAGTCCAGCTGGATAGAGAAAATGGCATTCAATGCTGTTCAGGCGTAGTCGTTTTCACTTTGAATTTGCTGTTCACTTCAGATCCTGAATGTTCTCAGAACACACAAATACAAAACCAACTGACGGTGCCGTCAACAGAAATGAATAGAAAAGCAAACCCAAGCCTCTTCAGGTTAAGCTCTAGGTAGCAATGCATTGAAAGCAAATAGGTGCTTTACAAATTTGATAAAGAACAACAGAGCTGTGGATGATGCAGGAAAGGCATTTTAAAAATACTTATTTGCCAAACTTAAATACTCCCTCCAAAATTGCATGTGTGTGTACACACATGAACATACACGTTTTAATGCTTCAGTTGGAATGTTGTAAATTTTGGGTTCTTTTCTGAATTTGTGCCATAAACCTTTCTTTGCCTCTTCTGTTTCTCACTGTCTGTTTCTCATTATATTTTTTTCCTTATGTTCCTCCGTTTGTACTTAATCTGTAGTTCAGTAAAATTAGTTTATACATGTTTTCAGTTTACTCTGTGGGGAGTTTTAAAATTGTGTGAATGGTATATTGACTTACATAGAATCATAGAATAGATGGGGTTGGAAAGAACCTTAAGATCATCAAGTTCCAACCCCCCTGCCATGGGCAGGGACACCTCACACTCAACCAGGTCACCCAAGGCTTCTTCCAACCTGGCTTTGAACACTGCCAGGGATGGAGCATTCACAACCACCCTGGGCAACCCATTCCAGTGCCTCACCACCCTCACAGGAAAGAATTTCTTCCTTATATCCAATCTAAACTTCCCCTGTTTAAGTTTTAACCCATTGCCCCTTGTCCTGTCACTACAGTCCCTAATGAAGAGTCCATCCCCAGCATCCCTATAGGCCTCCTTCAGATACTGGAAGGCTGCTATGAGGTCTCCATGCAGCCTTTTCTTCTCCAGGCTGAACAGCCCCAACTTTCTTAGCCTGTCTTCATACAGGAGGTGCTCCAGTCCCCTGATCATCCTCGTGGCCCTCCTCTGGACTTGTTCCAACAGTTCCATGTCCTTTTTACTTTGAGGACACCAGAACTGCACACAATACTCCAAGTGAGGTCTCACGAGAGCAGAATAAAGGGGCAGGATCACCTCCTTGGACCTGCTGGTCACGCTCCTTTTGATACAGCCCAGGATACGGTTGGCTTTCTGGGTTGCAAGTGCACACTGGAGCCAGCTCATGTTCAGTTTCTCACTGACCAGCACCCTCAAGTACTTCTCTGCAGGGCTGCTCTGAATCTCTTCTCTGCCAATCTGTAGTTGTGCCTGGGATTGCTCCAACCCAGGCGTAGGACCTTGCACTTGTCATGGTTAAACTTTATAAGGTTGGCATCAGCCCATCTCACAAGCGTGTCAAGGTCCTTCCGAATGGCATTCCTTCCCTTCAGCGTATCAACCGAACCACACAGCTTGGTGTCATCGGCAAACTTGCTTGAGGGCGCACTCAATCCCACTGTCCATGTCAGCAACTAAGACGTTAAACAAGACCGGTCCCAACACCGATCCCTGAGGGACATCACTTGTTATTGGTCTCCAGCTGGACATTGAGCCATGGACCCCAACTCTTTGTGTGCAGCCATCCAGCCAGTTCTTTATCCACCGAGTGGTCCATCCATCAAATTGATGTCTCTCCAATTTAGAGACAAGGATGTCATGAGGGCCAGTGTTGAACGCTCTGCACAATTCCAGGTAGATGACACTAACTGCTCTACCCCTGTCCATCAGTTCTGTAGCCACTAGAAGGTCACTAGATTGGTCAGGCAGGATTTCTCCTTAGTGAAGCCATGCTGGCTGTCACCAAGCACCTTGTTGTTTTTCATGTGCCTTAGCATGCCTTCCAGGAGAATTTGCTCCAAGACTTTGCCAAGCACGGAGGTGAGACTGACTGGTCTGTAATTCCCCGGGTCATCCGTTTTCCCCTTCTTGAAAATGGGGGTTATATTTCCCTTTTTCCAGCTGTTGGGAGCTTCACCTGACTGCCATGTTTTTTCAAATACGATGGACAGTGGCTTTGCAGCTTCATTCGCCAGCTCCTTCAGGACCCGTGGATGGATTTCATCAGGTCCCATGGACTTGTGTATGTTGAGGTTTTTAAGATGGTCTTGAACCAGATCCTCTCTTATACTGAGGCCAAGATCTTCATTCTCACAGTCCCTGCGTCTGCCTTCCAAGACTTAGGCGGTGTGGTCAGAGTATTTGCCAGTGAAGACCGAGGCAAAGAAGTAATTCAGAACCTCAGCCAGTTCTCCTGGTAGCTTTCGGAGGGGGCCTACGTTGTCCCTAGTCTGTCTTTTGCTACGTACCTATAGAATCCCTTCCTGTTATCCTTAACATCCCTAGCCCACATAACTCTAGAATGTGCCTTTATCAAATTTAACATTACATGTGACTGGTTTTGATGCCTCAGACTGAGAGGTGGCAGCATGGGTTTTCAGATTTTGGATTCTTTTTAAGTTGGGGACTCTGTCTTCAAATACTTTACTACATTGCCTGCTTCATTCAGCAACAGGCTCACATTTTCTCGTTTAGGCTTTCATAACTAATGTAGCAGAAGCTCTTCCTGATGCCCTCAATATTCTTTGCAAGTGTCAGTTCAAGGTGAACTTTGGCTTTACTGACCCTATAGTTGGTATAGGCAAAGCTGCCTTTGGTGGTCACATCTCCAAACAGTTCTTCATTGTTTGAGAACAGCTGTGTGCTGCCATTGGTGGCCCATCCAATATGTATTGTCCAGAAGTTGCCCCTGATATCCTCCAAAAATACCCTGAGTTGCTTGTACCCTGCTGTGTTGTCCTTCCAGTGGATGTCAGGGAGGTTAAGGTTTCTCATAAGTACCAGGGTTTGTGATTCAGATACTTTGAGTTGCAGAAAGACTTCACCCCATTCCTTTTCCTTAGGAGGCGGTTTTGTAATGTATTCTCAGCACAGTGTCATCCTCACTGGTGTCTTTGTTAATCCTGATCCACAAGCTGATGGAGGCTACTCTGCACCCATTGAGTCTTTGAGGCAGAAATAGAATGTTATTAGTATTACCTAAACTAGATACAGAACAGGGATGGCTGGATTGAAAAGACAACATTAGTGGAAAAATCTTTAGGGCTTGACCAAATGTTAATAAAAAAAGTTACTTTTTTCAATACATCGTTTGGCATTGGTTTCTGTCCTGTGTATGGCCAAGTGGATAGTGGTTTTAGTCTACAGTCATATTTTACTCTGCAGGTTTTTGTATGTAAGTTGTAGTCAGATTTGTTATTGAAGGCAAAATGTCATGTTACCTTCTACTGAAATTTTATTATATCTTCATTGAGTTTCGTTACAAGTTTCAGTGTGCTGTTCGTTTTCTTGTGAACCTCTCTCTATTTCTGTGGTAAGCTGAAAAATATATCTGATAAGTAAAGCTTCCACTGTATCATACTGAGTTTTTTCTAGTCTTTATGACGACTTTACATATTATTGTATGGGGATTTTGAGACTCAGGGAGGGCCTTCTGTTCTCATTAGTTCCCATTCCTGTAGTTGACAGTGCAAAGGTGACTGAATGGATAGCCTGGATGTCTTTAAGCCTGTGATGCATTTTCCACAGGCTTACAGTGTGAGATTTTTAATACGTAGGGTTTGCTTAGTTTGCATTTTGATAAGAAAGGTGTGAGAATCATGGTTTTGTTCTTTGCTCCACTTGTCCATCAGGCTGGCAAAATCCTCCTTTCCTGTAGAAAGAGCATCATGGTTATCCTTCCGATCTTATTAACAGTGTCAGTGTGCTTCCTCCCTGTTGCCTGTGTGCAGACTGTGTACTAAATTGTGGGTATATGTATATGCTCAATATACTTGACTTTGATTTTTTCATATGCTGCCACCCAAGGATACTGATGTTAGGGTAGTCCTGACAGGCCATACAGTTGGAGAAAGTAATAATTTTTTTTTCTTTTAATATGGGAACAACATATTGAAAGAAACTATCAGTATAATAATATTGATTATAAGCAGTTATGAAACACGACATCTGCTGCCAGTTCTTGAAGACATTTGAGGAAGCCTCTGCCTTTTCTTTCACTGCTAATGAATTTATCCCACCCCATGGCCCCTGCAGAGTTTGTTTCTCAACTTTCATTGTCTTTCCATATTTTTGATTATTGCTCTAGTTTCTTTTTTACCTCAGTTGCCTTCTGTACTATTTTCCTTGCTTTCTTGTCCCTTTATCTCCAGATGCCTTTAATATTTACAAGCAATACCGTTGCCCACTAGCTCTGTCTTGGATCCATTTTGGTTTGACAACTCTAAGCTTCTGCTCTGGAAGTTTCTTATTACTGTGATTAATGTTCTATCTCTGACCAAACTCCAGGGTTTGCTCAGTATCCGCATCCACCTTATGTCTGCACTTCAGACCAATAACTGTTCTTTCTTTTTTCACTTATTTTTGTTATGTATTAGTGATTTTGTTCTTGCCTAGGTTTTATCTAGACTGTTTTATTTTTCTGAGGATTAGTGATGCTTGCAGCTTTACATTCTAAGTATTTTATACATTAGGCCTAAAAATATTTTACAGCTACTAAATTGTCTTTTGTACCGTTACTGTTCCACATCAAAAATTTACTGAACTTGTTCGAAGATTTGTAGTCTAAGGAATTCTACTGTGGTTTTAAGTGTTAATCTTTTTCGGCTATCTCATTGTTCATATTTTCAGTTTGAGGCCAGATTATTTCAGTTTTCCTTCTTCTGGGCATCTCAAATGCAGACCATTTTCAAGCTTGTAGTTTCTTTCTTTAGTACTTTTAGAGAACTCATGGGCTTTTTTTCAGCACAGATGGGCCTGAGAAATGGATCTATATTCCTATCCCACTGGGATTATTTTAAATGTTGTCTTTCTCCTATGAAACCGTGCTGATAAGGTTCTTCTGTGAAAGCCTTCCTTTAAAGCCATTTCTGTCTTATCGAATTAAGTTGCTTTGAATTCCCTCTAAAAATGCAGAATCTGCAAAACAAACAAAACTCCACACTTATCTTCTGTGGCCAAACTTAATATATTCCTGGTTACTCTAGTTAATGCTCAAAATGCTATCTATTTGCTTATGACATGTTCATGTAATTATGTCTGTGTTGTTCTGCATACTAGTGGAAGTATAACTTGTCAGAGCATTCTCATAAAACCCAGTCATGTTTGCATTAGTAAAGTCCTTAAGTGTTTGTTTCTCTTGTGTGGTCTGTGGTGAGCTGCTTGCTTGCATTTTCGTTTAATAGCCTTTCTCCTTTACTTGCTTGGCATTTTCTGGTGCTATTGAGTTGTACTGATTGACACACCCAGAGCATGATTGCTATTGCATGTGCAACACTAAATATGAAAAAGCTTTTGAGCTTTTCTTACAGAAGATTCTCCCACAGCTACAGCATATGCATTTGAGGATAGACAGTGCTGCTCTTCATCTCCCAGCTGAGAAGAAGGTGAAGGAGGAGGGAAAGTTAGTTCAGGATACTGTCAGAAGGAAGATGAAGTGAGATGAAATTAGGGTGATAGTTGGGTGGTGGTTGTTGTTTTGCATCTTGTTCTGCCCCAGTGAGCTCTTTTCCTTTCTGAGTGATTAATCTTTAGGTTTCACACATCATGTGAGCTTCCATGTTCATTGGTCCTCCATCGCATGCACATGGGAAAAAAAAATCTATCCCTTTAACTAAAGAATGCAGAGGAATTTGTCAGCTGGTGCACTTCATTGTTGTTCATATTTCATCAATATTCATAAATTTGTGGTGAGTTTCCTGAGGCAACGAAACGCATCTTCTGAAGGTTAATTAGCTGCTGCTGTCCTTAATTTGGCTGGAGGACACTAGTGAGTGCCAGTATGGGATAAGTCCCAGTAGCACTTAAATATCTACAATAATCCAGCAGCATGGCACTGGAGGTGGCTGTTTCTATACCACATTCAAGGGGACTGAGCTGATATTTCTAAATTTTGTAAGGCTTGCTCTCAGAGTAATCATAAGATGCAGCATTTTCAGCTTGACAACTTGACAGTCATGGTGGTAGAAACTGTCTGGATACAAAGCCTCAGAGTGATTGTTGCTTTGCCAAGGGACAATAACGCAGCTGATATGTTTAATGCATGTGAAAGTGGACCTGAATTTATGTGATCTGATAAATGTGGGTTTAATGTTAAAAAGTCACAGCATTTGGTTGCATTAATGGTGATAAGGGAGCGATGGGGAGAACGAATATGAAGTGTGACTTAGGTTGGTATTTCCCTTTTATAGTGTATGATGCTCAGAAGGGTTCTGTTGTCTAGGTAACAGGGTCTGTACTTCATTTCTTAAGAAAGATGGAACAGATGTTCTTGCAAGAAGCAACCAATTATCACCACTGAGAATATTGGCAGTATTTAAACTAATTGCTCTGTTGTTGCATAAAGTCCAATTCATATGCTATGAATAGTAAAGAAAATTTAAAGGAAGGAATCTTCCTTGCATGGCTTTTCTTGAATGAGGTTTCTAAAATTTATATGCAGTTATGAAATAGCACTCATCAGTGTGTCTTTTCACACTTCCATTTATCATTGTATTTTCTTCAATATTATTCAGTCTTTTTGTTTGGTATTTGTAACATCTCAGTCATGATCACTGAGTCCCATTGCTCCGTCAAATCCGTGTCATATCACATTAAATTATTGTGTTTGGTTAAAATGCTTAAAATTCTGAAGGTAATGAGGTAAAATGATACAGTGGAATAAGAGACTGAAGGGTTTTTCTAAGTCATGTAAAGATCTAAGTCATGTTGAGATTTGATTTTATTATTTTGGTGGCAAAATCTAGGCACTGCTCAGATCTGCTCAGATTGGGGCTATGCCATAAAAAAGCTGGGGCAAAAGGGAAGCTATATAAGCATGTATATACATGAAACTTCTGTGTGCTGCTTAGGAGGGGACATAGCGTGTATGTGGTAGGATGAGCAGGTGGTAACAGTGGCAAAAAAGAGAGGAGAGCTGAAGGGGACTGTGAAACAAACTCTTTCACTGAAGCATTCATCAGCAGTGTGCCTTGTTTTTCGTGAAAGGCTGCGCTACAGCAACTTACTGTATTAAAGTATTTATCTTGCTTATGGGTATAGCTTTGTCTTCCTAGGAGATTACTTTTGTCTTTACAGAGTAGTATATGCTGTTGTCCTTTGTAAGAGGTCTGGGGGGAGATGTGTATGTAAATATGTTTTTATACCTTTGGGATAAAGTCTGACATTGGGTTTTAAATAAGAAAGGAGGGCACTGGGACCAGATTCTTGGGGCACTGTTTGTGGGTCCCCAGCAAAGCTCAGCCATACCATTATGCATTTTAACAAAACATCTGGCCCCTTGCCTGAACTTTTCCATGCTTCTTGCCAAATATAAAAGGTCTATGTTTTTTTTTAGGTAGAGCATTGCAGAAACATGTTTTCTCTCTTGGCAATAATAGGATAAAGGAAGAATCCTTGACCTACTCTGTTTTTATCGGCTCTGATAAAGGACGTGCTGTTTTGATTTTTATCCAACTGTGGAAAACGTCATGAGTGGAAAGAAAGTGCATGTTACACTTCTTAGTTTATTTGGCTGAGTTATCCTATTGTATAGTAGCAACATGTTGATTGGGACAAAATGTCTTTATTACATTCAGTTATTTCAATAGCCATTGTAAAACATTTGCTGTCTGAGTAGGGGAAAAATATTATTTGTAGGGTTTTTAAAATCCTTTTTACCAGCCTACTTGCATGCAAATTCTAATCTTTGGCTTGTCATCCTTCCTCTGACTCTGGCTCCTGGCTGTCTTTTTGTGGACTCTGCTGCATTCATTCTCTGTAATTTAATGCAGATGATGCATCTGGTCGCTTAACTGTATGTATGAGCTTGTGTTTGCCTCTGCAGTCAGGGGCAATACTACTTAAATGTTCATATTCACTAGCAGCGCTGCTCTTTTGTTGTCCTTTTCAAATGCTGTTGTCTCTAATTCCTGTTCTAAACCTTTTCTTTGTCATATGTTCTTCTTTGTGTAGTATCCTACATATTCCATTGCTTAGACTTTCTTATGGTATCTGGTGTGTAAGTATTTCTGACTTCTCATAACCTCTTGTTCCTGCTTGCTTTTCTTCTGTTGATACACTTTTTGATTTGCCTCATGTTTTCCTGTTTTATCACAGGGTCTGTCAGCAGCAATATTTACTACTTTTGCAGCTTCTTTTTTATGTTAGAATGTTTATAATGAAATCTTACAATCAGCTTCTGCAGATTGTTCCCCTGCTTTCCTGAGTTTTCTCCATTTTTACAGTTTAGTTGTATCACATATTGCTAGTCCCAGGTTCTTGTCACCACCCTTGACGTACTTTTTGAGCTTTCTTCTTTTTCTGCCTTCCCTTTTCATGTGAATCTGACTGATTTTATTCCTGAAGGTCATGCTGAAAGGATAAAAGAATTTGACAGGTGCTGTATATTTTACTGTTTTCTATCCTTGGAAATAGAAGCTTCTTCCTTATGGCCATTCTTTTCTCTGCAGTGGTTCCATTCCTTATGCCTCATTTTCTTCTTTTCAGCCTGCTCACAACACAGACATTAGCCTAAATAAGTTCAGTTTCATGGGAACTAATGCTAAAAAAAGGAGAAGGAGGAGGGCACTTTTGCCAGAGGGTTGGCAGGTTCTGGACTTGGTGCCAATATTAGGATGGGTGTTTGCTGTGTTAGACACTTCCCTGGGCTTTTCTCCTCTTTGACATTTTCAGTGTTTGCCCTTTGCTTTCCCCTTCAATAGCTTTTTGCCTCAGTCTTGTTTTTTATATGTAGTCCATTCCTTTTTGTACTCTTTGTCTCATTTCCCACTCCTTACCTCACCAACACCTTTATTCCCTTCTTCAGCTTTGATAGTGTGCCTTGCCCTCTGCCCCCCACCCTTTCCCTTCTGTTTCCACAGCCAGTCGCATTCCTCACCACTGATACACTATTGTAGTTCATGTATCCTTTTCACTTGATCTAGTGTCTTTCTCTAAGGTCTCATGTGTCTCCTCACTGCTGATTCCAG
The DNA here is from genome assembly GCF_033783945.1 of Neopsephotus bourkii. Classification (NCBI taxonomy): domain Eukaryota; kingdom Metazoa; phylum Chordata; class Aves; order Psittaciformes; family Psittacidae; genus Neopsephotus; species Neopsephotus bourkii. The sequence continues at coordinate 3,943,503 of NW_026901837.1, read as the reverse complement.
CTCTGCAGTTCCTCCCAGTCCTGTTGTTGCTGGCCAGAACAGACAGTAAGCTACAGCCTGTGTCCCTCTCCTTCTGCTGGTTTCCTTCTCCCTGGGGTAGTTCTGACCAACTCTTCCTTCACCTTCTTTTTACCTCTTCTCTTTCTGAAGTGAGGTTCATGTCCCTTGGCCTGGACAAAGTCAGCCTTATCCTCAGGGATTAAACTAAGCAGGAGAAAAATGGGGAAATCTTTCTCCTTTGTTTTAGTGCCAGAGCTGTCTCTCTGCATCGTTTAATAGTTCTGAAGGTCTTGTAAGTTCATTTCTACAATGTATGCACAAATAACTACCCCCGACCCTCCCCCCCCGGAAAGTGAAAAATCAAATGACAGTTCAACAGTACAAAATCATAGAATCATAGAATAGTTAGGGTTGGAAAGGACCTTAAGATCATCTAATTCCAACACCTCAAACTAAACCATGCCACCCAAGGCTTCGTCCAACCTGGCCTTGGACACTGCCAGGGACGGAGCATTCACAACCTCCCTGGGCAACCCATTCCAGTGCCTCACCACCCTCACAGGAAAGAATTTCTTCCTTATATCCAATCTAAACTTCCCCTGTTTAAGTTTTAACCCATTACCCCTTGTCCTATCACTACAATCCCTAATGAAGAGTCCATCCCCAGCATCCCTATATGCCCCCTTCAGATACTGGAAGGCTGCTATGAGGTCTCCACGCAGCCTTCTCTTCTCCAGGCTGAACAGCCCCAACTTTCTCAGCCTATCTTCATACAGGAGGTGCTCCAGTCCCCTGATCATTCTTGTGGCCCTCCTCTGGACTTGTTCCAACAGTTCCATGTCCTTTTTACTTTGAGGACACCAGAACTGCACACAATACTCCAAGTGAGGTCTCACAAGAGCAGAGTAGAGGGTCAGGATCACCTCCTTGGGCCTGCTGGTCAGGCTCCTCTTGATGCAGCCCAGGACACAGTTGGCTTTCTGGGCTGCAAGTGCACACTGCTGGCTCATTTTCATTTTCTCATCGACCAACACCCCCAAGTCCTTTGCAGGGCTGCTCTGAATCTCTTCTCTGCCCAACCTGTAGCTGTGCCTGGGATTGTTCTGACCCAGGCGTAGGACCTTGCACTTGTCATGGTTAAACTTTATAAGGTTGGCATCAGCCCACCTCACAAGCGTGTCAAGGTCCCTCTGGATGGCATTCCTTCCCTCCAGCGTATCAACCGAACCACACAGCTTGGTGTCATTGGCAAACTTGCTGAGGGCGCACTCAATCCCACTGTCCATGTCAGTGACAAAGTTGTTGAACTAGACCAGTCCCAGCACCAATCCCTGAAGGGCACCACTCGTTACTGGTCTCCAGCTGGACACTGAGCCATGGAACCCAACTCTTTGTGTGCAGCCATGAAGCCTGTTCTTTATTTTGTTTCATTGCTAACCTGTGCAGAAATGCAAAGTACCTCATACTGCTGAGCAGCTTGTGTGGTAAAATTGTGTTTGCGTCTATCAGCATTGAATTGTAGTGTACTGGAAATGGGAGAGAAACAACCCTAGCTATTTACAGACAGCGATGGCTTCTTGAGCAGTCATTACTGTGGTGCAGAATGAGGGTACGGGGAGAATATTTGAATCTTCATCACTATTCTTTCTTCTTGAAGCAGCTACAAGTTTAGGAGCTGTTAAAAAGTTAGATTCAAAGTAGAATGACTTTAAAGTGAATCACTAAAGACCTGAGAGCAGACTCTGTCAACATCATAAGTCCCTGCTTTGTTCACATGCTGAGTGTGCCACCCTGATCCCTTTCCACCTCAGAAAGGGTACAGTAACACTTGAAAAGGTAAAGAGAAGGGGACTCAAGAAAGTTGGTGATACTAAGCTACTTCCATATGAGCAATGAGAAAATAGATTGGGAATCTGTGGGTTGGAAGGAGATTATGCTGAAGGAAGATGCAGGAGGTCTAAAATCACAGACTTATATGGAAAAGTTAATTAAGGAAATGTTTTTCAGTGTTTATTGGAATCGAAGAACTAGGGCAACTAAAGGAAGATAGCCAGTCTCCTGCTAGTATAACTTGATTTTGAAACATAGCTTCCCATCTTGTAGAGATGAGTGTTAGGACTTTGGGAGGAGGAATGTGACCGGGGGCTAGTTGAACAAATTACAAAATCAGTGAAATGGCCTTGGTTTAAATTGGTTCTCTTATCTAGTGGCTTGCTGGAAGCTGACTGCTCATACTGCAAAAAGCTTGTACTGTTTGTGAGCTGTTCAGTGTGTTCTTTTCCTTATTGTTTGCCTCAGCTACACTGAGGCAGGAAAATAAGCAGGCTTGAAATGAATCTTGAGTCTGAATCAAGTACAGTAGCTCTTACTTCTTTGAGTAGGAACATACATATATTCCATGTTTTGTCCTCAGTGTTGTTCTTGTAAATGGGTGAGTGGCTTATGGGAACAATCAGATGTTCACTAGTGCCCAGACTGGAAAATCTCAGCCCAAACAATTAGCTTGGCAATGTTAGGAGCAACAAACATGCAGGAGGCTTGTATTCTCATGGGTTCTTAGCAGCGGGCGATGGCATAATTATGTAAGAAATGTTCCTAAATTCCGAGAGATGTATTTGTCTTTCTCTAGGCAGTCTGAATTTTTATTCCAGAAAGTGCTCCAGCCACACCACTCAAGTCTTGGAAGGCAGATGTGGGGTATGAAGACCTTAGGCCCACTGTAGGAGAAGATCAGGTTCAAGATTATCTTAGGAACCATAGGCCCTGATGAAATCCATCTGTGGGTTCTGAAGGAGCTGGCAAATGAAGTTGCTAAGCCACTGTCCATCGTATTTGAAAAATCATGGCAGTCAGGTGAAGTTCCCAATAACTGGAAAAAGGGAAATATAACCCCCATTTTCAAGAAAGGGAAAATGGAAGACCAGAAACTACAGAGCAGTCTCACCTCTGTGTCTGGCAGGATCACAGAGCAGATGGACATGGACAGTGGGATTGAGTGCACCCTCAGCAAGTTTGCTGATGACACCAAGCTTTGTGTTCCGGTTGATACGCTGGAGGGAAGGAATGCCATCCAGAGGGTCCTTGACACGCTTGTGAGGTGAGCCAGTGCCAGCCACATGAAGTTCAGCCAAACCAAGTGCAAGGTCCTACACCTGGGTCGGAGCAATCCCAGGCACAGCTACAGATTGGGCAGAGAAGAGATTCAGAGCAGCCCTGCAGAGAAGGACTTGGGGGTGCTGGTCGATGAGAGAATGAGCACAAGCCAGCTTCAGTGTGTGCTCTCAGCCCAGAAAGCCAACCGTGTCCTGGGCTGCATCAAAAGGAGTGTGACCAGCAGGTCGAAGGAGGTGATCCTGCCCCTCTACTCTGCTCTCGTGAGACCTCACTTGGAGTATTGTGTGCAGTTCTGGTGTCCTCAACATAAGGAGGATATGGAACTGTTGGAACAAGTCCAGAGGAGGGCCATGAGGGTAAGGGGTTGCAGCACTTCCCATATGAGGACATGCTGAGAAAGCTGAGGCTGTTCAGCCTGGAGAAGGCTGCATGGAGACCTCATAGCAGGCTTCCAGTATCTGAAGGGGGCCTATAAGAATGTTGGTGAGGGGCTCTTTGTCAGGCATGTAGCGAGAAGACAAGGGGTAATGGGTTCAAATTTAAACAGGCAAAATTCAGGTTAATTACAAAGAAGACGCTTTTTACTGTCAGGGTGGTGAGGCACTGGAACAGGTTGCCCAAGGAAGTGGTAAGTGCTTCATCCCTGGCTGTGTTCAAGAGCCTTGGGTGACATGGTATAGTGCAAGGTGTCCTTGCCCATGGCAGGGGGGTTGGAACTTGACGATCTTAAGGTCCTTTCCAACCGTAACTATTCTATGATTCTAAAGAAGATGTGCATCAACGAACACTGTAATTTTGCCTGGGATTTTAAAAATGATATTTGATAGTGCTAATTGCATGCTTACTGAGATGCACCAGATCTGAAAGAGTTCTGTTACACGTCTTGAGAGTGACTTCTTGTTACTCATTTTTGCGTACCTGGGACAGTATCTGCACTTAGCTCTTGGGAAGAGTCTAATGTGAGGTTTCATGGTGTGTTGTTTTCAGGGCCACATGGTGTCCTGGGTTTAGCAGTAGCAGTCATTTTTTTTCTCTTTCTTGGTAGCTGGTGCAGTGCTGTGTTTTGACTTTCGGGCTGTACCACAGCACGTCATGCCCAGGAGGTAACTGGGAGTTACCCGGAAGGACAGGGGGTCTTCTGGGTCAGACTCGTTGTTCGGGGGGTGGTATTGTACTCTTTTCCCTTGTTATTATCTCTCATCGTTGTTGGTGGTGGTAGCAGTGGTGACTTGTATTGTACATTGGTTGCTGGACTGTTCTTATCTCAACCTGTGGGAGTTGCATTCTTTCGATTCTCCTCCCCATCCCTCCGGGAGCAGGGAAGGGGGGGAGCCCCCGCAGGGGGGGGACACGGGCCTCGACTGCTTCCAGCCCAGCACCACTCACTGGGCATGAGTGGACGAGCTGTCTGGCTGGGTTTAAACCAAGACACATGGTTTTTGCTGCCTTGGGTAAAAAGTCAGTGCAGTACCTACTTACTTTCAGTAGAAGTTACTTTAGAGAACGGCTATATTCAGTGTAAGACTAAATGCAGAGCATCATATGCCCAACCTGTCATGGTGGTAAATATTTACCAGTTACTAGTTTCTACAAGTTACTAGTTTTTTCATCTTATTACCTACTGTTTTTTCAAAACCTCTCTTACAAAACCGATGTTGTTCTAAGTCTTTATGGGTTCTCATAAGAGCATATTTATCATATCTTGTTTATATTTTGATCTCTGCTCACCAGATTTCGTGAATTACATGAAGCCACCTTTTGAGCCTTCCCAAACTGTATCGTTCCTTATTGGGGAAAATACTGGTTTTGCTGCATTCATTGCTCATTGAAGATTTTTTTCTTAAATAATAGAAGAATGAGGAAATAGCAGGCTTTAGATTGCAAACTGACTTTTTTTATCCAGTTGCAGTCTGATCCTGAGAGTATGAGAGGAATCTTGTGGTAGGCGTTTAATGACTTGGGAGGCCGCCAATGAACATCTTGTTTTAGCTTGCTTCGCACATTACATTTATCTAACATGTAGCTAAAAAGATTGCATGAAATTTGGGTAAAAAATGAAAACCTATGAGCAAAGACAGAACAAATTTAATGGTAAATTGTGTTAATAAACACTAAGAATGTCCAAGCCTTGTGCTTCTGGAGTGAAATGTTAAATTTGTTGTAAATAACTGTCAACAGAATTACTCCTGTAATTCTTGGATAAAAGCTCTGAAAGAGTAATATTCTTAAGTGAATCTTTTCCTGAAACATTATACAAGAAACCTGATTGTAAAACTGTGTGCAAAACTTGCTATTTTAAACAGACCAGAGTTAATGAAAGGAAGTGAGGAACAAAAATATGCTCACACTCTCTCCTCTAGTCTGTTCGTCTGTTTCTCGCTTGGAGTGTAACATTAGGCTAAATTTATATTTACAGCTATAGGCTTGTCTATTAGCTTGTTTAGCTAGAGGTAAGACATTTAAACAGGTCAGTTGAATTACATCAGACTTTAATGGATACTGTCATTCAGAACTAAAGCAGCTTTGATTCCCATAAGGAACAGAGGTTTAATGTGCTTAACAGGTTTTGAATTCATACCTTGGATTTGATTTTATTTTCCATTTAAGGAAGACCTGAACTATAAATCATACATCTAAACTCCTGCCTCCCAGTCTGGAGTAAGCAGAATGAGTACATGTGAAAAATAATCATTACTTTTACTTCTTTTTTCTTTTTTTCTCTCTCTAACTGTACAAAGGTAATTTTAAATTTTAATCCTGAAATGCTAAAACCCATACAATTTATGTCACAATAGTGCTGTCACTGAAAACTTAGTTTGATCTTCAAGATTGTATTATTTCTCCCTAAAAAAATCTACTATTTCTGTAGCTTGGCATTATTGGAACAGG